>NW_023425345.1:46495002-47821002 GCF_014108415.1 Molossus molossus | reverse complement strand
GATTGCATTGCTGTTGATCTCTTCCTTGAAGTCCTCTAGAAGTTTTTAAATATATTTTGGTTTGTGTATTCGGTGCATGTATGTTTACCAGGGTTATATCCTCTTGTTGGATTGATCCCTTTAATATTATGTAGTGAACTTCTTTGTCTTTTCCTATGGCCTTTATATATTTTTTAACATATTTTTTAAAGAAAGGAAGGGAGAGGGAGAGGAAGGTAGAAAGATCAATGAGACAAGAATATCGATTGGCTGCCTCCTGTATATCCCCTACTGGAGACTGAGCCCTCAACCTGGGTATGTTTACCAAGCAGGAATCGAACCAGCACCCTCTTGCTGCATGGTTTGATGCTCAACCACTGAGCCATACTAGCCAAGCTATGGCCTTCATTTTGAAGTCTATCTTATCAGATATTAGTACTGCTACACCAGCTTTTTTTCATTTCCATTTGCACGGAAAAAATTTTTTCCATCCCTTTACTTTCCTCCTGTGTGAGTCTTTTTTTCTGAGGTGGGTGCCTTCTAGACTGCATATATATGGCAATGTTTTCTTATCCCATCAGCTACCCTATATCTTTTGATTGGACCATGTAAGCCATTTACATTTAAGGTTATTATTGCTAGATATTTATTTGTTGCCATTTTATTCTTTATGCCTGTGTCATCCCCCCTGCCGCCCCCCCACCCCCCCCGCTTCTTCTTATAAAAGTCCCTTTAGCATTTTTTGCAGTGCGGGTGGTGGTAGTAAATTCCTTTTGACTTTTTTTTTGTCTGCAAAGCTCTTTATTTCACCTTCAAGTTTTAGTGATAGCCTTACTGGACAAAGTAGTCTTGGATTGAGACCCTTGCCTTTTCATTACTTTGTATACTTCATGCCACTCTCTTCTGGCCTGCAGTGTTTCTGTTGAGAAATCAGCTGATGGTCTAATGGGAGCTCCCTTGTAGGTAACTTTATGACTCTCTCTTGCTTCCTTTAAGATTCTTTGCCTTTTAACGTATGTCATTTTAACTATGATGTGTCTAGATGTGGGTCTTTTTGGGTCCATTTTGATCGGGACTCTCTGTGTTTCCTGGACTTGTGTGACTTTTTCCTTCACCAGGTTAGGGAAGTTTTCTGTGATTTCTTCAAACATGTTCTCTATTACTTTCTCCTCTTTTTCTCCTTCTAGTATAACTATGATACGAATATTGTTACATTTCGTATTGTCTCAAAGCTCCCTTGAACTCTCCTCCTGCTTTTTTTTTCTTTTTTCCCGTTAGCTGCTCTTCTAATTGGGTGTTTTTTCTACCTTATCTTCTAACTTATTGATTCTGTCTTCAGCTTCTAATCTACTATTGAATCCTTGCTATTTATTTATTTATTTATTTATTTATTTATTTATTTATTTATTTTTATCCTCACCTGAGGACATTTTTTCATTCTTTGTTCAGATGGAGCGGAAGGGAGAGAGAGAGAGAGAGAGAAACATCGATGTGAAGGGACACATCGAGTGGCTGCCACCCGCACAACCAACCAGGGCCGGGGACAAACTGCAACCGAGGTACGTGCCCTTAGCGGGAACTGAACCTGGGTCTCTCCGGACCGCAGGCCGATGCTCTAACCGCTGAGCCAAACCGGCCAGGGCACTATTTATTTTTTATATCAACTCTGTCATTCGTCATTTCTACTTTATTTTTATTCATAGCTTCTACCTCTTTTTTATGCTGGTGTAGTTCTCATTAAGTTGCCTGTAGTTCTCACTAAGTTGTTTGAGCACCCTTAAAACCAATGCTTTGAGTTCTTTATCTAACAAACTGTTTGCCTCCATGTCATGTAGTTCCTTTTCTGGTGATTCCTCCACTTCTTTCATTTGGGGGTTGTTTCTTTGTCTCACCATTTTAGCAGTCTGGTAGTTCAGGGCCAGGTGAGGCATGTTGGGATGTGTAGTCAGGTCAGTGTGTTATCAGATAAGACTGCAATGCTTCCCAATCTATTCTGGTGCTTGGCTCTCTGGCTGGCAGCTCTCATCTGCTGCGGGTCCAGGAGGATTGATGGCTGGCAGTTCATGTGCATCTGTTATTGTAGGTGCTGCTGGGGTGCGTGGGTCTCCAGGTACTGCTGCTACTTCACTGGAACTTCCCTGCTGCTGGGGCTGGGGCTCCACTCCCCATCAGCTATTGCTGCCAGGGGTGGGTCTTGGCTCCTGAGCCTCACTGCTTCTGGGGCTACAGCTCTATTCCTGAGATGGCTGCTGCTGCTGGGGGCAGTACTAGGCTCCCAAGCTCTCCCACTATTGCCAGGAGCAGATGTCTTGACAGTGCGGCTACTGTGTGCTATTCTGATTGGCACAACGGGGGCCGCTGGTGCAAAGAGCACCGGTAGCCAGAGGTCACTGGGCCCTAATCACTCCCAGATACCTCCTCTCAGAGATGACCCAGCGAATCTTCCAAAATGGCAGGGCCTTACAGCCCTGAGTAGAAAGAAGTGCCCTGCCAAACATGCATAGTGGAAGCTGGCTGCTCCCCCTCTACGGCACCAGAATCATCTGCTCTAAGTTTCTGCACTGCTGTGTGGTTGCTCATCCACACTCACATTCACTCACACTTGCCCACACCCTCACACACTCAATCTCGCTCCAGTCCTGCCTGCTGCCATGTTCTTCAGGCTCCCCTAATGCACTAATTTTTAAACAAATTATTTTGTTGTTGTTGCTGTTAATTCTCAACGATATTTCCCCATTGTTTCTTAGAGAGAGTGGAAGGGAGGGAGGGAGAGATAATCATTGATGCAAGATAGACACATGAATTGGTTGCCTCCTGCATGACCCCGACTGGGCCGAGATCAAACCTGCAACTCAGGTACGCACCCCTGACCAGGAACTGAGCCTGCAACCCTTCAGTCTTCAGACCAATGTGCTAACTGCTGAGCCAAACCAATGAGGACTAAACAATTTTAAAAATAAATTTTTTTTTTTAGAGGAAGGAAAAGAGAGAAACATCAATTGATTGCCTTCTGTACACGCTCCTACTGGGGATCGAATCTGCAACCTTTCAGTGCACGAGACGACGCTCCAACAAACTGAGTCCTACCAGCCAGGTCTAAACAACGTTTTGACAAAGCAATCATACACTATGATAGCACACACATACATATATAATATACACATATAACTGGAAACAATAATTACCCTTACTAACATGATAGACATTGATATATTTTATTCATTGCAAAAACCCTCTGGTAGAGACTTGACAAAACAATCTCATAACCCCAATACTAGGTTGAGATTTCAATTTTGAGAAACACTGTCCCAAGAAACTTTGCATACTGCTAACAATCCCTAGGCTATATTGATAGCCACAATCCTACAACAAATTTGTATTTGAAGTTCACAGTGAAAAACAAAATCTAAGAATAAAAATTATGAATAGCAAATGTAATTTCAAAAAGGATCTGGTAATTTCTGCTACCAGTTAGTTAGGAAAAGTGAAATAGAATTTTTGATATCTAAAAGATGAGAGTATTAGTCCTTTAAGACAAGTGCCTTAGTCCTAGAACTCTAAAATGTGATATGGCAAAGGATCTTGGCTGAGTATTATTAAAAGAACTAAGATTTTATTGTAACTGATATTATTCTCAAGTTTTCCTTCAAGTCTAAGAAAGCCTTGTTTAAGAAGTTCAGTTCCACTCATTGTTCATCTTAGTTATTAAACTATGAGATGATAAGGCTTGAAAAAGAAGTTTCATTAGGTGTCCAGTCCAACTCAAATTTAAGACAAGCCATTCTTCCTAACAGATTATTACCTTTGTTTCAAATATATAGAAATTCTGCAGTGGCCACTAATTTAAAGTCACTTTAAAAACCCTATCTCTTTAGCCCTGACCAGGTTGGCTCAGCAGTTAGAGCGCTGGCTCATGGACTGAAGGGTTACAGATTTGATCCCTAGCCCAGGTTGTGTGGGAGGCAACCAATCGATGTTTCTCCCTCACATCAATGTCTGTCTCTCTCTCCCCACCTCCCTCCCTTCCATTCTATCTAAAAAATCAATGAAAAAATATCCTCAGGTGAAGATTAACAACAACAAACAAAACAAAACAAAACAACAACAAAACCAGTCTCTTTAATAGCCAAATATAAAATAAAATACTTTTGTTAAAAACTAACACTGGGGTTCCAGTCAAGATGGTGACGTAGGTAAACGCGGTATTCATAACTTCCCACAACCACATCAAAATTACAACTAAACTAAAGACATAGAACAACCATTTTGAAACTGTCTGAAATCTAGCTGAACAGAAGTACTCATTTAAAACAAAGAACAGCCACGGTGGGACTGGTAGGAGGGGCAGAGATGTAGAATGGGCTGGTCCCTCACCCACATGTCGTGGTTATAAATTAGAAGGGGTAATAAGCAGTGGAGGGCCTTCCTGGGAGCCAGGGGTCCCAGGCCAGGGTTCCAGTGCTAGGATGAGAAGTTCCCATAACTTTCTGCTCGCTGCAAAAACCAGCAGAGATTGTGGTTGCGAGACAAAGGGCTGCTGGAGTCCTACGTGTTCCTTTTAAAGGGTACACACAGATTTACTTGGACTCATTCCCTCTGAGCTCCACCACTGGGAAAACAGCTCAAAAGCCAATGGGGACATACGGGAAGAAACAGAATTGTCTGGCATAAAGTCGAGAGCTGAAGGGGCATCCTTCTCCCAGACATAGTGCTGGCAGAGACCACTGTTCCTTTTCTGAGCACTCCCTGCAAAGAGCTCAAAAGACAGGCACCATATCTGAGTGTCCATCAACCATGCTGAAACTGTTAGTCCCACCCAACTTTCAGGCCCACCCAAGCCCTTTCTTTTTTTTCATAAAAAAATATCTTTTTATTGATTTTTTTCAGAGAGGAAGGGAGAGAGAGAGAGAAACATCGATGTGAGAGAGAAACATCATCCATCGGCTGCCTCCAGCATGCCCCTACTGGAGACTGAGCTTGCAATCTGCGCATGTGCCCTGACTGGAAATCAAACCAAAACCTCTCAGTCCATGCGATGATTTGCAATCCACTGAGCCACACAAGCCAGGCAGCACCCAAGCCCTTTAAACTTTTCCATACAAAAGGCTTGTCTTGGCTTATGTTGCCGACTTGTCTAAAATCTCTCAAATAAGCATCTGTCCTCTGCATACGCTGTATCCTTTGCTAAGTAGCCCCAGGCCTGGCACTAGCAGCCTTGGTTCCCAGCTTACCCTCTCACAGACACCTCTAAGCCTAGCACAAGCAGCAGTCATCTGCAGATCATTTTGAAACATATGCCCAGTGGCCCCAGGCAAGGCACAGGTGATGGCTGACATTGGCCTGCACCTTCCAGGAGGTGCCAGATCCAGTACACCCAATGGACAGCTTCAGACCATGCTGGACCATACTGAAGCACCACCCACCACCTCCATGAGTGACAAACTCAATGAGTGGACTCATCGGGTACTTGAGACCTGCTGAAGTAAGTCCTGCTCCGTGGGGTCAACCTCTGCACTGCAGATCTTCTGTGGCAGTTGCAGCCAGTCCTCACAGCCAAAAGGCCTGGGGGTAAATTCCTCCCATTGATATGCTAACAGCAATCAAGGTTCAACTACAACAGGTGGGTGCACACAGCCCACATGGGGGTGGGGGTGGGTGAGAGGGGCATGCTTGGAGTACCCAGCTCAGGTGATGTGGAGACTCGGCTACTGGGACCTACAGAACACCTACTACTTGGGGTAAATGTATTAAGACCAGGAGATGTAGCAGCTCTACCTAATATACAGAAACAAACACCAGAAGGCAACCAAAATGAGGAGACAAAGAAAAATGTCTCAGATGAAAGAACAATACCAAATTACAGAAAAAGAAGTAAACAAAATGGAGACAAGGAATCTACCAGATGCAGAGCTCAAAACGCTGGTTATAAAGATGATCAATGAAAGTAGGGGAAGAGTAGATGAACTTAGTGAGAACTTAAACAAAGATAGGAAACATAAAATTGAAGATAGAAAACAAAAAAGCACCCTTCAGAAATGAAGAATACACTAACTGAAATGAAGACTATATTACAGGGTATCAACAGTAGAGCAGATGAATCAGAGAATCAAATCAGTGCTTTGAAAGATAAAGAAGCAAAAAACATCCAATTAGAACAGCAAAAAGAAAAAAAGATAAAAAAAAATGAGGATAGTATAAGGAGCCTCTGGGACAACTTCAAGTGTACCAACAGTCACATCATGGGGGTGGCAGAAGAAGAGAAAGATCAAGGAACTGAAAAACGTATTTGAAAAAATAATGACAGAAAACTTCCCTAACCTGGTGAAAGAAATAGACATTACATACAAGCCCAGGAAGCACAGACTCCCAAACAAGATGAACCCAGAGGCCCACACCAAGACACATCATAATTAAAATGCCAAAGGTTAAAGACAAAGATAGAATCTTCAAAGTAGCAAGGAATAGCAAGCAGTTAGTTACCTACAAGAAAGCTCCCATAAGACTGTCAGCTGATTAATCAACAGAAACTTTGCAGCAAGAAATATTCCAAATGATGAAAAGCAAAGACCTACAACCAAGCTACCCAGTAAAGCTCTCATTTAGGATCAGAGGACAGATAAGGAGCTTCCTAGATAAGAATCTAAAGCTAAAGGGGAAGTTCATCACCACCAAAGCAGTATTATAAGATATCTTAAAGGGTCTTTTTTAAGAGAAGAAGGGTAAAAAATATGAATAATAAAATGGCAATGAATACATATCTATCAACAATTACTGTAATAATTTTTTATTTATTGATTTTAGAGAGAGGAATGGAGAGAGAAAGAGAGGGAGGGAGAAGGAGAAGGAGAAAGAGCAGGAGGGAAGAAGAGAGGGAGGGAAGGAGGGGGGAAGGGGGAAAGAGAGAGAGAGAGAAAAACACTGATTTGTTGTTTCACTTATTCATGCATTAACTGATTGCTTCATGTATGTGCCCTGAATGGGTATCAAACCTGCAAATTTGGTGTATCAGGATGACGCTCTAACCAATTGAACTACCCAGCCAGGACAACAATTACTTTAAATGCAAATGCATTAAATGCTCCAAAGACATAGGATGACTGAATGGATAAGAAAACATGACCCTTATGTATGCTGTCTACAAGAGACTAATGTCAGATGGAAAGACACAGACTGAAAGCAAAGGGATGAAAAAAATTATTTCATGAAAATGGAAATGGAAAAAAAAACAAAAAACAAAGCTGGGGTAGCAAAACTTATACAGGCAAATAGACTTTAAACAAAGATTGCGACAAGAGACAAAGAAGGTCTCAGCAATTACACTTCTGATTAATTATTCAAAGAAACCCAAAACACTAAATTGAAAAGACATATACATCCATGTTTTCTGCAACATTATTTACATTAGCCAAAATATGGAAGCAACGTATGTGTCTATCAACAGATGAATGAATAAAGAAGTGGTGCATATATACAGGGCGGGGCGAAAGTAGCTTTACAGTTGTTCATATGGAGAATAATATGATAATTAATAAATAATAATGTAAGAATAAACTGTTTTTCTTTTTATCCTCAACTGTGGACATTTTTCCATTTTTTGTTCAGACAGAGTGGGAGGGAGAGAGAGGATGAGGGAGACAGAGAAACATCGACGTGAAAGGGACACATCGAGTGTCTGCTACCTGCACCACCCAACCAGGGCCGGGACGAACTGCAACGGAGGTACGTGCCCTTAGTGGGAACCGAACCTGGGTCTCTCTGGACCACAGGCCGATGCTCTAACTGCTGAGCCAAACTGACCAGGGCTAAACTCTGTTTTTCATACTCACAACTGTAAACCTACTTTTGCCGTACTCTGCTTTATCAAATATGATTCAGCCATAAACAAGAATGAAATCTTGCCATCCACAACATGGATGAACCAGAGGGTATTGTGCTGAGTGAAAAAAGAAAGACAAATGCCAGATGATTTCACTTATATGTGGAATCTAAAACACAAACAACCAGAACAGAAATAGACTCATGGATACAGAGAACATTTTGAAGGTTGCCAAAGGTGAGGGAGCTTAGGGGACAAGTGAAAAGGGTAAAGGGATTTAGAAGTACAAATTGGTACAGAATAGTCATAGGGATATAAAGTATAGCATAGGGAATATAGTGAATAATATTGTAATAACTATATATGGTGTCAAATGGGCACCAAATTTACTGGGGTGATCACTTCGTAAGTTATATAAATGTCTATTCACAGGGTTGTACATATGAAACTAATATAATATTGTATGTCAACTGTAATTTAAAAGTAAAAAATATTAAAATTGTAATGAAATAAAATAAATTAAAAAACAAACAAACAAAAAAGATATGCTAATTACTTCCTGCTAACTATTTTGTTAGAACCTGGGATGCAACATGACTCATCTCTAGTACTAACATATGTCAAATGCTAGGACCAAAAGAACCAAAACAAACAAGCAAAAAACTAATACCGAAATACAATCCCTACTATCCTACCATTGGGCAATGAAGATCCTTCCAATATTTATATAAATTTCTTAGTTTAGTTGCCACTGGATCTATGTAAACATCACTCTTAAATTAACAAAAAATATTTTTGGTTGAAATGGTTCAAAAAGAAATTTTTATAAAACTATAGATGACAGAAATCTGAATATAAAAAAGCATTATAAAACAAAGAACATTTATGTATATCAAATAAAATTGCCATTTACTTTTTACAAGACTGCCACAGACACATGAAGTTGTGTCCAGGTTTTCTCACTGAATCCCCATGTTGACTAGATGTACTGAATAGAGAAGGCTGAGAAGTGTTAGGCTGGCTCTGCACTTGTGCAGCTGGTGAAGGCGTCATAGGAGTGTTCTGTGGGAAAGCAGAAGCAAATAATTTGTGAGATGACATTAGAAAACACTCATATTTTATAGTATAAGCTTATAAATTTGATTCGTTAATACCTGTGCACTTCTAACATGAAATTTACTTTTGTAGTTTTAATGACTATCTTTTAAGTTATTTTTAAAAATTTAAAACATTATTTAAGAAGAAAACTATTTTTACAAAAATATTTAGGAAGTCAGATTCTTTTATTTCATATGACCACAGAGGCAAGATCACATTGTTGTTACTGCTACAGAATATACATTATTTAGAATTAAGATAGGAACACACAATTATAGATTAAAATGAGAAATAAATCTATAAACGCACCCATTTGATTTGCTTACATATATTCTTCACAAGAACAAATCAACTGCAAATTATTATTTCTTTGCATATTATCATTTAGATTTTGTAATAAATGTATCATAAAACAGTATATAGCAAAAAGCAAAAAAAAACTGAGTTAAAAAAATGTAACACAAGTAAAATGTTGTAAATATTATTTGCAGAAAGCTGTTTTAACTAACAGCTTTAGTTTTTAAAGTTGCTCAGTTATAACTTTGGTGAATAATACAAGTAAAAGGATTCTAATTGCAGATAAGCCTTTTAAATATAAGCTGTTCTCCCCCCTTCTATATGCCATCCCTTTCTCTCTGAAAAACACATAAGTAAATAATTAGAATGTAGCTTAAAACAATCTGAGGTAATAAATTTTCTTTGAATCCTTAACTCAGATTTCATTCATAACATATGACAAAGAGAAAAATAATACTAAATTTCTTGTAGAAATGGTGGCACATTTTCAAAGCATTCTTTAAAGGCAATTTAAACTTTGAGAAAATATACTTGTTCATTTATAAGGAAATATTGGAAATAGTCGGGCAAAATTTAGTTAAAAATTTCTGAAAGTCTTAGATTAAAAGCCATAATAACTTTAAAAAAATAGACAAAACACAAACATATAAGGCCACAGCATAAAAGTGAAAAAAAAAGAAGAGAATAAAATGCTGAAAAAGTTCTCAGAATATGAAGTATAAAAAGCTTTTGAAAAGTTCCAAGCTCTAAGGGAAAAAAACCTCTACTTTTGGGATATGATGAAATTGTTTCTACCTACAGGGGTGGGAACGTCTGGCCCACAGGACAAATCAATAGCTGATATCACATGATTCACCAAATTAGCCTGACCAAATATAGCAGGTTAATTTTTAAGTTGATAATTTTGTATGGCCCTTGAATGTTATAAATATCCAAATGGCCCTCCGCAGACAAAAGGTTCCCCATCCCTGCTAGGATCCCACCCTTCAAATTTTATAATATTGTTATGGAGAAAACTTATACATGCATGAAAAACATGCATTTTAGGGCAGTGCAGGTGTCATGGATAAGATGTGAACTTTCCAGCTTGACAGATCACAATTCAAATTTCAACCTGCCTTTTAACTAGCTTTGTAACCTTGGGCAACCTACTTATATCCTATTCTAACCCTCAATTCCCTCATCTATAAAATGTAAGTAATAAAATTTGTCTTATGGGATGATCAGAAGACTAGAGAAATTATACACGCAGAATCTAGCTCTAAATTCTTAATAAATGACAAGTGTTACAATTATTATTCTAATAGAGAAATCCAGAAGAGAAACAAAATTTTGGAGGAAAGATCATTGATTTTGCTTTGGGGACAGTGACCAACTACAGATGTCTATCAGAAGTTAATGCTGGAAACTTTCACCTGACAATCATTCACCGCAAATTCTATTTTTTTTTTTATCCTCACCTGAGGACATTTTTGTTGGATATTTTGTTTAAATAGAGTGGGAGGGAGGGAGGGAGAGAGAAACAAAGATGTGAAAGGGACACATCGAGTGGTTGCCACCCACACGACCCAACCAGGGCTGGGGACAAACTGCAACCGAGGTACGTGCCCTTAGCAGGAACTGAACCCGAGTCTCTCCAGACCGCAGGCCAATGCTCTAACCGCGGAGCTAAACCAGCCAGGGCCACCTGCAAATTCTTAAAAGCTAATTAGGTATTTTATTGACTATCTTGTCATATATTTGTAGGTTAATCTTATTTCTATTCTGATACGTTCTAACAAATCTTTATCCTATTTTTTCTTCCTTTATTGATTTTAGAGAGAGAGGAAGTAAGAGGGAGAGACAGAAACATCGATGAGAGAGAACATCAATTGGCTGCCTCCTACATGCCCCACACTGAGGATTGGGCCCACAACCTGGGCATGTGTCCTGACCGGGAATCTAACTGGTGACCTCTTGGTGCATGGGTCGACACTCAACCACTGAGTACACCGCCCGAACTATCCTATTTTTTAAAATTGTGGAATTCCTATTGGTGTCACACAGAAATTTATTTTTTTAATCCTCACCCTAGGATATTTTTACATTTATCTTCAGATAGATCAGTGTGTGGGGGGGGAGCCCACACATTGCTCTGAGAGAGACACATGGATTGGTTGCCTCCTGCACAACCCCAACCAAGGCCGGAACCAAGAACCAAGAACCAGAACCAAGATAAGAGCCCTTGATCAGAATCGAACCTTCCCAATCTTTGGTCCTTGGGCCAATGCTCAAACCACTGAGCCAAAGCAGCCAGGGCATCACATAGAAAATTTAATAACAAGAAATCATGGGATATTTTAACCTCAAATGAGAGATGTAGCAAGGATTACTGAAGTTAACCTAAGGTGTTAAATTAAGAATAAAAAACATATGCAAAGTATAGAAAACTTGTGAACCCTAATTTGAGCAAGTTGTTTAAAACATGAACTGGGTGTCAGAGAATATTAAGAAATTACTATTTTTTCAGTTAGGATTTGTTATTGTGGAGATGTATATTTAAATGACTGTCTTTTTAAATAAATGTTTATTTAATGTAAAAAAAGGGGACTTAACTATTAGAGAAATATATACTGATTTATTGGTAAATTTAAAACATGTATGGGATTTGCTTTACAGTCATCCCCCACCACTTTGCGCTTTGACTTTCGCAGTTTCACTCTATCGCGGTTTTTTCAAATATATTTATTTAAGTTGATCAAGACAGTGAAAATGATACAGCGCGCGCTTGGTTGTCTGAATCAATTATAAACTCCTGTATTACAATTATAAAATTAAAATTATTGTATGTGTGGACTATAGGCCTATGTATTTGAGCACCCCAGGAATCCTTCAACGCCAGGTGCAACCGCTAGAGTCTGGAATAGATTAACCGCGTTAAATGAGGGGCGATAAATGAGGGACGACTGTAAAGTATTCCAGGAAAAAAAAAATTGATGGTGATGAGAATACAAGAAACTAGAAAGGCAAAATGGTGATAATATTTGAAGCTAGGTGGTACATACATATGGGGGCTTACCGGCTCTACTTTTGTGTGTTTGAGAAGTTTCACAATAAAAAGTGAATAAAAAAAGAGCTAAATATATCAATGAAACAAAAGGAATTAAAGTAGTTATAGAACTTCTTGAGAAATTCCAAGACTCATATTTTCTTTGACCATATGAATTATTATTTTTAGGTTTCCTCCAAAAAATTGATACCATTCAACAAAATTAATTTTTAAATAGGTTGTATAGTACTGCATGTTTTTCAGTTATGTTTTAAACAGTAGGTCTTTTACATAAGAATGCAAAATATATTTCTTTCAGAATGTAAAAGTTTACTTTTTCTTTACATTATTGTTTGTTGTGTCTTGCCAAATTGTTAACCATAACCCTAACTGAAATGTAAATATCAAGTAGATTTCAAAGTGATGTTTTTTGGAACGGTCACTCTTGAGGAATACTCTGTATCACTGCTCTACTATATTGAGAAAGAGCTAACTTTTACTATTAGTTTCATTTTTTTAATATTAATTATTTTTATTACAGATATCCCTTCTTTTTCCCTACTGACACACTCCTCCTAGTTTTCTTTTTTAATCAAGGCACAAAAGGCACAACTCTCATAGTGAGCGACCAGAAAAGTAAAATTACACAAAAGATACGAAACAATTCTGTGATTTCTTTTGTATGTAAAATTAACTTAAAATGTCAATGTAGCAGTTTTGTGGGGTTTATTTTGGCAATAATATTGCTCTTTGTTAAAATAAGAAATTACTAATTTTTTTTTAGAGCGAGAGGAAGGGAGAGAGAGATAGAAACATCCATCGGCTACCTCCTGCACGCCCCCTACTGGGGATGGAGCCTGAAACCTCTTAGTGCAGGGAACCATGCTCAATCCACGAGCAATACCAGCCAGACTAAAATAAGAAATTATAGTCTTGCTTTCCTTTATCACCTTTTCAAGAGTAAATTATGGGGGAAAAAGGAGAAACATCTGTAACAAAAATCAATTAATAAACAAAATAAAATAAAATAAAAAGTAAATTATGCCTGAAAATTCTAGATTATACTAACATTTCCTGATATAAAACTTGGGATCTAAGGCTCTTATATCCTTACTTTCTTATTAAATCTTAAAATAAATTTAATTTATTCTAAAACTTACACATTTCAATCTATTAGAAAAACTATAGCCATAATCTATTTTTCTCAAAATAAATTCTTTACTAAATAGTAAGGAAAGTATGTATTTACTTCTAGGGACACATTTTGAAAGCCACTTATAAAATTAAACAGGTTCAGGTAAACAAGATGATGAATAAACCAGGACATCATGATACCTTAAGGTCTGAGAAATTGTATTCTAATGAAGAGGTAAGTAGAGAGAGTTTTAAATGCTTGCAGGAAACAAGAAATAGATTTACTCTAACTTTGTCTAAATATACAGACTTTTAGAGAACAGAATTAAGGCAATAACAGAAATCACTGGAAAACAGATGATCTTTGTATGGGTAAGGAATGTACTTCAATAATTAAAAATAAAGGTTTTGCGCAAGATAATCTCTAAGGCTCTTTTTGCTCTATAACATTCCTTCATTTTCTTATACAGTCGGCCCTTGTTTATCTGGGTTAATCAGTTCCAGACTGTACCGTGATAAATGAATTTCCGCGAAGTAGGATTCTTTATATACAGTAGTCCCTCGCTTCGACGTTCAGGGCTTCACTCTATTGCGGTTTTTTTCAAATATAGTACAGTATTTTGAAAAAAACAAAACAGCGTGAAGCCACAAATGTCGAAGTGTGAAGTGGCGAGGGACGACTGTACTACAAAGGTTTTTCCTCTTATTAAATATAAATCTAGATAATCAATACATTCCAAGCCTCTCTTGTAAGAACACATTGAAATGTAAACAGAAAAACCTGTTTAATGGTAATGCCTTTCTTAGTTATTACATTGTACTTCTAGTCTACAAATTTGAAAACCAGTACTCTTAAAATAATCAAAGTGAGTCCTGGCCGGTTTGGCTCAGCGATTAGAGCTTCGGCCCGCGGACCAATGAGTTGCAGGTTCAATTCTGGTCAACAGCACGTACTTCGGTTAGATTGTCCCCAGCCCTGGTTGGGGTCGTGTGGAAGGCAGCCACTCAATGTGTCCCTTTTACGTCGATCTTTTTCTCTCTCTCTTCCTCTCTCTCCCTCCCACTCTATCTGAACAAAAGTGGAAAAATGTCCTCGGGTGAGGATTGAAAAAAAAACAGCAACGTGAGCTCAGCCGGTGTGAGCGTTTTCTCACCGACTGAAAGGTTATGGTTTGAGTCCTGGTCAGGGCACAACATGCCCAGGATGCAGGTTTGATCCCTAGTAGTGGGGCATGCAGGAGGCAGCTGATCGATGCATCTCTCTCACATCGATGTTTCTATCTCTCTCGCCCTTCCTCTCTAAAATATTAATAAAAACGTTTTTTTTAAAAAACCGCACTGAAATCTTAATTCTCATGGCTCTTGCTAAAATGATCTTCTATGGCTGTGACTAAATGCTGCCCCCTTAAGGCTACAGATCTGCTTTGCTGATGGGTTGAGCAACTTTTTAAATTCTAATTTCTATATGCCAACCAAATACCAGTTTTAGAAATAAAGAATGTTGCTATTCTAAATAAATTACATTCTTGGGGAGAATACATAGAAGTTTAGTACACAAAGAAAGGAAGGGACCAGGAAGATACGAATATTCACAGTTTTACACAGTACCATTTTAGAAATGATTAATGTGTGAAGGACAGGAAACTGGGAGCAGCATATAAAAAATACTTTAGCCCTGGCCTGTGTGGCTCAGTTGACTGAGCGTTGTCATGTGCACCAAAAGGTCATGGGTTCAATTTCCAGTCAGGGCACATAGCCAGGTTGCAACTTTGATCCCAACTTGGGGTGCGTATGGGAGGCAACAAATAGATGTTTCTCATATCAATGTTTCTCTCTCTCTCTAAAATAAATAAAAACATTTAAAAAATACTTTAAATAGGCACATTCTTAAGTAAACTATTTTTAAATACAAGAATTTAGCATGTTATCAGATCATGAAATTAATAGGTATGTCCAACATGTGTTTTACATGCTCCTAAAAAAGATAATCTTTAGGTAAGTATTTGTAAACTAAAATTTGTTTCAATTTTTCAATTCGTTTTTCCTTTTTCTATATGCCAATCTAGATTTATACTTCCAGAAGATATTAATTCATGAATAGTGGAAGAGGGTAGGATTTTGAGAAACAGTATCCTGTACATTGCACTTTAACTTGCAAATATAACAGAATGAAAATAAGTAACTACGAATATAAAAATTTGCCTTGCAGTTAAGTATAATTTATTTTATATTTATATATACTACCTATCTAAATACTACTGAAATACAAAAGCTATGGTCATGTCATTTACTTTCATATATTGTTCTCCTTTATTGTAATTTTTTATGAAATTAAATTAATATAGCTGATTAATGAGAACAAGAAGGAATAAATTTGACAAAATTAAAATGAAATAACAATGGTACTAGGAAGGACTATCTGTTGGCCATTCTCAGCAGGGACATTTCCCTGCAGTCCTTCTACCCTGAGCATTTTGCAAGTCTGAAAGTCCCTTCTTGGGATTCAGGTGCCTCCTTAACATCCCCAGACTCCTCAAAATGGTGGAAATAACAAGGTTTGGCTAAAAATAAAAAAAAATAATAATAAAAAATCACTGTTAAAATTCTCTATTTCATCTATCCCTCCTAGGGTACCAATTCAAATGTAAAATGTTGTTAAACCAAGGTCTAAAATGCAAGTTTAAAAGTACACAAGGAGCCCGGCCGGTGTGGCTTAGTGAACTGAGCATCACCTCATGGACTGAGAGGTCCCGGTTCGATTCCTGGTCAGAGTACATGCCCAGGTTTCAGGCTTGATCCCTAGTGCAGGAGGCAGCCAATCGATGTTTCTCTCTCACATTGATGTTTCTCTCTCTCTCTCTCTCTCTTCTTCTCTCTCCCTCCCACTCTACATGACAAAAAATGGAAAAATGTCCTCGGGTGAGGATTAAAAAAAAATCAATTAAGAAAAAAAAAAGGTATAGAAGAAAGTTTAAAGAATCTGGGCAACAATGAAAATGATTTCCTATTAGCAGGCTCTCTCTCTTTTTTAAATTTTTATTTATTGATTTTAGAGAGAGAGAGGAAGGGGGAGGGGGGAGAGAGAGAGAAACTTCAATTTGTTGTTCCATTTATTTATGCATTGTTTGTTTCCCGTATGTGACCTGACCAAGAATCAAACTCACAACCTGGCTGTATCAGGATGATATTCTAACCATCTGAGCTACCAGGCAGAGCTATTAGTAGGCTCTTACAACAGTCTACCCTTCAAAGAAACGTATGATGTCATCTAGAAACTTATGATGTCATGTAGAACAGTTGATAATTTTTTAGCCTTTATAGGTACTTTATCCTATACAGGAAGATAAAATATAACTGCATCATTCATTACTGAGTGCCTAACTATGTAGCAGGCCCTGTGCTAAGTACTATACATAATAACGCTGGTAGTTTTTATTCAAATCCTCATAGACACCATGAATACGTCTCTTTTTCCTTGCGAAATTTTAAATTTCTATATGCCAACCAAATACCAACTTTATAAAGAAAGAATGTAGTTATTTTAAATATGCTACAAGTTTAGTACCCACTTTTCAGATTAGGAATAACGTGGATTAATTTTATGGCTTGAATTATATGCATATAAGTCCAATGTATTAAAAGTTTTATCATTAATGCCCTAAAATTAGTGGCACTCACACCCTTTAACTTATAGTTCAAGTAATCAGTATGTTAGATATAAAAGGACTTTCTAGAACTTAACAAAGGAACCTTTTAGAATAGTGGAGAAATGGGTTAAGAGCATGAGTTTTGGTTTCAGACACACTACTTCATATTTGTGGTGACGAATATGAAGCCATCATATTAGTGACCTTGAGTGAATTATTTAGCATTTTGAGGCCTCATGTCTAAAATGTAATTAAAATTTTTACCTACAGAGTTGTGAGGATTAAATGAGAAAATGCTTTAGTGTAAAGTTCCTAGTACAGGTCCTGGTGTTAGCTAGTATTATTGTTTTTGTTATTTAGGTATCATTATAGAATATAACCACACTGAAATATTAAAGCTACAAAAGAAAAAAACAAACCCACAAAACAAAAAAAAGAATGAGATGATGAAGCAATTCCACTGTAATGGAGTTTTTCTCTAATTTGGCTTGCTCTGTTGTTACTATTTAGGATTATAAAGGAATATAAAAGGAAAAAAACAGCAGGCAAATAATCAAGATGAACTGGGAGATTACAAATATAAAAAAATTATAAAAACCCAATTAATTGAATGTTTACTATATGCTAGATATTACACTATTTAACTTTTTTTTAGTGTTTAATAAATAAATACAAACTCAACTTGTAGAAGTTTGAATAAAGATAATGTAGTATTTGCCCTGGCTGGTTTGGCTCAGCGGTTAGAGCGTCCGCCTGCGGTCCGGAGAGACCCAGGTTCGGTTCCCGCTAAGGGCATGTACCTCGGTTGCAGTTTATCCCCGGTCCTGGTTGGTCGTGGGGTGGCAGCCACTCGATGTGTCCCTTTCACATCGATGTTTCCCTCTCTCCCTCTCTTCCTCTCTCTCCCTCCCACTCTGTCTGTACAAAAATGGAAAAATGTCCTCGGGTGAGGATAAAAAAAAAAAAAAAAGATAATGTAGTATTTTCCATCAATTTAATTATCGTCATGTTCATAATATCCACTAAAGAATACTTAACTTATTTAGGTACCCTGAAATAGATCTAAGCAACACTAACATATGGATTACAATCTCATTAAGCCTTCAGAGCAGCACTGTCCAACTGTATCCATTCACATGAACAAACATGTACATTATGGATGAATTTTTTTGAAGCAAGGAATTCTTTGTTCTTTCATCTTTTGTTTCCTCCCCTTTCCCCACACCCAGATTTGGTACCAGCGCCAATAATGGCCACAGATTTGCTATCATCACCATAAATACAGAGAAGAAATCCAAGTCAGAAGAGTGCTAGCAGAGTTGGCAAGAGTCAGAAGGTTCTGGCTATGTAATAATTAGGAAAGAAAGAGTGAAGGAGAAGTAATTCAGGAAATAGGTGAGAGGCAACTGTTAAGTGAATCCCTTGTTTGAGTAGAAATAGCATATAGGATTGTCCTTAAAATTTTTACAGGCTAACTGAATCCTCAATATAGTAGCACTAACCTAGGAAACACACTTCTTTACAAAGGCATGTAGATGGAATAGTAAATATTAGAAAGGGAAGAGCAGAAATATGACAGTAGAGCAAAGGAGTAAGACAAAAAAATTAAAAATACCAAATAGCTGAAACAAATTGAAATTATAAATAATACTTTTAAAAAAAGGCTACTGATTCAATACATAAATATAACAAGAACACACTTGATAAAAATTCTTATGGGATGCATCTTTTTTTACAGAAGTACTGTGAAAAGAACCAAAAAACCCCACACATGTCAAAATCAAATACAGAAATTCCCTTTTGGAATACTCTTAGCAACACTACCTCATCCCAAACTCCAAAAGGAGACTAAGTTACGTTTCAAAAATTCTCCGAAAGATTAGATTACAAGTGCTTCTCTGCCTTGGGTCTCTAGAACTACTGATTTGTATTTATAACAAAACAGAGTCTCTAAACTGTATGCAAAGTCAGCGATTTTCAACCTCTTACAAACGAATTACTAAAATTCTGTGGCACACCAAAAAAATTTTTTTTTGCCCATCTGACACACAAAAAATAGGTATAAATTTGATTCATTCACACCAGATGCCTGTTGTTGTGTTGGCTGTTGTCATATTTTATTTGACAATCTAAGGGAAAAGAGGTCAGTGCCCCTGACTATATAGTCAGGTATTGCATGTTTTAAGAATTCTTGCGGCACCATCAGTGTTCTTATGGCACAGAGGTTGAAAACTGCTGTTCTAAGTTAACAATTGAAAACTGTTTAACATTACAAAAACAGAGAAAAGTAAAACAGCACAACAGCTCGAGTACATTGGTGAGCTGACTTAATGTACTGGAAAAACAGTACTTTTCCCCCTGAAATAATATTTTCAAATCAGAATTTTAAAAATAATGTGATAACAGAATGACTTACCTGTGGGACCACATTCTGTATGTACGACGGTGGATGCTGCTGCTTTTGCTGAACAGCACTTTCTATTGCTACTTTAGCTACAGTGCTTGGATCTGCTCCTGCTGGCACGGCAACCATTGTTGCACTGCAGCCAGCATTGTTGGGGTCACTGATTGTAACAATTCTAACGCCTACTTTATTTGGAATTCCTGTGACTGTTTCCCTGTCATTATCCTCTGCTGGCCTCTTTACAGTTTTGCATTCTGCTGTGCCATTTGTAGACCGAAGGTCAGATGATAGGGTAGGAGAATGGGACACTCTTGATCCTGAGTGGGGAACAATGATTTGATGCCCCTGTATAACAGAGGTTGTAGAATGTGGTGAGACAACTACACTTGGGCGTTGCTGAGGCACATCTGAATTCAAACTTGAAGTTAGAGGTCCATTAGGCAAATCAGTACCACTAAATTGCTGTGTTGCCACATTTGAAGCCTCCTGTATACTGCTCACAGATGGTGAACCACCCAAAGTTAATATAGGTCCATTAGAAATTCTTTCTAGTTGATCACCTTTGGCAGTATCTTGCTGAGTGGCATCTAAAGTCCCTTGTGGTTCCATTGGAGATATCTCACCATTTCCTACATGATTGGAAGTTTTGTGATTTGGAATGTTTTTGCTTAAATGAGAACCATCTCCTTTATCAAAATCACAGATTCCATTAACTAGAGGTTTTCTCAAATCACCTTTGATATCCTGCATGTCCATTTGTTCTGAGTTCTGTTTTCCAGATGCTCCATTCTCACCTAATTCTAATGATGGCCCATTACTAATTAGTGAGCACTGATTAGCCTCACTTTGAATTTTCCCTGAGTTTGAAGGAGGTAGACTTGAGTCACTGTACTTTCTTCCATTTAAAAGATTTCCCACCTGCATTTCATTTTCCTTTGTATCCCCATTGCTGGTGTTCATGGTTCCTCGTCGGCAGGACGGGTTCTCCATGACTTCAATTTTACGTTCATGAACATGTAAACCTGTTGCTTCTTTTGCTTCCTCCTCCTTTTGGCAAATTATTTTATCACCTTTGAATGGGGGAGTAGCAATAGTACAAGATGATTGTCCAGCTGGAGATGCTTGACTGGCTGGAAGTGTTTGCACCTGAAGTCCAACTCCTGCCTGGGTCCCACTCATGGCAATTCCTGCTGGAGCAATGAGCTGAGTTGCATTTCCCTGACTCACAGTTGCAGTTGCAAAACTTGTATTTGGCACAACTGTTATGGTTACCTGGTTGCCAGAAGTCCCTTGGAAAATGGTTGCTGGACTATTTGAGATCAGTGGGCCTGGCAATATTTGTAAGTTCGAGATGGGCACGGTTTGCACTCCCCCTGTGGATGGCATTGCACTTTGGACCAATTGAACATTTTGCTGCCCAACCAATAGCTGCTGTGCTGGAGTTTGCCCCTGCATTCCAAAACCTGCTGCTTGGTTATTGGCCACCTGGTATACCACCTGAGGGCTAGGAGCTCTTGCATTATTAGGGGGAGGAACTTGCGGAGCTGGGAGAATAAGCTTACCACCCGGAGTTGAAGGACCACGCTTTGGAAGTAGTAACTGTTTTATCAGGCTTGACTCACCAGAAGCAGGCTGCCCAACTCCTGCATTTGTTTGCTGTGGTTGAACTTGCATTTGTACTTGTGGCTGCTGAACTTGTACTTGTACCTGCTGAGGTGGAGGTGCTGGTGAATGCTGCTGCTGCTGCTGTCTTTTCACAGATAGCATTTGACTGACAGTAGGAGGTGGTCCCTGTGATTGAGGGGTGGAAGATGACATGGCAGTAGGAACTTGGTTATTAGAAGCTGGGGCAGGTGATGGTGAGGAAGATGGAGTTATGTTTGGTTGTCCAGTTAGCTGAACTGTCTGACCAGGTGGAAGAGCTGCTGGATTAGCAAGAACAATTTGGTGAATGGCTGGTGCATAAGTCTGACCTTGTTGAGCTGGCTGGCTTACAATTACTACACTTTGTTGGGTTGGCTGTTGTGGTTGTTGAATAGGCTGTTGTACCACTGTTGATGAAACTTGCTGAGAAGGGAGAGGTTTTGGGGCAATGTTCTGAAACCCAACCCTTGAGGGTTGTGGACTTGGGACACCAGCAATAGTAACCATTTGTCCTGTAGCTACCTGAAAATTCTGTACTGAAGTTGCTGAGACAATATTAGATGCAGAAGTTGTTACGTACTGTGGAGGTGCTATGATAACAGTGTCTTGTGGCTGGCTACCAGCTGATGTCTGTTGAGATGAAGTTTGCACAGGTTGGGGTGATGTGGTGATTAACTGTTGACCCTGTGAAACTGTAGAAGTACATGCTGGTATGGTCTGTACTCTGCCAAATATATGACTCTGTGGGACTGCTTGTTGAATTACAGTAACAGGGGTGCCAGAAGGTATCTGACCTGGTACCACTGTGTGTAATGGAGACTGTTGTGGAATCACAGATGGATGGTGAAGCAATGTCTGGGAATTCACAACTGTAACAGGTTGCGGCCCTGTACTATGATTCTGAACCACAGAACTCTGTGCAGCTCCTCCTCCCACAGCAATACTAACAGGAACTGCTGTCTGGGGTATAGAATTCTGGATTACTGTAGCCTTAACGACTTCACAAGGAATCGGAGCTTTATTCTGAATGACAGTCACCGGAGCATTTTGCTGCTGGTGGGTATGAACTGAAGGATTTGGTGGAATTCTTGAAACAGTCTGTGCCATAGTATGAACACCTTGTACTGGAAAAGACATTTGTGTTGCAGTCAAATTTGAAGATTGGTTGGTAACAGGAGTCCTCTGAAAATGGTTTCCTACAGTGTGTGGTCCATGAGGGATTCCTGAAAATATAGGGCAAAAGTAAAAATTTATAATGAAATGACCGAAAAGCTGCATGTAGGAATTCTTTTACTCAATACAAGAGAAAACAGTTGAAAGAAATTAATATCTAACAACTTTGCATCATATGAGTATGATTAAATAGAAAATGCTACTGGAAAAATAAGGAAAAGTTATACATTTTAATGTGCACAATATACATTTTATTAACTTGGTAATATTTAAAGTAAAAATTAATACCTGCAGGTGAAGGACTTGAAGATATATCAGGAACAGAATCAACACGAACAACAGGAGTAGAAACTGGTTGCTGCTGATAGTACATCTGAATGGGAAGTGGTAGAGCCCGCCGTTTTACTCCCACAACATGAATATGCGCTTGCCCGCTGTTACTGGAATCCTCCACTCTCTTCACTGAATGATTTGGAAACACTGTTCTGTAAAGTACACAATACTCAGTTTTGATAAGTAGCACACTAACAAAAAACACTAACTTCTAACAATGTGTACACAAACAGCAGCAGTATATTCTTCTATAAGTAGCATATGCTACTTACGTATGAACCAATATGATTCATATAGCTTTATTCTGTAAGGGTGGAAAGCAGAGAAAGTAATATAAAAGATCAATTCTACAGTTTTAAAAATCATCATTTATTAACATTGTTGGGTTTTAAACAATTCTACTGCATATATAATTAACAAAAAAAAGCTACATCTAGGCAATGCCTATTCTATGAACTTTGGAAAATGTCAAGGAGCCTTAATAGTTGGAGAGAGTTATAGACTATTATTCAAGATTAAAAAGGCTAAAAGTCATGTTTTTAACATAAAAAGTAGGCAAGAAAAAAGCAAATAATTTCTTCTTTCTTTTTTTGATAAACCTCATAAGGTTCAAACATAAACATCAGATGCGATGTCCAAAATTCAAACTTTTACCATACTACAACTTAACCATATGAAATTTTAAGTAGTAGAGATATTTAAAACTATATAGATGATATTTTCTCAAGAACAAGAGGTATTGTAAGTGATATAAATTAACTTTACTTAAAGAACTATGCATCCTACCTAAGACATTTATAAAATCCAGTTGATGTTAGGATTCCACCACGAGCTAATTTACTGCAAGTTGAGAGGTACTCAGAATACATTTCTGCTCGAGAGACAGAACAATCTGGATTTACTTCGAAATGAGCATTTAGCCTATAGAGGAGAAAAATAAATGGCATTATGCAATACACTATAGGAGAGTCTATACTTAAGTATGCTAAAACCATTTGAAGGCGATGTATTATAACCTAATAATTATGCCCGGTCAAATTTTACTGTTTCATATATACTTAGCAAAAACATGATAGGTTTTAGACAGACTAAATCAAATAAAGAGATAAACTATTTAATCATACTTATTTTAGTGTAAAACATCACTAACAATAAAATAAAAACTGTGTCTACATCCCAGCAAGAGCAGGTTTGGTCTGTTGGCAAGAAATATGCTACAACAAATAATTTTATTTAGTGAATATCTACTCAGGTTCCTGTCTTGTAATAATGAAAATATAACAGAAGTTCTCAATTATGAGCTATTGCTACACACTCCCATTCCCCATGTCAGAGACTTCTATTTTTATCCTGTACAAATTAATTCAAACTTCAGTTTGTCTTTTTCATAGAGACTTCCATCTACAAGTTAGGATTAGAGACTTAGTTATCCACAGACTCTTTCTAGGACCCACTATACACGTAAGACCAACTTACAGCTGTTTCTTATAAACTGCATCAAATAATAAGTATGATAAAATAATTGTAAAATGAGCCTCTCCTCCTCCCCTCATAAAAGGCAGAAATGTGAAACTGAGATTTGTAAGACCAAATCTATACCCAACACCACACATTTCACAGTGGATGTAGTGAATACTTTTTTCAACTTTCATACCCCTTTGAGTAAAGAGTTTTAAAAACGATTAGATGCAAAAAACTGCTTTTGGTTTTAATGTAGAAGATAAACCTTTTCAAATATTACTGGAAGAGATTTATCAAGTATAAAGAGTCATGGTGTAACAATATATAGAATGTGAGGAAAGCAAATAATTAGAGATATTTAAAGCCATAAACCTGATTTAAGTAAAGTGGAAAAGTCTAGATTCTAGAGAGAATTGTCATAGGAACAAAGATATGAAAGCACCAAATACATGTAACACAGAGCAACACAAGCATGGAATGGGAAACAAATAATGTGGGAGAATGGGAGGAAGGGATCAAGAAAAGAAAGTTTTAAAAGTAATTCATCACCAGAAAATAATCTTTATTTCAATCTATTAATCTTCTAAAGAACTTAAGTTAAAATTCATAAATAATTTAGAGACAACTATCCAAGACAAAATCGAACCTTTTCTTTTCTTCCTTTTTTTTCCCCAGAAAATGGCTGAGATATATAACTACTCAATCTTCTCAAGAAAATATTATTTTCAAAGTTGCTTATTTCAATATAGACAAACTGGCTAGTCTATCTTTTGATTAGTTTTCCCTAACTCACAAAAAGAAAAAATTAACAAGTTTTGCTTTTGATAGAAAAGAAGAAACATTTAAAACAAAATCTTGTTTTATTTGCTTAAAGTCCGTCCAATTCACTTTTAATAAAACCTTAAGAAAAAGCTTCTACAATCTGACAAAACTTACTTTCTACAAAGTCAAAGATAACTTTAAATATTTTTCTTTCAAATAATTCCAAAATACAGGTGAAGTGGTTTTACATTGTCCATTCTTTGTATAAATGATGTTCTAATCTAACTAAAAAGAAATACAGAATAAAACATTCTGGCTGACTATTGAAATACATTCCCTTTTCTCTTTTGCTTTATTCTTCCCAAAGATAAAGTCTTAATAGAAAGAAACCACTTACCACTGACAAGCAAACTTCTCACTATCTATTTCCACTATTCCTGGAGGTGGAGCAACATGCTGTGCTACAACTGCTCTGGAAACTAAAGAAAAAAATAAATTAACTACATCATTTAAAAAAATTTAGTCACTACATGCCATATTTAGTTCATGGATATTGAACCAATTAATATTTACAATGAATACCTTTTAAAAAGGTGAATAATGAAAATGTACAAATTTGAGAAAGAAACTTATAACGGAGCACACATATTATACTAGGCACTGTCTTAGATGCTTTATATGAACTATATTTTTAACATCATAGTCATTCCAATAATAACAATAATATGGATTATATTGCTAATATAAGCTTTTTTCCCATGGGTCAGACACATTAAATACTTTACATACATTATCTTAAATTTTTTTGTGAGATGGGTACAGATAAGAAAACTGAGACTCAAAGTGATTAAAATAACTAGCCCAAGGTCACACAGCTCAACGTATCAGTGAATAAACACCTCTCACTTTAGTTACAGAAGCAGACTGTGTCAGAAATTACAACTCTTCTGAATTTAAAAGATGAATATTGACTCTAAGTGGTATATATAAAATTTTTGAGATAAGATGAACATAAAGATGAAATGCTATGCTATATAACAAAGGAACTAACAAAAACATTAAACATATGAGTTAACATAAACTTAGGTTATAAATATGAATCTTATATATTTATATTAAAATTTAAAATTATACTATTCACCACTGCATCAGCATGATTTTATAATTTTTAAACATAAAATCTACCTACTTTTCTGCTGGTGACATTTTATCAAAACTTCTCAGAACCCTCAAATAGAACAAATGCATTTCTAAGTTACTAGAAATGCAACTACTGTACTGGAACTAGATACTTTCTATAGCAGTCAAATCTGTGAATAACTGGAAGCAATTCTGACCTTTGTTTGATCAGCCCTCCAATCCCCATTGGGATAACAACAGTCATTTAATGAACATTTACTTTGCACTAAGCCATTTACATTTACACTATTTGTTTTAACATTATATATAGGTCTAAATTTAATTATCCCCATTTTGCAGATGAAAAAGTTAAAGCTCAGAGATTAAATTCACAAAGGAATACATGAAGGGAACAGCAGAGCTGGTATAGCTGGAAAGCCTTCTTTTAGGAGTGGTGGATTTGAATCCAGGATTATTACATTTCAAAGGCCATACTGTGATATGCTGCTGCTTTTAAAAAATTGGTTGATTTGAGAGAGAGAGAGAGAGAGAGAGAGAGAGAGAGAGAGAACATCTATTTGTTGTTCCACTTATTTATGCATTCATTGGGTGATTCTAGTATGTGCCCTGACTGAACCTGCAACGGTGGCGCATGGGGACAATGCTCTAACCAACTGAGCTGCCCTGCCAGGGTGATATGCTGCTTCTTAACAGAACATAATTAAAACCAAAATTATTTTCCTGGTGCTACCTCAGCTCATCTTTCTTCTCCTCCTAACTTGAAAATACTGTTACAGAAAATACCTTTCTAGGGCCTGAACCCATGTAGAAATCTTCCCTTTTCTTCATCAATTGTACTATGAGAGTATACCCTACTTAGACTGAAATCTACTGAATCAATTAACAATCAACTGCATGAAACATTAAAAATTATGTTGATATCATGAGAAACTTTACAAGCATAAGGAAGATTGATTCAGCCATAGTTAAATTAAGAATATAAACTGGAAACATAATTACTATGAAAGTGGCTATAAACTGAGAAGCAGTTTTCTCAGGATATCAGAAGACCTTCCAAAAGATACAAAGGCACTTGTATTTTTTTGCAAAAAATTTTTTAAATCTTCACCTGAGGAAATTTTCACATAGAGCAGGGGGGTGGGGGGTGGGGGAGAAACATCAATGTGAGAGAGATATATAGACTGGTTGCCACCCACACGACCCCAACTGGGGCTGGGGACAAACTGCAACCGAGGTACATGCCCTTAGTGGGAACCAAACCAGAGACTCTCTGGTCTGCGGGCCAACGCTCTAACTGCTGAGCCAAACTGGCCAGGGCGCAAATTTTTTTTCTTTATTGATTTTAGAGAGAGAGAGAGAGAGGGAAGAGAAGGAGAGAGAGGAAGTGGGGGGAGAAAGAGAGAAACATTGACCAGCTGCTCCACCTATCTATGAATTCATAGGTTGACCCTTGCTCGAGTCCTGCCTGGAACTGAACCCGAAACCCCAGCACACTGGGACAACTGAGTGATGATGCTCCGACCAATGAGCAACCTGGCCAGGGCAGTAAGGCACTTATACTTTAAAAGGAATCAATTTCCAGATACTCAGCTTTTGCATATATTCCTTCCTAAAACTGTGTTGCCTAAGCACATAACTTCCTCTCTGATAATTGCTCTTCTCCCATTTTAAAACAGAAAGTTTTAAATATTGCCCATCCTTAATAGTACAGCAGGATTATGGTTAATGTGTGACTCTGGAGCCAGAGAGGCTGGCTCTGGAGTTCCATCACTCAGCAATAGTTGTGTAACTATGGGCAAATAACTTAATCCCTCTGTCTTTAAAATGAGGAAAAGTAATAGTATTCTGACCTCATAGATCATGAGGATTACAGGAGTTTTTAGATGTGAGCCACTAAAACAATGCCTGGCACACAGTAAGCACTATAAATGGTAGTTGTTATTATTATTATTATTATTATTTAAAAACCTCTGGGACACCAAAGGGAAAATTAGAAACGTTAGTGTCCAAAAAGCCACCAAAGTATTAAGGGCTTCCTATCTATCCCAGTGTTTTATTTATTATAGTTAATAAATATTAACTGGGCATTGGAAATTGAGTATTTTAGCCCTTTGGTTGTTCTGAATTCAGCTACATTATAGAGTGATGACAATTTTTGCTTAATGTCCTTCCCTCCTCTATCCCTCAAGTACTGTCGAAGAAAGCATTACTTCTGAGGCAAAATCTTGTGTAAGTAAAGCACAGAGAATATTTTAAGGAACTACTGAAGGTGGTGGCATCTTATTTCATTCATATGACAATCTCATGGCAACTTTATCATAGAATTCTGAAGTAAGGAAGGTGGAAACATGTTATTAACATACTTTCTTGGATTGAAAAATAATGAAATTTTTCTGAGTAACAGAAAGTAAGGCTAAG
This sequence comes from Molossus molossus, assembly GCF_014108415.1. Lineage (NCBI taxonomy): Eukaryota > Metazoa > Chordata > Mammalia > Chiroptera > Molossidae > Molossus > Molossus molossus. Next base: position 47,792,668 of record NW_023425345.1, on the reverse strand, counting down.
TAACAAAAAGTAAACATACTTTTAATAATAACACTACCTTTTATCAGGTAGGTTATGTGGCAGGCATTTTTCAAAATCTAATAAGGTAAATCTGAAATGCCAAAGCAAGCTTTTAGAAATATGTATTCAAAGCACATGGTACAAGCACTTTATCAAAAAACATTGTATTGGCCTTGAAATGAACAATATTTTAAATTTCCTAACTGAGTGGTTTTCAAAGTGTAGTCTCCTGAACAGTAGCATCAGCACCTCATGGGAACTTGTTAGAAATGAAAATTCTCAGGTCTACCTGAATCAAAAAGTCAGGTTATGGAGCCTAAAAATCAGTGTTTAAGCCCACTAGGTGATTCTTTTTTTTTTTTTTTCTTTATTGATTTTAGAGACAGAGGAAGGGAGAAGGAGAGACAGAAACATTGATGAGAGAGAACATAGATTGGCCATCTCCTGTATGCCCCCCAGTGAGGATTTGGCCCACAACCTGGGCATGTGTCCTGACCAGGAATTGAACCGGCGACCTCCTGGTGCATGGGTCGATCCTCAACCACTGAGCCACACCGGCCAGACCCAGGTGATTCTGATGCACACTAAAGTTGAAAACCACTGTGCTAACACTTCCTGAATATATTAGGTTAAATAAGGTACATCTAAGTAAAAGAGTAGCAAGTATAATTTACAGACATATCTTGTTAATATATTTTCAATAAACAAAAATAAATGTGTCTAATGACTGGGCAACAAATACTTTTGTGAGTCAAGTATTATTAATTCTTTGATTTCAACAAACTCATAAAACTAAAGTTGTCAGAAGATCTTAAATATAATTTAATAATTTTCAATAATTCTGAAGAAATTCAAAGAATTTTAAGTTCTGCCTTCATCTATTTGACATGAACTAGGTTTCCAACTTACATCTATAAAAAGAAAAAAGAGACATAAAACTGATGCTGAACTCAATAAAAATATTCATTCCTAGACACACTGGAGTAATAATTTCCAGAGAACTATGGAAAAAAAATCTTGTCCATCTCATTAAGAGATGCACTTCCAATAATTTTACCTTTTATTTAATATTTATAAAAATTTGTAATGTATTTACTGTTGTTTGACATACCATATATTTCTAAGACTTGTAATAATAAACTTTTAAACAGAGTTTAATAGAGTAACAGAAAATGATAAAATTTAAATTAAAATGTCTACATTTATAGCTGAGAAGAATTGATAGAGTGATGGCCACGAGTTCAAGGAGTAAGAGGGACATCATAAAATTTCTGATAGTTTGTGTATTTTTTTAAAATATATGTTTTCATTGATTTTTAGAGAGAGAAGAAGGCCAAGGGAGAAAGATAAACATCAATCGGTTGCCTGCTGCATGCCCCCTACTGGGGATCTAGCTGGAAACCCAGGCATATACCCTGACTGGGATTTGAACCAGTGACTTCCGGGTGCATGGGTCGAGGTCCAAGCACTGAGCCACACCAGCTGGGCCAGTTTGTGTGTGTATGTGTTTTTTTTGTTTGTTTTTTTTTAAATTCTCTTTTCCATTTATCTTCAGATAGAGTGGGAGGGAAGGAGAAGAAGAGAGAGAGAGAGAGAGACAGACAGACAGACAGACAGACATTGATAGGTTGCCTCTTGCACAACCCTGACCAGAGCTGGGAGCGAACCGCAACCAAGGTATGTGCCCTTGACCCAAATCAAACCAAAGACTGTTTGGTCTGTGGGCGACACTCTAACTGCTAAGCCCAACTGGCCAGGGCGAGTTTGTGTATTTTTTTAAATGGATGATAATGATGTCAAGATTCCACTGGACACAAAGTTTAACTTTTATTTTATTTATTTTTTTATCCTCACCCGAGGACACTTTTCCATTTTTCATTCAGAGAGAGAGAGAGAGAGAGAGAGAGAGAGAGAGAGAGAAACAACGACGTGAAAGGGACACATTGAGTGGCTGCCACCTGCATGACCAACCAGGACCGAGGACAAACTGCAACTGAGGTACGCGCCCTTAGCAGAACCCGGACCCAGGTCTCTCTGGACCACAGACTAACGCTCTAACCGCTGAGCCAAACCAGCCAGGGATTAACTTTTATTTTAAAATGTCAATTTAATATACATAAAAACCACATTACTTATACCTATTTAAACTGTGATGAAGAAATTTAGATGTCAACCTTAAAATGGGTGAAAGATTACATAAGTTTTCATAGTGATGAGAGAAAGCAAGGAAAAAAGTTTAAGACCACCATTCCCTAAGGAAGTATTATTAAAGAAACTAAGGGGCAAGGTGGAGCACCACATTATAAATGATAACTAATCTAGTAGTTAAAAAACTGTCATTCATAATGAGCAAGTTAATAGTGCTCATGCTCACCAGATCAACAATGAACTTTTAATCCTTAGAGATCTATGAATGAAAACATAAATGAGCAAGCCACAAACTCATATTTAATTTTGTCCATTTGTCAAATGAGGACCAAATCTTAGACATGAAGAGTTCATCAAGGTCACAGGTTAGTAACAAGGCAAAAAATAGCAGCTTTCATCGAAAATGCCCTAGAATATTCTTAAAACAGCCCTTTATGGTTCAGTGTATCACTGATAATTTATTAATTCCTCTCTTGGTTGGACAGTTTCTCTATGGCCCTAAATTAATTTAATCTTCAGTTTCTTTGAGGATAAACATATACCTCTACCACGCACTTAACTGGCAATATGAACTCTTTCATTTCTTTTTTAAGGATGATAAACCATTAATATTCTAACCATTGATTCCCCAATATGTACTGGTTGTTTGACATCTACTGCCTGTGGGTGAAAGCTCACTGAATAGATTGGTAGTCAAAGTTACTTGTTTTTTCATGCCTTTTATTATTTGTCCAGTCCGTTGGTTGAATTCAAGTAAGTTTTATGCACATACAATACAACACTACCATACACTTTTGAAGGACATAATAGAAATTAATGGAATTTGTGACATATTACATACTTTTAAGTAAATAGAGTATATAATTTTGATTCCTTTTACTTAGAATAGAAGAGAGGATGGGACCATGATTAAATGGAAAGAGAACAAGATAGCTGGAGAGAGATGATGAGAGTCTGAACTGAGTTATAAGCACTGGCAATTGAAGAGGCCTGGGTATTTAGGAAGACTCAACAAGATTTGGTGATAAAATGAATGTGGTAGTTAAAGATTAAAGATAATGAAATTTTTGTTTTAAGGCTAGTGTGGGAGGTTGACAGATCTGAATGTATTTCTAGGCTGAAAGGAAGAAGCAGGTAAAAAAGAGAAGTTAAGACATAGGAATGAGGAAATGGAAAGACTGATATTTAGAGCACAGACTCAGAAAAAGTTAATTATCTCTTCCTGAGATAAGGGGAAACTGAATGAGAATGAAGTTCAGATGACAATAAGTTTGCAAGTGAAGGATTAAGAAGTTTGAAGACATTTATGCCACACACCATCCACATTATCTGCAAAGTGAGAGGTTAAGATCAACAGAGAAAAATGAGCATCCTCCATTAAAAACAAAATACAAGAAAGAGAAAAGTCTTGGGAACAGTGAGAGGTGGAAGAGCAGGTGAGGTAAAAGGACTGTTTCTGATAGGATAAATAAAGGTGCAGAAAGCACTCTACAAAGAGGCTGAGAGTGCTAAAATATAAATATAATTCAGCCAGAAGAAAGAAGTCCAAGGACTTAAGAAAATGTTGGTTATTAGACAGGTCTGAATTCTAATTAAAGATATTCAAGTTAAACAGAATTGACCCAAGGGACTCTAGGAAGGGTGCAAAGTGCCAGTATACATGTTTGTATATGTTGTACATATACACACGTGAGTGATCCTAGGCTCTGCTTCTGTGGTATTTGAGCTAAGATTTATAAGTATTAGGGGGGTATTGTACTGATGTATTCTGATGACCACTTGAGAAAATTATAACATAATACATGAATAACCTATTCCTGGCTTATCGATTTCCAATGACTAAAATCACAAATAAGAAGCCTACTCTTGGAGCACTTCTTATTGTTCTCACAGATGTGAATCTAATACCTCACACTCCTCAAAATCCTGCTCAACTTCATTTCTCTATTATACTATTCTTTCTCTATGCTCACCTTGTTTCTGCTGCTCCTGGAATGTATAATATCTAAGAAATTAAAGCACATACTGAAGTTCTCCTTTAGCCTACACTACTATAAAATCTCAGGAACCCAAAAATGCATATCTAAATTTATTAGTATTAAATCTTACACACTAATAACCATACTGAAAAAGAATATGTAAAAACACTAACCTGGGGCAGATGCTACATGGATCTGGGTTTGAACTTGCTCTACAGCTTGTGTCCTAATTTCAGATAAAACTTGATGACTGGAACTTGGATGTTCGACGAGTTTTACTGCAGCTAGTGCCTCAGGGCCAAACATCTGAATATCCATAGAAACTAGACACACTAACATGTCTAAAATAAATTAAAATACCAATAGTTATCAATCAATATTATTTAAAAACTCATTCTACTTAAAAACACATGCTGTATAGAATACTGCTTCTCAAATCCAGTCTATAAATCGTACATCAGAATTATCTGTGGATCTTTAAAAAAAGATATTTAGGCTCAATCTCTGAAGGATGATTTAGTAGCTATAAAGTTGGGGTTACATATTTTTTTTTAAAAGAGCTTCCTAAGTGATTCTAATGTGTAGCCAGATTCAGGAACTACTTATATGGAAAGTGACATCTTAATTTCTCAAAAATAATACTTTACATTCTAAATATTTCTTAACTCTTAATTTTAGTATTTATATGAAGAAAGAAAACATGTGAATCATAAATGTTAACATGACATACTTTAGTAAGTATATTTAAAACTCACAACCCACTGTGGAGGTGAGTTCACTGGTTTTAAGGATAGTACCACTATCATCAACTTCTAGGAACAGAAGGAAGCTTGTTTTACTCAGTTTTAGTTGCTTAATAGTAGCAGCTGACCATCTGAAACATAAAGACCTGCTCCCCAAAAAGCCAAATATAGCAGTTTTATTGATTTCAAATTTCATATATAGTAATAGAAATAAAGAGAAGGAACAGGGATTACTAATAGTCACATACATCCTGGTCTCTATTATGATACAAGTTTCTTGCTTATCTAAAATAAGCAGAAATAATAATATAAACAAATGTGTATGAAAGGATAATGACTCCTCAAAATAAACAGTAAACCCAAAATATCAATTGGGATTTCATATAGCACCACATTATGTATTTTTTCCTCAACAAAAACAATAACTTAAATGTTTCTTTGGTTTAGTCTTACCTATGCTCTTTTCTACTTTTGCAATTTTTGTGCAAGCTACATCTCCCATTTCTGTGAGCATATATAGCACCTCGAGTGTTGAGATTACGAGCAGCACGTCAGGTAAAGTGAGATGACAAATGATCTCTCTGTAAGAGTCCTGATCGACATATTCACAAATCAAAACACCATTATCTTCTGCTTTGCAAAGATTTCCCAAAATTTCCATGCCTGAAAAGCATACACATAAAAAAATGTATTTGTTTTTTTAAAAAAATAATTTTTTAATCCTTACCTGAGAATGCGTGGTTTTTTTAAAAATTAATCTGAGAGAGAGAGAAAGGTGTTGGGGGGGGGGGGGGGGGGGAGAGAGAGAGAGAGAGAGAGAGAGAGAGAAATATCTCAACGTGACAGAGAAGCACCAATCAATTGCTTCCCATATGCACCCAACCAGGGATCAAACCATAACCTTTTGGTGTACTGGATGATGCTCCAACCCACTGCGCTACCCAGCCAGGGCTGTATTTGTTTTTTAACAGATAATAAAAAGTTTGTGCACTTACCTCTCATCTTTAAAAATCTATCTCTTGACATTAGGCATTTAGTAACTGTATGAAACATCAAATGAGTGGTTTTGAAATCAACAGGGTCCAATAAAAGCTGGAAAAAGAAAGGATACTATTATTGAGGTAGGCTTCTTCCAGTGTTGTATATTTCACATTTAATAAAAATGAACAGAATAATATTGCATAACTTTTAAAAAGGTAATTACTGGGAGCAAAGCCACTACTAAATTTGGAGCATCATTTCAAATACTTTCCCCCCACAAATGTGTATAATACTTCTATAATATCATTTCATGCAAAAAATAAATGTAAACATTGAATACGCTCTAAATATGGAAAATATAATACCACATCCTAAAATTTTAAAATAAATATTGTCACTATTAAAACTGAAAAAGCATACACATAAAAAAATGTATGTTTTTTTAAAAAAACTATTTTTTAAGTTACTGTTACATGCTTACCTCAGCTGCAATATTTCCTAATGTGTCAAGGCCTAATTGCCTTAGAGAAATAAAATGACTATGTGCAGAAAGTAATAGGAAACGAAGACAGGTACGATTAGCTGCCAAGAGCTTAACATTGCCCTCCTCAAAAGAAAGATTTCGCAAAATCACTGCAATCTGAAGTACCCGCTGTCCTTCAATATCATTAATGCCCAGCTTTCGAGGTGGATGAAATAAAGACTCCCAAATCCATTCTCCTGATGTACCTTCTACAACAGAAAATATATAGTATACTTATTAATATTTAATTTATTATTATTAATATTTCAAAGTTACTTAGTATTTTTTCTCACTGACTTACCATGAGACTTGTTTCTGTCAGAAATAAGGTCACGTACTTCATTATCATCAACAATGTCTTTCCAAAACTATAATAAAAAATTATTATGCTTAATTCTGACAATTTGAAACAACAATTCCATTACTTTAAAAGCAGTTACACATAAAATAAAACGTTTCCATTCTTTTTAGTTCACATAGATACTACTATTTTCTGTGTATTTAATAAAATTAAGGAACTTATACAATAACGTATCATTCTGGATCAGGGGGTCTTAGCTTGGAGTCCACAGATTCTTAAAAGGTTTGTGAAAGAAATTAGGGCGTATATGAATTTGAATGGGGTGGGGGATGACATCTTTATGTTCATTAATCTCTAACTAAAATTAAGCATTTCCTTAGCATTGTCTTCAACTCACACAACAAACCACAGTAATATCAGCAGTATCTGTGACACTCAACAATATGAATCAGATATTTTCAGATCACTTTAAAGCTATGAAAAATATCTAAAAATAGTGTTTATGCTCATCAAAATTGTAATAGTCATTAATCCCACTAGTAAATTGCACATAATCATAGTATTCCTATTTATAGACACTCCCAAGACACGCAGCTATTGAGTAAATCTGTATCTAAATGAAAACAGACCGACAAATCTCAGAGGGACTGGGGCGGGGTGGGGGTGGGGGGGTAAATAAACCAAACTTATATGCATATATGCATAACTAATGGACAGAGACAATAGTGTAGTGAAGGCAGGGGGGGCAGGGGTTCAATGGGGAAAAAGTGGGGGACATCTGTAATACTTTCAATGATAAAGATAAATTATTAAAAAATAAAAGGAAATCAAACAGCAAGTGGTGAAGTTATGTGTTACTGAATTGGCAACCCAATATTTAACTTGCTTTCCAGTATTCTGTATCTACGCACTGTTTTTTGATCAATATGTGAGAGGAGATGAGTCAAAATCTCTTATTTACTGTTCTTCAGGCTTAGAAACAAATGCCTTTATACTGATATGTCTATACAAAATTAACTTCAACTTCAATTTGCCTATGCCATTTAACTGCATTATCTTGTTATTTCTGTACTCAAAGCAGCACATGAGCTGTTAGTTCACCTATTTTTTTATTTTTTAAAATTATTACCCAAGGATATTTCTCCATTTATTTTCAGACAGAATGGGAGAGGAGTAGAGAGAGAGAGAGAAAAACATCGATGTGAGAGAGACGCACCAATCGGTTGCCTCCCACATGACCCTGACCAGGGCCAGGGACGAACCGCAACTGAGGTATGTGCCCTTAACCAGAATCTAATTCACAATTCTGGTCTGTTGGTGGATGCTCTAACCTCTGAGCCAAACCGGCCAGGGCTATTAGTTCACTTTTTATTTCTAAACCTTCTGGTATGTATACTTTAAAATAATTGTATTTTACTTTGGGAATTAGGTTCGTTTGCAGGTAAAGTCACTAAGTTGAGAGAAAGTCCACCCACCACCAAAAGGACTCACTGTGAAAAAAACTCAGGATAAAAAATGTTTTAGCAACAATAAAAAAAGAACTAGGTATATGAAGAAAAAAGACAATGTTCAATAACTAAGAAAAAAAGGACCACAGGAATTCAAATAAAGATAGCAAACATGAGCTTGGCCAGTGTGGCTCAGTGGTTGAGTGTCAACCCATGTACCAAAAGGTCCCTGGTTCAATTCCAGGTCAGGGCACATGCCTGGGTGGCTGGCTCCATCCCCAGCAGGAGTGTGTAGGAGGCAGCCAATTGATGATGCTTCTCTCCCCTCGATGTTTCTACCTCTCTCTCGTTCTCCCTTCCTCTCCCTGTAATTTCAATAAAAATATGTAAAAAAAAAAAAAAAAAAGACATCAAACATGAAATTTAATTTTTTTTCTTTATTGATGTTAGAGAGAGAGAGAAACTGAAAGAGGATATAAACATTCATCATTATAGCTGATAATTTCAACACTCATCTCTCAGGAAATCATAGAATAATTATATAGAAAAGCAATAATAATAGAGAAATCTTGAACACTGTCAACTACCTTAACTTAATTGATATTATTAAATACTACATCCAATATAGAACATACATTCTTTACAAGTTGCACAAAACATTCACTATATACTGAACCCTGAAACAAGTCTTGATAAGTTTAAAAGAACTGAAAACATATAGAATATGTTCTCTGACAATAATGGAATGTGATTAAAAATCAGTAACAATAATGACAGTAATACTACTAATAAAAGCTATTTTGAAAATAAACAGTCAGAAATTAAACAGCATACTTCTATATAACCCATCAAAGATGAAATCACAAGGAAAAGAAGATAGTATCCTGAATTAAATGATAATAAAAATTCAACATAACAAAATTGTTGGGACAGAGCTAAAGCAGTTTGTAGAGAGAATTTATAGCTTTATATGCTGATATGAAGAAAAATTTAAAACCAGTGGTCTAAGATTCTATTTTAAGAAGCCTGAAAAAGAGCAAAGTAATACATAAAAAAGTAGTATATAAGTCAAAGTGAGTAAATAGCTATGGAGTCATTCTACTGTCCCTGAATTATCTAAGAAGTGTACATTAGTAATTAGAAAAAGTACTAATTTACTAAATTAGTAAGCAGTAAAATTATAATCACTAGTGCAATCAATGAAAGAACAGAGTAAGTGTATAAATACCAAACTAAGTGGGTGGAAAATTAAATAATAAAAAATATCCGGTCAAATACATTTTTAAAAAAGGTAAGAAAGAAAACACAAAACTGAATAGGCAGGACATATAGAAACCAACTAAAAACATGGTAAATTTAAATGCAATAACAATTATATCAAAATTACACTTAATGTAAATGGAATAAATGTACTAATTTAAAAACAAAGTTTTCACACTGGAAAAAAAAAAAAGCCCAAATAAATGTTGTTTACAAAAGTCATCTAAAAAATTAAGGATTAACAACAGCTGAAAGTAAAATATGAACCATATAAACACCCACCAAATGGAAGCTGACATAATTATACTGATATCAGACAAAAACATAGAATTAAAGGTAAAAAAAAAATACTTTATAATATGTTCAATGAACCAGAAAGCTGTAACAACTACAGTAAAATTCAACTAGATATTAATAAGAAAACTATAAAAACATCACATATTTTTGGAAATCAAGAAAATTGCCTTCAAATAATCCATATACCAAAGAGGAACACATAATGGAAACTAGAAGATATTTTAAACTGAGTTATAATAAAAACATGAAATATCAAAATGGAAAGAATAAAATTAAACGTGTTTGTAGGGAATTTTATGGATTTAAATGTATTAGAAAAAATAAAAACAAAATTCAATGATTTAAGCACAAGATTAAGAAGTTAGAAATTGTGCAGCAAATTAAATCCAAAAAACATAATATAGAGAAAAATATAAAGAGCAGAAATTAATGAAAACATACAACAGAGGTGGATTATCTAATCATCCTTAACTTTTCTTTTTTAAAAAAATATGTTTTTATTGATTTTTTAGAGAGAGGGAGGGAGAGAGAGGTAGAAACTACAATTTGAAAGAGAAATATCAACTGGATGCATCCTGCACACCCTGCACTGGGGATGGAGCCTGCAACTGGAGCATGTGCCTTGACCGGGAATTGAACCAGGACCTCTCAGTCTATGGGAGATGCTCAATCCACTGAGCCACATTGGCTGAGCTATTTGTGTCTTCTTGATTTCACGTGATTAGTGATTATACTGACAGTAGCCACTCCCCTTCGTGATTGCATATGTAAATATTTACATGTTTTGTGCATATTACACTTAATTACCAATATTCTGGAGTTAAGAAAATCACCTGCCTAAATACAACCAAGAGTCCTGGCTTTTTTGCATGGGGTGAGGACAGGAAATAAAACTTTGGGTCGGCTTGGGAAGTGGGAAATTTGAAATGCAACTCCATATTGTGAGAAATCTGAAGGTCTTATAACCTCAGAAAAAGGGAGGTAAAAGGGATTGTCTCTACTTGAGCTTTGCATTAAAAACAATCCCCTAAATATTTCACCACTAGCCTGCTCTGCAACTCCCATGGGTTTCATTTTATTCTCAGTTATTGGAAAATCTCCAATTAAAAAATTAATATAGCCCTGGCCAGTTTGGCTCAGCGGTTACAGCGTCGGCCTGCGGTCCAGAGAGACCCGGGTTCGGTTCCCGCTAAGGGCACGTACCTCGGTTGCAGTTTGTACCCGGCCCTGGTTGGTTGTGCGGTGGCAGCCACTCGATGTGTCCCTTCACATCGGTGTTTCTCTCTCTCTCTCTTCCTCCCGCTCTAGCTGAACAAAAAATGGAAAAATGTCCTCGGGTGAGGATAAAAAAAAAAAAAAAAAAAAAATTAATATAAAGTAATTCTAATCAGTATTTCCTTTCAGGTTTTTGGCAAATGCCACGGAAATGGAGAAATAAACTCTCCATCTAATCTGTACAAAAAAAAAATCACAACAAACAAGTCTCCTGAAATTTATAAACAAACATTATAAAACACAAAGGAATAATCTTTGACTCAGAGTATAATCAGAGTTGCAAGAGGCTTAGATATTAGAATTATCAGGTGGATGTGTTTGTATATACAGTTATCTAATTTATAGATTTCAATAGTATATATTATATTTACATTTATGTTTATACACTTATATATAATATATATTTACATTTGTTTATATATTATATATAATTTAAATATTAATAAATTTTATCTTTTTGATATACTTTAAATATATATTTTAAGAATTATTAAAAGCATAAAAGGAGACCAAAAAGGGCTACTTTGAAAAACTACAAAGTGAATTTCCAGAAATTAAAACAGTCACTGAAATAAAACTTAAATAAGTCATGTGGAATATTAGACACAGCTAAACAGTGATTAAATGAACTGAAAATCTACCCTAAGGAAATTCCTCAGACTGTTGCTCAGAATCTAGGTTTTCTCAGATTTATTGCTTTTGTTAGATATTTATCATTTTTAGGAATCAATATATAATAAAATATGAACTTTATTTCTGTTTATTAACTATTCTAAAAGCACTTTATGCAACTTAATCACAACTTTTAAATAGGTATCTTTATGTATTATGATAAAGATTAAAGTATAGGTAGTATCATGTATATAAAACGAGCAACCATTCATCGAACGTTGGCCCTTGGCTATGTGAATACAATGATTCAATATTTTAAAAAATTCATTCAAATTACCTTAACAAAATCTCTATCAGTCTTCTCCTTCCATTCTTCTCCAAATACAGTAGAAAAGGATCCTAAAGCTGAAAGTATAGTAAATTCAATAACACAGAATTATTTTTTTCACTTAATTCCTTAAAAATAGATAGGTATAGAAAAACAGTAAATATATGTAAGATATCTTGTTCACTAAAAACTGTTTCACAGTAAATGACAAAGTCACAATTATCTCTTTTGAAATAGTTTTTAAAATTATGGAAACAAATATTATATGGAAATATAAGATGGAAAGTTAAATATTTTGTCACCTTTATTATACTTCTTCAAATACAAAATGTACAAACAATTCATATTTTCAAAGGATGTGGCATCTGTATTTATCTCTTAATAAAAATTCCATTAAAAATTAAATAAAAACTTCTCAAAAACCTTACCAAATTAAATATATCCATAATCCTCAAAAAATTCAAAGAAATTATTTTCATTATGTAAAATCAATGTTTTAAGTATGGCTTCATAAAGTCTCTGCACTACTATAATTCAAGACTTCTGACGTCCTTAAATAGCATATGCTAAATTATTAATGTTTTAGATTGCTACACTGTGTAATAATTTACTCTTTTAGATAAATAAAAATGCTTAAGAATGCAAGATTAACTGGGTCTAAAATATCATGTTTCAGTGAACCAAAGCAAGTAATAATACTTATATCAAATATACATGTATAATCTTTATTCAACGATTAAATGATAAGACCTCAAAAATTTTCTTCTGTTTTGAGAATATTCCTTCCAAAAACTTCATTTTAAGGTTTCTACAAATGTGAAACAATTTTAAACTCCATTCTATATTAAATGCTGAAATAGGTTTTTAAAATATCAAAATAACTAATATAAAATAATGTTGAATGCACACTATAAATGAAAAATAAAATTAAAATTATAATAAATAAAATAGCAAATAAAATTATTAGGAACCAAAGAACATAAAACTGAAATGGAAATCACCAGAATTCAATCTTAAAAGTTAAGATACAAACTGAGAAGTACTGATCTTTGTTCCTTTCCCATGTACCCAAGAATAAGAAGTTTCAGGCAGTGTAAGAAACTAATTCTCACTTTTGTTTAAACTAATATCAAAAATTGTCTTCATATAAAATAAGTACAGGTAAAATTTTAAGGAATCCTACACTAAGATGATCCCTAATAAATTTGTTTGAAAGTACACTACTGGACACTAATCAAATAGTAGAAATAAACTAATCTGCAAATATATTGCTATTTACAGATTTTAAATTACAAATCTATGAAATATTACAAGATAAAATATTACAAGAAATTCTTAGGGTGTGTCTACTGTGCTATATATATATTTCCTATGTGGTTAAAATAATTTCAATATATATGAATACCTTATCTTTAATAGAATATATTACTGGAAAAAGAAGTTACAATGGTGGTGGGGCAGGAGGGTTGAGAAGTAAAAAAAAAATCTTGTATCAATAACATTCAGCTAGCATGAATATTTTAAAAAGAAAAACTACGAGCAATAAAATATTTTTTCTAATTCTCTATTAAACTATTACACAACAATTAGAAAACTGAGCAATTTGGCCTGAAGAAAACCTAGAGAGAATTTCACAGAAAATAAAATATCTGATTTATAAAAACCTATACCTAGTGAACACTACAAGTAAAAAGGATAGGAAATATTTGATAAATCTTATTTTGATTATTTAGGCAGCGAATTTTCAAATGCATTAACCTAAACTGTTTAGTTAAAAATCCATTCATTACTTTAAATAATACATGCAATGTAATAAAAGCAAATAAAGAATGCTGTTATACTAACCAATAAAAAGTACTTTTCTCCTTAAATAACTTTAAAAAAATCTATAACACTTTTATAGAATGATCATTCAATGTGATCAGCTTAAAACTTACTGTCGTCAAACACCCCAGCATTAGCAAGTAATAAAGTGATGATTTTAGGGTCTTTTTCAAGTTGCATGACGTGTTTGCTTTCATTTGATAGGAGAGTGCATACATTAATAGCAAAATCCACTTCATTTGGGAGTCCAGATAACAGTGAAAGCACCAATTTATTATAATCATTTGGCGAATTGAAGTCCATAGATAGCCCATAACTTTGACGAAGATAATCTAACAAAGATAAAGACAAAAACACCTTAAATTTATCAAGTAATAGAAATCATTGTTGTTAATATCCTCTGAATACAGGACAGGAGCTTCTTTTCTTGTATAAAATATAAACAAAGTGAAAATTTAAAGTGTTCAACATTTTTTTAAGGAGTTCAACTTTCTAAACTTCATTAAGTTAAAATTATATTTTTCAGAAAGATTTAAAATAGAAAAATGTACATGCCCTCTAGGATATAACTGGCAAATTATTACTGTGTCATTATTTTAATTGATCTATTCTATATATTTTACTCTTGCATTTCAAGGGACTTATTCTGATTTTTAATACATTATAAAGCTATGGAGACTAGATCCTTTGAAATTTTGAACAATATCAAGTTTATAGACACATTGTCTACAATTTTTACCTAATTGTATAATTATTCATTTTTTAGGTTACATTTTTTATGACATAGTTTACATAATAAAATTAGTAATTTTTAGTTCTAATTCTAATATAACTCTAGTTATATGAGTTTGATAAACATTGTCTTTAACCACAACTACAATGAAAATATAGTAATTCTATCATCCCAAAAGTTTCTTTTTATGCTCCTTTGTAGTCAAATCCATCTTCTACCCATAGACAATCACTAATCTCCTTTTTGTTCCTCTAACTTTATTTCAGAATACCAAATAAATGAAGTCATACAGAAAGTATGTAGCCTTTTGTGTCTATTGCTTTTATTTAGGAAAATGCTTTTGAGGTTAATATCCATGTTGATATGTGTATCAGTAGTTTGTTCCTTTTTATTGCTATAGTATGGCTATAACAAATTCTGTTTATCCATTCCCTAGATAAGGGACATTTGTACTCTGTCCAGTTTTTGGCACTTATGAATACAGTTGCTATAATATAAACATCCCCATACAGGACCTTGTGCAGACTTTAAAAAAAAAATTTCTTAGATTGTTGAGTCATACATAAGTATATGTTGGTTGTAACATCATGCCTTTCCACCACCAATGTACAGAGTTCCTGTTGCTCTGCATCCTTGTTAGCACTTGATATTGTCAGTTTCAAATATTCTGATGAGTCACTTATCTAGTACTTGTTTTGCAAATATTTTTTCCCAGATAGTGGCTTGTCTTTTCATTTTCTTAACAGTGTCTTCAGAGCAGAAGTTTTATGAAGTCTGATTTATACATTTTTATCTTTATAGTTCATTCTTTTGTGTCCTAAAACTTTTTTTCCTAACCCAAGGTAACTAAAATCTTCTGCAGGAGAATTTAAAACATTTTCAAGATTTTAAAGGTAGGAAAGATGGGGTTACAGAACACTGATGTTTCATCATAACATGTACATATAAGAAAATGCTATATTTCTAGAAATACTGACTCTTAATTGGGGCAGTTTAGGCCTTGGAAGCTATGTCCTGAGACATATACTCCAAGTACATTATTTCACATAAAAATACAACTAGTTTAATGGGAAGAAGCAAGAAAACAAGAGTTAAACTACTTCTAGATGAAACATGTAAGAAACATATGGGGGAAAAAATTAGAATGCAAAGTAGGAATCAACTGCCACAACACACCACAGAAGAAAATCATGTACATAAGAAATTACTTCATTCCCCTATTTAGACATTTGAGGAGACACCTTTTTTTTTTTAAACTTGAACAAATTACACCACATTTATTATAAAATTCATCCTCTACTCTTACAATGAAAGTACTCTGTCCCCTAATGAAGGTTAATCTATACATATTATTTAAGATTTAGGGTTTCCAGATTTAGCAACTTAAAATATAGAATGTCCAGTTAAATTTTATTTCAGATAAACAATGTGTAATTTTTTTTTGAGGAGACACTTCTTTAATTCTAAAATATTCTAGGAATTTCTCCAATAGTATAAGTACCACAATACAGTTATAAAGGACTATGAACAGATTCTTTACCATATTTAAGGTTGAACAATAACATTGTTAATTTTAATAATCTTGAAATGAAATATCTCATAAATAGCAGAAAATAAATATCTGTGAAAAAGTAACAAAGCTTCTGTGAATACAGGTATGGTTTTTGTTATTTTTATACTGTATACAGTAATGATCATAAGAACCCAAGTCTCAGCAGAGTTTTTAGATTCCATGAAACTTTTAAATAAACCTCTTCAACAGAAAAAAAGTTGGAACCCCCATTCAATGTCAGTCAAGTCTTAAGTGCTTTCAATATGACTTAGAAGTGTTCCTGTTTGCTACATCAGATATTCAGTTCAATACATCCTTACCTGAATATCTTTGCCAAAGACGTCTCCATCAAAACAAAATAAATATGATAATTATGAACAGTCCTTTATTTACATCAGGCTTGGTAAAGACTTCTAAATAATGTAGAAAAAAATGCTTATAAGATTTGAAAAGCCTCCCCATTCCAAGGAGCTACAATTTTATACTCAGAATGGGATTTTAAATTTATTCTCAAATTTTATATAAATGGATCACTGCTGACAAACTTTATTTAATCTGAGGCAATCACGTCTTTTTGTTTTCAGTTGGGAGGAACAGGAAAATTGTTCCTAGAGTGCTTTCTTTCCATTGATATTGGCAGTGACTGTTGTAGTGCAAATATCTGTTGGATTATGAAATATTTAAGGGAAAAGTTTTGCTCAAATACACTTTATAAAAACTAAAAAAAAAAAAATCTTCGTGTATGAAACTTTCCCAAATTTAAATACCAAAAATGCTAATGGACAGAATGCTTGGTCTTCTTTTACCAAAATAATTTATTGAATTAAATAATTACTAAAATCATGGTTAGTTCTAAAATTCTACAGTTCTATTAATTCCAATGAGTTATTTTTCAACTTTGCCTCTCATAAATTTTCTATTAAAGATATTGCAAATAAATAATTTTATTTTAATTTAAAAAATAACTGAATTTTAAATTTAATTTTAAAATGTAAGAGAAGGTACCCTGGCTGGTTTTGATCAGTGGTTAGAGTGTTGGCCCGTGGTCCAGAGAGACCTGGGTTTGGTTCCCGCTAAGGGCACATACCTCAATCGCAGTTTGTCCACGGCCCTGGTTGGGGTCGTGTGGGTGGCAGGCAGTAAATGTGTCTCTCTCACATCAATGTTTCTCTCTCTCTTCCTCCCTCTCTCCCTCTCGCTCTATCTAAAGATGAATGCAAAAATGTCCTCAGGTGAGGATAAAAAAAAAAAAAAAACAATAAATAAAGAGAGAAACCAAAGGATCAGGTATTTATGACAAAGAAAAGCATGAAAAAGTATGCAAATAAATGAAGAACTAGGCAAATAAATGATAAAACCACCATGTATTGATGCCAAAATTTAATAATCCTAAAGTTCAAAGCAAAATCTACTCAATATGTTTTGCCATTTAAAGTCAGTGGGCTGAAGGAAAATTTGGTTCCACATCAATGTACAGTATTCCATTTATTCTATTTATTATGAAAATTATAAGTAGAACTGCCCTTTATATCAAATGCCCTGGAGTTACTGCCAATTGATATTTAATATTCAAAATATCATTTTAGAATATCGTTTCTTAATATCAACAATAGTACCTCTAGATAAATACATTTACCTACAAGGAGAGAAAGGCTGTATGATCAAAGATATAAAAACAAATCTTTAGAAGTTTTAACTAAAATTTCCTAAGGTCTCTTAACCAACTATGATGTAATTCTATTTGGTGTTTATTTAAAACACACACACAACCCTGGCCGGTTTGGCTCAGCGGTTAGAGCGTCGGCCTGCGGTCCCGAGAGACCCAGGTTCGGTTCCCGCTGAGGGCACGTGCCTCGGTTGCAGTTTGTCCCCGGCCCTGGTTGGTCGTGCGGGTGGCAGCCACTCGATGTGTCCCTTTCACATCGATGTTTCTCTCTCTCTTCATCTCTCCCCCTCCCACTCTACCTGAACAAAAAATAGAAAAATGTCCTCAGGTGAGGATAAAAAAAAAAAAAAGAAAAAAAAAACACACACACACATCCCTGACTATAATTTTGATAATGATACTTGAAAGGAATCATCAATGAAGGATTTGTTTTGTATACTGATAATCATGTTAATTTTTAGAACACTGTCAAAACCCTGGCCTGTTGGCTCAGGGGTAGAGTGTCTGCCCGCAGACCAATGAGTCGCAGGTTTGATTCTGGCCAAGGGCACATACCTCGTACCTCAGTGGCGGTTCATCTCTGGTCGTGGTCCGGGTCATGCAGGAGGCAACCAGTGGATGTGTCTCTCTCATGTCGATGTTTCTCTCTCTCCCAATCTCTCCCCCTCTCTCCCTCCCACTCTATCTGAAGATAAACAGAAAAATATCCTTGGGTGAGGATTAATAAAAAAAGAACACTGTCATAATGTTGCTATAGATCCTTCTAGAAAAATAAAAAATGCCTTCAAATTCATAAATGCTGCCCTGCAACACTACCTCTTTCTTAAAAAAAATGTTTTTATTGATTTTAGAGAGACAGAAAGGGAGAGGGGGAGAGAGAGAAACACTGACCTGAGAAAGAAACATGTATCACCTCTTGCACACCCACTACTGGGGGCTGAGCACGCAACCCAGTCAGCATGTGCCCTAACTACCAGGAATCAAACCAGTGACCTCTTGGTGCATGGGATGACGCTCAATCCACTGAGCCACACCTGATGGGCATTACCTCTTTTCAGTTTGAATAACATATATTATAGTCTGATATACCCCAGCAATTCCCAATTCCTAGATTCTTTCCTTTCATGAGTTCCCAATCCTGATTTTATCTATCATACAATATATGTTACATAACTGCTCAGATTATCCTTAAAAGACAAAAAAAGACATATGACAGCATATCAGAAAGGAGCTATAAAACCAGGTTAAGCAATTCTGTCATTCCCTTAACTTGTATAGCTCTATCGACAACTTCCGCTAGACTTCTGAAATACCAAAAATATTTTACATCTCCTTTCTTGAAGTAAATCTGTTTTAATTAGAGGAGGAAAAAGAGAACCAGATCCAGGAAAAAAAAATCTTTTTAAACAAGATCAAACACAGAAGTGGGTCAGTTTTGAGAATATGTAATAGCAGACATCAAACTCTATTTAAGCTATAATTTATGGACAGTTCTGCTGTTACTATAATATAAAAACCACAGAGCTATGAAGTTGAAAATGGTCTTAAAGGTCATTAGCACAATGTTGTATTCAATATAGGAATACCCTCTATAATATCTCTGAATGAAAGAACAGGCATATAGACCAGTGGAACAGAACTGAAAACCCAGAAATGGACCCAAGGCAATACGCTCAATTAATATTTGACAAAGGTGGCAAGAGCATACAGTGGAGTAAAGACAGCCTCTTTAATAAATGGTGTTGGGAAAATTGGACAGCTACATGCAAAAAAATGAAACTAGACCATCAACTTACACCCTACACCAAAATAAACTCAAAATGGATAAAAGACTTAAATGTAACTCATGAATCCATAAAAATTCTAGAAGAAAATGTAGGCAACAAAATTTCAGACATCATACGGAGCAGAATTTTCACTGATACATCACCTAAGGCAACAGAAATAAAGGAGAAAATGAACACATGGGACTACATCAAACTAAAAAGCTTCTGCACAGAAAAGAAACAATCATCAAAATGGAAAGGCAACCCACTGTATGGGAGAACATCATTGCCAATGATGTATCAGA
Organism: Molossus molossus; assembly: GCF_014108415.1. NCBI lineage: Eukaryota > Metazoa > Chordata > Mammalia > Chiroptera > Molossidae > Molossus > Molossus molossus. Next base: position 47,772,927 of record NW_023425345.1, on the reverse strand, counting down.
TAAGGGGTTAATTTCCAATATATATAGAGTGCTCATACAACTCCACAAAAGGAAGACAAAGAATCCAATTAAAAAACGGGCAGAGGAGCTGAATAGACACCTCTCCAAACAGGACATACAAATGGCTAAGAGACATATGAAGAAATGCTCAATATCACTAATCATCAGAGAGATGCAAATTAAAACAACAATGAGGTATCACCTCACACCTGTCAGAATGGCCGCCATCAACAAATCATCAAACAACAAGTGTTGGCGAGGGTGTGGAGAAAAGGGGACTCTAATACACTGCTGGTGGGAATGCAGACTGGTGCAGCCGCTATGGAAAACAATATGGTGCTACCTCAAAAAATTAAAAATTGAACTTCCATTTGACCCAGTGATCCCACTGCTGGGAATATACCCTAAGAAGCCTGAAACACCAATCAGGAAGAATATATGTACCCCCATGTTCATAGCAGCACTATTTACAATAGCTAAGATCTGGAAACAGCCCAAGTGTCCACCAGTAGACGAATGGATAAAAAAGCAGTGGTACATATACACAATGGAGTACTATGCAGCGGTAAGAAAGAAAGATCTCTTATCCTTTGAGACGACATGGAGGGACCTGGAAAGTATTATCCTAAGTGAAAGAAGCCAAGCAGAAAAAGACAAATACCACATGATTTCACTTATATACGGAATATAATGAACATAACAGTCTGAGGAATACAGTAGACCCAGAAACATGGAAGTAGGGCACAGACTGACATTCCTCAGAAGAGGGGATGGGGGGTGGGGGGTGGGAAGAGATAAACCACAGAACTTATATGCATGTATGCATGACCAATGGACATGGACAACTAAGCCGGGGACAGGGTGGAGGGGGGATGGGGTGGGGGGTGCCAATGGGGTAAAAAGGTAAAATGTCTGTAACAAAAAAATAAATAAAAATTCATAAAAAAAAAAAAAAAATCTCTGAATGAGATAATGGTCATTAGCCCTTTTTAGGAACAGGAAACATCACCTAACAAGTCACACCATTTTATTTTCAGCTTAAACTATTAGCAAGATCTTCTACGTGGTGACTTAAATGTTCTCCTTGAATTCTGGTTCTCGAGATGATGACTACTAATTAAAAATGAAGCTAGGTTTATCCTGGCTGGTTTGGCTCAGTGTTTAGAGCATCAGCCTGCAGACCAAATGGTCTCAGGTTTGATTCACGGTTAAAAGTGTGTACGCACTTGGATTGCAGGTTCGATCCCCCAGCCCCAGTTTGGGTCATGCGGGAGCCAACTAATAGATGTGTCTTTCTCACATCAATGTTTCTCTCTCTCTGTCTCTCTCTCTCTCCCCCTTCCCTCCCTTCCACTCTATCTAAATATCAATGGAAAATCATCCTCAGGTGAGGATTAACTAAAAAAAGTACAAATGAAGTGTCAACAATAAAAATAAAGTAAAAAGAAAGGAAGGGAGAAAGGTACATCTTTACTAAGAAATAAAACACACTATTAAAAAGATTAAATTAGTGGAAGGGGTGCCCATGATATACTATAAAGTTTAAAAAGGAGCCCAGCCAGTGTGGCTCAGTGGTTAAGTGTCAACCCATGGACCAAGAGGTCGACGGTTAGATACTAGGTCAGGGCACATGCCTGGATTGTGAGCTAGATCCCCAGTAGGGGGTGTGCAGGAGGCGGCCAATTGATGTTTCTTTCTCATTTATGTTTCTATCTCTCTCTCTCCCTCTCCTTTCCCCTCTCACTAAAAAAAAAAAAAAAAAATCCATAAAACATATTTTAAAAAAGGAAGTTAAAGAATAATGTGTATTGTATAATGCTGTATCTATAAAAAAGAAAACCCTGTAAATAAAAATAAATAAAAAGCACAAATGAGAGAGTTTAAGGATTACTTGTAAGAGACTGGCATCAGCACCAATGAAGAATAATAAGGATCTAGATCACTGTATATTTTATAAAGAATATAGCTTTGAAAAAGACATTTCCTCTCTTTTAGGCCAAATGTAGGTGATTAAAAAAAAGCGATATTTATCTCTTCAGAGCTCTCTTCCTAGTCATCACATCCCCTGCCCCCAGAAGCACCAAACACTGGAACCTCCATCTACTCTGCCTCAAGAACCTCTTTATTAGACTCTCAACTTGATTATTTCCAATTTGAGTCCTTTCTTTTTAGCTCCATAGTCGTCTATAACTATTATAAGAATGACTTAAATGAAAAAAGAAAAAGAAAGAAAATTCTTACTGATACCACAGCAAGAAAATAGTCCAATAGTTATAAATATTATTGAGGAATTCTGGTGCTGGGAATTCCAATAATTGTAGAAAATCTAGTAGATGTTATCTAAGTATTCTTGACTTCTCTAATCCTAACAGAACCTTTCTCTTCTCATGTTAGTTACTATTAAGATTAAACTGATCTTCAGTCAAAGAAATAAGAATAAAACTTCACTTAATAGTATAGGTATTTGGCCTGGCTGATGTGGCTTAGTAAATTGAACATCATCCCATACACCAAGATGTCACCAGTTCAATTCCTGGTCAGGGCATATGCCAAGGTGGTAGGCTCCATCCCCAGTAGGGGGCATGGAAGAGGCAGCAGATCAATGTTTCTCTCCCACATTGATGTTTCTATCTCTCTTGCCCTCTATCTTACTCTCTAAAAAAAAATCAATTATAACATTTTTTTTTTAAAGCATAGGTATTTGTAAGTCTGGAAAATTGCTACAACTATAAATCTTATGCAGCCTATGACAGAAAGGCCCTGATACCAATTAGATGTTTGATCTTTGAAAGTTGTATTAAGGCTTTAATTAAGTGTTCTCATGAGCAAAATAAGGAAATAATTCATTGGATGATGTCTATTTCCTAATTCAAAACTGTGAACCTATATCAATTTCCAACAATAATTACCTGATACACTGTGCTGCTGGTAATTGTAGGAAGATGGAATTGCACCAATAGGAAGCTGTGGCTTTGGATTGCCTGGTGGTACTTCATCATCATCCTCCCCAAAATGATGAACTTTCTCGTACTTTTCTAGGTAACTGAAACAGAAAAACAGCAAATATTTAAAAAATAGATATAAATCTTATTTATTTTACCCCTACCACATGTTTTTTTCCTTTTCTAGAGGACCCACATTTTAAAAAAATATTAGCATACGACAAACCTCTTATATTGGTTGAATATATAATACTGCAGACAAAATCAATACAATGATTCTAAAAGTAGTTTGGTACCTTTTTTTAATTGATTTCAGAGAGAGGAAGGAAGAAGGGAAGGGGGCAGAAAAGACAGAATCATCGATCAGTTGCCTCCCATATGTGCCCTGACTGGGGATCAAACCCACAAACTTTTGGGGATCAAATCCGCAAATGCTCCAACCAACTGTGCCACCTGGGCAGGGCTGTGCATACTTTTATTTAACAATATATTTCATTCATTCATTCATTCATTCATTCATTCATTTATTTATTTTTGGTATGTGCCCCTAGTGGGAACTGAACCTAGAACTCTCTGGTCCGCAGGCCGATGCTCCAACCACTGAGCCAAACCAGCCAGGGCTTAACAACATATTTTAGAGATCTAAGCAGATGTAAATACATACAGTACCAGTTCAGTCTTTTTAAACAGCTCTATAATACTTAATTGTATTGATATATCATAATTTAACTAGATCTCTAGAGATACATTTACCTATTTTCAGTTTTGTTTTTTACTATTACATATCATGCAGCAATAAGCTTAATCTGTACACTTTTTCTTCTCTGAATAGACATTGGAAATGGAATGCTCATTTTAAACAGCAATACAGCCAAATTCCCATAAAAAATTCATGTGCCTAATATATTTTGACCAATTTATGAGATAGTTCTTATACCCCCCCCACTGTATTACCATTTCTGAGTAATGATCAATCTTCCTAATATTAATTAGAATTAAATTGCCAAATTTACAATTTATCATCTATCAGTTTATAATAAGTTCTCAAGTAAAATTTTAAAATGAGGAAACAACTGCCCTGCATCCACCCACGGAACAAAGAATCATGGCTTCAATTCCGGCCAAGGGCACATACCTCGGTTGCAGTTTGTCCCCAGCCCTGATCAGGGTAGTGCAAGAGGCAGCCAGTCAATGTGTCTCTCTCACATTGATGTTTTTCTCTGCCCCCCCCCCCCATCTGAAGATATTTGAAAAAATGTCCTCAGGTGAGGATTAAAAAAAAAAAAGAGAGAGGGGGAACAAATGGTCAAATCTCTGTCAAAAAGAACACTATTAACTAATGAAGTTGTTACTGCACTTCACATATAAGTGAAGTTGATTAATACAATTTCTTATAGTTATCATAGAAAAGTTATGTGGTAATTTTACAGATCAACCCTTCTACCATTCCTGATCCAGGCAGGTACTAAGTCCATTAGTAGCTATATTAAAAGTCCTAGAGCTACCCACGTCTTTGCTTTTTTAGTTACAGACAGCTGAGATGAGCAAGGGGTGTATCAATGAACACACAGGATGATCTCAGAAGTTATTACTTTGTTTTCAGTATCAAACCTTAACTTTCAAGGTGGGATTAATGGAAGCTAAAGCTTTACAAATATCAAAACTAATGACAAGGAAAATCATTACTATTCCTCATTATCCCCTTTCAGTTTTACAAGGCATAATAATTCATACCTTTGAAACCTGAAAAAAAATTAAACCACCCTTTCCATTCTTTCCAAGTTCTACATAAAAGCTCAGTTAGAGCAAGTAACTCTTTCCTAGCTGGCAGCTTGATAGCTAATGAATCTAACATTTTTCTTTACTGTTAAGAGCTATAGCATACTAAAGCAGGGACATATACACAGATATAACCCTTGAGCATTTATGAGAGTATGCAGTTGCACACATTTCACCCTGATCCTGGGGATGTCCCCTGTCAGATAGCATTTACAGTCCAAAAACATCAAACAGAAGGATGATTGAAAAAAAGGCAGACTAGACTCTCTCCAGTATAGACCCACAACAGACTTAAACAGGTAAATAAACCAGGCCCATTCTTTTTGAATTTCTAATGCAGGTATCATAAAAAGAGAATATAAAAAATTTAGACAAAAATAGATGACAAAAAATTATGTGACATACTTTATGCAAATGAAGAATCACATGAAGTCACTCAGGCAACAGTACTGACAGAGGTACTTCAGAGTACGGTGTTTCAAAGTTGATTTAACTCACTGTGCAATGGTTAAAAACAAACTAAAGATCATCTTTATTATATAACTTTTAGCCAAATAGAATAAAAATAACAATGAAGATGTAGAATTTTAAAATAAAAATCTTACACTAATAATATTTTTAAGATGTTCTCTTTATAAATCTGTTACAATTGAGCACAGATTTAAAATTTGTCTTTTATTACAGCTAAGGGAGAAACCAATATTACTAGTCAAGAAAGACTATAAATACAGTATTTTCCCTCCCAGTATACCCCAAATGTAGCATAATATGGAGTAACTGAAACATACCCAAGTACTACATAAGCACAATAAATAGTATATATTATATGCAAAAAATATATAATTCAAATTTTCATAAGGTTTTAAAATATATGACTTCTGCTCCCTTGGAACAGTCTAACCTTATTCCTCCAAGCAGATTTTTATGTAAATCTAATCCCCAGAAATTTATGGTTTAAGAAAATTGATATGATTTGTGAAATTTTTATTTCCCTGGCTTGATGGCCAGTACTTGTTCTCACTGTCATGATTAAATATTTCCAACTGAGACTCAACCTTTCTTAGTTCATATCCAGTTTTGATCTCTCTTCCCTCTTAATAAATAAGCAGTCTTTTTTTTTTGTTTTGTTTTGTTTCTAAGAGCTATACTTGTAAAAACTATAAAGTATTAACAGTTAAACTACAGAATTAAAATTTAAAGTCAAGTCTCTATCACGACCTTCAATTTACACACTGATAGAGTATGTTCACTCATTAAACTACAAATATTAGACTGCACATTTCTCTTTCTTCTCAAAGTCAATAGCATCACTTTTAATAGTTAATATAATAATCAAACAAGTATTTACTGAGCTCTTACAGGGTAATTTGCCTAGAACACTAAATATATATATAAAAGATTGGTAAAATACTGAAATTCAGATGGCTGTAACTCTCTCATCAGGCAATCAAAGAAAATTAGTTTCTCTAGTTCAACACTAGAAACAGATTTCAGGTGAGATGAGTTAGAAATATGACGAGTTTGTGGGTTTGATCCCTGGTTAATCCGGGTGTGTACAGGAAGACAACCAATTGATGTTTCTCTCTTTTTCCCTTCCCCTCTCTCTAAAATCAATAAGCATTTCATTGGGTGAGGATTTTAAAAAAAGAAACATAAAGGGCTTTAAAGGTATTAGTAGAGTTATATTTTTCTTTTTTTGTTGTAAACTTGTGTATATTAAGCTTTTGTTACATGTACATTCAAAAAATTGTTTAAACAAATGTAAGTAGTGAGTTATTTCAAATTTTCAAAAAACAGACATTTTTCCTCTGGTTGGTTTAGCTCAGTAGTTAGCATGTTGGCCTGCGGACCAAAGAGTCACAGGTTCGATTCTGGTCAAGGGCACGTACCTCGGTTGTGGTTTGATTCCTGGCCTCAATTGGGGTTGTGCAGGTGGCAACCAATCACTGTCTCTCTCACATGGGTATTTCTCTCTCTCTCTCTCTCTCTCTTCCCCCCTCCCTGCCCTCACTCTATCTGAAAAATCAATAGAAAAATATCCTTGGGTGAGGGTTTAAAAAACAAACAAACAAAAAAACAACCCTGGCTGGTTTGGCTCAGCGGTTAGGGTGTCGCCTGCGGTTCAGAGAGACCCGGGTTCAGTTTCCGATAAGGGTGTGTGCCTCGGTTACAGTTTGCCCCCGGCCCTGGTTGGTCGTGTGGGTGGCAGCCACTTGATGTGTCCCTTTCACGTCGATGTTTCTCTCTCTCTCTCTCTCTCTCTCTCCCCCTCCCACTCTATCTGAATAAAAAGTGGAAAAATGTCCTTGGGTGAGGATATTAAAAAAAAAAAAAAAAAAAAAAAGCCAGATAATTTCCATTGGTATGTAAAATGTTTCCAATTACAGAAAAATATCAGAAGTTCCCTCAAAACTAATTAGGCAAAACTCTGACAAACTTCATTAAAACTGCATTTAAAAAAGACTACATATATAAATACAAAAAAAAATTTATTAATATATCTTAAACACATACACACAAGATTAAAGATTTTATTGCAGAAATCCAATGATAGTTCAATATTGAAATGTTCATAACATTAAACTTGCTTGTAGAATGAAGAAAAAAAATGGTATTATCTAATCAAAGATACCAAATGTTACTTACTAAAATGAAGCATCCAATGCTAAAGTGAAAAAAATTAATCAATAAAGAATTCCAGAATATTTCTACTTTTGGATCACTCACACAGCCCCTTTGTTATGCCATACAAAACAAAGAATTTCCAATCTACCTCTTTTACCAGTACAGGTTTTCTCAGAATATTACACTTCAACTTGACCCAGGGTCCTTGTTTCTGCAAAAGACTAACCTTCAAATTGGGGCACACACACACAAGATACTCCAACAGGAACAGTTTTATTTTATGGATTGACACTGCCCCCTCCCTTGCTCAATATATAGGTAAGACAATGTGAAAGGGCAAACGGTAGAATCCTCCCATTCATCCATTACCATTTGACTAGTGGAACCTTAATCATTCCTTAGATTTCATGAGCTAATGTCAGTGTATGTCCAGCTTTACTGGATTTAAAGATAATATCTAATTTACCTAAATTATTTCTCATAGAAAAGATAAGAGAATTAAATTCTTTCAAAGAAACCACAGTTTGAATAATGCAAGCAAAAATAAACAGGAAAATGGCAGAGCTTACACATATCACCTGAGTTCTTTGTCAACAATACTATGAAGTAACAACAATGGCAATGGAATCAGATATGAAAGAAGCCAAAATATTTCTAAATTACCAAAACAACTATCTTAATTGTGAATTTATATTCCCTGACACTGAGGAACCTTGTCCTAGGCTAATTTTATATGTTAGTGAAGATTTGCAAGATGCTCTAAGCATCCAGAATGTGAAGAAAAACCTCTACATTTTTCTCATCAATATATACATTTTTAAATATGTTTTTTATTAGTTTTTTTAATGAGAGAGGAAGGGAGAAATAGAAACATCAATGTGAGAGAGGAACATCAATTGGCTGCATCCTGCACGCCCCCTACTGGGGATTGAGCCTGAAACCGAACAGGAATCAAACCTAGACCTCTCAGTCCATGGGAAGCTCAATCCACTGAGCCAAACTGGTTGGGCTCTCATCAGTATTTTTCAAGTCATTGAAACTTAATCAAACTTCATAAAGTTTAAAGATATAGATAGATTTCATTCAGATTTTGATGAATATTTATAGGAATCTTTCCAAGGCCAACTTCAGCATCACTGAGGAAACATTTCAGTTTCTCATGGTGAAAATGGCTAAAAAACATGAAAAATATGCCAACAAAACAAAATACTGCAGGTAAATGATAAGACACTACTGAGAATTGAAGAAACAAGGATTCAAGCACATTATACCACATGGGAGATTTTCTATATAGCTGAACTCAAGTACTGATGTTTCTAAGATAACCGAGTTTATAGTACTTACTAGACAGATTCTCTTTTGAAAATTAAATTCATGAAAAACTAGTTTTGTGAGTCATTAAAGGAAAACTGTACCAGAGAAGCAAATGGCTTAAAAAATTTTTCTTTTTTAGCCATGACCAGTTAGGATCAATGGTTAGAACCTCCACCTGTGGACGAGTTGTGGGTTTAATTCCAGGTCAAGGGCATGTAGCTCAGTTGTAGGTTCAATCCTCAGCCCCCGCAGTGGATGTGCAGGAGGCAACCAATCCATGTGTCTCTCTCACATCGATGTTTCCCTCTCTCTTCACCCCTTCCACCCTCCCTCCCATGCACTCTATCAAAAAAAAAAAAAAAAAAAAAATCAATGCAAAATTATCCTCAGGTGAGGATTAACAACAATAACAACAACAACACAAACTATACAGAGAAAGAGGAAGGGGGAGAGAGAGAGAGAAACATCAATTGGTTGCCTCCCACACACAACCTGATGTACCCTGACCAGGTATCAAACTGGTGACCCTTTGGTGCATGGGATGATGCTCAACCAACTGAGCACCACCAGCCAGGGTGCAAATTGCCTTTTTAGAAATAATTAAAAAGAAAAAAATGTTAATTCTACTTAAAGCCACAACAAAGCAGCAGCTGCTTTAAACTGAGAAGGCAAAGGCATGGAGGAGGGGAAAGAGAATGAGGATAGAGGGGCTTAAAAAAGGGAAAGTGGTAAGGAGGAGGGAAGGGAAGGCTAGAAGGTAAGATTAGACATGAGAAAATCATGACTGCATCATTAACAGACAGGGTAATGAGGCAAAGAAGTTAAAGACAGATATGCCAAAAATGATACAGGATAATTTCAATATCAACTACATAAAAACAAAGTCTTTGAAACATAATTAGATGTGAAATGACTAAAAAAAATGTATTATACCACAGTGATCGAGTAATTATCACAGTAAAGAGTACTTAAAAGTTCTGGCAATCTTGGTAAATTACATACTTTAGTTTTCAAATGGCCCAAATCAGCTGACTTTTCACATGATAACATTAGGTGATGAGTAATATCTTACCTAAGAGATAATTTTGAAAACAAAACAAAACTGACACCTATCTACTCTTTAAAGTTGACATTTTAACAATGAATAGAAAGTAAATGCTTAAAAAAACAACAACAAAAAAAACTTGGGCTATGAAGACAGCATTTCTTTTAAATGTTTTTCTAAAAGGATTTTCCTTCCATTATGTGATTTCGTTGCTGAAAATAATGTACATGTGTTGTACACTAAAATTTCAATGTTCACACTGAAGTAGGAAAAAGAATTTTGCAAACTATTTAAAAATTTCCTGAAAACTCTGTGGACTTTGAACGCTTTAAAAAACTTTTATCTTGATACAATTTCATACTTCAAAAAATATATATAATTTTATTGTTGAAAGAATTATAGATGTCACTTTTTTTCCCTATTGACACCCTTCTCCACATTGCCACACCCCGTGCCTTCACTGCACTATTGTCTGTGTCCACTGGTTGTGCATATATACATTTAAGCTCTTTGGTTTATCTCTTCCCGCCCACTTACTGCCCCGCTTCCCTCCGAGGTTTGTTAGTCTGATCCTTATTTCCATGTCTCTGGATCTATTTTGTACATCTATTTACTTTGCTCATTAGATTACACATATAAGTGAGATCATGTGATACTTGTATTTCTCTGACTGGCTTATTCTCAAAGGGTAAGAGATCTTCCTTACAGCTACATAGTATTCCATTGTGTAAATGTACCACAACTTTTTTATTCACACATCTACTGATGGACACTTGGGCTGTTTCTAGATCTAAGCAATTGTAAATAGTGCTGCTTTGAACATAGGAGTGTATATATTCTTTCTGAATGGTGTTTCAGAATTCTTAGGATATATTCCCAGAGTGGGATCATTGGGTCAAATGGCGGTTCTATTTTTAATTTTTTGAGGAAATACCACATTGTTTTCCACAATGGCTACACCAGTCTGCATTCCTACCAGCAGTGTACTAGAGTCCTTTTTCTCCACATCCTCGCCACCACTTGTTGTTTGATGATTTGTTGATGGTAGCCATTCGGACAGGTATAAGGTGATACCTCAGACTAGTTTTAAATCTGCATCTCTGATGATTAGTGATGATGAACATTTTTTCCTGTCTCTTGGCCATTTGTATGTCCTCTTTGGAGAAGTGTCTATTCCGGTCCTCTGCCCATTTTTAAATTGATTCTTTGTCTTCCTTTTGTTGAGTTGTATGAGTACTCTATATTCTAGAAATTAACCCCTTATCTGATGTATCATTGGCAAGTATATTCTCCCATACAGTGGGTTCCCTTTTCATTTTGATGCTGGTTTCTTTTGCTGTGCAGAAGCTTTTTAGTTTGATGTAGTTACATTTATTAATTTTTTTTCCTTTGTTTCTCTTGCTCTAGGCAATAATATCAGTGAAAATTCTGCTGTGTGATGTCAGATTTTGACACCTACCCTTTCTTCTATGATTTTTATGGTCTCATGAGTTATATTTAAGCCCTTTATCCATTTTGAATTTATTCTTGTGTATGGTGTAAGTTGGTGGTCTAGTTTCATTTTTTTTTTTCCAATTTAGCTGTCCAATTTTCCCAACACCATTTATAGAAAAAATTGTCTTGACTCCATTGTATTTTAAAATCTCCTAAAAATTCTGTGGACTTTGAACCCTTTAAATTTTTTTATATTGATAATTTCATAATTAACATTACAATAGTACAAAGAACTCATATGTCTTCAATTCAGATACAGCAATGGTTTTTGTTGCTCATTTGCTTTATCATATTCTCACTTTCTCAATCTCTCCTTCTCTTTCTACACACACACACACACACACACACACACACACACACACAGAGTTTGTTCTGAACCATTTCAGCTCTACCTAATCAATACACAGAAACAAATACAGGGAGGATTCCAAAATAAGGAGGCAAACACACACACACACCCCAAAAAAAACCCCGTACAAAACTCCAGAAAAAGAACTAAAGAAAATGTAGACAAGCAATCTGCTAAATGCAGAGTTCAAAACACTGGTTATAAGATAGGATGCTCAATGAACTGAGTAAGACCTTCAAGAACATAAAAAAAAGGACATGAAAACCACAAAAAAAGACCAGTCAGAAATGAAAGATACACTAACTGAAATAAAGATTAATTTACAGTTAACCAAAGTTCAGTAGATGAAGCTGAGAATGAAATCAGAGATTTGAAATATAAAGAAGCAAAAAACTCCCAATCAGAACAGCAAAAAGAAAAAAGAATTTAAAAAAAAATGAGGATAGTGTAAGGAGACTCTGGGACAACTTCAAGCATAGCAATGTTTGCATTGCCAGAAGAAGAGAGAGAGGAAGAAATTGAAAATGTTTTTGAAAAAATTATAACAGAACACTTTCCTAACCTGGTGAAGGAAACAGACACATCAGTACAGGAAGCACAGAAAATCTCAAACAAGATGAACCCAAAGAGGCCCACACCAAGACACACAATAATTAAAATGCCAAAGGTTAAAGACAAAGAATCTTAAAAGCAGCAAGAGAAAAGCAGTTACTTATCTATAGGGAGTGCCCATAAGACTGTCAGCTGATTTACCAATAGAAATTTTGCAGGCCAGAAATGGCAAGAAATATTCAAAGTGATGAAAAGCCAAGACCTACAACTAAGATTACTCTACCCAGCAAAGCTATCATTTAGAATTGAAGGACACATAGTTTCCCAGACAAAAAAAAAAAGCTAAAGGAGTTAATGATTACCAAACCAGTATTACATGAAATGCTAAATGATCTTCTTTATGAAGAAGAAGAAAAAGGTAAAAAATATGAACAATAAAATGGCAATAAATACATATCTATCAACAATTGAATCTAAAAACAAAATAAGCAAACACGCAGAACAGAAACAGACTCATAGATACAGAGAACAATTTGATGGTTGCCAGATGGGAGAGGGTTTAGGGGGGCTGGATGAAAAAGGTGAAGGGAATTAAGAAATACAAATTAGGCCCTGGCCAGTGTCGCTCAGTTTGTTGGGCATTATCCAGTGCACCAAAAGGTTGCCAGTTTGACTTCTGGTCAGGGCACTTACCTGGGTTGTGAGTTCAATCCCTGGGAGGGAGGAGGCAGGAGGCAGCCTATCGATGTAGTGTTCTCACATTGAGGTTTATCTCTCTCTCTCTCTCTCTCTCTCTCTCTCTCTCTCTCTCTCTCTCTCTCTCTCTCTCCCCTCCTCAAAAAAATAAAATAAAATCAATAAAAATATTTATTTTAAAAAGTCCAAAAGTACAAATTGGTTGGTATGAAATAGTCATGGGGATGTAAAGTACAGCATAGGGAATATAGTCAATAATATTCTATACCCTGGCTGGTTTGGCTCAGAGTGTCAGCCTGCAGACCAAAGAGCCTGGTTCCGGTCAAGGGTACATATCTTGGTTGCAGTTTGTCCCAGGCCCTGGTCAGGGTTGTGCGAGAGGCAACCAGTGGATGTATCGCTCTCACACTGATTTCTCTCTCCCTCCCTCCCTCCCTCCCACTCTATCTGAGATAAATGAAAAAATATCCTCAGGTTAGGATTAAAATAATAATATTCTAATAACTATGTATGGTGTCAGATGGGTAAGAAATTTAACAAGGGGATCACTTGGTAAGTTTTATAATATCTAATCACTGGGCATATACTTGAAACTAATATAATGTTGTATGTCAACTGTAGTTGAAAAATAAAAAATAATTTTAATTAAAAAAAAAAATAGCTCAGTTGGTTAGAGCATCGTCCTGATATGCCAAAGTTGCAGGACTGATCCCTCATCAAGGCACATTCCCCTTTGGGCATCTTGAAATTTAGAACTTATTTCTAAGATGATTTTTATCTTTGCCTTCTGTATCTCACTTGGGTTTAGTCAACTCTTCCCCTATATCACCCTACGTTTCATTCTAATTTTGTGGGGTTTTTTAAAAGATAATTTCTAGCTGGTTTTTCATATCACCAAATGCTTATTTGAGATTATTTCATAATCTGGAAAGATGTATTATAATTTTCTTCTGTTGTGTGGCTGTTTTCTTTTGGGGAGGAGGGTTTCATTTGCTGAGATATTTTAATTCTCATAATATGTTTTCTTCCTGTGGTGGTATTCTATAAATTTAGAAAGATTTCATCTATTGTGACTTTGAATTTGGGGTGGTTCACAAGATTTCTGTTTCAAGGCCCTCCTCTTTTGTTAGTGTAGCAAAGTGTAATTTGTTTAATGGATGACTTTTTTTTTTTGATGGCAATGATAAGGAGGAGGATTGTGTGTTCTCTAATTCGGGGAGAAGGGTTTCTATTTTATCTTGGAAGACCTTAAATTTTCCCCTTAGCTTCTTTTTCTTTCACCATCCAATCTCTAAAGGGTGCCTTCCCTTTTCTTTAACTTCCTTCACCCTTGGAAAAAACGTATTTCAAAGACTGCCACCTCAAATCACGCAAAAATTTAAGCCCAAGACCTATAAACAGTGCTCTGATAAACCAGGACTCTTTTGTACTTATGTTATAGCTTCTATTTCTGATGGTGACTTTAGAGCAATACTACTTTCCTCTACAATTTTTCAGAACTTCCCTTGTTGTCCATAAATGCTTGTGTCAGTGAGGAGACAGAGGCAAGTTAGACAGTGAGGGATGGGACCATGGGAAGGAAAGGCTGAGATGACTTAGAGCTCAGCACAAAGGAGGGCAACCGAGCACGCAGTGTATCTGGAGGTTTATTCAGACTCTATATCTCAAAATAAAACTAAAATCAGTCCAGCTGGTGTGGCTCAGTGGTTGAGCAATGACCCATGCACCAAGGTCACTGGTTTGATTCCAGTCAGGGCACATGCCCAGGTTGTGGGTCCGATCCCCAGTGGGGGGCATGCCGGAGGTGGCCAATCAATGTTCTCGCTCATAGATATTTCTATCTCTCTCTCCCAAAAATCAATAAAGAAAAAAATTAAAAAAAAAACAAACAAACTAAAATCAACATGGGCATTATGTTCCCAGGCCGGAAACCCCCAGCCTCCATTTATAAAAATGCAAATTAGAAGCTCCAGGAAGGAGCACAGGTCAATTACATAACAAAAAAAAACTCCAGAAAATATGGTTCCAAGCAAGGAAACAGGATTGCTGAATGGGTTCTGGGCAACTATAGAGTGTGTTCCTACTACAGAAAGCCAGGTCACCTTAAAAAAGCGTTATAGAAAACCAAAACTGGACTTAGAAAAGAAACCAAAGCAAGCATAGGATTGCCCCAGTCTGGGAGGAGTCGAAGTTACCAAAAAAGGAAAGTTACTAAGGTCCCTACAGATGACCTAGGGCTGAAGTCAGGCAGGAAACACAGCTTTAAAATGTATGGATGTTGCTAAGGTAGAATTCCTTGAAAGCACCAATGAGAGGCTACCAAGACATATATCTACCCCTAGACAAAGGAGCCACACTGGCAACCCACTTGGGTCCCCTCCCCGCATCAGGGAGTCTGTCTATCTTTCAAATACTTTGTTATCTTTTACTCTTGGTCCGTGAACTCATTCTTCGATTTTGAGAGACAACAAACTGGAACACCTCAACTTGGTTTCATCAGGAGAGGGAAATATCTCTGCTGGGATTTGGTGCTTACTTTTCCATTCCCAGGAAAATTGAAGTTTGTAATATTCTGTCTTCTAGCTTTGTTGAGGTTATGGATTCTACAGTTTTATCTGTTCTTCTTGTTGATCTTTACTTATTTTGGAGAATATATGGAGAGACTTGAATGTATCTTTACCTATCATTATCCATACTTGCCCAGAAACTGATTTGAATCCCTTTGCAAAAAATGTAAAAATGTTAGTGTCCCAAAATTTGCAAGAAAAACTGACCTTGCACAAGATGAAAAAATATTAAATAAATTTCAACAGAAAAACACTACATAGCTGACAGAAGGAATTTTAAAAAGGAAGATCATGACCTTGCCAGTATGGCTCAGTTGGTTGTTTGCCTGTGCACCAAAAGGTTGCAGTCTAGATCCCTTGTAGGGGGAGGTACAGCAGGCAGCCAAATCAATGTTTTGCTCTCACACTGATGTTTCTCTCTCTCCCTCTCCCTTCCACTTTCTCTAAAAATCAATAATAAAAAAAGCTCATGATTTATTAAATGTACACAGTAATAAAATTGTTTCATTTTCATCCACATATCATTTTTCCACAATAGAAAAGCAAATATCAAAATAAACAGAATACAGAAACAGACTTTTAAATTCATATATAACAAACTATTAAACTGACATTTAAAAAAATTGAAGTTTACTGCTCTCATAAAATACTATTCAGTCATTAATTCAACAGAAATTTATTGAGCATTTAGTTTGTGTCAGGTTATCGTTCTAGATGCTTAGAAAATAGACATTTATTAGATATTTGTCTTAAAAGCAGACAAATATCCCCATCCAAACGGGGCTAACATTCTCATGGGGGGATACAATGAAACTAATAATATACTTTTTAAAAAGATCACAAAAGCCTTTTATATATGGTTAATAATAAAACTTAAAATATGATTCATTTCACTCTTATCACATCAAAAATTTCATTTTGTGTATTTCTATTTAACTATTCTTTGGTTATATATTGGGGAGTATGCCTCCAATCTTCCATTTTTAGGACTATAATTACAGTCTGTGGAACACAGATGTCTAGAGGATGTCACCAAGAGATCCTGGACTTAGAGCTAGATGGAACAGTTTATGAAATGTTGGGTTGTCTCATCTTAAAGATTGTATAATAAGTGCATTTATAGGTATAAAAGGAATCATTCTAACATATCAGGTTTTTATTGTTTGCATCAAGTATACGTGTGAGAAAGGCTGCATACAGACATTAAGCAGCCAAAAATGAAAACTGCATTAAATGTTGGTTGAAATCAGCATTCAAGGACCCTAGTATTTAGGGAACTTCCCAAAGTAATAATTAGCCGAGTCTGGCCACAGTAAAAAAAAAAATAAAAGAGTGGAAAAGCCTTCTTTCCACTTCATGGTAGCCACAACATGAACATACAAATCAGTTTTGTCCAAATGGAACATTGCATAAAACTTCGAGTTTTTGGAATAACAAAAATAAATGATTTATAGTAGTAGCAGTAAGAGTTGAGAAACTTGCTTTTATAGAATTCCTGTAAATTCCCTTTCTTCAGAAATTAGCCAGGGGTGAATTATGTTGTTTGCAAATAGTTACAATTTATAAAAATAATTCCACTTCTTGAAATTTACCCTATATTGCAAGTTTGCAAATAGGATAAGGATGTGTAACATTACAATAGTCTATAACAACAAATGACAGGAAAACAATCTACATGTTGAAACAATAGGAGACTATCGATATAGATTCTTACTTTTTTCTTTATTCATTTTTTAGAGAGAGGAGGAGAAAGAGATAGAAACATCGATTGGCTGCCTCCTGCATGGCCCACAGTGGGGATCGGACCCACATCCTGGGCAGGTGCCCTGAT
Organism: Molossus molossus; assembly: GCF_014108415.1. NCBI lineage: Eukaryota > Metazoa > Chordata > Mammalia > Chiroptera > Molossidae > Molossus > Molossus molossus. The sequence goes on along the minus strand of NW_023425345.1, from coordinate 47,755,733 downwards.
TGGGAATCGCACTGGTGACCTCTTGGGCATGGGTCAATACTCAACCACTGAACCACACCAGCCATGCTTGATATAGACTTTAAATTGGATTACTATATAACTGTAAAAAGTTGGCCAGATCTGTATATGCTGATATGTAATAAAAGAGAATGTAGAACACTGGTATATATGGTATATTTCTACTATGTAATAAAAAAGATGATCATCTATATGAACAAAGTATTTCTGGAATGAAACTAAAAAATTGTAATAGTGATTGCCTTCATAGGGGAAACTTTCTCACTCTTTATGCTATTTAAATTTTCTTTTTTTAAAAAAACAGTGCTCTTGATTACTTACATTTAAAAAATGTTAATTATAGCCCAGCTGGTGTGGCTCAGCAGATTGAGCATGGTTCATGGACTGAGAGGTACCAGTTCGCTTCCTAGTCTGGGCACATGCCTGCATTGGGTGCTCCATCCCCAGTAGGGGGCATGCAAGAGGCAGCCAATCGATGTTTCTCTGTCATATCAATATTTCTCTCTCTCTCTCTCTCTCTCCTTAAAAACACAAACAAAAACAATAAAAGTATTTTCAAAGGCTAATTATAAATAAATCTATTAAAGGATACAAGATTTAAAGTGGAATGCAGAGATGAATTAATGGAATAGAATACAGAAAGCCATTATCCAATATAAAAAGGCAGCATTTCAAATAAGTGTGGGAAACAAATTGTGTATTCAATAATTAATTCTAGGATAATTGATTCACTATTGAAAAACAAAAAATTAAATTTTTACCACATACTATGCAGATCAAATAAATTTCCAGGTGAGTTACTAATTTAAATGTAAATTTTAAAATAAAATTTAAAAATTGATGTTTTAAAAGAATACTTAAGAACATGTAAGAATATCTGAGATAATATAATAAAAATATTTAAATGGTATGATTCTATTACTTTATAATATACATTACATAAATATATATGCAAAAAAGATAGTCTTAAAGTTACAAAAATGCTGAAAGCAATCAGTTTAAGTAGAGTGTAATTTTAAATTGTTTAAATTTAGTTACTACTTTTCTACAGTAACTATGTTTTATTTTTATTTTATCAAGAAAAAAATAAGAATATAGGTACAGCAGTTATTCCTTCTGAGTCTGGAGTAAAAAAAATATATTGAGAATGTAAAACAGTTTATTACAAAAAAAAAATGGGTTATCTAGAGACTGCAGTGGAATATTGTGGTTAGCTAGAAAGCTGTGACTGCATGAGAAGAGTAGACTTAGGGTGGTTATACAGTGAGTAGAAATATATCTTTTATAGCATGAAGGTTCTAGATGGAATTCTGATACTGGCACATGGAGAATCCACAGGATGTAATATCCTTATACTAAAATATATCCTTCACATGTGTGTGGATTTCATATATGTGTGGATTATAAAACATTTCTTAAATAATCTAAGAACTCTTCCAGGTTTTAAAACCTAATAAAATATAAAAACACAAAGAAAAATGGACAGGGGTATAAAATTATAAGAAAGTTAGGCTTCAAGCTGAAATAGAAAAGGGGGCTCACTTGTGATAAAAAGTCTTCTGGAAAGCTGAGAAAAGAGAGGGTAAGTATTATCATGCTATATTATTCAAGACAAAAATAAAAGCTAAGTAGGCAGAATATTATGGAATTCCTTTTCAGAATCAGTTCTACCACATAATATATAAATTAGTTTTATTATTGAATAAGCTGCATTTTGTCTTCTGACCTCAGAGAGTGAAACTGGAGGCTCTGGCCAAATGAGGAAGAAAAATCTGTGACCTTCAGGGGAGCTGCTCTTGATTAACCAGTTCAAGTACAAAGGGCAAATGCCCTCCATCATTAGAATAACATCATCAGAACAAAGAGCACACTTGGAGCTCTCCCTGGTGCTGCAATTGGCCAGGCTGTCTGGGACCTAACTTAAAGACTCATATTTCTAATCATGAATCCAAGTTTACTATTTCTTTGTTGACTAATCTGCCTGAATTCTCATTAGCCTTATTTCAGCAAACTATACACTAACCTGTGCCTCTGTAAGTGTATTTTTTCAAACTTTATTAGGAAATAAATAAAATATAGAGATAGAGCAAAGGGTCTATCTATTCTAGGTCATTTGTAGAAAGACGTTTTCTTCATATTTCCCAATAACTTTAAAAAGTAATAAATAGCCCTGGCCAGTTTGGCTCAGCGGTTAGAGCATCAGCCTGCGGTCCAGAGAGACCTGGGTTCGGTTCCCTCTAAGGGCACGTACTTCGGTTGCAGTTTGTCCCCGGTCCTGGTTGGTCGTGCGGGTGGCAGCCACTCGATGTGTCCCTTTCACGTCGATGTTTCTCTCTCTCTCTTCCTCTCTCTCCCTCCCACTCTATCTGTACAAAAAATGGAAAAATGTCCTCGGGTGAGGATTAAAAAAAAAAAGAGAAAAAGTAATAAATAATCGCCCTGGCCAGTTTGGCTCAGCGGTTAGAGCGTCGGCCTGCGGTCCGGAGAGACCCGGGTTAGGTTCCCGCTAAGGGCACGTACTTCGGTTGCAGTTTGTCCCCGGCCCTGGTTGGTCGTGCGGGTGGCAGCCACTTGATGTGTCCCTTCACGTCGATGTTTCTCTCTCTCTCTCTCCCTCCCACTCTATCTGTACAAAAATGGAAAAATATCCTCGGGTGAGGATAAAAAAAAAAAAAAAGTAATAAATAATCAAAAAATAAAAGCATAATACCAAAGAATCCAAATAAAAGTGTATATTTGTACACACACACACATACACAAACGAAGCACTAGATTAATCATATGCTATATTGGTCAGTTATTAAATATCTAGAAAATAATCTTCCTAGAAAAAATATTCACCATTGAGCTTACTTCATTTTATTAATTTATCAACTCTTATAAAATTTGTAAATCTTTGGTTGTTTTTCTCTTCTTCCTGATCTATAATTGACAAAAATTATTTCACTGCTTAAATATTATACATTTTATTATATATACATCTTTAAAAAACTCATCATATCAGGAATCCTTCCAGAACCTAAGCAGCTACCATGAACTAAAAAGGATAACCAGAATTCCTTAAATCACAATGATGAAATCACCAAGAGTAAATGTTTTGAATTTAGAGAATGGCTACTATTTATTTTGGCAGTAGGGGGAATAAAGGGTACTTTTCTGATGCACTTGTCCAGAATGTGCAACTAAGGTAAAACCCACAAAGAATCAAGATACTGCACTGTAGCCCAGCTGGTGTAGCTCAGTGGATTGAGTTGAGTGTCTTCCCATGGGCTGAGAGGTCCTGGTTCAATTCCCAGTCAGGGCACATGCCTGGGTTGGGGGCTCGATACCCAGGAGGGGGTGTGCAGGAGGTAGTGGATCAATGTTTCACTTTCACATTGATGTTTTTCTCTCTCCCTCTCTCTTTAAAAAATTATTAAAAACATATATATATTTTTTAATCCTCACCCGAGGATATTTTTCCATTTTTTGTACAGATAGAGTGGGAGGGAGAGAGAGGAAGGGAGAGAGAGTGAGAAACATCGATGTGAAGGGACACATCGAGTGGCTGCCACCCGCACAACCAACCAGGGCCGGGGACAAACTGCAACCGAAGTACGTGCCCTTAGTGGGAACCGAACCCGGGTCTCTCCGGACCTCAGGCCGACGCTCTAACCGCTGAGCCAAACTGGCCAGGGCTTAAAAACATATTTTAAAAATTAAAATAAAGTTACTGCAATATAAAACTTCATCTGAATGACTTGCACATTCCAACAAATACCATGACTCTAAAAAAGATTATAATGAAAATCTTATCAAATGAAAACATTACTAAAACTGTTAAGTTTACTATGGAAACATATATGAACAGGTTTAGAAAGGATTGTCTCAGTACAACAGAAACAGAATTCTCATCAAATGTATCAATTTAGTTCAAATGAACTGTTAAGTGATTTAATTTTCCTCTGAACTGGTGGATCTTTTGAAAAAGAAATGATTCCCATGCAGTCTTGCAAAACTCTACTAGCAAAAGTGAGAATACCTGAACAGACCAATAACAACTAAGGAAATAGAAGCAGTACTCAATAAACTCGCAGCAAACAAAAGACCTGGTCCAGACGGATTCACAGGAGAGTCTAACCAAACACTCAAAAGAGAACTAACATCTATTCTCCTCAAACTCTTCCAAAAAATTTAAGAGAAAGGAAGATTTCCAAGCTCCTTTTATGAGGCCAGCATGATCCTAATCCCAAAACCAGATAAAGATATTACAAAGAAAAAAACTACAGGCTAACATCAATGATGAACATAGAGGCCAAAATCCTCAACAAAATTTTAGCAAATCGGATCTAGCAATATATTAAAAAAGTATACACCAAGACCAAGTGGATTTATCCCAGCGATGCAAGGCTGGTACAATATTCACAAACTAATAAATGTGATACACCACATAAACAAAATGAAAGATAAAAATGATATGACCATATCAATAGATGCCAAAAAAGCATTTGACAAAACTCAGCACTCACTTTTTATAAAAATTCTCAGCAAAGTGGGAATAGAAGGATCATACCTCAACATAATAAAAACCATCTATGACAAACCTACAGCCAACATCATACTCAAAGGGAAAAAAAAACTGAAAGCATTTTCCTTAAGAACAGGAACAAGAAAGGGATGTCTGCTTACAACACTCTTACTCAACATAGTACTGGAAGTCTTAGCCACAGAAATCAGACAAGAAGGAAAAATAAAAGACATCCAAAAGCAGGAAGTGAAACTGTCATTATTCACAGATGACATGATATTGTACATAAAAAACCTTAGAGAATCCACCAAAAACCTACTAGATTTGATAAATAAAATAGGCAAAGTAGCAGGATACAAAATCAACATCCAGAAATAGTTGGCAATTTTATACACCAATAATGAACACACACACAGAGAGAAGCTAAAAAAAAATCACATTCACCATTCCAACAACAAAAAAATTTAAGACACCTAGGAATAAACTGAACCAAAGAAATAAAGAACTTGTTCTCGGAAAACTACAGGGCATTGAAAAAAGAAAGAGAGAAAGATATAAAAAAGTGAAAGCATATAAATTGGAAGAATTAACATCATTAAAATGTCCATACTACCCAAAGCAACCTATAGATTCAATGCAATCCCCATTAAAACACCAACAACACGTTTCACAGATCTAGAACAAATACCCCAAAAGTTTATATGGAACCAAAGACCCCAACTAGCCACAGCAATCTTAAAAAAGAAGAACAAAGTTGGAAAGATCATTATTCTGGATATCAGGTTATACTACAAAGCCATTCAAAAAACAGCCTGATACTGGAGTAAGAACAAAGGTGGCAAGAGCAAACAATGGCATAAAGACAGTCTCTTTAATAAATAGTGTTGGGCCCTGGTCGGTTTGGCTCAGCGATTAGAGCATCAGCTTGTGGTTCCAAGAGACCCGGGTTCGGTTCCCACAAAGGGCATGTACCTCGGTTGCAGTTTGTCCCCAGCCCTGATTAGGTCATGCGGATGGCAGCCACTCGTTGTGTCACTTTCACATCGATGTTTCTCTCTCTCTCTTCCTCCCACTCTATATGAACAAAAAATGGAAAAATGTCCTCGGGTAAGGATAAAAAAATAAGTAAATAAATAAATAAATAAATAAATAAATAGTGTTGGTGCACAGCTGGTGTGGCTCAGTGGTTGAGCATCAACCTATGCACCAAGAGTCACCGGTTCGATTCCCAGTCAGGGCACATGCCCAGGTTGTGGGCCAAACCCCAGTGGGGGGCATGCAGCAGGTGGCCAATCAATGTTCTCTCTCTCCCTCTCCCTCTCCCTTCCTCTCTCTCTAAAATAAAAAAATAAATAAAACCAGACCACCAATTTACACATTCACAAGAATAAACTCAAAATGGAAAAAAGACTTGAATGTCACTTGTGAAACCATAAAAATCATAGAAGAAAATGTAGGCAACAAAATCTCAGACATCACATGTAATAGAATTTTCACTGATAAATTGCATAGGGCAAGAGAAACAAAGGCTAAAAATAATAAATGGGACTACATCAAACTGAAAAAGCTTATGCACTGCAAAAGAAATCAGCATCAAAATTAAAAGGGAACCCACTGTATGGGAAAACATAATTGCCAATGATACATCAGATAAGAGGTTAATTTTCAAAATATATTGAGTACTCATACAACTCAACAAAGGGAAGACAAAGAATCCAATTTAAAAATGGGCAGAGGACCTGAATAGACACTTCTCCAAAGAGGACATACAAGTGGCCAAGAGATATAGGAAAAAAAGCTTATCGTCACTAATCATCAGAGAGATGCAGATTAAAACTACTCACAACTACCTGAATGGCTGCCATCAACAAATCATCAAACAACAAGTGGTGGCGAGGATGTGGAGAAAAGGAGACTCTAGCACACTGCTGGTGGGAAGGTACACTGGTGCAGCCACTGTGGAAAACAATATGGTGTTTCCTCAAAAAATTAAAATGGAACTGCCATTTGACCAAGTGATCCTACTTCTAGGAATATATCCTAAGAAGCCTGAAACACCAATCAGAAAGAACATATGCACTCCTATGTTTATAGAAGCTCTATTTACAATAGCTACTATCTGGAAATAGCCCATGTGTTCATCAATGGATGAGTGGATAAAAAAGGTGTGGTACATTTACAGAATGGAATACTATGTAGCTAGAAAGAAGAAAGATCTTTTATGCTTTGAGATGACATGGAGAGTATTATGCTAAGTGAAATGAACCAATCAGAGACTTATTTGTGAAATATAATGAACAAATTAAACTGAAGAACAAAATAGACCCAGAGACATGGAAGTAGAGAACAGAGTGACAAACCACAGAGCGAAAGGGGGCAGGAGGATGGGAAGAGATAAGCCAAAAAACGTATATGCATATATGCGTAACCAATGGACACAGGAAACAATACTGTGAAGGTGGGGGGCAGGGACAGGAACAGGGAGAAGGGTGTCAATGGGGAAAAAAGGAGAAACATCTGTAACAAAAATAAGGATATAAATAAAAGAAAAGAAAAAGATGATTCCTCTCATACAGAGCTTAATCTGAGATACTCATTCAGGTAGCCAATTGTTGGGAATCTATTTAAATAAAAAATCTATTATTTTTATCTTATCTAAAAATAGTTAAGATTAATACTTCTTATACTACCTAGTGATCTAAAAATTATATGTCAGAACAGTTTTGGATATTTTTATAACTAACCTATGTTTCTTCTTTTTGATCATATGTTCCTGTTAAGACAGAGGAAAGAAGATATAACTTAGGACAACAGAAGTCTTTCTTGCCTAAAAGCACAGTTTGTGACAAGTAAAAGGAAACTGCACCTACTGGAGAATCCTGTCCATTTCTCCCATCCTAATACCATCTCCTTTGTGGACTAAGGTATCTTTCAGAACACTTAGCAGCTCTATAGAGCAGCCTGAACACAACTGCTTTAAGAACAAAACATTTTAAACTTATTGACATAATGTATTATTTAATAAATTAGAATAAATTAAAATCAAAGATGACTAAGCATGTAGTGCTGAAAAGCAATATATAAGTCCACATTCTTAACCTTAAATCTAAGAATTAAAATTCTGTTAAGTGGTCAAAAGCTATTGTAAGAAAGTTGCTGATCTAATATGGTGATTCTCTATTGATGGCAGTACAATGCCAGGGATAGTTTGGAGAAGTGTGAGCCATTTTTGTTTGTCACAATGTCCAGGAGAACCCTACTGCTAATCAGGAAGCAGGAGCCAGGGATGCTAAACTTGCTACAATGCACAAATATTTGTACCATCCCAAATGCCAACAGTACTTCCATTGAGAAACACTGATCTAATTCAACTATAAAAGTAAATATTAAGTATTTCCCATAAATTTCCAATGAATTGGGAAATACTCAATGAATAGTTCACTCATTCAACACAAAGGAAACGAGGACTAAAGAGTCCAGAGGCCCTGTCTCCAATGGAAATAAAAGTCCTAGAATAACTGAGTCATACCATCTAGAAAATGACCATTCATTCTTTTATGCGGAGTTTAACAAGATGCTGTTTCCCAGATGTATCTCTTGTCAACTCAACCAACAAATAAAACAAAGCAAACAAGACAACAAAACAAAAAAACCCCAAAACATCCATAAAGAATAAAGGAAGAAAGAGATGTTTGTATTGGTATTAAAAAATATTATCAACTTGATTACTTTACTTCAAAGTATTAAAAAAATTAAATCCCACTGTTTCCTTACAAGAAGTGACAAAAACTATTAAAGAACTGTTAATTCATTAGAAAAGACTGCGCTCTGCTAAAAATTTGGCTGCATATTGCCATATAGTCATATTAGTGAATTAATTTACAATATTCCAGAGTTATAGTATGGTTTGATAAAAAAAACCACTAAAATGAACATATGATATTTTTACTAGTATTGTTCTACACATTAGTCTTCTTTCAAGATAATGAAAGGACATATCAAATTGTAAATTTCAGATTATTATTTTATCAGAAAATATGTTTGTTTTTTAATCTTAGAATTTATTAAGAAAGCTGTCAATTTGAACAGGGAATTTTATTTTAAAAAATAACTTCTACAAGAAAACAGCCAAAAAGGCACAGAGTACATGTTATGCCCACTTACATCAGAAAGCAGCTGAAAAGGCAACCTAGGAGACCTCATGCTAACCCAGGAAGGCTCTGCCCATCCTCTGAGTTCTAAACTTCATTATACAAAAGGACACTTGGAACTTGTATCAAAACCCTCCATCAAAAACATTTTTTCAAACCTGAAGGCCCCTAAAAATGGTATATTTGGATGGCTTCACAGTGTGGAATCTGTGCAAACCTTATTCCCTATGGAAAGATAGCAGCATCTGCCACATGGGACATTCACATTCAGGCCACCAATCACAGGATCCACCCCTGTGAAGGCTGCAGGAGTAGACTGAGCCAGAGGGGGGCACTGAGCAAAATGCAAAAAGGCAGGCGTCCCTGGTTCAAGGTAAACATTTGAGTTCTGGCTCATTTAGTGTTTTTCTTTACTTGCAAAATCAAGGACAACTGATTGAACTTATTTTAGAATAAACATTTTGGAATAAGAATGAAAGACACGCACACAAAATTGCTGTTTTCATGATCAGTAACTTAAAAAAACATCGGTGGCTTTTATAAAATGTCTTCCAGTAGATCATCAAGTCGCTATAACAGCAGGGAATTCACCAGGAAGGAAGAGCTGCATAGAAACTTCTGATGTGACTCTCACTACAGAGCTGGCTCATCATTGAGGTTGGCTAATAATACTGGTCTAGGGCATGAAATTAGTATCTCATGATAAATATTTTTACTGTGAAGGCTGCATATTTAAAGACAATAGCATTTTAAAATTCAGTAAATAGTGATTTCAGGATGTAAACAGAGCTTCAAGCTAGAAGCTTCTCAAGACTCCTCCTTGTCCTCCTTAATTTCAGAAATTCTGAAATTGAAAGATTTAAAGATTTCATCAAGTTTCAGCTGCTTTATGGAGGCATGCATGTTGTTCCTGACCAAACAGAGGCTCTGCAAGGCCACATCTGTGTTCTGCTTTACCACCTATGTTCTGCTTCCCCAGTCAGGTCGGTGCCCTGGCTGGGGCAGGGTCTAGTTCTCAGGCTTGAAGTTTGAGACCTGGGCCTGGAGCAAGCTTATTTCTTGTTTATTTCATGACATGATTTTCTGCCTTTTCAGTATGTTTGGTCATCAGCTCTAGGTTCTGCTCCACCTGCTGAACCACGGATTCTAGATCATGGTAGTCACTCTCCTCCTTGATCATTTCTGCTTCTAATTTCCACTCAAGTATCCTCACCATTTCAGTTTGTGACTCACAGAAGCTCTGAATCTGTCAGATTTCTTTAATTCTTAGCTGAGAATTCTCATCTTTCAGTGCTCCCTAACTTAACTGCACTGTCTGAAGGTGCCTATCCCCCCCAGAAGTTCTCTGTGGGCTGCAAAGTCTGCGCTGGGGCTCCCTGCAGGCAAGACAGGAGAGTTGGAGTCATTCAACAGTCCTCAGGGACAGGGACTTTACCCACCAGCTCTGATGAGCTGGAGAAGAAGATATATGTGCTGCAGGGCAACACGCTGGCCACAAACCTTGAGGAATGGCTCTGCTCTATAGCGGATGACAGGCCCCATTCCACCTGTCCTCATCCTCGTTTTTGTCCAGGACATGGCTGGCCCCCGTCAGGTCTTCGGAAAACGGCTGCTGCATGAGAGAGGTCAAGGAGCTGTAGTCAAGTCCCAGTGAGTGCCTTGTGGCTTTCTTTGAATGAAGTCTGCTGTTGGCTGTGTGTCCTCTTTCAACAGGCTGAAGTTCTTAGTGTTCAGAAACTCTTCAAAGGAGAATGGATTTGCCTCTTCGAGATCTCCAAGTTTATCATCTCCAAAATGTGTCTCCTGGGTCCCCGATGGACCTTGCTTAGTGCACTTCACCTTTCCGTAGACAAAATTGTCTGGAACTACAAGGCTGCTGGCCAGGGACAGCAGGATGATGCCTGGGCAGCAGGGGGGCTGCCGGCCCTCCTAGCCCAGCAGCAGCAGTTCCACGGCCCTGGCTCTCACCCCACCACAGCCTGAGTCCCTTGCCCATGTTGCCCGCCCCTGGGCCACAGTTCTAAGCCTCTCGCTGCAGCTTCTGCTCCAGAAAATACGTTAATTAAAATGTCAATAAAAACTTGAATGGTTTTTGTGTGTGTGTGTTTTTTTTAAAGAAACACCAGTTCTGAAATGGGTATTTTATTTCCAGAAATGGCAAAATAGGCCGTTTAGACCAATGCTCCTACTGAAAACCAGAAAAGCTGAAAAATATATTCATTTTTTTTAAGTTGCCCAAAAGCATTAAAGAATGAGAATGTAGTGAAGACTTACTGGACCAAGAGAGAAGACAGAAATTCAGAAAGGGAAATTTAGCATTTGGGGTCGTGTTTGCTCTGAGGAAATTGTGGAAAAGGTGATTTGTATGTTTGCTAACCTACAGCCTAGGGAGAAACAAACAAAAACAACCATTTTTTTATTGTGACTCTGAAAAATTCCACTGAACAAGAAGTAAAAGAGCCCCACAGAGACTGTAGACGGATTTGAAGTCATCTAGGGAGGTCAGAATATTCTAATCCCTGAAATTGGATTAAAGTGATCCTAGATTGCTAATGCCCCCGGAGTCCCATCACAACCAAACTATTAAAATAAACTCTCAAGAAAAAAAATATAATTCTAGGTCTCAAATTAAGTCTATAAATGGTTTTCAAGTACAATCCAGTATACAATCAAGAGACAACCAGAAAAATCAGGAAGTAACAGATACAAGAACCAACAAAAACAATATATTCCAAGGAGATCCAGATATTGAATCAACAGAGTATTTTTAAAAACCCATACTTGATTATCATAGGTAAGATTATTGAAAACCAAAGACAAAATAGAATTAGTAAAGGCAGTCAGAAAAAAAACAGGACAGATTTTCTTCAAAGTCATAAGATAGGAAAGACATTTAAGCACTCACCAGAAACAATTAAAAGCAGAAGTAATAACATTATATTTTCACTTTACTTTAAGAAAATACCTGTAAATTTAAAATTTGATTTCCAGAGAATATATCATTCAAAAACAGAAATGTTATCAATGATAACCAAAAACCAAATTTTTTAAGTTTCATAATTTTATTTATAAATTTCCACCAACTCTTGCCAGTCATATTACTCTGAACAGCAGAGGTGAATTATATAATAATATTATCTTACGTTCACCTGCATGAAAATTAGGGGAGCCCTGGCCGGTTTGGCTCAGCAGTTAGTTAGAGCGTTGGCCCACAGACCAGAGAGGCCTGGGTTTGGTTCCCGCTGAGGGCAGGTACTTCAGTTGCAGTTTGTCCCTGGCCCCGGTTGGGTCGTGTGGGTGGCAACCAGTCAACGTCTCTCTCAAATCGATGCTTCTCTCTCTTCCTCCCACTCTCCCTCCTGCTCTATCTCAAGATAAATGCAAAAAAAAAAAAAATTAGGGGAAAGAGATGAATTTTAAGATTAAACCCCAAATATAAACCAAATCAAAATTATAACTTCTTTGAACTAAAAACAATGACAAGATGAATCATTTTAACACACACAAAAATGTAAATTCAATAATCAAACAAAGTTATGGAACCATAGACAGAAAAAAGGTAGAAGCAATTATCTTTTTTTTTTTTTTTTTCTGAATCCATCTTTTATTGGAAACTTCACAACTACACAAGAACTCTATTATCGTTACTGGAATGGAAGGGACATTTTTGTTTCAGCCTCTGTTTTCTCAGTGTAGAAGCAATTATCTTGATTCCATCTCTTTTGTAATGTCTATCTTACTGCTTCAAAACAAATATGGTGGTTGGTCAGAGTAGGGGAAAATGTTACCTCAGCTAAACTAAATTCAGCCAGTCAGTAATTTTTTCTGTGTATATCACCAAAGTTTATATCTTACTGATATTCTATGGTGGCGATTTTCAACCTGTGTGCCACAAGAATTTTAAAACATGCAATTTAGTCAGGGGCACTGACTCTTTTCCCCCTTAAGATTGTCAAATAAAAATGTAACAACAGCCAACACAACAATAGTCATCCATTGTGAATGAATCAAAATTATACCTATTTTTTGGTCACATCGGCAAAACATATATCTTCTGGTGTGCCACAGAATTTCAGTAATTTGTTTATGTTTGTCATGAGATTTGGTTGAAAATCATTGCTCTATGGTAACAATGGGGAAGGGCAGTAACATTCTGAACACAGTTTGCAGTCAGTAAATGCCTGCTGAGTACACTAATCATGTTTTAAGTTTATTTTCTAGATTTAAAAATCTCATTTTGCTAGTTTTTCCTCATATGGTCTATTATCCAAACTTTGATACCTTTTGGATTCATTTGTAACTCTCCCAGTAACATTTAGTTCTCCCCAAATTAGACCAGGTACCAGCCCTGGGGGATCTAAATATAAGAAACTAACAACAAAAGATAAATGTACTGAGAAATTCTGGTATTTTTATTCTCCATCGAATATAAATACTATAGAGATATCCATAAATACTTCTATAAACTGAATATTGTCACAGTGTAATCCACTGCCTAACAATACATACAATTAGAAATAAATTTCATTTGCTTTATACTTTCTTTGAGGCTGACCAGGTAACGATAATCCAGTTCTATTTTAATTAAAGATCGTGATTATATAATTATTACGATAGTTCACATTTTCTAGTATATTTTGAGCTTTGATGGACTAACACTCGATATACTTATTTTTAAGCTTTTAATATCAAGTTATAAAATAATAAAATTACACAGAATATTAATTATAGAAACATGACAACGCTCTTCGACATCCCAGTCATAAGCATAATTCTTTTTCTCTTCCTTAAGATCACTTGGCAAGGTGGCTAGTAAAAGTGACCAGCAATAATATAAAATATGCAAATACAGCATACATAATAATCAGTATTTTCATTTTCAAATGAAATTGCTTTTCAATAAGTCTAAAGAATTTGTTCATAAACCACCAAATGCTAAACTATAAAACAATTTTATAAATATAATTAATTCATTTCATTCTAGAGGAACTTTATATTAAATAGTAAAATTGTTTATCTACCTATATTACTAGAAATACAGATATATAAACAGACACACACACACACACTTACACACCTGCATATGCATGCCCTAGGACAGCATTTCACAAAATAGGAAGAAGAAGAAGAAATTATTTGAAGATTACAGAAGATCCTGGCAAAAATTTAACATTGACTCATGATGATGAAATTTGTTCTCTTTACTTTCAATTTTTATAACAAAACCAAAATCTCAGTTTTGTGCTTGTATTTCTTTGGCACGTTTCTAACTCTAATCTCTCTTTTTAACAAAGAATGGGCTCATTGTTAGCTTTTCACTTACTGATTTATAAAGTTCTCTTCTTTTTCTGGTAGGTTTTACTATGTATTTATTGTGAGAATGTATTATGTTTTAAATACAGTTTTTTAAGTAACAAGGGATATAACAAAGAAAAATATTTAGGAAATAGGAGTAGAAGTGATATAATAAAGCAGACACAAATCTTCCACAGTAATAAAACCCTCCTATTTTCACTGGGCACATGCCATCAGAAAAAAATAATACATTTCATAGGCTTCTCATATCTAGGTGTGGCCATGTGCCTAAATTCTGGACAGTTTAAGATCTAAACGAAGTTACCTATGACAGCTCCCAAGAAACTTCCCTTATACTTTCTACTTCTGGCTGGCTAGAATACAAATGACAGCTGAAATTAAATAAGCCATCTAGATTTATAAAGTGACCTTGGCAATGGAGGCTATGCATGGCAGAGCAAAGAGATGAAAGGAACCTGCATCCCTGAATACTCCGTTTAACAGAGCTACTACTACAGTACTATACTATTGGTCCTTTTTCACTTACTTCCAGACTTTTAGGTGATGGCAAAATAAACTATACTCTTTAAGTCACTGCTGTTGGAGGTCTCTGTTATTTTAATCCAAATCTAACCCTAACTGCAAAATATAAAATATAAAAAATATTGTCAAAAATGGTATGTGAATGATTGAAGTTGGAAAATAATGAACCAAAGCACCGGAGTGCTCAGGATAAATTAATGGTGGTCCCTAGCATTTATCAAGTGCTCCACAAATCTTAAGCAGTTTGAGTGGAAAAAGCAGATTTGTACATATATGTCAAAATCTGAAATGTAAAAATTATTTCTACAGACACGCTACAAGGACTAACATTCAGTTCATCTTGACTATATTCAGAGTTTAAAAATTACTATTTACGGCTCTGGCTGGTTTTGCTCAGTGGTTAGACCGTCTGCCTGAGGACCAGAGTTGCAGGTTCAATTCCAGTTAAGGGCACGTGTCTTGGTTGCATTTCAATCCCTGGCCCCAGTCAAAGTCATGCGGGAGGTAACCAATTGATGTGTCTCTCTCACATCGATGTTTCTCTCTCTCTCGCTCCCCCCCCAACTCTATCAGCACTATTTACTTGGTTAAATTTGTATTTTTAAATTTTTCCTACTGTTTTATCATATCCTCAATTCACAAAATTAAATTGCCATCCGAAAAATAATTCTCTGAAGTGTAAAAATGTTTCTGGATAGTACCAAACACTACCACACAGATTGAGATAATTAATATCAATAATGAATGGTTCCAGTGATAGAAAATATGAATACTGTTGAGACAAACAAACCTCTGTGATGATTTCACACACATCAAAAAAGAAGAACACAAAATAGAAAGTACGATCACTTTTATGCATTAGATCATATTTAACTGACTATCCATATGCCCCTAGAGCTCACTGTGTGGTCAATAATAAGATTTTAACAAATGCTGAGATAAGGCTGCTAAAGCCTTCAGTCACTTTCAAACAAAACAGTGACCTCTTTGATAAATCAAATGAATTTCAATAAAACAACTTCCCACCCAAATCCTTTCAAGGTGGAAATTAGCAAATTTTGTCCAAAAAAATTGAGGACAAACCAAGATTAAAGATCTTTTAAGTTATACTTCTCACCAGAGAAACAAGCACAACTTATACAATTGCCAAGAAGCTTATAAACTAAGGACAGACCTCTTGACAAATATTATGATTGGAGAAAAGTCAGAAGAAACTATAGGCAAAAGTCTATCAAATTACAATGTACAGTGTCAAACAGTATCAGTGACATGATTTGGAAGAGCACCTACTATCCCACATGCCTATCTGTAGACAGTTCACATTGATACACAAAGTATGAATTAACTCAGCATACACAGAGAACGGTATATAACAGAAAAATACTGAACAAATTTTAATTCTGTTTATCACTGAGTATTTATTTACTTTCTTTAGTAAGCTAAAAGCAGTTTTAATGGAACATTATTCTCAAGTGCATCAAGGAGACTACACATGAATTCAATTCCACAATCTACTCTCTTTCATATGATCAATTAGAACATAACCATATGCCTTTTACAAACTATTAATGTAAAATTCATATAACATAAAATTAACCATTTTATGTGTACAATGCAGTGATATTTAGAACATTCCCAACACTATACACTATTGCTTCTATCTAGTTCCGAAATATTTTTGTTACAGTAAAGGAAACTCTGTACCCATTAAACAGTCACTACAATTTTCCTTTTACTTTTGCCCCTGGCAACCACTAATCTGCTTTTTGTCTCTGTGGGTTTGCCTATTCTGGATACTTAATATAATTCGAATCATACAATGCATGATCATTTGTGACTGGCTTCTTTTACTTAGCATAATGTTTCCAAGGTTCATTTATGTTGCAGCATGTTATCAGCATATACCATATTATGGTCTAATAATATTCAATTGTATAATTTTACCATGCTTTGTTTATGCATTCATCAGTTCATGGACTTGGGTTATTTCCACCTCCTGGCTGTTGTGAATAGTGCTGCTATGCACATTTGTGAACAAATTGTTTGAATGCTTGTTTTCAATTGTTATGGGTACTACCTAGGAGTGAGACTGCTGAGTCACTGAGTAATTCTATATTTAACTTTTGAGGAACTATAAAACTTTTTCCTCAGTGACTGAGCAATATGCTTCTTGATCTCAAATCACTGCTGAAGAAAACAGTGAAAATAGTAGATCTGGTCAATTGTGACTACTCAGTATACATCATTCCAGAACTGCTTTAATAAAATACTATTGAATAAAAGAATTTGCTTTTCTACACTTCGATGTAATATAGCTGTCAAGGGAAAATACATAAGGTTTTTGAAATAGTGAACAATTATTTAAATTTCATAATTATATCTGTAAAAATAATATCTGTGGTTTTAAACACTGTTCAAGTATCGTATCTTGTGTGATACAGTTAATATTTTGAAATGTCTAAGAATTATTTTAAGGCTGAAGTACTATGATTTTTAATGTTGAGCTAAGTTATGATATCATAAAAATATTAAGCTAGGAACTCTGAAAGATAGATGAAGTAGTTCTAGATTAGTAGGAAGGCAACACAAATCTCTTTCCAAGAAAATGCCTCAGTTTAGGCACCCAGATTTTCTGAATAGCAAAATAATGGTGATAATGATGATGATGTTATAAGCAAAGATCACAAAACACCCATAGAAACAAACCATCATGAGTGCTCAACAACATAAACAATGACCAATTCGTCAGACATAAAATATAAAATAAACATGTAGAAAACACTTGAAGAAATCAAATGCCACCCGGCTGGTGTGGCTCAGTAGTTGAACGTCAACCCATGCACCAAGAAGTCGCCGATTCGATTCCCTGTCAGGGCACATGCCCAGGTTGTGGGCCAAATCCCCAGTGCAGGGGCATGCAGGAAGCAGCCAATTGATGTTCTCTCTCATCAATGTTTCTGTCTCCCTCCCTCCCTCTCCCTTCCTCTCTCTCAGAAATAAAAAAAAGAAATCAAATGTAGAGTCAAAAAACTGAGCAAGCAACAAGAAAGATATAATAGTATCTAATATATGCTATATATATGCCATTAGCTCCTCAAAGGAAGTAATAAATATGACAAAAATAGATTTGAAAAGATAATGAAAACAAATTTTCCCCAGCTGATGAAACACTTAAATAATACAAGAAGGATAAATAATAAAAAACTTATACCAAGTACATTGTAATAAATCCCCACAAAGCCAAAGAAAAAGAGAAAAATCTTAAAAGCAGCCAAAGACAAAATGCTTATCACCAACATAGAAATGAAAATTAGACCGAAGCTGACTCATCACCAATAATTTAAGTCAGAAGATGTGGAATAATGTTGTCAAAGTTCTATTAGAAAACAAAACCAGGCATAGAAAATCATGTCCTCAGCAAAACTATCTTACAAGAACATGGATAAAAAAAGGATTTTCAGACAAGCAAAAATAGTTTATCACAAAAGGACCTACACTAAAGGATATGCTAAAGGATGTACTTCAAAGAAAGAAAATAATAACAGGAGGAAGGTCTTACACGGCCAATAAATGGTGAAAAATTAAATCGATAAAACTGCAAATAAATATTCAGATGTTCAAATAAAAATAAATGGGGACACCTGAGTAATGGTTAGACCTGATAATAATTCATTAAAGTTGTACACTTGTGCTTTGTGTACGTTTGTTTGTAAAATGTTTATTAACAAATGTTTTGCTCAAATGATTAAATATTTCCCCAAATCCCACATTGTACAAATAAAATAATGAAGATAATGTCTTTTAAAAAAAGAGAGAGAGAACTGTCAAAAATAAGAGCATTAAGATCCATAAAAATGAAGCTATAATCAAATATCTAAAAGGAGACTTAGGAGTGAAAGTGTGCTAAGTTCCTTTTATTGTTCAACAATTTAAAGAAAGGTAGTAAAAACCAGTCCAAATATAACAGTAATCACAAACAACAAAAATGATTAATGAACTCAAAATTTATAGCCAGATAATTATATTAAAAACAAAATAGAATGATACTGTTATTTATAAGATAGCTAATTATTAATTATAGAGAACGGTTCAAAAGTTATAGCAGTTTTATTCTAATCACATAAATTGAGTGTTGCTGTATCAATAAGAGAAAAAATAGTTTAAAAAAATAACAATATTATTTGGTTTAAAGAGGGTCACTATATAACAATAAAAGTTTCAATTTACCAGAAAGGTATGATAGCTCTAAATGTGTATGCTTTATGAAATAATCTCAAAATGATTAAAGCAATAGTTGTTAGGATTTATAAGTCATTAAACAGAAATGTATGAATCCATAACTGTTGCAGGAGATTTTAACACATCTCTTGACTTACTGATAGTTCAGGCAGACAAAAAAATTAATATGCCAGCGGCACACACCTCTGACACCTGCCCATGCCAGCCTGGCCCCTGTGGGACCCATGCACGCCAGCCCCACCCTTGTGAGACCTGTACACAATAGCTGCCGGCGCTACAAACCCCACTGCAGGCTCCTGCTGCCACTGCCCCTGAGAGATACCATTGCCAATGAGAGCCACTGGCCCCACAGCTGCCAAAAGCTATTAGATCACCAGACGACAGGACTGGATCCAAGATGTGGCCCTGCCATCACTCAACACCCTGACCTGCCATCACGACCCAGTGAGCCTCATCTGGACCTGGACTACCAGACTACTAAAATGGTGAGGCAAATAACCCCAAAATGAAAGAAAAGGAGGAATCACCAGAAGAGGAACTAAAAGATGGAGGCAAGCAATTTGTCAGATAAAAAATTCAAAGAAATGGTATTAACGGTGCTTAAACAACTTAGTGAAAACTATAAGGAACTCGGTGGGAACTATATCAGCATGAAAAAATAGGTAGAAGCCATGAATAAGAATCAACAGAGACTTCCAGTCAAGATGGCGGCGTAGGTAAACACGGTATCGCGTCCTCCCACAACCACATCAAAGTTACAACTAACCTACAGAACAACCATCATTCAAAACTGCCAGAAATCAAGCTGAATGGAAATCCTACAACTACGAAATTAAAGCAGCAGCAACATCCAGACTGGTAGGAGGAACAGAGTGGCGAGGGGCGTAGGCCCGATGGGCTGGTCCCACACCCACGTGTGGCGGATAAAAATCAGGAGGATACCTCAGCTGGGAAGGTCCTCCCTTAGGACTGAGGGGTCCCTGTCCCACACCAGGTGCCCCGCTCAGGGTTCCAGTGCCAGGAAGAGAAGTCCCCATACCTTCTGGCTGTAAAAACCAGCGGGAACTGAGGCTCAGGGAGGCTGACGCGGCTGGAGCCCCAGGCAGCTCCTTAAAGGGCCCC
Source organism: Molossus molossus (assembly GCF_014108415.1). Classification (NCBI taxonomy): domain Eukaryota; kingdom Metazoa; phylum Chordata; class Mammalia; order Chiroptera; family Molossidae; genus Molossus; species Molossus molossus. The sequence goes on along the minus strand of NW_023425345.1, from coordinate 47,735,858 downwards.
CACACAGACTTATCGGACTCTCTCCCTCTAAGCTCAGAGGGGAGGCAGCTCGAAGGGCACCAGAGACATACAGGGAAGAACTGAGCTGTTTGGCACTGGAGCGAGGGCTGGAGAGGGGGCTTTCTCCTGGACAGATGTGCTGTCAGAGGCCTTTGTTCCTTTGGTGAGCCGTTCCCTGGGGTGGCAGACAGCCGCCATATCTGGGACTCCAGCAACCTGGCTCATACTGTTTGCCCCGCCCCACCCAACTTTCAGGCCCACCCAAGCGGTTGCCAGTTGCTTAACCATAGGATTGGCCTGTCTTGGATCCTGCTTCAGGTTTTTCCTAAATTCTTTCAAACAAGCAGCATCTGGTCTCTAGCCCCATACTGCTCATTAAGTAATACACAGAAACAAACACAGGGAGGCAGCCAAAATGAGGAGACAAAGAAACAGGTCCCACATGAAAGAACAGAACAAAACCCCAAGAAAAGAACTAAGCGAAATAGAGATAAGCAACCTAACAGATGCTGAGTTCAAAATACTGCTTATAAGGATGCTCAATGAACTCAGTGAGAACCTCAGTGAACTTAGTGAGGGCCTCAAGAGCATAAAAAAAGACCAGTCAGAAATGATGGATGCACAGTCAGAATTGAAGGAGGCATTAACTGAAATAAAGAATAATTTACACAGGTTCAATAGTAGAGTATGTAAATCCAAGAAGCAAACCATCGATTTGGAATATAAGGAAGCAAAAAACGGCCAATCAGAACAGCAAAAAGAAAAAAGAATCCAAAAAAATTAGGATAGTGTAAGGAGCCTCTGGGACAACTTCAAGCATGCCAACATTTGCATCTTGGGGGTGCCAGAAGGAGAAGAGCAAGAACAAGAAATTGAAAACCTGTTTGAAACAATAATGGCAGAAAACTTTCCTAACTTGGTGAAGGAAACAGACATACAAGTTCAGAAAGCAGAGAGTCCCAAATAAGATGAACCCCAAGAGGCCCACACCAAGACACATCATTATCAAAATGCAAAAGGTTCAAGACAAAGAGAATCTTAAAAGCAGCAAGAGAAAGGCAGCTAGTTACCTACAAGGGAGTTCCCACAAGACTGTCAGCTGATTTCTCAAAAGAAACTTTGCAGGCCAGAAGGGAGTGGCAAGAAATATTCAGAGTGATGAAAAGCAAGAACCTACACCCAAGATTACTCTATCCTGTAAAGCTGTCATGTAGAATCGATGGCCATATAAAGAGTTTTCCAGACAAGAAAAAGTTAAAGGAGTTCATCACAACCAAACCGTTACTATATGAAATGATGAAGGGTCTTTTTGAAGAAAAAGATAAAATCTATGAACAAACAAAATGGCAATGAATACATATTTATCAACAATGAAATCTACAAACAAAATGAACAGGCAGAACAGAAACATTCTCATAGATACAGAGAACATTTTGTTGGTTGCCAGATGGGAGGGGAGTTGGGGGAATAGGTGAAAAAGGTGAAGGGATTAAGAAGTGCAAATTCATTGCTAGACTGACAAACCTCAATGGAAAGGGGTTGGGGGGTGCAAAGAAATAAACCAAAGAACTTACATGCAAACCAGTGGACACAGACAATAGTGTGGGAAAAGGCGGGAGGGGGCAGGAGTAGGGAGGAGGGGGTCAATGGGGGAAAAATGAGGAACATCTGTAATACATTCTATATTCAACAATAAAGATAAAAAAAAAAAAAAAAAAAGAATCAACAGAAAATGAAGAATGAGCCCTGGCAGGTTTGGCTCAGCAGTGGAGCATTGGGCCCACAGACCATTAAGTCTAGGGTTCAATTCCAGCCAAGGGCATGTACCTTGGTTGCGGTTCATCCCAGGCCCTGGTGGAGTCATGTGGGAGGCAACCAGCTGATGTGTCCCTCTCATATTGATGTTTCTTTCTCTCCCTCCCACTCTATCTAAAGATAAATAAAAAATATCCTTGGGTGAGGATTAAAAAAAAGAAAGAAAGACATAGCTGAAATAAAGAATACCCAGGAAGGAATTAATAGTAGATTAGAAGAAGCTGAGGACCGAATCAGTGAGTTAGAAGACAAGGTAGAAAGAAACACCCAGTCAGAGCAGCAACTAGGGAAAAAAGTAAAAAGAAGGAGGAGAGTTTAAGGGAGCTTTGGGACAGCATGAAAAATACCCACACCTAGACACATCATAATTAAAATAGCAAACATTTCTCAATGAAAATACTTCAGGTCAGAAGGGAGTGGCATGAAGTATACAAAGTAATAAAAAGCAAGGGACTGAACCCAAGACTACTCTATCCAGCAAGACTGTCATTCAAAACCGAAGGTGAAATAAAGAGCTTCGAAGACAAAAAAAGGCTAAAGGAGTTTACTACCACCAAAAAAAACACTGCAAGAAATGATAAAGGAGCTGTTATAAGAAGAAGAAATATATACAGAGAGAGACACACAGGCATATAGAATAAAAATGGCAACACATAAGTACCTATCAATAATAACCTTAATGCAGTTTGTCCCCGGCCCCGGTTGGGGTCATGTGGGTGGTAACTACTCAATGGGTCTCTCTCACATCAATGTTTCTCTCTCTTCATCTCTCTCCCTCCCACTCTATCTGAACAAAAAATGGGAAAATGCCCTTGGGTGAAGATAAAAATAATAATAATAATAAAATAAAAAATAAATAAAACTTAAAAAAATAATAATAACCTTAAATGTAAATGGTTTACATGCTCCAATCAAAAGACATACGGTAGCTGATTAAATAAGAAAACATGACCCATATATATGCTGTCTCCAAGAGACCCATGTCAGAACAAAAGACCCACACAGGATGAAAGTGAAGAGATGAAAAAATATTTTCCATGCAAATGGCGATGAAAAAAAAAAAAAAAAAAAAACTGGGGTAGCATATCTGACAAAATAGACTTCAAAATGAAGGTCCCTTCCTATTACTAAAAGGATTGCTACAACAAGAGGATATAACCCTGGTCAACATATATGCACCAAATAAGCACACCCAAATATATAAAAAAAAACTTCTAGAGGACTTTAAGGGAGAGTTCAACAGCAATACAATCATAGTAAGGGACTTTAACACCACACTGACGTCACTGAATAGATCTTCTAGAAAAAAAAATAAACAAGAAAACAGCCGCCCTAAATGACACACTAGATCAGATGGATTTAATTAACATTTACAGAATATTTCACCCAAAAGCAGTAGAATATACATTCTTCTGAAGTACACATGGGACATTCTCAAAGATAGAATACATGTTAGGACACAAAGTAAGTCTCTACAAGTTCAAGAAGACTGAAATTATATCAAGCATCTTTCGGATCACAGTGGCATAAAACCACAAATCAATTACAGTTGGCCCTCATTTATCACGGTTAATCAGTTCCAGACTCTACCACAATAAATGAATTTCCACGAAGTAAGTTTCTGTATTTATACAGTCATCCCTCATTTATCGCGGTTAATTCGTTCCAGACTCTAGCAGTTGCACCTGGCGTTGAAGGAGTCCTGGGGTGCTCAAATACATAGTCCTACAAGTCCATATGTACAGAAATTTTAATTTTAATTGTAATACAGGGATGTATAATTGACTCAGACAACCGAGTATCATTTTCACTGTCTCGATGAACTTTTTAATGAATATACTTGAAAAAACTGTAATACAGTGAAGCCATGAAAGTCAAAGCACAAAGTGGCAAGGGACAAGTGTACAATAAAAACACTCAAAAACATTCAAACACATGAAGGCTAAATAGCATGTTATTAAACAATGAATGGATTACCAAGGAGATCAAGGAAGAGATTAAAAACTTCCTGGAAACAAATAAAAATAAACACAATAACCGAAAATCTATGGGACAGAGCAAAAGCAGCCCTGCGATGGAAGTTCATAGCACTACAGGTATACCTCAAGAAACAAGAAAAATTTCTAATACACTATCTAACCATACAACTTAAAGAACTAGATAGAGAACGACAAGAAAAGCCCAGAGTAAGTAAAAGGAGGGAAATAATAAAGATCAGAGTGGAAATAAATTACATAGAGACTTAAAAAAAAAATACAAAAGATCGATGAAACCAAGAGCTGGTTCTTCGAAAAGATAATCAAGATTGATTGACCTTTAGCCTGACTCACAAAGAACCAAAGAGGACCCAAATAAATAAAATCAGAAATGAAAGAGGTGAATAACTGGCACCACAAAAATATAAAGGATTTTAAGAAAATACTATGAAAAACTATATGCCGACAAGCTGGACAACCTAGACAAAAATGGACAAATTTCTAGGAAAAAAAATCTTCCAAAACTAAGAAAGAATCAGAAAACCTGAATAGGCCAATAACAACTGATGAAATTGAAGCAGTAACCAAAAAACTCCCAACAAACAAAAGCCCTGGTCTGGACTGCTCAAAGACGAGTTTTAAGAACATTCAAAGAAAAGCTAACACCAATCTTCCTAAACTATTCCATAAAATCCAAGAGGAAGAAACACTTCTAAGCTCTTTCTACAAGGCCAGCATTATCCTAATTCCAAAACAGAGAAAGACACTACAAAGAAATAATTACAGGTCAATATCCCTGCTGAATATAGATGCTAAAATCCTCAATGAAAAGGATCCAGCAAATGTTAAAAAGATTATACACCATGATCAAGTGGGATTCATTCCCTAAATTTAAGGCTGGTACAACATTCACAAATCAATAAATGTGATACATCACATAAACAAATCAAAAGATATTAGCAGAATTTTCACTGATACAATGCATAGAGTAAGAGAAACAAAGGCAAAAGTAAACAAATGGAACTACATACTCTAAAGAAAAAAAAAGAAAAAAGAGAAGTTCCCAATAAAAAATATTAATAAGCCCTGGCCAGTCTGGCTCAGCGATTAGAGCACTGGCCCATGGACCAAAGAGTCGAGGGTTCAATTCCATTCAGAGGTACGTACCTCAGTTGCAGTTTGATCCCTGGCCCTGGTTGGGGTCATGCAGGAGGCAGCCAAATGATGTCTCTCTCTCACATCGATGTCGATGTCTCTGTCTCTGTCTCTCTCTCTCCCCCCACCCTCCTTCCCTCCCATTTTATCTGCAAATCAATGGAAAAATATCCTCGGGTGAGGGTTAAAAAAATGTTTATTAATAAGAATTTAATCTTTATGTTTTTTCTTGAAACTTTTCAGCCGTTCTAAAGTTAGTTTATTGTTCCTGAAAACATAGTAAAAGACCTGTTTAAAAGAAAGGAAGACAAGTAGATAAAAGGATGGATTTTGGTATTTGTCCAACAGCAGTATTGTGACAGAAAGAAATTTCTGTAAGATGCTATGCATGGCATGAATCAATACAATCTTCTTCTTTCCAGGTATTACTGGAAAGAGAATTCTAGGCATTAAAACATCCATTAGAGATTTATCTGTAGTCAATGCCTGATCCTCATGAATGCCATTAATGATACCTACGCCATTCTAGTGCATAAATATAGGTTTCATATTATTATATTTTATTAAATAAACAAATACTAAGGAACTCTTAAGGAAACTACTGTTGATTTTCTAAGTAATATAAAATGTCTCTGAAGCTGATGAGACTTTTCTCCCAAAGGAACCACAATGATGCACTGATCACATTCCTGTACATTAATAATCAAGCAGGCAAATGCTAGCTTTAAGTTTAGTCTTTTTCCCTAAGTCAAACAAATTTAACTTCAAACAGTAGATCATAAAGTAACTTTATTAACCTATTAAGCTAAATAAACTCAAGCACTAAAATATAGTGTAAATGGACTTCGTGCTCAATTTTATAGCCCTTAATCAAGAACAGAAAAATTTCACAAGAAAAGATTTATATGAGAAGGTTTTACCTATTGCTCCAATTCCTAAGGACTATAATCCTTTTTCTAGTAGTTCATTGTTTAATCAAACTCTAGTTTGTTTCCCTGGTACACATATATAATATTAAAATACACACACACACACATAAAATCATTAACAATTATTTGGAGGATTAATTTATAATATTACCCGGAAAGACAGAGCTGAGAGAAAAAAGAAATCTTTATATAGCTTATCTTCTGAAAGATTAAATAAATTTCTGTATAAAATAGACGTACTGGTGCCAAAAATATGCTTAAATATAGTATATGATAAGTTATAAAATTAAACCTAGATCTGAATCCCAATGATGCCAATTATTAGATATATGAACTTGAGGTATGTAACTTATCTCATCCTCAGGTTTTCTTATATGTAAAATAGATATAGTATCTATCTATTACATAGCACTGTTGTAAAGGAGACTGTGTATTCAGCTAAGTACATGGTGTTCTGCATATAAGTAGTGGCTGCTAATATTATGTTAATGTTCTCAGTGTTATCTAATAAAGTAATGTTAACTGAATCAAAACTACATACTCTCGCTAAAGTTTCAAATTTAAATGCTGAGTATACACTATAAATGCTTGATTGAATTCAAAAAACAAGGTGAATGAAAATAATTTTAATAGGGTAGAGAAACAAGAATAGAAAATTTTGGAGTACGTTAAATCTTGTTTCAAATTCTGTTTGTCTCAAGAGTTATATGACTTTGGATGCATAGGTAAAGTGGAGATAATAATCTATACCCTCATGATTATGAAGATTAATCAGGATAATACAGGGTGGGGTAAAAGTAGGTTTATAGTTGTTTATATCTAATACAATAAATAAATAATAATACAAGAATTAAGAATAAATTGTTTCACATACTTACAACCGTAAACCTACTTTTGCCCCACCTGTATATCCTAAAAGCCTAGGTTTATATTATGCCTATCCATTTAAAAGTTTTCCAGTTTAAAGAGAAAAATGAACTTTAGGAAGTTTGAAAAAAAATTTAAACTTAAGATTGGCAAAAGTATTAGAGCAATATTATAATTATAGTATGTGAATACTATCTAGATCAGAAATAGAATCTAAATGAAAGCAATTCTTTAACTATAGGTTTATAAACAAATTTTGTACATCTTTTAAAAAGTTAAGTTTAAAATACCCAACAAGGAACAGGGCTAGGAGTACTGAGTACTATACAGTGCTGTAAGAATTAAATGAGACAAAATATGAAAAAAACAATCATTTGCTAAACTCTTAAGCACTATACAAACTAAAGGCATTACTTACTATCTTCACTTGCAAAGACTTGTCCACACTACAACCTTCCCCTCTTCTCCCTTTCATAACAAGTCTTTCCCTTAACATAACTATCTTTCACCAAACTGGTACATATGGAATAAAAGATCTGAGAAGTACTATCCTTGCTAATATCCTATATATTTACAGTGATTATATCTTCCAATGTTAAATCATACTGTCATACTGTATCAGAATGTGTATCTTGGAATACAAGATATGGTTTAAAGAATATGTCACCATACTTGATGGATTAATCCACAGCCTAACCCTTCTGTGCAGCTTTCTCAAGGATTCTTTATTTCAAGCTAGATTCTTCTTACTTTAACCTAAAAGATCATACACTTATTACCTTTATTTTTCATTGGTGATGAACTAGAAATAGAAAAGCTATATTTTATAGAGAAGAAACTATAGTTTAAATTATATTTATAGCCCTGGCCAGTTTGGCTTAATGGATAGAGCGCCGGCCGGTGGACCAAAGAGTCACAGATTCGATTCTGGTCAAGGACATGTACTGTACCTCAGTTGTGGTTCGTTCCTGGCCCTGGTCAGGGTCATGCAGGAGGCAACCAGTCGATGTGTCACTTTCACATCAATGTTTCTCTCTCTCCTTCTCTCTTCCTCTCCCTCTCTCCCTCCCACTCTATCTGAAGATAAATAAAAATATCCTCAGGTGAGGATTTTAAAAAATTATATTTATAAATATGAATTGTATAACAGTACAGTTATAAAGGATTATAACTGACCATCCTTTATGGTGACTCAGAGCTCGACAGTATTCCTCCAGAGAGCTATGTGATACTAGGCATGTTTCTTTGAAATAGGCTTTACTTTCATATACTTATACAAAGTATATTAACATCTATTATCTCATTGGAAATTCATATTAGGATATTTCTAGTTTAATGATGATAAAACATAAGCCCTACCTAGTTATAATCCATTAAAGTTTTTTCCACTAACAAGGCCCCTGCACTCAGGCCTTCTGAATCACAGATCATTTATCTTTGCTATAACATAAATTAGCAGGTTATGATCGTGCCAGGGGAAAAGGCCTGTGCCTCTGACAAAGTAACTCAATTCTAACTGAATCCTCTCATTAGTGTAATTCATGATGATGACAATGACACTATTTACCAACTATGAAACACTATGAAGCAGGTATAACTAAAAGCATTTAATAAGTTAGAAAACCGAGGACTGAAGAAGTTAAATAATTTGTCCAAGGTAAAAACTAGTTAAGTAACAGAATCAGAGTTTAAACCTGTTTAACTTTAGGGCACTCTAGTGCTCTTATCACTATAGTTTACTGCTTTCACCTCATCTTCCATTAGCTCCATTCTAGCCAAGGAAATCAAGAAAGAAAAAAAAAAAAAACAGAAGGCAGGCTTAACAGCCTGAAAGACTTACAGGAAATACTCTGGTTATAACAAGGTTTTCCTTTCTTAGGCTCATTACAAATTTTAGCTGTTTACTTAAAATTAGGTAATTTATTATAATGGAAAAATCAAGGCTCCAGCTCTTAAAATAACTAGTTGTATGGGATTTTTACACCTCTCCTCCACCAGTCATTTAAAAATTGCTGAGGAAGCAGCAGTGCTTCCAAAGCTAGTCCACAAAACATTTGCTCCTCAAAATCCTCAAGATCTTTTCTTCAAAAAAAATTTTTTTTCTTCATTGATTTTTAGAGAGAGGAAGGGAGAGAGAGAGAGAGAGAGAGAGAGAAACACTGATGAGCGAGAACATCATTGGCTGCCTCCTGCATGTCCTTCACTGGGGATCAGGCCCACAACCTGGGCATGTGCCCTGACAGGAATCGAACGGGCAACCCCTTGGTGCATGGGTCGACACGCCAAGCAACACTAGTCAGGTGATACTGAAGATCTTAATAGACACTCTACAAAAAGGATTCCGCTGTCAATTAACTTTGAGAAATACTGGATTAAACAGTTTTCTTTAGCTAAGAACACAAAATGTTAAGGTGTATACTAAATTTCTGAGTAGGATACAATATATAGCTTTTCTCAAATTCACAGATCCTTTGGAAAATCCCCACCCCCAAACCAATTTATGGGACAGCTTGTGAAATACTGCCTGGGAAATTCAAAGTCTGAAGGAGATTAATCATAGTAAATCAGTAGAGATCACCACCATTAAAAAAAACCTGAAAACCAGAATTATGGTGAGGCCCTTCAAACCAACCCAAGGTATAGAAGCACTTCTAAGGAAAATCAGCTTACATCAGCTGAAGTGAAGGTAACTTATGTTGTCTGAAACTATATCCTTTAATTTTGTGATAGATATTTAAATGGAAAGCTAGCACAAATAATGATTGTTGATAATTTGAACTTTATCCAAAAAATAATAAACATTTTATACTTTAAAAGTTTAGTTTTATGGAGCAAAATATTCAATTTTGATAAAATTTGAGACCTGACAGTTATCCTTAACTGGAAAAAATATATATTCCAGAGAAAAATCAGGTACAGTAAATTTCAACTATATAAATTTTATTATTTAATGTGTTCACTAGGAAATCAATGACACCTCAGATGAAACATTCTCACCTAGGAGTGGCATAATTTGTGGTTTTGGTACTCAGGTATAAAAGCTCCAAGAAAGCCCTGGTCGGTTTTGCTCAGCGGTTAGAGCGTTGGCCTGTGGTCCAGAGAGACCCAGGTTTGGTTACCGCTAAGGGCGTGTACCTCAGTTGCAGTTTGTCCCAGGCCCTGGTTGGTTGTGCAGGTGGCAGCCACTCGATGTGTCCCTTTCACGTCAATGTTTCTCTCTCTCTCTCTCTCTCCCTCCCACTCTATCTGAACAAAAAATGGAAAAATGTCCTCGGGTGAGGATAAAAATACAATAAAATAAAATAAAGGCTCCAGGAAATGTCACATAGACATTGAAGGGTTGGACAATACTCACCCCTAAATTTTTATCTCTTTATTTCAGTTTTATGCCTAGAAGAGTGCCTTTTCTACATACCTTCAGATAAGCAGGCATTCCTAAGTGAGTAATTTTCTTATATACTTACAAGTAGATATACCTTAAAAGGTACCTTTCCTATATACCAACAAATCCTTCCACAGAAGTAGTACAAGGTACAATTAGGAAGACATTTGTTTAAGTTTTCATATGTTGAAAATATACAGGTTAACATGTACAATACTGAAAATAATTTGGCAAATTTAACATAAAGGACTATATATGTAATGAGACAAAAATATATGTTTAATTGTGAAATTCTACTAATTAAATTTTTGTTATATCCTACACAGACACTTCACTTTCTCTGAAACTGGCATATTGCACCTAATGTAATTTCAGGATTAATCCAATAAAAGCATAATTAATTATAGAATATACACACATACATAACATACAAAAATGCATATATATACACACACATATAAAACCCCCTATTTCAAAAGTAAAGTTTATGAAATATATAATCCAATCTATAATGGTATTATCCTAGCTGATTAACTTATTAAGTCTTTCTTCTATTACACTTTGAGGTGGTTCTTCATGGTTGATCAAGTGCATGGGTACTAATAAGTTCTATTCAACACTTCTCAGTAGCAGTGGGTCTCCACTAGAGCTGATTCTGTCATCTAAGCTACATGTGGCAATTTTTGGTTGTCACACAGAGATGGGTTGCTACTGGCCTCTAGTACATTGAGATCAGGGTTGCGGCTACATACCCTACAATGTACAGGAGAGTGAGCCCCCACAACAAATAATTATCCAGCTTCAAAATGTCAAAAATGCCAAAATTAAGAAAGCCAGCTCTATATAGCAAAGTAGTACATCCATTCTTACAAGGAGCCATAGTTACACCATTATACAAGAAATACTCTAAATAAAAAAGACCTATTACTCTTCCTATTCAATGCTGCTATATTAAAGAATCTAACAAAATTCTAAACATTTAGAGCAAAATACTTGAAATAATTTCAGTCAATGAAGGTGTCTCTGAGGTAGGAATCTTCAAAATGAGAAGAAAATTAAAGTTAGCACCAATACTTATGTCCATACCTTGCTACTGATTTTGTATGCAGCTTATTTTCTAGCAAAGTTCTTTAGGGAATACCCATGGGAAAAACATTTCCTGAGTTTTTTTATACATCAATAAAGATTTTCACAACTTTCATACTTGAAAGTCGTTATGTTGGATAAATCCACATGTTACCCTTTGGCTCACATTTTTTTTCCTTTAATAGCTTAAATAAGTTACTCAGCTATATTTTCCTCCGGCATAAAGTATTGCTGTTAAAAGTTCTGATGACAATCTTATTTTCTTTCCTTTATAAATCATTTAGTCTTTTTACCTGGTGCCCAAACAACTTTTTGTTCCCTTAAAGTTCATTGGCATTACTAGCATTGTTATCAGTTGTCATTTTTCTGGGTCAAAATCCTCAGGTACATAATGTGCCATTTCAATATGTTATTTAAAATCTTTTTTTTTATCCTCATCTGAGGACATTTTTCCATTTTTTGTTCAGATAGAGTGGGAGGGAGAGAGGAAGAGAGAGAAACATCGACGTGAAAGGGACACATCGAGTGGTTGCCATCCGCATGACCCAACTAGGGCCGGGGACAAACTGCAACTGAGGTACACGCCCTTAGTGGGAACCGAACCCAGGTCTGTCTGGACCGCAGGCCGACGCTAACCGCTGAGCCAAACCGGCCAGGGCTCGAATCTTTTATTTTATTTTTTTTAATTATAGTTTTTAATATCTGTTCAGTTTCCTTGCTTCGGTTATCTTCTACGGGACTAGTGGTACTTGCATTATCCATATATTGGATTGGTTTTGTTTTTAATATTTGTTGCTCCCTTTTGAATCTTTTATCACTCTTCATTTCTTCTTTGATTAAAATTTATTTTTCTTTTTTCACCTTGTATCTCTTCACACATTACTCATGATGTTTATTTACTTTTTAATTTGTTCTAAGATTAGTGTCCATTTTTGAAATTTTAAATTTCTTTTCTCAAGTTCTATGACCTAATTTTAGAGTTTGTCTAATTCTAATTTATGTTTTTCTATCATATATAATTTCACTTTCTTAATTTATTTCCGGCTGTTATAAAAATGATTATAGTACTCATCTGTTTGGTGGGCACATCTTCCTGACTTGTATTCATTGTCTTTAAGAAGTTGCTTCTTAGTCTCTTTTTCCTTTATAATAAACTTTGTTTGGAATTTTTCTTTTCTTTTCTGTTATTCATTTTTAAATGAAATTACTTTCCCTGAATTTTTAGAAGGAGACATGGTTCAGCAAAGATTTTCTAACATCTCAGAGCTCATCCTGATGTTTTTGTGAGGCTCTCAAAAAGCAGCTCGTTTTCTGAGATATCTTGGCCGGGTCTTCCCCTCCCCCATCCCTATTGTCTCTGTACTGCTCATTTGGACATTATTTCAGCAATTTCCTCTCAGTGTGGGTTTGTTCTAGAAGGGAGCTTTGGCTCCAGTTTTGACAGTTCATTATATCCAGATGATCCAACCCCTTCAATTTTAACACATATCATTTGTACCTACTCTAGTTCCACTTACTTTTCTCAGATTTCTAATAAGTACCTGAAGAGTATTTTGGTTTACAGAGTTTTTCAGGGTTTTCCTATTTTCTATTCTGTCAGATAATCCATTGTTTCTCTGTGCTTACTTCCTCAGTAAGGTCTTGGAGCTGTGATGTGCCTCCAGCCTCTTGTATTTAGGGTTCACGTGAACATCTTTTCACTTAGTTTTTCGTAGATGTTGTCCATGAATGTTTTGCTTTGCTCTCTGTGGCAGGCAGCTTCTAAGAAGGCCCCCGATGATTCCTGACTCCTGACAGCTAGTCATGTCTCTAGGTGATTTCCTCAAGTGTGAACTGAACCTACTAATTTGCTTCTAAAATCAAATTACAACAGAAATGGGAAGTCACTTCTGAGATTAGGTTACATAAAGATGCTGGCTTCCATCTTGTTCATCTTTTTTTTTAATCCTCACCTGAGGATTTGTTTTGTTCCCATTGAATCTTAGAGAGAGTGGAAGGGAAGAAAGGGGGGAGAGAGAGACAGAGAGCAGCATTGATGCAAGATGGACACATCAATTGGCTACCTCCCGCATGCACCCTGACTGGGCCAGGGATTGAACCAATGACCTTTCAGTGCACAGGCCAACGCTCCATCCACTGACCCGCACTGGCCAGGGCTTGTTTACCTTTGTTTGCTCTCCTACCTACTTGCTCTGATGAAAGCCAGTTGCCCTACTACAAGCTGTCCTATGGAGAAGCAAGAACTAAGGGAGATCTCTAGCCAACAGACAGCAAGGAACTAAGGCTCTCAGTTCAATAGCCCATGGAGAACTGAATTCTGCCATTTCACTAAGATAGGAACAGATCTTTTCCCAAACCTTGAGAGGACTGTAGCCCAGGCCAACATCTTGACTGTTATCTTGACTGCCACTGATTGACTAGGAGATTCTCAGCCAGAATACACAGTTAAATTGTCCCCAGATTCAAAACTCACAGAAACTTTAAGATAATAAATGTTGCCCAGCTGGTGTGGCTCAGTGGTTGAGTGTCGACCCATGCCCAGGTTGTGGGCCAAATCCCCAGTGTAGGGCATGCAGGAGGGTAGCCAATCGATGTTCTCTCTCTTCGATGTTTCTATTTCTCTCTCAGAGTCTCTCTCTAAAATCAATTAAGAAAAAATTTTTTGCAAAAAATAAAATAAATGTTTGTTGTTTTAAGTACTAGGTCTCTGGATTTGTTATGTAGCTATAGATAGCTACTACTCTCTCTTGAAGCTTTGTTTTTATGGGGGTGGAGTATTTTGAGAGATTCAAAACTATCTTAAGTAATTTTAAAAACAAATGTTAGCCTTTAAAATAAATATTACATTTGTCTCTCATTTTAAGACCAATTTTATAACATTTTGCTATTAGTTATGCAAAGAAAAGTAGTATTTTCTGTTAATATAAAGAAGAGTAGGTACTAATCATATCACTTTTCTTCTTTTAATTTTTTTTCTTAATTGATTTTAGAGAGAAAGGAAGGGAAAGGGAGAGACAGAAATATTGATGACAGAGAACATCAACTGGCCACCTCCTGCATGCCCCACCCTAGGGATTGGGCCCACAACCTGGGCATGTGCCCTGACCAGGAATCAAACTAGCGACCTTTTGGTGCATAGGTCAACACTCAACCACTGAGCCACACCAGCCAGGCTCATATCACTTTTCAAACTAATAAAAATTAAACAGCTTGGCCAGTGTGGCTCAGTGGATTGAGCATAGTCCCATGGACTGAGAGGTCCCAGTTCAATTCGCAGTCAGAGCACATGCCCAAGTTGGGGAGTCGATCCCCAGTAGGGGGCCTGAAGGAGGCAGCCAACTGATGTTTCTCATCAATGTTTCTATCTCTCTCCCCTTTCCTCCCTCTCCCTAAAAAAACAAACAATAAAAACAAATTTAAAAAATAAAAGGAAAAAAAGAGACCTGGCCAGTGTAGTTAAGAGAGTCTGTATTTAGAGAGTCTGCTTGTACACTGAAGGGTCACAGGTTTGATTCCCAGTCAAGGGCACATACCTTGGTTGCAGGTTCATCCCCAGCCCTAGTTGAAGGGTGTGTGGAGGCAACAAATCATTGTGTCTTTCTCACATCAATGTTTTTCTCTCTCTCCCTCTCTCCCACACTATCTGTAAATCAATGGAAAATATCCTCAGATGAGGACTAAACAAAAAAACAAAAAAACGGGCAAAGGACCTGAACAGATACTTCTCCCAAGAAGACATACAAATGGCCAGCAAATATATGAAAAGAGGCTCAACTCCACTAGCTAGTAGCGAAGTGCAAATCAAAACTACAATGAGATACCATCTCACACATGTTAGAATGGCTATTACCAACAAAACAGGTAATAACAAGTGTGGGAGAGGTTGTGGAGAAAAAGAAACCCTCACGCACTGCTGGTGTAAATATAAACTGGTATTGCCACTATGGAAAACAGTATGGAGGTTCCTCAAAAAATTAAGACTAGAGTTACCATATGACCGAGCACCGAGCACCCCTATGTTCATTGCAGCATTGTTCACAGTGGCCAAGACAACCAACGTATCCTTTGATAGATGATTGGATAAAAAAGATGAGATACATATATACAATGGAATACTACTCGGCCATAAAAAAGATGATACTGCCAATTGTGCCAAGATGGTTAGATCTTGAGAATATCATACTTATACAAATCAGACAGAAAAAGTAAAATAATCACATGATTTCACTCAAATGTGGGATACAAAACTGAAAGCAACAAATGAACAAACAAGACGAACAACAAAACAATAATAGACACAGACAACAGTATGGTGGTTACCAGAGGGAAGGGGGGTGGGGGACAGTAAAGGGTAAAATGAATCAAATATACGGTGACCAAAGAAGATTTGACTTTGGGTGGTAAACACAATGAAATATACAGATGATGTATCATACAAATGTACACTTGAAACCTATATAATTTTATTAAATGTCATCCCAATAAATTTAATAAAATTTTTTCAAATTTTCTATAATTAGCAAGTTAGTGTTAAGATTTTAAAAAGCTCATTATTATCCAAAGTGCTTAAGTTGAATGATTAGAGTAATTTAATTTTATAACACAACAAATCATTATTTTGTAAATGAAGTATTTAAAATTTTTTTTATTAATTTATTTTTGTTACAAATGTTTCTCTTTTTTCCCCTACTGATATCCCCTTTCCCCCTCCCTCCCCGCCCTGTCCCCAGTTTTGTTGTCCATGTCCATTGTTCATGCATACATGCATATAAGTTCTGTGGTTTATCTTTCCCCCTCACCCCCTCTTCTGTATCCCACTTTCACATCTCTAAGACTACCCCGTTCCTCAGACTGTTATGTTCATTATATTCCACAAATAAGTGAGATCATGTGATATTTGGACTGGTGCAGCCACTATGGAAAACAATTATGGTGTTGCCTCAAAAAATTAAAAATTGAACTGCCATTTGAATCAGTGATCCCACTTCTAGGAATATACCCTAAGAAGCCTAAAACACCAATCAGAAAGAATATATGTACCCCAATGTGCATAGCAGCACTATTTACAATAGCTAAGATCTGGAAAGAGCCCAAATGTCCATCAGTAGACAAATGGATAAAAAAGCTGTGGTACATATACACAATGGAGTGCTATGCAGCTGTAAGAAAGAAAGATCTCCTATTCTTTGAGATGACATGGAGGAACCTGGAGTATCATCCTAAGCAAAACAAGCTAAGCAGAGAAAAACAGCTATCATACAATCTCACTTATTTTAGATTTTTAATTAATTTAAACTTAAAAGTATTAAGTAGAAGTTCTGAAAAGACTGATTTTCTTACTGAGCTAAATAAAAATAATAAACTATATTTACTATATATAATTTAAGAGCAAACACAGATCAATCCAGACCCTGTAGTATTTTTCTCTCTCCCCCTCTCTACCTGCTCTGCCTCCCCCATTTCTCCACCTCTCTCTGCCTTCTGTCTATATACACACTAGTATAAAAATCAATACTAAGTACTAACAGACATTCAACTTATGAACATTCTTTTTTACAATAAAACCAAATACCCCTTGCCTCTACTTAGAGTTATGAAAGTTAGATGCTCCAAAGTTAGAAGTAAAATAAAAACAGATTATTAACAACACATGAGGTTACCCCACTCTACCAGGTATATCCTGATCTTTAATGAGGTGTTCTCTTAAAAAAAAAAAAAAAAAAAAAAAAGGCAGCAAGCCAAGCATTATCTGGGGGTCTTAATCATTCTTATTAGCAAAATTACTAAACAGTCCAATTTGTTAAAATCTTACTTGATGAGTACAACATAGGCTTTAGAGATAATAGTCCCTGGACTTAGGACTTTACAATCTAAGACATCACTAATGTATGAGCTAACCTAACCCTAACATATAGCTAACTAACTTTAAAATATAAATCAGTCCAGTCCAGTAGGTGTGACTCACTGGTTGGGCATTGACCCATGCACCAAGAGGTCTCCGGTTCAATCCCTGGACAGGGCATATGCCCAGGTTGTGGGCCCAATCCCCAGTGGGAGGCATGCAGGAGGCGGCTAATCGATGTTCTCTCTCATCGATGTTTCTATCTCTCTCTCCTTCTCCCTCTCTCTCTCTAAAAATCAATAAAGAAAAAAATTATAATTAAATATCAATTAGTCCAACAAAAATAAATATAACATATACATATATTAAAAGCAAATTAGGAACCAGACACAAGTTGGAGTTTAGTAGTATAACCTGCTTATGAAAAAATATAACTTACATAGAGAAACATCAAGGTTGAAATACCTCAACATTCATGCACTGCTTGTGCAATAAGCAAGGCCCAAAGATTTGGAAGCTATAGATAGCACAGCTTTATAAATGTAATGTTGTTATATCTCCTACATATTATAGGTAACAGACTATCATTTCAATGGTAAGTCAGTCATTATAAATTCAGTAATTAAAGCATTAATACCAATTAAACTAAAATTTAAAATTAACCATCTTCAAATAGGCTAACATGGTATTATAAGTAACCAAAGCTGGAATTCTTTTTTACCACTATTTAAAATACCATCTGTACATAATATATATTTGCTACACCATGACCTTTCAAGTTTAAGGAATTTTAAAAATACAATTACAGTTTTCAGCATACTCCCTTCTCTTCGATATCCTAATTTCCATTTTAAAAGTTACTATGGGAGCATGTTAGTGTGTTTTGCAATATTTCTTGATTTCATGCCTCAGAAGTCTGTTTAACTCAGCAGCTCCTGAGTACCAAACAATTATATTTCCACAATGATGCAGGATTCTGAATTAAACCTCTTGAGGGCTTTATTTTATTATGATATACAAATACCTATCCTGATCCCTTGAAATAGTATTTCTCAAATCTGCCTAAGAAGCGTTTCTTTGAACACTTTATACATGCTATTTGATTTCAGTAACTAATTTGGACAATGTATCTCCCCACAAATAACACAGTTTTAAAATGTGGCAAGACCAAAAAGAGAATAAGGGCACTGCATTAAAATCAAGAGAAGTCAATTCAACACCTCCTCCTCTGTAGAGTGCTTACATTTTACCAAGCACCAGAATCACCTGGAGAACTTAAAACACGGACCGCTCAGCCCTAACCCCAGAGTTTCTGATTCTGTAGGTCTGAAATGGTCTGAGTAGATCTGAAAATTTGCATTCTAACAAGCCCCTAGATGATGTTGAAGTTGCTGGACTAGGGGCCTCACTTAGAGAACAACTAGAATATGGTTAATTATACTGTCTTAAATAAAATTTTTCACTTATTTCAGAAGATCTCTAATTAGAAATAAAACACAAATCTAAATATTTGTAAGTAAATACTCTCTTGCCTCAAAGTGTATTGATAAGTTACCAGAAATAAATTCTTTCACAGAAAAATAGTACCATTTGGATTTTTACCAATCACTACTACAATAAACAGAGGTTAATGACATTTCTTCAAAAGGTTAATAGTTTACCTGCTAAAAATTACTGAAATAAATGTCAGTAATAAAGTATTTCAAGCAGTCAGGAAAAAAGAGTTCTGAATAACATAAAGATTTGTTACTTAAAATATTTTAAATAAGCTCTATTTGTATCTGAGTGGCAGTAGAACAAACATAGTATGCTTTTATGTCAGACATAGATAAGGGTGAATCATGGCTTCACCAAACACTCAGCTCATGTGACGTTGGCTGAGCTAACATGACTTAATATCTGCCTCCTTCCTTCAATGTAGAGAGTTCCAATATGGCAGAGTTATAATAGTTTATAATGTCTTCTTTCCTTCCATGAAATTACTGATGTTCAGAGTATCAAGTTATAAAAATAGGAATGAATACATTTCCATAAGGAGTCAGAACCTCTATGAGAGAAGGAACTGAAATTAAAATTTTTTTCTCATTTGGATTCAGTGATTGAATCCAATCAGGTGAATTAAGGGTGCCTTAACCAAAACCAAAGGGCAAAAAAACAGCACTGAGATCACTTGAATAAAGCCACTTACAGGGTAGAAACAGACATTTTAGTAGGTTGGGTCAGACAATATAGAGCAGTCATGCAAAAATAGTTGTTCCAGGTTTTCCCTGAGATGGCACACACCTAAACCTTTCCAGAGTTAAATATTCTAGTGGCCAACTTATGTCCTGAGAAATATTGGCCTGGAAATACCATATAGTTGAACCAAACACTAAAATAAAACATTTTCCCTCAAATTTTGGTCATTCTTCATAGGATGAGGCCAAAATCATCTTAACCTAGATTCTCAACTTCAGCATTATTAATATTTTGGGCCAGATAATTTGTGGAAGGCCATCCTGTGCACTGTAAGATGTTTAGCAGCATCCCTAGTCTCTACCACTTAGATGACAGTAGTATTTCCCAGTTAAGGCAATCAAAAATGTTCCAGATATTGCTAGATATTCCCTGGGGGTCAAAACTGCCCTTCTTTGTTAAGAACCACCATCCTAGTTTAAGATCATGAACAGCAGTAAATTATGTCTTCAAATAACTCTAGATTTTAGCTAGAACAATTTTCTGGTCACATTCACTGATATGTACTCAATAAATGTTAGCTATTACTATAAACATTTTTTATGGATATATGGTTGTGTGTGCACTTGCAATAACAGCAATCTGAACAACCAGCTTCCTATAATAGTTAACAAAAAAGTTTAGGAAATTGGAAGGGAGGGGCTTCATCTCAACCTGCTGAATTCCACTGGTGTTGTCTATTGGGACACTAATGGGAAGCCATTGTTTATAACAAATAGTAAAAAAGTAAGCCACAATTCATATATTCACCATACACACACACTCAAAACACACACACACATGTGAGTATATACATACAAAGAAAAAGAGGGTAACAGCTAACCTACCAATCTCAAAAATTTGTGAGACTCAAATATTTGCGATCTATACAAATGATCTTTGACAAACACGCTATATAAATGTAAACTCCCCTGGAAAAATTGTTA
Organism: Molossus molossus; assembly: GCF_014108415.1. Classification (NCBI taxonomy): domain Eukaryota; kingdom Metazoa; phylum Chordata; class Mammalia; order Chiroptera; family Molossidae; genus Molossus; species Molossus molossus. The sequence continues at coordinate 47,715,645 of NW_023425345.1, read as the reverse complement.
GTTAAGATGTAAATGTAAAATGTGTTTAAAAAAAAAAACATAAACAAAAAATATAGGGGGTGGGTGGGAAGAGATTAACCAAAGAACTTATATGCATATGTGCATAATCCATGAACATAGACAATAGTGTGGTGGAGGCCTGGGTGTGGAGGGTGGGGATGGAGGAGGGAATGTGGAGTGGGGAGGAGCAGGGTGGAAGGGATCAATGAGGGAAAATGGGGGGACATCTGTAATACTTTCAACAATAAGGTAAATTTTTAAAAATGTATCAGAAAAAATATTAAACATTTTATTAACCAGGACAAAAAACCTGGATTAGAAAATAAAACTAGCAGCATTCACATTATCATTTAAGTAATTCAGTACCCATTGACTGTGGTGTCAATATAATTATGTAACAGTCTACTAAAATATGTACAGGGCTGAAAAAAAATTGATTGGACTAATAAACTTACTATATCTTTAAAATATAAATGAAAACAGAATCAGGAAATTCAGCCCTGGCTTATACTCTAATCTTAACCAAAATGATGCAAGGAACATAGAAGGATGCTTTATTCTTATACTAGATCATAAGACTAAAAATTAGATAAATTAAAAACCTGAAAACAGAGAATTTACTAATGCTTTCAGACTGACAATATTATTAGAACTAATTAATACGAGTATTCTCTTGTAAACTTAAAACCACCACTATGTTAAAATAAATTCAGATTCAATCATCAGTAGATTTATCTTTAAGGGTTTACTTCACTCAGATAATACACAATTCTTTAAGGACGTGTATAAACTGATGTCTTATAAACTAAATACAGGTTAATAAATCCAGGAAGACACAACATGAAAAGAAGTATCTATTTAAAGCAGGGGTCCCTAATTCTCCAGTCATAGGGGAAGATAAATACCTTACTGCTTTCCCCTGATGGTTCTGTCTACTCCAGTCCACTCCACCAGTATACAGGATACACATGTCCCCAACTAAGTATATTGTTTTGCAAATTTGTGAAGAATTGGCATCGATTTTTTTTAATGTCTGGTAGGACTAGTGAAACCATCCTGGGCCAGGCTTTTCTTTGTGAATAGTGTTTTAACTACTAATTCAATTATTTTACTTGTTATATAGAGATCTATTTGGATTGTCTACTTTTCTTGAGTCAATTTTGGTCGTTTGTATCTTTCTTAGAATTTTTCCATGTCATCTAAATTATCAATTTTATTGGCATATAATTGTTATTATTCCTTTATCTTTTTTATTTATTTAAGAATGACAGTAATGCCCAGCCGGAGTGGCTCAGTTGGTTGAGCATCACCCTGTGTACAAAAAGGTAGCCAGTCCGATTCCTGGTCAGGGGATGTACGGAAGACAACAGATCAATGTTTCTTTCTCTCTCTCTTTCTCTCCCTCTCTCCCTTCTCCTAAGCATGTCCTCAGGTGAAGATTAAAAAAAAAGAATAATAGTAATGTCCCATCTTTCATTTCTCATCCTAGTAATTCTTGATCAGTAAAAGAAACTTTTCTAGCTAAATGTTCTGTCAATTTAGTTGATATTCTCAAAGAACCAGCTTTTGATTTTATTGACTTTCTCTACTGTTTTACTATTAATTTCCACTTTAATCTTTATTATTTCCTTTATTTTCCTTGCTGCTTTAAGTTTAGTTTGCTCCTTTTCCAGTGTCGTTAGATTAAGTTATTGACTTAAGATCTTTCTTCATTTTAAATATACATTTACAGTTATAAATTTCCCTCTAAATACTGCATTAGCTGCAGCCATGTTTCTGCATGTTGTCTTCATTTTCATTCATCTCAAATTATTTCCTAACTTCACTTTTGATTTCTTCTTTGATCCACTGGTTATTTAGAAATATGCTGCTTAATTTTTACATATTTCTGGGTTTCCCAAGTTTAGTTGATTTATAATTTCATTCTATTGTGGTTTGAAGCCATGCTTTGTGTTAATTCTACCTTTAAAATGTGCTAAGTTTTGTTTCATACAGCTTAGCATATAGTGTTCCTTGGAAAATGTTCCATGTGTACTTCAGAAGAGTACATATTTTGCTACTATTGGGTAGAGTGTTATACAGATGTCTGTCAAGAACAGTTCATTTAGCCCTGGCCGGTTTGGCTCAGTGGTTAGAACGTCCACCTGCGGTCCGGAGAGACCCGGGTTCGGTTCCCGCTAAGGGCATGTACCTCGGTTGCAGTTTGTCCCCGGCCCTGGTTGGTCGTGCGGGTGGCAGCCACTCGATGTGTCCCTTTCACATCGATGTTTCCCTCTCTCTTTCTTCCTCTCTCTCCCTCCCACTCTGTACAAAAAATGGAAAAATGTCCTCGAATGAGGATAAAAAAAAAAACGCAAAAAAAAAAAAACAGTTCATTTATACTGCTGTTCAAGACATATTTTCTTGTTAATATTTTGCAAAGTTGTTCTAAGTTTGGAAGTTGCAGACTGAAGTCTGTAACTATTATTGTTTAACTGTCTAATTCTTTTATTTGTCAGTTTTTGCTTTATGTACTTTGCTGCTTTGTTGTTAGAAGCATTATATATATATAATTGTTATATCTTCCTGATGAATTGACACTTTTATCAATATAAAAGTTATCTTTTTATCTCCAGCAACATTTTTTTTCATCAGTCATCTACTTTTTCTGATATTTGTATAGCCACTACAATTTTCTTATGCTTTCTGTTTGCATGATGTGTCTTTTACCATCATTTTCCTTTCAATCCATTTGTATCATTGCATTTAAACTGTCTCCTATAGAGACCATATGACTGGATCCTATATATACTTTTTATCCAATCTGACATCTGACTTTGGATTGTTTAATTCACTTATATTTAATGTCATTTTTGAAAGACAACTTCTTGAACATAGGATTCTTGGTTGGCAGGTTTTATTTCTTTTTAAGTAATTTGAATGTGTTATCCCACTGTATTCTGGCCTCTGCCTGATGAAAAGTCTGTTAATTTTATCGGGGTTCCCCTATAAGTGACAATTTGGTTTTTTTTGTTTGTTTGTAATCCTCACCTGAGGATATTTTTCCATTTTTCTTCAGATAGAGTGGGAAGGAAGGAGAGAGAGAGAGATAGAGAGAGAGAGAAACATCAATGTAAGACAGACACATTGGTTGCCTCCCACACAACCCCAACCAGGGCTGGGGACGAACTGCAACTAAGGTACGTGCCCTTGACCAGAATCAAACCTGCAACTCTTTGGTCCGTGGGCCGATGCTCTAACCGCTGAGCAAAACCAGCCAGGGTGACAATTTGTTTTCCTCTTGCTGATTTTAATAGATTCTCCTAATCTAGTGACTTTCATCGGTTTTACTAAGATGTGTCTATTTGTAGATCTCTTAGAGTTTATCCTACTTGGAGTTCATTGAGGTTCCAAAATATGTAGACTTATGTTTTTCAATAAATTTGGGAACTTTTGAGCTATTATTTCTTCAAATATTATTCTCTTCCTTTCTTTCCTGGTACTCCCAATATGTGTATGTTGGGACACTTAATGATGTCCTACATTGCTCTGAAGCTTGGTTCATTATTCATTTTTTCCCCCTTTGATCTTCATGTTACATAATCTGTATCAATCTATCTTCAAATTGGCTAATTCTTCTCAGTTCAAATCTATAATTAAACCCCTCTACTCATTTTATTCATTTCATTTTGTATTTTTTCAAACCTAGAATTTCCCATTTAGTCTTTTGTAATTTCTAGCTCTTTATTGATAGTCTCTATTTGATATAAACTGTCATCATATTTTACTTCTTTAATCATGATTTCCTTTCTTTTGTTCTCTTAAAGAGTAGATTCTCTGAGTTCACTCTAAGTGAGTTATCTTAAGAGTACTCTCATTATAATATATTTATTTTTTTAATGTTTTTATTTTATTTTTTTAGAAAAAGAGAAAAGGAGAGCTAGAAACATCATGTGACAGAGAGATACATGGATTGGCTGCCTCCTGCACGTCCCCTACTGGGGATTGAGCTCAAAACCTGGGCATGGCCCTTAGTGGAAACTGAACTGGGACCTCTCAGTCCATGGGATGATGCTCAATCCACTAAGCAACACCAGCCGGGCATTATAACATATTTACAATGGCTACTTTGAAATCTTTGTTAAACCAACAGCTGTTCCAGCTCACTGGCAGTTTCTGTTGCCTGCCTTTTTTCTGGTCATACTTTCCTATTCCTTTGCATCTCTCATAATATTTTGTTTAAATCTGGACATTTTAGATACTATCTTATAGCAACTCTGGACACTAGTTGCCTCTGTTTGGGGTTTGTTACTGTTTGTTATTCACTTGTTTACTTAGTAATCGAATGGATTATTTTGGTGAAGTCTATTCTCCCACATTCCCTCAGTGTGAAGCCCCTAATATTCAGGAAGCACAGCCTTGGGTATTCCCAAAATTACCATAAGATGACAGTGGTTTTGGCAGGTCTCTTCCCCTGGTCAAACCCAGCTGTTAAGCACCACCATTTGCCAGCTGATTGCTCTACTGTTTTCAGCAATGCCCTGAAGCATAAAATGTTCCATAGACTGATCCAAACAAATCTGGGCTCCTTTGAAGGGATAGTTTCCAAGGTTAGTGCTTGTGTTTGAGATTTATTCTAACCCCAGGAGATCTCCTAGCAGCCCTTTATTTCCCTGGTCCTCTCAAACAAACAAGCCAGCCTATGGTTTATTTATCTCCAACGCATCCACCAATCTCTTCCTAACTGCCTTTCATAAATTCCACTGTTTTTGAGAGTACACTTATGCTTGAACTTCTCCACATACTATTGCAAATAAAGTTACTTCCTTTGGAAAAAATTCAGAATTCTCTATTTTATAATATGGTTCTTCCCCAGGCAAAGTTTGAGCCATGGCTCTGGAGTTGAGGGTAGGGACAGTAGTGCACTTCTGAGTGACAGCCGAGCTTTGGGCTCTGAACACGTGGTGGAGTGGTAAGCAGTAGCCTAAGTGGAACTGTTCCCTTAAGAGCTGGGGCATGGGTAATTGGGATACCAGTATTTTCAGTGGCACTGCGCACAACTAGAGTCTTGGTATCAGGAGTGAAAACCAGGCAGAAAAATTGAGCCCCTGTTTCTCAGCCCCATTTGCCTAGAACTTAGCCTCAGCAACAGGTAGCTGGGGACAAAATGAGAAATGCTGATTTCCTGCTCCTCTCAAGAAGATACCCTCCAACTATGTAGGAGGTGCAGAGGGAGGGAACCCCGTGTTCTCAGCTGCGTAAGTCTGGAGTGAAGTTTCCATCTTATTGAGCTAGGAAAAGGGAGAGAGGAAGCAAGTCTTGATTCAAATACCACAAATTTTGGCTGTTCTTGCCATTTTGAGTAGATTTTCTTTCTTCATTTGCTGTATGCCCCTGGGAAGACTTTAAATAATGGCTTTTTAAACATTAATTTATACCACTTTCACTGAGAAGTAGGTCCATAAAGAACCTCATGCTGACCTGCCAGAAGTGGGCTGTTTCAACAAAAGTTATACCTCAATGGTCTTTTAATGACTTCTTAATGCACCCCACCCCCCAAATAGGAGATGACTCTACCAGTAACAGAGGTAAAAATGTTTTCTCCTCCTACCCTCAACAACAAAGATGGATGAACTCTATTTTCACAGATATATCCCATATCACATACTACCACCCTCCCCAGAACCCAGAGTTTGTCCATGTTTTTAAAGACTTGCCATTTCTGTCCAGTCATTAGAGATTTCCCCATTTACTGAATTATTTAAAGCATGGGGAAAAAACTTGTTATTTTACATTAACTCTATAAGGAGCCATTTAAAGAAAAATTTTAAGTTATACTCCCCTAAATAGACCTTTTTTGTAAATAGAGATTTTTACCCTCCTGATTTTCCCAAAGAAAAAAATATCCATTTATTGAAACCAGACTTAAAGTTTGGCTTTAAGCCATTTCGGAGACAATTATTTGAATTTAACTACTAAGGGAAATCCCAAACATTTAAAACTACATTTTCTATAATAAATTAATGTTCATTACTACTGGAAATTCCAAGTTATCAAAAGGATCTAAATGATCAGTAAAAATATATTCAACGGGATTATTTTTCTGTATTGGTGAGAAGGGGAAGCAAAAAAACAAGCATGTTATTTCAAAGCTGAAATGACAAATAGTCTTTTTTTTTTATCCTCACCCGAGGACATTTTTCCATTTTTTGTTCAGGTAGAGTGGGAGGGAGAGAGAGGAACACAGAGAGAGAAACATCGACGTGAAAGGAACACATCGAGTGGTTGCCACCCGCACAACCGACCAGGGCCGGGGCCAAACTGCAACCGAGGTACGTGCCCTTAGCGGGAACCGAACCCAGGTCTCTCAGGACCGCAGGCCGACGCTCTAACCGCTGAGCCAAACCGGCCAGGGCAAATGACAAATAGTCTTACAGTAGAATACTAGAGTTAGCTGAACTATAGGGTAATCCATAAGACACTAACTAAATTCAATACTGAAATCTTTGGGTTAGCAGTAGATAAGTATATACAAGAAGGAATATATCTCATTTACTTACACTATCTTTAAAGAATGAAAACTATATATATTTTTTTCTTTATTGACTTTAGAGAGAGAGAAACATCGATTGGTCGCCTCCTGTATGCCCCCCACTGGGGTTCAGGCCCACAACCTGGGTATATGCTCTCACTGGGACTCAAACCTGCGACTTTTTGGTGCATGGATCAATGCTCAACCACCGAGCCACGCTGGCCAGGCAAGAATGAAAACTATCTATAAATGTGTGATGTAAAAACTGAAGAAAAAAAAATTAAAAAACAAAAGCATGAAGTTAAGGCATCTAAAAGTGTATCAACTGGAACCAATGAATTAATTTATAAATCATAAATCCCCAAAGCAAAGAGAACAGGTAAAGATAGTGGTTAAAATGAAAAAGTAAGACATCTACTTTCAGCCAGTACAGAATATCGTGATAAAATTTTATGTAAATTTGGATGTACAACAAAACGATAAAAGAACTGGAAATGGTAGCAATGAAAAAAATACATAAGATATTTTCTTAATATTTCAATCACTTTAAAAAATAACTTTAAAAAAATTAACTACCATGTAGTGCTTAGTTTACAACATATGTAAAGTAAAATATAAGAACATAATAGTACAAAGGGCAAAAAGAGAAATTTTAGTATTCTACTATAAGGTATACATCATATGTGTAATATCATTAGATGGTAAACTACAGTAAGTTAAAGCAACCACTAAAACAAAGAGTTCTAACTAATACACAAAGGAGATAAAACTGAACTATAAAAATATTCAACCCAAAAGAAGGCAGTAGAGGAAAAAGAAACAAAGGAAAAACAAATAGAAAACAACAGCAAGATGGTAGATTTAAACTTAACCAGATCACTAGTCACATTAAATGTACATGGTCTAAACACCCCAATTAAAAGACAGAGATTGTCAGATTAGAGGGGGGAAAAAAAAACACACAACTAGTGGTGCCTACAAGAAATGCACTTTAAATATAAAGACACAAATATGTTAAAAGTAAAAGAATGGGGGAAAATGCCTTGCTGATAATAGTCAAAAGAATGCTAGAGTGGCTAGCTATATTGATACTGAGGAGACAGAGGCAGGTTAGGTAGTTAGGGACTGTGAGAAGGGAAAGCTGAGACATGCAGGGAGTTTGAGAAGATGGAGAGCTCAGCACACAGGCGGGCAACTCAATACACAGTATATCTGGAGGTTTATTTGGACTTTACATATCTCAAAATAAAACTAAAATCAACATAGGCATTATGCCTCCAAGGCAGAAACTCCCAGCCCCCATTTATAGAAATGCAAATTAGAAGCTCCTGGAAGGAACACAGGTCAATTATATAACAACAACAACAACAAAAAAAACCCCAGAAAGGCTGGTTTCAAGCAAGGCAACAGGATTGCTAAATGAGTTCTGCAAAACTATAGAGTGTGTTCCTTATTGTAGATAGTGAGGTCACCTTAAAAAGGATTATAGAAAATAAAAATTGGACTTAGAAACCAAAAGCAATCATAGGGTTGCTCCAAGGGTGTTTCCCCTCCTCCTCACTTACAGTCTGGGAGAAGTTGAAATTATCAAAAAAGGAAAGCCACTAAGGCCCCTATACATGACCTAGGGTTGAACCCAGTCAGGTGGGAAACACAAGCTTTAAAATATGGATGCTGCTAAGGCAGAATTCCTTGAAAGGACCAATCAGAGGCTAGCAAGACATATATCTATCTATCCCTAGACAACAGAGCCCCACCAGCAACCCACTTGGGTCCCTTCCCTACTGCAGGGAATTTATCTTTCAAATAAACTTTCTTTTGATTACTCTTGGCAATGAACTCATTCTTCAATTTCCCAAGACAAGGAACCCGATCCCCCCCACTTGGTTTCAATATTAGGTAAAGTAAATTTTAAATAAAATATTACCAAAGATAAAAAAGGTCATTTCTTGGTCACAAAAGGGTCATTTTACCAAGAGCACATATGATCCTAAATGTTTATGTATAAAATTAACAGAGCTTAAAAAATACATCAAGCAAAACTAATAAACTACAAGGTGAAATAGACGAATCTACAATTATAGTCAGAAATTTAAATACTCATCTCAGTAACTGATAGAACAAGTAGACAGAAAATTAGAAAAGATATATTAGACTTTAACAACACCATCGACATATTTGACCTGATTGATATTTATAGACTACTTCAACAAAGAGCAACAGAGCATACTTTCTTCTCAAGTGCACACAGAACATTTACCAAGAGAGACCACATTCTAGGTCACAAATCAACTCTCAACAAATTTAAAGGGATTCAAGGCATAAAAATATGCTCTCTTGGGGGTGAGTGGTGGTGGGAAAAGGGGGGAATAAAGGGGTACACTTGCAATAATGTCAACATTAAATATTTTTAATAAAAAATGCTCTCTGATAACAATAAAATGAAATTAATATTCAGTAACTATCAATAATCAATAATGAAAAGATATCTGGCAAAAATCCTAAATATTTGGAAACTAAATACTTCTAAATAATCCATGGGTCAAAGAACTAATAAAGGAAAATTAAAAAGTATGTTGAATGGAATAAAAATAAAAATACAAAATATCAAAATCGTGGGGTGTCACTAAGGCATTTATTAGAAGGACACTGATAGTATAAAACAATCCATATGTATCACCATATGCAAAATTTAAGTCAAATGATGATACATTTAAATGTAAAACTAAAACTATATACCATTTTATAGTATATCAAATAATCACATTGTACAATTTAAATATATACAATTATATACATCAATTATTCTTCAGTAAAGTTTAAGAAAACCTAAAACTATTAAACACCTAGAGGAAGAGAATAGGAAAAAATATTTGTGACCTTGGGTTAGGTAAAGATTCCTTAGATATAAAATAAAAAGTATGGATCTTGGAATAAAAAAAAGATAAATTTATCAAATTAAAAAACTCCTCTTCACCCTAGTCGGTTTGGCTCAATGGTTAAAGCATCATTCTGAGGCCAGAAGGGTTGTGGGTTCAATTTCCAATCAAGGGCACAGACCTGGCCCTGGTCAGGGTCATGCAGGAGGCAACCAATTGATGCGTCTCTCTCATATCGGTGTCTCTCTCATCTCCATCTCTCTCTCTCTATCTCTCTCTCTCCCCCTCCTTCCCCTCCCTCACACTCTATCTAGATATCAATGGAAAAATATCCACAGGTAAGGATTAACAAATAAACAAAGAAAACTCTTCTTCTCATAAAAAAAGGATAAGCCACAGAATAATAAAAAAAATAAGTCACATATTTCATAATATTCAGAATATATTTTAAAACTCTCAAGTTGAATATAAGGAAAATCAACAACCCAATTTTAAAAAGTGTACAGAAAATTTGAACCGAGGCTTCATTCATCATGAGGGAAAAGCAAATTCTAATGATAGTAAGATATCATTACATACCTACTATGATAGCTAAAATGAAAGACTGACCATCAAGTGTTGGTGATAATGTGGATCAACTACAACTTTTTTGTTGTTGTTAATCATCACCCAAGGATATTTTTCCATTGATTTTTAGAGAAAGTGCAAGGGAGGGAGGGAGAGAAAGAGAGAGAGAACACTGGCGTGACAGAGAGACATCGATTGGTTACCTCCCACAGGACCCCAACCAACCTGGGCCAGAGATTGAACCTGCAACCCAGGCCCGTTCCCTCAACCAGGAATCGAACCCATGACCCCTGAGCCCCTGGGCCAAAGCTCTAACTGCTAAGCCAAACCATCCAGGGCTCAACTATAACTCTTAATACACTGTTGGGGGGATGTAAAATGTTACAATCACTCTGGAAAAGTTTGGCAGCTTCTTAAAAAGTTAAACATACACTTCCCATATTACTGAGCCATTTCACTCCTTTGGAAATGGAAGTGTAAATCTATTAAAAGGATAGTATACAAATGTTCATAGTGGCTTTAGTTAATAACCAACAATCAAGAAATAACCCAACTGTGGTATTATCCATACAACAGAATGCTACTACTTAGCAAGAAAACAAGAATGAACTTAATGAACTTTGAGACATGCAGCAGATGGATGTCAAAACAATTTTCCTGAGTGGAAGACAACGGACAAAAAAAAAGGGTACATATTTTATGATTTCATTTATATAAAATTTTAGAAAATGGAAACTAATTTGTAATTTAAAAAAATTAGTGCTTGTGCCCAGCTGGTGTGGCTCAGTGGTTGAGCATTATCCCATGCACCAAGAGGTCACCAGTTGGATTCCTGGTCAGGGCACATGGCCAGATTGTGGGCCAAATCCCCAGTGGGGAGCATGTAGGAGGAGACCAATTAATGTTGTCTCTCATCGATGTTTCTAACTCTCTCTCCTTATCCCTTCCTCTCTCTAAAATCAATAGAGAAAAAAAAATAGTGCTTGACTGGGGATAGGTGGGAAGAGGAAAGACATAAAAAGGAGCAGGAGACTTTTGAGGGTAATGAATATGTTCATTATCTTGATTGTGGTAATGATTTTACAGGTATATAGGTATGTTAAAATTTACCAAATTGTATACTTTATAAATATCAATTTTTTCATAAAGCTGTTTTTTTCCCCTTTATTGATTCTAGAGAGAAAGGAAGAGAGAGGGAGAGAGATAGAAACATCAATATGAGAGAACATTAATTGGTCTCCTCCTACATGCCCCCCACTGGGAAGTTGGCCCATAACCTGGGCATGTGCCCTGACTAGAAATCGAACAGGCAACCTCTCAGTGCATGGGTTGACGCTCAACCACTGAGCACCACTGGCCCGGCTATAAAGCTGTTTTAATAAACACACAGAGGAGAGAACAAAAAGACAAGCAGCAGTTTCTGAGAAACTATTTGTAAATCATGTATCTGACAGAGAATTTATCCAGAATATTTAAAGAACTCTCAAAATTCAATAAGAAAACAACTGCTCAACCGGTGTGGTTCAGTTGGAAGAGCGTGGGCCCATGTACCAGGAGGTTGCCAGTTCTAGTCCCAGTCAGGGCACATGCCCAGGTTGAGGGCTTGACCCCCAGTAGGGGGCGTGCAGGAGGCAACTGAGATTGATGTCTCTCTCCCTCTTCCTTCCTCTCTCTGAAAATTCAATGAAAACATATTAAAATAAAAATAAATAAACAAAGAAGAAAACAAATGAGCAGAAGGTTTGAATAGATACTTCACCAAAGAAGATATATAGATAGCAAATAAACATAAAAGATGCCTAACATCATTAGTCACTTAGGGAAATGCAATGACATACTACACAACTTTTAGCATGGCTAAAATTTAAAAACTAACAAGGATGAGAGGCAACTGCAACTCTTATACATTATTGATGGAAATTACAAACTGGTCCAGCCCTTCTCTAAAACAGCTGAGCAGTTTTTTATACAATTAAATATATATTTACTGTATAACCCAGCAATTTCACTCCTTGGTGTTTACCCAAATATAGTGAAAATGTAAGAATAATGTTTCCCAAACATCATTTTCATCAAACTGTTTTGCTAAAAAATAAACACCACAAACATTACATCCTCACTATGTATAGAATAATAAAGGTCAAACACCTTGACTTGATTTTCAAAATCTTCCACAATCTGGTTCCAATCTTTGATCCTATCTTACCTTCATTTACATAACTAAAATACCTTGTACATACCCTTAATTTCCTCCTTTCCTCATACCCAAAGCGACTATCTCCTCCCCAACCCTTCTTTTTTCTGTCTAAATCCAACCAGTCTTTGGATGCAAAGCTCGAGGCCTCTTCCATCAACTCCTCTCTACCCTCAGAACACAGTGGTTTCTTCTTTTCTTGCTTCCAATGACCCTTTCCAGCAATCATTCATTGATTCCTTTGGTCACACATCAACTCCTATGCATGCACTAATATGCACTGTATTATGATGACTATGATGAAGGGGCTATAAAGATACATAAAACTAAGTCCTTACCTCCTTGGGCTCACAGTTCAGTAAGAGAGAGACATGAAAAAAAGTCGTTATAGCAGACTTTAACAGGGGGAAAAGCGGGTTCATAAAGGATCACTTCAAGCTGTTTCGGGAGATAAGAAAAGGCTTTTTAGAGAAGGTGACATTTATGTTAAGTTTCAAAGATAGGTAGGAGTATATCAGGCAAAGAAGAGAAAGGAATTCCAGGCAAAGAAAACAGCACATGCAAAGACAGAGAGGCAAGAAAACTTGGCATGTTTAGAGAACTATAAATAGACAAGCATGGCTGGAGTTCAGAGTACATTAAGTCTACCAATACTTACTGACTGCCCATTTACCAAGCCTTAAAATTAAAAAAAAAATAAATAAAAAATCCATGTTATCTGTCCTCAAAGAATGTGCAAGGATATGGCACCCAGTTGATTGGCACAATTAATTCAAACAAAACAAGCACTGCTGAGCATTTATTCTGAACCAGATACCCAAGATAGATAGCAAAGATAAAGAAATAAAAGGCACAGCACCTGCTCTGAAGAAGCTAACATTTTAGCAGGAGAGACAGATAGATTTTAAGGTTTAATCTTTATAATAAAAGATTTGGAAAAAAAACAAACTTAAGTTATTAATAGTGCTCATCATTTCCCCTTTTTTGTATTTTCTAAATTGTGTACAATGAGCATGTGTTAACATACTTTGATAATCAAGGAACATAAAGTTTATATTTGAAAAAGTATAAAACTTGACACCTGATGGGTTGTTCTCAGTAAGTATCAAGTAGTCTCTGCTAATTAAAGTCTTAAAAGTTTTAGATTTGAAACTTTAGATATCCAAAATATGGCTAATACTTATCACCATCTCAAGAGCTACGAACCTCACTTGTACAAACCACCATCCTATCTTTTTTTTTCACCTGTATTATTTCATTTTTATTGATTCTAGAGAGAGCGGAAGGGAGAGGGAGAGAGAGCTAGAAACATCGATGAGAGAGAACATCGATTGGCTGCCTCCTGCATGCCTCCCACTGAGGGTCTGTCCCACAACCTGGGCACATGCCCTGACTGGGAATCGAACCAGCAACCTCTCACCTCTCGGCGTATGGGTCGGTGCTCAATCAATAAGCCACATCAGCTGGGCCACCTGAATTATTTTATCAGCCCTCTAACATGTTTCCTTGTTTCTGCTTCTGATCCCCCACTCCCCACCACAAACACACACACACACCTTCACCTATTTACAACAAAACACCCAAAAAGATCCAGATACAGCAATTCACTGCTCAAAATCCTCCAGTGACTTCAGTAAACGGCAAAGACCTTATAAGGGCCCTACCAAAATCTGGAAGCAGCGCTCTCTTCTCTCTCTGATTCTAATTTCCAACTTCTCTCCTCTTTGCTCATTACCCCTAGCCACTGTGACCTCTCTTTACTGTTTCTTGAACATATCAGGCATGCTCCATTGTTGTTTGTTCACTCTTACCCAGTTATCTACCTGGTTTGCTCATTCATCTCCTTTGAGTCTTTATTCAAATGTCACTATATAAGAAAGACTTCCTATTCACTCTGTCTAAAAATATAACACTCTCCCATTGGAAACCTATCTCCTTTATCTGCTTTATTTTTCTCCTTACATGTATTATTATCTGATATATACTCTGTTTTACTTATATTTTTTTATATCTGTCTCCTTTCCCTAGCTCCAAACAGGAAAATATTTTCTGTTTTCATCATTCATATGTGTCCATTACATAGAATATTGTCTAGCAAATGAAAAATGATCAGTCATTATTCACTGAATGAATGCATAAAAAGCAGTATTCTGCATCATAGTTAAAAAGTTGGTCTCTGGAGGCAGAAGACCTGGATTAAATTCTAGCTCCTCCACTTTGTAGTTACTGTAAGTTACTTACCCTCTCTAAATCTGTTTTCTTCCTCATCTATAAAATGATGGTGATAGTAAAGGATGGTTTTGAGGATCAGAATAATGCAGGTTGACCACAGTGTCTGACAAATACTAGGTGTTCAATAAATATTAGCTATTTCTATGATGATAATAAACATTCCTAACTGCCAAAATGCCTCCACTGAGTTATAACATCATTCCCAGTATCCATTTTTTTTTCTTTGAGAAGTAGTAGTTACCCTGCAAAATACCTAGATCTTCACATTCTAGTTTGAAACAAAATCAGTATTACTCTGGATCAACTCTCACTTTACACAAGATTCTATTCTACTGTAGCTTGTAAAGAGAGATGGGGAGACATTAGTGTCTATTTTACCTAAAAAATATTAAGTGCTATATAAAGTTGCATAAAATGCCATATTATCACAATATTAATACATATTCTACTACTAAAACTAACTCTTGGTGCTTGTTTCATAAAACCACACAAGAAAAAGTTAAGCAAGCTTAGGGCAGATCAATGTAATGCTATACCACCAACTCTGTATTTTAGAATTTTTCAGTTCTTTCAGAATTTCCCAAATTAGATTTTCCATTGCTGTGAGGCCCACCATATCCACCTGAGCTTATAAACACCTTCCCAGTGACAGGGGAATTCTGATTCAGGTCAACTACAATGTATCAAATGTTAAATTAGGAGCTTTAAAGATAAACAAATATTTAAAAAAAGTAAGTCCCTGACCCCAAGACTTTAGTAATAAAGAGCAGTGAATTATAATTCCCCAAACTAAACTATAATCCTGGCACTACTACTTATTAGCACCAATACTCAGAGGTTTTTCCTCATCTGTAAGACGGGATTATACCTATCTTGAAGAGTTGTAGTAAAAATCCAATAAAATGAATATTTGCAGAAATAAACTATATTACAACTGTACTGTAGCACACAAATTTTATTGTAAAAAGATACATTTCAGAATTTTTAAAATAAAAAGCCACAATTCCACAACTACCCCCAACAATATCTATATTTTGCTTATTTCCTTCAAGTCCTACCTTCATTTACTTTTAAAAAAAACTGTAATCATGTGCACTTGGGGGAAGACAATACAGCATGATCTTTCTAGAGCTTTATGGCCCAGGTTAAAATACTAGCTCATGAATTTACTGAAAGTCTTCGGGCAATATTCTTATATTCTTAACCCTATTTGTCCTGTATAACATAGGGATAATAACAACAGTACAGGAAGATGTAAAAAAGAAACCAGTTATTGTAAACCATTTATTACAATGCTTGGCACATGGTAAATTCAATAAACAGCTAAAAAACAAAAATATAAATATAAACTTTGTATTCTGCTTTTAAAAAAATTTAATATGATGTGTCATAAACCAAAAGTACACTATTATCTAAAGTATCATAAGATTATTTTAAAAGAACTCTTGCATACTTTATATTGACTATTTTAAAAATAAATCTCCCTACCATCCGTTGTCCAGATATTTTATAATGTATAATAGAATCCATCTATTGCTTCATACTTCCAGTAGAGGTCTCCATCTAAAAAATAATGTAGCAGACTGAAAACTTTAAAAATTAGTATTCTTGGTTATTAAAAAACACACATACAAAATTAGTGGCCCGCTTTATCAAATACACAAGTTTAAGTTTTTCTAAGCAAAACATTTAAAATAAGGAATATATGAAGTAAAAAGGGATTTTCCTCAATGACTATGATATGTTTTGCTATGGGTTCTCCAATAATACTCACCTGTCTTATATAAACATAATCCTTTGGACAGGAAGGGGAAGAGATAAGACTATTGCATATAAATGATAAATCAAGGGTGTATTTATCACTGTTACTAAACAACAATTTAATACCTATTCATCACAAATGGTATAAGTCAGTATAATCATCTTAATGTAAAAGTAAAGGTCACATTTTATAGTAGCAAAGAAATCTCTGACAATCTTCTATATCTATCCTTTTTAAATCAGAATTGAGTGGCTAGAGTACTAAAGGCAGCTCTATATTGACTTTTAGTTTCCCCTCCCCTCATTCAGTGATAGTAATCTTAGGCAAGTCAATTATCCTTATGTAGGCCTACCAAAAAAAATATATCCTTATTTATAGCCTACCAGAAAGCATGAGGCTAGCTCACCTTCTTAAAAATCCCTTCAGTTCTAAGAACAATGATGCTATGAATTGATAGATTCAGTAGCCATATCCAATTATGCCAACTACATATTTTTTGCTCCTATCTTAGTAATCTAAATTTCAGGCTCAGAAAGCTCTACTAGGCCTCTACAAAAGATTAATTTGCATATAATACTATTATCTACCTCAATTTAGCCCCTTAAATGTGTAAGACTTGATAAATACAGATAAGATTTGGTATCCCCAGGAAATGAACAAGAAACTACCAAATAATTTGCTTAAAGCTAATAAATAGTGTTGCACGCATGCACGTGTACACATACACACATGCACTTAAGCTAACCCCTATAGTTTATAAAGTTTATAAAGAGTGGGATAAAGATAAAGAGATGTTCTAACCAATTCTCAAAACTAGAAAGACTTCAATATCCAACTTATATGTAATTCTGAGGATCAATACAATGTAAAAACATAACACATTTAATTTAGTGATCATTGATTTAAATGGGGTCACCCAAACAGGCATATAAGATTTCTAATTGTAACTAAAGTATAAATTTGCTTTTCATTTCCACAGTGTGGATACCCTATAAAGATGACTTTTTAACTAAAATAATTACATCTCACCTTTACAATATAAAAAAATTAAGCAATGATCAAATCATAGTTTACAATAGTCTTAATATAAAAATCAAGCAACAAATTAAATTATTGCCTTGTTTTTGTATAATGAGTCTTACAATGGCCAGCAAAGAATGAAATAGCAAAGACTGCTTATTGGATAGATAGAACAGGAAAGATAATTTTCCTCCAGTTATTATTTAGCATTTTAGCTGATTTTATTTATATGTTAAATTCCTAGAAGAGGGGAAATAGTCACATTCAAATATAACCCAAACAATGGGATTTACAATTTTTAACATTTGACATTAGCTCCTCTCTTGAATTCAGATAATAAAGAAATAATTACAGATTTTAAAAATTAAAACCAAATGCTACTATATAAAACATTAAAAATATCACTAAATCTGATTTCTAAGTCCAGTAGTATTGTTCATTCAATAGACAAATACAGAAATACTATATTAGTAAGATATGTAGAATTAAGACTGAATCAAGAACACATAGCAGGCAGTGTCTTAATGAGAAAATACTAGATATATCAAACTAAGATCAGCATCAAGGCAAGGAAAAGATGCCCTCATCTTCTCAACTGTTAAGCAGTGGCCAACACAATTAGACCAAAAATAAATAAATAAATAAATAAATAAATAGAATTAAGAAAAGAAGTAAAACTACCCTTATTTCAGATGACATGCTAGTATTTCTAAGCTTTTTAAATCAATAATAAAACTCACAAAAACAGTAAAACAGGTATGGCAGATTATAATCTAAAAAAACAATCTTTCATATAAATAAATGATAACCAATCAGAAGACATACTGGAAGAGAAAAATTACATTTACAATAGCAACAAAAATGATAATATAATTAAGAATCAACTTAAGAAATGTTCAAATTCTATAAAAGAAAAATTTTAGACTCTTGAATGACAAAAAAAGATTTGAATAGAAAGACTTTGTTTTTGGATTGGTCAACTCAGTAGCATTAAGATGGTAGTTCTTTTAGGGTAATTTATAAATTTAATGTGATCCCCATAAAAAAGAATTTTTCTGGAACTAGAGCTAACATTAAAGATCATATAAAAAAACAAATATAAAAGAATACCCAACAAAATCTTGTAAAAAATAAAAAGGGACTATGAGATGGGAATGGCACTAATAAATATAAAATCACAATAATTAAAATATACTGAGATACCATTTCTTAACCCCCAAGACTGGTAAAACAAAAAGCTAGACAACACATGACAAAGCTGTGGGAAACAGGTACTTTCCTATACTGCTGTGGGAATAAAATATAGTTCTCCCCGACAAAGTGAATTTCTGCATGAATCCCACTTGAGTAATTTATTCTGACTCATCTCCAAAAATTTGAAAAATAGGTCTGCATAAAGTTACTAGATTTTCAAAAGATTAGTCATATGGCATTATTTGCTATTAGAAATATTGGAAACAATCTAAGTGCCATTATATAGAAGAATGGTTAAATAAACTAGGATATATCCACACAAATAATATGCAGCTGTAAAAAATAAAAATAAGACTTTATGAATTTATTTAGAGTAATATTCAAGCTATATTAAGCATAGAAAGGCAAATTACAAAAAATAAATAAGAAAAAATAGTGTACACTATTCATTTTAAGAAGGGGGACTGAAAAAAAAGCTGCTGGAAAAATAACCAGAAACTAAAGAAACTGGTCACCAACAGAGAGCATGGGTTGGGAATGGTGTAGAAAAGAAAGGAAAGGGAAGAAGGTAACTACCAAGTATATCATCTCTTAAATTTTTATTTTAGAATCATAGTGAGTGTTTTACATGTTCATAAATTAAAGGAACAAGAATGGGGAAAAACACAAAATTGAATACCAACGAAAAAAATATTAATTTTACTGTATTTTAAATAACAATACCCAGGGGGGGAAAAAGAATCCAATCAAAAGAGAACTGCAGCCCTGGCCGGTTTGGCTCAGCGGTTAGAGCGTCGGCCTGCGGTCCTGAAAGACCCGGGTTCGGTTCCCGCTAAGGGCGCGTACCTTGGTTGCAGTTTGTCCCCGGCCCTGGTCGGTTGTGCGGGTGGCAGCCACTCGATGTGTTCCTTTCACATCGATGTTTCTCTCTCTCTCTCTGTTCCTCTCTCTCCCTCCCACTCTACCTGAACAAAAAATGGAAAAATGTCCTCGGGTGAGGAAAAAAAAAAAAAGAGAACTGCAAACAAATCTTTAACTTCTTCTTAGCAGGTTTGCTGTTTGTAGTGGTATACGTATACAATTCTCAAAGTATTCTCTATGTATTCTAGAACTGACGAAATGAGTCAATATACTGGGAACCAGGATTCTCAATGCAGGTGAAGGGAGATACGTGAAATAGAAGAAGGCAAAAAGAAACTTCTGTGGACTAATAATTAGGAATATCAGTACAGCCTTATGAGTTTCAAAATAAGTGTATTTATATTTAAAATAAACTTCCTAGCTCTGTCCTCTGAAAGAAAAGATAACCCAATGAGCATATCTACTACCCAGATCTTGGTTTCTATATACCACTCCATACAATAAGGAATCAGGACTCCTTGGAGACATAGCTGATACTAGAGAGCTGGATAAGCAAAACACAAGTTGAATCTGGAAGATCGTATGTTGTCAGAAAGCAAGAAAGAGCTAAAAAATAATGGGAACATGTTAAAAAGACACAGAAACCATCTTGAAAGGGCTCTTGGTGGCCAAATTTAAGCAGCAAAATGCATAACATAATGGATTTAAATCTACTGTATAAATTAAAAGTCTAATAAATGAGTAAGAGTGAAAATACTTTTCTTATCATAGACTGCTAAATAATAAATGCAGAAGAAATAACAGAAAATAAGTAAGAATCATACATACTTCATTTTGATTCAGGCAAGAAACATCAATGGATGTTAAAACTATTGGGTGAAATGTTGATGGTGAGCAAGATATTTACACAGTCTCAAAGTATGTCCCCACAGGTTACTTATTAATTAAAAAAGAGAAAATAGAAACTTCAGTGGAGAAACCAAGAGGACACCACCTTAACCAAAGTTAACATCAGCACTAACGGGACAAAGTGACATCACAAGCCTCCTGCCAAAAATACTTAACCTAAATCTAATCCTGAAAAAACATCTGACAAACCCAAATTTTATAATACAGTCATTGGCTTATACTGTTCAAAAATGGTAGTATCATGAAAGGCTGAAGAACTAGAGATATGTAATACAAGATCATGGATTGGGAAGGTGAGTAAGACTGCTAAAAGAGAAATCTTTGGGACAACTGGTAATATTTGAATAAGCTTCCTGTATATTAGATAATATAATTATATTCATGTTAAGTTTTCTAAATTTGATAACTGTACTACTGTCACATAAGAGAATGTTTTTATTCTAAGATGATATATACTTATATTCCAAGTAAAGGGCATTAATCTACAATATCAAAGGATTAAAGAGTAATAATAGTCCGGCCAGTGTAGCTCAGTTGGTTGAGCATCCTCCCATGCACCGGAAAGCCACTGGTTCGATTCTGGGTTAGGGCACATGCCCCAGTTGTGGGCTTGACCCCCCAATAA
Source organism: Molossus molossus (assembly GCF_014108415.1). Taxonomy (NCBI): domain Eukaryota; kingdom Metazoa; phylum Chordata; class Mammalia; order Chiroptera; family Molossidae; genus Molossus; species Molossus molossus. The sequence continues at coordinate 47,694,891 of NW_023425345.1, read as the reverse complement.
GGGGTGTGCAGGATGCAGCCGATGGATGTTTTTCTCTCATCAATGTTTCTATCTCCCTCTCCCTTCCTCTCTCTGAAATCAATAAAAATATATTTTTTTAAAAAAGGAGTAATAACACTAATAATAATTATATATGTGCATATTTACACACCATCACATAAAAAGAGAAAAATATAAAGCAAATGTGGTAAAATAACAACTTGTTGATATTAATGAAGTATAAACAACTCACATGCAGATAGATAGACCAAAAAAAAAAAACACTTAAATTAAAAAACAAAACAAAACATGGCACCCTGGCCAGTTTGGCTCAGCAGTTGAAGGGTCAGCCAGAGGACTGAAGGGTCGAAGGTATTATTCCCAGTCAAGGACACATATTTGGGTTGCAGGATTAATCCCCAGCCCCAGTTGGGGGGGGGGGGGGTGCAGGAGACAACCAATCAATACCTCTCTCACACTGATGTATTGATGTTTCTCTTTCTCTCTCCCTCCCCCCCATCAATGGAAAAATATCCTCAGGTGAGGATTAACAAAGAGGAAAGAAAAAAAACACAGCAAGGAAAAAAGGCTCACCATTTCTCTCACAAACAGACTTTTTACTACTTGAATGAATTAATACATTGCAATATGGGACTACCTGGAAAAACTACTCAGAAATTCAGAAGTTTGCCTTTATAATGGTGCAAACGAAAAAGATTATATCAAAGCACTTAAGCACTCTTGACCTATTACTTGTGAGTGCACTTGGAGGTACAGCCTGCTAAGGTACTAACTACTGTTTATGAAGCACTAAGTGGTCTGATCTGAACTCAAGTACACTGAAAATTCACTTAATCTATAAACCATTATGGAAAGTGTGATCAACCTGGGCATTATTACTGACAAATTTAAATTCAGCCCCATCTCTAAAGAATTACAGGTTATGTATTTTCTGAATGGGCCCTAACTTGGTCTCTTGTTTGTCCTATTTTAAAAGAATGTTCCTACTGACGACATGTATGTTTAAGTTAATATTTTACTTATTTAAAATTAACCAATGGACAAAATAAAATTTCATCCAAAACCATGAAAGATGTGTATGTCATGATCACATAATAAATAACATCTTCGTGCACAAAGCAACTGACCATTAAACACTAAAAATAAGAATTTACCAAATAGCACAAACTCAGAAAGACAAGAATTATATACTTTCCATATTTCACAATAAGATGTATATTCAAACAATGGATTCTTATATAACTTTATTTAAATACTGCTTCATAAAAAAGCAACATTTTACTTGCCCCATTATATGGTAATAAAAAAAAATCATTTACTGCCCTGGCCGGTTTGGCTCAGCGGTTAGAGCGTCCGCCTGCGGTCCGGAGAGACCCGGGTTCGGTTCCCGCTAAGGGCATGTACCTCGGTTGCAGTTTGTCCCCGGCCCTGGTTGGTCGTGCGGGTGGCAGCCACTCGATGTGTCCCTTTCACATCGATGTTTCCCTCTCTCTCTCTTCCTCTCTCTCCCTCCTACTCTATCTGTACAAAAAATGGAAAAATGTCCTCGGATGAGGATTAAAAAAAAAAAAAAAAATCATTTACTAGAAACAAAAGGTAAACATACCTAGAACGTGAAATACTACCTGAAGATATTTAACAACTATGGATAATGGAGGATTGTGTATAAGACAATGCTTTGTAAAATGTAAAACAAGTCTATCACCAGGGAAGAGAATGCAAAGGTGAAGGGGAGAAAGTGTGGACTAAAAAGATGTAGAATATACTTTCCTAAGTGGCAGTTATGCTGACACTTAAGATTGAGAATCGAATATAACCTACAACCTTTTTTAAAAAATAAGTAACTCATATGCTTCAGAAGAAAAGTTTGAGTAGTGTAAAGAAATTATTTTCTAAGTATTATTTTTCTAAGATTGAATAATGGTAATTACTTCTGAGATTTGAAAAATAAAATCTCACACATGAATATGGTTTAAAAAATGAAGACGAAATTCATTAAACAGGCTATTGTTAGTATAGTTATTTTTATAGGCATTTATACAATGTAAGTTAACTCCCCTAAGCAGTACTAAGATCAACAAAATCCTCAAGAGAACAAAAGCATTCAGTAAATTCAATAAAACAAATGGTATTCCACTTGTGGAAAATATTATAAATATATATATAAAAATATATTATAAATTTATATATGTAATATTTATAATATATATATCCCTAGATATTAAGGAAAACTTATTTTTAATTAATTTTTTTAAATCCAAACAATACAAATACAGTTAGGTTAAGTTCGAATTAGTAGTTTCATTTACCCTTTTAAGTAGAGCCCTTGTTATGTCTCTCGAGCCCAGAGACAAAGTATAGGGTGTGTCTAGGCTCTGCTTAGGGATGACAGGTGCAGCTTGAGCAGGTGCCCTTGGACCAGACGTCACCTAGAAGTTTTGTTCTGGATGTAGCCCTGGCCAACATGTTGATGCCAAGTTAAACCAGTTATCTCAGCAACTATATTGGTTTCAATACAACACTTAGATCAGCTGTTCCCAAACTTCAGCATACTTAAGAATCACCTGGGGCACACTTTTTAAAATACAGTTTTAGACTATTAATATCTAATACTGATCAATCTTTGCACCACTAAAGCAGGACAACTAAACATTATGCACCTCCTGATCTAAAGAACACAGCACTACCCATTAGGTAGGCCTAAAATACTGAATGTGAATGTTACCAATTTTTAGATCTATCAGTTTTCAGGAAATAAATACAGGAAATAGAGGAACGGGTTAATTGACACTAAAAGGAAGGGATTAACCAAATCCAGAATTTGGGACATTCTAAAAGACAAATGACCCCATTACTTCAATAAATCAATGGCATAACTGGAAAAAGAAAAGGAATTATTAAGAACTAATGAGATAAAACAGCCAAAACAACAGATTCAGCCCCACTACAAAATTCTCTTACAGTAAGATGAGGTGGACCCTGCAAACACTGACTTAGATATTAATAGAGCTATGGACCCATCATTTTTAGCCAACAATTCAGAATGTGGAAGCTATTTCTAGATATCAGTAAGAGATTTCAGTTCCAGTAATAGGTTATTGCGATGTACTCCATCAACAGGGTATGTATTTTGTTGAGAGGCATTCATTTCCAATTTACAACATAATGAATATGCAAAAAGTATCCAAGCACAAGTGAAATTTCTTTGTTTTGAAACAGAAAAATATATGTCAGACTCTATTTTAATAACATAATCCTTGGAAAGCGTAATGAAATTCATAGATAATCTGAATGGTACTGAGAGTGACAATTTACTCTAAACCATCTCTTTATTCCAGGTCCCACAAAAGTTTTATTTAGTAAGTAGATGAATTAATAAATTTTATGATAGGTAACCAATACCAGTATCAATCAGCACTTACGCATTTTGTGTAGTTCCTTTTTTTAAACATTTTTTTTCTTTATTGTTTTTTTTTTTTTTTTTTTTTTTTTAGAGAGAGAGAGAGAGGAAGGGAGAGGGAGAGAGAGATAGAGACATCAATGAGACAGAACACTGATTTGATGGCCTCCGGCCCGCCCCCCACTGAGAATTTGGCCCACAACCCGGGCACGTGCCCTGACCAGGAATCAAACCGTGCCCTGACCAGGAATCAAACCGGCGACCTCCTGGTGTATGGGTTGATGCTCAACTACTGAGCTACACCACCTGGGCTTTTTGTATACTTCTGAATAGAGCGAATCAATCTATTTCCTTGGCTTTACCATGGATAACTGAACTAATGATGTTATTTATATTTATTTTAAATTCAAAAGCCAATACTTTGCTTTTCATAAAATGCTTATAATATCAAGTCATAAAATATTTGAAGATAATCTTTAATATTAACATTTCCATTTTTAACTACAATAAGTTTGGTCCTTGAATCAATATCTACTTCTAAACAGTTTCCCTAATATCAAAATTCATGATATGAGATCTCAGTTTTTAAAGTTGTGGAACTGAAGTAAATACAAACTTTTAGTAGGATTATCACTGCCATCATATTTCAACAAAAGTAATTACTATTCAAAAATACAATGCTCTAAAACAATGTGATTAAATGATTCTGCTACAATTCTTTAGAGAAGCTTGTTTCGACAAGTTTAAAAAACAAATATTTAAATATAAATATCCTGTTAAAGAAAGAACCCTCTAGTTAGAATGATAGACAACAGGGGAAATAAAGAGCAGTTACTCGCCTTTTGGAGGCTGCTGTTTCAAATAAGAATCTTAAGTTAAAAGAAGACTAACCAATCAAATAAAATTAACTGTAAATTGTTTCACCATATAGAATATCATGCCAATATATAAACCACTGCTTAAGACTTAAAAATTTTTGGCCTTGGCCAGGTAGCTCTGTTGGTTAGAGCGTCATCCAGATATGCCAAATTGCAGGTTCAATCTCCAGTCAGGGCATAAAAGAGGCAACCAACAAATACATACATAAGTGGAACACCACCCAGTTGATGTGGTTCAGTTGGGTGAGCATCGTCCTGTGCACCAAGAGGTCATTGGCTTGATTCTGGGTCAGGGCACATACATGCCTAGGTTGCAGGCTTGATCCCTAGTAGGGGGCATGCAGGAGGCAGCCCATGGATGTTTCTTTCTCTCTCCCTCTAAAAATATCAATAAAAACGTATTTTAAATAAATAAATAAAATAAGTAGAACAACAAATCAATGTTTCTCAAATAATAAATTTTTAAAAATCTTTATCATGGTCACATATGTTTTTGTCACTTTACAATTTTAACAGTAGAAAAAATATTGTTATATTTCCCAAACTGTACTCCACAGAACTCGGTAGGTGTTCCTCAAACATGGGGTTTCACATCACATGTGATGTGCAGTGGGTGTTTGGGGAATACCATTTACGGTAGGGTGAGGGAGGTAATAAATAGTGTTTCTCCAAATTATCTATAGTCCCACAATGCACATTAACAAACTGAAGTCTCTAAGAAGTCCTTCAATACAATATCCAAGTTTAACATTATTGCTCAAATTCATTTGGCCTTTTCTCAAGAAAATATATTGACATTTCAGGAAAATGAGTTTTCAGTACAACACAAATTGGGAATTTCTACTGAAACTGATCCTGAATAACAAAGAATGTGGTGATGACGGTGATGGGAGATCAAAGAAGCAGAGATGGAGAATCCCCCAAACCCTGCTCCATATGTCTCTCTAAGTCCCAATTCTGACAAACACCATTTTTACCAATAAACTTTAATAGGGTCTATACTACTCTGGGAAATGCCCAATAAACAGCCTTTACCAAATAATAATAAATATTCTTAAATACTTTACCTAAAAATATATATTGAGTACTTGCTTGCCGACTAATGCACCTAAATTCCAATGAATTAAAGTGTTTGTTTTCCTTCCTTTCCAACTTCCAATATTATTCAGTTTGGGAATATTAGAGTCAAAGAGATACACTTGTCTACCAAAATTATAGTGGATTTCACAAATGACCAACTATGAAAATACTGAATCTACAACAGAGTGGAGGTGGGATTATAAGAGTACTCCTATTTAGAAATAGACATGTTTAGTTAACATCTGAGGCAAAACATATATGCAAAAAAGCATATAAATATTTTTGAGTTAAGAGTTCTTAGTTTGAATCCTAAATGAAATTTATAAAAATGTTTTTATTATTGATTTTTTTAGAGAGAGAGGAAAGGAGAGAGAGATAAAAACATCAGTGTCAGAGAGAAACATCCATCAGATGCATCCTGCACGCCCCCTACTGGGGATCAAGTCAGAAACCCAGGCTTGTGCCCTGACAGAGAATGGAACCCGAAATCCAACCAGGACCTCTCAGTCCACGCAACAATGCTCAATCCACGGAACCACACCAGACCGGCCTCAGTGAAATTTTTATCTTCAGTAAACTGTCTCAGAAAGAGATTTTATTTCTACTTTGGGGCAAATTTAAGCTGCTTAAAATATGGTAGGACACAACACTAATCTAGCTGCACTCTGGTCAGTCTTTCAACTTTTTCCCTTCTACTCTTCCTTTTAACAATGTAACAGAATATCAGGAGATATCAAAGTAGTGTTTGTTCAAAATGAAAGGACACAGTTTAAAATTAAATTTAAAATGCATATATAAATAATTTATTTAGATACAGTTTTTCTTCCAGTCTCCATATTACTTTTATTTTCCTTACTTGAATAAGGAGAGCAATCTCTATTAATCAATTCTGTTTAGCAACTGACAAACTCAAGGTATTACTTTATTTGCGTATTTATTACAGTTTTGAAGCATTCTTTCACTTAACCCCGAACAATTCATAAAAGGCTTTCTCTTAAAAGAAGTGATCTACATGGTGGATATTAACTACAGAACACATGAGTGTATCCATTCTATTTAACTGATAAATGTCAGCTCTATTGGTGTAACTTAGGGAGGGCTTTATCCACCAAAGGACACAGAATAAACTCACAATGCAACTGAAAATTCACTATGGTGGGTGGAACTCCACAATTCAGTTTCTGCCTATTCTAAAGGTAGGTATGTGTAAAAAATCATTTAATGGCCCAGCCAGTGTGTCTCAGTGGCTGAGTGTCAACCCATGCACCAAGAGGTTACCAGTTTGATTCCAGATCAGGGCACATGCACAGGCTGTGGGCCAAATCCCCAGTGGGGGACATGCAGCCAATTGATGTTCTCTCTCATCGATGTTTCTGTCTCTCTCTCCCTCTCCCTTCCTCTCTCTCTAAAATCAATAAAGAAAACTTTTTAAAATCATTTAATTTTGTAAGAAAACCAGTGACATATAGTTTTGTACAATAAAATTTTTAATGTCTAAGATACTTTACTTCCTTTCCAAAAAAATCAAGTTTTATAATGAAACATCAAGTTAACCTTGACTACAGCTGTACTACTAGAATAAATTAAACAAAATTCTTCAAGTAAGTATTTGAAATATTTACCTAAATCTTCATATCAAGGCTTCAAATTCTTAATGGAAATAAGAGTAATGCCCCCCCCCCCAATCTTACTATCAAAACAGAACAACAACAAAATTCAGAGTAAATAAGGAACACACTGGGTATAGATACACTAGGGCATAAATTTAACTGTATGTAATTTCCAATAATATTTTAATTTCTTAAAATCATTTACGACTAACAAACTGAATTCATAATAGATTGATTAAACATTACTAAACACATGTCAGGAATACAATTTTTTGTCCAATTAACGAATGCCCCTAAAGCCATTTTGATTTTTTTTGCACTTTAATTTCTCCATTTATGACGTGTAAAATTATACCTTATCCTTTTATATTTTAGAAATAATCTAATAATAAGCATCTGTAGAATATATTGAGGTATACATGTCAAGAAAGGATCTAAGTGCAAACAATATCCGTAGACATCATAAATGATTAACATTCAATTTTTAAAGAGTAGTTTACACATCATCAGTAAACACATTTAAAAAAAATTAAATGCCAATGTTGAAACAAATAATCAATTGCATTTTCAATTTTAGACTCTGGAAAATCTTTGTAGACAATCTACACTGAACAAATATATGTTTGATACAATCAAACTAACTTCTGGCAGCCCACTAAAGTCAAGTCTCTATATTTAATGACTGTGTTTGTATCAAAACAAACATAAAAATGTTAGAACATATACATGGCCAGCATACTAGTTTGCTCTTATTTATTTTAATGTCTGTAATATCATGAAGATATATGATAGAACACTAGTCTAACAGCCATCATCCAATTAATAATAATATTACAGAGCAATATTAGCAAATATTAAACATGTAAATGAGAACTACCACAATATAAGGACAGTATTACAATAGGTCAAATGTAAAAGCAGTTCATATTGAAGAAATTATTCCACCTATGATTTATAAAACACATTATGTGCTCATCTGAAACCATGGTATTCGATTTGATATATGAAAGAGGGAACTTACAAAGTCACTTGATTACTATTACTTACTATGAAGAGGCACTTTTATGGTTAAGTAACAGAATCACTGTGAAAGCTTGGCATCCTGTCTGCCAGTTAAGATTTTTCAGAGGAAGGTGTAAAACTCAGCATAATACATGTCCTCTAACTGTGCAATATTACAACACTATGAAAAAAAAATCTTTCAAGGTTGGTAGTACCCAATTTTTGACCAGCATGTTTCTTTTGTATTTCTTTATAAGTCATGCAAATCTTCACATGGTTTTATTTTCCAAAACAAATGCTCAACTTTTTTCCTAGTAGCCTAGCTACAAACCTACAAAAACAAACCTAGAGAGTGACATATGGAGGAAGAACAAGTTTAGTTAAAGACATAGATCCAAAAGCAGCTTCTAATAAGAGCATAAAGCTCAAACTGATCAGAGAACAATGTAAAAAGTTGCAAACAACCTTGAAACTATATAGTTAAAAACAGTACCTATAAACATAACCAGTGGATGATATAATCTCAAGATAGAAATCAAAACGGGAAAAACAATATTTATGTAACTTGTAAAAAATTGAGTCTAAAACCCTGTTAGGATGCATGTAAATTCTTCAGAAAAACACACATCTACCTCATGAACCATATATATCATACAGTACTTTACAGATATTAAATTTCAATCAATCAATCCAGTAAGTATCAGGCATAACTTTAAATAACTCTGAACAGTCCATAATCCAAATGGTTCAAACTGATTACCAGAAAGCCAGGACTTGTATTAACAGTATTCCTCTCAATATTATAAATGGAAATGAGCAAGTGAATATCACTATAAATATAAAAGTATCCACTTCTTACCACATCACTAAGTCAATGTTGTGGAGGTTAATTTTGTTTTACTTTGCTTTTTGTTTTAGCCCTTTATCTAAAAATGTATTCTAACACACATGCTATCACAGATACACAACAGATAACAACTAACCATATTTAATATTTTCTAGACTTCTGTGTAGCTCAGTAAGTACCCACAAAGTACTGTGAATTGTTCAGTTTCAAGCCTGAAGTCAATCTATGATAGCCAATAGGAAGTACACCTGTGCAATTACTACATTCCCATTTCAGAATGCTAAACATAACACAGACTATCCACACTGGGATATTACATTTGAAGTAATGATAAATGCCATACTCAAATTATGCAGAAGCCACATTCTTTAAAAGGCCATCCTACAATATTATTAAAAAGTAGTAAGTATGAAGAGCAGTACTTTAGTTTTAAATAACCACCACCAACTAAGGACATTCTATGGGTAAGTAAACATTAAAAATAAAATATGTGTTCATAATAAATTACAATGTAAAAATATTCCTAGGAAAAGAACTGGGAGAAAAAAAATAAAGCTGAGTTACAAAATATATAATCTAAACTTATCACATACCAACTGAATAAGAAATTTACTTTGTCAAATAAAGAGTCAAAATAAAGGGAGAATGAAAGAAAAATCCAAATCATAGTATTTCCTTTCATAGTATCTCTAATTTTCCTAAATACATAATAATCATCTTGAATGTTTTTAAGTGACTTGAAAATTTTAAAATATACATATTCTAAAAACAATCCTGGTCACCTAAGGCATCAACATGTTATGCTATGAAGAAATATTCTACTGAAAAACTACTCAGTGACACAGCTCCACACAAGAGGTTTCATTTTATAAAAACCTAAACGTCAGAACATAAAAAGACAAAGAAGTTTCCAAAACAAAGAAAAAATTTTCCCAAGGGATACAAAGTTTCATTAACTATCTTAACTCTTTTACTAAGCATCACCTTTCTGCCCCTCTTGGGATATCAAGCAATCAATAACAATGTCACAAAAGAATGTTTATCAAAATGGGGGGCTGGGATGTCACCTGTAATGATTCTGTATAAAAAAATGTGAACAATCCTAAAATAAGTGAGAAAAACTTCCACCATCCTACAGTCTCACTTTGTGGATATTTAATGTTTCCCAGACTGAAATTAACAGAAGTTTAGAAACTGGTGTGCAAGGATTGGTGTGTGTGTGTGTGTGTGTGTGTGTTTGTTGTTTTTTGCTAAAAACAAATCTTCCCATTAAGTCCCTTATATCCAAATACTATGTAAGAATCACTACTACTCACCGCAAGTAATACTGTTTTAAAGCAAAGGCAGCGTTAGAACAACTTCTGGGAAAGTTGAACTCTTCAACAATTTCTCCCCACTGATTCTTCTCAGAAACCTGTTAAAAACACAGCCACGCTTGTCTGAAAATGCACAATCCAAGAAAAGTCTAACCTAACTATGAAATAAATACCCATTCTACAGAGATCTGCAGATACCCAGGCATCAATGGGTGTCGCGGATCGATCCTTGAGAGTTACTAAGCAAAGACTGCTTGAATCACTGTGTTTTCACCCGAGAGCCCTGTATTTAATAGCACTTGTTTTGTTTCGGGGGCGGGAGAGGGGGTCTGGTGGGTTTGTTTTGTTTTTGAAACCCGGACAATAACCAATCGCAAGTCCCTCTGTCGCCCCCTTTTAAATCTCAACGCGGTCCGTTTACACTAAAAAAAAAAAAAAAAAAAAAGTTCAAAAGGATCAATACTGTTCCGGACAGCGACGTCCGCAGGTTCTGGGGGGGCCGGGGCCGGAGCCGATTCCGATCCCTCTCCCAGATCTATCCATCTCCATAGGCCCTTCTTTGAGGCCTACAGCTTCTGCCTAGCCTTGAAGCCTAAGATGGCTATTTGGAGACAGGTCCTGGTTTCTTTTGTTAGCTGTATAAACCGAGGGCGACGGGGCCGAGGCTGTGCCCCCGGCTGCCGGGATCATTTCGCAGCGGATTATCGATGTTAAACCTGCCCGCGCTAATTTTGAGTTGCACGAAAACTGCTCTCAGAGTCTGTGTGTCTCTGTGTCTCCGCCTGTGCTAGAGCGGCAGCGGCGGCTGAGCTGACTCGCGAGCGAGCGGGCGGGCGCGGGCACGGGGCGGGCGCGGGGCTTCGGCGGGCGCCCCGCACGCCCGCACTCCCCGCCGCGGCGCTCAGACCCCGCCGGGCCGGCCGGGCAGCGGGCAGGGCGCGAGCCGGCGCCGGGCCGCCCGCCCGCCCGAGCCCCGCGCCCGCCGCGCGCACGCGAGCCACCAGGCCAAAAACAGCCCCGCCGCCGTCCGCCTCCGTGCCACCGGCTGCGAGCGCAAAGAACGCCTTTTGCCCCCGCGGGCCACCCCCCCGGCCCCAAGCGCCCACTCCGGGGTCAAAGGAGACTTTTTGGAGGAGGCCAGCGAGAGGGAAATACAAATTAAAACTTCCACTCACCTTCGCGAATCCGCCTAAAGTAGTGACTCTGGTGTAGAGACCGTGAAGATCCAGCTCCTTCCCACCCACCGCAGGGATTTTTTTAAAAGGCGACCTGCCGGAGAGAGAAAGCCCCGCACTTGTCAGCCGGGACCCCGCGCCCGGGCCGGGCGGGAGAGCCCCGTTCGCCCCGGCTCGCCCCGGCGCTGCCCCCCCGGTTCTGCTCTCACCCTCTGCTGTGGTGGAACTGCCGCAGCTCGTCCAGGAAAGCGAGTCCCTTTCTCCGCTCGTCCGGAGGCGCCTTCCCCGTCGAGTTTGCCATTATTTTTTCAAAGGAGGTTTAAAAAAAACCCAGATCGGTGTTTTAAAAGCGCCCCCCGCTCCCTGCGCTTCCTACCAGAGCCCGGAGCCCATTCCTCGGCCGGCGGCGGCGGGGCTCAGTCATGGGCCGGCGGTGGCGGCGGCGGCGGCGGCGGCGGCGGCGGCGCAGGGAGGGAGGGAGGGAGGGGGAGGAGGAGGAGGAGGAGGGGAAGGAGGGAGCGGGAGGCCTGGGGGACAGGAGGGAAGGAGGGAGGGGAATTTCTAAAAAAGTTTAAAGAAATCGGAGCGAAACTAGAGGGGCAGGCGACTGCCGGATCCGCGCGAAGCCGCGGGGCGAGCGCGGCCCCCACCCCTTCCTTCCCTCCCTCTCCGCGGCCCGGCTCTCGCCCGCCTCTCAGTGCCGCCGGCTCTGGCGGCTCGGCCCGGGGACGCGATTCAACATGGTGCTGCTGCCGGGGGCGCGCGAGCGAACGAGCGAGCGGAGGGAAAGGCGAGCCGATGGTGAGGGGTCGGGGAGGCTGGAGGCCCGGGAGTTTCGGCGGCCGCGGCGGCGGCGGCGGCGGCGGCGGCGGCGACGGGGCTGGGGCAGGCGGGGCTGGGGGTGGGGAGGGGGAGGTCTGTGTGGTGGTTTGTGGAAAGCGGGGTGACAGCGTGTATTCCGGCCGCAGCTCCGCGGGGCCCTCGCACACATTCACGCGCGGCCTCGGCCCTGTCGGCCGGGGCGTATAGAGCACAAGGCACCGGCGGCAGCCGAGCCGCTCCGCGCCGCCCGCCCGCTTCCCTCCCCGGCAGCCTCCCTCTCTGCCGCCGCCAGCGCCGCCGCCACGGCCGGGCAGGTAGCGCCGCACAGCGACCCCCGAGGGCCGGCCGCGGCACTGCGCCTGGCTCCACACCGCCCCGGCTGCTCCTCGCGGGGAACAATAGACTCGGCTCGCCGGGTTTAGGGTTCATCTGCAATGTGCCGCACATTTCACACGCACACAAAGCCGGCGGAAAGGGGGGCGGCGCGGGGAAACGGCCACTACCGGTTGTTTCAGGGTTAGGGGTGGAGGCAATGTTAGCTTCCCCGGCCCGGCTGTTGGGAGGGCGGCCAGGGCGGCCCCCGCCCGCCCGACTGAACCCGTGTGGCGCTCGGGAGGAAAACGAAGCTCAGGGGCAGCTCCTCGCGCTACGCATCATTCACAAATTGGAATAAAGTCAAGTTCCTTTTTTTTCTTTTTCTTTTTGCATAAAGGAATCGCCTTTTTTGAGCCTTGTGGTAGTATTTTGGGGGTCTGGTTAGCACCTTTGCCAGGAATTATCCACAAACTAACTTTAGCAAACTATAAATTAAATACAGGGTGAACTGTCCTAGTTCTGTGGATGCTCTTAATTCATCTTGCCTTTGGTTGGTTTCGCGTATCAAACTGGATTATGCTATGCCGAGTTGTGCAAACGGTAATTAAACTGGCTGGGAAGCAATCTTTTGAACTTTGACAATAATTAACGTGCATATTTTTATATTAAGATAAGGATAAATGCGCTTAAAATAAATACTGAATAAAACCTTTTTTTTCCCCCTTGCTTTCTCTCAAATGTCTTAAATGCAATCCCCGTTTAAATATTTTTGAAGGTAAAAAAAGGGGGGGGGGCTGACATTTAAGACCCAACATCTCAACAAATACTACTAGGTTAGCTTGCATTTACAAGGAGTGTCGGACTCTACCCTTAGCTACAAATGTTAATTAAGCTTCAATATGAGAAGCACATCAATATTCCCATTTTAGTGATGGCCACTACGGGCAAAGTCACTGACTAAACCAAGGTCACAGGCTAGTAAATGTCTGGGTGGGTTATTTCAGGTAGTGGTTCTAATGGGAACATTTATTTGGTGGTGAAAGAAATTATGTAATATTGTCCAGCATGCTTCCGGTGCTCACTCTAGGAAACGGATTTATTTCCCAAGTAAAGTTAGTCTCTCAAGTGGGGTCGGAATAAGGCAGTGGCTAGGAGGTTCCTGCCACCCAGGGGCCAGTGAATGTCTCGGAAGGCTGTGAGGGGCGGAGACCCAGGCGGGGGAGTGGAGACTGCAGGCCCGGGCCGGAGGCGAGGGGGGCGGGGTAGGAGCGAGACTGTACGTCCGTCCCTTCCCTAACCGGTCCTCCTAGGGGTAGTGGAGATGTGGGCCGCAGAGCTGCGTGGCCTGGCTGTGCGGATTCCCTGAATGCCGCACTTGCGCACAGCCCCTTACGTAACTGTCAGCGCCGGGGATTCCCTAGAGGGGGTCATTCTATTCAACCATTACACACACCCCGGGCTTCTGCCGCCGCGCGGCGCCGCCGCCGCCTCACAAAATGGCGGCCCCCATAGAGGAGACAGCGGACGCCTCCTCGGCCCCATTTTGTGGGAGGCGAGAGATCTGTCAACATGGAAAACCTCCGCTGAGGATGCCTCGGAGTTTGGGAAGCCTGCTTAAGGGATGGAGTCGAGGGGATCTCGTTCGACGGACAATGTCAGCGACTTCCAGCACCCCCACGCTCTTTTTTCCCATTTTCTCGAAGGAAACGCCAGAAGCCTCGGGGTAATTGTAACTAAAAGGAGAAGGAAAGGCTGCGGCTGACTTCTTCGAGGACTTGCCGCGGCGTCTTTTTGGTGGCTTTGGTTACTCTTCCACGCTCCCGGGAGCTGAGCGCGATGCCGCGGAGGTCCTGGGCCGCCGGCCCTGTCCGAGGGGACGGGGACCCGGACGGGGCCTGGGCGACGCCGAGTGGCCCCGGCGTTCTCTGCCGCGCCACTTGGGCACTGAGACTTTTCGGTAGTTTTTAAATGCTAGAGTTCACCTGTCGGCACCTCTCGTCTGAATCGTGGGCTTTGGAGCCCCGGAGATCCCTGTTCCGGGAGCCGGGGAGTCGTGTTGCCCGGAGCGGCGGACTCGCGGATCCCGCTGCCCAGGAGTCCTGGGTGGTCGCGGCGCGGACCCGGCCCGGGATGGTGTTGATCGGGCAGAAGTGGGAACGAAGGCTCGCTCGTACACTGAAATTTAAGTCGTCCTATTCGGGACCTGGGATTGTGTGTTACTGTCTCAGGTTGGATGTTAGAACATCTTTCCTAGTATTCCACTCTGCAGTGGGCATACCTGATTTATCTTATTTTTCATTCGTAGGGCAGAATGGAAGGTGACATTTTATGTTTTTATTTTTAAAGGAGAGGTTGCCACATTTAAGGCACTGACTGCTGGCTATTAGTGTATTTCCGTGTGTATACACACATGCATGTACAGTACTGTGTTTTCCTTTTCAGTACTAGTATCAAGGCTTAAGACCTGGAGTGTGACACTAACGCTTTAACTCCTTTCTTAAAAATTAAGATGTGATAGGTAACTGGAGAATTGACTCTGAAACAAAATTCCTTTTCTGCAGAAGGAGCTGCCATCTACAAAATGGATTCCTAAAGTATGTCTGAAGGATAGAATTTAAATTCATAACACTTTGGATATGCTCTAGTCAAAGAAAAAAAAAACCCTGATGTTTATCACATTACTGTGTGGTTCAACTTCCCGAGGACTAGAAAAATGTAAGGCAAAAGTAAGCTTAATATTAATGGAATTTGCATGTAAGAGTAATGTATGAAATGGTTTAAAGAAAAAGGAGATTCATCTGCTGAAACTTAAATATGAATTACAGGAATAATTTACTTCCATTGTTTTTTTCCCAGTTGAAGCAATCATTTGTATTTTTATACGACTTTTTTTTTGAGGTGTTTTGTCTTTGTGGATTTTGACCCTCATATTTTCTCTCTAGTGTAGAACTGTATTTTTCTGCAGGCTGCGCCACAAATCCCTAAGTTCCATGCCCCATCCTCTGCCGCACCCTAGTTGCTACTCCTTGTGTGTGGATTACCAAGATACTGTTTCTGGCCAAGTCTGTTTCTACTGATGTTCTTTATATTTAATAAATTTGGTACCACTAATCAGTCTGTGTCTCTTACAAGAAGACCTTATTTTACCACTCAGGTACCCATTGAATATTTTTTATGGGATTGCACTAAAAGTAACTCTAGTGCTGAGTATTACATTTCTTTGTAACAATCCATTTCCTGTAGTGGGCAGCATAGAGCAGGTGGAGCCTGGAAAAGAATGTTGAGATGTCCCACAGTTTTACAATAGATATTCTTTAATTTGATAAGATATAAAATGTACTTAGTAATTTTCAAACATTAATGGAGACTGTTCCTATAAAAATTACCAATAGCAGTGACAACTGTTGAAACTTAATTTGTATAATTTACTGTTCTGATGAGAAATGTTGACAAAGCCATTTGATGTGAAAAATGCAAAGCGTTTTCAATAGTAACTGCAAACCCTAAACTCCACAATGAGAAGTTTCTGTTATTTTTTATGAATCTCTGATCTTTATCAGTTTTAATATTATTTAACCAAGAAACTGTGGTGTTTAGAATCCCCTCATTCAAGTAAATGTTAAGAAAACGGTACCAAATTTCAAATCAAGCATGTCAGGTGTACGATTACAACAGCTGAAAAAACTTAATTGAGAAAATGGTATGTCAATTCATTGGAAAAATTTTTGGATTTTAGGTGACTCTTAAGTTTAAAAGAATTGGTTGAACAAGACTATTGAACTTAAATTTGTGTTTTTTTAAAGATGATCTTAAGAAGAAAGGTAAGAACATTTTCACCACTTGCTGCTCTTAACTGTGTTTAGTTAGTGCTGTACTATTTTTTATGAGGCTGACTTTCTGAATGATTTGTCCCAAAAGCATCTGATAAGCTCGTTTCTTTTCAACAGATATTAGAGGTTATGCTTTGTACATAAATCCAGTGCAATTTATTTTTTAAAAAGAGATAATTTACCACTTAAAAAGACTTTTTAATAAGACTAAATAACTAAAAAATTAAATTTTAGTCAATTATAGTATTTGGAAAGACATTCCCAATTTTTCTTTTGACTGGGAGTTGATCTTATCAGTTGTTTAGGTCAGTTACCTAAACCTGACTCTTTTAAATTGTTATAGGTTTAAGGTGCTACATTTGTGTGTTATTTATTTCATCTCTTTTGATCACTGAAAAGTAGGCCCCAAACTAAAGGTGTTCATTATAGTATTATAACAGTTTAATACTTTATAGTATTTATTAACTTTAAAAACTAGGAGAGCCTAAAAAGGAAATATTTATTTTTATTATTATTTTATTATTTATTTGTATTACAACTGTAAGCCCACTTTTGCCCACCCCTGTATGTATTGAATGCCTAGCTTGGGCAAAAGGTGAGGGAGGAGAAATTGAGTTGACCCTCAAGAAAATTATACTCCAGTACTAGATTTTTCTTAACTGCTAGCTTTAAAAGATTATAATGAAATATTCAGACCATAGGATTTTTAATTTTTAATATGTAAGCAGAATAACACCAAGTTAAATGCAAAATTCTGTTTAGAATAGAGACAACTAAATATAATTATGTTCAAAACAACATTACATTAATGTTAAGACCAATTTTAGTTTTATTTGAAGTGCTGTAAAATATTATTAACAGCATTTAAGTGACATTGTTTAAAAACACAGATTCACAAAAAATCTGATTCCACTAATTAACTTTTTAATTATGGGAAAGGCAAGGGGATGTTTAGTGAATATAAAAAATATACTACTGAGCAAACAAACAGGAATTGTTTTCATGAATTTTGATTTTCTGTTTCAGTTTTTTGGTGCATTGACTCTTCTGACATTGCATTTTACTCTTAATTTAAAAAATTAAACCCCAAAGACACATTAATTCTGTATTTAATGAAGAATTAATTCTTGACTAGCTGTAAAACTTAAAGAGTTGGCAGTCTCGTTGGCAAAACGATAAAATAGGAATTAAACCGAAATGCAAAACTATGTGATAATTAGGTTTCATGAGACTACGTGTAGTTCTTTTCTTCCTAACTACACGAGTCAGAGGTGTATTGACTTACCAGTAATTTATTTAGTTTTGTTTTTCTCTGAAAACATACCACAAAGTGTTCATATATAGCATCAAAATCGAAAGTCAACCAGGGCCAGTATAAATTGTTGAAGCTTATTGCTAAACATTAGGGGAAATTTTAACCAATGATTCAGTGGCAACAATTTTTTTAAAATGCTATGATTATTTAACAGAATTTGTAGTATGAAGAAGTAAATTAAAAGCAATCTAGAATAATCTTTGTGTGATAATGTACATGAGAAATAAACAATTTTTAGGGGTACAAAATAAGTGACTTAAAATTTTTGCCATTAATTACAGTGCTTCTGGGTATTTTATTTTATTATACTTATTTTTTTTATCCTCTCCCAAGAACATTTTTGCATTTATCTTCGGAGAGAGCGAGAAAGAGAGAGAGTGAAACATCGACGTGAGAGAGAGACACATCGACTGGTTGACATCCTCATGACCCCAACCAGGGCCAGGGACAAACTGCAACCGAGGTACATGCCCTTAGCGGAACCGAACCCGGGACTTTCCGATCTGCCGGCCAACGCTCTAACCGCTGAGCCAAACTGGTCAGGGCGCTTCTAGGTATTTTAAATAAAGATGAAATATTAAGAGTATTGTGCTCCATTTTTATAATCAAATTTCCCTCTTTTTAGCAATACTGATATTAGTAGCAGTTAGCCATTAGTATTATTGAAAGCCTAAATAAATATGAGCTTAGGTTCTGTTCTAATGTCTATTAATTTTAACTACATTTAAAGACAGATTTCCTCAGGGCTAATCAGGGATTAAATGATGATCTTCCTGTTCCTCTGGAAACAGAATAGAAGCTTCCCTCTCTTCAGCGGTTCTCAACCTGAGAGTCGAATGACCCTTTCACAGGGTGGCCTAAGACATAACAGTAGCAAAATTACAGTTATGAAGTAGCAATGAAAATAATTTTATGGTTGGGGGTCACCACAACATGAAGAACTGTGTTAAAGGGTCCTGGCGTTAGGAAGGTTGAGAACCACTGCTTTAGGATATGCAGGAATTTGCTGTCTTCCCACTGGACTAAATTTATCCTTTATATTGCTGTTTGCCAACCTTGTTTTTCTACTCCATTAAATAGTAGTAATACCAAGACTACATCATCCTGAGTGGGCTTGTGCCTAGCACAGATACTCTCCTTCCTCATCTACCCTTGTTCTCAATCAATGTCAATTTCTGAAGAGACTTTCGAAATAATAGTATTAGTGTATTTCCAGCCAAATAAGTCAACTTGTGGTCTATTTATGGTGTTCAAGGAGTTCACAAACCCTGTGAAACAAGATATGTTTATTGCATTTTTCTAGGGAGGTCTCAGCAGGCATGGGCATCTTAAAGGACCCTGTTATACCCAAAAACAAAGTTTCCAGGATCACCTGAGGTGTTGCTTTTTATTTTGTATGTTGTTGGCCTCTGGGCTTGAAACTTTAGTTAAGGAATAGCACTTTAGTTCATCAAATTGTAAGAATTACAGGAAACAAGGAAAAATATATTTTTATTTTTAAAGAACTACAATAAATTTTTTAAGTTTGCAAATTGCATTTAACTATTGTTCAATTTGCCCTTTATTGAAAATGTATAGCTAAGGGATTCAGTTTATTCAAAATAATCCCCAAATATAATTCTTCACCTATCTAATTGGGACTGCCTAAGGATGTATGTGAATTTATTACTGTGTGTGCGTAGTTGTGTGTACTTTGTGTTCATGAGTGACACTGATCAGAGTGTTTCCAATGGAGTGTCCAGAACACACTGCCATCTTCCTGTTCTTTGTGCTCACTTGCTCTGCTGCTCTTTGATGCAGTTTCTGAGGAATGTACCTAGAAATTGACCCAAACCATGCTTTTGTAGAGATCTGTCAACAGAGCTGCTTTATCCCACAGCAGGTTCCTGTAGCTTATTTGTGGGCCCAATGTATGATAATTGGAATTTAAAGGATACTATATCAGACTGCAGTTCAGCATACCTTTTTAAAAAATACTATCTACTTCAGTCCGGAACTATACATATTCCAAATTGCTCAATGGATATTATTAATACATTAATTATTCTGTGCCCTTTTTTCATATGGTGATTTGTATATGTATAATTACTGTTATTTAAACTCCACAATTCCATACATTGTTTGAAGGAGGGGACAGTTAGCACCTGTTCATGTTTTACATATATGTTAACATTAAGATCTTGGCCCACTCCTCACTGAACCAAAGGAAAAGGGCATATTTGAGAGAAAACATGTGTTTTACTCAGACTCCAATAATTAGGCTGACGCTTTTGTTTTATATTATACATTGAGCTCATTCTTAAAAGTAAACATTTTACAATATGCCTCCTGGCTTACAAATTAGTGCTTTTTCTACTAAACATTCTTTCTGTCTTGCTAATAAAACTCAATTTCCAGAACCATAGTTAGTTGCTAAGCAGATATGCATAAAACCATAAATTTATCCAAATAATTTATTATTAAAGAGTATATAAAAGTTTAAACAGAAGTCATTTTTCAGTGAAAGTGACAGAAAATAAGGAAAATTAAAATAGAATTATAGTAAAATAAGCTAAAAGGCCTTTCTTTAGGGAATTATTTGGAAAACAGATCAAATATGAAGTCTGGGTCTTCTTAGGTAATACTTTATCTTAAATTAGAACCTGTAGGAACTCTCTTATCACTTCTTAGACTTTCTTTTCCAATGTGCACTACTTGTTTAGCAACCAGGTGAGACCACCTGAAATGAGTCTTTTAAAGCCATAACTTATATAACATATTTATAAATATTACTGCTATATGTGGGCTTTTTTTTCCCTCACTACAAAACCTTGTACAATTTTATAACTGCTCAATGTCCTATGAAAGGCTACCAGCCCATGTAAATAGGTCCCAGCTCTAGGTCTGGTTCAAGTTGGCAAATTCTTTGTGACATAGTTTGAATTGCCAGAAACATATGGGTATCATTCCTTAGTAGTGAGAGTACACACCCTTTCTTTGCTGGCTAAGATGAAATCTGAGCCATGTGATTCTATAGGACCTTATTGCAATAGACATCCTCTCAAGTGAGCAGATATGGAAAAGTAGTCTTATTGTTACTTTATTTTAATGGTTTTTGATCTTTTTGAGATTGGGTATAATCTCACTTGGTAATATTATTTCCCTAAACCATGTGTTTCATAGATGTGACTATTTCACCCTGGGAAGTATTGGAAGATACAAAGCCTGGCCAAAGGTTTTACAACTATGAGTGCGCATGAGCTCAACAAATGAAAAGGGTGTGTCTTGGCAAGTTACCATACTCTTTCCTAAAGTCACCTGTTATAGTTGGAGGTTTCACCAAGAATCAAAGTGCCAGGTAGCATTTTTTTTTTTTAATCCTCACCCAAGAATATTTTTTCCATTTATCTTCAGATAGACTGGGAGGGAGGGAGGGGGAGAGAGAGAGAGAGAGAGAGACATTGATGTGAGAGAGACTCATCGATTGGCCACCTCCCACACGACCCAGACCAGGGTGGGTGACCGAACCACAACTGAGGTATGTGCCCTTGACTGGAATAAAACAAACCCACAACTGTTTGGTCCTTGGGCAGACTCGCCAACCACTGAGCCAAACCAACCAGGGCTGTAGCATTTTTTTATTCAGCTCATTTCCCATCAACAAAGTATAAGAATTCAGGGACGTCAATCGCTAAATGTAAGGCAGGTACCTCATATTTTCCCACAAATTTTATCATGAGAAGCTAGTGCCATATTCTGAACATGAAGATGATATTTACCTTCAGCTGTCCAAACACTGTACATATTGAGGCAAAAGACGCTGGTATAGCCCTGGCCAGTTTGGCTCAGCGGTCAGAGTGTTGTCTGTGGACCAGAGTGTTCTGGGTTCAGTGTCCGCTAAGAGCACGTACCTAGGTTGCATTTCGTCCCTGGCCCCAACTGGGGTCGTGCGGGTGGCAACCAGTTGATGTGTCTCTCTCACATCAGTGTTTCTCTCTCTCTGTCGTCGTCGTCGTCGTCGTCGTCGTCGTCGTCCTCCTCCTCCTCCTCCTCCTCCTCCTCCTCCTCTTTCCTCTCTCCATTCCACTCTATCTGAAAATGCAAAAATGTCCTCGGGTGAGGATAAAAAAAGAAAAAAGACACTGGTATAGGAGTTTCTACACTAGTGTGGTATTGGAGAACAAACCTACATTTAAGGAGTTATGTATCTTTTGAGTTACCATAGCAAAGAATATAAAATCAATAACTATGTATAGGTCCATTATTTTTAGTAAAGTTAGTTTTACTCAATCTTTGGTAGTAGATGTTCCTCATCTTATAATTTAGACCCAATAACAAAACTAGAAAGTTCAGGAAAGGTAGTCCAGCAAAAAACAACCTTCACAGTTCTTGCCCAATGTCACGCACTTGTCATTCCAGTGGTGGTCATTTGCCAGTCTTCTATGAGAGATTAGCAGTTTTGCTTTCTCTTATATTGACTGATAAGTGTCAATTAAGAATATCTTTTCCAAGAGGAAGAATGATTAAATAGGTTCTATGTGGAAAGATTTTCAGAGCAGTAGATCTACCTTAAAAGTTCTGTAGTATTTGAACCCTGTTCAGAAGTGGCCAGAGCCAAACCTCAAAGCATGAAAGCAAAAGCTGGGCTGTATTTATGGGAAACAAATTATAATCTAGTTAAGAACCATCAAATGCAGTCAAATGCAAGACCTTACTATTGACAAGCCAGTTAAGTGCTATCTTCTGTAGATTTTAGTTGTTTCATGATGGATTTTCTTGGAACAAGTCTGGAATGTTTAAAACAGGTTGAATTTTCTTCACTAGAAGGCCAGAGTTAGAGCAGAAAATCTACTAGCTATCTAAATAGACCCAGTACTGTCCTGATCCATTTGGCTTAGTATTTAGAGCCTTGGCCTATGACCCTTTGTTCCGCAGGTTCGATTCCTGGTCATGAGCACATACCTGGGTTGCAGGTTTGAGCCCAAGTCAAGGTTGTCCGGGAGGCAACCAATCAATGTATCTCTCTCACAAAGATGTTTATCTCTCTCCCTGCCTCCCTTCCACTCTCTCTAAAAATCAGTGGAAAATATCCTCGGGTAAGGGTTAACAATAGATAGATAGATATCTAGACAGGAAAAATATATGAACAGATTATTTGAATTGAAAAAAGAGAAAACAGGAAAGAATACTCCTATCCAATCATTAAATCAGTTTCAAGATAGACACATTTGGAATGTGCAGTTTAAACACCTTTCCTTAATTGGATTATAGTGCTGTTCGGAGAGCGCCCTTAGTAAGTAGTATGAAATTCATATTTTGACTATTTAGGCATCGATTTTTTTGCAGAATTTTGTAAAAATTGTCTATTAAGAGAGAACTTGAACAACAGATATCTGATACAGAAAAGTGCTACTAATAACACTTGAAGGCCTTTTAAAATAGATATTCATGGAGTCACTTAAATGAATGTTTTATCTTTTAGTAACAGAAGAGTTCCTTATGACCCTTAAAAACAGATGTTTTGTTGCTGTTTTCTTCTGTCTCCATTCAAACTACCATTGATGGAAGGCTGTCAGCCAGGCAACTCGTTCTGAGACCAGAAATTGTTTGAAGAAAGTGCAGGACCCTTTTTATTTTTTATTTATTTATTTATTTTGTTAATTGCCTGATTAACAAATCACTGATTTTAGATAGAGTGGAAGGGAGGGAGAGAGAGAGAGAAATGTCAATTGGCTGCCTCCTGCACGACCTCAACCAGGGCCAAGAATTGAACCCACTGCCCAGTTACATGCCCTTTACTGGGAATCGAGCCTGTGACCCTTCAGTCCACTGGCTGACACTCCAACTACTGAGCCAAACTGGCCAGGGCTGCAAAACCTTTTTTAAAGTGCTGGAGTTTATAGTGATGGGAGAGAGCAGTGGACATAGAAATAATTGTACTACAGTATAACCAAAAAGTATGATGGAGGTGTTGGCTGTGCCTGGGGAGGTGTGGGAGCTTTATGGAATAGGGGGTATTCGAGTGTATCTTAAAATAATGTTTGTAGTCAGTGATGGGGAAGGTAGAACTAGGGTATTAAAAGTTTCAGAGGTATGAAAGGGTATGGTATGTTTTGGCAATGATGACTAGCCCACTGTGGAAGAGCCCATTTTACATTTACGATGTTATGGAATTTGGACTTACTTCCAGAAGGCTGTGCTTCTTAGCCATTTTTCCTTTGCCATATAAATGATAGATGAACATATATGCAAGGATATATGCAATTCCTAGGCCCTAGCTTTTTCTGCAGTCATTTCCATTCAATTAAGCATATGGAAATACAAGGAAGAAAATTATAATTACAGATAGACACACGTTTAACTATTTAAACATGTTTGACTTCTTAAATTATTATTTATGCACAACTGGTAAAAACGGTTGTCTTGACATAGGTTAAGAACAGGAGGTGACTATACTGAGGAGTATAGATAAACCACTATCACAGCATAACAGGAGACTGAAAGTGAGGCCTTTATTAATAAAATGAGAGGAGAGGATGGATGCAAGAAATAGCACAGATATACAACTGTGAAGGCTAGACTACTTTCCAAGACTCACCCAAACCGTATGGTTCAATTCTACTAATATTGCTTCCTTAGTGTGCGCTCGTGTGCGCGCTCTCTCTCTCACACACACACACACACTCACACCTGCTGCCTCTGCTTGCCTCCACTCTGCTGTGGTTTATCACCACCATTCATCTTTAAAACAGGATATATTTTTTCTTTTTCTTTAATAGAAATAATTTTTTAAATAAATAAATAGAACAGAACGTTTTCCTGTAGCTGTTTTGACATGGAATAGCTACTTAAAAACACTTTAAAAAAAAAAAAATTAGCAAGTATGCTACATATGTCTTGGCCCTCATATTCCTCTTATTACCTCATCCTTCCCTCTGTCTCCGAATTAAAAGATGAAGTAGGTACAAGTTAGAGAAGTAGGAGGAGTAACAGTGTCTATTGCACATATTAGTTGGTATACTTGGTTAAAAAAAAATCCAGCCCTGGCCAGTTTGGCTCAGCTGTTAGAGCATCACCTGGCAGACCAATGAGTCGTGGGTTTGATTCCGGTCAAGGGCACGAACCTCAGTTTTGATTCATCCTGGCCCTGGCTGGGGTCATGGGGGAGGCAACCAGTCTATGTGTCCCTTTCACATCAATGTTTCTTTCTCTCTCTCCCTCCCACTCTAGCTGAATAAAAGTTAAAAAGTGTCCTCGGATGAGGATAAAAAAATAATTAAAAATCTAAAAATTAAAAATCCATAACATTTTAGCCATGTTCACAATATTCCTTGCATCAAAAGGAATACTTCAGAATGTCGTATACTTCTTCATTAACATTTTCTTTTCCAAACAAATGAGTGTGATTTTTTTTTCTCATTCAGAACTCCATATTTTATCTGGATTCTCCTAATACTCCTTTTATAGAATTATTCTAGCTCTGCGTTATCTTTCAAGGGTACAACACTTTGCTTTGATACAAGAGTAAAATGAAGCTTTCTGTTTTTATATTCTTAATGCTAAGCAATTTGGCTGGTATTGAGATTTTAATATCATATTGGTCTAGTGCTTTCAGGCAATGATATATAATAATTGACAATTCAAAGTTCATCATAAAACATAAAGCTTAGAGTGCAGCTAATCGTACCCCACATTTTTCTCTGCATTTGCTTATGTAATTTATGCATGTGTGCATGTGTGTTACCTAAATGGTGTGTTTTTGTCACTATTAAATTTTTAAATGTATCTATTATGTAAACATTGTTGGATTGCTTCTTATAAATGTGTACCTCACTTTGCACTCACAAATCTGCCACTTATCTGTCCTTTCCTGTAGCATCATTGGATGTTTGTCCATTTATTTGTTCAATGAATATTGAGTGCCTATTACATACTGTCTTTAAGAAGTTTACACTTGCCCTGGCTGGTTTGGCTCAGCGGTTAGAGTGTTGGTCTGTGGTCCAGAGAGACCCGGGTTCGGTCCCTGCTAAGGGCATGTACCTCGGTTGCAGTTTGTCCCCGGCCCTGGTTGGTCGTGCGGGTAGCAGCCACTTGATGTGTCCCTTTCACGTCGATGTTTCTCTCTCTGTTCCTCTCTCTCTCCCACTCTACCTGAACCAAAAATGGAAAAATGTCCTCGGGTGAGGATTAAAAAAAAAGAAGTTTACACTTATAAAAGTTAAAAATGTACAAAGACAGCTAACTCAAACTACCTGATTCAGTCATGGCATCTGGATATCTGAGCAGAGGAAATCCTGGATCATGTGCATTCACTTGAATAGAATCTAGATTCAGATCTGACCATGTGCACTGAGTGCCTGCCCTTTGCCAGGCACACTCATGTATGAGATTTCCTTCAGTCACTCCTAGATGATTGAATCAGCTCTAAAAAGTTAAAGTGATTTTGCTTGACATGAGATTAATTCCCTGACACCTAGCACTATAAAATAATTATTTTTCCAGCATAGTCATTTATTATAGTTAAAAGGAAATGTTAAATTGAACATTTGGATATTCCTCATGCTTCTTGTATAAAGTGAACAAATTGATATTTCTTTCAATATGATCAAACCTTAGAGTTTAAATGCTTTCTTTTGTAATTATTAGAATTTATAATAATTCTAATAATAGTAAATATTTAAATATACAAGAATAATCCAAAACAAAACTAAGAGTTCTGGATCTTACCAGCTCTAGCACTAGTTTACTTTAAAATATTGAGCGAAACCAGACACCAGCAGGGATGGCTCTCCCTGCTCCCTAAAATATTGAGTGATCAATTTTATATTTCTTCTTAATTTCTCTTTTAAATAGGGAAAAGATTTTCTACGGAATCTGAGAGATTAGATTGTTTAAGAACCCTAGGTACAAGGTGCTGTATAAGTTTGGAGTGATAACTGCTGAAAATATACCCTAGCCTAGAGGGAACAGGTTTAGGTTGAAAGATATACATAAAGTGATCACAAAGAGCACACAACCTCATTGGACTTTTTAAAAAATACTCTTTTCCTAGGAATAATAAGTATTTAAGAACTGTATTTTTATTGGTCTTTATAATTCTTTGAGAGAAAATAAAAACACAGGCATTTCTTTGTGATTCCCATGTATTGACTCCACAATGGTAGACATATGATCTCTATTTGGATCTGAACCTGTTGAGACATCAAATGTTAATTGGGGCCTTTGTGTTCCTGTGTTAAAAAGCATAGAACATAGCTCAAAAAATAGACTGATTCTAGAGGGCTTGCACTGAAGTTAAAGAGGAAAATAAACATTGATAAGCCAATTTAAATATAAAGCAAAATTCAGTTATAATTCTTTTCTACATATTTTGCTGTGTTTTATGACTTAGGTTTCAAATCTTGGCTGTAATTGTAAATTGCTAATACATAGTGTGAAATGTTATTCATACTAGGTTAGGAAAAGTTTTGTGGGAGAAAAAGAAAATTAGGATACTTAAAATAAGATGAAGAGTGCTTGGTGAATATGAAAGGAGATTATTTTGGTTTATTGAAGGAATGGAGAGGGAAAAACTAATGAAGAATTAGAAGAGTTTGCCAGTAGACTTGAGACTGGAAAAAGGAAAGAAAATTAGAGATGATAAAATTGACATATGCTTCTTTAAGATTTGTTAAAGATTTTTAAAAATAAAAATTGGTATGATATCCAAGAGAAAATTGTAGTTAGTAGTTTATATGCATGGAGGAGAGGAAAAGCCGGAAGCCTTAAGTTGCTAACGACTTAAATGGGGAATATAGATAACAGGGCATTGAGAAAGGAATGGAACTTTAAGTGTTAAGGGGTTACTGTCAAAAATTGTTCTAGGGCTGAGGTTCTCAACCTGTGGGTTGCGACCCCTTTAGGGGTCAAACGACCCTTTCACAGGGGTTGCCTAAGACCATTGGAAAACACATATTTCTGAAGGCGATTCGTAACAGTAGCAAAATTCCAGTTATAAAGTAGCAACAAAAATAATTTTATGGCAACAAAAATAATAATACATGAGGAACTGTATTAAAGGGTCGCGGCATTAGGAAGGTTGAGAACCACTGTTCTAGGGCCTGTTGAGTAATACCAATGACCAAAGAGCCCAGCACTTCGAAACATAACCTCTGTAATGTTGTCCCATTAATTTGGCCACTTTCTTGTGTCTCACTACCTGTTTGGACACTATCTAAAATAATCTTGTTTCTCTTTTTTCTCCCATACCCACACTCCATTAGAATGTAAACTCCATTAGGTTAAGAATGTTCCTGTCTCTTTTGATGTACAGCTGTATCCTCAGCGCCTACAATAGTGTTTAATAAATGAATTCTAGATCTAACCATCAGTGTCTTTAAATACAGCCTCTCGATTGATATTTAGGATCAATAAATGAAAGTAAAATGATCTTAAGTTTGTCAGGGACTTCAGAGGTCATGCAGCCCACTGTTTCTTTACTACGTATCTGTGGGTCATTGAGGAAGATGTTTTCCTACTCTGAATCTTGCCTCAGTCTTAGAAATGGTGATGAAGTGCTTTTCTCCTCTCTTCCCTTCTCTATTTCTCTCACTTCGGGGATCCAAAGTGTATAATTTAACTACTTTTTCAGCATAACAATTTTGATCTGGTCCAATATCCCATATAATGAAGGAATTCCTTATATGACATATAATTCTATGATACCCTTCTAGGAGTAGAGAGCATACTGTTGGTGGTTGGTGTGTGTGGTGTGTGTGTGTGTGTGTGTGTGTGTGTGTGTTCCAACAAATATTTATTAAACAGCTATTATGTCCTAGCTAAGGATGTAACATGATAAAAGGTATGTTCCAGCCCTCGCAAGGCTTACAGTCTGGTGGAATTATACAAACAACAAATGAAGTCTCTAAATTCTTTCCCTATCCTCTCTATTCTCAAAGCTCCTTGGAAAGAAAATACAGAATAATGGGAGGAAATAAAGAACAATAGGAATTAAACTTCCAATGGACTATATTAAGGGTAAATAACCACTTTTTAGTTTTCAGGGCCTTTAAATTCCATTCAGTTTAGTCAACAAATAACTGCCTTCCATCTCTAGCCTTTGGCTAGATTCTGAAGAATGAAAGCAGATAAGATGTAGCCCTTACTCACTAGGAGGATAAATGCAAATGTACAAGTACTCTTCCTTTGGACAGCCCTAGCTAATTTAAAATCCTTTTTTAGACT
Organism: Molossus molossus; assembly: GCF_014108415.1. NCBI lineage: Eukaryota > Metazoa > Chordata > Mammalia > Chiroptera > Molossidae > Molossus > Molossus molossus. The sequence continues at coordinate 47,666,099 of NW_023425345.1, read as the reverse complement.
AAACTAAAATCCATCTTTATGTAATTTTGTTGGTCCCAATTTTTTCCCCTTCATTTATTTAACCCATAAACATCAATTGGGGACCTACCATGTACCATACATCATCAAGCTCTCTTCATAGACACATAGGACATGATCCTTGCTTTCAAAAGGATTAGGATATAATTCTGCAACATTGAGGAAGTTGCTTAACCTCTCTAAGTTGTGTTTCTTCCCCTGGGAATCAAGGGTAGTATTAGTACCTACTTCCTACAATTGTTTTGAGGATTAAATGAATAGTACATGCAAAGCACTTACTATAAGGCCTGATATACAGCTTTCAACAAATTCTAGCTATTACTATATCCCTGTGTTTAAAGAGGGATCCAGGTTCATAAATTAGCAGTTGCAGGGTTTATATGAATACCCTAACAGAAGTAAACAGAGTGCTATGGGATTATACCAGAGAAACACCTAATCTTAGCTAGAGAGGCTAGGGAAACACCCTGCAGGAGGAAACATTTAAATTCAGTGGTGCAGGGCTAAATAGTAGAGTTGGAAAGTACACACCTAATGGAAAGAGGTGAGAGAGCACGGAGCATTCAGGTTGTTCAGACTGGCTACTTTCAGGACAGCTAACATATACATGGCCTTGGATGCCATGCTTGGTAAATAAAGATGTGACATGAAGGTAATGGGGAACTATTGAAAGCATGCTGCACAATTAAACTTTCAACTTGGTAAAATCTCTCTGGCAGTAGTATAGATAAAGTGGGCAAGAGAAGGTAAGAAACCCAGTTAGGATGCTATTGCTGTGTTAGTATTGAGAAACGTCCTTAATAAAGCAGTGATGTAGAGGAAAAGAAAACTGATTAAAAGGAATTAGAGCCCTGGCCAGTTTGGCTCAGCGGTTAGAGTGTTGGCCTGCGGTCCAGAGAGACCCGGGTTCGGTTCCCGCTAAGAGCACGTACCTCGGTTGCAGTTTGTCCCCGGCCCTGGTTGGTCGTGTGGGTGGCAGCCACTCGATGTGTCCCTTTCACGTCGATGTTTTCTCTCTCTCTCTCTCTTCCTCTCTCTCCCTCCCACTCTATCTGAACAAAAAAATGTCCTCGGGTGAGGATAAAAAAAAAAAAAGGAATTAGAGCTAAATGATGAATTAAATGTAGATGTAGGAGGAAAGGAAGAGGGGGTATCAAAGATAGATATTAAATGACTGCCTTGAATGAGTAACAGGTGATGACACTGGTTCATAGGGAGAATGGAGGGGGGCAAGTAAGTTCAATTGTAGACATATTGAGTTTGAGAAAGGCTGAGCACGAGTATTCGTATCAGGAGTTTAGAAGTGGTCTAGAGCTGCAGATTTGGGATTCGTGGACAGGTGTTAACTGAAGCCTCTATGTATATGTATGGAGGACGGCCAACATTCAGAGGTGATCAAAAATCTCGTAATGTTGATTAAGAATAAATGTCCAGGCATGTTAGAGGAAAATTGAGAAACAGCACTATCCTCAAAACTAAGAAGAGAGTTTTAAAATAAGCCAACAGTCACAAATTCTTCAATGATAAGAGAAAATTGTTCTTTGGATTAAGCAACCTGGGAGTCACTGGGCAAGAGCTATTTCAGAGTAATGAAGGGACCAGAATCCAGATTGCCAGAGATTTTCAAGTCAAGATAGCAAGTGGGTGAAGAAGACATGCCTGAAGGCTCCCTCTTCAGAGCTGTGAAGAGTGGAGGAAAGAGTGTAGAAACTAGAGTGGGAAGAGTGGATCAAGATTTGACCTTTTTCTTGGTCTACAGAAAAGAGCCTAGAGAAAGGGAGAGCTGAAGATGTAGAATAGATGTAAATAAATAATAAAATAGGATTTCTGAGAAGACAGAAGAGGTGACATTTTGTGGAGGGATGTGTCTTGAACAGGAAGGAGAAGGGACACCTCTTCCGTTAACTAGAGCTGTGTGGACATAGGTACATCTAAAGGGGAGAGAAGTTACTTGCTGATGTCTGAAGCCAAGCTAACTTTTGAGAGTTGATAAAGTGAATGGGGGAGGGACTGAGGTGCAGAACCCTGAGAAGGACCCTTACGAAGAGGAGAAACTTGCCCTGGCCAGTTTAGCTCAGCAGTTAGAGCGTCAGCCTGCAGACTGAAGGGTCTCGGGTTTCATCCTGGTCAAGGACATCTATCCGGGTTGTAGGTTCAATCTGTGGTCCTAGTTGGGATTGTGCAGGAAGCAGCCGGTCGATGTCCCCCCCACCCCCACCCCCCACTTCCACTGTCTAAAAATCAATGGAAAATATCCTTGGGAGAGGATTAACAAAAAAAAAAAAAAGAGGAGGAGAAACCTGTAAATAGTGGGAAATGGCAGCATGGCCACTTGGGACCCTATGCTTTGTCAACGTCTCCCTTTGGTAATGGAGACACCCACGTTGAGCTGCACTAAAGGGGGTCTAACCAGCACGATGTAAAGTGAGACTACTGTCTCCCTCTAACTGTTAGTTCCCTTGTTCGGAATCTTATAATTTTACTAATGCAGCTTCTGATTGGATAAGCTATTTTTTAACCTCTCTTTCATACTGAAAGACCAAGAAAAAGCATTTCTCCAGAAGCCAGAGTCAGAGGAAAATTTGAGTAATTATTACTGTTTAAAATAATTAGCTATTTATAAAAGTCAAGAATTAATTCAGAAATTGTTGTTCAAATTTAATTGGAAAACTCCTTAAACATTTTCAACATAGTGGCAAACACAAACAAGAATTACTTGAAAATATGAACACCCAGTTAATGTTTTATATGTCTATTGAATGTTGAATGCAGATTACATAGAAATCCAATAAGTATTCTATATGGATATGCTATTATTTTCAATTCTCAGTGACTTAATTGGAAACTAAATTCAACCAAAGATTTTTTTTTTCTAGAACATTGTTTTAAAATGTTTTATTTAGCCCTGGCCGGTTAGGCTCAGTGGTTATAGTGTAGGCCCGCAGACCAGAGAGTTCCAGGTTCGGTTCCCACTAAAGGCACATACCTCGGTTGCAGTTTTTCCCCAGCCCTGGTTGGGGTCGTGTGGGTGGCAACCAGTGGATGTGTCTCTCTCACATTGATGTTTCTCTTTCTCCCTCCCACTCTGTCTGAAGATAAATGCAAAAATGTCCTTGGGTGAGGATTTAAAAAATAATAGAATGTTTATTTATTGACCATTCTCCATTATCCTGCACCTGGCCACTTGACACTTAATGTTAAGTTCCTCACCACTAAACCCATATGAGTTTGTTATCCTGTTTCACTATGCTCTCAAGTCTACCATTCAACTAGATATGCTGAAAGTTATAAGCAATCCTTGTATCAGCCTCAAATAGAACTGCTTTTACTGAATTGCTATTTTGTGTGCAGTCATCAGCTTGTACTGAGGGATGCAATAATAAAATATCTTCATAAAATATGTCATTTGTTATGAGTTGTGATTACTGTAAGTAGGGTGAGAGCGTACATTTTTATTTGGGGGGGCAATCCCAGTTTATTACTATCTGTCCCATCATAATGTTTAATAGTTCCCTTTTCACTCTTAAAAAAATACCACAGCCCAGCCAGTGTAGCTCAGTTGGTTGGGCATTGTCCAGTGCACCAAGAGGTCACTGGTTTGATTCCCATTCAGGGCACTTGCCCAGGTTTCTGGCTCAATCCCCAGCAGTGGTAGTGCAGGAGGCAACCGATTGATGTTTCTCTCTCATTGATGTTTCTGTTTCTATCTCTCTCTTCCTCTCCCTTCTTCTCTCTCTAAAATCAGTAAAAAAAATATTTTTTAAAATACCACAAATCAGAATATTGTTTTTTCATTATACGATGTTCTCTTTATGAGGTGCTTTTTGATAAATTTTTTATCTTGTTTATAGGGATTAGTCATATCTGTGGTTATTCTGAGCAACTGAGTTGCCATACCTCCCCTCCCCATATACACACACACAAATGGTGACTCTTTTTTTTTTTTTTTTTTATCCTCACCTGTGGACATTTTTACATTTATCTTCAGACAGAGCGGGAGGAAGAGAGAGAGAGAGAGAGAGAGAGAGAGAGAGAGAGAGAGAGAGAAACATCAATGTGAGAGAGACACATAGAGTGGTTGCCACCCACACGACCCCATCTGGGGCCAGGGACAAATTGCAACCGAGGTATATGCCCTTAGCAGGAACTGAACCCAGTACTCGGGTCTATGGGCCAATGTTCTAACTGCTGAGCCAAACCGGCCAGGGCCAAATGGTGACTCTTAACTACTCAGGTATCCCTTTTTAAATTGACATTAGAAAACTTAGGGCCAAATTTGTCACCTGTATAAATAAATAAATAAATGTATAACAAGCTTAATGCTATACATTTTTATTTTAATCTCACTTCTTTGTATTTAATTCTTGCTTCTTTTTTCCCCTCATCTATTTCTAGTTTATATCTTGAATTTTGTACATGCATCCTTGTTAGCTATCTTAAATTTTTTTGAGATAAGGTAGAGAACACTGTTTTTGAAGCATAAAACAAACATCGTGCTTCAAGAACTAATCTGACAATTTTGAATGACTGAAAAATAGCTCTTTTTTAGCTTGACTGTTTCCCATTTTTGTCTATGTCTTTGACCCATGATAAATTTTGAAGAGATTGTTAGGTTTTGACCACATTTGTTACATTATTGAGATGAAGATACTGCCCTGCCGTGGATTGAGTGGCATCCCATGGACTGAGAGGTCCAGGTTCGATTCCTGGTCAGGGCACATGCCCAGGTTGCAGGCTTGATTCCCAATAGGGGGCATGCAGGAGGCAGCTCATCAATGTTTCTGTCTACCATTGATGTTTCTATCTCTCCCTTCCTCTATCTCTAAAAAATCGAAAACATTAAAAAAAGAAAAAAAATACTTTAAAAAAAAGAGAGATGAAGATACTATACTTCCATGTTGATATGTGATCAGTCTGCCACCTTTAAACAAAATATAGCTGATAACATTTTTTAAAAATGTTTATAACTTCTGTGATTTCAGAGCTTGAATAGAGAGGCAATCCAGCTCAGTGGGCCGGGGGGAGTGGAGGGAAGCACACAAAAATCTGTAGTCAGAAAAACCCTATCTCTGCCATTTATTATGTAACTTTGGGAAAGTCTCAAGTCCTTCACCTGTAGCTTAGAGATAATGTTACCTACCTCATTCTTAGAGTAAATGAGACAACATACGTAAAATGCCTGGCATATAGTTAGATATAAAGAAAATTTTACCTACCATTATTGTAGTTATCATTACAATTTACAGATCACTAACACTAAGGATTTTGCACTTGGTAAGATCTCTGTCTTTTATTTACAACAACAAAAAAGTTTGAAAATTAAACTAGTTAAGACTTTTTTACTGGCAGCATAACAAGCTAGATGTTTTCAAAAAGGCTCTCCCACAGCTAAACACCTAGGCATAGGATAAAGCACAATAAACAAAATACTTTTAAATGTATTGAGAAGCTTGCAAGAAAAATGGAAAGTACCCATGAATCCCACTCACCCCCCAATAAAAATAAGCAAAATAAAACACCAAGCTGAAATCAGAGAGGTAATTAAATGAGTAACTGTGGCTACTTTGGGAACTTATGCTAAGATCAGAAACTAGAGTTTTTGGTATTATGTAGAATGCAGAGGTCCAAGAAACTAGGTCCTAAGGCTCATAGAAATTGGGGGCAGGGCTAATTCTGAGACAGCTTCCCCCCCAAATAAACAGACAACTTGAAGAGGCTACAGCCTCAGTGAATGGGTGACCTGGGGGAAAAATCACCTGCAGTGATGAGTAAATAAGAAAATGTGTTTATTCATAGCTTCAAAGAGAAATAATAAACATAACAGAATATATTATCTATTACCACATGGGTCTAGGGGTGAAGTTTACACACATCTTATGGCCAGGGCCAAGAAATTAGAATGATCCCAAATTGGTAGTACCTCCTGACACCCAGCAGAAATAATCAGAAATCATTTCTGCAGAAAAGCATTCTTTAAGCCCCTCAGGATTTCCTCAAAATAAATGCAGCCAAATATGAATTCACAGTTAAAAAAAATTTTTTTGAAATGCACAAGGAATAAAAAACAATGACCAATAGATTAGACCTGTGAAGACTTCATATCATTATGAGATGCAGAATATAAAGTAGTTAAATGTGAAATGTTTAGTTAAGAGATGGAATTGAAAACATGAGTATGGCCCTGGCCAGTTTGGCTCAGCAGTTAGAGCTTTAGCCCCCAGACCAAAGGTCTGTGGGTTTGATTCCCAGTCAAGGGCTTGTGCCTGAGTTGCAGGTGCGATCCCTGGCAGGTCAGGGTCTTTGGGAGGCAACCAATAGATGTATCTCTCTCACGTCGATGTTTCTCTTTCTCTCTCTCTCTCTCCTTCCCTTCCACTCTCTCTAAAAGTCAGTAGAAAAAAAATATTCTCTAGTAAGGATTAACAAAAAAACTTAAAAAGTAAGGATCTGGCCTGCTGATCTACCTTGCATTATTTTTGAGAAAGAGGCTCTACAGTAGTAGTATTCCTAACTAAAACAGTACCAATTTTAAGTAATTTTAAGAGAAAATGCCACACATGGAGTAGGTGCTTAGTATTTGTTAACTACATAAATCAGCAAGTCTCTAATAGATTCTGCTATCTGGTGTGATTCTTTTATTTGCATATTGATTGACTTTGACGTGTTTGAAAAAATTCTTCCAAAACATTAAATTTAAAACATCAGAGTCCTCATTATGATTCTATAAGACATATGAATTTCAGATATTTCTGCATTTTGTTGAGTGGCATATTCAGGACAGCCATTGTGAGGGTCCATCACTGACCTCATCCTGATGAACAAAATGGCTTTTGCAGAGTTAAGATTTAGGTAGGATTTAACTGTTTAAGCGCTTTTTCTTTCTTTTTGTCCTAAACTCAAGAATTTAAGCATACTAAATATTCAAATTATAGTGCCAGGTGCACAGTTGTAAATAGGTGCTCACTATATACTGCATTTGATAACAATTCTAAGACAGATCTACCTGCTGTGTCTCCAGTGGATTCTTTTTCCTTATTTGTTATAATTCCTTACTCCTTTAAATCCTACTTAACTTTTTTTGTTTGTTTCTTTGAAAAACAGGAACTTCTGGGTTGCATTTATTATAACCATGATGAGAGCATGGTGTTTTTTCATCTTCTTTCCTGTTCTGGCTGCTGTGGAAATGAAGGTTAATATATTTACAGAGACACCATGGATGGTTTCATGGGCTGAGCAATGCACCACTTCAAGGGGTGTTATTCAGATAGACTGCAGTATGATTGAAGATCTCCCCCATCATAATTTGGGTTCTCCCTGAAGCAGACCCCAAGGTAAGGATTGAGAGTGAGCATTTATTTGGGAAGTGGAGTAAACAATAGGGCAGGAAAGTGAGGAAGTGATACCAGAAAGGAAGAAGGCTAATGAAGGGTGCATTATGATGTTAGCTACTCCAGGGAGTGGCTGGAGCTTAATTCCATGGGGAAACTGGGAGATAGTTCAAAATACATGCTTCAGAATTATCCCAACTGAGGGGCGAGGAAACTAGTATTTATATACCAACTCCTGAGACTAGTCATTGGATAAGAGCTGCTAAGTGGGTGTGGGAATGTTGATATCTGGGCACCTTGGCCTGCTGGAAGCAAGATATGGGGCTTTCTGTGGTTCTGGTTTGGGGTAGAAAGTGGAGGGAAGGAACTTTCAGGGGTGCAGATTCAGACACTGAGAGTGGAAGTCAATCAGAGCACAACAAAAGGCCTGGGCATTGCAGAGTCTGCTACAGTTCCCTAAAGTTGGGTACATTCAGCCCTTACAATAGCGTGTGTGTGTGTGTGTGTGTGTGTGTGTATTTACCTTCATTTAATCTGATATTTTAATTCCATGTCACTAATCTAATTTTTACTTTTTATTCTTTGTGTCTCTGGGCAAGGTATAAGATATTGTATTTATTTTTTTATAGTAGCCAGGCAGTGTTCAGTGTCCAAGTACTGTTTGACAAATGTTGCCCGATACTATCTGTTTGTACTAAATGTATTAAGAGCTACCACCCTGAGTTTTGACATGTACTACATTTTTTTAAGTTTCCATTGATCCCTTTTTATTTCCTTTGTAGAAATCTTAAACATGTGTGCGGAATTCAACCCTATTTAATTCTCCAGGGCATAACCGTGGTTTCATTACCTTACATTTCTTTGGCATTTCTCCTCATATCCCCAAATATTTATCTAAAATGTTATACATCCTCATAATAAAAAAATATGTATATACTGAATTGAAGAGTGTAACCATTACACTTGCTATAATCCCCCATTACCATCACCACTCAGAGGTAGCTATGCTCAATATTTAATTTTTGTGTGGACAAGGTATGCTGTGAAATCTGTGCTCAATTTCCTCCACTGTGAAACAAGGGTAATGAAGTTCCATACCCCCAGAAATGTTTTGAGAACATATGGAGATAAGAGAAGCTCTGGGACAGAGCATGTTTAGTAACTGTTAGCTGTTCTTCTTACTCTTCCCTGCACCTGCAAGCACACATGCCAGCTTTTTATATACAAAGGGGATCATACAGTACAGGCAGTTCCGACGTTTGCTTCCATGTGCATTTGCCTTGTTCTTTTTAACAATTGCATGTTGTTTCAGGAGTGTATTAATGAACCATTTCATAGTTTTTCATAGTTTTACAATGTTTGTCACTATAAGGTAATTATTGTAATACCTAAATTAAATTGAAAAATGGGATTTTTTTTATATTGCTTTCTCCTGCCTGATCATCGGATGTTCACAATTTAGCATATGTTTGGAATTTATTCAATTTATTATAATAGTTCATATGCCTCTGGACAATGGATGTCATTGCTTGTGAATACTTAGGTTATAAGATGTATATAGCTATAACCTATTCTATCAGTTAGAATTAGGTTTGTTTGCAAGTAACAGAAATCTAAAATAGTGGTTAAGCAAGACAGAATATTTCTCTCTTATGTAAATATTGATACATTCTATGTAAATGGTTCCCCTTAGACTTGTGCAAGACACAACTTGTAAGGTCCAAGGAGACTATTCCAGATCCAGCCATCACATCTGCCTTCCAGCCAGCAGGAAGGAGAAATGAGCAAAGAAGAGAGGGCAAAAGGTGTACCAACATTTTTAAATGTGTGTGGTAAAATCGCATAACATAAAATGTATCACTTTAACCATTTTTAAATGTATGGTTACTTTAGTGGCATCAAGTACATTCACATTGTTGTGCAATTATCACTATCATCCATCTCCAGAACTACTTTTCCATCTTCTTAAACAGAAACTTTGCACTCATTAAAAAATAACTCCCAGCCCAGCTGGTGTGGCTCAGTGGTGAGCGTTGACCCATCATGCACCAAGAGGTCGCCGGTTCGATTCTTGGTCAGGACACACACCCAGGTTGTGGGCCAGATCCCCATGTGGGGCATGCAGGAGGCAGCCAATTGATGTTCTTTCGCATCGATGTTTCTCTCTCTTCTTCCTCTCTAAAATTAATAAAGAAAAAATGTATTAAAAAGAAAAATATTTTTTAAAATAATAATAAATAAAAATAACTCCCCATCCTCTCCTCTCCCCAGTTCCTTGCAATCACTATTCTACTTTCTGTCTCTATGAGTTTGTTACCCTAGGTATCTCATATGAATGGAATCAAACAATATTTGTTATTTTGTGACTGGCTTATTTTACTTAGCATAATGCTTTCAAGGTTCATGTCATAACATATGTCACCATTTTCTTACTTTTAAAGGGTGAATAAGCTACTGCATTTTGTTTATCCATTTACCCAGAGATGGACACTTCGGTTGCTTCCACCTTTTGGCTTTTGTCAGTAATGCTGCTATGAAACATGGGTGTCCAAATATGTGTTTGGGTCCTGGCTTTTAATTATTTTGGATATGTACCACAAGTGGAATTGGTGAATTATATGGTAATTTGATTTTAACTTTCTGAGGACTGCCAATTCAATATTCCTTACAGGCTGTACCACTTTACATTCTCACCAGCAATGAGCAAAGGTTCCAATTTCTTCACATTTGTTATTTATTTATTTATTTTTTCATAATAGCCATCTTAATGCTCATGAGGTGGTATTTTATTGTGGCTTTGATTTTTATTTCCCTAATGATTAGTGATGTTGATATCTTTTCATGCAATTATTGGCTATTTGTATATCTTCTTTGGAAAATGTCTATTTAATTCCTTTGTCTATTTTTGCTGCTGTTGTTAATTCTCACCCTGAGGGTATTTTTTCCCTTGATTTTTTTAGAGAGTGGATAGGAGGGAGAGTGAGCGAGAGAGAGAGGAAGAGAGAGAGAGAATTAGATGTGAGAGAGATACATCAATTGGTTGCCACCCACACATGCCCCAACTGGTATTGGGGATTGAATCTGGAACCCAGGCATGTGCCCTTGACTGGTGAACTTGACCAGGAATCAAACCTGTAACTCTTTGGTGTACGGGACAACACTCTAACCACTATACCACACAAGTCAGGGCTCCTTTGTCTATTTTAATTGGATTTTGTTGTTGTTGAGTTGTGAGAATTCTTAATGTATTTTGGGTATTAACTTCTAATTAGATATGTGATTTACAAATATTTTCTCCCATTCTGTGGGTTTTACTCTGTTATAGTGTCCTTTCATGCATTAAATTTTTTACTTGATGTAATCAAATTTATCTATTTTTTCTTTTGTTGATTGTACTTTTTGTGTCATATCCAATAAATCATTGCCACATCCAATGACATGAAGCTTTCTTCCTATGTTTTCTTCTAGAAGTTTTATAATTTTACCTCTTACATTTAGGTCTTTAATCTATATTGAGTGAACTTTTATATATGGTGCCAGATAAGGATACAATTTCATTCTTTTGTGTGGGGGTATCTAGTTTTCTCAACACTATTTGTTTCAAAGACACCAACTACCTTTTCTAGAAAGGGTCCTGTAAACTGCCATGTAACACTCTTATTTCAATCCCCTTGACCAGAACATAGTCACAGGTTACACTCAGCTGCTAGGAAGATTGGCAAATGAAGTTGCTACAAACTATTTTAATTAAAAATAGAATTTAATTTTTCAAGATATTTTTCTTTCTTATTTTGATTACCTTAAAATACTATAAAACAGTGTTATACAGTGATGTACATTCAGGTGTCTGCATTTAATTTTGAGAGCAGGACACTAGCATTTTATGTAGGTAATATATTCTTGAAGGTCTGGTATAATATTCCAATTGGAATAAATGTAAAGTAAATGGTGGTGGTGGAGGTAGTGGGGAGCTGGAATACTTTTTCAGAGCCTATAAGTTTATTACGGTGATATTGATCTTGTAGCTGAGTCACCAGTATTCTTTTTTCCCCATTATTTTTGCCCAGATACTCGAGGATTTGTAAAGATTAAAGATGTATGTGCTCCTTTTATCCTCACCCGAGGACATTTTTCCATTTTTTGTTCAGGCAGAGTGGGAGGGAGAGAGAGGAACAGAGAGAGAGAGAGAAACATCAATGTGAAAGGAACACATCGAGTGGCTGCCACCCGCACGACCGACCAGGGCCGGGGACAAATTGCAACCGAGGTACGCGCCCTTAGCGGGAACCGAACCCAGGTCTCTCAGGACCGCAGGCCGACGCTCTAACCGCTGAACCAAACCCGCCAGGGCTGTATGTGCTCCTTTTATGTGTTTCAGCAGCATTTCTAATATTTTGCAGTGTGCCTTCTTCCAAATGAACAATATTGGCTGTTGTAGGGTTTGGCCTTCTTCAGAACAATTTATCACATTTAATTTCCATTCCAAAGTTACTGATATGGGAGCAAGTTTTCAAGCACCAGCATCAGCACTTGATGGCATTGTATGAGCAATTAAAAACAATTTTACATTAAAATAATGATGAGCCCTGGCCGGTTTGACTCAGTGGTTAGAGCTTCGGCCTGAGGACCAAAGAGTCTCAGGTTTGATCCCTAGCCCTGGTTGGGGTTTTGCAGGAGGCAGCCAATCAATGTGTCTCTCTCGCATTGATGTCTCTCTCTCTCCCTCCCTCCCTCCCTTCCTCCCTCCTTCCCTTTTTTCCTCCCTCTTTATCTAAAAAGAAATCAATGGAAAAATATTCTCGGGTGAGGATTAAAAAAATAATAAAATAGTGATGAATGTTAAATGGCAACATAGTGATCCAAATTATTCCGTTCCAAACCACGTAATTGAAGTGTTCGTAGTGTATGAAGGATAGGTAGGCACTTCTGTTGAGTAGTTGTGGTGACAAAACATGAAACATATTTACTTGCCTACCAGAAATTATGCAGCTTTTAATAATTACACAATTCTTAAAACATTTTTAAATGATTTTAAATTAGCATCTAAAATGAGCCTTTATTAATATTTCTGTTGTGCTATTTCAAATTTATATAAACTGATACCATACTATATTTTGTGTCTTGGTGATGTGATGGAAAAGAAACAGATATATGAAGTATATAATTATTAAGTATAAAAGTCCTACTTTTTTTTTAGAAAACTTATTTAAAATACTAGGTGGTGAGGGGAGAGTACAGATGAAACAAAATTGACCATAGGTTGTAATTAGTGAAGCGATACATGCATGGAGGCTTGTTATTATGTTATTATCTTGATTTTAGTGGCTTGAAAATTTCCATGCTAAAAAGTTAAAAATAAATAAAGAAATCTTGTTCCATTAACATGAAGTTATACTTAATTGGATTGGTGTGCTTTGTCATCTTTTTCTATCAGAAAAGTGGGAACAAAAAGAGGTAAAGCATACATGCCTTGACCAGAGACTGCTTTCTTTTTTTAAATTTTTATTTTTATTTTTATCCTCACCCAAGGACATTTTTCCATATTTTGTTCAGATAGAGTGGGAGGGAGAGAGAGAGAGAAACATCGACATGAAAGGGACACATCGAGTGGTCGCCACCCACACGACCCAACCAGGGCCAGGGACAAACTGCAACTGAGGTACATGCCCTTAATGGGAGCCGAACCTGGGATTCTCCAGACTGCAGGCTGATGCTCTAACCACTGGGCAAAACTGGCCAGGGCAGAGACTGCTTTCTTTTTAATCCTCACCCAAAGATATTTTTCTATTTTTCTTCAGGTAGCGTGGGAGGGAGGGAGAGAGAGAAACATTGACGTGAGATGGACACATTGACTGGTGGCCTCCCGCACAACACTGACCAGGGCCAGGGATGAATGGAAACCGAGGTACATGCCTTTGACCAGAATTGAACCTGAGACTCATTGGCCCATGAGCCAATGCTCTAACCACTGAGCAAAACTGGCCAGGGCTTTTTTTTTTTTTTTTTTTTTTTTTTTTTAGAGAGAGAAATAGAAACATTGAGGTAAGAGAGAATCATCAATCCACTGCCTTCCACACGCCCCATACTAAGGATCAAGCCCGAAATCTGGCCATGTGCCCTGAACGGAAATGGAACAGGGACCTCTCAGTCCATGGGACAATGCTCAATGCATTGAGCCACACCAGCCAGGCAGAGCCACACCAGCCAGGCAGAGACTTCCCTATGCTGTAATTTACATCCTGGTGATTATTCTGTAACTACCAATTTGTGCTTCTTAATCACTTCACCTTTTTTACCTAGCCCCTCAACCCCCTTCTCTCTGTCAACTGTTTGGTTAGAGACATCTTTTGAAGGAGACAGGTATTGTTGATGAAATTAACCACCCTGAAAGAAATGATATATTTGCTTGCTAATTCTAAACTTGAGCACTGAAAGACCCAAATGGAAACTTCCTGTGGAAGGAGGTAAACTCTCTTGATAATGTGTAGTATCTGATATTGGATGATGAATGAAAACTCAGCTCTGGTGTCATAGCCTCAGGTGAAGGCTTGTGAGTAATTTCTTCCAATAGACAGCAACCAAGGAAAGGAACTATATTTAATTCCTGGGATTCACCCTCATAGTTTTCCCTCTAGACCCAGAGAATTAATTGTTTCTTCTCCTGTTCAAAGTTAACTCCACATCTGAGTTGTTGATCACATCTATTCCATCTCCTCTGGGATTTTTCAACGTCAATTATTCCCTTATTCCCTCCCTAATATAATCAGCCTTTCTATCTACTTTCCACAGCATGGAAATGTGTTCAGATCTCCTGTAACTTCCCATCCCCAGATAGCTAAGACTGTTCTAGCTTCCTTTTCTTCCATCCCTGAACAGCTCATCAAAATAACTATATTTACTCCTGCTCTCCAATTTTTCACCTTTATCTTACCATAATTAGACTACAACCACTATATCCCTGAAACTGCAATGGTGAAGACCACTAATTGCCTAATTAAAACCAATGTTCAGTTTAACTCTTGCCTTATTTAATCTCTCTAATTGCTTTTTTTTAAATTGTAAAACAGGCACAGTTTTATGTGCTTCATAAATATCAGCTCATGTAATTCTATAACAATCCTTTGAGGTAGGTACCATTATTATCTTTATTTTGTAGATAAACAGAAGCAGAAAGAGAGACTGAGTCATTTGTCTAGGATCACCAGCATCCTTTTTTATTCCTTTAATTCCTTGGGTTTTGGGGTTTCTGAGATGACAGCTGAAGTAGAGTAATCCCGCACTTCTCCCATGTCCTAATCCCTGGAATTTATTAATATGTTACGTTATGTGGCAAAGAGGAATTAAGGTTGCTGATGGCATTAAGATGACTAATCAGCTGATAGGGAGAACAGCCTGGATTATTCATGTGCCCAATATAATCACAAGGGTCCTTAAAAGTAGAAGATGGCCCGGCCGGTGTGGCTCAGTGGCTGAGCATTGACCCTGCACCACAGAGGTCACCGGTTCGATTCCCGGTCAGGGCACATGCCCAGGTTGTGGGCTGATCCCCAGTGGGGAGCATGCAGGAGGCGGCTGATCGATGTTCTCTCTCTCTCTCTCTCCCTTCCTGTCTCTAAAATCACTAAAGAAAAAAAAAAAATTTTTAGCCCTGGCCGGTTTGGCTCAGCGGTTAGAGCATCCACCTGCGGTCCAGAGAGACCCGGGTTCGGTTCCCGCTAAGGGCATGTACCTCGGTTGCCGTTTGTCCCCGGCCCTGGTTGGTCGTGTGGGTGGCAGCCACTCGATGTGTCCCTTTCACATCGATGTTTCCCTCTCTCTCTCTCTTCCTCTCTCTCCCTCCCACTCTATCTGTGCAAAAAATGGAAAAATGTCCTCGGGTGAGGATAAAAAAAAAAAAAAAAAGTAGAAGATGGAGGCAGACATAGAGAGGCAGAGAGCAAGGTCCGAATGATGTAAGACAGGCTGGAGCTGCTGCTGCTGGCTTGGAAGACGTATGAAAAGACCAAAAAATTAACATCATTAAAATGTCCATACTACCCAAAGCAATCTATAGATTCAATGCAATCCCCATCAAAATACCAACAACATATTTCATAGAACTAGAACAAATACTTCAAAAGTTCATATGGAACCAAAAAAGACCCCGAATAGCCACAGCAATCGTGAAAAAGGACAGCGTAGGTGGGATCACAATACCGGATATCAGGTTATACTACAAAGCCACTGTAATCAAAACAGCCTGGTGCTGGCACAAGAACAGGCAGATAGATCAATGGAACAGAATAGAGACCCCAGAAATTGTCCCAAGACAATATGCTCAATTAATATTTGACAAAGGAGCCCTGGCCAGTTTGGCTCAGCGGTTAGAGCGTCCGCCTGCGGTCCAGAGAGACCCGGGTTTGGTTCCCGCTAAGGGCACGTACTTCGGTTGCAGTTTGTCCCCGGCCCTGGTTGGTCGTGCGGGTGGCAGCCACTCGATGTGTCCCTTTCACGTCGATGTTTCTCTCTCTCTCTCTTCCTCTCTCTCCCTCCCACTCTATCTGTACAAAAAGATGGAAAAATGTCCTCGGGTGAGGATTAAAAAAAAATATTTGACAAAGGAGGCAAGAGCATACAATGAAGTAAAGACAGTTTCTTTAATAAATGGTGTTGGGAAAATTGGACAGCTATATGCAAAAAAATGAAACTAGACCATCAACTTACATCATACACAAGAATAAACTCAAAATGGATAAAAGACTTAAATGTAACCTGTGAATCCTTAAAAATCCTTAAAGAAAAAAAATGTAGGCAACAAAAATTTGGACATCATACGCAGCAGAATTTTCACTGATACATCACCTAAGGAAATAGAAACAAAGGAAAAAATGAACACACAGGGCTACATCAAACTAAAAAGTTTCTGCACAGCAAAAGAAACGACCATCAAAATGGAAAGGCAACCCACTGCATTGGAAAGCATAATTGCCAATGATACATCAGATAAGGGGTTAATTTCCAAAATATATAGAGTACCCAATTAAAACATGGGCAGAGCCGTGGCCGGTTAGAGCGTTAGCCTGCGGTCCAGAGAGACCCAGGTTCGGTTCTCACTAAGGGCATGTACCTTGGTTGCAGTTTGTCCCCAGCCCTGGTTGGGTCATGTGGGTGGCAGCCACTCAATGTGTTCCTTTTGCGTCTATGTTTTTTTTTTCTCTCTCTCTCTTCTTGTCTCTCTCTCCTGCTCTAGCTAAACAAAAAATAAAAAAATGTCCTCGGGTTAGGATTTAAAAATAAAAAAATGGGCAGGGGACCTAAATAGACACCTCTCCAAACAGGACATACAAATGGCCAAGAGACATATGAAGAAATGCTCAACATCACTAATCATCAGACAGATGCAAATTAAAACAACAATGAGGTATCTCCTCACACCTGTCAGAATGGCCACCATCAGCAAATCATCAAACAAGTGTTGGCGAGGGTGTGGAGAAAAGGGGACTCTAGTACACTGCTGGTGGGAATGCAGACTGGTGCAGCCACTATGGAAAGCAATATGGTGTTACCTCAAAAAATTAAAAATTGCCCTGGCCGGTTTGGCTCAGCGGTTAGAGCATCGGCCTGCGGTCCGGAAAGACCCGGGTTCAGTTCCTGCTAAGGGCATGTACCTCGGTTGCAGTTTGTCCCCGGCCCTGGTTGGTTGTGCGGGTGGCGACCACTCGATGTGTCCCTTTCACATCGATGTTTCTCTCTCTCTCTTCCTCTCTCTCCTTCCCACTCTACCTGAACAAAAAATGGAAAAATGTCCTCAGGTGAGGATGATAAAAAAAAAAAAAATTAAAAATTGAATTACCATTTGACTCAGTGATCCACCTCCTAGGAATATACCCTAAGAAGCCTGAAACACCAATCAGAAAGAATATATGTACCCCCATGTTCATAGCGGCACTATTTACAATAGCTAAGATCTGGAAACAACTCAAGTGTCCATTAGTAGATGAATAGATGAAAAAGCTGTGGTACAATTACACAATGGAGTACTATGCAGCTGTAAGAAGGAAGATCTCTTATCCTTTGAGATGACATGGAGGGACCTAGAAAGTATTATCCTAAGTGAAACAAGCCAAGCAGAGAAAGACATATATCACATAGTCTCACTTATTTGTGGAATATAATGAACATAACAGTATGAGGAATAGGGTAGACCCAGAGATGTAGAAGTAGGGTACAGACTGACAACCCTCAGAAGAGGGGGTTGTGGGGGGAGGGAAGAGATAAACCACAGAACTTATATGCATGTATGCATAACCAATGGACATGGACAATAGAGCCGGGTACGAGGGGGGGGGGGGGAAGGAGGGTGTCAATGGGGAAAAAAAGGCGAAACATCTGTAACAAAAATAAATTAATAAAAAATAAATAAATGAATTAAAAAAAAAAAAAAAGACCAAAAAATGCAGATGGCCTCTGGAACCTGTGAAAGCAAGGAAACTATCTCTTCCTTAGAGTCTCCAGAAGGGAATCCTGCTCTGTGGACACATTGACCTCAGACCAGCAAGGCATAAGTTAGACTTCTAACCTACAGAAGGGTAAGATAATACATTTGTGTTGTTTTAATAGTAAAGTAGTAATGTGTTATAGCACAATAGGAAACTCCTACAATAGCCAACCCTGCTTCTCTGACCATTTCTTCCAAGGGTCCTTTCCTGGTTCCTCTTATTCTGATTTCTTAATGGTTTGTGTTTCCCAGAGCTCTGTCCTTAATACCTGTTCTCATCATATACATTTTCTGTGGGCAATATTACCTGTTCTCATGATTTTGACCACTATTTATACTCTAACTTCTAAATCTCTGATACTAATCCAAACAAACTGCTGCACTTGCATCTCAATCTCTTTCTCTCTCGATAGATACAGGGGTTGGCAAAAGTAGGCTTACATTTGTGAGTATGCAAGAGTTTATTCTTGTATTATTATTTATTTATTAATTATTATATTATTATTATTCTACTTTTGCCCACCCCTGTGTATATCCAACAACTTCCAAGACCGTCTACCTCAATACTCAACAGGCCACTCAAACTTACAGCGTACCCTCCTCTATTTTCTCTTTGGAATCGAGATAAGTCAGAAACTCAGAAGTCACTGTTTAATCTCTTCTCTTACTAATTCTCTAAAACCCAACTGTAGATAAGTCCTATTGATTTCACCTTTCTGAAATCTCTCCAAATCACTTCCTTCTCTCCATCCCCCACCCCTCCTTCTCTACTTTATGACTTGCCTGGTTCTCTTCACTCCCCCAGACTGTAACAACCTCGTTGTGCCTTTCTGTCTGCCCTGGGCCCTGTGGGTCACCCCTCCCCAACTATTTTCCATATAGCCACCAGAGTTACTTTTCAAAACACAAATCCAATCATGTTACTTCACTGCGTTAAAATCTTTGGTGTTTACTCACTCCCTCAAACGCAGAATAAGACCTGGCCCAGCGCAGCTCCCCAGCCTCATGTGCTCTAGTCGCACTACTGTGCCTGCGGTTTCCTGACAAGCTGTGCCATTTAAGCCTTTGCGCCTTTGCAGTTCTACTCTCACTGCTCCAAACGCTCCCTCATCTTCTCTACCTGCCATCAGCTGAAACCCTACCTCATATGTGAGGCCTCCCTCGTTCTAACCAGGTAGAATTAAACACACTCTCTTATTCTTCTGAGCACTTCTGTTAGAACACCTTTAACTCACTGTTGTATTTAGTTTCCTGCCTACCACCCCAAATGAAAGAGAAGCTCTCAATGAATAAGAAGCAGGTTTTATTCACCTTTTCATTCCTACCATTTAACATAAAGCCTAGTATAAATAAGGCAGGTACAAATTGCTGAATACAAGAAGGATTTGGGAAGAGTTAGAGGGAAGCAGAGAGATGAGGAGCTCTTAAAGAACTCTGTGGCTATTGGAGAACATGATAATATATGTTTGAAGCCGATAATGTTGTGAATTTGAGTTTCATAATTCTTTGTGGTCCAGTCACTAATTTGGAAAAATAGTAATCCATGTGCTTAGGTCAATGTCTGGTTAAGAAATATGTGCTAAATGAAGGACTGGATATGTAAAGGGATGAAAAAGAAAGACAGACTTGGTGGAGAAGGGTTTAGTTTGGGAGGATAGTGTGAAACTCAGATACTATTGCAAGGAGCAATGTCAAGCCCATAGGGATGGAGGTGAGAATGTAACACATTGGAGAAACAAGGAATAGAGCAGTTGGATGATATAAAGAGGGCATATAGACAATGTAGGGTGTGAGATGTGTAAATAGAGGGGACAAACCTGGCAGGGAGATGTCTCAGTGGTCCAGGTGTGAGGAAATGAAGGCCTAAACCGGGAGATGGTAGGGGATTAAAATGGGCAAGAGTTGTGTCAAATGGAGGAAGGGTCACTGAGAGAACTTAATGAATTACTTTGTTTAGAAAAGAAAGGAATGAAGAATGATTCCAAGATTTGGAACCTCAGAGATATTACCAAATTAAGCAAGCCCAGAAAAGGGAGCTAGTTTTGAAATAAAATGAGAGCAGTTCGCTTTCCCAATACTTTTACAAGATTGTGATACAGTCGGCCCTCGTTTATCGCGGTTAATCCGTTCCAGACTCCAGGCGGCGATAAATGAATTTCCGCCAAGTAGGATTCTTTGTTTATACACAGTCGTCCCTCGCCAAGTCGTGCTTCGCGGCTTCACTCTATCAAAAGTCAAAGCGCGACGTGGGGAGGGATGACTGTAGTTAGGAGGCATCGTGACCCTTTTAGAAACTAGATTCAGATAAAAAGATTTTCATATAAACCTTGTAATAGTTGGTGTCATCTATAATTTAAACATTACCATAATTTTCTTTACATATTTATTTTGTAATTAGGTAAAAGATTAGTAGAGAGAACTTGGAAAATACAAAAAGCAAAAGCAAAAAAATTATCCACAGTTTTATTATACAACTATAACAACCAAAGTAAAAATTTGGGTGTATACATCATTTGGGTTATTTTTTGATGTATTATCATGTCTTATACCTATGGCTATTTTTCAGTTAGAAATATTATTTCTCCACTGTCAATATTCTTAGACTTGTCTCTTAAAATTGGCTTAAATATTGCACATACTGTATTTTCTTGTGGTAAAAGTATTAAACAGTACATGCCTGGCTGGTGTGGCTCAGTGAATTGAGCATCATCCCATGGTCTGAGAGGACCAGATTTGATTCCTGGTCAGGGCACATGCCCAGGTTTCAGGCTCAAACCCCAGTAGGGGACGTGCAGGAGGCAGCTGATCAACATTTCTCTCTCACTTCGATGTGTCTATCTCTCCCTTCCTCTCTCTCTAAAAAATCAATAAAAGCATATTTTTTAAAAATATACCAAACAGTACAGAATTACTCTTTACAGAAGATTCTCTTTACATAGGATCATTCCATTTGAATCCTTCAATTCTACCAATTCACTCTTGTAAAGGAACCACTGTTAAGTTTGCATTTATTTTCAGAACTCTTTTGGTGCACAATTATATTCATGCATATTTTCCATTTACAAACATCTATATATATGTATAGATTTACTTATATGCTGTGTGTATGGATCTCATGCATACACATGTCTACATGTATGTACAGCATGATTATAATGGCAGCATAGTATTCCATATTATGAATATATTATAAATTATTTAATACTCAATTGCTAAACACATAGCTTTTCATTTTTTTAATTAATTAATTTATTTTTGTTACAGATGTTTCTCCTTTCCCCCCCACTGATTCCCCCCTCTTCTCCCTCCCCGCCCTGTCCCCAGCTTTGTTGTCCATGTTCATTGTTCATGCACACATACATTTAAGTTCTGTGTTTTATCTCTCCCCCAACACCCCCTCTTCTGGGGATTGTCAGTCTGTGCCCCACTTCCACATCTCTGGGACTACCCCATTCCTCAGACTGTTATGTTCATTATACTCCACAAATAAGTGAGATCATATGATACTTGTCTTTCTCTGTTTGGCTTGTTTCGCTTAGGATGATACTTTCCAGGTCCCTCCATGTCATCTTAAAGGATAAGAGATCTTTCTTTCTTACAGCAGCATAGTACTCCATTGTGTATATGTACCACTGCTTTTTTATTCATTCATCTATTGATGGACATTTGGGCTGTTTCCAGATCTTAGCTATTGTAAATAGTGCTGCCAAGAGCATGGGGGTACATATATTCTTTCTGATTGGTGTTTCATGCTTCTTAGGGTATATTCCTAGAAGTGGGATCACTGGGTCAAATGGAAGTTCAATTTTTAATGCAGACCGGTGCAGCCACTATGGAAAACAATATGGTGTTACCTCAAAAAATTAAAAATTGAACTTCCATTTGACCCAGTGATTTTACTTCTAGGAATAGCTTTTCATTTTTATGCTTTAAAAATAATGCAATAAAGAGTATTCTTGTCTTAATTCTGACTTCATTGAGAATTCTTCTAGTGTTTCATTGTTAAATATGATATTCATTTAGATATTCTTTGTCATGGTAAAATAAGCTTTCTCTATGCCAGTTTACTGTGATAATTTTTCTTAAATTATAAATAGTTGCCAAATTTTAGCAACTACCTTTTGGTGTCTAATGAGATGTATTACTTGTTTGACTTATTAATGTGATAAATCATTAATATATGCATTGATAATCTTTCCTGCATTACTGGATTTACCTTTCTTGGTAAATTATTCTTAGTAGTACTATTATTCTTTTAATAATAAACTGTTGAAATTTATTTGTTCATAGTTAATTAGGGTTTTGAATCTATATTTATTTGCTGATATTTTTAACTTGATTAGGAACTGGCTTCTAGATGTTTAAAGGATATGTCAGTGAAAATATCAGAGGCTTGAAAATAGACATACACCCAGTGGCCTAGGAATCTGGGATGTCTTCCATATAGCTCTCATAATAAGCAACAGCTTTGGTCCCTATTAAAAATAGGAAAGAGAACTGCTAGCCCCTCATGTCCTAAGTAATTATACCTCTTCCCTCGGCCTCTAACTTGGAGGGCAGGGCCCAGAGAAACAGTCTCATCAGTGCATCCATGCTGCCTCACCCACTTCCAGACAGCTTGGAATCTGCCAGAGAAAATACTTCTTCTGTCTTACCTTTCTTTCTTTTAAAATTTTTTTCTTTCTTTATTAATTTTAGAGAGAGGAAGAGAGAGATAGAAACATTAATGAGATAGAACATTGGCTGGCTGCCTCCTGCATGCCCCTCACCAGAGATCAGGCCCAGAACCTGGGCATGTGCCCTGATTGGGAATCGAACCAGCAACCTCTTGGTACATGGGCTGACACTCAACCACTGAGCCACATCAGCCGGGCTCTCTTACCTTTCTTTAAGGTCAGCCAACTGGGAGCCAGCATCTCTCAGCTTTTTGAAGAGAGACAGAATCTAAACAAATATAGAATTAAAATAAAACTGTAATTCATTTGGATATCTTGAATCCTTAGTAGCTTTTCATACAAAAACTTAAGATAATTGTTATTAATTCAGTTTTTAAAACTAAACTATTAATATAAAGATGTATTCATTTTTATAAATTATATGAATGAGAAATAGTGATTTTTAAATATGGGAATTGTAGTTGTGGTAAAGTCAGTTTGTGACAATAGTTTTGAATCATTCTAACACTATCGCTGTTGACATACAGGAGAGTGGCATTCTTCATTCTTTCTACCCCTAAGCGTAATCCTGGCACTCCCTGTTATTGACTCATCTGTTGACTGGGGTTTGTGGTATGGAATAAATGAATTAATATATGTAAAATATTTGGATTATTACCTGGCACATAGTAAACCGTCAGGAAACATTAGCTACAGTTAAGTATCATGGGGTAAGCAGTTTCTGACATGACTCCCATTGACCCCTACCTCCTTGAGTGTGGCTGGATGTAGCAACTTGCTATTAATGAGTAGGATATGGCAAAAGTAATAGATATCACTTCCTTGATTACATTAAATAGACCATGACTTGCATTTTCCTGGACTCTCTATTGCCTTCCCAGCTTGCACACTTTTGCAAACTGCCACAGTTTGGCGCAGTATAAGGGTAGTTTCTGTCCAAAAGGCTGCAAGAATCTAAATCCTATCAACATCCAGGTGAGTGAACTTGGAAGTGGATTCATCCGCAACTGAGCCCTGAAGTGACTGCAGCCCCAGTGATGGGGTGAGGCAGATGATACCTTGACTACAGTTTGTGAAAGACCTGGAACCAGAGGACCCAGCTAAATTGTACTCAGATGCCTGACCCAGAGACACTGTGATGCTGTTTTAAATCCCTAAGTTTTGGGGTAATTTTTTTTTTGAATTTTAAAAATTGATTTTCTTTATTGGTTTTAAAGAGTGAGGAAGGGAAAGGGAGAGAGAAAGATAGAAACATCAATAAGAGAGAACATTGATTGGCCACCTCCTACATGGCCCCCTCTGGGGATCAGGCCCACAACCTGGGCATGTGCCCTGATCGGGAATCGAGCCGGTGACCTCTTGGTGATGAGTCGATGCTCAACCACTGAGCTACACTGGCTGGGTAGGGGTAATTTTGTATCCAACAATAGATAATATAATTTCTATTAATATTATGATTACTAGTAATATAATAGAGTTAAAACAATACACTCTGTAGCCTGACCCAGAGTTTGAATCCTAGTTCTGTCACTTACTATCTGTTCAACCTTGTATAAACTACTTAGTCTCTCTCTGCCTCAGTTTCCTCATCTGTAAGATGGGGTTAATAGTTGTGAAGGGCAAATGAGACCCTGACACATAATGATTACTATACCTGTTGGATATTATTTTATGAAGAAGATACTAGAGCATAGACTTTGTTACTGCTACCATTAGCCATCAGCTCTGGTTTTCTATCAAAGTGCTTTGCAAACAAGAACGCCTTCTAGTTTTAGTTTGTAAATGCACTTGACTCAGTGCTGAAGTGAGAGGCAAACAAAAAGAATAATGGTTTCTACGTTATTTCATAAGGAAAAATTTGAAGTCCTTTCAAGTAAGTCTTAAAGAATGGGTTGAGTTCTCTAAAAAAGAAATGCAATCCCATGCTAAGTTGTAGTCTACCCTCTTGTTTTCCCCAAATAGTGCATATTACTGAGATGAATTACAGTAGGCAGGGGAGTAACTTACACTCACAGTTCTAACATTTAGAACACTCACAGCCTAAAATTTAGGTTCAACATCAGCCTAAAATTAAATGCTAAGTCAAATGGAAGTCAAAAAGTAATTAAGTCCTGGTAGTCCAAGAAAGAGCTGGGCAGAAGCAAGGTTTAAAGAAATAATTTCCACGGGAAAGAAATTAAATCTTGAGCCATTATAAGATAAGACAAAAGCAAGCTTGAGAACAAAGAGGCCATTTGTTGAGGCACGGATTAGGTGCCAAAGAGCTCCAAAACTCAAAATTATACATTTATGTAGCACTTTCGAGTTTACAAATGTTTTCTCATGCAGTATTTTATTAGATGCTCACAACGACGGGGTAAGGCAGCACTGACGTGTCATCATTTTGCAATGAGGCAAGGAAAGCTCAGAGGGGTTAAGTTTCTTATTTGAGGTCATGCAGCCACTAAATGGGATGAGATTCAAAACTTCTTTCTGATCTATGATAGGACATTCAGTCTGCCATAGCTGTTAGTTATTTTTATCAGTTTCCAAGTCATTCTGGGTAGAATTATTTAGGACTTAACATTCCTGGCCAGGAATGCACCCTATGTGAATAGGGCATGGCAGAAAGCCTATAAGTGAGCTGGGATTTTTGAGTTCCAAATTCCAAGTAGGCTTACTTTATTCCAGTTAACAAAACCTGCTTTTCTCCATACTATTCCTGCTTAGCAGCTATTTTTTGATACTTCCCCAAACTTCCCGAAATCTTTTGATTTGATTATAAATGTTAAGTTACATAGGCATTCAAAAATGACTCCCTGTTTAAGAACTACCCTGCATTTTCACAATATTTTACCATATAATTTTGAGATAATTTCAATACAGAAATACCATTTGGTATAATGAGAAAAATGGCCCCTGAATTATGCTTTTTAAAAACTTGTTGAGTTTGGCCAGTGTGCCTCAGTGGTTGAGTGTCAACCCATGCATCAAGAAGTCACCGGTTCTATTCCTAGTCGGAACACACGCCCAGATTGTGGTCCTGATCCCCAGTGAGGGGCATGCAGGAGGCAGCCAGTCGATGTTTCTATCTCTCTCTCCCTCTCACTTCTCCTCTCTCTAAAATCAATAAAGGAAAAAAACAT
The DNA here is from genome assembly GCF_014108415.1 of Molossus molossus. Taxonomy (NCBI): domain Eukaryota; kingdom Metazoa; phylum Chordata; class Mammalia; order Chiroptera; family Molossidae; genus Molossus; species Molossus molossus. The sequence goes on along the minus strand of NW_023425345.1, from coordinate 47,640,475 downwards.
GTTTAAAAAAAAGTGTTATTGACACTATTTTAAAAAGTGTACCCATTATGTAGTATTGTAATATGTGTTTTCATCTAAACTTAAAGTTATGTTTTGAAATATACACTAATCTGTCAGTTTTGTCTTTCTTTGCCAAATATGCCTCAGTGATCTTTATATTTAATAATAGGTCATTTATAAACAATGTGCCTGGGACACAGTTTCCATTCCATGTTGCAGCCAGGTCCAGTTTGGCGTCAGGCTAGTTGCAGTCCATTAGTCCATTGTGTGTGGGGTCCGCATGGCTGTGGACCACGTGGGCAAATGCAGGGGAGCCAAGAAAGCTCGCCCCCTGCAACAAGAGTCCCAAGAGAGCCAAGAGAGCTAACTCCTTTGTTTAGGAGATTAAATATTTCAAATCTTCCCGAGCTTGCAGTGGCCATGTGCATTCTGATCAATGACCTCTGTTCCCAGGTGTGACTGAGAGTAAGCCCCTTCACTAGATCCCCAACTTTACTGGGCATGTGTCTCTCTTCCTCTCTATCCAGTCCCTTCCCCCAGCCATCTGCAAATCTGCAGGGATGGACCAATGGCTCCCTGGGGAGTGTAAAGCTTTAGCTTCCTGGTGAAGCTGCCCAAATGACATGCCACAATATTTGGCCTTCCCTTTTCTCCTTTGCTGTTATTAATAACTAGGTTAATTACAATGATATCAAAACCATGCAAACTCATTATTTATTGAAAAACTACTGCCCTCATGGAGCTTACATTCTAATGAGGGAGACATTTAATAAACAAAACAAATAAAATAATGAAATAAATGTATAGTGTGTAGTGGGAAGTAATAAGGACTTAAAAAATCAGAAAAGGAGTTTTAAAGGGAGTGGTTTTTAATTTTTAAACAGGTAGCCTGGAAACTCTCACTGAGAAAGTAAATTTTGAGTAAAGAGAGCCCAGGCCAGGTGGGTCAGTTGGTTGGTGTGTCGTCCCATACACCAAAAAGTCGTGGGTTTGATTCCTGGTCAGGGTACATACCTAGGTTTCGGGTTCAATCCCCAGTCGGGGTGCTTATGGAAGGCGACCGATTGATGTCTCTCTCACATCAATGACCCCCACTTCCTCTTGCTCTAAAAATCTTTTTTTTTTTTGAAAAAAGGAGAAAGGCTAAGTGATAGGATGTAAGTCATGCTGCAGTAGAGGTCTGCAGCGATGGTGATGCAGCCTATGCTCATAAAATCATATTCCAGGTGGTGTTCTAAACTCTTTGGAATAATGCATCTGATCTTTAACCCCATTCTAAGGAAGCAATCACTTACAAGAAAGCAATTGATCTGAGGTGGATTTGGGAAAGGAGATCAGGGTAGGCTGCACAGAGGGGAGGACATTCAAGCTGGCCCCAAATGATGAGAGTGAGTGTTGGAAATGGGTAGCTACTGGATGCTGGAGAAATAGACAAAGGAAAACAGATATTGCAAGATACAGAGATAAATACACTTGATATAACTGGGGAATGTGTCTGGGAGTGAAAGCCATTTAAAAAAATAACTGTGCCTTGATGTTTTGCTAAGGGGACAATTTTTTTTTTTTAAGATAACAGATAAAAGGACAGAGGAGAAAGCTTTTATATTTATGAAGGCATAAAGGATCTTTTAGGGTCAAGGTGTTATTGGTAGGCCGGGAATGGGGGAGAAAAAGTCTTCCATCCACCATTGCTGATTATCTCTAGGGGAGGAGCAGGGAGCAGAATTCAAGAAATGAACAGATAGAAGTGCTGTCTCTGTCAGGCAGATATGATTGACGCACAAATCTTTTAAGTGGCTACCTCTTTGCCAAGTTTTAGGCCAACTTTGGAGGTGCCATGTTGACTATACAAAATACCTCTGCCTTCTGATTTTTGTGTGTATGTCATATTGATTTTTAATGTTCAAGAGAGTTTTTAAATATTTCATGTATTTTCTCATACATTTTCTTCTCCGAACGAACATCGAGGAGTTGTGTGCCTCTTGATGAATATTGTGCTAAAGAAAATTTTCTCAATTTCCGTGCTTCTTCAGTTCAAGAGACAATGATGATTTGAATATTTTTAACTCCATTGTATTGGCTAGGGAATTACTTCAGCACAATGCTGTCACAATTTTTATTACAAATATTAGTGAATGGGAGGAAGTTTTCCTTGTGAGGTTACAAGGCTGCTAAAGGACGTCGCATTGTTCTGAAGTGGCCTACAGAGCTGCCTATGCTTCGGCAGTCTTTTAATTTAACAGGTATCTTTAACTACTAATAATCTTTCTTTTGGGTGTTCTTATTTTTTCAAGTATAAATGCCTCTGAGAATTTATTCAAATCAGATAAGCATTAATCTATTGGCTGTAAAACAAAAAGCATCATCAGTGACATAAGTAGGTGACTTTTTGGAATGAAAATAAGGAGTTTGACCTTATGTCTCATTCTATGGATGTGCTAATAACAATGAACTTGCTCTGTTTGTGGATTTTTGTTCTATTAACTCTTTATGAACGATGAAATGGCAATTTGCCAGGTGACTTTCCCTCTCAAGCAGGGCACAGTTGTAATGTCTAAGTAATAAAAACAACAGTAGACAAGCAGAGGAAGGAAGAGGCATGGAAGAAATCATTTCAAGATTCATCTGTGTCTACATGTTTATTTTTTAATTAAACGAAAAATATAAAGTGGCCATAATTTGTGCAGTATGTGAGGTTTTAGTTATACAAACAAATAATTAAAACATTTTAAAGGATTAAAACATTATCCTTGTGTTATTGTAAATAGCAACAGTGTCAACACTGCATACATATTACTAAAATCAAATTATGGAATTCTCTGGACTGCAGGCCGACGCTCTAACCGCTGAGCCAAACCGGCTAGGGCAAATTATGGAATTCTCTAACAGAGTAAATAACTAAGTTATTAAAATAAGGTTAATGGAAGAAATCCACACCAAATAAGCCACAATTTGATATTGAAATGAATTGTACATATTCTACAAGGTCCACACTTAGTTCTCTTTTCTCCCCCCTCCTCTGTTTCCCTGGGCAATTTTCTACCCATATCTGTAACTATCTTCTATGAACTAACCTTTGTCAAATCTCATCTTCATCTCTGAATGCTGTCATGTGTTACAGGCTTATCTTTTCAGTTACTGTGTCATTCTCGTTTGGGGAATGTAACAGGCAATATATCCCCAAATGTTCTCTTCATTCTGGGTTAATGGCATCACACTTCATTCATGCTCAAGTCAGAAACCTGTGAATCATTCAAGATGTCCCCCTCTCCATCAAATTCCACATCCTGTTGGTAACGATCTCCTTCTGCCTATCCCATTTTTCAAATATTGCCTGAATTTATCTCTTTATACTGCCATTGCCACAGTCAAGCCCTCTTCATTTCTCACATGAATTCTAACTGTTGTCCACACCTCCTTGCCCTTCCACCTTATTAGCTGTGCTTCGGCCAGAGTGACTGACCCATCTAAAATGTAAATGTGATCATGTCATTCTCATGCTTGTCACCCCAGGCCTTGTCATCACTCACAAAGCTGCAACTTCCAGTACAGTCTGGCCTTTGTCCTTGTTCAGCCTTGTCTGTTGTCACTCTGTGCACCTTGTTCTGCAGCCATGTTGGATGACTCAGGTTCCTTCAAATGACCCTCTCTGTATCTTTATATATCATCTTCTGGAATGTTTTTCTTCTATTCTTTATTCAGAAAATTTCTTGGCATACATCAAGATTCAGCTCAAGTATAGTTTCTTTCAAGAGGCTTCTTTGAACTTCACAAGCACATTCTCCTCTGTGCTTCCAAAGTGCTGGTTTGTATTTCTAACATACCCTGTATCTCACATTGTTATAATTATTAATTGGTATGTTTTCCTCCCTGAAATCTAACTTTTGAAAGGCAGGAACAGTACCCTACTCATTTTTTTGTCCCCAGTGCCTAGGATATAGCCAAGAAATGTATAGAGCTTCACTATACACCAAGCACTATTGAAGTTGCTGGGCCACAAAGATAAATATTACAAACAGCATATGCCTTGGTATATTCACATATCAACCCATACATCTACATATCCATCCACCCAGTTATCCATCCATCCATGCATCCAACCATCCATCTATCAATCCATCCAATAAATACTTGTTGAGGGCCTATCATGGCAATACTGTGTTCTCTAATGGTAAACAAAACTGTGATATCTGTTCTCATGCAGCTTAAACTCTACTAAGAGAAATAGACATTAAGAGAGTAAGTACATATAAATTATTGCAAACTATGAAAAGTCTATGAAGGACAAGAATAAAATATTACAGGAGAGAGGGATATAGGAAACCTTCAGATTGGGTGGTCAGGGAAGACTGCTCTGAAAAAGTGCAAGTCAGTAGACAGTAGGCTGTAAGTGGTCAGTAAAATAAAACTGTACAGGATTGTTCTGGAGAAACACATTCCTTGCCTCTGGCACGTCAGAGGCCAGCAGGTTCCAGGGACTGAGTGGTCATAGGCGCTACAGCTTCTGAAAGGCGGAGGCTGCTTTCTTTCAAGACCTCTTCCGCAGAGTTGGTAAAAACACAGATGTGGGCAGAAGAGAGAAGGAAGGTGTCTTGCGACTCCTTCCTGGAGACTTGAGTGGGTAAAGGGCACAATGAGTGTGAAGGGGTTTTCTCAGGAAGGCTTCTTCAACCAGAAAACTAGACTGAGGACTGAGGCCATTGCTGGTCTACAGTTTGGATTTCTTTACTATGTGACTCATTTCTTCCTCTTTTGTCTTTACTTGTTTTATTAAAGACATACTCTGTTGAGTAGCTCAGCATCCTGGTTTTATGTAACAATTCCTTGCTACCTATTTAATCTTTTGTTTTCCTGTTTTCACTTGCCTTACATTACCATAAGTCCTCATTTCTAGACTTTAAAGATTTTGAGGTCTACTTTATATTCTTATATTTTCTTATTTTTATTTCTATTTTTTGCTTTTTATAACTTTCATGTTTTAATTTTTTAACTGTGCATATGCATGTCTTATGCATAGCTTATATTTTATTATGTGCAGCTTCCTAGCATAGCTTACATTTATTTATTTATCTTTCTTTTATTGAATTTATTAGAGTGACATTGGTTAATAAAATTATATAGGTTTCAGGTGTACGATTCTATAACACATCATCTGTATACTGTATAGTGTGTTCACCACCTCAAGTCAAGTCTCCCTCCATCACCATTTTTCACCTCTATATCCCCTTCTACCTCCCCCGACCCCTCTTTTCTCTGGTAATCACCATACTATCATCTGTGTCTATAAGTTTTTGTTTTGTTTTTTATTTAATCTCTTCACCTTTTTTACCCAATATTTTATTTATTTTTCACTCTTTTAAAAATTCTTGACTTTGGGGGAAAAAAGGAGGGACATCTGTAATAAAAAATATTAATAAGTTAAGTATTTTTAAAAAGCCTTGACTTTTAGAATTTTCCATTTTTAATTACATTTTCATTTTATTTTGCATTTAATTTTTATTAGTTTTTAAAATTCTTTTTATTTATTAACATTTTTTTAGAGAGGGAGGAGGGGAGGGACAGAGAGAGACATCAGTGTGTTGTTCCATTTATTTATGCACTCATTGGTTGATTCTTGTGTGTGCCCCAACCAGGGATCAAACCCACAACCTTGGTGTATGGGGATGACCCTCTAACCAACTGAGCTACTTGGGCAAGGCTAAACTTAAACGTTCTGAAATAAATTTGTTCATTAATAAATTTTACAAGACATATAAAGTACAAAGAAGAAAGTAAAATTTATCTGTAATTCCACCATCCTGAGATAACCACTGTTAAAATGGGCCTGGCCTGTTTGGCTCAGTGATTAGAGCATCAGCCTGTGGACCAGAGAGTCCTGGGTTCGGTTCCCGCTAAGGGCATGTACCTCGGTTGCAGTTTGTCTCTGGCCCCGGTTGGGGTCCTGTGGGTGGCAACCACTCGATGTGCCTCTCTCACATCGATGTTTCTCTCTTTCTCTTCCCCCCTCTCTCCCTCCTGCTCTATCTGAAGATAATGCAAAAAAAAAAGTGTCCTCGGGTGAGGATAAAAGAAAAAAAGATAATATGCATGTATATGTACTATATATTATTGTGGGGGAGTTATTATATACTCGTGTATTTTAGACATGTGATTAGTATTATATGAAGTTTTGTATCTTAGTGTTTTTCATTTAGATTTATATCAAAGGCATTTTACAATATCATTAGTATTCTTTAAAACTCTCCTAATGGATTTTAATATATGACCTCTTGGGCAACAAGAGAGTGATTACAAATTCTAAACTGGTTTGGACACTATTCTCCTTTATTTGAAAAGGATTTGACTTGCTCAGAGACATTCTGAAGGAGATACAAGTTCCCTTGCTTACCCTTTGGGTCTATCACCCAGTGGACTGGATACTGGCTATTGGAGCTTACCAGATCCCCTTATCAGAAATATTCCCAGTTCCCATCTTTATCTAGTGTGTTATCTTAGATGGCTGGAGCAGAGGCTATAAAAAACCAGATAGATTCGACCAGGAATCTCAAATATAGAAGTACATGAGATAGTAAGTCCAGATATCATATCTTAGTCTAAGAGGTTATTTGGAAGGTAGTGTGATCATTTCATAGACCAAGTGTCATTATCGTATACTTGAATTGATTAACCAAGTTCTGAAGGCCATCTTCCACTGATCACTTTCCTGGATGCAGAAGAGTTATAGGGCCTCTGGGGTATAGTTTTGTTAAAGCTTGTGTCCTATCAAGTTGAAACAGGAGGCTGAAGAGTAGTAGATATGGATAATGATTTCAGATTGTGACTATTTAATACCATGGTGGTCCTTGTGTAGAGCTCCCCATGCCTTTTTTTTTTATCCTAACCTGAGGACATTTTTCCATTTTTTGTTCAGATAGAGCGGGAGGGAGAGAGAGAGAGAGAGAGCAACATCGATGTGAAAGGGACATATTGAGTGGTTGCCACCAACATGACCCAACCAGGGCCGGGGACAAACTGCAATTGAGGTACATGCCCTTAGCAGAAACCAAACCCGGGTCTCTCTGGACTGCAGGTCGACACTCTAACCGCTGAGCCAAAGCGGCCAGGGCCCCATTTGTTTTCTTTATGGAGAACATTAGAAGTCCTGCAGGGGAAGACTGAGGAGGCCCTACTTCAGTTTATTTTAATTATTCCATTATATTCTTGTGAAGCACCTCAACTCAGGGAAAGGAAAATGAGCTTTTGGGATCTAGGCATGACATCAACTGCATAGTCATTCTGTGATTGAAGTTGGGGTGCCAATTGTTTCTTCTGGCAGTGAATGGTATGAACACCCAACCAGAAACTTGGAATCATTTTTTACTTCTTTTTCTCTCACTGCTAATCATCAAAACCCATCAATTCTAATTCCAATATATTATATAAATTATATAAAACAATCAATTTAATACATCCACGTCTTTTCTCTTCTATTACCTTTGTCCTGGCTTCAATAAGATCTCACCTAGATTTTTTTAATTTTTTTATTTTATTTTTTATCCTCACTCGAGGACATTTTTCCATTTTTTGTTCAGGTAGAGTGGGAGAGAGAGAGGAACAGAGAGAGAGAAACATCGATGTGAAGGGACACATCGAGTGGCTGCCACCCACACGACCAACCAGGGCCGGGGACAAACTGCAACCGAGGTACGTGCCCTTAGCGGGAACCGAACCCGGGTCTCTCCAGACCGCAGGCCGACGCTCCAACCGCTGAGCCTAAGCGGCCAGGGCTAGATTTTTTTCAAAAAGCCTCCCAATTTCTCCTTTATATTCAATCTCACCACACTTATTCTACACTTTGTAGTAAAATAAGACATCATGTCACTCCCTGGGTCAGTCTTTTAGGGAGCAAATGCCAAGTCAAAACTAGAATGGTAAGAGATTTATTGGGGGACAATGCTGTGAAAGATAAAGAAAGAGAGAGGAGTGTGTAGGGGGCAGCCTCAAACCATGTTGTAGGCGAGAGAAGAGGGGAAGGAAGGATGATTGGATAGAAAAAGGCTCAGACTGCAGAACAGCTTTGAGAAAACTTAGCCAGTCTGATGAGAAGCTGAAGAGCCTAGATCTCCTGTCAGAGGGGCCTCATGTTGGCAGTAATGATCTGGCTCTAATACCTCCACTACACTGTGCTCACTCATTGGCTTGAAGCAGCCTAGGGGAAGTGTGACCTCGGCATGAACACTATCGTGGATTCCGAAGGTGTGCCAGCTGGAAGCTCTTAGCTAACTACAGTCCTTGAAGCTGATCCTCCCTTGAAGGAAAATTCTTTCAAGTGGTACATTTCTATGGCTACTACACTCTCCTTTTAGAACACTTAGGTAGCTTCTCCCTTGAGCTCCTTAACATGGCTCACAAGCCCTGTCTATCTTTTTGACCTCATTTCAATTTTCCCTTTCTGCTCCATTTCCCAGTCCATGAACTTCCTTCTGGTCTGGACCCTCTGCATGAAATACCTTTTCCTCTACATTTAGATAACTCTTACTTTAAAAAAAAAATCTTTATGGTCGAAAGTGTTACAGATGTCCCCCATTTTTTCCCTCTATTCACCCCCTTCCTCCTCCCCCAACTTCACCACACTGTTGTCTATGTCATTGGTAGATAACTCTTAGTCTTTCACCAGCTTTTTGCTAAAATACTTCTTCTTCCAGAAGGTAGTACAGCTCTTTATTTACTTCAATCCATTCATTGACTCAAAAATAATACATGCACATGGTAAAAACAAAAAAACAACAAAGCAGGCTCATTCTTCAGAGGTAGCCATTTCTGGTTTTAATCTAGTGGACACCGTTATAAACTCTACTTATACCTGTTTCTTACCTCTTTCCCTCTCTACTTCCAAGTTTTAGTTAGGTTTTTGTTTTGGCTATTTTTATGTTTACCTTTATAAATGCATGATATTTTATATCTGTATTTTAAAACTCCTGCTCTGTAAGATGAGGAAATAAGTATATTTCTACTTCCCCTGCATACATCTCTCCTGTTCCTTCTTACTTTTTCCTTATTTTAACTATTCCATTACTTGAATGTTAACAAAGCCTCTGTTATTTTCTTTCTATTCTATAGAAAAAAAGATATATTTTTTATTTCTTCCTGTAATTAATTCTAAAAATAAAGAAATCAATAAGCTGCATTTACCATATTGAGTATGTAACTGTACATTGGAGAAGCAAGTATGTGATTGAACAGAAATGTCCATGTGGTTAAATCTGTCCACTTAGAATGAGAATATTCCAAGCCTTTTCTTTCACTCCAAAAAAATGGCTCAAATTATTGTTTTCAATTGCTTTTTCCTTTTTGACAGGAGAAATACATCATTATTTGACGAGTGAGAACTTCTGGACTTTAATCATACAATCTGTATGCTGAAGCCTCAGCGTGCTGCAGAGCTGCCGCCCTGAAACCTCTGGGCTCCCAGGTCAGTGCCACTGTTTCTTGAATTTCTATTTCATGTTACTGTAGTATATCGTCAAGAAATGTTTTTGTTTTTTCAAGCAGGCTACAAGGGACATACGTTTTCTGAGTACCTGAACAACATATTGGCACTGTTGTGTAATAGGTAAGAGTTGTACTTTGCAGCCAAGCTTCTTGGGTTCAAAGCCCAGCTCTGTCTCCCATGAGTAGCATGATCTTTGGCAAGTTTCCCAGCCTCTTTCTTTATGCCTCTGTTTTCTCATCTGTAAAACTAGAGATACTAGTACTGAATTAATTGGATTGTTCTGAGGATTAAATAAATAAGTTAATAATTGCAAACACCTTGGAGCTGTACCTGGTTCATAGTAAGAGTTCAAGAAATATTAGCCATTAGTGTAATCCTGAAAATGTCATTATTTTCCCTCACCCTTGACTAATAGTTCATCTGAGTATAGAATTCTACATTCAAAACCATTTTCTCTTCAAGCTCCTCAAGAACTGCTATTGAGATGCTAAATTTCATTTCCTTTGTAAATGACCTGCTTTTTTTTCACCTTCTAGCCATTTTGCACATTCTTTTTACACTTGAAATTCTGAAATTTGCCAGGATGTGTCTAGAGATAGTGTTTTTCTTTCATACTCATCAACACTCAGTGAACTCTTTCATTCAGAGGATTCTAGGTTTTTTCCCCAGTACCATTTTATTCTAATTAACATTATAAATTTTTCTTCAGTGCATTATCTCTGTTCTCTTATTTGTTAATATCTACCATTTCTGCAACTTTATTTTTAAAATCACTAATTTAGTCTTTAATGTTGTTCATTCTATTACCTAGTTCTCTATTAATGTTGTTCATTCTATTACCTAGTTCTCTATTTTTTTTCTTTTAACAGTCACATTTTTAGGCTTCTTTCTTATATTCTTAATGATCTTATTTTTATAGCAGCCTATTCTTGTTTTATTTTTGCAACTTCCTCTAAAATCTCCTTGGAAATACTATCTTTAATTTATGAAGGTTCTTTTCTGTTCCATGTATCATCTCTCTTTCTTCTTAATCAATTGGTGTTTGTTGCTTATTAATCTTTTTCTTTTGTGCTCTAAGGTTTTCTCAAATGTTTGGTTGCCTGTTTATATTTAAAACAAAGAACCATGTTGATTAATATAGGAAGGTAGCCTGGATTTGTATTGATATGAGTGGAGTTGTAAGGGTCTGATTATCTAAAAGTTGACAGCAAATGTGTGTGTGTGTGTGTTTTTACAATCAGGTAGGATTCAATTTGGGGACTATGCTATAATTTATTTAATCAGATTCTTACAACAAATCCTCAATGATTAACACTGCACATGTGATATTTTGCATGTATGCAAGTATATTTTTGGATAAATTTGAATAAGCACAACTGCTGGGGCAAAGGGTACATGAATTTTATATTTTGCTAGATATTGCTAAATGGACCTCCAGAAAGGTTGTAGCATTTAACAATCCCACCAGCAATGTTTGGGAAAATGTTCCACCCTCCCCCGCCCAACCCCTAATACAGTGTAATATCAAACTTTGGAATACTTGTTACTGTGATGGGGGAATTAGTATAAATATAATTTTCATTTGTATTTTTCTTGTTTTGAGTGAGGTTAAATACATTTTTAAATGTTTAAGGGCCATTTTATTTCCTTTTCTGTAAATTGTCTTTACAAATCTTTGGCCCATTTTTCTAATTAGTTTTAAAATCAAGTTTAGCTTTTTATATGTTGTCTGTGATAGGAGTTGCCAATATATTTTTGCTTTGCTTTTATATTCTGCTTATGGTGTTGCTATGGTCTGAATGTTTGTGTCCCCCTGCTCCCCAATAATTCAAATGTTGAAACCTAAACCCCATGATAATAACATTAGAAAGTTGTGCCTTTGGAAGGTAATCAGGTGATGATGGGGAGAGCCCATGAATGAGATTAGTGTCTTTATAAAAAAGGCCTGAGAGAGCTCTCTTCCTATTTGTGAGCAAAAGACAGCTGTCTATGAACCAGGAGGGTCGTTGCCCTCAGACGCTGAATCTGCTGGTACCTTGATCTTGGACTTTGCAGCCTCCAGAACTGTGAGAAATAAATTTCTGTTTATAAACGACTCAGTTTATAGCATTTGTTATAGCAGCCCAAACAGACTAAGACAGATGTGTTTTGCCACGTAGTTGTTTTTTATTTTGATATGCTTAAATTTACCTTTTTTAAAGTGGCTTCTGGGTTCTGTGTATAGTTAAAGACCATCCCTACTCTGAGGCTATAAAAATAGCCTAAGTTTTCTTCTAGTACTTTAGTTTTACTTTTTTAAATAATAAAACAGAGTTAAATGTTATTTAAATTTAAATACACCTGCCCTGGCTGGTGTGGCTCAGTTGGTTGAGTTTTGTCCGTGCACTGAAAGGTCACCGGTTTGATTCCTGGACAGGGCACATGCCCAGGTTTCGGGTTCAGTCCCTGGTTGGTGTATGTGCAGGAGGCAATTATGTCAATGTTTCTCTTTCTTTCTCTCTCCCTCTCCCTTCTTCTCTCTCTAAGAATCAATAAGAATATATATTAAAAAATTTAAATACACCCAATAATAATACATTATTTGTTTCTTTTTCTAACAAGTCAATAAAACTATCGAGTGTTGGGAAACTGCCAAGCTCTTGTCGAACTACTTACAGATCACTTGATAGATTACCAGTGACCCTAACATCCACTGAATTACAGCTCTCATGATTGGGAAGAACGTTTAGAAAGGAAATAAACTATTAACATAATGAATAAAAAATAAATAATAACAGTAAAACAATGATTAATATGCAGTTTAAACCCTTTCTTCACATTTAATCACTTTCAAATATTTCAGAGATGAGGCATCATCATATTTTTTACAGTAAGAAAAAATATCAAGTGCATTAACTATTCTTCAAATCATTTTGTCCAAGTCTAGTTGTACTACCTAATTTGGATTAATATAGACAGTATTTTAAATAAAAATTTTTAAAGTTAATAAGCTTTTAGTTTTCCTTTTTTATATTAATTTTTCTTTCTTTTTTTTGTTTTTTTTGTTTTTTTATCCTCACCTGAGGACATTTTTCCATTTTTTGTTCAGGTAGAGTGGGAGGGAGAGAGAGGAACAGAGAGAGAGAGAGAAACATCGATGTGAAAGGAACACATCGAGTGGCTGCCACCCGCACAACCGACCAGGGCCGGGGACAAACTGCAACCGAGGTACGCGCCCTTAGCGGGAACCGAACCCGGGTCTCTCAGGACCGCAGGCCGACGCTCTAACCGCTGAGCCAAACCGGCCAGGGATCTTTCTTTTTTTTTTTTACCATATTGGGATTGGCTTTATGTTAAGTGTGAGGTTTTAATCCAACTTCATTTTTTTCCAAAGAGGCACCCATTTGTCCCAACACTTTATGCACTCCTTTTTTATTTGGGCATCTGTCTGGACTATTTCCCTCAACAATGGTCAATCTTAACATTCCAGATCTGAATGTGAGCAGAACAGTGTAACTTCTTTTAATTAGAATGGTTTGGGAGCCAGGAGCAAGAGGAAGGCAGCCCCTGGGCCCTGAGCCAGTGAATCGCAGCAGTGAAAGCCACCAAGATCAGCCTACCTGACTGTGTCCTTTTGACCTGGTTAGATTCCCTTCCCGTGATTTAACAGTAGACTGAGTCCTTCACAGTAGACTCTGCTAGGACTTAGCTTGTTGCTGTTCTAAAGGTAAAGGTCCTTATGAATTGGGTTTTCTGTTTTTAAAATATTGCATGCCTAAAACAGACCTGGTTTTCAGAATGTTCATTTTTCAATATTCTCATGTATTTTGAACTTTAATCTATAGCTATCAGAGAAAAACCTTTGTCTAGAGAGTAGATTGGATGCCTTTTCCTAGTTAACCTCAGGGGAATATGGACAAGCTCTCTGGCTTATACATCAGGAATTTCTTTGGTTCTGATTTATTTTCTTGGCAAGACGAATGCAATTTGCCTTCACACTTACATATTCTGTGTCAAGGGATACAATGCTTGTTTGGATATATGGCACCTTTTTATATGCTTTCAACTGTTATTTATTCCACATAGTCTCCAACTGGTTGAATTGCTTCTGGGAACCTCAGCATCATGACTAGAGGTATGTTCAACAGAACCTTCCTAATGGAGAATGGTTGGGGGTGGAAGAGCTCCTCCTGGAAGCATTTACAAAAGACAGACACCTTTTTCTACAGAGACTATTTCTCCCCATATTTATTTACTAACCTAATATGATCAATCTAAGAGGAAGAACATGGGATCAATCTGGAGAAACTGCTCCATACTTCTTTTAGAAATTAGTATCATAGGTTAGGGTAGTTATTGTTCCTATATCTTAACTACCCTGACTATTTTAGATCGTGTAGGAAGTGATTCTTTTTACCTCACTATTTTCACCTCAGAGTCTGTCTGTATTTGTGATTAGACCAGGGGACACTAGGATTGAAGAGTAGCATGAAACAAAAGGCTGCAAGCTATGGGTTACACTTTACTTTTTGCAAGCTTGTTAAGTTCTAAGTCGGGACCTCTCAGACCAAAATGGTGCCTGAAATGCAGGTTGGCTTTAGACTTAGATATCCACTACAGATTCTTTACCGCTTTGTGAGAAGAAAATGTTGGGATTATATATGGTTATGACTTACTGACCTTTTTTTACATTGCGTTCCATTGATGTGAATAATCAATGTGCTTAGATGCATTACGTATTAAGCTAAGACCCTAGTGTGTTTATGCTTATGTACAACAAGCAAGTTGATAGGAATTCGCCATGCTCTGTTTGAGGTCAATTTATATGCAACCTCCAAAAGTGTATAGAACCTAATGGCAGGTTTTGTGTTCTAATCTCAGTGAGTGTTTCGTCTTGCTTTTCTGAAACTTATTTTTTCTTTTTCTTCTTTACTTAATTACATTCCTGTTGTATGGCAGCCCATCCTCAGTAAATTTGCAAGGAGATGGTGGATAAATATGTTTTAGTATTCCTTTGTTCTAAAATAGCTCAGTTCTTATTTTGGAATAGTTCTGAGAGGGTTACCATTGGATGTTAACAGGTGCCTCTACTCTCATTCTATAATACCATTCTATGGAATTACCCTGGTGCCATGCTCTGTCCTAAATACAGTTCTCTATGACTGAGTCCTATAAAATGGTGCGATCAGCATTTTTGTAGCCCATAAGTTGCAAGTAATATAAGCTTGAAAATCAATTGTGTAGAATTTTCTGTAAGACTGATTTTTATCTAGAAGAACTGCATTCCGTTTTTAGATGTTTGACACGTAATTTCGAACTTGGGGAGTTTATAGAATAGGGGTTATGAATAGAGCTGATTTTATTTTTAGACTGTTAAGACACATCTAAGAAGTAATAATTCTCCTTTCACTCCAGTTGGCATACATTTTTAAAAGGACTGTGGCACTTCTTCTTAGCTCAGTTTTAGTACTGCCAGCATTTTAAAATCAATTAATTAATTAATTCATTCATTCATGAATTTTGTTAATCCTCACCCAATGATATTTTTGATTGATTTTTTTTTTTTTTTTTTTAGATAGGGTGGAAGGAAGGGAGGGGGGAGAGAGAGAGAGAGAAACATCAGTGTGAGAAAGACACATCGATTGGTTGCCTCCCACACGACCCCAGTGAGGGCCAGGGATCAAACCTGCAACCCAGTTACCTACCCTTGACCAGGAATCAAACCCACAACCCTTCCGTCCAAGGGTCGACACTAATCACTGAGACAAATCAGCCAGGGCTGCCAGCATTTGAAAAAAATTCAAACTCTTTTTTTGAGGCATAAGAGTACATGTTGAACTTAGTTACTTACTTATTTATTGAATACTTATTTAATGATGGCCTACTAGGTCACTTGGTGCTAAGATTTAGTTATTCAAGTTGATTTAAGGTACATTTTCTGATCTAGGGGAATTTATAGGCTAAAATCAAATGCGCAGACAAGTAATTACAATGTAATATGATAATTCCTATATGGATATAGCAGAACAAAAGCCGTTTAGCCTGTCTGGGTATAGTATTTTAGCTGAGGCTTGATGCATGAGAAGAGTTTTCCAAATGCAAAAGAAGCAGAGGGAGTAGCATGTACAAAGGAAGGAAATAGGAGAGCTTGGTGTATTCTGAAAACACAGACAAAAAGAAACTAGCTTTATTACAGATAAAAACTGGATTAGTTAATACAACTTAGATCAGCGGTTTTTAACCTTTTTCATCTCATAGCATACATAAACGAATTACTAAAATTTCGCAACACACCAGAAGATATGTTTTTTTGCCAATCTGACAAAAAAATAGGTATAATTTTGATTCATTTATACCAGACAGCTATTGTGTTGGCTGTTGTCATTTTTTAATTTGACAATCTAAGGGAAAAGAGGCCAGTGCGCCTGACAAAATCATCAGGTATTGCATGTTTTAAAAATTCTTGTGGCACCCGGGTTGGAAATCACTGTCTTAGATGTATAGTCATAGTAGGCTTCTCAGTGCTTCTTCCTGAATTATATTTAATGCCTCAACTGCAGCACCCCTTCCTCAAAGGGTCAGAGCCTGCCCCTAAAAATGTACCCTACACATGGGGATGTAGTATACAGTACAGGGAATATATAGTCAATAATACTGTAATAACTTCGCATGGTGCTAGACGGTTACTAGACTTAGTGTGGTGGTCTCATCACAATGTATACAAATGTCCAATCTCTATGTTGTACACCTGAAACAAATATAATATTGTATGCCAGCTATGTTTTAATAATTTTTTTAAAAAATTACCCTTTAGATGAGCAGCAAATGGGGTATGTCTACAGTCTGCCTGACTCTAAAAAGCTAAGTCAGTATATCCCCTGAAATTCACCAGGAAAATCACTCAGGCGCCCATGAGAAGGTGTGAATTGGAGGTGATAGGCAATTTGAAAGAGAACATGTGTGTTACTGTGGCGAAAGTCTCCTAACCACAAGACCAAGGGAAAAGATGTAGATGATGTTGTACATTGGGGTGTGGTTTTCATTTTAAGTATAATGAGAGCAGTTAGTGTGAAGTATGAAGGAGTCAAAGGAGGCATGACTGGAGGCAGAAATGTCCTAGGAGGTCATGGTAGTAGTCTTGAGAAATTATCTGGACCAGAACAGGGGTTGTAGAGGTGCGTACGAGGTAAAATCAGTAGGAACTGGATTTTGATTGTATAGCGAAAGCAAGAAAGAAGAAAACTCTAGAGTGACTATCAGATTTACAGGTTGGAAAATTGATTGTCATTCATTAATCTAGTTAATATAAAATGAAAGCAAAAGGGCAAATTCGGTTTGGAACAAGGCACTGAGTTGAATATGTTTGGAGGAAATCTGAGTTTACATATTTATTGCAGATTGGATAAATGGATCTGGAGGTAAGGGATGTGAATTAGTGAAAGGGATTTGGGGTGATTAGCAACTTGGGGTGAAAGCCAAAGTCATGATTAAGTGGATTGAGGAGAGTTTGTAGAACAGGAAAAGAAGGTGGCCGAATTTCCACCTTCTTTTTTTTTTTCACCAGATACTAAAAAGATCGGATTATTTTGGGTTTTCACCAACATATATTAAATAACTAAATATGTATAAATTATTCTATCAGTGGCATTTTGAATGTTAAATCCAGACTCCATACCAACTCCTCGAGTTTAGGAATTGACTCTTTTATAGATGGTATGTGTACTAATCAAGATTTTTAAATTATGAAGATAGAAATAGCCTCTGCCTATCTTAAGTGCACTAGATTCCAAGGGAAGGTTGGGGATCCAGACCTGAGCAGGTTCCAAGTAAGATGAGGCACAGCCAAGATCCTGCCACCGGCTGCCTCTGTTTAGGATGATGCCACTGGACACTTCCCACTCCTGCTGGCAGCAGTACCCTGCACATCCATCCGGAGACTGTGCCCCAAGTCACTGTAGCTGCTGCGGTGCAGCTCTGCCCTGTCCGTGGTTACTCCCTGGGTATGCTCTACCTGCCAGGAGTCAGGCAATGTTGACCCTTCTTTGACTTTCACAGTGAGATGTGGGTTCTGCTCCCCACCTATTGTGTGATTTTTGCCAAACAGAGTGGGAATTTACATGCTGAGAAGTAAAAAAATGCCAGACGGCACTTACCATATCAATAACTAAGATTTACACAATGCTTAGCATTTTACAGAGTGCCTTGGAATGTTTTTCATTTGATTCTTAGTAAAACTGGGAAAGTATTTGAGTTGTTGAGAGGAGGAGGCTAAATTTCAAAGAGGTTAATTGACTAACCAAAAGTTGCAATGCCGGGGAAGAAACAGGAAATTTTGAGTGGCTATCGTATATTAAGTATAGTCCTAGATGATTTTACATTCAGTATCTTTTAAAAATATATATGCTAAGTATTTTATTTAACCACATGTAACCAAATATTAACATTTGAACATGTAATTGATATTTTTAAATTATCAGAAATACTTTACACTCTTTTTCATTCTAAGCTTTCAAAACCCAGTGTTCAGTTTCTACGTACAAAGTATTTCAATTAAAAAAAAAAAAAATCACCAGCCCTGGCCGGTTTGGCTCAGCAGTTGGAGCGTTGGCCTGCCGACCAGAGAGTCCAGGGTTCAGTTCCTGCTAGGGGCACATACCAAAAAAAAAAAAAAAATCACCACACACAAAAAAACACCAGTCTATGCCATAAACCTATTCATCACCCTCAAAATTTTCTTCTATCCAGCCAGTGTGGCCCAGTGGTTGAGCATCGACCCATGCACCCAGAGGGCGCTGGTTCAATTCCTGGTCAAGACACATGCCCAGGTTGTGGGCCTAATCCCCAGTGGGGGACATGCAGAGGCGGCCAGTCGATGTTCTCTCTCATCGCTGTTTCTATCTCTCTCTCTCTTTCACTTCCACTCTCTCTAAAATCAATAAAGGAAAAAAAAAAGTTTTCTCCTGTCCTCTTATTCATATTTATTATGATGATTATTTTGTGATAAGAACACAACATAAAATCTACCCTCTTAGCAGATGTTTAAGCATGTAATACAATATTGTTAACTATAGACTATGCTTTTCTATCCCTGTGCCCAGCCCCAGCGTGTTTTCTAACTGGGGCTGCAGAAACTACTTCTCAACTCTATCTCCTCAGACTCCTCACAGCTGCAGAAAGGGCTTTCTTCCTCTTCCTGTGTCAGGAAGCCACCTTTTGTCACATCCTGCTCTAGTCTCCTAGACTTGGTTTACAGACAGTTAAAATACCAGCATTGGGAGATTTCCTAAAACAAACAAAATAAAACAGAGAAGCAAAAACAAAACAAAAAAAACAAAAAACAATTCTCTCTCAAGTGCCTGGCCCTTTAAATTGAAAACCAGAATTTTCATGATTATTTTCTCTCCTTTGAATGATCTTAAAGTGTATTTTGAAAATCAAAGCTAGAAAATGACTTATTTGTTTTAGATCATTGCTACTTAGAGTGTAGTCCCCTTGGAGCAGTAGCATCCCAGCCTACCCTGGGTGCTTGTTAAAAATACAGACACTCAGGCCCCATCCTATCCCCATTGAATCACAATCTGCACTTAAACAGGATCCCCTGGTGATGTGTATGTACATTCAAATTTGAAAACCAACCAGTCTTGGTAACTTCCGCTCTATTCCTGAAGTCTCATCTCAACCACAATGCAGAGAAAATGACAGATTTACTAGGAATTAAAAATGCATCAGATAATTATATGTATCTTATCCCCAAAGCCAGCATCTTATTTAATGAGGAAACACCTGCCAAAGTCAGGAATAAGACAGTGAAGGCCAATATCATCATTATTATTTAAAACTTTAAAAAAATATATCATCCAGTACCATTAGAGAGAGGCATACAAATTAGAAGGGAAGAGGTAAAATAATCTCTACTTACAAACATTATTATATATCCGGAAAACTAAAACAAAACAAAACAAAACAGAAAAGCCATTGAAAAAATACCAAAACACTTAAGATAATTTAGTTAGACACCAGGTTATAAAATCAGTATATAGAAAGCAACAGTTTTCATATATAAAAATAAATAGTTGGAAGATAGAAAGATCTCTTTTATGATTGTAACAAAAATAACAAAAGTACCTACGCATGAATCTAAAAAGAAATGACCAAAATATATATGAAGAAACGATAAAATATAACTTGAATGACAAAAAAAGTAGACATGAACAAATAGTAAGCTGTACCATGAATTTAGATAGAAAGAGATGCCCTATTGTAATGATATCTATTCTGATAATAACACATATTATCAGGTTTTTTTCCTTGACGTTGAACAAGTTGATTATATTTCATTTGGAAAAGCAATGAAACATAAATAGATTGGAAAACCTTAACAAAGAAAAACAGTGGTGGGGGCTAGATCCTAGACCAGATGTTAAAACATATTACAAAGTCTCTATAATTAGAATAAAATTATATTGGCAAGTGAATAAACAGACAAACTAATGAAACCAAATAGAAAATCGAGAAATAAACCTAACTGCACATGGAAATTCAGAATATGAAAAAAGCAGCATCTGAAATTAGTGGAAAATATAGAGTTTTTAAAAAGTGATATGGAAACAACTGGATAGCCATATGAAAAAGATAAAAATAAATTCATCTGCATATTGTATACCAGTATAAATTCAAAACAAGTAAACGATCTGAATGTAAAAAATGAAATTATGCAAATACTAGAAGAAAACATGGGTGAACCTTCATAATATGTGAGTGAAAGTTTCCCAAATTAAGAGAAAATTATGATAACTTTGGCTATGTTTTTTTAAATTCTGCATGGCAAAATGCCATTACACATGAAATAAAAATACAGGTGATATCTAGGGAAATATTTGTAACGTCTGTCACAGAAAAAGGACTAATACCTCTAATATCTAAAAAATTTCTGCAAACAGAAGAAAACAAAACCTTATAAACTGGACAAGAAATAAATACACACAGTTCACAAGAAAAGAAATGCAGATGGCACTTACAGAAATGAAAGGATACTTAACTTTGTTCATAAAAAGAGATGAAAATTAATTAAAACACCATCTCTTACCTATCAAATTGGCAAAGATCCAAGAGTATAACAATCGGATTTTCTTGGCAAGGCTGTGCAGAAATAGGCACTCCCATACTCGCTGATGGGAGCATAGCCCGGGCAGAGGAACTTGTCCTTATGTAGCAATATATTACATAAATATGTATGCTTAGGTCTGGCAAGGATATTTCCTAAAGATTCATTTGGAAAAGTATTGAATGACATATGTAGAAGGCAATTCACAGTCACCCTATTTGTAACTGCAAAACAGAAAAAAGCCCAAACGCCCTGCAATGAGAGATTAGTTGAAATAAACTATAGCACATTCATACAATGGAGGACCATGAAGTGGTTAAAGGAGATGAAGAGGATCTCTCTCTTCTTCTATGGCTACAGTTGGTTGAAAAAAGTCAAAGGCAGAACAGTATTTGTAATCTGCTACCTTTTATCCAAGAATGGGATGGGATATGAGTATATATTATATTAATGAAACAAAAAACTGCAAATGGTTTTGTGGTAAGAAGTGAGGAGGGTGTTGACAGAGGGGTGGGGATAGGGGTGAATGTTGGAGTTCTCTGAATGCAGTTTGTTTGATGGTTTGACCTTGGAGACACATACATGTTTTTACCTAATCTTAAAATTAGAAATAAAGAAAACAATAACGAATAAGGCAATTCATAAAAATTGGAAACAAAATGAAGTAAAATAAAACAAATGTACGTATTTCAAATTTGTGGATTTGTGTCCTAGTAACATAGAAGATTATTTCATTTTATGTGACTTTAAAACACATGTAACTTGAAAATAAATTGTTAGTGAAATATGTCCTAAGGAGGACAGAAAGAAATGCAGAGAAAAAAAAAATATATATATTTTGATTTATTGATTTATTGATTTTAGAAAGAGAGGAAGGGAAAGGGAGAGAGAGATAGAAACATCGATGAGAAAGAGCATTGATTGGCTGCCTCCTGCATGCCCCTCACTTGGGCTCCGGCCCATAACCTGGGCATGTGCCCTGACAGGGAATTGAACCAGCGATTGGGTTGACGTTCAACCACTGAGCCACATCGGCTGGGCACTGCAGATATCTTAAACTGCACTTAATAATCAAGTTTTTAAAATATTAATATTGATATTGTTATTTTGAAAATTACATATATATAATAGGATAGAATAAATTAATAATGTCATTAGGAACCAAGATTTTCAGGATGACAGTGACACATATATAAATTAGAGAAATTAAAACCATATATTGTGGAAATATGATATGCACTCATGATATATTTTTCTTTTAAAAGCAAAACGGCAAAAATAACAAAATTTAGTTCCTAGCTCTGGATGCTGACTGACAAGACCCAGAAGCAATGTTGTCCCAGTAAACAGTTAGTATCCCTGCCTCCCAGATTATTGTCTCTAAATACCATTTCCTGAGGCTCCTTGCAGAAATTGCCGACTCCAGGTTTGAACGAAGCAGGAAACACACCAGATAAACCTGGAACATCAAGTGGTGCCAGAAAGCAAAGAAATAATAGACCACCGTGGTTTTAAAAGGATTCAGGAGCTGCCCCAGTTGGTTTGTCTCAGTGGTTAGAGTATTGGCCCGCGGACCAGAGACACCCAGGTATGGTTCCCATTAAGGCCACGTACCTCAGTTGCAGTTGGTCCCTGGGGCTCACATAGATGTTTCTCTCTCTCTCTTCCTCCCACTCTCTCTCCTGCTCTATCTGAAGATAAATGCAAAAATGTCCTTGGGTGAGGATAAAAAAAAAATTTATTTCACTGGTTTAAGAAAAAAATAAAAGGACTCAGAAGCTAACTGAAGGGATGCCTATGGAAAGAGCCATTTGAGTATAAAACAAAATAATGATTGCAATGAGTTGAAAACAGTCAGATATAGCAAAACCAAACAAACAATAAGTTAATGGGCAGTCTTTGAAAGTTGCTGGGTACCAACACATTAATCTGAAATCTAACAAGAAAAAAATGAAGTATTTTTTCCTTCCCCAACAAGCTTTATTTTAGAGTTATGAAATACTTTGATGAAAAAATTATCTTTATAGAAGAATTCCTTTTTTTCACTAGTGAGTACTGAGAGAATAATAGAATTAAAAAATGACCATTTTGCTTTCCCTAATTGATGGATATAGGACATTAATGATCATCAATAGCTGCTAGAATCTTTGGGTGAAAGGTTGATGGAGAACTTTATAATAAATTGAGCAGGCTGACAACATCTGATTGCACTCGTCAATCTTAACATCAGGAAAAAAAAAAATGGCACTCAGACATTAATTCCTTCCTGATTGATACAGGAAGTATGCAGCACCTAAGATGTGTCATTGTAAAACAACAACAACAAAACACAAGTGAACATGAATCTCCTCAAGCCTTTAGATCTAACTCCCAGGGTATAGGAAATAGAACACGTTAAATGACACCACAATAACGCAATCAGCTAATCTAGATGTAGAAAATTTTACATTCCCACTTACAATGCACAATTTATTGAATAACATTTTCACCAACACTTATTTTCTGAGTTTTTGATAGTAGTCCTCCTAATAGGCATGAGGTGGTATCTCATTATGGTTTTGATTTGCATTTCCCTAATAATTAGTGATGTTGAGCATTTTTGATCTTATTAGAAATTTGTATACCTTCTTTGGAGAAATATATTCAACTCATTTGTGCATTTAAAAAAAATTTTTTTCTTTATTGATTTTGAGAGATAGAGGAAGGAAGAGGGAGAGAGATAGAAACATTGATTAGCCACCTCCTTCATGCCCCACACTGGAAATTAGGCCCACAACCTGGGCATGTGCCCTGATCAGAAATTGAACCGGTGACTTCCTGGTGCATGGGGCAACACTCAACCACTGAGCCACACCAGCCAGACTTATTTGTCCATTTTTAAATCGCATTATTGTTCTGCTTCTTGTTCAGTTGTAGTTCTTGATATATTCTGGATATTAATCTCTTATCAGATATGTTTTCACATAGTCTCTCATTAGTGGATTGCTTCTTATTCTGTTGATACTATCTTCTAATGTACAAAAGTTTTTTATTTTGGTGAAATCCAATTGATTTATTTTTCTTTTGTTATCATATCCAAGAAGTCATTGCCAAATTTAATGTCATGAGCTTTTTCTTTTTCTGGTTTTATTTCTTACATTTAGATCTTTAATCCATTTTGATTTAAATTTTTTTATATGGTGTTAAGTAAGGGTCCAACCTCATTTTTTAAAAAATCCTCCCTAGACACACTTTTCCATTTATCTTTAAATAGAGTATGAGGGAGCAAGGGAGAGAGAGAGACATTGACGTGAAAGAGACACACGATTGATTGCCTGCCTCATAACCTGGACCAGGGCCAGGGACCAAACTGAAATGGAAGTACATGCCCTTGACCGGAATCGAAACTGAGACTTTTTGGTTCTCAGGCTGATGCTCTAACTGCTAAGCCAAACTGGCCAGGGCTTTTTTTTTTTTTTTGCATGTGGATACTCAATTTTCCAAGTACCATTTGTTGAAAAGACCATCTTTCCCCATTGAATGGTCTTAGCATCCCTGTAGAAAATTATTTGACCGTATATATGAGGGTTTAATTCTGGGCTGTTCTATTTTATTCTAGGAATTAGAAAAATTTGAACAATGACTAGATAGTTAATGCTATGAAGAAATTAATAGTAATTTTATTAGATTTGATAATGGTTTTGTGGATATGTTATAAGGGACATTTATCTATTAGATATATACTAGAGCATTTATGGATAAAATACTATGATGTCTGGAAATTACTCTAAAATACACCAGTAGGTTGAGGTGAGGTGGTAGGAGGGGCAACTGTATGTGTAAGGACAGAGATGAAACATGATTTACCAAATACTGATAGTTATTAAAGTTGGTTGGTGGATATGTTGGGACCTTTTAGATTATTGTCTCTTGTGTTTGAATTTTTCAAAATAAAAGAGTTATACACTATGCAATAAAATGTGCTTAAAATATCTTACCACAGGTGCCTAATAGACATCTCAAACTTTCCACGTTGTCCTTGTCCTTGCCCTCCAAATGTACTCCTCACCCAATATTTATCATCTTAGTTAATAGACCTTCATCACACAGTTGCTCATGCCAAAACCATGAACATATTCAGGATTTCCTTTAAATATCACAGTAAATCCATCAGCAAATTCCTCTTGGCTCTACATCCCACACCACTCAATATTTCTGCAGATGGTCCCTGGCCCAAGCCACCATTATTTCTCTCTTGGACAACTTAAATCGTTCTTAAGTTTCTCTTCGCTGCCATTTTCTTACACCCAGCCTCATACAAATCACTTTCCACAAAGTTGCTAGAATAACCTTTTAAGAAACTAAATAGGATTTAGATCTGTCTACTGCATAAAACTCTCCAATGAATTTCCTTCACATTAAGAATAACATTCAGACTCCTACAAGGCTCTCTGTGAGCTGGACACTGCCTACCCCTCTCCAACTTTCTAGCTCTTCATCTTGAAATATTTTGCCCTCTCAGGTCAGTCTCAGCTCAGTAGGCCTCAGTCCAGGGTAGTTTCTTCAGAGAAGTTTTTCTTTTTCTTCTTTTCTTTTTGTTACGGATGTTTCTCCCCTTTTACCCCATTGACACCCTCCGCCCCATCCCCCCCCACCCCGTCCCCGACCCTGTCGTTCATGTCCACCAGTTATGCATACATGCATATAAGTTCTGTGGTTTATCTCCTCCCTCCCCCCACCACCCCCTCTTCTGAGGGTTGTCAGTCTGTACCTTACTTCCATGTCTCTGCGTCTACCCTATTCCTCAGACTGTTATGTTCATTATATTCCACATATAATTGAGATCATGTGGTATTTATCTTTTTCTGCTTGGCTTATTTCACTTAGGATAATACTTTCCAGGTCCCTCCATGTCATCTCAAAGGATAAGAGATCTTTCTTTCTTACAGTTGCATAGTACTCCATTGTGTATATGTACCACAGCTTTGTTATCCGTTATCTACTGATGGACACTTGAGCTGTTTCCAGATCTTAGCTATTGTAAATAGTGCTGCTATGAACATGGGGATACATATATTCTTTCTGATTGGTGTGTCAGGTTTCTTAGGGTATATTCCTAGAAGTGGGATCACTGGGTCAAATGGAAGTTCAATTTTTAGCTTTTTGAGGCAACACCATATTGTTTTCCATAGTGGCTGCATCAGTCTGCATTCCCACCAGCAGTGTACTAGAGTCCCCTTTGAGAAAAGTTTTCCTTGATCAATCTATGTGAAGTGTTAATTCCACCCCAGTGCAATACTCGAGTCTATTGTTCTTTCATTGCACTTATTTTCTGAAGTCTTATTTACTTACTTGGTCACTTGTTTTTGTCTGTTGCCTCCCACTAGAATGTAGGCTCTAGGACAGTAGGAAAACATTGTGTTAATTTCTTCTGATTCACCTTGGCTTAAAATAGTGGTTGGTGCTTTGTGTGGAGTGAATGGATTTCCAGGAGATTTGGGGCCTTGTGTGAAATAAATTGGAAGACTGCTACTCTTGCAGTAGTCTAGATGACAGGATAGAGGGACCATTTAAGGCTGAGCTCAAATGGAGAGGAGGAGAGACCAGGGAGAATCAACAGTATGAGTGTGTGTATGTGTGTGGGGAAGGTTGGGGGTGAAGAGGAGAAAAAAGATTTTGACCCAAAAGTACATGGCTGGGCAGTGATAGTAGCATCATTAACTGGAATGTAACCAGGAGGATGAGGGGGATTGTGGATTCTGTTTTATATACTAGGATGGGAAACCAGCAGGGAATTAGATGTGAAGAATGTGACCCAGGGGAGAGGTCATCTCTGGAGATATCTTTGTGAATTATCTGCAGGAAAGTGCTAATTAAACCCATGGGATAGATTGGAGGCTGCCACAGGAGAGGTCTAGAGAAAGAAAGGAGAGAGACAGAACCCAAGCAAGCCAGGAGAGGAGCAGCCCAGGGAGGTAGGATGGTCCCGTGTTGAATGCTGTCCAAAGTTGCTGAAGATGAAGCTGATGAAGGACCATTGAGTGTTGTGTTGAGTCAGAGCATTCTCTGCTTTTTAAACCTCATTCTTTTCTTTACTATAAAAGTTGCTATGTCTTCCTTTTAGTCTATCAGCCTACAGAAACTTTTCCTAA
The DNA here is from genome assembly GCF_014108415.1 of Molossus molossus. NCBI lineage: Eukaryota > Metazoa > Chordata > Mammalia > Chiroptera > Molossidae > Molossus > Molossus molossus. The sequence continues at coordinate 47,613,789 of NW_023425345.1, read as the reverse complement.
AACACAACACAAAAAAAAAAAACAGTAATTCACCTTTCCTTCAGCTCTATAGTTCCTGTCACATTCCAATCATCACTCTTCACTGGGGTTTCTCTTTTTCTCAAATTGAGTGTTTTGCATAGCTTTGTTCTCTTTTGCTAACGTGTTCATTAGCAGCACAGTAGTAAAATAAGTATATACTGTACCACTCTTACTTGCAGGAAAAACCCATAATAGTTTCTTTCTTTTATTTTTTAATTATACAAGTGATAAATAAATTCATCATTAAAAATTTAGACAATTAAGAATCATAAAGAGTAAAAAAGTTATATTGCCCTTAAAATAAACCAGCCCCCCTTTCCAGAGCTTATTATTGTTTACCATTTGGTGTGTATCCTTTCGGAATTGTGTATGTGTGTATTTTAGAGAAAGAGAAAAACTATACATTTCAGGCCACAGACTCAGATGTGTAGAACATATACGTTTATTTTTCTGTAATTGAATTTAATTTGTATTTTAAGTCCCTGTATGCTAGGTTGTAGGGAAAGAAACTTCAGTCCTAGTCTCCCCCTTCTACTTACCCCCTCTCCCCCCCTTCACCCAGGATTGCATCAAAATTCCAGCGGCTTAGAAAGTGTCAAGGTTTTGGAGGTTGGGGGAAGGGCTGAGGGGGTCCTGGGTCATTCATCATTTACCCAGCTGGTCTTTGGTCATCCATTCAGGTTGTTTAGTCATCCCTGCTCATCTGGCCCATGCAGGGCACTGTTGCGTCCTTCTCATGCTCACTTTCAAAACTTCTTGCATTTGACTCTTCAAGCTCCTCTTGGGCATACAGAAAATACATGGCATTTCTCCTGTGCCACGCAGGGGTTGAGAAACTGTTTCAGGTGGTCTCAGGTTCTCTTACCCCTGACCTACCACAGGCCATTTCTGTTACTGTTATGCACTCCGTTGCCTCATATTAGTAGGCTTATTGTCACTTTCTCTGGATTTTACTTGGAGTGAGGGTATAACTTCTCTTGGCTCTTGTATTTCCTGAATCTATTTTAAGTTTCCATTATTTTTCCTCTGCAGAGACTGGCTCCTAAAGACCCACATCCAGGAGTAGGGTGACCCACTCATGAGAAAACTCATGGTTTTCTGAGATTGAGAATTCATTGCTAAATCCGGGAACGTTTTGGGCAAAAAGGCACTTGTTGATCACCTTATGTGGGTCTGGGGATGAGTGGTGAAGGGGAAAACTGGCTCTGATTGGTCAAGAAGTCTTCAACATCTTTTGTTTCTGGCATAAACTTTATGTTTCTGGAGTTTTCCATGTTTCTGGAGTTTTCCATGTTTTGCTCTGCCCCTTTAGGCTGGTCACTTTTTGGGGACACATTGTCCCATTTTGTGTCTTCATTTCTTCCTTGGATACTAGTGCCTTTTGTGTGGCTTCTCTGGCCCGTGTCCTCTGTAATCCATAGACAGGTCCCTTCTTCAGTGCAGCCCCGGCGGGGTTTCCCAGGACGCGCACCCAGGCCTGATCTGGGGACCCTCCTGCCCTGCCTCTGGAGGGCAGAGGTGCCATAGCTAGTGCATCTGCTCAGCGGTGCACAAGATCAGCAGGGCAGGCAGGGGGTAGGGACTGGCTGGAAGATAAAACTTGCATTAATATTTATATTTTAGTCTAATGAAAAATAAGAAATTACAAGTAATTAATATCAATTTATGAGCCAACACCCACACCCACACTCAGTGTGATGTCAGATGGTCACAGAACACATACAACATGTGATAGATTCTGCAGGAAGAATGATAATTCCACAGTGTGGCAGGGGATGACAGGGGCATCCTCATTCTTTATTTTGAGCTTATTGCAAAATATTGCAATTTATGTATGCCTGGGTAAGTAAATTACATTGGATGTATTATCTACATTTGGTTAAAGCAAACTTTATTAAATATCCAAATGAATTAATATATTGAAGGTTACACTAGTAATGTAAGTGCAAGAGTAATAAGACCCATCCCCCTACCTACTCCTCTCCAGCCACACTGGTCTCCTTGTGTTCTTCAAACACACTGGCCACATTCCACCTCGGGGCCTTTGTTGTGGCTGGTCCCTCTGCCTGACACGCTCTTCCATCGGTTATTGGCATGGCTTACTCCCTCACCCCAGGTCTTCACTCACATGTCACCCATCATTTAAAATTGCAACTCCCACCCCTATATGTCTCATTCCTTTCCTCCTGCTTTACTATCATTGTTTTTTGCACTAACACATATCTCTAGCATATCTTATAATTTACTTGTTGATTGTATCGATTGCCTGCTCTGAGGTAAGCTGCATGAGGACAGGGATATTTCCTTTGCTGCTGTACTGCCGGTGCTTAGAAGAGAGCCCAGAACGTGGCAGACCACACAGATATGTCAGATAACGGTGCAAAACTGCAGAACCAACACCTCCCACTCTCAGGACAAGCTCTTCATTAGCCATTACAGCTGAAACTCGTCTCCATCAGGATGCCTCACAAGTGCCACACCACGCGGCTAGTTTGCCTGCTGTGGTCAACACTTAGTATCTGGCCTGTTCTTCCTCCCCAGTGCCTGCTCATGTAAAATGACTTGGAGAAGTCTCGTCACTAACATGGCCCTTGGAGAACAGCAATGTTCTGTCTTTGCCAGGTACTTCTTGGGTTGTTTTCTTCCCCAGACTTTATAGGAGGAACAGTCTGAAGGGGAGAGGGGACTAGGAGACATTCATGAGCTATGACTGCACAGCAAGCATCCCACTTTTTAACTGAGGTGTCTTGTCTATTTGGAGTGACTAGAAGCTCCCGAAGCTTCCAATCCTTGGGCACCAGTTGCTGCTGGGGTCTTCATGGTGGGGGTGGGGGTGGGGGTGGGGAAAGGAGTATCTGTAGCCCCCTGCCATGCCTTGTTGGCTGAGTCAATGGGCCATCTATGTGCCCAGAATCTCACAGGTCACTCTTGAATAGAATCATCAAATTAATATCTTTATTCCCCTTTCTCAATGGAGGGCAGAAAACCAGTTTTAAAAGGACTGGATCCTTTTATATGCTTTTCTCCTTCATTTTTTGTCTCTTGCCAAACATTGCCTTTCTTCTTTCAAATGTAAAACACCCTGAATGCTTCTGAATATGTGTAAAAGTCCATTTGTAGAGTCTGTGTTGGGGAGGGGAGGCAGTGGCAAGAGAGAAGAAAAGTTATCTACATTAGCAACAGCCAGAGAGGATGACCCATTATATTAACATTGTTCATTTCTAAGTGGAATATGATTTGTAAACCTTGTAGATTTTACATCCTAAGCTTTTCACCACTCCTAGAACTTGCCTATCCTGCCCTTCTCTACAAGATATACTTCTATATCTTATCTCTCTTCAGAGTCAACTCAAGTGTCCTCTCCTCTGTGAAGCCTTTCCAGCTCTCCCAGGGAGAGAAGCAACTAAGTCATCATTGACTTGAATGAGTAAAGTTGACTAAGTGAAAGTTTAATGGAGCAATCATATTATTATGTTGGCTTCTCAACATATATATAAGAATAAAGTATGGAAATAAAGTGTTGTAAAAGGATCAAGTAGCTTTGAAACCACTAGAGAAACAATTGCTAATTGCAGAAGGCTGGTCTAAATCCATTTGAAAAGCTGCAGCATCGATGAAAGTAGGAAATAGTTTGCTTTGCCTATTGCCATAAAGACGAATGATTTTACTCATCTGCTCAGAAGATATGTGGGAAGAACTCCCAAATTCTGGGCCAACTAGCCTCTAAGTTTCTGCTGGGGATAAGAGGACCATTTCTTCTGGATTTTTTTTTTTTTTTTGCTGTTTCCTTTTTTTCTTTTTTCCTTTTTATTAAAAAAATTTTTTTTCTTTATTGATTTTAGAGAGAGAGGAAGGGTCTGTTAAGTAGGGTATGTTAATGTTTTGATAATAATAGTAGGTGGTATTCACTAAGTGCTTGCTTTGTGCTTAGTACTGTTCTGAGTAATTGACATGTATTAAATCATTTAATTCTAGAGCAACTCCGTGAGGTGGATATTGTTATTGTTATTATTATTTGCAGAGGGGGGTCCTGAAGTGCAGAGAGGTTGATTAACTTGACCAAGGCCACTCAGCTATGAGATATGAGCCTAGGTAGTTTTGTTCTACAACTTTTTCTCTTCATCACCATGCAGTTTACTGCCTGTCTTTAAGAAAACCATTAATATTGCCTTTCAACTTTATATTTTATTTATTTATTATATATGTATGTGTGTGTGTGTGTGTGTATAAAATCCTCACCTGAGGATATTTTTCTACTTATCTTCAGATAGAGTGGAGGGAGGGAGAGAGAAGAAGAGAGAGGGAGAGAGAGAGAAAGATCAGCGTGAGAGGGACACATCAATTGGTTACCTCCCGCATGACCCTGACCAGGGCTAGGGACCGAACCACAGCCAAGGTACATGCACTTGACTGGAATCTGACCTGAGACTCTTTGGTCCATGGGCTGATGCTTTAACCACTGAGCTACACATGCCGGGCTCAATTTTACCTTTTACATGATAAATACAGAAAAATGTATTTACTATAAAAACTATAGAAATGCTAAATCTGTTACACACACACACTATTTTTAAAGTTTATAATGATTAGGCTCATTTTAGAGGGGCAAGCTAGAATTGGGAATCACAATACACCCACTTCTTATTGCCGTTAATGTTTCAATACCTCCCCAAACCTCTTCAGCATTGTGTTATTTTACATTTATTTGTTGCCCTCATTTGCCTGTAAGCTCATGAGGGCAGGGGTCTCATCTGCCTTGTTTACTGTCTGACTGATGACTAGAACACAGCCTGGAAGATGATAGGTACCAAATAAAGCAGGCCCGGCTTATATTTATTATGCACTTTTATTATGTTGCTATATACATTATATATTTTTATATTTTATTCTTTTTTTAAAATCCTCACCTGAAGACTTTTTTCCCCCCTATTTTCAGATAGAGTGGGAGGGAGAGAGAGGGAGAAAAAGGAAAAGAAAGAGAGAAACATCGACATGAGAGGGACACATTGACTGGTTTTCTCTCACCCGACCCCGACCAGGGCAGGGGAAGAACTGCAACCGAGCTACGTGCCCTTGACCAGAATCGAACCCACGACTCATTGGTTCGCAGACCAATGCTCTACCACTGAGCCAAACTGGCCAGGGCTTATATATTATTCTTTATGATATATTATAAATATAAAAAATATGTTAAACATATTTATATATTTAAATATCATATATATAAATATATAAAGTTATAAACAAATTAATACAAGCACTAAGAGGCCACCATTTGTTTAATTGAATGCTTATATTTTGGCTTTATTCTTCACTATCTTTTGTCTGTTAAGAATGATATAGTTCTAATTTTATGTGTAGAACTGCATTATTAAAGTCTCTTTTGAAAATGAAGACTTAGTCAACAACTTAAGTGACATTTAGTAGACCATGACAATTGTATTTCAAGCAATGCATCCATTGTGGTGTTGACAAACACCCATCTTCACCTTGTGTTGAACCTCAGAAAACACAGCCATCCCAGAGCATCCCTGGTCATGACTTCCTTTCCATCTTTCACTTGGTGAATTTTTGCTTTATCTTCTGGACCTTGCTTGAATGTTAGTCCCCATGAAGGCTTCCCACACACCCCTCCCTAGAAGGACCCTTTACTTGTCCCTCTGGGATCTCAGAGCACTGTGTATTTACTTGTTTATGTGTTTGTCTCCCAGACTAGATTTTGCTTTCCTACGGGAAGAGATTATGCCTTCAGGCATTTTTATATCCCTGGTACTTGGCACATAGTAGCTACTCAGTAAATGCTTCATGAACGTATCATCTTAATGAAGTACTATGGGGGGAAGTCAGGCAATCTAAACAGTAAGTAGAATAGATGAAAATAGCTTTTATTATGATATCATGTATTTGAAATACTGTGTATAGCATTACATTTTAAGTGGTGGGTTGCTAGACTGAAACCATCCTTAAAATATTTTTGAAATTTTGCAGCCAGATGAATTAGCTGTTATTTCCAAATAATTACACATAAAAATCTGTTAATTGAAGCAAAAAATGAAAATGCTATATGCATTGGGCCAATGGGAGCCTTTCTCAGTGTTGATAGTACACAAATTTATTCCATCTGATTAGTAGGGCACATCAGCAGTGAATTATAAATTTTCCCCCGAGAAGGCAGCTCTTTCTCTCTAATTTATATATAGGCAAAAGCCACATCCAGCATAGAAAACAAGATAAAAATAACTGCATATATTTATAAGCAACTACAGTTACAAACCAGTACATTCCCCTTTTGAAAAAATAGTGTAAAATTCAAGTGTGGGTGGTAGTTTGATTATGGAGATCTCTCATCTGCTTTCAGATACATTTTAAGAAAACCATTGTCTAATTAAATTTATAATTTATCTTCTTTCGTCAAAGGAAACCTATGCAAATTATCTGAGGCTAATCACATTTATAAGGAAAAAGCACCACACTCGGAGTTGGCCCCACATCACAGCTCTTTCTAGTAACAAGAAGTACCAGGTGAACTGGGGAGGAAACTGTTCTGGCAGAATTTCCCATAAACAGATGCATTCTTCAGTCTTCTTTCTCTTAGCAAAGTTAGGAATCTTCAGTGCTTTTAAAAGGAGTAAAAATCACATCATGTTGGCTGCAAAAAGAAACCCCAGTCCTCATCTCTAGAACATTGCCTAGCAATGAGAAAGTCACCAGCTATTTCTGTGTGTTATTTTCCTGGAGTTAAACAGTTATGCACATCTGGTTTGGAAATTGAGAATTCTCCCTCTTTGAGGTTAATGCAAGAGTGAAGTAAGAAAAGTAAATTAGCCATCTGCTGAAGAGCTCACTAACCAGGCTACAGGGACTGGGCAGCATTTACCTCTCAAGGAATCTGGATTTCAATGTTTTCATACTAACCTGTTTGTCTTCCTGATGCTACCTCTCCTCTAGAGCCTGGCTAATAATCTACAAAACATATGGTGAGTCTGCTTTCGTTATCCACTTTCATTATGATTTAAACTACTGGAGGCCAGGGTTATGCACCTCTGTGTGTGTGTGTGTGTGTGTGTGTGTGTGTGTGTGTGTGTGTGTTTTGGAATATTGTTTTGCTCAATCTTGGGCAATATTACAGATGATAATACTGGATTGGTCTTGAATAATTTCACTGAACAATGTTAATTTCCTCCAACTCCAAAATCATTCTGTTTGTGTCTTTTGGGGGTGGGGTGCTAATAATATAAATAATAGCTTTTAAATGTTTACCAATACAAGACATTTAGTATTAAAAATCTTATAGATGGTCCCCTAAGTTTTACACATCAGGGGAAAAAAAAGCATTTCACTGGTTATTAGGGAAGGTGCATGCATTTTTAGAAAGAATTAGTAGTATTACAGATGGCCCCCATTTCCCCCCTATTTGCCCCCCTCCACTCAGCCCCCAACCCCTTCCCAGGCCTTCACCACACTATTGTCTGTGTCCATGGGCTATGCATATATGCATATATGTTCTTTGGTTAATCTTTTCCCATCCCCTCTTCCCTCTGAGATCTCAGTCTGTTTCATGCTTCCATGCCTCTGGACCTGTTCAGTTTGTCAGTTTATTTTGTTTGGTAGATTTCACAAATAAGTGAGATCATCTGACATTTGTCTTTCTCTGTCTGGCTTATTTTGCTTAGTATAATAATCTCTAGGTCCATCCATGCTGTTGTAAAGGGTAAAAAATCCTTCTTTTTTACAGCCGCATAGTATTCCATTGTGTAAATGTACCACAGCTTTTTTATCCTCTCATCTACTGATGGGCATTTGGGCTTTTTCCAGATCTTAGCAATTGTAAGTAACATCGCTATGAACATAGGGGTGCATACATTCTTTCTGTTTGGTATTTTGGGATTCTTAGTATATATTCCCAGAAGTGGGATTGCTGGGTCAACTGGCAGATCCATTAAAAAAGAAACGTTTTATTGATTTTTACAGAGAGAGGAAGGAAGAGGGAGAGGGAGATAGAAACATCCATTGGCTGCCTCCTGCACACCCCTACTGGGGATTGAGGCCTCAACCCAGGCATGTGCCCTGACTGGGAATTGAACTGGCAACCTCTTGGTCCACGGTTTGATGTTCAACCACTGAGCCACACCAGCTGGGCTAGCAGATCCATTTTTAATTTTTGAGGAAACTCCATACTGTTTTCCACAGTGGCTACAGCAGTCTCCATTCTCACCAGCAGTGCACTAGGGTTCCCTTCTCTCCACATCCTCCCTAGCACTTGTTGTTTGTTGATGTATTGATGGTGGCTATTCTGGCAGGTATTAGGTGATACCTCACTGTAGTTTTAATTTGCATCTCTCTGATGACTAGTGATGTTGAACATTTTTTCATGTCTATTGGCCATCTGTATGTCCTCTTTGGAGAAGTGTCTATTCAGGTCCTCTGCCCATTTTTTTTTTTTTTAATCTTTCCTTTAAAAAAAATGTTTTTTTCTTCTTTATTGATTTTACAGAGAGAAGAAGGGAGAGGGAGAGAGAGATGGAAACACCGATTAGAGAGAACATTGATTGGCTGCCTCCTGCATGCCCTGCCACTGGTGATTTATCCCACAATCACCCTGACTGAGATTCAAACTGGTAACTTCTTGATGCATGGGTCGATGCTCAACCACTGAGCCACACCAGCCAGGCCTCTGCCCATATTTTAATTGGGTTGTTTGCCTTCCTTTTGTTGACTTGTATGAGTTCTTTATATTTTTTGCAATTAACCCCTTATCAGATGCATCATTGGCAAATATGTTCTCCCATCCAGTAGGTTCCCTTTTCATTTTTGGATAGTTTCTTTTTCTGTGAATAAACTGTTTAGTTTGATGTAGTCCCATTTGTTTATTTGTTCCTTTGTTTCTTTTTCCCTAGAAGATATATTAGTAAAAATACTGTTATGTGAGATGTCTGAGATTTTACTGCCTATGTTTTTTTCTAGGATTTTTATGGTTTTGTGACTTACATTTAAATCTTTTGTTTATTTTGAGTTTATTCTTGTGTATGGTGTAAGTTGATGGTCTAGTTTCATTAATTTGCATATGTCTGTCCAATTTTTCCAACACCATTTATTGAAGAGACTATCTTTACTCCATTTTATGTTCTTGCCTCCTTTGTCAAATATTAATTGACCATAATGTCATGGGTTGATTTCTGGGTTCTCTGTCTGTTCCATTGGTCTATATGCCTGCTCTTGTGCCAGAACCAGGCTGTTTTGTTTACAATGTCATTGTAGTATAGTTTGATATCCAGTATTGTGTTCCCTCCAATTTTGTTCTTTCTTAAGATTGCTGAGGCTATGCAAGGTATTTTTTGATTCCATATACATTTTTGGAATATTTGTTCTAGATCTGTGAAATATGCCATTGGTGTTTTAATAGGGATTGCATTGAATATGTAGATTGCTCTGGGTAGTATGGATGTTTAATGATAATTTGTCCAACCCATGAACATGGTATATGCTTCTACTTGTTTGTATCTTTCTCTATTTCTTTTTTTCAATGTCCTATAGTTTTTTGAGTACAAGTCTTTTACCTTCTTGGTTAAGTTTGTTTCTAGTTATTTTATTTTTTGTTGTTGCAATGGTAAATGGATTTTTTTTTTTTCAGTTTCTCTTTCTGAGAGTTCATTATTAGCATATAAAAATCATTGATTTATGGATATTAATTTTGTATCCTGCTACTTTGCCAAATTCATTTATTAAATCTGGCAGTTTTTTGGTGGAGTCTTTAGGATTTCGTATGTACAATATCATGTCATCTGTGAATAATGACGGTTTTACTTCCTCCTTTCCAATTTGGATGTCCTTTATTTTTTCTTCCATTCTGATCTCTGTGGCTAAGATTTCCAGTACTATGTTGAATAAGAGTGGTGAAAGTGGACATCTGTCTTGTTCCTGTTCTTAGGGGAAATACTTTTAGTTTTTGCGAAGGTACATGCATTTTTATAATAAAATATTTATAGCACTTCTTGGTATTCTGGGAACATGGAATTAAATCCTGATACTTTGGCCTGGTGGGTGTGGCTCAGTGGATTGAGTGTTGTTCCATGCACCAAGATTCCAGTCAGGGCACATGCTGGGGTTGCGGGCTCGCTCCCCAATAGTGGTTGTGCAGGAGGAAGCCTATCGACATTTCTCTCTCATCGATGTTTCTATCTCTTAGTCCCTCTCCCTTTCTCTCTCTCTAAAATGTCAATATAAACATATTTTTTAAAAATTCTGATACCTTGAATAGTTTCAACATTAATCACAAGAGTGTGAACTAAACCAACATATATTTGATCACTTAAATTGATTGGGGAAAGGATGAAATTGCCCAGATGTACCTTCTTTTACTCCATGTTTCACTTTGTATTTACAAATTGCATTTGAGGTTTGAGTTTTGCTAAATAAATTTGAGATATTTGTAAGAATATTGGTCAATGCTATTGCTAATAAGAACCATAAGTTTTGCATTTGCTCTTTAGAAGGAGTTTATTAAGGAACCTGTTTTCCAAAAAGAGAGTCTGACTCAGAAGAAAGGCATTAAGTTATAATGTTCCTTTCTAATCCCAGCTCCCACGATTCCCTTCTGTATGAGCTAAAACATACTTAATAACTCTTCCAACTGCAACTTCCTTATCTATGAAATGCAATTAATGATTTCCATTTACAGAATAATGGTAAGGGTTAAACCAAGTAATATGTGCAGAGTGCCTGGAACTGGGTAAACTCAACAAATGGTAACTATTCATAAAAAATAATAGAGACATTAAAGATCTTTTTAGATGACAGCAACAATCAAGGTTTATAGTTTACAGTTTAAAAAGGCAAGTGTTAAATCAGTGAACAAAAGTCCTCAACTTTGCCTTCATTCAATTTTCCATATGTACTTGAAGACAGTTTACATTAATTCTCTCCCTGTTCCTAAAGGTTTCCTTAATTGTAATTCTAGATTTCACTGTAACTTGTTCCAGAGTATGCATTTGTTTCTTCCTTCCATCCGTTCTTTTAACCCAGCAATTGGATAATCAATTTTGAGCTTATTCTTCGCCCTGGGCAAATAAAAATATAAACCCTCCCCACAGGAGAATGGATGTCAGAGAGCCAGGTGCTGTTCAGAGACAATTAAACCAGGGAGCGAGTGTCTGCTCCTGAACTTGCAATCTTTGGGGCTCATAACATAACCTTAAACTTTGCCTTATCAGTTTCTTCCTCCATGAAATGAAAATACCTCTGTTTCTTTTAATAGGGTTGTTATGATGTCAAAGGAGATAATGCATATAAAAGAATTTTATAAATAATAAAGCATGATTCAATAATTAGTATTGTTACTAATAGTTGGATTTAGGTCTCAGTATTATGTTGAAAGCTTTTTTCCTTAAAGACCAGACCAGCATTTTCTGCATTTGCTGATTATAAATTTAATCAATTAATTGTGGGTTTATTCTAGCCGCTTGGCCTTTCTTCCTGCTACATTGGCAAGTCTCTCTGTCTTGCACTTACAAGATTGTATAGACAGGATTGTGATTCTGATTAAGCACAAATGGAGTTTAGAATTAAGGCTCATATTCATTCTTGATGCCACCTGAAATGACATTTTGAGTTGGTGGGGAAATTTGGCATGCATATGTGTGGTGGTGCAGTAGCTCTGTACTTAAAAATCCCTCTTAAATTGCCCTTTGTGTAGGAATTAGGAAACAAGAGTACTGATTGCCTCGGGACTTGCCTAAAATGTATTTTTTAAAATTAAATTTCCAGTGACATAAATAATTTGCAATCAGGTTTCTAAAGTATTTCTGAGGGGTGTCTAAAAGGTCCAAAGAGCTTTTTAGACATAGGCTGATAACTTGACCAATGCTTGACTCAGCTTTCTGGGAATAAAACAGAGAGTTTTCTAGCAGGAAATCTGGCATTTCCATTTTATAGCACATTGCATGGGTGGGACGGCAGTGAAAGAACTCTCTCCTAGAGGCACACTGCACTCATAAGCATAGCAGAATGAGTGAGTAGCTGCTTATAGGATGTGATATTGGGTCTGTCATATATTTGCTCTCAAATAGCACCCCACCCAAGTGTAATAGATCTTGAAACACCACCACTTGGAGAGATGACACATGGTTCTTTGGGGGGAAGGGGTAATTGGAGACAACTTTAATTGTGAAAACAGTCCCTCATTAAATAAGAGGTATAGTACCCCTAACACACAGAGAAACTCTTAGTACCTGGACTGAGCTTAAGGTACAGTAAATAGCTTATAATAATTAGTAAATCAGGCTGAACCCCTTTCTCCTTTCTATGCAGCCTACAGGATCCTGGGAATGCCAACCCCTTCTCCAGCTCCAGGCTTGAGTCCTAAATCAGTCGTGGGAATTCCATCCTCCTCTGTAGTCACTGGTCTGGGTTGGAGCGCAGCTGAAGCCAGTCATACCTGGCATTCCACTGCCCACTGGGGGACTTGATCTAAGTTGGCTCTGATGGACTGAAAAGAAACATTTATTCCGTAGCTGGGTAGTTATTTCCCCCTTTTTATTTCTTGCTAGATGTAACCAAGAAAGCACCTTGCCCGGTTGCTGGTTGCCCAAGGACAATGACAGCACCGCCCAGGGCAGAGCCACAGACCGGAGAAGCAGAGCCAGAGCCCTCTGCCTAGAGTTCGGACATCCTGTTACAGGAAATAATAATTTTCCTTATTGTTTAAAAAGTTTTGAGTCAGTTTCCTGTATCTTCTACCCTAAAGCATTCTAACGAATATAGCCCTCAGTGAATATTTGTTAAATAATGTGTTTAACGAAGGAATAAGGGAAAGTGAGTGGGAAGAAAGCCAGAAGATTGGAGGGGTTGGTCAGCTGAGAACTTTGAGGCTTTGAGTCTGGAGCGAATTCCTGGACTGGGGCCTTGGCCAAGGAGCTGCTGTGCACATGTCCCTGAGGAGGGCACCGTGAAGGGCCCATCTGAGTGCCCAGGGGCTGTATTGGGCAAGAGTGCTTGCCAGAAGCCCACAGGAGTGGGCACTAAACACTGGCTGCGCCCCAGGCTCGCTCCAGGGTTCCTTCTGCAGGATCATGAAGTTAACTTTCATTTGTTTGTTATTTTACTGGAATTGCAAATTCTGTGAGATTAAGTACTTTGTCTCCTTTGTGCACTGGCGAATCCCCTCCTTGTCTAGAAGAGTGTCTGCCACAAGGAAGGAACTTGGTACATATTTTTAATTTTTTAAATGACAGCTTTATTGCGGTATAATTCATGTACCATAAAATTTACCTCTTTAAAATGTTACAGTTCAGTGGCTTTTAGTATATTCAGAGTTGTGCAACTACCACCACTATCTAATTTCAAAACATTTTTATCACACCAAAAAGGAACTCATTAGTAGTCATTCCTCATTTCCCCCTTATATCAGGTCCTGGAAACTATGAATCTTTATTTATTTGTTTTGAGAAAAGGAGCATCCTTATCTCTGAAGACAAAGGGACACCCAGAACCATCCTAACAAACAGGCTTTGCTCAGTTTCCCCCAGTTTACTCCACTTACCTCATACCCCTTAACCTACCACATTCCTCAGTGACTGTCCACTCTCCATCAAACCCACGTGAACGTTCTCAGGGCTGTTTCTCGGGGTCTTCATTTCCTTTTGAAGGCTTTTGTGTTATATAAAACTTATGTTAAATAGATTTGTATGCTTTTCTCCTGTTAATAAGTTTTTGTCAATTTAATTTCATACCCAGCCAGGAACCTTAAGAGTGTTGAGGAAAACTTTTTTCTTCCCTACAGTATCAAGACTGAATTTAAAAAATATATTTCACATATCTTAAAATTCACTCTTTCAGTGGTTTTTAGTATATTCATACAGTGTGCAACCATCCCCACTGTCTAATTCCAGAATATTTTTATCACCCCAAAAAGAAATCTCATCCTCATTTGCAGTCATTCCCCAATTCTTCCTCCTCCTAACCCCTGACAGCCACTAATCTACTTTCCGTTTCTGTGGATAAACCTATTTGTGACATTCTGTACAGGTGGAATAATATGATAGCTGGCCTTTTGTGACTGACTTTTTTTACTTAGCGTGATATTTTCAAGGTTCATCTACGTTGTAGCATGTATCAGTATTTAGTTCCTCTTTGTGGCTCAGTAGTATTCCGCTGTATGAATATACCACATTTGGTTATCCACTTATCAGTTGATAGACATTTGGGTTATTTTGAATTTGGGGCTATTTTGAATAATGCTGCTACAAAAATTTATCTGAAGGTTTTTATGTGGACATGTTTTTTCTTCAGTATCTGGGAGTAGAATTGCCAGATCTCATGGTAGCTCTATTTTAACATTTGAGGCATTGCCAGACTGTTTTCCAAAGTGCCTGCACCATTTTACATTCCCATCAGCGGTGAGAAATTTCTCAACATCCCTGTCAATGCTTATTATTATTTTTTAATTTTAGCTATCGTAGAAGATATAAAGTAGTATTTTGTTGTGGCTTTTTGATACCTATTTTTAAAAGCACCAATAGATTCCAAAATGGCGGTGGAGTGAACGGAGCTACACAGACCGTCTCCCAGGACCAAACTGGAATTACAACTATAACACAGACAAATCGACGGGAAAAGCAACAGAAAAGCAGCTTGCGAGGACCATACAACGAGGGACACTGACTCGATCCTGGTAGGATTGCAGAGGCGTGAGAGTGGGCTGGGAGCCCACAGACAGCAGCTGCCTCAGCTGGAGCGGCGCCCTCGGGTCACACTCCCAGGTGGCTCCACAGCGCAGCCGGGACAGAGGCTGAAACAGCCACAGCCACTCACCTTGGGCTCCGGCGGAGGGAGGGCAGACTGGACTGGAGCTGTGTCGGGACACTCGGGATCTGGAGGACACTCAGGGCTTTTGCTGAGTTGCAGCCACGCGGGACGGTGGCCATATTGCTCCTTCCCAGGGCTCTGGGGAGAGGCAGCAGCCCCTCCCTCGGAGATCCAACCCCACCCTGTTGGCCACTGAAATGCAAATTGAGGCTCATTAACAACCAGCATCTGCCCCACCCTCAGAAAATCCCCTTATGCTAAGCACCTGAGGGAGTTTTTCAATCAACTAACAACCCAAAACTCTTCAAGTAACCTGGACTGCTAGCCTCCAGGCAAAAAGCTAGAGGATAACAGTACCTTTCCTGGGCTAGCAACTCTAACCAGGAAAGTAAGACTTGACAGTGGTGTTCAACGTGGGATGTTTTTTCTCTCTCTCTCTTTGTCTCTCTCCCTCCTGCTCTAGCTGAACAAAAAATGAAAAAATGTCCTTGGGTTAGGATTAAAAAAAAAAATGGGCAGAGGACCTAAATAGACACCTCTCCAAACAGGACATACAAATAGCCAAGAGACATATGAAGAAATGCTCAACATCACTAATCATCAGAGAGATGCAAATTAAAACAACAATGAGGTATCACCTCACACCTGTCAGAATGGCCGCCATCAACAAATCATTAAACAAGTGTTGGCGAGGGTGTGGAGAAAAGGGGACTCTAGTACACTGCTGGTGGGAATGCAGACTGGTGCAGCCACTATGGAAAACAATATGGTGTTACCTCAAAAAATTAAAAATTGAACTTCCATTTGAACCAGTGATCCCACTTCTAGGAATATACCCTAAGAAGCCTGGAACACCAACCAGAAAGAATATATGTACCCCCATGTTCATAGCAGCACTATTTACAATAGCTAAGATCTGGAAACAGCCCAAATTCCATCAGTAGATGAATGGATAAAAAAGCGGTGGTACATATACACAATGGAATACTATGCAGCTGTAAGAAAGAAAGATCTCTTATCCCTTGAGACGACATTGAGGGACCTGGAAAGTATTATCCTAAGTGAAACAAGCCAAGCAGAAAAAGACATATACCACATGATCTCATTTATATATGGAATATAATGAATATAAAAGTCTGAGGAATAGGGTAGACCCAGAAACACAGAAGTAGGGTACAGACTTACAACCCTCAGAAGTTGGGGTGGGGGGGTGGGAGGAGATAAACTACAGAACTTATATGTATGTATGCATAACCAATGGACATGGACAACAAAGCTGGGGACGGGGCGGGGGTGGGGTGGGGAGGAGGGTGTCAATGGGTTAAAAAAGGAGAAACATCTGTAACAAAAATGAAATAAAATAAATAAATAAATAAAAGCGCCAATAAATGTGGGTCAAGAACCTCATTTAACATGTCGTGAGGTTCTCTGCCGCTCTCTGGTTGCCCAATGAGGATGCATCCCTGAGCACTTCCAGAGAAACTGGAAAAATCAAAAGTAAGCCCTGGCAATCTAATGGGCTGGGGAGGAATTTGGCCTGGGCACAGAAGTTTATTCTAAGTTGTAACTCTGAAGAACAGACACCATGAAGACAGTACATTTTCCCAAATGTTGTCTTGCTGTATGTGCAGGAACAACATAAACCAGAGAGAAAGGCTGGAAACATTAGAAGAGACCAGAAGGAGGTGAGGTTCTCTCAGTGAAGTGAAGGCAGAGGTGGGGAATAACAATAGGAATAGAGGCACCATGTCTCTCCTTTACTCTGCCATTCTCCAGCAACAAACCCTTGGGGAGGGGGTTCCTTAGCAGGGGTACTCTAGGCATGTGGTTGGGAAATTCTTCCTTGGGTGGTACTGTCCCATAGCACAGCAGAGCTTTTAGTGTCCCTGGCCTCTGCCCATTAAATGCCAGTATCCAATCTCCCTATACAACATCTCCTCCCTCCAGCCATTGTGGCAACCCAAACCGTCCCCACACAATTTCCAAACACTCTCCAGGATGGTTGTAACTTTCCTGCCCTTGACTATTAGAGGAACTAAAAAAATGAAAGCAGAATTATATAATGTGACATGCGTTGCAGCATGTAAGTTGTGGACATCCTGAAATAGTAAGTTAAATAGTTACTCTGGCTCTATGAACTAATGAAAGTATTCAGGGGAAATCTGATGGCCCCAGACACAGGAAGGGACCAAGTGGTAACTGTGGTCCCTGAGCTAACTGAAATCATACATATATAGTTAACCTAATAACTATTAGATTAACGAAAACATTCCATTTTTGCTTTGGGCAGGAATGCTGTTAATGTGTATAGTCATTCATTTTATGCTCAGCAGAAACTGTGATTGACCATTCAATATATCCTGATTAATGGAAATAGAAAATAAATTAAATACTAATTAGTAACAATAATTTATTTTGTTAGTAGACAATATCTTTAGTACCGTGGGTTTTAGAGGGTAGTTTGGATAGAATAAGTGATTTAAAAGGTCTTGGCTGAGGCAATATTGCATGCTGGTAAGAGCACAATGTCTAAAAAGTGCCTGAGTTTGAATCCCTTCTCTACCTCATCCTTTGAACAAGCTACTTAACCTCTTTGGTATTCATCCATTCATATTCATCTGAAAACTAAGGAAAATTTTTTTGCCTATTAGTGTTGTGAGGATTAAGTCAATCAGTTATGTAAAATGCTTGAAACAGAGACCATGTCATAGTAAATGCCATATTAAGTGCAGCTGTGGTTATTATTCCTGGTTAAACTGCTGTGGCAAGTCCCTAATTTAGAAATGAAGACATGGAAGGCTCAGAGTGATCCAAAGACTTGGTTCAAATGATAACCAAACTCAGCTTCAACCCAGAACACACATGTCTTGACCCTCACACCCACATTCCACTCTATTTCCTCAGTGTTTCAATAAGAAGCCAGTAAATCACAGAAGTTTCTGGACATCATTACTATTTCTGCACTGTGTCAGAAAGAAGGATTATGGCAAAGAAAGATGTGTGTAGTTCAACGGAACAGAACAGAGGCCCACGAAATTGACCCACACCAAAGGAGGCAAGAGCATAGAATGGAGTAAAGAGTCCTCAGTAAATGGTGTTGGGAAAATTGGACAGGTACATGCAAAAAAAGGAAACTAGACTACCAACTTATACCACACACAAGAGTAAACTCAAAATGGATAAAAGACTTAAATATAAGTCACAATACCATAAAAATCCTAGACGACAACAGAGGCAGTAAAATCTCAGACATCTCACGTAACAGAATTTTCACCGATACATCTCCTGGGGCAAGAGAAAAAAAAGGAAAAGATAAACAAATGGGACTACCTTGAGCTAAAAAGCTTCTGGACAGCAAAAGAAACCATCCACAAAATGAAAAGGGAACTCACTGGATGGGAGAACGTATTTGCCAATGATGCATCTGATAAAGGGTCAATTTGCAAAATATATAAAGAATTCATACAACTCAACATCAGGAATACAAATAATCCAATTAAATGGGCAAAAAACCTGAATAGACACTTCTCCAAAGAGGACATATGAAAATGTTCAATGTCACTAATAATCAGAAAGATGTATTCTTCATTAAGACTTTAAGTACAGTCCTATTCTTCCTTTTGGTTTAACCAAATTGAGACTCTCAGTGCTTTGCACATGCCTCCGGGTTTGTGGATGGGTCAGCAGATTGTGCCTCACTGATTCTGAGGAAGAAAGGAACTCCATCAAACAATGTGAGATCCATGTCCAGGTGTAACTAAGCTTTTCCTGTTATTGCTGCGCTCCCGCAGTGGAAATAATAATGATAAGTAGTGATTAAGATGACTTTCTACAGGGTTTTATTCAATTACTTAGCTAGGTAAAGTTATGTTGCAAAGAGAGTAAGTTTGGAATCAAGCCTGCCCTCCTATAATCTTGACGGAAAGAGAACTTGACGTTGCACTTCAAATAATGAGCCAAAGTGAAGATTTCTGGAAGAGGCTTATTTTAAGACAGCAAGGAATGTGCAAACACTTCCCTCTCTAAGAACACTTACACCTCACTAGAAGCCAGAGGCTGAATCAGATCAGAGACTTTCAACCTTTTGTGCCTGTGATCCACAGAAAGAAAGACATTTATCACAACCCAGGGTACACACACAAGCACACACAGTGAATTTTATAAACCAATTTTTACCCTTACTAAATGGAATGCATTCTAATACCTTCTATTTTTTTAATTTCATTAAAAAAATACTGGTTGTAATCCACCTTAGGGCCCAGTTATCATTTGTGACCTGCTGTTTGCAAATACCATATTAAATGCATCTTGGGGTATCTTCCTTAGTTCTGACACTAAAATAACCTTTCATAACAAGAATATTAAGAATATAACTTTGACAGTCTCTGCCTCCTGCTCCCTTCCAACCGCCTTTATCTTAAAGTGTTGAAGGACCATATATATGTATAAGGGGGTATTCTTATAGGAAAAAGCAGTTGCCCTTTATATATTCTTCACTTCCTTCTGGAGAGATTATCCCATTCCCAAATTGAAAGAAATCACTTATATTTCCTGAGTAAATCTTGAGTGTATATACTGTGTTTATTAATGACTTATTAGTAATAGACTTTAGGTAATATTATGAGAGAACTTAATTCTAGTATCTACTTTATGTTATAATTTTCACTGCATACAGGTTCATTATATTTAAAAACATTTTAAGTATTTTAAGTAATAAAAGCAAGTTGCAAAGCAATTTTTATCTTATGCTATTATTTATATTTTATAAAACTCTAAGTGTATATTTATATTTACATAGAGTTTTTGTTTTTGTTTTTTTACAAAGGAAACTCGTAACTGACTGCTTTAGGAAGGAAAAACTAGGGCACTGAGGATTCTGTTTGGGAAGGCGACTTACGATTGCTCTGTACATTTTTATATAGTTTTGGAGGAAAATGCCATATTAACTTTAAGACAATGTTTATGCATATAATTGACACTTCTATAGAAAAAATGGATTGGAATAGAATACTCTCTGAGATTTCTTTCATTCTAAAAGTTAGGATTCTAAACTCTTATTGTGTGCTCAGATAGCTGTACTATATCCAAAGCAAGTAGAACAAAACAAGTCCCTGCTACTGAGGAATTTATATTCTCAAAAGGTTGGGCATTGGAGTGTGTGTGTGTGTGTGTGTGTGTGTGTGTGTGTGTAACTGTGTATGCCAAAGAGTACGTAAGAAATATTTTGCCATTTATAGAAAAGCTTTTGCAGATCCATTTGTTCTAGACAGCCTTTTAATAATAATAGATATTTTAAACAGCAAAAATTAAAGAAGTTATTCTAGATGGAAGTCCATCTAAAATGTATTATTTTCTTCTTTGCCTTACCAGGAAACCTTAGAAATACAATGGACATATTATTATTATGAGCTGCAACTAATTGAAGGTGGCATGTCATAGTAGTATCATCAGAGTCATTTGAGGTGCATTGGGCTCTTTGCCCTAAATTTAGTGACTTCATTCTGCAGTAGTTTTTAGTGGTTTTGTTATTCTGGGTTCTTATAGATTACATTGTTGACACCTCTCAGAATGTTGACCTAGAGAAAGAAACTCTGCTCTGTTTCAAATTCACAGGCTGAATAGACTTAGAAAACAGCTAACACTGTCTTCCATAACTGTCTGCAAGGTGCTAATGGGCCCTGAGTTTGGGTCTCCCCTTTGAAGAGCTTACATGCGTTTTCATAATGTACTTTGTAGTATCTACTTCAGTTGCTGGGAGCGCTTATTTTTATTAGTTCCTGGTTCTTGTCTGTGTTCCTAAAGGTACAGCTGTCTAGAAGCTTGGACCATGGCCTAGAAATATCTAAAAGGATGTGCAATAATGGCAAGAACTGGAGGGAAGAACTCCATGGTAAATATTAAAAGTGAAAAACTCAAGTACAATGTTTAAATAAATTGCACAGAATATTTAAATATTAGGGATTCTGTCAAGAAATATGCAAATCAATTATAAGAGTGTATATTGAAGAAGAGTTATGATTTTATTCTTGTTGATGGAAAATTAAAAAATACTAGAAACTTAAAAAAAAGCAAAATTTTTGTCCACAGAACATAAATTGCTAAAAAAGTATAATAATTGGGGCAAATAGCTACATTTTTTCTCTTTATTTTAAAAACATTAAATTCATATTATATATGTATATCAATTATCTCATTTACTCATCATAATCTATCAGGTTTATCAGTTTAACAGCTAAAGACCCAGAGCGCCCTCAGGTTGTTTAACCCCAAAAGCACCCTTTAGAGTGAAGGGCACCAATCATAGAAGGTACAGTGTGAATGACGGTCCTTGGAGACGAGCACATAGCCATTCAGTCATTACGAAACTTTCTTTCTCCATGAAGTTGGCCAGTTTGTGACATGGTGGAGATAAAGTCAGTGGGTTTATTCTTAAAGCAAACCTTGGGAGTGGAATTGGTAGGAGAGAAACAGCCACAAGATTATATTCCACCCCCAATGGCTGTGCAGGGGGCTTCTGATCCGTCACTTGAAGGAGATGCCAACCTTGACCATGGACCCCGTCAGAGCATTCAGAATACGAGCCTACTGCTCCACCTTTCTGAGCTATTTCTGGCACTCTCGCCAGCCCCCCTGAATGTGCATTTGACACAACCAGTATGAATCACATGAAGTAATAACATCCTCTGGGAGAGGGATGCTCAGAAATCTAACCAGAACAAACTTCAGACTAATCTAAACAAGACTATAAAATAAAACCAACGCACACACCTCAAATCCCTGCAAGGTCAGATTTTACAGATTTTTATCTGTGGAGGAGAGACGGGCCAGTGATGGGAACTCGGCAGGACATTTACATTATATTCAGACTTGAGCAAACATTTCATTTGGCGTGCTGTCCAGTTTTCCTAGGTGCATTAGTTCCATGTGGCCCCGATATCAGCACAGCCACGCAGACTGAAGAGGGCTGACAGGCCACCTGTAAAAGACAACAACAGAGGCATTGTGTGAAGTTCTGAGGGCTTGTCTTTTAGTGGGTCACCGCAGTTTGTGCTTTGTGTATTTATTAATAATCTGAAAGAGGGATTGAAAAGAATGCTAGACAGTTGCTGAAAAGACTAAATTGGGAGGTGTTACAAGCTTTGATCAGTGGTCAGGATATGAACAGCAGTTTGGTTCAAAAAGACCAAAACAAGTCAGAAATATGGGATGAAAAAAAATTGCTCTCGGAAATGTACAAACATATATGGTAAAAATCACAGCAGAAACATTGGCTGGAGAAGAGAAGAGAATCTGGAGAAGTGGATAGCTTCTAGCAACCTAAGAAAGAGGAAGGGCTGGGAGAGATGCGGGCAGGTTTGCAGTAAATATGAAAACAGAGAGAGCAGGACTGTTGGAGGCGGTGTTGTAACACCAGGGGCAGGAAGGTTGTGAGCTCTCATCCAAGTGCGGCTGAAAGGACTGAGACACTGTATTCAATTTTGAGCACCTAAACAAACAAATGATGTTGACAGTCTTGGAAGGAACCCAGAGATAAATAACAAAAATGATTAATGAAAGGGAGGCATTGATTTATAAAGAAGGATTCATGGAGTATATCATGTGGTTAAGCGATGGCCAAAAGGACAACATGATGCAGTCTAGCAATGAGGACAATACTTATCTTTACCTTTATGTCTGATATAAAGGAAAATAATACATATACAAATAGGGTAGAATTAATTAGCAAGAGGGGAAACATAAGAATGAATTTTAAATACTGCTAATTGAACTAATTCTAAGACCATTACCTATTTTGATAGAGAACTGCTCAATTACAAATTATTTTTAAAGGTAAATGCTGAATCCATTGTCAGTATGACATTTATAACCAGAAAGGCCACGGAAAGAAATGATATCATCCTGGCAATAATATGGATGGATCTTTTTTACCTCTAATTCTGCTGTTTTGTTTTTTTTTCTTTGACTAATAAGTAAACAAACTTGCTTTTAACAGAATTCTAAGAGATGCTTTTGTCACTATAATAAGGGGAAATGATAAGAAAAAACAGCCCTTTATTCTATCATAAGCAAAACTATAGCATCATTTTCTACCCTCACATTTTCCTGAAGGACCTCCCCCGACCCAGAAATAATGTGAAAATGAAAAGAACAAAGTCAAAGGCTTTATACAGTTTTAAAAGACATCTGCCTTCATTTGAGTGGGCAGAATTTTTTTTTTTAACACTTATTGGGATTTTTCTCTGTCATTGATTGAAAAGACAGATGGTTTTTATAAGCTACATGAGTGGTCATTTTAACATGATCTTTTAAGACTGAGAATGCAAGATAGCCCGATTTTGTTCTCACTCTTCTCTTTCCCATATTAGAGGCAGGTATTATTTGTTGAAGGAAAATAAGTCATTCAGCATAGAATCAAGTACAGAAAAAGACAAGTACCCTATCCAAGGGTCTCCAGTCTTATATGAAACACTTAGGGAAAATGAGGCCCACTTCAGGATAATTATAAGTGGTACTTAGCATATTACTGACAAAGTTAGACCATTAAGCCAGAATCTTAAGAAGATCTGGTTAAAAAGAGTTGAAGTAGAGACCGAAAAATGGCGGCGGAGTGAACGGAGCTACACAGACCGTCTCCCAGAACCAAACTGGAATTACAACTATAACACAGACAAATCGACGGGAAAAACCAACAGAAAAGCAGCTTGCGAGGACCATACAACGAGGGACACTGACTCGATCCCGGTAGGCTTGCGAAGGCGCGAGACGGGGCTGGGAGCGCACGGTCGGCAGCTCGGCAGCGGCCTCAGCTATAAGCGGCGCCCGCGGGTTACACTCCCAGGCGGCCCCACAGCGCAGCCGGGACTGAGGCTAAAACAGCCACAGCCACTCACCTTGGGCTCCGGCAGAGGGAGGGCAGACTGGACTGGAACTGTGTCGGGACACTCGGGGTTTGGAGGGCTCTCGGAGCTTTGGCTGAGTGCAGCCACTCAGGACGGTGGCCACATTGCTTCTTCCCAGGGCTCTGAGAGAGGCAGCAGCCCCTCCCTCGGAGATCCAACCCCACCCTGTGGGCCATTGAAGTGTTAATTGAGGCTCACTAAGGACCAGCATCTGCCCCACCCTCGTGAAAGCCCCTTGGCTGAGCACCAGAGGGAGTTTTTCAATCAACTGACAACCCAAAACTCATCAATTAACCTAGACTGCTAGCTTCCAGGCAAAAAGCTAGAGGATAACAGTACGTTTCCTGGGCTGGCAACTTTAACCAGGAAAGTAAGACTTGACAGTGGTGTTCAACGTGGGTCCTCCCTCGCTCATCTAAACACAGGAGAGGGAGCCACAAACAGCAGAACACCAACACCCACAGGGAGAACTTGACAGGCTCCAAAGCCCAGAGTGATAGCTAAAATGGTGAAACACAGAAACAGAAGCCAAATGAAAGAGCAAACCACCTCCACCGAAGATGAGATCAATGTGGAGCAATTAGGCATGTTAACAGAGCTAGAATTCAGAGCCATGATCTTGAGGAAGCTGAACAGCATGAGTAAGGACATAGAGACACTGAAAATAAGCCAAATGGAAATTAAAAACCAACAAGAAGAGATAAAAAATGACATATCCGAAATGAAAAACACATTGGAAGGTTTAAAAAGCAGAGTAGGGGAAGCTGAGGACCGGATCAGCGAATTAGAAGACAGGGTAGAAAAAATCAACCAATCAGAAAAACAAAAGGAAAAAACTATTAAAAAACAGGAAGACAGCTTAAGAGAACTATGGGACAACTGGAAACGTAATAATATTCGCATCATAGGAGTCCCCGAAGAAGAAGAAAAGGAGCAAGGGATAGAGAATATATTCAAAAAAATAGTGAGAGAAAACTTCCCTAATTTGGTGAAGGAAGAAGGCATTCAAGTTCAAGAAGCACAGAGAGTCCCAAGTAAGAAGAACCCAAACAGGCCCACACCAAGACACATAGTAATTAAAATGCCACAAATTAAAGACAAAGAGAGAATCCTACAAGCAGCAAGAGATAAGCAACAGGTTACCTACAAAGGGAACCCCATAAGGCTCTCAGCTGACTTCTCACAAGAAACACTACAGGCCAGAAGGGAATGGCATGAAGTAATCAAAGTCATGAAAAACAAGAATCTGAATCCAAGACTACTCTACCCAGCAAGGCTATCATTCAAAATAGAAGATCAAATAAAGAGCTTCCCAGACAAAAAAAAGCTAAGGGAATACATTAGCACCAAACCAGCACTGCAAGAAATGTTAAAAGGACTGCTGTAATTAGCAGTAGAAATGGGAACAAAAATAGAACCACACTAAACAAAAATGGCAATAAATAAGTACATATCAATAATCACCTTAAACGTAAATGGACTGAATGCTCCCATAAAGAGACACAGAGTAGCTGATTGGATAAGAAAGCATGACTCATCTATATGTTGTTTACAAGAGACCCATCTCTCAACAAAAGACTCACATAGGTTGAAAGTGAAGGGATGGAAAAAAATTTTCCAAGCAAATGGAAAGCAAAAAAAAGCTGGGGTAGCAATTCTCATATCTGATAAAATAGATTTCAAAATGAAGACCATAACTAGAGACAAAGACGGCCACTACATAATATTGAAAGGATCTATCCAACAGGAAGATATAACCTTGATAAACATATATGCACCCAATATAGGAGCACCAAAATATATTAAAAATCTTCTGGAGGACTTCCAAGGAGAAATCGACAACAATACAATCATAGCTGGGGACTTCAACACCCCGTTGACAGCACTGGATAGATCCTCTAGGCAAAAAATTAGCAAGGAAACAGAGACTCTAAATGAAGCACTAGACCAAATGGATTTAATAGATATCTACAGAGAATTACACCCCAAAACTACAGAATACACATTCTTCTCAAGTGCACATGGGACATTCTCAAAGATAGACCACATGATAGGACACAAACTAAATCTCTACAAGTTCAAGAAGATTGAAATCATATCAAGCATCTTCTCAGATCACAATGGCATGAAACTAGAAATCAACTGCAACAAGAACATGCAAAGACATTTCAACACATGGAGGCTAAATAGCATGTTATTAAACAATGAATGGGTCACCGAGGAGATCAAGGAAGAAATCAAAAACTTCCTGGAAACCAATGAAAATGAACACACAACAACACAAAATCTATGGGATGCAGCGAAAGCAGTTCTGAGAGGGAAGTTCATAGCACTACAGGCCTACCTCAAAAAGCAAGAAAAATTTCTAATTGACTGTCTAACCTCACAACTTAAAGAATTAGAAAGCAAACAAAAAGAAAACCCCAGAGCAAGTAGAAGGAAGGAAATAGTAAAGATCAGAGCAGAAATAAATGACATAGAGACCAAAAAAACAATTCAAAGGATCAATGAAACAAAGAGCTGGTTTTTCGAAAAGATAAACAAGATTGATGGACCCTTAGCTAGACTCACCAAGAAACAAAGAGAGAGAACCCAAATACACAAAATCAGAAATGAAAGAGGAGAAGTTACAACCAACACCACGGAAATACAAAAGATCGTTAACAACTACTATGAACAACTATATGGCAACAAATTCGACAATCTCAGCGAAATGGACAAATTTCTAGAAACACACAGTCTCCCAAAACTATTCCCGGAAGAGATAGAAAACTTGAACAGACCAATAACAACTAAGGAAATTGAAGAGGTAATCAAGACTCTCCCAGCAAACAAAAGCCCAGGCCCAGATGGTTTCACGGGGGAGTTTTACCGAACATTCAAAAAAGAACTAACACCCATTCTCCTCAAACTATTTCAAAAAATTCAAGAAGAAGGAAGACTTCCAAACACGTTCTATGAGGCCAGCATAATTCTAATTCCAAAACCAGAAAAAGACACTACGAAGAAAGAAAACTACAGGCCAATATCCCTGATGAACATAGATGCCAAAATCCTGAACAAAATACTAGCAAATCGGATCCAGAAATACATCAAAAAAATTATTCACCATGACCAAGTGGGATTCATTCCAGGGATGCAAGGCTGGTACAATATTCGCAAATCAATAAACGTGATACACCACATAAACAAAATGAAGAATAAAAACCACATGATCATATCAATAGATGCTGAAAAAGCATTCGACAAAATCCAGCATCCATTTCTGATAAAAACGCTCAGCAATGTAGGAATAGAGGGATCATATCTCGACATAATAAAGGCCATATATGAAAGACCTACAGCCAACATCATACTCAATGGACAGAAACTAAAAACATTTCCATTAAGAACAGGAACAAGACAGGGATGTCCACTTTCGCCACTCTTGTTTAACATTGTACTGGAAGTCTTAGCCACAGCAATCAGACATGAAGAAAAAATAAAAGGGATCCAAATTGGAAAGGAGGAAGTGAAACTGTCATTATTTGCAGATGACATGATATTGTACATAGAAAACCCTAAAGACTCCATCAAAAATCTATTAGACTTAATAAATGAATTTGGCAAAGTAGCAGGATACAAAATTAACGTCAAGAAATCGACGGCATTCTTGTACATCAATGATGAACTCACAGAAAGAGAAACTGAAAAAACAATCCCATTTACCATCGCTCCAAAAAAATTACGATACCTAGGAATAAACTTAACCAAAGAAGTAAAGGACCTATTTGCAGAAAACTACAGGTCATTGAAAAAAGAAATAGAGGAAGATATAAAAAAGTGGAAGAACATACCCTGTTCATGGATTGGAAGAATTAACATAATTAAAATGTCCATACTACCCAAAGCAATCTATAGATTCAATGCAATCCCCATCAAAATACCAACGACATATTTCATAGAACTAGAACAAATACTTCAAAAGTTCATATGGAACCAAAAAAGACCCCGAATAGCCACAGCAATCTTGAAAAAGAAGAACAAAGTTGGAGGGATCACATTACCAGATATCAGGTTATACTACAAAGCGACTGTAACCAAAACAGCCTGGTACTGGCACAAGAACAGGCATATAGACCAGTGGAACAGAACTGAAAACCCAGAAATGGACCCAAGGCAATATGCTCAATTAATATTTGACAAAGGTGGCAAGAGCATACAGTGGAGTAAAGACAGCCTCTTTAATAATTGGTGTTGGGAAAATTGGACAGCTACATGCAAAAAAATGAAACTCGACCATCAACTTACACCATACACAAAAATAAACTCAAAATGGATAAAAGACTTAAATGTGACCCGTGAATCCATAAAAATTCTAGAAGAAAATGTAGGCAACAAAATTTCGGACATCATACGGAGCAGAATTTTCACTGATACATCACCTAAGGCAACAGAAATAAAGGAGAAAATGAACACATGGGACTACATCAAACTAAAAAGCTTCTGCACAGCAAAAGAAACGATCATCAAAATGGAAAGGCAACCCACTGTATGGGAGAACATCATTGCCAATGATGTATCAGATAAGGGGTTAATTTCCAATATATACAGAGAGCTCACACAACTCCACAAAAGGAAGACAAAGAACCCAATTAAAAAATGGGCAGAGGAGCTGAATAGACACCTCTCCAAACAGGACATACAAATGGCCAAGAGACATATGAAGAAATGCTCAACATCACTAATCATCCGAGAGATGCAAATTAAAACAACAATGAGGTATCACCTCACACCTGTCAGAATGGCCGCCATCAACAAATCATCAAACAACAAGTGTTGGCGAGGGTGTGGAGAAAAGGGAACTCTAATACACTGCTGGTGGGAATGCAGACTGGTGCAGCCGCTATGGAAAACAATATGGTGCTACCTCAAAAAATTAAAAATTGAACTTCCATTTGACCCAGTGATCCCACTGCTGGGAATATACCCTAAGAAGCCTGAAACACCAATCAGGAAGAATATATGTACCCCCATGTTCATAGCAGCACTATTTACAATAGCTAAGATCTGGAAACAGCCCAAGTGTCCACCAGTAGACGAATGGATCAAAAAGCTGTGGTACATATACACAATGGAGTACTATGCAGCGGTAAGAAAGAAAGATCTCTTATCCTTTGAGACGACATGGAGGGACCTGGAAAGTATTATCCTAAGTGAAAGAAGCCAAGCAGAAAAAGACAAATACCACATGATCTCACTTATATACGGAATATAATGAACATAACAGTCTGAGGAATACAGTAGACCCAGACATATGGAAGTAGGGCACAGACTGACATCCCTCAGAAGAGGGGATGGGGGGTGGGGGGGTGGGAAGAGATAAACCACAGAACTTATATGCATGTATGCATGACCAATGGACATGGACAACTAAGCCGGGGACAGGGTGGAGGGGGTGGGGTGGGGGGTGCCAATGGGGTAAAAAGGTAAAATATCTGTAACAAAAAAATAAATAAAAATTCATAAATAAAAAAAATAAAAAATAAAAAAAAAATAAAAAAAAAAAAAAAAAAAAAAAAAAAAGAAGATCTGGTTATGTTGTCAAATGTATGCTAGCGTAAACTACTGAGTCTTTAGGAGAATGAAACTACTTAGTTAAGGCAAGATATATTTCAATGTTCTGTGGTTTAACTTGAACTTAAACTTATAGCTCTGCTCTCTTTGGTGGCATATCTGTAATGAAATCATAACAAATTATTGTGATTCTGTTGTTTCATGATATCAGGCTACTGCAGTAGCCTCACAGACAGCTGGTAGTCCGTAGATATTTGTGGAATGAATGAATGAATGAATGAATTGGGAAAATGATTTGCCCAAGTGTGAAAAGTGAGTGATTCAATAGTTGACCTTAAACAGCTCCATGTATCAAATCTACCTATAACCGGTTCTAATTTCCACAAGGTCAATCAAATGTCACCATTGTCCCTTCCACATTCCTCCTTCATTCTTTCAAGTTGTATGTGTTATTTTCAGTATCAGTTATCACCAGGCATTTACAGAGCACCTACTCAGTGCTAAGCCCTGGGCAAGGTGCTGGGGACACAGGATGAATAAGACAATGTCTTCTCAAGGACTTTGCAGTCTGGTTGGGAAGACAAGTAAACAAATTATATATGTAGTATATATATATATAATAAATAAAATATAAAAAATAAATAATATTTAATATAATTATATAAACATTTTGTCTAAATATGAAATGCAATCTACATTATACATATTTATACATGTTAATATACATATATTAATATGGTTTTATAGATATAATAAATATTTAACAAAAATTATTATAACTCATTGAGATGAATGTCACAGTAAGGGTTTGTGTCAGGAGCCAGGGAAGTACTAAGAAGAGAGTATCTGACCCCTGGGGATAACAGAAATACTATCAAAGTGCTGCGACTTCTTTTCCCATCCGAGGATTCCTCTTGACCTTCACTTTAACTTGAGCTTGTCTGTATATACATTTAGAAGATAGGCTGATTTACCCTAGCCTTTATACTTGTCTACCTTCTACAATCTACAACACACAAGGACATTCCTGTTTACAGAGAAGTTCGGCCTTTAATGTTCTTACAATTACTTACCTGTAAAGATAAAAAGATGTGCTTAAAATTCATTTGTGATTTCTTTCTACAGTGTTAACTTGTTTGTGTTGGTCTGTTTCCATTGATCCTCAAAAAATTATTTAAAATGAGCCTTGGCCAGTGTTTCTCAGTGGTTAGAGTGTCTGCCCACGCACCAAAGGGTGGCAGATTTGATTCCTGGTCAGGTGTATGTACCTGGGCTACAGGTTTGATTCCCAGCCCTGGTTGGGGTGCAAACAGGAGGCAACCAATCGATGTATCTCCTTCTCATCGATGTTTCTCTCTCTCTTTCTCTCCCATGTTTCTCTTCCTTCTCTGCCTTCTTCCCTCCCATTTTCTCTAAAAATCAATGGAAAAATATATTCTCAGGTGAGGATTAACAAAAAAAAAAAAAAAAAAAGAAATTATTTAAAATGAAATCAATTTACAGGAATGCTTGATTTCATGTGTCAAATAAAAAGACCCACTAAAAATTGTTTATTCTCAGGAGGATTGTAGCATGTAAAATTGTTAGTTTGCAAAATTCATTTTAGTCTCTTATTTTTATAAGCGTATATTTACTGTCAGTCAGTAGTAAAAAGTACACTGAATAAAAGTACAATACAGGCTCTAGTTTGCAATATCAAAAAAAATCTAGTTAGTGACATATTAGGTGTGCTTTATTCAGTCCACATAACACTAGGGTTTTTAATTTAATTTATGTTTCTGTTGACTGAATGTAAATAAATAAAAAGTAGGAAGTTCTTTGCATACCACTCTCTCAGGGGGAAGGCAGTATAGAGATAACCTGCACTTTGATCATTTTATTTTACAATCAGTATCTTAGATGGCAGATTTAAGACAGGTTCTGTGGATTGCTGTTCGGCTTTTATTACGAAGGCCTGATGTGAACAGGATATATACCACAATATAATATTACTATCCATCTTGTACTTCAACCGCCTTTCAGTGCACAACCGTAAATCACCTGTGGCTAGATACTAGATAATGTGTTGTGTAAATCCCTCTTCCTTGGTCTATGTATGAGTTTAAATATAAACGTATTATCTTGTTGAAGTACAGTTAGGCTATCATAAGCTCCATTATCTACCTCAAGTCTTAGAGTGAGAGTAGCGATGCAGGAAATGAAAATATGTATCCTTCTTCCTTTTGAAATGTGTCAATCATATTGCACCTAAGCAGGTAGATTTGAAGCCTCCTGCCTGTCAAGCGGCCCTAACCAGGAGACAGGTCAGTCAAGGACACCTGATGCAATGTATCTCCAAAGAAAAACATCACCATGCTTAATGTAGAGGAAAGAGCGATAGATTTTAATGCGGGTGCTGTGACTTCTGGGAGATCTGGACTAATGGTTTGACTGCTGAGGTCTCATCAGAGGTCATATCTAGCTGGGGATCTCTGTTTATGGCTTTCAAACACCTTTTTCTCCCAGCTGGAGTGGCTCAGTTGGTTGGGCATCATCCTGTACACTGAAAGGTTGCCAGTTCAATTCCTGATCAGGGCACATACCTGGGTTGCAGGTTCGATCCCCAGTCGATGTTTCTCTCTCACATTGACCCCTGACTCTGTCTCTGTCTCTCTCTCCCCCTTCTTCTCTCTAAACATGTCCTTGGGTGAAGATTAAAAACACCAAAAAACATCTTCCTTGTAGGGTACAGTTTCTTGTAATTCACTTAGATGTCATGTTACTTATAGTCACAACATTTCTT
The DNA here is from genome assembly GCF_014108415.1 of Molossus molossus. NCBI lineage: Eukaryota > Metazoa > Chordata > Mammalia > Chiroptera > Molossidae > Molossus > Molossus molossus. The sequence continues at coordinate 47,581,728 of NW_023425345.1, read as the reverse complement.
CAGATAGGTTAACATATGTAGAGTGCACCAAACAGTGTCTGGGTGATAGGAGGAGCAGAAGAATTTTTATCAGGGCTGCCATTAGGGTGAGGCAAGTGACATTTGCAGGAACCTGAGTGTGAGGGCCTCAGATTTTGCACCCTAAACACCTCATGTGCTTCACCCTAGTCCAAGCCTTGATTTTTAAGTTATAGTTTACTCATCCTATATTAAAAATACTTCATAACTGGATAGTTATCAATTATACAGTTTATACCTGTATGCTCTGCTAATAGCTACTATGTCTTAATTATGGGCACCTGTAAGAATTTATATTTGGGACATAAACAATAAATAAAATGTGTGTATATGCATTTAATACACATTTAAAATGTATGTGTTATATAAAATACAATGTTTATATACACAAAATTATGTATGTACAAAGAACATTATATAGCATATTATTCATGCTATCTGACAATGGAGGATATACTATTTACATAAATATAATCAGTTGTTAAAAAATTACATGCATAGCATAAAAACTCACAAAGGAACATGTTTTGGAGCTATATAGAAGCCCCTTCTGCTTTCTGCGGGTCAGCACACTCCACGTTTCCTACTCAAAGGGGTTGACAGTATTTTGCATCCTCCCCTCCACTTCACCAATGTGTCAGAATTAATCTGATTTGCCAGGACCACAAAGCAAGCCCAAGAGGGTTAGAACTTAGATCTTCAGCATCCCACATATTGGAAGTCAAAACTGTCACCAGGACTTTTTTTATGGCTTCCTCCAGGCTGATATTGTTGGGACTGCGGCGGTGGGGAAAACGGAAGGTGCTGTCTCGAGGTGAGGTGGGGCCGGCAGGAGGAAGACAGGCCCTGAGCGCAGCACCAGCCTCCAGACCGCGCGTCTCTGGGGAGGCGCGTGTGGATTTTGCACGTTTCTGTACAGGTAAATTTAGAACTTCATGTCAGGGGTACTTATGTAAATATGCCTTTGCCTTATTTTTCAAGGCATTGAAGAAGTCAGTGACAAGACTGGGAGCTAGGCGGATCTTATGTGTGTGCTTAGGCTTAAAAAAAATATGTATAAATGAATCCTTGCTGGAAGCCAGTAACTCGAGAGGCTGTGGCATTTGACATCAGGATACCTGGCAGGGGCCATGTTATTACTTGTTTTAATTGAAAAAAAAAATTAGCTAGATATTCTATGAATTCCTTCTCCGTGTAAAAATTTCAACATAACAAATAAGGCAGATATTTCTCCAGACGGCTCCTCACTTCCCCATCTGAATTTCCCTCCACAGTACAGTGTCTGCCAGTGTAGAACTTCCTCTACCCTTTTATATACATATATACAGCCATACAAAATATGCCGGTTTTGTGTGTGTGTAATTTTATGGGACTATTGTCACTCTGGATAAACTGTGCAACTTTTTTCTCCCACCGAATTCCACATCTTTGGAGATTTTCCCATGATCATACATAAGTATATCTAGATCTCTGCAGCACCATAGTCTACAGTATGTTTTTACAGGAGATTATTTAACCACACCCCTACTGAGAACAAGGAATGACAGTATGTGCTGAATAGGTGTTTGTTGAATACACGAATAAGTTTTCTTAGCAGGCAACAAAGGGGAAAAGTCTCTTTATAAATGGATACATATACATGTGATGTCCATAATCAAGAGGTGAGCATATCCTATACTTTAGTCCTAGGATAATTTTCTCACATGATACTAGTAATAAGAGACATCCATTATTCAGTTACTGTGTGTCAGTCACTGTATAAGCATTTCTCATGCATTTATTCACCTGTAACACAGGTATTATTATTATTACCTTCATTTTACTAATGGATAAATTAAAGTTCAAAGAGGTTCTGTCACTTTTCCAAGGCTCACTGCTTGTGAGGGGTTGAACCTGCTTTCAAACCCAGAGACAAGTCCTGAGTGGTTACTCTAGTGTTACCCTACTTTTACAATAAGAGAGAAGGGAAAGGAAGGAAGAAAAGGGATGGAAGGGAAGGAAAGAGAGAGGAAAGAGGAGAGCAGAAGGTTTTGTGTCCTCTGCTTTTGTTTTTATCTCTTGCATTTAACACTTCTATTTATATTCTTAAACTTAAGGATGAGGCTTATAGGATGGGATGGGGAGCAGTAGGGACAGAAAGGATGAGAAATGAAGATTAAGTGTAGGCAAGGGGAAGTGGTAAAAGTAGGAAAAAGGAAATAGAGCCCTGGCCGGTTTGGCTCAGAGGTTAGAGTGTCGGGCTGTGGACCAAAAAGTAGCGGGTTCGATTCTGGTCAAGGTCATGTACCTCAGTTGCGGTTTGTCCCTGGCCCTAGTCGGGGTCGTGCGGGAGGACACCAATGTGTCTCTCTCAAGTTAGTATTTCTCTCTCTCCCCTTCCCTCCCACTCTATCTGAAGACAAATAGAAAAATATCCTCGGGTGAGGATTAAAAAAAAAGGAAATAGAAATTCCTCAAGTTTTAGGCCTGAGTACCCAAACAATATAAATTAATCTGAAATTTTGAACAAATATGACATAATATTTAGACCACTGGAAATTTAAAGGCAAGTTAGTGAGGGAGAATGCTAACTTTCAGAGTGTGAAGGCCCAGAGTGATATCCCGACGGTCACATGGGCTAGGGTGGGAAGGCGTCGTAAAACATAGTTTTCAGGGTCTGGTAGTCCAGAGAGGGATATCCAGAAAGAGAAAACAGTGAAGGACGGCATGCCAAGGTTTCCTCTTTAGGTGACCTATGTGACTAGTCGATAGGCACCTAGCTTTGGGGCAGTAGGGCACAGTGAAGGGAGGCAGCTGACTAGTCGTGGCAGGGGTTGAGAAGGACACAGGAGGATCCATTCTAAGCAGATTCCCAAGCATGGCAGGAGGCAACATGGAAAGAACCTTCATCCTTGATGACGTAGTTGAGCAGCTGACCTATCCACTGTTGGAACGGCATGCCTTGGCCATTTGTTATGTTAGGTAATAAACTTACTGTTTGAGCTCTTTTTATTTTATTTATTTATTTAAAAAAATTTTTTTTCCTTTATTGATTTTAGAGAGGAAGGGAGAGGGAAAGAGAGATAGAAACATCGATGAGCGATAACATCGATTGGCTGCCTCCTCCATGCCCCCACTGGGGATTGGGCCCACAACCTGGGTATGTGCCCTGACTGGGAATCGAACCAACAACCTCTTAGTGCATGGGTCAGTGTTCAACCACTGAGCCACACTGGCTGGGCTGTTGAGCTCTTTTCATTTTTATTTTTTAAAATTTTTATGTATTTATTTTTTTTTTATTTTATTATTATTTTTTTATACTCACCTGAGGACTTTCTTTTATTATTATTATTATTTTAAATTTTATTTTTGTTACAGATGTTTCTCCTTTTTCCCCATTGACACCCTCCTCCCCATACCCCCCACCCTGTCCCTGGCTTTGTTGTCCATGTCCATTGGTTATGCATACGTGCATATAAGTTCTGTGGTTTGTATCTTCCCTCCCCCCAACACCCCCTCTTCTGAGGGTTGTCAGCCTGTACCCTACTTCCACATCTTTGGGTCTATCCTATTCTGTTTGAGCTCTTTTTAATTAGTCCTCCTATTATTAACAATAGAAAGCATTCAAACTTAGCAAATGACATCATATGGATTTTGTCTGTCTTTTTTTAAATTTTTTTTTTATCCTCACCCGAGGACATTTTCCATTTTTTGTTCAGATAGAGTGAGAGGGACAGAGAGAGAGAGAGAGAGAAATATCGACGTGAAAGGGACACATCGAGTGACCGCCACCCACACAACCCAAACACGGCCGGGGAGACAAACTGCAACCGAGGTACATGCCCTTAGTGGGAACCGAACCCGGGTCTCTCTGGACCGCAGGCCGACACTCTAACCGCTGAGCCAAACCGGCTAGGGTGGATTTTGTCTGTCTTAATGTCATCTCTCACCATTCTTCCCCTGGCTCACTGCCTTTTTGTTTCTAGCTCTTTGCCATTTGCTACCTCCCAACCCCCACTTAAAAATTCATTTAATTAATTAATTAATTATGTTTATATTGATTTTTTTTAGAGAGAGATAGAACTTTGATGTGAGAAAGATACATTGATAGGCTGCCTGCTGCACACCCCCTACTGGGGATCGAGCCTGCCACCCAGGCATGTGCCCTGACTGGGAATCAAACTGGAACCTTTCAATCCATGGACTATGCTCAATCCACTGAGCCACAGTGGCCAAGGGCCCCACCTCCCACTTTGTGTGGCCAGCTCCTTCCTGGTTCCTCAGGTCTGAGCTTGAATGTAATTTCTTCAAACAGACTTGTTTGAACCTTCCTCTCTCTTCTTCCCTAACCCCCTGCCACTTTCTACTTTTCTGTCATTTCTTCACAGACCTTACCACAAATTGCACTTAATAAATGTTTTCTTGGTTTAAGTTTTTAAATTTCTGCTCTTTAGACTGCTGCAAGCTCCATGAAAGTAAAAGCCATGTTGTTATTGTTTTCCCAGCATGAGCACAGTGTCTGGCACACATACTCAGGAAGCACTTGTTGAATAAATGAAGGCCTCACCTCAGTCTGGTTCTCTTCCAGACCTCAGAGGAAGGTGAAATAAATTTCCCTAGGAGGACATATCAAAGTCTAAAGCCACCCCAATAATCTCCTAGATTATTCTTATTAGTGTTTTGGCATTTTAAGCAAATAAATAAAAGCCTAATTCAATGATCATAAATTCATAAATAATTAGAGCAGTGAGGACTTGAGCCAGTGGGACAGGATAGTTTAACTCAGTGGGAGAATAAAGAACAACTGCTAGTACAGGTGTCTATACAATATAGTATTAGGAAGAACAGATACTGATTTTTCAATATGGAGTGCATCCATGCATTTTGCTAAAATGAGTTCATTCTAGTTTTCCCAGTGCATTCTCATATTGTCTAACATTGTAATCTACAATGTGATAAATATATTTACTCTTCCAGTTGCTATGTCTCATTTCTGTTTCATGTCTTATTACATTGTCCAGAACTTTCAGAGCAATTTTAAGTAATGGTAGCCTTGTAAGGCACTTTTGTTTTCTTCCTGGTTTTACTAGGAATGTGTCTGTTGTCCGTTGATGTTTGTTTGTGCTGTGTGTGGTGTTTAAAAATAAAATCATATTGAAGATGTATTTTTTATTCCTAAGAGATGATTAAATATGGAAGCAATTGGAAACATGTAAAGAGGTGCAACTGAATTTATTTTATATTCTATAAGACTCTGGTCTGTTTTAATATGTAAAATTACATTGAGAACCCAGCTGGTGTGGTTCAGTGGATTGAGCATCCACATGGACTGAGAGGTTTCAGTTTGATTCCCAATCAGGGCACATGCCCAGATTGTGAACTTGATCCCCAGTGGGGGGCGTGCAGGAGGCAGCTGATCAATGTTTTCCTCACCTCAATGTTTCTATTTCTCTCTCCCTTCCTCTCTCTCAAAAAAGAAAAAATCAATAAAAACACATTTTTTAAAAATTACATTGAGAAAATTTGACTCTTTTTAAAAATTTTTTTTATCTTGTCTTATTTTTCTATGTAAGTTTGTTTGTGACTGTCCCATTTTCCTGCTGAGTGGTAGAGCTAAGACTGCAGAGATGATATAGTGGACTTGCTAAATGACCCATTAGTGAACACTTGCTAGTGAACATTATGGCTGAAGAATGATGGCTTTGTATGTAACTGTCATCTACCCTTACTTTTATTTCTTCTTCCTAACATGAACTATGTATTTAAAATATGTTTATGTATTTAAAATACCTACTACTTAACAAGTACTTACTATATGTACCAGCCCTATGCAAATCACTTTATATGGTTGATCTCATTTAATCCTCACAAAATTCTATGGGGTAGGTGCTCTTACCATGATTCCCATTTTATAGATGACAAAATTGAGTCTTAAGAAAGTTCAGTTTATTTGCCTTAACACAGCTACTAAGTGGTAAAGCGGGGACTTGGACCCTGGCAGTCCAAGTCCATGTGCTGTTACTACCTCTTATGCTACCAATAAATCAGTATTAATTTTTGAAAACTATTGGAAATGAGTTACCCTAGTTACAAGGATCCACAGCAAAAAGACAGTAATTTGGAGCCAATTTAAAAATGAACTGACAGTAAATATGCAAAACTGGGCATCATAATATATTGGTCATTTAGAGCAATTTATAAAGTAAAGAACACATTCAAGTATAAGGGTTTCATGAAGATCCCTCCTTTATATTCAGATTTAACAGATCCTTGTCCTAAAAATCCCTGCATTACTAAGAAGCTAATTATTATGGGAACTTTTTTAGTAATGAGTTTCTATAATGTTTCCAGTCTACATCCACCCCAAAAAGATTATCTAGAATTTCTAACGTAATATTGTTTTCCTGAGTTATGGTAATGAATTCACATTTGTTTATTATCGTTTATACTCACTACTAGTACATTATCAAAATGAATTCAGGGTGTTTACATTTCCATTAGAATGGAATATTTTTTTAATTTTCAAAAAATGAAACCTACAAGCAACTGGAAACTGAAAACACCATAGTCATTACCCAGATTTAGATTCTAAAGGGACAAAATGATCTCATAAACAGTGCTACTTAAAACAATAATAAAATTCCAGTCAACATAATAAATGATGAAATCTTCTGAAATGCAATAATGTCATAAAATAAAACATTTCACCCTTCAAAACTAAACAATCATGTTTGAATTAATATGTGAGATTATGGCCTTGAGAAATTGATTGTAAGGCCCTTTTCCTAGTGCTTACTAAACCTCATGGCCTCATATGATATTCTTGTGGGATACACTCCACATTTAACTTAGATCATTCGTGTCTGCTCAGGTCAATGCTTTGCTGTTAGAGACACATGGAACCACATCACTGCTTACAGCCCCACAAAGGGGTGTCATCAACCTTGTGTGGCTTCTAAGACCACTGAATAGAGGAAGTACTTGTGTCTTTATTGCAGATAATAATTTACTCTGGTCAAATTAAATTTATGAAAAAAATATTATTATAAGATTAAGTGAAGTGGTTTTAATATTCTATAGAAGGAGGGTTTTTCCCACTTCTTCAATATATTTTCTTTCAAAACTTAGCTTTCTTAGTGCATATAAAACATGATTTGATTTACAAAAATTTTTAGAAACAAATCTGTTGCATAAAATACTGTCCAAAATTGAAATCACTCAACAAATAGTAATTAAGTACTTCCTATGAGTCAGTGGTTGTGAATTAAGTACTGTAACTTCAATTAATCCTTACAACAACCTTGTGAGATAGATGTAACTCATAATTTATAGATAAACATGTTAAAGCTTACAAAAACTAAGTAGAAGTCAAAGACTGAGTCTCATTTACCTTAGTAGTCTGCATACTCATAGGGGTCTTGGTGCATGGCCAGAGAAACTGTGGAACAAAGGCAGTGAACACCTGGTAGAAACAGACTCACATCTGAGTTTTCTAACTCCAATTCCAGTGTTCTTTCTATTACATCATCCTACCTTTAATAGTATTTTCTGAGGCAGTAGTAAATATATTTTTCCATGGTACTAGTAAGTGGCTTTATTCAGTTAACTGAAATGAAACTCAGGGACTCCTCCTATCTGAAATAAGGTGGGCTGAAGATAGGCATAGAGTAATTATGTTAAAATTAGTACACATTCATAATACTGTTCTATCAGTGTAGTTGTATCGACAAGGGAAAGGCCGTAAGTTCCAAGATGAGCCTGATTGCTGATTCAGCTACAGAAATACATAACGTGCTCTGGCCGATATGGCTCAGAGCTAAGAGCGGCGCCTGTGGACCAAGGCGTCCTGGGTTCAATTCCGGCCAAGGGCACATACCTCGTTGCAGTTCATCCCCAGCCCGGTTGGGATTGTGCGGGTGGCAACCAGTCGATGTGTCTCTCTCGCATCGATGTTTCTCTCTCTCCTTCTCTTCCTCTCTCCCTCCATCTCTATCTGAAGAGTGTTGTAAAAAGAAAATCCTCTGGTGAGGATAAAAAACAAACGTGAAACAGAAATACATAGCATGATTCATGAATGACCAAAAGTCTTAGAGAATCTTGTTTCCAATAATGGCAGACTTGGAAATTTAAATCAACTTTCTGCTAAGGACAATCAGAAATGCAGGACAAAAATTTTTTAAAAATCTGTTTGAAAACATGAGACAGCTAACAAGATAGTAAAGAATTATTGTCTAGGATATGGAGGAAATAGAGGCACAGCCTAGGACCTATGGCCATTTTTCTTTTGGGGGCATTTGCCAAATCTAGAGTCTGAGAGGTTGATCAGAATATTTTTGTTTATTTATTTTCCCAGTTTTATTGAGATATAATTGACATACAACACTGTATAAGTTTAGGGTGTGCAGAATAATGACTAGACTTACATATATTATGAAATGATTACTACAATAAGTAATCTTATATAGATACAAGAAAATAAAAGAAAAACATACATTTTCTTCTTTTTTGTTTTTAATCCTCACCTGAGGACATGTTTGCATTTATCCTTAGATAGAGAGGGAGGGAGAGAGTGGGGAAGAGAGAGAGAGAAACATCAATGTGAAAGAGACACATTGACTGGCTGCCACCCACACGACCCCAGCTGGGGCCAGGGACAAACTGCAACTGAGGTACATGACCTTCGTGGGAACCAAACCCGGGACTCTCTGGTCCAGCAGGCCGATACTCTAACCATTGACCCAAACCGGCCAGGGCAAAACATACATTTTCTTTGTAATGAGAACTTGAGGAGAGCTTTTGACAGCTTTATGGAGATTAATGTCCAGGACTTGCCAAGTTGTTGGGGGTACTGGTGAAGCTGCCCCAGTTAGGTTGTTTTTGAAGGTTCCTACTCAAAATATAAGGGTAAACCTAAAGTAGACAGAAACTATTTGAGAGTTCAGCATAATTTAAAATAATCTCAGTCCCTAAAATTGGATTGAGGTTATCTCAAATTGTTCATGCCTTTGGTGACCTGATAGAAAACACACATAAAAACTCTTTGGAGGAAGAAGATAACATCCTTGGCTACAAATTAGTTCTATGAACAGTTCTGTAACTACATTGAGTAGCACAAAATAAAAAATAAGCACACAAGGTGGTAAAACTTTATGAACAAAACTCAACAAAAACAACAGACAGTAGGAAAAGGCACACAGGTGCTACAGACATTGTAGTTACCAGACATAGACTTTAAAATAGATGTGCTCACTATAATTCAAAGAGCAAAGACAAGATTGAGAAATTAAGAATAAAAACGGGGCCCTGGCTGGTCTGACTCAGTGGTTAGTGTCGTCCTGTGGACTGAGAGATGCGAGTTGGATTCCCAGTCAAGGGCACATACCTCAGTTGTGAGTTCAATCCCCAGCCCTGATTGGGGTCATGTGAGAGGCAATCAATCAATGTGTCTCTCTCACATCAATGTTTCTCTATCTTTCCTTCCCACTCTATCTAAAACTCAATGGAAAAATATCTTCAGATGAGAATTAACAACAACAACAAAAGAATAAAACTGGGAACCGTATTATACAATACAATAAACAACACAAAAATAAAAATTGAGACCTCAATAAATGTGTTTGTACATTAGATATAGATGAAAAGACAATTAGAAAACTGGAAGAAAGTTTAGAAGAGAATATCCAGAATAAACAGAGAAAAATAATGATTCCTAAAGATATAGAGGATACAGTGAGAAGAGATAACATCCATGTTATATGAGTCCAGAAAGATTTAAGAGAGAAGAGAGAGAATGGTCCAGAAATAATATTTGAAAAGATATTTGCAGATAACTTTGAAAAATAATGAAAGAAATCAAGCAATAGATTTAAAAAATCTAGGAAACACAAGCAATATAATATAAAATAATTTTAATCTAGGCACAACAAAGAAAAACCAATGAAAATCTAAGATAATATATTCTTAAAAACATAAATCCTATACATGGATTTATACACATTCAAATCTTTATTAAATTTTCAGCCATTGCTGTTATTTGACAGCTTGTCTTCTTTTGTGAGTTTGTATCTGACGTATCTGCACAGTCTTTGATTGTTTATAGGTAAATTTCTATGCCTTTATTAAGAAATAGTAAAATTTGTTCTTCTGTTTGAGGATTAAAGTCACAATTCCACCATCCCTAACTATGTCAGGAATAAAATTAATCTTTAAGATTATAGGAGGGGAGAAGCTGACAATGGGTTGTTTAACTACCCCTGGTGGGGTTTTCTGACATTTAAAAGTAAAACATAACAGAACATAAATATAAATAGTAAATAATTTACTGGGCCAGAGCTGAGGGACCAGACAATAAATTTGGATCCAAGTATTCTGGCATGAAAACAAAGGGGATAAACTTAAGGTTACATAGCTTTGATCTTTAATTTTTTTCTGACACACAAAACATACAGAGCTACATTTTTTTCTGGAAGTTAAGAAAAGGAGACACAAAAAGTAGTACAAAAAGCACTAAATTTGGGCATAAAACAATTGGGTTCAGTTCTAACTTTGCTACTCAATAACTGCTCAACTTTAGAGCCCCAGTGACTTTAAAAAAAAAGAGAGAGAGAATAAAAATAATTGACCCACCTACCTCCTGGAGTTACTTTGAAGATATTTCACATTCAAATTGGAAATAATAGATAAAATAATATTAAGAAATACTTGAGTTCCTAGAGATATAAGAGAATAGAAAAAAGTACCTGACTGCTTTATTTGAGTCAGGGACTCAAGCTGGATTTCATTCCAGTGCCCTGACTGAAGATATGAATCCAACACCAATGTAAATAATCTTAGAGAGTAAAAGGTATTAAGAATGAAGATAGCAAATATCCCAATTCTTACAAAGTGTGTGTAGATGGAGGCAGGGAAGAACATGAATTCCAGGACCAAAAACCTAAATCTTTGCAAGATTCTGTAGTGGATTTTGAGATAGATTATTTGTTAGGTTAAGAAAGAAGTTGCAATTACCAGCAATATGGATTTACCAAGAACAACTTGCAATGGCTATTCCTTTTGCTCATGTGTTTCCAGGCTCTTAGACTGGAAGAATGCATTGTGATTCGAGCAAGCAGCTGACAAAATTACTATCACTGAGGACAAAATAAAGAAAATGGTCTAGAAGAGAAAAATAATTAGGTAGATTCATAACTGGTTGAAGGCCTATAGGGTGTTCCACTAATGAACTAATTATCTACTAGGTGAAAAAGTTTTACCTGGTATGGTTTGTGGGGCCATTCAACTTGTGAAATTATCAGTTTAGATGAAGATGTAGAGGACATGACTTCATTTCCAGATGCTATTAAGGAAATTAATGTGTTGAGTGATAAAATAAAAGTAAAAAAGATCTTGATAGCCTGGAAGGTACAGTGAATTGAAGATAATAAATTTAGTTGGGACAAACATATGCAAAGTAAAATTTCTGTTACATTAAAAATCAACTGCCAGGCTGGTGGAGATTTGGTTTAAATGCAGTTTATATGAAGAAAGGTTTCAGGGTTTTACTTAAGATTAAGGTTAACATGAACAAGTCATGTGATTTGCCAAAAAAAACCCAACCCCAAACAAAACAAAAACCACCCCCAAAACAAACAAAAAATCCTATCTTTAAAAAATATATATTTTTATTATTGAAAGTATTACAGATGCCCCTTCTTTTTCCCCCCATTGGCCCCTTCCTTCCCATTTCTGCCCGTGCCCCCTGCCTTCACCTCACTGTTGTCTGTGTCTATTGGTTGTGCATATATGCATATGAGTTCTTTAGTTTATCTCTTTCTGCCCTCCCACCCCCTTTCCTCTGAGGTTTGTCAGTCTGTTTCATGCTTCCATATCTCTGGATCTATTTTGTTCATTAGCTTATTTTGTTCATTGTATTCCACAAATAAGTGAGAGCACGTGATACTTGTCTTTCTCTGACTGAGTTATTTCACTTAGCATTATACTCTCCAAATTCCTCCATGTTGTCTCAAAGGGTAAGATAACTTTCTTTTCTTCTATAATAATTATTATTTTTATTAATTTATTTTTGTTACAGATGTTTCTCCTATTTCTCCCCTAGACACCTTCCTTCTGATCCCCGCCCCCCCAGCATTGTTGTCTATGTTTATTGGTTACACATACATGCATATAAGTTCTTTGGTTGATTTCATCCCCACTCCCTGCCCCCCTCCTCTGAGGTTTGTCAGTCTGAACCATACCCCTTTCTATGTCTCTGGGTCAATTTTGTTCATCAGCTTATTTTGTTCATTATATTCACAAATAAGTGAGATCATGTGGTATTTGTTTTTCTCTGATGGGCTTATTTCACTTAGGATAATATTCTTCAGGTCCCTCCATGTCATCTCAAAGGATAAGAGATCTTTCTTTTTTACAGCTGCATAGTGTTCCATTGTGTGTATATATCACAACTTTTTTATCCATTCATCTACTGATGGACACTTGGGCTGTTTCCAGATTTTAGCTATTGAAAATAGCGCTGCTATGAACATAGGGGTGCATATATTCTTCCTGAGTGGTGTTTCAGGCTTCTTAGGATATATTCCTAGAAGTGAGATCACTGAGTCAAATGGCAGTTTCATTTTTAATTTTTTGAGGAAACATCATATTGTTTTTCAGAGTGGCTGCACCAGTCTGCATTCCCACCAGCAGTGTACTAGAATCTCCTTTTCTCTACATCCTCGCCAGCACTTGTTTGATGATTTGTTGATGATAGCCATTCTGGCAGGTATGAGGTGATACCTCATAGTCATTTTAATTTGCATCTCTCTGATGATTACTGATGTTGAGCATTTTTTTTCATGTCTTTTGGCTATTTGTATGTCCTCTTTAGAGAAGTGTCTATTCAGGTTCTCTGCCCATTATTATTATTTTTATTGTTTACCCAAGGATATTTTTCCATTGATTTACAGATAGGGTGGGAAGGAGAGAGGGAGGAGGGGGGAGAGAGAGAGAGAGAGAAAGAGAGAGAGAGAGAAAGAGAGAGAGAGAAACATCCACTGCTGCCTCCCACATGACTCCAACCAGGGCCAGGGCCAGGGCCAGGAATCAAACTGCAACCGAGGTACATATCCTTGACCAGAATGTAACCCACAACTCTTTGGTCCAAGGGCTGACTCTCTAACTGCTGAGCCAAACTGGCCAGAGCCTCTGCCCATTTTTTAATTGGGTTGTTTGTCTTCCTTTTGTTGAGTTATATGAGTACTTTATAGAAACCCCATCATTTTAGGCCAGACTAAGAGAAATTGCTTTTCCAGACCAAGGAAATAATAATCCTCTGTATTTGGAATTGGTTAACTTACATCTGCAAGATTACGACTAGATAGGGATGTGTCACACTGACAAAGTGGAGCTGACTGGAGGAGGGTGAATAAAACATTGGAAGGTCTGGAAGCAATCATATGAAACATAGCTGTAAGATCTTGGTTTATTTTGCCTGAAGAAGGGGATGGTGTGGGTCTGTGTTTACAGAGGGAGATAACATTTAATGTCTATAAAGAATTTAGCACAAGGTGCTATACACAGTAAACACCCAGTAAATGCCAACTGTAATTATGATTCCAACGTAGAAGACAGGAGAACACTAGGAACAATGTGTGGAAATTGTGGGAAATGGTAGTTATTTTGATATAGAGAAAGAAGAACTTTCAGTTAGAATTATATAGAAAGTTTTAATGCATTGGTTCATGACTTGGACATCACTTGAGATATTGTAGGAGTTGTCAGGTTTTATTAATAGTCATAGTAATCCTAAGAGGCATAACTAGTTAGTGCAGTATTATAAATCATGTGGCTTAGAAGCAGACCATCTTCTATCAACTGGCCATTTCTGAATGATACACTTGATTACTGAAATAAGACACTTCATTAGTGCTGAATAGTGCTGACTATGTGTGTTGTTGAATGAGAAATGTTTATTTAGAAGGTATTCTTTCCTTTATTTTCTAAGGAAGAAAACATATCACAGGGTCATCAAACATCACAGGAATGTAAGGATCATTAGCACACAATGGCACCCAACAAATATTTCTTTAATGAATTAGTTATCAAGACAGAAATTTCAGTTACAATCACTGGAAATTCTGAAAGAGAGAGCAATTGGCCATGGAAGAATGATCCTTTCCCTCCTCACCTTAGGGAAGATTTTTTTTCCATTGCGAAGTACACTGTGTGCGTACATGTGTGTGTGCTTGTGTGCACGTATGCGCGCATAGATGAACGTTTTCCTACCTGGAGGCAAGGGAACCATTGCTGGTATTGCTTTGAGATGAAGCATGCCTTGGTGCACTAGGGACTCTTCCAGCGATAGTCATCACATTCCTTCAAAGCTGACAGTGCCTTTAGAAGTAGAAGCAAAATGGAAATCTTTTTTTGTCTCTGCCTTTCTTCTCTTGAAGTGTATTTTGGGAGGGGGTTAGTAGGCACACTTACTATATTACTGATTGACAAATCTGAAAGCAAAGGTTTTTATGGCTGGTTGTATAGACCTGACCAGTAGATTGCTTTTCTCAAGGAATACTTTAACAATCATTAATAATGGAGCTAATATCTTTCCACTGAGCTATTATACTGTGACAAAGATCCCTGCTAAACTCAGCTCCATGCCTAGCACCTAAACAATCACATGCGTGATAAAGACCAAATCTATTAAGGTGTTTAACACTAAGGTGAGGTGCCAGATAATTTTGATGGATAGGAAATACATACATATCAACTCTACTTATATCTATTTGAGGTAAGAGATATCACAGACACATTGTATTTCTCAATCTAGAAGAACTTTTGAGAGCGCACAGTTTTATATCATTCCATTAAAATGAAGTTGAAAGAGACGGTTTGATACTCAGTTCAAGGTGTTCAAGATCAGCCTTAGCATATATATTTTATACATTTTCTAAGAAATAGGATGTAGAAGTCACACTGATTTTTAAAATTTGCACCCCAGTCTGCAAGGTGTGGTTTAGGGATCAGCAGATGAGGTTCAATGGGAAGAAGGTAGGTCTATGTTAGGGGAAAAAGGTGGAGTCATAGTGAGACATTCAGACACTAGTGAGATCTACTTTTACTGCTTTTAAATGGAATTGTGAGGGAGGCATTTTAAAATTCAGTCTGACTTTTTAAAAAGTAAACAATTATGAACAACATTAAGCTTCAACGTTAAAGTTATGTTCCGCTTAGAAGTTATGACTATGATATAAAGTTGCCCCTGTTAACTGTACTGATGATAGTAACAACCTTCTTGTCTTTTCCTCTGGAGTGCATTTTCTTAAATTTTGAAAATTGACCCAAAGGGCAGTAACTGTATAGATAGATGCAGGGTAAACGGGAACATGGGCCCCTTCCCATGCTCCAACTCTCCCTCCCACCCTGTGGGAAATATAGTGAAGGCCTTCAGTCAGTGGGCTGCGAGACCTTGGGAACCCTGCCAGCTAATGTTTTGATCTCAGACACAGCCCCTCTCCCTGCATGTCCTGTTTTCCTCGGTTTTCTGCAGTCTATAGGACCCTGTATTGGGAAGGTCTGGGTGGTGGTGAAACAATAGCACTGGCCAGCCGCCCCAGTGTGGCCCAAATGGGATTTAGAGGTTCATCTTCACCGGCGGCAGCTGGTGTGGCCATAAAGTTCACTGGTCGGCCGCCACCGGTGCACATGTAGGTCCTACTAAACCCATGTCTTTCAGACAGTCCTCCAGGCTAGTTTGTTGGGAATCCAAGAACAATACACCGAGGGTTTCTGGGCCCTCAGCACTTTGCATAATAATTGAGAAAGCATCAAATTATAAGAACAAGAAAGAATCTAATTTATGTTTTGTGCTTGAGACTAATGTTAAAGGTACTCATATATTCTAATATACTTTTTAATGTGATGCTCACACAAAGAGAGACTTAGAATTCCTTTCCCTTGTTAATATGATTCTCTCCCATAGAGCCACTGATTTTGCTTTTTGTTTGTTTTTCTTTTGCAATTATTGACTACCAGGATTACAGAGTTTTGATTATTTTAAAGCTAATATATGACCTTAACTCCAAATTTTTACCATTCTTTAAGGTGAATTTTTAGGATATTTGGGAACTATTTTGGCACATTCCTTGATTATACCTAATGTATCACAGGTGGCTTGTAATATTTAGAATAAAAACTCTGTTGAGATTATTTTAGTCTCTGTAAGAGAGCAGCTTTATTGTTGCTTGTGTTTACGCTGGGACTAGGAGCCTCTAGAAGAGTTGAGGTGTCTGCTTTTATGTCAACTTGGACACAGGAAAACCAGTTTAAATACCTTTATTTTTTTTCAGATTAAATGATCTGAAATGTCAAGATACCTGTTGTAATCTTGTTTCTTCGCACCTACTTCCATCATCTTCCAGCCCATGAACACAAGGACTCCAGAATCAAGATGAATAATTTGGAACAAAGCAGTGATCACTGACAACAGGGGTCAGCACAGTGGTGAGGCTGAGCGCTTTGTAAGTGGTGTGCAGTCTGGGATGTGCATGTGGGTACCTTTAAAGTTTCTTGACTGTTATCTGAACAAATTGCTTGATCTGTCTTGGGCATACAAAAGTCATCCTTCTCTGTCTGGGGTGTGGGAAATGCAGGGAGACCTTCTGTAATGCTAGCATGAAGGACCTGGATGAAGCTTGGCACTTGACTGGGTATAAATGTGGGCAATACATATTGTGGTACTTCTCGTCTTTTGTACAAGCCTAATACCATTTAAGAAATCGTGCTGGATACATTGGATGCAGAGAAGAGAGAAGGAATGCTTTGGAGGGCAAAAACAAGACGAAAAGAAGTGTTTATAAGGACAATCAAAGGGGAAAAAGAGTGTGTTCTCCAGGACGGAGATTAAAAAAAAAACAAAAACAAGGTGAAATGAACATTCACTCACCGTCAAAATGTCAGTAAAGGAATGTTAAATCATGTAAACCTATAAGAACTAAGAGAATAGAAGGGACAAGAGCAGATGAGAAATACCAATAAAATTTTAGGGTATGAAAAATAAGTGGAGCCCTGGGCAGGTGGCTCAGTTGGTTGGAGCATCGTCCCATAAACAAAAAAGGTTGTGGGTTTGACTTCCTGGCAGGGCACATACCTGGGTTGTGGATTCAATCCCTGGCTCGAGGAGAGTTTGGGAGGCAACCAATCAATGTTGCTCTCTCACATGGATGTTTCTCTTTCTCTTGCTCTCTCTCTCTCCTTTTCCCTCTCTCTAATAATCAATAAAAACAGCCTAGCCAGTATGGCTCAGTGGTTGAGTGTCGATCCATGTACCAGGAGGTCACTGGTTGATTCCCAGCCAGGGCACATGCCCAGGTTGTGGACCAGATCCCCAGTGGAGAGCATACAGGAGGCAGCCGATCGATGTTCTTGCTCATTGATGTTTCTATCTGTCTCTCCCTCCTCCTTCCTCTCTCTCTAAAAATCAATAAAGAAAAACAAATTTTAAAATTGGACAGCTACATGCAAAAAAAATGAAACTAGACCATCAACTTATACCATACACAAAAATAAACTCAAAATGGATAAAAGACTTAAATGTGACCTGTGAATCCATAAAAATTCTAGAAGAAACTGTAGGCAACAAAATTTCGAACATCATACAGAGCAGAATTTTCACTGATACATCACCTAAAGCAACAGAAACAAAGGAAAAAATGAACACGTGGAACTACATCAAACTAAAAAGCTTCTGCACAGCAAAAGATACAATCATCAAAATGGAAAGGCAACCCACTGTATGGGAGAGCATCATTGCCAATGATGTATCAGATAAGGGGTTAATTTCCAATATATATAGAGTGCTCATACAACTCAACAAAAGGAAGACAAAGAACCCAATTAAAAAATGGGCAGAGGAGCTGAATAGACACATCTCCAAACAGGACATACACATGGGCAAAAGACATATGAAGAAATGCTCAACATCACTAATCATCAGAGAGATGCAAATTAAAACAACAATGGGATATCACCTCACACCTGTCAGAATGGCCACCATCAACAAATCATCAAACAACAAGTGTTGGCGAGGGTGTGGAGAAAAGGGGACTCTAGTACACTGCTGGTGGGAATGCAGACTGGTGCAGCCGCTATGGAAAACAATATGGTGTTACCTCAAAAAATTAAAAATTGAACTTCCATTTGACCCAGTGATCCCAGTTCTAGGAATATACCCTAAGAAGCCTGATACACCAATCAGGAAGAATATATGTACCCCCATGTTCATAGCAGCACTATTTACAATAGCTAAGATCTGGAAACAGCCCAAGTGTCCATCAGTAGACGAATGGATAAAAAAGTGGTGGTACATATACACAATGGAGTACTATGCAGTGGTAAGAAAGAAAGATCTCTTATCCTTTGAGACGACATGGAGGGACCTGGAAAGTATTATCCTAAGTGAAATAAGCCAAGCAGAAAAAGACAAATACCACATGATCTCACTTATATACGGAATATAATGAACATAACAGTCTGAGGAATACGGTAGACCCAGAAACATGGAAGTAGGGCACAGAATGACATCCCTCAGAAGAGGGGGTGGGGGGGATGGGAAAAGATAAACCACAGAACTTATATGCATGTACGCATGACCAATGGACATGGACAACTAAGCCGGGGATGGGGCGGGGGTGAGGTTGGGAGGGGGGTGCCAATGGGGTAAAAAAGGTGAAATATCTGTAACAAAAAAAAAAAGTAATAATTAAAATATAAAAATAAATTAATTAATTAAAAAAAAAGAAAAACAAATTTTAAAAAATCAAAAAAACATTTCTGGTGAGGATTAAAAAAAATAACTTAAAAGTAAGTGGAAACGTGATTAGTTTAGCCGAAGAGGTGCCACTGAAACAGATTTTTACAGAGGGAGACAACCAGAAGAAACTAGACCCAGGGCAGGTCTGAGAACCAGAGGCACCTGCGCTGTGTGTAGAGGTGAAGGGTGGGGCTGAATCGGGAGGACTGGCCAATGTTCACGTGAGATGTAATTAGACCTCGGTTCTTCTACCAGTCACAGCTGGCTGGCTCCCTCTTCCTACCCTGGCAGGAGGGTTTATTCGTTCAAGAAATTGAACTACAGCGAGTAGGAGGGAGGTGCTGGAGGGAATATAGGAAAATGAAGTCAGAGTGGGAAGGCAGAAGCAGGGAGAGAGTCTAAATCTGTTGGAAAGTTTGCCAGCTAAAGGCTGGACCTGACAACTGAGCCGACACGAGGAAACACAGTCAGAAACCCACAGAGCAGCTTGAAACCGGTGAAGAAAGCCTGTTCCGAGGAAAACTGGCAGCAGCCATCCTTGGAGGACCTGATAAGGGCTAAGAACCTTCAAGCTGAGGAAGAATAGAGAAAGAATTTTTAAGTTACTCTTAGAATAAATGAATAGTGTGCATTTAATCTCTGCAAGCATAACTAGCATGTGCAGACAAGTTACCAAAGGGGAAATACAAGTGTTAGGTAAACATGAAAAAAATACTCAGACTCACATAATCAAAGGAGATGCATAGACAAACAATGAGATAACAGTTTCTGCTAAAAATTAACAAAGAGCCCTGGCCGGTTTGGTTCAGCGGTTAGAGCGTCGGCCTGTGGTCCTGAGAGACCCGGGTTCGGTTCCCGCTGGGGGCGCGTGCCTCGGTTGCAGTTTGTCCCCGGCCCTGGTAGGTTGTGCGGGTGGAAGCCACTCGATGTGTTCCTTTCACATCGATGTTTCTCTCTCTCTCTGTTCCTCTCTCTCCCTCCCACTCTACCTGAACAAAAGATGGAAAAATGTCCTCGGGTGAGGATAAAAAAAAAATAATAATAAAATAAAATAAAAATTAACAAAGAATAAGAAGAAAGAGAATACCTAGTGCTGGCCAGGGTGTGTTGAAATAGGCCCTGGCATACTCCTGGAGGGAGTAGAATAGGCTATTATTTAAACAAAGTGACTTGACAAAATGTATCAACAGCTTTGAGTATATTCATTCCTTTTAGTCCATAAATTCTGGAAATCTCATCTAAGGCAATAACTAGAAATTTAAATAAATATAATGATAAAAGATATTTAGCATTCATAATTTTTAATAGCCTTATGTTGTGAAATATTCAGTGAATAATGTCCAGTCATAAAGGTGGCTTTCTCGTTTTCCCCTGTGCCCTGCTGCCCCCTATTGAGTCTCTCAGTGATCTGTGGGGGTGCTCTCGTGGGTGCTGGTGTAGAAGCTGGTTGCCAGCTGTGGCAGGTGTAACTCATGCAAGGGGTCTTCCTGTTGAACCGTCAGTGAAGGCAGAGATGCAGCATTTTTTAAGACCTTTCCAAAAGAGGAAAAACAAAGCCTTGTAGCGATGAGGTCAAAATGTGTTTCACTTGGAGACAGTGGTTTATCTTGAGCTTGTAATGAACGTGATCCTCTAATCCTGTATTTGGTTTAACCTTTCATCAGAAGCTGATGAAAGTGATTGACCTTTTATCCTGGGGGGAAAATGCACATATGTACATCCAAACAAAATTTTGTGTATTTTCCAGAGGTTGGTTCATGGAGCCCGAGAGGTGTGAGGACCCAGGTAACCCCTGCCTCTCGGGTATCTAGTCTAGTTTTATTTATGTATGAGAACATAGTACCTTCTTGAGTTTGTAGTAATATGATATAAAACACTTTATTTTGGCATCCATAAAAATGAAATCTATCTGAGATATTCCTTATTTGTTTAGGACACTACTGCATAAAAATTCACTAATCTAGATGAACCACTGGCCATTTTATCCAACAATTGGCACTTAGTTATTTAGGTTTCTCTCAGAAGGATTTTACTGTTTGTATGAACAGCTGTTTCTACTACTGGCCCAGGGCATGAGAGGAGAGAAAGAGTGATTCTGGAAGATGAGTAAACATCAGAATCACTTGGAGGGATTTTCAAATTATGTCTTCTCTGTTTCCTCCTCCCAGACGGGACTCAGAGTTGCAGACCAACCAGCAGTCTCTGTGACTAGCGGATATATGAAGCCTTTCTAGCTGAAGGAACAAACTCTGTGGCAGTTCGTGCTACTTATGTTAGCAATTTTGTGTCCAAAGAGAAAATAGATAGATGGTTCAGAGAAGTCATAGAATCAGAGAATGTTAGAGTTGGTAAAAACAGCATAAAAGTTTGGCTTGTGACTGGTAGCAAAAAACACATTGTCCATCTTCATTGTTCATTTTTTAAAAGATGGTTATGTTTTTATTCAACAGCCGCACTACCCAAATGTGTATGGTAGCAAAAGTGGAAAGGACCCCTGCCTGGCTTCTGTGTGACCCTGCATGTGGTCCTTCCCACACGGCCCCATGGCTTGGGGCGTGTGTGCACGGCTCCACAGGAGGCCTGGCCTAAGGGTGGTAGTCTGGACTTGGTTAGCACTGTCCACTCTGAGATGCCCCCTCACCCCATTTTATTTATTTATTTTTATTTTATTAAAATATTATTTCTGTATTGATTTTAGAGCGAGAGTAAGGGAGAGGGGGAGAGAGAGAGAGAGAGAGAGATAAATATCAGTGAGAGAGAACATCGGTTGGCTGCCTACTGCATGCCCTCCCCCCCACCCCCCCGGGATCAGGCCCACAACCTGGGCATGTGCCCTGACCTGGAATTGAACCAGTGATCTCTTGATGCATGGGTTGACACTCAACCACTGAGCCACACTGGCCAGGATCCTTGCCCCATTTTAAATAGCAAGTTCAGGTCAGGTCTCTGGACGTCAGACATCTGCCCTGCCCAGCTATTGAAGTGCTCAACAGGACAAACTTTCCTGGAAAATTCTTTCCACCCAGCCAGCCAGGAAGGTAGTCAGTACACATACACATGCAATAGAATCAAGAGTTGTGCAAAACAATACAATGGATTGCATCCTAATCTTTGTTTTCTCTTCTATCCTATCCTATTCTGATTAAAAGCTACTAAGTTAATGGGTTATGACCATAATTTGAAAAACAATCATGCTGGCTAATGGTTCTCAAATTAAATTCTTACAACCCTTTGATGAGGTATCTCAGGGCTGCCTGCAGTGGGAACCGAGTGAGGAGGAGGAGGGGGAAAGGGTTAAGGGGAAAGCTGAGTGGGTTATACTCCTGTACCTCCCCCAACTGTCATCAGAGAAGTTCCATACATTTTTAAACGTATTGGGATTCTGTGTGATATTTATTTATTTATTTATTTATTTATTTATTTATTTATTTATTTATTTATTTATGTGTTTAATCCTCATCCGAGGATATTTTTTCCATTTATCTTTAGATAGAGTGGAGGGGGGGAGGGATGGAAGGAGAGAGAGAGAGAAACATTGATTTGAGAGGGACACATCAACTGGTCGCCTCCCGCATGACTCCGACCGGGCCAGGGACAAACTGCAACTGAGGTACATGCTCTTGGCTGAAACTGAACCCTCAACTCTTTGGTCCATGGGCTGACACTCTAACCACTGAGCCAAACTGGCCAGGACCTGTGTGATATTTTAAAAACATTAAAATCACTGACTTCGCCTGTTTTATAGGTAAGAAATTTATATCCAAGATTAGGTGACTTGTTCAAGTCAGGCCAGTAGTTAGTGATAGAGCACTACTCTGATTGGTTTGTATCCCATCATTCTTTTGTTTTTAATCTTCATAAGGTACATATGTATTTTGTAAAATTTCAGATGGTTAGAACAATTTGTGAGGAAAATCAAGGCTCTCCCCACTCCTCCTTATCCCACCCCTCTGTCTACTTCTGTTTTTAGACATTCATAGCTATTTCCACAACTCAAAATATCATGCTTGCCTCTCCTTAATGTATCAATTTTAGGCAAACCTATTGACTCCCACTATGAAGGGTGAGGGCTTAGCTCACTTTTATTATTACCCATCTCCTCCTTTCTTCTCCTTCCACCTGTTTTCTATTTATATTATTATTTTTAGTTCTATAATTGATTACTTATGTTACTTTAAGTAAAAAGTATAGCTCTCTATTTGTTATCATCCTTGATCTTCCCACCCCTAACAATTGCTTTTTCTATTGCACCACTTACAGCACCTCTGAAAACAACACCAGTACTGAGAAGTTTTAGTTGACAGTAAGATGAATTAAAGTGTGACGGCTTCTTCCAGGAGCTAGAGAAACTTTACACTGTGTTATTGGATATATAAAGTTAAAAGCATAAAGTTTGAAATAGGTGGTTTACAAGATAATTTTTATAACACTCCCACCCCCACACAATTACTTCCTTGTCCCTAGGAACAAGGAACATATATTCTACATATCTCCACCTTCCACTGCACAGGGCTTTGCACCTCTCTTCAGCAACACAGGGTAGAACTCCAACTAGTGAATGAAAAATCTGGCATACCAGATCTAGGTTCAAAATAAGAAAGAGCTTTCTAGTGAATAGCCTTCCCAAATTGGATGGGTTGCCATGTAAGGTAGTGAGTTCACCATCACAGTCAATGTCTAAGCACAATATAGATCACTGGTCAAGGTTTCTGCAGAAGGGTAAATGCCTTTATTTTCAATCCTGAGAGTTTGCAATTCAGTGAAATCAATGATATGTCTCACGAAGTGAGTGGAGTGTGTGTTAGATCATGCAATGTTGCCCCCAATAAAACAGAAATTTTGGGGGAGAGGGAAATGTGTAAAAACAAAGCTTAGATATTACAAAGATTTTGTGGTCTCTAAAGAGCCACATTACATATAAACAGATTACGATATATCCGCAGTAAAAGTTGGTGGCAGGTGGGAATTAGGAAGAAAATGTCTATAAAGGCTAGATGGGGGGAGTCAATGACCAGAGCTGAAAGATAGGTTCAGAAACATTGTTCTAGACTCCACATGGCATTGCTAAGTCCCCCAGGAGATCTTCTCTGAACCTCATGCCATTTTGTCCCTGTGTACAGTAAGTAGCTCTCTCAGTCCCACAGTTCTGCATGTTGTTTTAAGAAAGGCTGTTGGGGAAAGTGGTTAATAAATGTGGATTTGCACCTGTTTCTGGAGTTGACTAGCGGAATGACCACCAATGAATTATACAATCTCATCGAGTTCTAGTTTCCTCCTCTTTAATGGAGATAATGATAGCTTCTTCCACAAAGAATTTCTGGAATGTTTAAATTCTTAATACTCAAACGGTGGTTCCAAAATCACTGGCGTAGGCATCACCTGGAAGCTTGTTAGAAATGCAGAATCCCAGGCTCCGTCTCAGACGTACTGAATCAGACCTGCGTCTTAACACATTTCCCAGATGACTCTTCATGGGTATGTCAAAATCTGAGAAGAATTAGATGAAATGAAATAATGTTTAGAATAGAGCTCATCACAGTACCTGACATTAAATATGATTACTATTAATCACTTTCCCTCACACTGCACTATCAGCTTTACGTCAGGGCGTTGTCCTGTCCTCTTTATGTCCCCAGCATCCAAAGCATGCTGGGAAGACGGTAGCTACTCCGATTTATCTAGTGATTGAAAGCCTGTTAGGTGAACAGGTGAATGAGAAGCAGTGGGGAGAGAAGGTGATGCTTTCCCTCTCGATACGGCTAGAGATGGTTTCTCTGCTCAGAGTCCTGTTTGCCTCACAGCTACTTCCCCTTCATCTGTAAATAAGAACTTCCCCACAGATGACTTTCTTCTTTTTTGTTTTAAGAGCATGCACATTTAATTAAGAAGCTTTTATTGAGTGCCTTCTTTGTGTAAGTCTTGTGTTGTGTTGAAGAAAACAAAGATGAGTAAGACCGGTCTTACTCATGTGTGTTTGTGTGTATTGCGACTCCCTGGCAATACACTAATTTCAACCTTATCTTGGCTTAAACGGTAAAAAGAAAAGCAAAGCATATGGGTTTGTTGGCACACTGGGGCTGAGTTGTGAATACTGTCATAGACACAGAAACCAAAAGATTCAGACAAGGAAAACAAGCTTTAATAAAGGTTCCAGAATTCAAACACCTTTTTCTCCCCCTCACCCAGCCCGAATGAACCCTTCCTCCTCCAAAATAAAAATAAGTTTTCTTGCTGCAAATACCTATAAGTTCTGGGAAACTAGCTTTGTCAGTGTGGAGGATCCAACCCATTTGCTTCTTTTATATTTGCTCCTTACAGATCATTCTATCTTAGAATAGCTAAGCCATCTGCTGACGCACTATCCCCAGTCCTCAGTGCAAACTCTTCACTCCTTAGCCACAGTGCCCACTGGAGTAGGAGGAAACCAGCTTTCTTGACCTCCTCCTCACTCTGTGCTTCGAATCTTGCATTACTGGAAGTCATTCCCCAATTTAGGTAAATTTAAAAAATTTCTTTTTCAAAAGAACTGCGTCTTGATTAATCTATTTAAAGTGATTCCCCCTCCCCTCCGGGGTACATAGTTATAACAAATCTTTTCTTTTTGTTAACTATTCTTGATTCACTCTCTGAGGACATTTTAGATCTCACTGGCAGATTAGGGAGCAGCTGGGTCAACTCTTGAAGAACATGAGACAGATCCAGGGCACCTGGTAAGGGCCGTGAGCATTCAGGACACTGGTGATTCAGGGTGCTAGCCTT
Source organism: Molossus molossus (assembly GCF_014108415.1). Taxonomy (NCBI): domain Eukaryota; kingdom Metazoa; phylum Chordata; class Mammalia; order Chiroptera; family Molossidae; genus Molossus; species Molossus molossus. The sequence goes on along the minus strand of NW_023425345.1, from coordinate 47,556,185 downwards.
CCCTCTGAGTCAGTGAGATTAACTCTCCAGTTCTGTAGCACCTTTCGTCTGGGAAGATGAAGGCTTTCCACATATAAGGTCAGTTAATACTAAGGGACAAGTATAATGAATGTTTACTTTATTCTTTGGAGTCCGAGACAGTGTGGAGGACAGTGTTTCTGTCCAGGTGTGCCTGTGGCTTAGAGCCCCCAGGAGGCCCCGTAACCTTGCCTCTCAGCCTGGCTTCTGCATGGTGGAGAGATACAGATTTTGGAATAGGTTCCAGCTGATGATTAGAACTTTCACCTGGGTGTTTTATAAGCCCCCCAAGTTCAACAAGTGTCCCCAGTACTCCTGTTCCTTCTCTAGAGTCATTGTCTTGGTTTGCTGGCATCACCACACACCCAGCTGCTGAAATCACCTGAATCTTTAGCATCTAGCATAGTACTGAGCACGCATGTGCTAGGTTCTAGAGCAGTGGTTCTCAACCTTTCTACCGCCACGACCCTTTAATACAGTTCCTCATGTTGTACGTGGGCGTATCTGCATGTGGGTGGACCCGCCTGGAGATGGATAGAGGAGCGGTGTCTCGGTTCCTAAGACCGTCGGAAATATGTGTTTTCTGATGGTCTTAGGCGACCCCTGTGAAAGGGTCGTTGGACCCCCAAAGGGGGTCTGTTGTTCTAGAGTGATCTCTGGCAGGGTCAGCAGTGAATAAAAGCAGACAAAAATCCCGGACCTTGTGGAGCTTACACTGTGGCTAGAGGAGATAGGAAAAAAATAAAAACAAAATAAATGAATGAAACATATAGTATTTAACAGTGATAAATCCTATGGGAAAATTGAGTAGGTAAAGGCATAGGGGGTGTGTTGAGAGGTGGTGTTCAATGTTAAACAGGGAGCGCAGGGAAGTCTTCACTGAGAAAATGGCATTTGGCTAAACACCTAGGGCAGGTAGGGAAGTAAGCCATGCAGATATCAGGATGGAGGGGAGAGGGGGGTAGATATGCTTAGCAGGGGGAACACAAGTGCAAAGGCTCTGGGGTGGAAGAGTGCTGATCATGCTCCGTGGAGCCTGAGTAGAGTGAGCAGGAGAAGGAGATGTCAGGGAAGGAAAGGGACGGGCAGATTGTGCTGGGACACGTGAGTAATGTTAATGTCTCTGACTTACATTTGGAAATGGAAAGTCGTTGAAGGGTTTTGAATGGAATAGCCTGATTTATTGCAAAAGAGTATATCACTCTGTTGTTTTGAAAATAGAAAAGGATAGAGGATAGGAGAGAAGGACAGTGTGGGGAATTAAGGTGAGGGATCAGTTAGGGGGCGTTTGAAAGAAATGGTGGTTGCTCAGACAGGGTAGTAGTAGTTGAGATGGTGAAAAGTTGAGGTGTTCTGAAGGTATAGTCAACAGGATATGCTGACAAGTTGTATGTGATGGGTGTGTGTGTGTGTGTGTGTGTGTGTGCGTGTGTGAGAGAGAGAGAGAGAGACAGAGAGAAGAAGAAGAAGAAGAAGAAGAAGAAGAAGAAGAAGAAGAAGAAGAAGAAGAAGAACAAGAAGAAGAAGAAGAACAAGAAGAAGAAGAACAAGAACAAGGGAAAGGAGGGGAGGGAAAGAGAGGGGAGGAGAAAAGGGAGGAGAGGAGAGACAGGGATAATTCCAAAGTTTTTACCTGAGCAGCTGGAAAGAAGAGCTGCCATCAACTCAAATGAGGAGCTGCAGAAAGAGGTGGTTTATAATAGCAAATCAAGGATTCTTTTTTGAGATTGGTGCAGCCACTATAAAAAAACAGTATGGAGGTTTCTCAAAAAATTAAAATTGGAACTGCCTTATGACCCAGCAATTCCACTTTTGGGTATATATCCACCAAAATACTAATTCCAAAGAATATATGCACCCCTGTGTTTATTGCAGTGTTGTTTACAATAACCAAGCAATGGAAGCAACCAAGTGTCCATCAATAGATGAGTTGATATAAAAGCTGTGGTACATATATACAACGGAATATTACTTGGCCACGAAAAGGAATGAGATCTTACCATTTTCAACAACATGAATGGACCTAGAAGGTATTATGCTAAGTGAAATAAGTCAGTCAGAGAAATACAAATGCCGTATGATTTCACTTATATGTGGAGTCTAAAGAACATTATAAACGAACAAAGCAGAAACAGACTCATAGATACATCGAGCAGACTGATTGATAGTTGCCAAAGGGGATGGGGCTCAGGGGACTGGATGAAAAAGGTGAAGGGATTGAGAAGTACAGATTGGTAGTTACAACATCGTCACAGGGATGTAAAGTACAACATAGGAAATATAGTCAACAATATTTTAATAGCTATGTATAGTGCCAGGTGCGTACTGGAACTATCAGAGGACCACTGTAAAGTATATGAATGTCTAACCTCTATTCTGTACATTTGAAACTAATACAAAATAATATTAAATGTAAACGGTAATTGGAAAAAAACAAAAAATTCTGTTTTGAACAAGTTAAGTGAGCAGTGCCCATTAGGCATTCAAGTCTGTTGATCCAAGTGTGAGCTGTTGGATGGACAAATGTGAACTCCAGGCTGGAGATTTAAACTTGATAGTGTGCATATAAAGCCTTAAGACTGAATGAGCTCATCAAAGAAGACATAAGAAAGTCCAGAGGCACAGAGGGGTGAGCCCTGGTGCCCCAATGTTAAATGTTGGAAAGATGAGGAGAAACCTGTAAAGGAGGTTTAGAAGGAGAAGTTGATGAAGTAAGAGAAAGACCAGGGGCGTGAACTGAAAGCCAAGTGCAGAAAGCATTTTAAGGAGGAGAGAGTGATCAGCTGTGCCAGATGATGCTCTCAGGCTAAGATGAGTACCAATGTTGTTCACAGGGCATAGCACAATGAGGGCACTGGTGATCCTGGTGAGAGCTGCTTTGGGTTCAAAAGCAAATGGAAGAAGACAAATTGGAACAATAAGTATAGACAACTCTTCTCCACTTCTGTCAGTCTTGCTCAGCTCACCCAGATTATCGCCTTGGTTCCCTGCCTCAAATCTTGATAAAATCCTTGGCACAGCACTCAGGTCCTTCACAATTTGGCTTCAACAAACGTTTCATAGCTCAGCTCCTGATTATTTCTATTCTGCGTCCTATTCCCAAATCAGATCTTTTACCCCTAGTGCCAAGAGCTCTCAAGCTTCTGTAACATCACACACGCTGTTTCTCTGGCAAAAATCCCAGCCTCAGCCTTCTTCAGTGCAGTGAACGCCTGGACATCCTTCAGGACGTGCGGCAAGTGTCCCTCATCTAGTACATCTTCTCTGCCTCCCCCAGTTGCCTGAGCAAATTCCCTTCTTGCTGTTCCCCAACCACCTTATTTGTGATTATACTTGAGCACTTATTACACAATGTCATACTGCAAGTTGACTACAGTGTAGTCACTAAACTTCTAAGAGACTGATCATGAAAGCGAGTATTTATTAAATGCTTACTATGTGCATTGTGGATGATACTTTGTTTTTAAATAACTCTACAAAGCAGTTACAACAATTATCCCATATCTCACAAGTGAAAAACTGAGTGGTAGAGAGGTCAAGCCACCTGATCATAGCCACACTAACAAATTCAACATTTAAGACTCAAACCTATGTCTGCTTGATTTCAAAGCCCACGCTTGAATGAACTGTACTCAACTGCTGCTGCCGAGACAGACACTAAAACTTCGGTGGCCTTTTTGAACTGTTGCTCAAATCTGAAGAATTTATCAGATAAAGTCAGTATGCTACACTGGCACTGACCAATAGAACTTTCTGCGATGGTAAAGATGTCCTATAAATCCACATTATCCAGTGGGGTAGCCAATAGGTACACGTGGCTATGTTTAGTCCATGGTACCACTAAGGAACTGCTTTTTTATTAATTTCAACCAATCTCATTTGAAATGACTACATGTGGCTAGCAGAGACCATAACTGGCAGCTAGCTCCTCTAGGTTACCAGCAGGTTACTCCACGTAATCTAGGGGAATACTCTCTACCAACTCTGAGAAAGTCATGGAAGGTTTTTTATCCCCTCACTTTGTAAGACTACCCATGACCCCAAGTTACCCTATTTTGTAGAATGTAAGACACCATCAACTTTAAGATGCATTATTATTTTATGCATTACTAAGAAAAAAATACTGTCAGTTGTAATTGAAAGACATTATTGATTGCCAGACACATCCTAACTTCAGAAATATTAAAATGTTGGGAAAAATTAATCTTAGAATTCATGAAAAATGGTACCTTAGTTATTTTGGTGATTTCCAGGAAATTTCCTAGATAATTTTCAAATGTCTACCTTTTTTCTATTAACATCCAGTATGATTTAGGTCACTGTTATCGTAGAATTAATAGTGGGCAGTATCATTTATAGTTTAACTTAATATCTGGTAGTAGGAATTGAAATAACCAAACAACATTAACAGGTTGTTCCTAAAATGATCAAGAAATGACACATATGCTCTGGCCGGTTTGGCTCAGCAGTTAGAGTGTCGGCGCGTGGACCAGAGAATCCCAGGTTCGGTTCCTGCTAAGGGCACATACCTCGGTTGCAGTTTGTCCCCAGCTCCAGTTGGGGTCATGTGGGTGGCAACCACTCGATGTGTCTTGCTCACATTGATGTTTCTCTCTCTCTCCCCCTCTCTCTCCCTCCTCTATCTGAAGATAAATGCAAAAATGTCCTCGGGTGAGTATAAAAAAAAAAAAGAAATGACACATATATATTAATATTATGGGCAGGGCTAAGTATATTTGCAACTATTATTGTAATTTTTTTTTTACTTAGTTCTCCCCTACACATTTTCACTTACTTTTACTGTTTCTTTCATTTAACACATCATATATCTTGTCTAAGTGCTGGAGTATGTGATGTGGTTAGTATGGAACATAAGTAACATCAGAACTAAATGATGATGTATTATTTTCCTTGTGACATTGTGGTAGCATCATCTTTAAAGTTTTCTAAGCCTTTATCTTTTCACTCAAGACAGTTCACACAAAATTCTTACATTTATCTAACCTTGTTCTCTAACCTTGATTGAGGTCCTCTGGGTTCCGCCTTTAATTTTGGAGGCATCTTAAAAGCAAAGGTGCAAATCTGGCTTCTATCACTAGAACCATCTTGAACTTTGAAGTGATTTAAACCCAAATGGCATGTCTTAATATTTAGAGCATTATGTAACAAGCCATCCTATTTAATGCTTTTGTTTTATTTCTTAAGATGCAAAGAAAAATGCCCTATCCTTTACCCAGCTGCAACAAATTAATATGTAATTTAAATCAAATCAAATAATTTTGGTCCTGAAATTCACTTCACATTCTCCCAGGCCTTCAACTTTAATAAAATTGTTAAAATGTGTGTGAGATTAAAAAAAAAAAAATCTGAGTTTTTGAATTCTAGGTGACTCATGACATATCATTTTGGTGCCATTTTTATTTTACTTATTTTTTAAAATATGTTTTTATTGATTTTTTTTTTTTTTTTTGAGAGAGAGAGAGACATTGATGTGAGAAACATTGATCTGCTGCCTCCTGCACGCCCCCTACTGGGGATCGAGTCCACAACCTGGGCATGTGTCCTGACTGGGAATCAAAATGGGACCTCTCAGTCCATGGGACAGACGCTCAATCCACTGAGCCATGACGGCTGGGCTTGGTGGCATTTTAAAATTCCTGGTCTATAAAACTATTCTTTCACCTCATAGAAAATGAAGTCTTAAAACAGCATAATATTTGGGAAATTACTTCAGTCCAAGAACAGGGTGCAAGTGATAGAAAGGTGCTGCCAATCAGGCAACATTAGACACACTCTGAATATGAATCATGGCACTTTAAAAACATAATTTAAAGAAGGGAAACAAGTCAAAACAACAGAGCAAGTTTGGAATCCTTCCATGCAAAGGCAAAGAGCCAGTGATTTGGCCACTCCTGCCGAAGGAGGGGTGAAGCTGAAACAAAGCCCAGACGTCCATACTGTGTCTCCGCTCACACCCACGTTTATTTAAAAAAACACAATGAAAGTTAAGTGCTGTTAATAACATCAGTTGTCACCAGTACCCTGCACCTGACTAGGAGTCTGGCGATCTCAGGGGAGCCATCCCTGGAGATGACATCGGCAATCCACAGGCAGCCTGTTCCACCCCCTCAGTGAGAGAATGGATGCCCGGTATATGCTGTGTAACCCCGTTTTACTCCATAACTAACTGAAGCACAGTAAATATCACGTCTGAGTACTTCGGGAAGAAAGACAACTTTGAAGCAACTCTTTCCCCTTGTACCTTACTGTTTTCTTTCAGGAGAGTTGGGTTGCATTACATCTTGCCTTTTCTTTCTAACATAGTAAGTGCTAATTACACCCCTTGGGTACACCCTGGATGCTGTGTTAAACACATTTAGAGTTGTTTTTTTATTACCATGAAAAAAACATTTGACATGAAAGACTACCTGTGGAGGCTCTAAGGAACTCTGGAATAAACCATCATTTACAAGCGGAGCAATTCAAGGATGCTGAACGATGGGATTGTGCTCAGAAATAAATGCAGTCAAGTCCCTCTTGTGCGAGTTGGTTTAAATGAGGAGGTGAAATCAATCTGATGTAAAGAAAAACGCTTTGAAAGTAAGTGTGTGCAAGGGAGGTGGGCCCCGTGCTTCTCCGATCCACACTTCACCTTATTTGACACTTTAATGCACATTCCGTCTTGTTACTACTTCTGAGTGGGTTAGATTTTCAGTGCACTCACTCAGGTGTCTAGGAATAAACCCATCGTCATTTTTCTATAACCCAACTAAAGTTTAATCCCAGAAACTCGGCCGCTTTCCCTGGGCAGCCTCTAAGGTGTTGCGGTGTTGGCTGCTGAGGTTGCCTGGTCTCCCGTTGTCAGCATCCACCCCCTGGGGCATCCAGGCTGACATCCTTGTTCCCAATGAGGCTGGTACTGGGTCCACACAGGCCACTGCGGCGACTCCTGGGCCAAGTCTGCCTTCCACTTGGGCACCTGAGAAATGCTCTCAGACTGTCTTGGGGGCTCCTGTTTAGCTCCCTCATTCAGTCCTGCTGCTGCCCCATCAGGTTGGCATAGAGAAATCTGGGCTCCGCCTGGGAAAGGGGTGCACAGAGTCTCAACCTGTCTGGAGCCCTTGCCATTGCCTTGGGTCTCCACTCTTCCTCTCCTCACCAGTGTCTGGGCCCAGGCCCTCGCACAGGTGGAGCGTGGGCTCAGGGCTCAGGCCTCTTTCTGAGGAATAGAATCTTTTTGACTTCCCTAAGGTCCCCCTCTTCAGAGCTCCCTCCAATTGCCCCCACCGTAACCTTACTTTTCACTCATTATGCATTCTTTAAAGCTTTTCTCTTATGCCCTCAGTTTACTCAGGGTTTAGATTCATAAATGCAAAAAACAAAGCATCTGAAACTCAAAAGCCTTGGCTTTTAGCTGAATGTTCTTATTCCTGAGGGAATCAATGCAGCTCACCAAATGCGTGAAAAATAGCACGGGGTACTAGGATACAAAATGGATTGGTGACAGGAGGAATCACAGTGAAAACATTGTCCCATCATATTTTTCTTTAAAAGATTTTATCCTTTGCCCCCGTTTCAGAGTTGAATTAACTGAAAGCAAATGTCAGCATCCTGTCGCGCTGATGCATGTTTATTGGTGGAGAGGAAACACTTTCTTTGACTCAGTGGTTTTGGGCAGGTTAAACAGCTGGCTTCTCCACTCATAGGCAATAACCTCTCTTTCCTTGGAACACAATCAGCAGCTCATCTTTGTTCGAGTCTCTGCTGCATCATATTCTCCATGGAGTCTTTATGGACTAAATTCACTTGGTTTCACCAACACCCCAGGAAGCCCTGGCCTTCCCTCAAACCACTCACCCTCCTCTCCTGGGAACAAGTTTAGTGGTGTGTCTGTTCCTTTGTACTCACGTGAGCAACAGCTTCTCTTTTGGGAACTGGGATCATAACAATGACATGCGCCCTGTACTTACAATACCCTCGTGCCTGGACAGTGGTCTCACGAGACTGTGGCCCTGTGAAGCAAGTATTCTTCTTATTTTTTTTTTTGTTTTTTTGTTGTTGTTAATCCTCACCCAAGGATATTTTTCCATTGACTTTTAGAAGAGTAAAAGGGAGGGAGGGAGGGAGAGAGAGAGAAAAAAAATATCAATGTGAGAGAGGCACATCGATTGGTCGCCTCCTACATGACCCTGACCAGGGCTGGCAATTGAACCTACAACCCTCGACCCTTTGATCCATGGGCCAATGCTCTAACCACTGGGCAAATTACTTAAGCTCTTTGGAAGCTTAATTATCTCACCTGTAAAATGGGAACAATTAATATGATCTGTGTTAGAGAACTATTGTTATATGACATTATATATGTCATATTATTAAATATGACAATACATGTGAAGTTCCTGAAACATAATTGTAGGTCAATACATTTTAACACTTGAGATTTATTATTGTCACAATTTAAGTAATTTTCCTAAGATAGGCATGGGTACCTTTCTAAAAGGCCAAGAGGGCTCCGGTGTTCTCTTTCGCTTTGTGTAAAATACAGGGTGGGAGGAAGTATTCTGCCCCAGGGAAAGAATGTGCTGGAATACATTCCTAAGACATCCAGTACTTTTAACTATGGTACTGAGATCTCTGACCACAAGGTTAAATAGTTCAAATATATCTCCTTTGTTAATGGAAGAGTTCCTGCAGTTGAAATAGTCTCTGTTGCACTATTCAACTTTCGATACGTTGTGCAAATAATAGCTTCTATAATTTCCTCACATATAATATCTCAAATGGAATTTTAAACAGATCTTTTAAGCATTGCCTAACTTAGCGGCTCTCAGTTTTGTGTGTTGGTGTGCCTAGATCTGTGCCTAAGTGTAAATAATTGGGAGTTGACTATACTGTAGGGTTTGATCTACATATTTGAAGCTCTACTTTTACAAAGTTACCTTTAGTAACCTTTGGTAAAAAGTTACTAACCTGTTTGTGAAATGATTAGAAGGTTGATCTACATTTTGGTTAAGCTCTACTTTTACAAAGTTACCTTTAGCAACCTTTGGTAAAAAGTTACTAACCTGTTTGTGAAATGATTAGAAGGTAGTTCTCAAGAACCAACAGGATAAAAGTCAGGACAAATTCATTTATTTAGGTGTTTAACCAGTTACAAGCAAGATTTCCTTTTATTCAATAGACAATTGATTGCAATTTATAATCTATATGCTGATGGAGAAAAGGTTAATTTAAATTTTAATGAAACAAAATAATAAATAACAGTAATGGGCTCCTACAGCGATAATGCTCCCCAGGTTGTATTTACTGAGCCTCTGAAATTCTAAAACCAGAGGATGGTTAGAAAACAAAATCATAAAACACAATTATACCAAATGAAAGCCATTCACTATTTGATTTAAGTTTAATGGATTTTTCTAAAAACCACAAGAAAGCCTTATAGAGCACCAAGACAGGAACAATATATAGGGGAATAAATGAATGAGTTGTGTTAGGTGGAAAACATAATTGGGAACCAAACCATCCTTTTTACTGGCCCTATGAAGACCAAATGGAAGACCTCACCCTGCCCTCTAGAAGTGTGGATACTTTTGTCATTTGTAAACTCCTTCCTTTTATTAAGCTGCACACTCATCGAACCTAGCAAAGTGATTTGCACAGAGTAGCCATCAAGTAAAATTTTCCCTACTAGTGAAGTAAGAATGGTGTTTGAAGGTAGGTCAGACTTGACCTGCTCATGTGCAATGAGCTATAGTTTCACTTTTTATATATTTAGTCAGTTAACAGAGCAATTTAGTATGTGCCTTTGGATGTCTCACTGATCCCCAATTCTTTAGGAGTCCCAAAATATTCCAAATAGTGTCAGAGAAATGCTGGATAACTTGCTTCATTGGCTACCTTTATCGGCAGTCAGTACTTAAAGAAGACAATTAGGAAGTCATTAAAAGTGTTGCCTGCCCTGGCCAGTGTGGCTCAGTGGGTTGGAGCATTGTTCCATACACTGAAAGGTTTCGGGTTCGATCCCTGGTCACGGTACATGTGGGAGGCAACTGATTGATGTTTTTCTCTTTCTCCCCCTCACTTCTAAGATCAATTTTTAAAAAAAGTGTTGCCTAAAATATGCTTGGTTAAATTTTATGAGTATTTGTGGTAGCTTTTGCTTTTCTGTATCTGGTGGAGCCCTAGTTATTCTTCAAAACTCAGGGGAAATATCTCTTTTCTGAAGTTCTCCCAAACTCCTGTACTAGCAAAGTTAATGGCTCCTCCACAGTGTCCCAGCAACACTCTGTGGCTCCTGATGTGTAGGGTGCCATAATAATCTACTTAGATATTAACACATTGTTTTGAAATTATTTGTCAACTGACTCAAGCTCTTGATGTTCAACTTGGTGTTAATTACTGGCCCCTGGTTTCATTCCTGGCAACCAATAAGGAATCAGTCAGGCCCTAGTAGGTGCTCTATAAGGATTTGTCAAATAAGTGAATAAAACTATAGACTCAAACTCAATTCTTAATGATTCATTGTATTTATACAATCTTCTGTGCATCTGAGTAATATGCTACTGGAATGAATGGGGATGCCTCCTGAGTTGAGTTGGGAAAACCATATCTAAGTGACTTTTCCGGTTCTACAGGCTCCGGTATGTTAATAAGCAATAATTTCCTTAAACTATGGGTGGACCTGGACTATAAGTGAGGTGGAGCCTAGTTAACGCCCCTCTTCCACCCCCAAATAGGCATTTAAATTTAGGTAGCAAAATATTGGAAACATACCATTCTCAGCCCTAGAACTTCAGCCATCTCTTTTGGGTAGTTTAAGATTCTAATTAGAGAATATATTTGCTCACTTCTTGCTCTGTATACACGTGTCTACTAAAAGTACTTACCTGGCCGTAGTTATTTGCCTCTGTGTCTGGATGATAGGCAAGACTGTGAAATGCTTGAGGGCAGGCCTCTGTCTTGTTTATTTTTATATTTCTATTTCCTGATGCAATGCTTGTAGTTTATAATCAATATGTAGTTTATAATCAATAAGGGAGAATAGGCTCAAAATGACTCCTTTTCTTTGTCCACTAATCTGATTTCTGTTTTCTAAACTCGCCTAATCTTTGCGGTTCTGGGTCTGAGTCTCTCATCTAAAGTCAGGATTTTAAAACCAAACATTTAAAGTCACACAAAAAGAACCATTCAGCCTTTTGATAAATATTTATTGAGTGCTTAATATGTGTCAGGTGCTTTAAATAGATATATAAATGAGACACGGCCCTGACCTCAAATAGCATATAGCAGCCGTTATTAGTTAATGGTCATCCAAGCTAATGGTTTTACTCAGAATTCAGCTATCACTAATCTCTTGGGCACTTTGAGAAATCACTGGGATGGATCATATATTTGTGTAAACCATTACTTAAAGGGAATAAAGTGCCATAACCTTTTCCCATAATGGAATTGTTTTCCAGAAAAATGTCAGCTCTCAGAGTTATGAATATTGAAAGTTTCACCAATACAAACACTTCAGTAAACAGCGAGAAATAGGAAATGTACAAGTTCGTTTCAGTGCTACCCAGGCTTAAAAAGAAATTTTTATTTTTGAAGATCAAATGTTGGATTTGCAGGTCAGTGGCAATAAATAAGCATTTATTTTTTAAATCACAACACATATGGGGAGAAGTTCGTATTTAGTTAACCACTTTTTCAAACACAGAGGAGGTCTGGGAAGAATACTGATAACATTACATTGCAGACTCAATTGCATCCTCCTCAGCAGGCAGACCAGAACTGCCTTCCTGATGGAAGAGGGAAGAATACACCAGAGAGAATGTTGGTACCAGAAGTGAGAGGCAATTTTCCCACTCAGAATGTTAGTACATGTCAATCTGAATGCTGGAGTTACAGCCTACACAAGGGTTGAGTTCTAAATACAGCACATAGGTAAACATCTCATCAGCTTTATCCTTGGAAATCCCTGAGAGAGCAGCCCAGTGTTGGAGACTACGGTGTCCTTTTGTAGTGTGTCACAACTTAGCAAAATCAGAATGACTTTTCCTAGGATGTCCTTCCATGTCTGGTTCTGGATTAGGGCTGGCCACAGGAAAAGCTGGCATGTGATCTGGAAGGCAGAAGGGAAGTGGCAGCAATTATACTTCTGAGGTGGGTCTAAGGCATTGGCTGCCGTTGCAGCCTGTGCACATTGTCGCTCATCTACCGCCTTACCTTGTTGGCTGTGGGCCTGCAGCTGGGCCTGTGGCCCCTTCAGCTGCTGCCTGATTTCCTCCTTTTAGTTTCCCTGAGTCCTGGACCAAGTGCCTGTGTAGCTCTGTGGTGAAGGGCACCCTCCGCTTTCATAGGCCACCAGCCTCATCAAGTCTGGAAATAGTAAGAGATGCATGCAGGTTCCATTTTGTCCTTTGCGTTCCAGCGTGCCCTTCTGGGTTCCAGTTTGACCTTGCCCTTCCTCACTTCGCAGCGGTTTTTCTTCTCAATGCGTCTTGCTGATCTACAGCAACTTCAGACCCACTGCCAGATGCCCACGCAACAGCTTTCCATAAACTTTTTACCAACTTCCATAATTGTGTAAGGTCCTTATGTTCCTTATCCTCTATCTCTCATAGTGGTTCCGCTAACCTGCCTGACTCCAGTCAATACAGAGACTAATATACATATTTTAATTAATCCAGTGACAGGATTTCCCCATTTCCTGCCATCGCATCCTTAACCTCTTTCCCATAGGGCTCTGCTGAAGTAGTTGGCTTGAGTTTAAACACCATGTTGTTAAAAAAATATACATCTTAAAACCCTAGATTGAGTGAAATAAGATGCCCACGCAGTAAGGGACACTTATAAGCTGAAGGAAAAACAGATGCTTGCTGCCTCCTCTCAATTTCACTACAGAGTATGGTTCATAGAGTGGGAACAGCATGCAAAATCAGCCATACCTATGTAGGTTGTTATTTCTCTCTCCTTCGTCTGTATGGTTTCCTTTATCACGTGGTTGAACTTCAGTAAGTTAAACCCACATATAATGCAACTCCATTGTAAACACACTGGCTTCATCAGACTTTTTTTTTTTTACTTTATTTCTACTTTTGGTGTTGATGACTTTTCACCCTCAATTATTTCATTCCTGGGCACCCTTGCTCTGACGAAAATAGCTTTCCACTCTTTTCCTCTCCTTTCCTTGAGTCTCCTCAGGCCCCCTTTCATCTTTAATCTTCCTTCTCCAACATCTACAATGGGAGTTTTGCGTGATTGCCACTTCAAAGTTGTAAACCGAGCAAATTGTAGGCACAGATTTGTTACTGTAGCGCAATGAGTATGCCCAGGCCATTTGAACACTTCGTGGGAAACACCGCCAATCCTAAAAGGATTCCAGGAGGATCGTGGACGGAGTTGCTTGGAAGCAGCTGCTACTTCAGTACTGTCACTTCAGAACTGTGTAAATCTCATCCTTGGCTGTGAGTTTTAATTAATGAACTGCTTACATTAAGGTTGGCTGTCATGATTTATTGAGATTTTGTTGAACCTACATTCCACTTAACTAAATCCAAAAGCTTCAAGCTTGATTTACTGTCTTGCTTCAACTGAAAACACATTTCCCTTACAATATTTATAACTTTCTTTATAGGATAGTTTGGGAAAACCAGCCTTTGTTCACCGTAATGATATTAGAAAGTTGTAAAAATTCAAAATTATCTTGTTTTCATCTCCAACTTCCCTATCTGAAAGCACATGGAGGCTTTCCATGGCCTAGAAGAGAAAAATCTCAACCTTTTTCACCTGACACATGTCCTAATGCTTTCCACTTGGCAGACCAATTCCCATGAGCATCACAGTCCCAAGGACACAGATGCTCTGGATTGTATTTGTCACCCTGTCCCTCTGGACTCGCTCGTAGTGCAAATGAGGCCACAGTTTAACCTATCCTGACTGATAGTCTCCACCTGCGTAACAGAAGGATGACCTTCTCAGGTTTCTTCTAATTTCTTTTAGAGAGTCTCCAGGGCTGTTTTACTTGGGCCCCCAGTCTCCTACATGTGCCTATGCTGTTCCTTAGTTCCAGCCTGTTGATGCCGGTGCTGGCCAAGGATGGATGCTGCTCCTGCCATGCTGACTTCTGTGGGTTACTCCTTTATTATGGGACTAAGCACAGACACAGACCCTTTCCTTACGTTTTCCCAGCCCCAATGAGCCCAGGTTTTGATGTTAACCAAAACTTTACTGAAAGGTCATGAAACAGGAAATTACAGCAATAAAATGTACAACTGGTTATTAAATATAAAGGCTCTTGAAACCCTGGCTATAGGGTTTTCTATCCGACTATCTGCCAACCTGCGGCCCTGCTGAGGTTGCCAGCTACCCTTAGCACCACCCAAGCAGTCTGGATATTTGGGGCTCTAAGACTAAGTGAGTAAGAAAAAGAAATTCGCTCCTCATGTCCAGTTTAAGGTCTGCCTTCCCAATGGTCACTCTCAGTTCTTGGATCTTCCACTTCCCAGAGGACTGTGAGTGGCGAAGTCCTCTGCCATTAGGAGAAACCTCACTTCCTATCCACAGCTGAGGCCCTGCTGTCAAAGAAACCAGAACAGCACCCAGCACCCAGCTTCACACATTAGATAAACAGTTGTAGGAGGGTCACTTCCTCACATTTCTCCCTTTCAAATTACAAAAGAAAAGATGGATCCTCTTGTCTAATCTCTCAAAGTTTGGGTTTAAGAGTTTTAAATAACATCGGGTATATTGCATTTTGCCAAATCTAGTCCAGCTTTTCTTTATGCATTTTCCCAATGTGAAGTGAATATTGTGCCTGCATTTTTTCAAGTGGTCTCAGCTTCTAATATCCGAGTAGCAGCTACTCAGTCAGAAGCCCACATAGCTCTACGAGACAAACGGTTTCTTCTTCGCATTGCAAGGTCCAATCTAGACCCATACTTAGAAGGAAACTGATCTCCAGAGGAAATGATTTGCAGAATATAAAAATGTTTTAAACATATATAATTTTTACTTTAGATCCACAGCTTCTCAAACTTTCCATGTCATTTGCATAATTAAATAGCTCAGCTTCCTCAAAGAAATTATTTCAGTGAGATAGAAGAATAAAATTTTCTTTGTCCATCTGTTAAAACTAAAAAATGCCAAAAAATCTTGAAAATACAAACTAATAGCTGAAAAAATAAGAAAACTATGAACTGAAAAACTCAGTAGAGAAAAAAGTAAATGGAAGAGTGCTATATCTGTTAAATAAATTGAATCCATAGTTAATCTCCCCCACCACTTCTAAGAAAAAAAGACTCTCTCGGTCCAGATGTCTTCACTGGTGAATTCTACCAAATATTACACAAAAAAATAATATCAGTTCTACTCAAAAGTCTTTCAGAAAATTGAAGAGGAGGGAATACTTCACAACTCATTAGTGACATTAGCATTATCTTGAGAGCTATCCAACATTCCTCATTCACAAAGATGCAGAAGACCTTAACAAAATATTTACCAACTGAATCCAGCAATATATAAAAAGACTAATAAAACATGACTAAGTGAAGTTTATCCCAGGTGTGCAAGTTTGGTTCAATATATAAAAATCAATTTAATTCACTATATGGATAATCTAAAAAAGAAAAGCCATGTGATCATCTCAATAGATGCAATAAAGACTTTGACAAAATTCAAGATTCATTTATCAGCCCTAGCTGGTGACTCATTGGAGAATAGTCCTATATATCAAAAGGTTGTGGGTTAGATTCCTGGTCAGACATATATCTAGGTTGTGGATTTGATCCTGGTCAGGGCACATACAGGAGGCTATCAATCAATGTTTCTCTCTCACATCAATGTTTTTCTCTCTTTCTCTCTAAAATCAATAAATATATCCTTGGGTAAGGATTTAAAAAATCCATTCATCTAGGTAGAAAGGAATTCCCTCAACCTAGTAGAGTGAATCTATCAAAAAAAAAAATCTATAAAAATACTTAATGATGATTGACTTTTAGATCTTCCCACTAAGAGCAGAAATAAGAAGGAGGTCCTAGCAAGTATTATGAGGCAATAAAAACAAATAAAAGGCATATATTTTGGAAAGAAAAATGTAAATTTTTTGTTTTTTCAGATGATATGATCATCTACATAGATGATTCTAAAGAATCTATCAAAAAGCTGCTAGATCTTATAAGTAAGTTTAGCCAAATTTCAGGATACAAGAACAATACACACACACACACACACACACACACACACTCAATTGTATTCCTAGATACTAGTAAGGGATAATTGGAAACAGAAAGTTTTTGAAAGTACCATGTTAAATAGGATCCCAAACTTGAATAAACCAAACAGAATATCTGCAAAATTTGTATGCTAAAGACTAAAACACATTGATGACAGAACTAATAGAAGACCTAAATAAATGGTATGCATACTGTTTTTATGAATCAGAACTCAATTTTGTCAAGATGTCAATTTTCCTCAAATTGATGCATAAACTAACTGTAATTTCAGTGAAAATCCTGGGAGCCTTTTTGTAGAAATTGACAAGCTGATTGTAAAAATATATATGGACTATCAAAAGATATAGAATAGTCAAAATAATTTTTAAAAGTATAAAGTAGGACTAACCCTACCTGATTTAAGACTTACTATAAAGCTACAATAATCAAGACAGCATGGTATTGGCAAAAGAACAGACTCATTGATCAATTGAACAGAACAGAGAGCACAGAAATAGGCCACAGACATGAACTGATTTTTAGCAGAGGTGTGAAGGCATTACAATATAGAAAGAATAGCCTTTTCAATAAATGGTGCTGGATAATTTGAATATATATATTTTAAAAAGTGACATTCATATGTAAAAATCAATTTATGCTTCACACTGCATTCAAAAGTTAAATGGATGAAAAGCCTAAATCTAAACTTAAAACTATAAAATCTCTGGAAGAAAACATAGGAAGAGTATCTTTCTGATATTAGGCAAAGATTTCTTAGAAAGGACACAAAAAGCATGATCCATAAAATAAAAACATTGATAGAATTAGATTGCATTAAAATGGAAAACTTTTGCTCCTCAGTTGACACTGTGAAGAGAATGAAAGGACAAGCCACAGACAGGAGAAAGTATTTGCAAAATACTCATCTGATTAAGGACCGGTAATCAGAATACATAATCTCAGAACTTTCAAAACTTAATGAGAAAAACAACAAACCATTAAAGTGGGCAAAAGATCTGAACAAATACTTCCTCAGAGAAGTACAGGCGTCCCTCGTTTATCGTGGTTAATCCATTCCAGACTCTAGCAGTTGCATCTAATGTTGAAGGATTCCTGGGGTGCTCGAATACATAGGCCTACAGTCCATATGTTCAGTAATTTTATTTTAATTGTAATACAGGGTGTATAATTGACTCAGACAACTGAGCATGCGCTGTATCATTTTCACTATCTTGACCAACTTTTTAATGAATATATTTGAATAAACTGCGATAGAGTGAAGCTGTGAAAGTCAAAGCACTAAGTGGTGAGGGATGACTGTACACATGGCCAATAAGCACCTATAATGATGCTCAGTATCTTAGTTAGTAGGGAAATGTGAACTAAAAGGACACTGGGACGCACAACTGTT
This sequence comes from Molossus molossus, assembly GCF_014108415.1. Lineage (NCBI taxonomy): Eukaryota > Metazoa > Chordata > Mammalia > Chiroptera > Molossidae > Molossus > Molossus molossus. The sequence goes on along the minus strand of NW_023425345.1, from coordinate 47,538,557 downwards.
ATAACGGCTCAAACACAACAAACTGACAATACAAAATGCTGGCGATGCTACTGAGTGACTGGAACTCTCATACTCTCGCTGTACAGCCACTTCGAGAAAGAGTTTGACGGTTTCTTACAGGTCCAAAACACCTGTGCATGAATGCTTATTTATAGTAGCTTTGTTCATAATTTTCCCAAACTAGAAACAACCAAATACTGAATGAATAAATAAGTTGTGGTACATCCACATAATCATAATGGAATACTGTTCAGCAATAAAAAGGAACTGAACTAATACATGCACAACATTGCTGAACTTAAAAGCATTTTGCTGAGTGAAGGAAGTCAGATTCAAAAGGCTACACACTGTGTAATTCCACTTATATGACATTCTGGAAAAGGCAGAAATAGAAATCAGATCTGTAGTGGCCAGCTACCTGGGGCTGGGGTAGTGGTAGGGATTGACTACAAAATGGATTGAGGGATCCTTTTTTTTTCAGTTCTTTGCATTTATTTTTTAAATTAATTAATTAGTTAATTAATTTTGTTACAGATGTCTGTCCTTTCCCCCCACTGACACACTCCTCCACACTCCCATCCCCCCATCCCCCGCCTTCACCATGTTGTTATCTGTTTCTGTTGGTTATGCATGTACGTTTTTTGGTGTATCTCTTCCTGCGCCCCCCTTTCCCTCTGAGGTTTGTCAGTCAGTTTCCTACTTCCATGTCTCTGGGTCTGTTTTGTTCATCAGCTTATTTTGTTCATTATATTCCACAAATAAGTGAGATCATGTGATATTTGTCTTTCATGAGGGATCTTTTTAAGAATATGAAAATATTCTCCACCTTAATTGTGGGGGTGATTACATGACTTTGCAGGCTTACCTTGGAGATATTGTAGGTTTGGTTCCAGACCACTGCCATAAAGTAAGTTGTCATCATTTTACCGGTGGAGGATCTTGCCTTCCATTTGTAAAAACGCAACATATAAGAAGTGCAATGAAGTGAAGGGCAATAAAATGAGGTACGCCCGTATAAACTTCTCAAAGTACATAGAACTGTACATTGTAGATGAATTTTACTGTTTGTCAATTATACTTCAGTTTAAAAACCACACTTTCAGGCCTCCTAAAGAAAGTGGGTGTGAATAAAATTATGAGGATCAAGATCAACTCGGTGTGACTGTTCCAATGTCTCTTCTGCTCCAGCTGCTGCTCTGAACACTGTCCTACCTGGAGCTGGGCTTATGGTCACAAGCAGGTGGACTCAGGAGGGAAGGAGGAAACTCCCCTTTCTGAGCATTAGCTCGGCACTGTTCGGCTGGGTCTTCCTTGCTTCATCCAGGGAAAACAACACCAAAAGTGAAAGCAAAACAAAACACCTCTGCTTGAAAGTAGTCATTAAAAGGTTTGCTCAAATTTGAAGGGACCTATCTGACTTGAATACTTTTAATTAAGCCAGTTTGCGGATGAGTTAAGAACATCTTCAGGAGGGATGTGTGTCTTTTCCCATGTTCTCATTTCATTAGATCTCTACATCCTGCATTCTCTGCCTCGGATATTTTCTTCTCCACATCTCAAGGTGTGCATCTCAGAAGAAACAGTCTTATTCTTGAGGTACAAGAAAAATTTCCAGCGTGTTTTACTAAAAAACCCACAACATTCATTGCGATTGGGAGCAATAACACGATACTGAAAACTTGAGAAATAGCATTTAGAAGATTCCTGCAACTCTCCAACTAGTTGAACAGCTGTGAAGAAGTTCTGAGCAAAAGAGTACAGGTCAAATATTATCCTGATTATTATTACATTTTTGGGAGATTTGCTCCCCGCCCCCCCAACAGTCTCAGTAGGAGGTCTCATCAAACAGATTGTATATCCATATTGCCAAACACTTCTGAAAATTCAAAGAACAGCACCAAGGTGTCTAATTTCAAATGTTGGGCCACACCATTTCCCATGGCAGTTGATTACTTTCCCAGCTGTAGTTGAGACCTGCCCTTTCACAGGCGGTCCAGGGGAGACTCGAAAGTTTCATGCCTTAGGATCTGGCAGAGAAATATGTGACAGCCGTATTTCTGATATTTTCTTGGGCTTCTACAATCCCCCCAGTCTTCTTCCAGTTATCCTGGATTCTGACTGAGAAATCCACTCATTTTATTTAGAAGGGTACAGAAGATAGGCTAATCCCCAAAGCTCTCTGCATCAGTTCTCAACAAATTATACCTTACCCACGACAGGCCCACTAGTTTGTTATTTTTGTGAGATCAATATTATCGTATTTAATGGCATGAAAAGACTGGGGGAAATGTGGTTTTATGAAAAGGTAAGTCTTGAAAATATATAAATAATAATTACTGGATAAACATACTGCTTAACTAGGGAACCAATATCCTTTCTGAAATCATCAGACCTTTATAACAATCTGTTTGCCTCTGTTTCTTTTGACTTTTGCTTAATTTTTTTAATTGAAATGGTCTGAAAGGTTGAATTCTATGTGGGAGGATTTTCTGTGTGTAAAGATCAGTATGTCAAAGTTTGTTGCTGACTGAGCAGTACTGATGACAATGTGGAATGCAAGGAAAGCTCCCATATGATAGGATTTCCATGTTTTAACAGGAGAGGGACCACAATATTAATATTCTCTCTATCTCTCTTTCTCTCTCTGGTACTTAAACTCATTATTGCTTAAAACATGTGAACTTTACCCACCTAAACTTGCTTTTGCATCTTCTCTGGGGCTATGCTTAAAAGTCTTTGTTTAGCCCTGGCCAGTTTGGCTCAGCGGTTAGAGTATCGGCCTGAGGTCCAGAGAGACCCGGGTTTGGTTCCCGCTACGGGCAAGTACCTTGGTTGCAGTTTGTCCCCAGCCCTGGTTGATCGTGTGGCAGCCACTCGATGTGTCCCTTTCATGTCAATGTTTCTCTCTCTCTCTCTCCCACTCTATCTGAACAAAAAATGGAAAAATGTCCTTGGGTGAGGATTTTTTAAAAAAGTCTTTATTTCTCTCTCACTCTCTCTCTCCTTCAGCTCCCAAATTTAACACATCAGCAAATCTCAAATGTAACTCAAATCTGTCCACTTTTCTACATCCCCACGGAACTAGTCCAAGCCTCCATCTTCTCTTGCCTAGAGCAGCAGTGGGCAAACTCGTTTGGTAAAGGGCCGATGGTAATTATTTGTGCCTGTGTGGGCCATCGGGTCTTTGGTGGCAACTGCTCAACTTTGCTGCTGCAGCAGCACAAAAGCAGCCTTAGACCATATGGAGCAAATGGGTATAGCTGAATTCCGTTAACATTTTCTTTACAAAAACAGACTCTTGAAAGTTTGCTGAGCCCTTATCCTGACTACTTCAGTAAGCTTCTTACTCCCCACATTCACTTGTGCCCCCCTCCCATTCCTTTATACTGCAACCAGGATGATCTCTTCACAACTGAAATCTGACCATTTTCACATCTACCAATGACTTTCCATTGTTCTATCTCGAATTCTTATCATGGCCAAAAGGCCCTGTATTTTCTCATCTGACTACTGTTCCAGCCTCATGAGTATCATTTCCCTCAGTCTTCATATTTCACTCCATTCTTCTCTCCTGGAATGCTCTCTCCAACTGCTACTGCCCAGTTAATTTCTAATTATCCGAGTCTCAGTTTATATGTCACTGACTTTAAAAGGTCTTTTCTGACCACCACATTCATCCAGATTAGTTTAGATACCCCACTACTTACCTTTTGAAGCAGTTGTAATTAAATAGTTAACCCTCTAATTATTTGTTTAATGTTTCTCTCATTAAATAACAAGCCCCTGAGGGTTAAGAACCACATCTTGTTCACTGCTATATCTCTTAGGTCCAGCACAGTGCCTTATATATAATATATACATCAGTTAATAATATATCTGGCTGTAAATAACAAAACCTGATTGCAATAGCTGAACCAAATAGAAGTGTACTTTTATCATACAGGAAAAAGGCAGAAAATAGGCAGTGTAGGGCTGGTATAGTATCTCCATAATGTCATCAAATTTTACTATGATCCACCTCTTTTTCTACTCTGTATCTTCATGGTTGCAAAATGGCTGCCACAGTTCCAGGAATTGCATCTGGATTCCAGATAGAAAAGTTAAAGATACTTCAAAATGAGCCTCTCCCCTTTAAAGCAAACAAATCTTCCCTTTACATCTCTTTGTCCAAACTCGGTGACATGTCATCCTCTAGCTGTAAGTATACCTGGGAAGTTACTGTTTTAGCAGAAAACACTGACATCTTGAAATATATGGGATTATATTAGTAAGGAAAATGACTATTGAGTAGACAAGTATAATGTCTACCCTACTAGGCAGGTTCAATAAATATTTTTTTAATAACCAAATGACCTCAAAACTGATTAGAAATTGAGATAATTCTACTGCAAAAAAAGAATGTGAATAACAATGGCACCTGGACCTATATCAATTTCCTTTTTATTTTTAATAAATTTCACTCTTTGTGCTTGATTTTATTGGTCTTCATTTGCTGTCACTATTTTCAAGGATCAGGATAAAGGCATTTAGAGGAGCAAAATCCAAACTTATACTGACTGTTTGGTGTTTTTGGCTTTTGCTCCTGCTGAGATTGTCAAACAATGCTATCCCAGAATGGCTTTACTAATAGGTGCAGCTTAAGCCAACATTATTTTCTTTGGAAATGTCTTATTACAAAAATTATAATATATAAATATTTTAGCAGTAATAACATGGGTAATAGTCCTCAACAGCCTGATCTTCCTATGGGCTTCTATTTCAGTATATGGTATTATTTTCAGGCAACACTATAAAAATCTGATTTTACATTGCCCCACTGTGATCATCTTCAAGTCAAATAGCAGAAGCAATGCTCTACTCTTATTTAACTTTTTAATAGCTCCCTAACCTACATTCAGAAGAAGCTTTATATAAAATGTAACCAGAAGACAGTTTTAATAACAAAGCCATCTAATAACAAAGCCATCCAATCTTTGGCTGTCTGCTTTTCTTTTAGTGTAAACTTTTTCCCCCCAGTTCTGTTTCAGTTTAGCAAAGAGAAAATTGGATTTTTCTGAGGTATTAAAGAACTGGAACAAAGATGTGTTTTTAAGATTCGGGTACACTATTAAGAATTTACAGTGCTTAATAGCACTTGAGACCTTGTCACCTGGGAAACTTAATCATTTGACAAATATAGGCCCCTGGGTCCATGCCCGGGACCTGTTGGACTTCTCCAGGCCCCTTTTCTTGGTAAGTGTGCTCTGACACTTACCAAGGGTAGTCACCTTTCTCAGTGTGCGCAGACTGGGTGGGATCGCTAGAACCCAAGCCAGCAGTTGGACTCCTCTCTAGGACTTGGCACCACCTCTTCTGTGGTCAGGGTTTGTTTACCTAATGAGACCACTCAGAGGCTGCCTGGTTCCCGTCCTTCCACAGCCTCACTCTCCAACTTTCCTTTGATTATGTGAGCTGGTTTTTATCCTTCCAACAAATTCCTTTCCTGTTGGTCCTAGTTGCTGCAACCAGAGCGCCCTAGGGATACAACCCATTGGACTAGAAGAGGGGCTCCATGATGCAGGGGCCGTGGCAGGAACTGCCAGGGAACCACCCAGGGCCCTTTCTTCTTTGCTAACACATTCTCAGCTTTATTTGGGGTGGAAATGTGTCCAGCTAAAAGTGTTCTCCCTCACATTCTGGTCTGCATTTAGGGGTAGCCATGTGCTATTGCTCCGGTCAGTGACACGAGCAGAAGTCTGTTGGGGATTTCTGGGAAGTCTTGGCTTTCCTACCACGAGCATTGCCTCTTTCTTCTTCTCGTTTTCTCCTTCGGCTTGTTCGGAATGCAGGTATCATTCCTGGCAAGGGGATAGGTGACTTGTGATCATGAAATGACAAGTAAAAGTATGAAAAGCATCCCTTTAAGGAAGGTGAGCAGAAAGGTGGAGAGAAACTGGTTCCTGATGGCATCACAGCACATCCTCCAGCCCTGGCTGCCTCCTTCATGGTTTCTTGTTAAGTGAAAAGCGCGAGACCCTATTTGGTAAAGCCACTGGCATGGGATTTTCCATTCATTAGAGCCATAGGGGTTCCAACTGGTATGGGTGCTTTGTCTGTTTTATTCAGTGTTTTAATCCCTGGCCCTAAAACATTGCCTGGCATATAGTAGACATTCAGTATATTTGTTGAATGAATGAATGAATCATAATCACTATCAAGAGAATCCTGATTTCTGCGTATAATCCCTTAGCCATTACCATCTCATAGATGGGGAAAATGCTGCAGACACTAATTGTACTTACAGATAGTGGCTCTACCCCTTGGTTTATCCATCCTGATGTATGGACTTTATCCAATTAAGTTGCTGAAGAGAAAATAAATCTGTCTGAAGGAAAATTACATATGTAAAGAAGAGAATAAATCATTATCTAACGATAAATTCAGAACCAGGAAATATGGTAAAATGAGGTATTTCAGAATTTGAGGATCTGCTTTGTTCCTTCATTCCATTGCTCTGCTTTTCCTATCTGTACGTTGTACAAACTGTCTGTGGTTCATGCTTGGTTGAGCACACTATCATCTTGTCCTTCAGAGATAAAGTTAGGGCAACTGATCTGCCATCTGTAAGACAGAATCTCGGAGTTATTTTCTCAACAGTCATGACAATTCAGGGCGGAATTAGTTTCTTATTCTTATTCTCTAGTCTGCCTCTTCTTGTGGCCTGAGGCACCATATTGGTTATGAAGAGATTCCTCAGCTCCACCTTGACAGCCTGCTCTGTGATGCTGAGGGTGGATCTCTGCACTCCACCTTTTTTACTTCACCAGCTGGCTCTCATGGAGTCCCACCTAGAGGAGATGCTAAAGCGGGACGGGAAGGCAGGAGGAGAAGAGGGGGGCTTGTTTCTTTCTGGTTGTTGCTACCACCAGCGTCACCCCAGCGATGGCCCTTTGTCCTCTCAGCGGCAGCTTGTTCCAGTCCCCAGATTTTTATCACCTGCTCTCACAGGACCAGTCTCCTCATCCCCTATCAGAACTACCAGTACCAGCCGGGCAGCGTCCCCTTCCTCAATGTCTGAGTAACAGCTCAGTGCCGCACTTCCTCCAACCTCATAACTTTAAACAACTCCAACTCCTGTCCCTGTGTCCCCAGCCCCCAGGGGAGGAGCTACCCTCTCTTTGTGTTCCCTGTCTGCCTCTCAGCCCTCCCACACCATCCCTATAGTTCTCTCCCTCTCATTTTCTCTATTATAGTAACAGGTATTTTGTTTTCCTGGCTGGACCTGAGTGACAGGTATGCTGTGTCTAACAAAGCAGAATGGTGGCTGATATAAACTAGCCTTGTGTGCACAACCCTCTTTCCATCGGGTCTCTAATTACCTACATCTACCTCTGCTTCCAGCCAAAACAGCTCCTCTTTGTATATTTTGGCTTCCATGAAGATTCTAGGTCCACAAGCTTAAACATGTTGGAAAATCACAAAAATGAGTGAATGAGTTCTTAATATTGAGATGTAACTTAAGTACAAAACTTAAGAAAATTGTAGTCCATAAAAACTTTACTTTGAGGAAATTAAAGAATGTTACATAGTTAATAAGTCATCAAGACCTGTCAGATTTTCTTTTATTGATTTTTTTTTTTAGAGAGAGAAGAAAGGGAGAGACAGAAACATCGATGTGAGAGAGAAGTATTGATTGTCTGCCTCCTGCACGCCCCCTACTGGCGATTGATTCTGCAACCAGGGCATGTGCCCTGACCAGGAATTCAACTGGGACCTCTCAGTCCAGGGAATAATGCTCAATCTACTGAGCCCCACCAGCAGGACAAGACCTATAAGAGTTTCAAAGCCCAAAGCTGTCATCTCCTCAGTGTCCTCCTAACTGGATTCACTGTGTTCACTTTCTCCTTTTGCCCCATGAAAATTCTGATCATTCTTCAGAGCCCAGCTTTACTCACATTCCCCTTTTGAGGGGCTTCTCTAACCTCACAAGCCTGCATTCATCTGTTTGTTTTGTAAATTCATATGGCACAGCGTCCATTCACTTATTCAAATAATTCTCACTCCCCTGTGGTAAGAGTCCTTAAGGCAGAGAACAAGGACAATTCATTGGTATGTTGTGTTAGAGGTGATATTTAGTACTGTCCAACTAGGCAGCAGGAAGTAGGGGAAAGAACAAAGAATTGGGAATTAGATCTGGATTCATGTTTGAGGTCTAACCTCAGGTAAGTGACTCAGTTTACCAACATTCATGGAGCACTTTCCTGGTGTTCATCACTTTTTTGAGTCTCAGTTGCATCATCTATGAGGTGGAAAGAATAAATAATACCCATCTTACAGGTTATGTTGGGTTCAAATGAGATAATATATGTGAAACTGCTCTATAACTATTCATTGTTGTGTCATAGCAAGTGCTCGAAATGTTCCTATTGAATTAAATCCTATATGGTCAGTACTCTCAAGGCAATTACATAAAAGGACTTGCGTGTTTTCTCCTGGTCACTTGATCTCTTTAGGGTTTGATGTTGTTCTAATTTGGTTGTGTCACTCACAACAATTGTTAAGGGCCTTAAAGTGTTCTAATGAATGTTGCCTATTACCCACATCATTGGACATACAGCCAAATACCCATGACATGGCCCCTCCAAATTATCCATTAGCCTCTGGAACTCTGCCAGGACCCCATTCAGCCAACGAGCTCAAGCTTGGATTGACCAGACAACCAAGTAGTTACACAGTAAATGCTCCTGAGGTCCTGCATTAAAAAGAACTGAATTGGGCCAGTGATCACTTGGCTCATCAATACAGAGCATGAGAATAATCATCAAAGTATTGTTCCCATAATAAAATATTCTAAACTTAGTTTACAAAAGATCATGTCTGATAATATTCTCTTTTCCATTTAAAATATTTTTAATGCAAAACAAAAATGATCTGATATTGCCTTGTGTTGGGGAGCGTCCATCTACATTATTACTAGTTTTTATTTCTGGAGATGTCTTAGATTTAGGGAATGGGAAGCCTCAGTTTGGAAAGCAGATGCTGAGACAAGGAGTTAGGTGCAGGCGGTTAATTTGGGAGGCGAGTGAAGGAACCAGGGGATTAGGCTGCTGGGAGCCTTGTGGGGAGAGCCATTCTGCTGAGATCACCTAAGTAGCTTACCGAACACCCAGAGTTGTTCTCCTGAAAGACAGAGGCTCCTGCTCCTTATCAACAGAGGGTTCCCCCACCAATTTTACCTCCCCTGCACCTGCAGGCTGTGCGCCTCATGCCCAGGTGAGTAAGCGTCAAGGAGCGGTGCGGAATGCTGACGCGGTGTTCCCTTTGAGGCGGGCTACTGGTGCGTGGAGAGCTCACGTGTAGCTGTTCATTGTTGCAGTGGCTGACATCAGAGGTGAGCAGAGAACATATGACAAGGACTTCAGGGGCACCCACTAAATGGAAGTTCTCCTTTTAGTGGTACAGATTATCCTGATTATAAAATACTTACATGTAATTGGTAGTTTTTTTCAACAATAATATCATCTAAAATTTATTGAGTATTCTGTGTGCCAGGCTCTATAGTAAGCATTTTAAAAAGATTTTCTTCAGGTAACTGTCATTATTATAGTTACTGTTATTCTTATTATTAAAATAATATAGTTACATGCAATTAATTCCGAACTAGAATAATTTTGGCCATATTTCTCATTATTACTAGCTGGTAACAGTAAATACATACTATGCACGTAGTCTAAACAACTTCAGTTTCTGGATTAAAGAAGAGCCTGACTCCTGGGTCAGATTTCATTTTAAAATACTCAAATATCATCCCAATTGTGATGTTTCAGTAGTAGGAGGGAGGAAGGTGGAGCTATATTCAGCAGCCACAGTCTGTGGAGAAGCTCCCAGCCGTCGTGACTGACTTCCTGTTACAGACGGGACATACCCTGTGCTGGAGAAAGGTCAAGAAATTTTGCTTGAGGCTACACCTTTCTAATTTTTTTAACCTAAGCTTAAAAAACAAAAAGACCAAAAATGTTCCTTGTGATAGTATATATTTTTAATTTGCTAGTAGGAAGTGTCAGATCCCGTCGTTTTGAACATTTTCCACTTGGCTCTTTATTTATTTAATTATTGACTGGAGAAAGAGAGAGAGAGGAAGGGGAGAGAAAGAGATATAGAGAGAAGCACTGATTTGTTGTTCTACCTATTTATGTATTCACTGGTTAATTCTTGTATGTGCCCTGACCAGGGATGGAAGCCCAAACCTTAGCATGTCAGGACGATGCTCTATCCAACTGACCTACCTGGTCAAAGCTCCACTTGGCTTTTAATTATCAAATTCTCTCAGAGGAAAGTGTTGAAGGGTATTATACCCTGGGCCATGCATTGAAGAAAGAGCCAATCAGATCAGGCCCCTCCCATTCACATAGGCCGCCAGGGGGTTGGCAGCTGTGGTGCAGCCTTAGGGGGACTGTGTTGTGGAGTGGGCTCTGCAGGTGTCCAGGCCCGACTTATGCCTGGCAGCTCCCCCAGAAGGCTTCACATGTGAACATGAAAGGTGTAGACCAGCTAGAGGACTGATATCAGTGCTCAAATAATTGAGATTACACATATGTACGTGGATTTCTCCTTGCTGCTTCCTGATTTGATGTGTGACTGGTGACCACAGACACCAGAACGGGTGCGACCGACCGCATTGCTGATTGTGAGGCCAGAGGCCACGCTGAGTTCAAAGGCAGCAGAGCTGCATTCCCACCCCTGGCTCAGCGGAGCTGGCTCTCTGATCTTCAGCAAGTTACTTCCCTTTTTTGGGCCTCAAATTCCCCAATGATAAATACTGAGGCCAGAGGAGCTGAGCTATAAACAAACTTCCTTCTAACATCACATTCCCTGGTTTATTGTATACAGTTCAATATATGGTTTCTTGTTTGGGACATAGTCATGGAATGAAGCAGTGACAGAAAAATTCCCAAATCATAATGAATTCAAAGTCAAATACAAACACTTTTGATAGTAGATTAATGTTCACACTTTTGCTCCACTTAGAATATTTTTCAAATATTCAGATTTATTTTAAAATTATATTTATTTAAAATATGCTCTGTGCTCATTTTTTTTTTTTTAATTCTACTCTGACTTTTTACTACTCATTTTTTTTCTTTTGTCTTGAGGGTCTAGTAAAATCCTGAAATGGAACGAATATTGATTTATGTCTGTCTCTTTTCAAGAGTTCAGAGATGGCTTCTTGGTGTACAGGTGGTGATATTAAGGGAACTGGCATTGTGACCCTGTTGCTTCTTCATCTGCTGCTGACATTTTAGGATTTTCTGATCCTTCCACCTGGTGACTTCCCCCAAGCTATGAATACTGCTTATTTTTCATCAAAATGAAAAGGGAATCTACTATATGGGAGAACATGTTTGCCACATTGGATAAGGGGTTAAATTCCAAAATATATATAATACTCATACAACTCAACAAAAGGAAAACAAACAATCTAATTTAAAAATGGGCAGAGGACTTGAATAGACACTTCTCCAAAGATGACATAAAAATAGTCAATAGACATATGAAGAAATGCTCAATGTCACTAATTATCAGAGAGATGCAAATTAAAACAACTATGAGGAATCACCTCACACCTGTCAGAATGGCCACCATCAACAAATCATCAAACAACAAGTGTTGGCGAGGATGTGGAGAAAGGGGGACTCTAGTACACTGCTGGTGGGAATGCAGACTGGTGCAGCCACTATGGAAAACAATATGGTGTTTCCTCAAAAAATTAAAAATGAAACTGCCATTTGACCCGGTGATTCCACTTCTAGGAATATATCCTAAGGATCCTGAAACACCAATCAGGAAGAATATATGCACCCCTATGTTCATAGCAGTGCTGTTTACTAAGATCTGGAACAGCCCAAGTGTCTATCAGTAGATGAGTGAATAAAAATGCTGTGGTACATTTACACAATGGAATACGATGCAGTTGTAAGAAAGAAAGATCTCTTACTCTTTGAGATGACATGGAGGGACCTAGAGAGTATTATGCTAAGTGAAATAAGCCAATCAGAGAAAGACAAAGACCACATGACCTCACCTATTTGTGGAATATAATAACATAATAAGCTGATGAATAAAACAGATCCAGAGACATGGAAGTAGGGAACAGACTGACAGACCTCAGAGGGAAAGGGGTGGGAGGGGTGGGAGGAGATAAGCCGAAGAACTTTTCTGCGTATATGCATCACCAATGGACACAGACAACGGGGTGGTGAACGCAGGGGAGTGGGGGAGAGGAGGGAGTCAACAGGGGGAGGAAGGAGGGACATCTGTAATATTTTCAACAATAAAGATAAATTTAAAAGAAGAAAAAAGTAAATAAGATTGGTACATACAAAAAGAAGCTGTGGACCAATTTATTAATAAATATAACTACAAAAGCCAAAATAAAACATGAGCATATCAACTTCATTAGTTTATACTGGAACACAAATATGGTTTAATATTAAGAAAGCTATTAAAAGTGATATGCTCTAAAAAAAGAAAAAGATAAATATATTTGACTTTATAAGACTTAAAATGTTTTGTTGTATAAAAGAGACCAGCCCTGGCTGGTTTGGCTCAGCAATTAGAGCATTGACCCTTGGATCAAAGAAACCATAAAAATATGCAAAAGAGGCTGAAAAATATTTGCAAAGCATATAGCAGATAAGGTATAATATATAAGCATATAGCTATAATATACACAGAACCTCTACAAACACATCAACAAAAGAAACCCGAACAACCCAATAGTAGAATGGGCTAGGCGTAGGGATAGGAAGCCCATACAAAACGAGACGGCGCATGAAAAGGTGTTCCATCTTCCTAGCAGATAGGCGGATGCAGGTTACATATAAATGCAATAGTTGATGCCCATCAAAATGGCAGAAATGAAAGAGAGAACGCCGAATACTGTACAGCTATAGGAGAAGGCAATCCTCTGCTTGTTGCTTGGTAAATGTGTAAAATATTTTAACTTTCTTGGAAAGCAATCTGGAAATAAAATGGAAAGGCATTTGTTCCAGCAATCTGATAGAGGGACACATTATTTCCCTTGTCTAACACTTTTTCCATGTGAAGAGAACTCCATTTGAGGACAAATCCTGGCTTCTCTTTACCCCTCCAAACTCTCTCCAGCAGTGAAGCAGTGACTTGCGTGTTTGGTACATTTGAGCATCAGGACTTGGGCATGTGCAGTTCAGCCCCTCTCCTCCTCCCTCAGCAATATATCTACCTGCAGAGACCACGTGCTCTGATATTTTCTTGGCCACGTGGTAAGCTCAGGCTCAAGTCTCTGCCCCTGAAGGAGGCCTATGGTTAGTTAGCCCTGCCTGAGCCTGGATGGAGGGTGAGGGAGGTCACTGTGGAGATGGGTTCCTTAGATCTCTTTCCAAGATAACTCGCTATGAGAAACACAACAGGTTGACAGCCTTTAACGCTACCCCTTGAGATCTGCCACAGCACTCATTCTGAAGCACGCTCTCCCTGGGTTGACAGGCCTTATTCTGGGGCCCTCCAAGGACCCAGATGAGACTTTCTCAGAGCTACGCTGCGGTGTCCGGCTTTTACGGTCCAATTCTTCCTTCCCCTTACCTTGCACAGGTGTCATCCTGCATTATTTTAAATTAAAAAAAAATCTGTCAATTACAGTTGACATTCAATATTATTTTATATTAGCTTTTGGTGTATAGCATAATGGTTATACACTTATATAATTTATGATGTGATAAGTCTAGTACCCACATGGTACCGTACATAATTATTACACTATCCTTGACTATGTTTCCTATGCTGTATTTTATATCCCATGACTATTTTGTAAGTACCGATTTGTACTTATTAATACCTTCACCTACCCCCAATCTCCTCCCATCTGGTAGCCATCAGTTTCTTCTCTGTATCTATGAGTCTGTTTCTGTTTTGTTTGTTTGTTTGTTTTGTTCTTTAGATTACATCTGTAAGTGAAATTATACAGTATTTGTCTTTCTCTGCCTGACTTATTTTACTTAGCATAATACCCTCTAGGTCCATCCATATTGTCACAAATGGTAAGATTTCATTCTTTTTTATGGCTGAATAATAATTATGTTGCATATATGTACAACAACAAACATAGCAGGCTTGCGTTATAGTCTGAAGGTCGCCCTTGCTCACTCCTCCTCTCTGTCCACTTTCTGCTTCAGAAGTGTTTTCTCCAATACACGATTTGCAAGTTAATTCTGTCCTGGCGAATGCTTCTGAGAGGACCCAAACACACGGTTGGTACCAGAAGTGGTCTGAAAAAGCAGGCAGTAAGACCGGGTTGGAGTTGGATCATTTGCTGCTAGAAAAGAAGGCCTCACCTTGTGTATCAGTGTCCTATGGCATCTGTAAAAAAGTATAGCGAACTTAGTGGCTTAAAACACACACATTTATTATCTAAAAGTTCTGGAAGCTGGAAAGTCCTGGAAGCTAGAAATCAAGGTGTCAGCAGGGCCGTGTACCTTCTGGAGGCTCTAGGGGAGAATCTGTTTCCTTGCCTTTCCCACCCTCTACGGGCCTCCAGGATTTCTTGGCTTGTGGTCCCTTCCTCCATCTTCAGAGCCAGTAGCATGACGTCTTCAAGTCTCTCTCTGTCTCTAACTCTTCTATCTCCATGTTTCACTTAAAAGAACTCTGTGGCCCTGGCTGGTTTGCTCAGCAATTAGAGTGTCGGCCCATAGACTGAAGGGTTGGTTATGGGTTAGATTCCTGGTCAAGTGCACATAGCTGGGTTGCAAGTTTGATGCCTGACCTTGGTGGGGATCAAGCGGGAGGAAAAGCAATTGATTTATGTTTCTCACATTGATGTCTCTCTCTCTCTCTCTCTCTCTCTCTCTCTCTCTCTCTCTCTCTCTCCCTCCCTCCCTCCCATCTACTCTATCTAAAAATCAATGGAAAAATATCCTCGGGTGAGGATTAACAAACAAATAAACAAACAACAAAAAGAACTCTTTTGATTACATTGGATTTACCAATGTATATTCTAGATAATCTTCCCATCCCAAGATTCTTAGCTTAATCACATTTGCAACTGTCCTATTTGCCATGTAAAAAAACATATTTATAGGTTCTGGTGATTAGAATGTGGACATCTTTGAGGTGGGGCATTGTTCTAGTCTACCTACCACACCGTGTAATTTGTAGGGCACACATAGTCCCTGATACAAGGTGGCAACCCAGTTGGCAACCTGGATGGGTAAAAACACCCTCAATGATTCAGACATTTGAAATGCAGTGAGGGGGACAAATGCATATAAGGGCATTGGTTTGGGCTTGTGTTTAGAGGTTGTATTAATGCTCTGCAGAGAGATAATGAGAAGCTGAGGGCTGTTAATAAACCTCTAAAGAGGTAGAAGATCTCTCTTAGGGGCTCCTGGGAGTTCACAAAGAAGCCTTGTCTCCTCAGTGGAAGCATGGATGGAGCTGAGGAGCAGGTGCAGGACTGAGCAGTTAGAACTACAAGCTCCGGAGATCAGCAGGTCCTCCACGGGCCAGGGCTCTAGTGCTGAGGGCAGGACCCTGGTTGGGAAAGCCTGGGATGCTGAAAAGTGCGATGAGAATATCTAGGTGGATGCTCACAAGGACTGTGTCTATGTAGACTCCCCTGAACCCACACAACCTTCAACCCACCCCTGTGAAGAGTGAGCTCCTCCCTCATGTGGGAAGACACTGCAGAGGCCTCGCCTCCATAAGACAACAGATGGCCCTCCAAGCAGTTGCCCCTGCTGCCTCGCCTGAATGCCAGTCTGCTAACTAGGGTTAACTCCCAGCAGAACCCAGCTGGGGATGTGCTAGGCCTGATAAGGGGGGAGAAAGGTTATACTTCAAAGAAACGGCAAAGACCAACTAGCACATGTTGGTGGGAGCCAGGGAAGTATACCTGCAAATACATTTTGATGGGGCTTGATCAAGGAGGCAAAATATAAAACTGGATAAGTAATAGTTCACTGACTTCAGAGAACTTTCTCAAGACATGGGATTTAATGCTGGCGAAGACCCCGGAGGGTGGGGGCAAACTTGCTACTTAAAGTAGCTCTAGAAACGGGGGCTGTGGCCAGTGGCCTAGCTGGCTGGTCAGGGGCCTGGGAGGAAAAGGACGGAAACTCTTCCTCAAGGAGACCACCAGTGCCTTGGTGGCAACTCAATCACAGTGGGTCCCTTCCATCCTGGAAGGACAGGTGGTTTGTCCTTACAGGGATAGATGCCTAGTCTTGGTATGGGTTAGCCTTTCCTATCTGCAAAGCCACAGCCAAAATTCATGTAGGAGCTGACACAATGCCTGATTCACAGTCTTGGAATCTAGGTAGCATACCACCCAACCATGGTCCCACTTCACAGGAGGTAGGTCAAAGCTAGTGAACTTGGACATATTTCTGAAATGTATTGTTAAGTGCAAAAAAGCAAGATCTAGAGAAGTGTATATATAGTATGATTCCATTTATGAAAACAAACAATGACAACCCCACCTCACATGTGTATTTATGTTTGTTCATGATTCTAGCAGCACAGGCATGTCATGAAATGATACATACAGATCATTAAAGCGGGTTATGTGGGAATTGGGATAGAGCGAAGGGATATCTGGTAGAGAAGGGGGGAAGAGAGGGTAGGAGGAGGTTTAAAAGAAAAAGACTATTTTTTAAAACTGTTCATGATAAAAAATAATATTATAATATTGTCCCATCTGTACAAATTGTGCTAAAGGTGTCCACTGAAACACTCATAGTGGTTATAGCAAAGTGGTGGAATTCCATGATATGTCAACTTCTGTTATCTGTTGCTTTTTGACAATCACTTAGTTTTATACATGAAAACCTCTATCCCTCATCCACTCTGGTTTTCATCTGTGAGATAAGAGAACTGAACCAAGGCTTCGGTGATGTGCAAAAGTAATAGGGTTTCCACAATTCAGTTAAATTTCAAGTTTAATTCAGTACAGCAAAAAAAGGATTGAGTGTGTACCGTGTGCCAGGTAGGTTGCAGCCTATGGTGGTATAGAGATGAATAAGACAGAGTTTTATAGTGTAGAGGATATCTTAGTCCATTCAGGCTATTACAACAAAAATACCATAAACTGGGTGGCTTATAAACAACATCTATTTATTTCTCACAGTTATGGAGGCTGGAAGTTCTAGATCAGTTTGCAGGCAGACCCACTTCCTGGATCATAGACAGCTGTCTTTTCTCTACAACTTCACGTGGTGGAAGGGTGAGGGATCTCTCGGGTCTCTTTTATGAAGGCGCTAATCTGATTCACGAGGGCTCCATCCTCATGACCTAATTGCTTCCCAAAGCCTCCACATCCAAACCATCACATTGGGAATTATATTTCATCATGAATTTTGGGTGGACACAAATATTTAGACCATAGTAGAGAGAGAATCACCTCTGATAACAGATTAACTTAGTACCATGTGTGTGACGAGGGAACAGAGTTAGGGAAGGATAAATAGTACTCAATAGACCTCTACCCCACCTAAAGAAATGTTCATTTTGTTTGCCTTACGGGTATACAATACGGTCTCAACTATTTTTAAAACAACAATGCCTAAAATAAAGGTTGAAAGAAAATATGTCAAAATTTTGACAGTGGTGATAGAATATGGGTGGTGTTTCTACTCCTTTACTCTTTTCTGTATTTTCCTATTTTTTCCCAAAGAGCGTGCAATAGGACATTTTATTTTGGTTGGATTATATCAGCCTTGCATGCATGAGATGCTCTTTAATGAATCAAAGTGAGGAACTTAATTTTTACTTAATATGGTCAACATGGTAACTCAAATCTTTAAAACCATGGAGTTCATGATAGATAACTAGTAAAAGGTGTCTTTAGTAGTGAAAAGTTTGAAAGCCACCAGAAAGAACCCAAAGATATTTCCTCTCCCCAGATTCTATGGAGAAAGCCTCTGGTGTTCCCCTTAGTGTACCACTCTGACAAGATCTCTTCTAAGAAAAGGTGTGTGGTTGATCTGACAGTCATCCATTGATCTCGTTACCAGGTTTTAGTGCCTTTGTAGACTCTCTGCAAACTATGGAAACCCACCTAGTAATTTTAATTCTTTCCCAGAGTAACCCTAGGAGATTCACATTTTATGTGTCTGGAAATGGAAACTGAAGGGTCAAATGAGTTACCCAGGAAGTTTCAGAATTAGGACTAGATGTAAAATTCTTAGTCATCTTCATCCATAAGCCTGATAATAGCTTCTGAGCTTCCGATGTTTCAAGTGCAACTGCTGTCCAGTCCAGGCTCTGGCATTACTGGTCACTCACCTGGCCCCCAGCCTTCTCTTCCTGTGTGCTGGAGAGGCCTCCTTCCTCTGCCATAATGCTCATCACATCTCGAGGTTTATCTTTCCCGATAAATTATGGGAACTTTTTCATTGCTTTTCCCAAATGCCTAAGACGATGCCTGACACAAGTGGTATTTCAGCAATTGTTTTATAAAATAATAAATAAATATGTGACTTTGGGCTATGCAATGACTAAACATATTAAGTGTTTACAATATTCCGAGCATAGTTCTAAGTGTTTTACTTGTATTAACTCATTTAATTCTCTCAACAATCCAAAGGGGCAGGTACTATTACTATTCTTATTTTATATATGAAGAAAATAAAGAAGAGTTAGGTTAATTAACTTGCCAGATCACACAGCTAGTGAGTGGTAGGTTGAAACTTGAATCCAGTCTGTTCTACAATCTGTACTCTTAACCATTATTCCACATTGTTTCAAAAGTCATTTAACCTCTACATATCTTATTTTTTCTAACAGAATAATGATTAAAAAATGTATTCACTGGATTGTTAGAAGAATTAAAAAACAAAAAGAAGTTCACAGCCCTGGCTGGTTTTGCTTAGTGGTTAGAGCGTTGGCTTGCAGACTGAAGAGTCACGGGTTCAATTCCAGCCAAGGGCACATATCTGGGTTGCAGGTTCGATCCCTGGCCCCAGTCAGGGTTGTACAGGAGGTAACTAATCAATGTGCCTCTCTCATACTGATGTTTTTTTTTTTTTTCCTTCTCTTTCTCTGCCTCCCACCCTCCCTTCCACTGTATCTAAAAATCAATGGAGATTTTTCTGAATGACTTTGGGAAAATAATTCCTTGTCATTTAGTTGGGTTTCATTCCCCCATTGTAGAAGTGATGTTTGCTGCCTGTCCAACTCTATTAATCAATTCTCAGGTGAGGATAAAAAAAAAAAAGTACACATAAAGGTTTGTACACATTAGATATAATTACATTTATTGTTATCAATAATGCCACTAATATGTTGTCAGTGATATTGTTAACCATTAAATATCCTTTTCTACCAAAAAAATTAAAATATTATGATTACAAAGACGTATTGCTGGGAAATAGATAATATTAATGGATTAAAAGCTGTGGCTTTTCATTTATTTATTTATTTTATTATTCTTTTAATCCTCACCTGAGGACATTTTTTCATTTTTTGTTCAGATAGAGTGGGAAGGTGAGAGAGAGAGAGAAACATCGACGTGAAAGGGACACATTGAGTGGCTGCCTCCCGCACGACCCAACCAGGGCCGGGGACAAACTGCAACCCAGGTACGTGCCCTTAGCAGGAACCAAACCCGGGTCGCTCTGGACCGCAGGCCAGTGCTCTAACCGCTAAGCCAAACTGGCCAGGGCTAAAAGTTGTGGCTCTTTAGTCTTAAGTATAATTTTTTAGATTTTTCTGAATGACTTTGGGAAAATAATTCCTTGTCATTTGTTGGGTTTCATTCCCTCATTGTAGAAGTGACGTTTGGTGCCTGCCCAACTCTATTAATCAATTATTGAACTTGATGCTATTCACAAAATGTTCAAAGAGAGGTGACTGAGCAAGGAGATTAACTCTCTCTGCTGAGAGGGAGAGAGTCTCCCCCTAGTGTTGGTCTTTGTGCAGAAGGATCTGAACCCTGCTTTAGGCTCACAATGGGGCCTTTAGACCAGAGTGAGACTTTTAAAGCTAAGAGTTTGGAGTCCCAATTCTGCAGCAGTAGAAATGGGGACTTATCTAGCATACTAAGTGTTTTATATAAACTATAGATTAAGGTATCCACACACTGTTAAATACATATATATTTACAGATGTTCTGCCCATTAAAAAATAAATCATTTAGTTTAAGATGCTTAACCCTTTATCAGTTCAGGATTAATAGTAATAACTCTACAACCTAGTACAAGGCCGACTTGAACAACACTAGAGTAAGTAAAGAAAACAAACTAGTTTTCGTTGGGTACCTACTAAGTAACAAGGTGCTTAACAACCATTGTCTTTTCAATTTTTATAACTTTTAAGGCAGGTATTAGTCTACTGTAGATATGAGGACTGAGGCCCAGAGAGCTTTAGGGCCTTACTCAATTATTACACATCTAATACATGATAAATGGAGTCTTCAACCCAACTCCAAGGCCCATGCTCTGTTCTTTACACTTTGCTGTGCATCCTGCTCACCTTGGCTTTCCTGGGGGCTCATGAGGGTGACTCAGTAGTTCTAGCCTGCACTAAGTAGAGGCTAACACCTTATATTTCTCTGAATTATTTTCTTCCTTCAATTAACTTACCAGTCTTAGTATCCATAGATTTGGGGACTTTGTACTTTGATGGTTAGCCTGATAAATTGCCAATGCTAGTATTCATGGATAATATGTTGGTTTATGAAGAATAGTCTTAGAAAGTATCTTTGTGCCCGGCCAATGTAGCTCAGTGGTTGAGTGTCGACCCACGCACTAAGAGGTCACCGGTTCAATTCCCAGTCAGGGCACATGCCCAGGTTGTGGTCCTGATCCTCAGCGGGGGGCATGCAGGAGGCGGCCAGTGGATGTTCTCTTTCATTGATGTTTCTATCTCTCTCACCCTCTCCCTTCCTCACTCTAAAATCAATAAAGAAAAAAGAAAAGTATCTTTGCCCAAAAGGGTGGTTGTTACCTTAGATGGACTTGTAGGACATTATTTAAATAACCTTAGTATTTGGTGATCAAATCTTTCAAAACCTGGGGTTGTGATGGCCAAATAATAAAAGTGATGCTTGCTGGTGAAAAGGAGGGCTTCTTGTTATGTCTTAAACCACAGCTTTTTCATTCTACACGTGGGGCTGACCAGGCCAGACATTTATGATGGACTATGTATTATCTTATGTTTTCCTAGCAATTGAGCATTTAACTAGAAATAGGAGAGAGTGAGGGGGGAGGGAGGAAGGGAGATGTTGTTTGGCAATTGGCCAGTTCTGTGAGGAAGTTTTGGTTTTTGTGGTTCTGTAGTTATTTCAGTGAATAAGGTGTGCCATTCATACGGCCCGGATGGGTTATAAACTGGCATTGAGGGATGGCCAATTACAAGTTATTTACATCTGGATCAATATCCCAGACATAAGCACATTAACCCCAAAGCCTATTATCTCACACATGTGAAGCAGATTGTTTTTAATATGATGACGCTGCCACTGCTACAGACCTGAATTCTGATGCAGTAAAAAACTTCAGCAGATAGAAGCAGCCGGGTTGGTATCTACACAATCAGTGAAATGACATGTGCAAATCCACAGATGTCTTCTTGCCGCACTTAGGGGTTCAGCTTGGGAGCTGATGAACTTGGTGAATTTCTTCTACTTCCTCATCTAGTCCTCATCCTCCTGGGATTGCAGGTCTACCTGGCATCTAGAAACCACTCTTCTTTTAATGTTTGTAGATTATAAATCCCTATCTTCTGGTTATTTCTTTATTTTCCAAGATATTGGTTTCTAGACCTGTTGGTGCTATAATAACTTTTTCCATTTTGTTGTTCAGATAGAGTGGAGGGGGGGGGGGAGAGAGAGAGAGAGAGAGAGAGAGAGAGAGAGAGAGAGAGAGAGAGAAACATCAACGTGAAAGTGACACATCGAGTGGCTGCCACCAACAAGACCCAACCAGGGCCAGGGACAAACTTCAACTGAGGTACAAGCCCTTAACGGGAACCGGGAACCAAACCCGGGTCTCTCAGGACCACAGGCCAACGCTCTAACCGCTGAGCCAAACTGACCAGGGCTGTGCAGACATTTTTATTGATGGAATGCCCATACTTCCTAAAGACATATCATTGCACCTACTAGAATCATGTGTTCACATGCTACCCCATTCTCCATCTCTGCAGGAGCAGGCAAATCTTTCTCAAAACCATTCTCTCTACAGCTAATAAATTGAACCCAAATTTAACTCCGAAATACATGGCTGTATCCCACACTTGGTTTTTGTTTAGAGCGTCCTCTCTGAAGCCAGCTGCATAATCCTCTCTTTTGGGATCCTCAAATAAGGAGGAAAAGCTCTGACTTTCTACTAAAATATAAAAAACAAAACAAAACGAAACCACAGACTATTTCCTTCCAGTCTGATCCTCGATGTCATCTCAGTGATTCATAATTTACATTTTGATTTTACAACATTTAACATTATAGGATCACGTATCCCCATCTATAAACTGGAGAACACCCAGCCTACTCACACAACTATTGTGAATATTAAATGCATTTGCAAAGTGTAAAATGCTATGCAAAACATATGGACATATACATTTATCAGTGGGTCTCATTTGGAGGTGCTTTTGCCCCCTACCCCCAGGAAGCATTAGCAATGTCTGGAGACACTCTAGGGGGTCAAATTTGGTGGGGGAACATGCTACGAGTATTGAGCGGGTAGAGTCCAAGGATGCTGCTAAATATCCTGTAATAGACAGACAGTCCTCACAACAGAGAATTATCTGGCCCCACGTGTCAATGTGCCAAGGTTGAGACAACCTGACTATGACATAAAAAGCAGAAATTGAGTCTTGTTCAATAATCATTCTCTCCCCAGCTCCTCTCCATCTCTAACTGTGGATACTCTCCTAACTAATCTTTCTCTCTTGCAGGCAGGTTGAGGGAGGTAATGAGATGCTAATTGAAACTGCCACTCCTTCTACAGGTCATTAGACAGAGGAAGCAACTTTGATAAACACTATTTTTAACCTTTCTTATTAATTAACAAACATATAGACAATTTTTAACTGCTGGAAGGATCAGCGTGAGCAGTTAGTCTGTGTTTTTATTTCCATGCTCTGGTTTATTTTTAGTATAATACCTGATCATGACAGAGTAGAATCCTAGGGTGGTGGCTAGGGATATCTGTTTCACCTTCTTCTTTTTTTTGTTTTTTTTTTTAAAATATTTTTCTTTATTGTTTCTAGAGAGAGAAAAAGGAAAGAGGGAGAGAGAGAGAAATATTGATGAGAGAGTCACAGAAGAGATAAATAAGTTGCCCAAAGTCACAGAGCTAGCATGTGGTTGAGTGAAGACTTGAACTCAGGCAATCGGACCTCAGACCCTAGAGGCTGAATCTGCAAGAGGCAGGTGAATGGCCTCGGGGAGCACTGGGGGGCTTCGGAGGGGCAGGGACTTACAGACTTGAGGTCATGCTGGGTTCTCTCTGCAGGTAATAACCGGGTTCTCTCCAGACTCTGAGCCCCTGCAGGGCAGAGTGTCTTGGGCACCTTTATTTTCCCCTCAGCACCCAGAATCGAGTCTTCCCCTTGTAGACAGCAGGTATTTGACACATACTTGGTGTATTTATAGTAATTTAAGATGAACTCCGTTTCTTAGTGTGGCTAGACTCCATTTCCATTCCATGTCGTAGACAAACTCTTCACATGGAAAAGGGTTTGACTATTCTGTGTACCGTCAGAGGTGAGAGGGCATAAGAGGTTCGAGAAGGGGTGTTTGTTGGTCATTCTTGGACACCTGCCACATGCAGGCAGTTCTGGGGACACAACATGACACGAAGTCTTGGCTCTCACAGAGCTGCCATCTCAGGGGTGAAAGTTGTAAACTTGGAACACACTGGGAACCCCGAGAGTGATTGACCCTTAGGGACATCACAAACCCGAGGTTTTGACAGTTGTATGAAATGTTTATTTTGTAATAAAGTGTTATTTTAATAGATAACTGGAAGGAAAAAGTTCTCATGTCAGACAAGTCACTGGTGCTGTATTATTAAAACAAGAAAATGAAACTTAATGGCACCAGAGGGAAAATAATAAAAATTATTTTCCGGTCATGTGTTGTTAACCGTAATACAGTACCCCGAGGAATGGGGAGGGGGAAGGGCTGGGTTGCTCACACCCTCAAGGCCGGCACGGTTGGCGGCAGATGGGATGGCCGCTGCCTTCCAGCTGACCTCTCCCCGGGCTACATGCCACCGGCACGCATGTGTGACTGCGCCACTGCTGGGGGCCCACAGTCCACCTTAAATGATTCTCAGGCAAGCCTCAGAGCTACTTTATGTTGTCCTTGGAGACAGAAAATACGCTTTTATCTCTCTTCTGGATTCATTTTCAAAAATGATTCTTGGAAATGAGTTTTCCTTAGACACATTTATATATAATGACAGGCTAATATCTTACACACCATTACTGTATGTAATAACAGTGTGACAAAACTGACAGGAACTAGACTATAGATGTAAGGCAATTAGCTGTGGAGGGAGAGCCGTCTGACAGGAAGGGTGAGCATCGTCATACCGTGTGGTGACTTAATGGTTACTAAGTGATGGATGTGGACATCTCCTGAGGCCAAATTTCAAATAAATGAACATTGTCCTCCTGGCCCCACTTTTCTTTTCTGGCACACACTTTCCCACTGCCGAGTCCTTCCTGCCGTGGACAGGGTGTCAGGAGCTCTCACTGACTTCATGGGAGGACTCACTCACCGCAAGATGTAAGGGGCTTATCGTGCCACCCATTTAACTTTCAGATAATGCTATGAGGGGAATGGAGTGCTAACCTTGGGGTTTTAGGGACCCGTGGGGAGAGGTGTTCGGTAGAAAGGACTCGTTCGGCTGCTCTTCAGCTCCTGTGCAGTTCGGGTGTGGGGAGGAGCGGCTAGTGAGTCGCCTCTGGAGCTGGTCTGTCTGGGATCGAGTCCCAGTGGGCCACTTTCTAGCTGTGTCATCTCCAGCATTCCCTCTGCTGTGCACTGGGCTCATCCTCCTCTCTGCCTCATAGACTTATTTGGAGGATCAAATGAATGAATTCAGGTAGAGCCGCTCTATAATTAGAGCCCAACACACTCAGCTGCTCTTCCCTTACCGGTCTGTCGAGATGGCTGCGGCTCCTAGGAGGGTGAGCAGCCAGGGAGAGCGGAACATTGCCCACCGGGGGCCAGGCACAGGGTGACGCTGTCCCCTCTTCCTTCGCACCCTTCCCTCCTTGTGGGAGCCAGATCACCTGTCAGGTCATTGTCTCCCTGGTGGGCAGGGGAAGGCCCATCGGCTCTTACTTGTCCCCTTGCTCACTCTTCTCCTCGCTTTTCCTGACACACCGGGCGCGCCCAGTCAGCCTCTGCACTGGTGTCTCCTGGGCCAGGAACGCATTTCCCACGGTCCCTGGGCTCCTTCCTTACCTCCCCCAGGCTTTCCTCCAGTATCACCTGCTTGAGGCTTCCCCTGAGCACCCTGTAACAGTGCCCCCTCTCACCCTGTCTGCCTGATACCACGTACCCCACTTTTCTGTTCATTTTAACAGCTCTCACCACCTTTGAATATACTCATATTTACTTCTTTACTGTGATTATTCTTTATGTATTTCTTCCCTGGCCGGGAGTTAAGTTCCTACAGGGCAGGGATTTTTGAGTTTTGGGTTCATTGATATATGTATCCCAAGTAGACACTGAACAAAATATTTGGTGAACAAATGAATGATTAAAATGAATGCATGAACTGTGAAGCAGTTGTAAATAAATTGAAATGTAAAGCTAAGTCACCATACTCGCATCACCTAGCTAGGAAATCTAGGGTCCATCCTTGAATCCTCTCTCTCCTTTCCTTTCCATATCCAGCTGGTCACGAGGTCCTGAGGATGCTGCCTCTGAAACATCCTTCAACCCACTTCCTTTTCTCCATTTCTACACCGGATGCCCCCTTAATTCTTACAGAATTCTCTAATGCCAGTATTTATCTCTGCTCTTGCACTTCCTGGCTACATTCTGATTCAAGGTTTTTTTTTTTTTATGAAAAATGCAGATTTGTTTATGCCACTTCAATCCTTAAAAACCTTCAATGCCTCCCTGTCAACTCACCAACCCTGCACGGCAGGCAGAGTAAGTACCCCCCCATGCCCCTCACAGAACAGATCTATACATAATAATCCTGAGAACCTGTGACTCTTAGGTCACATGGCAAAGGGAAATAAGGTTGCTGATGGAATTATTGTTGCTAATCAACTGAACTAAAAATAAGGACCTTAATCTCGGTATCTGGGTCGGCCTAATATCATTACAAGTGGAAGAGAGGGTCAGGGAGAAACATGGCCACAGCTGGAGGTCAGAGTGATGTGATGTGGGGAGGACTTGACCAGCTGGTTCTGAAGATGGAGGAAGGAGGCCACAAGCCCAGGGTGCGAGCAGCTTCTAGAAGCCGAAAGGCAAGGAGTGGATTCTAGGGCAACCCTCGAGCCTCCAGAAGGAAATGCTGTCCTACAGACACCTTGGTTTTAACTGAGTGACATCTGTGTCAGACTTCTGACCTCCAGAATGGCAAGATAATAATTTGTATTGTTTTAAGCCACCACATTTTGGGTAATTTGTTAAATTAATACACTGTGCAACCTTTTTTTTTTCTCTCTCTCTCTTTGGGCTTAGCTTTTTTGAGGCTACAATGTAACATGGAAATAAGTGATACCAACTCTAAGGCTATTTTGAGGATTAAAGAAAAAATTTGTAAAATGCTTAGCATAATAGGTGCTGAATAAATAATAGCTCTTAGCTCTTATCATCATTTCCTTTCAAGCAAGATTGTTCTTTCCAAGGGTAACCCTTCATTCACTCTTTGATTTACAGGGAACAACCCAATGCCTGCCTAGTAAACCTCATCCTTTAAGGCTCAGCTTAATATCCCCTCACTGGACAAAGCTTCCCAAATCCCACTCCAGGCAAATATTTTCTACCCTTCCTCTGCTTCCTCAACTCCATGATTCAATAACCATGCAAAGTAGTTATTGTTCCCAGAGGTTTGGATGAGGGTGAGGCAGGCAAGGTGGCATGGGTATAACATTTAAGGTGGCACTCTCAGGTTTGTGCAAGTCCTCAGCCAAGTCCTGGTCGTGATTAGTCCCATTTTATTGACTAGGAAACCGAGGTTCAGGAAGATGAAGTATCTTGCTGGCAGGTGGCAGAGGAGACAATGCCTATATTCTTATTTTATTATCCACAAGCTCTTAGAGCAGAGCCTGGCACACAGCTAATGCTCAAGAATTTGTCCAAAGAATAAACGGAGGTGGTAGGTTGGGTAGAAAGTTGGCCTAGTAGTTGATGTAGTAGTAGTAATGACAATGATGAGAACAATAAACAGTCAACCTTGACCACATGCCTGCTATGTGCTAGACACTCTGCTAACTGCTTTGTGTATAATTCTCCTCACAACAACTCTATGAGTGAGGCATTATTATTCTACTGTTTATTCCAATCTGAAGCAATTGAGGCTTGGAGAAATGAACCTCTTAGACTGAGATCATATAGTAGTACATTTTTATTAAACCTAGTATGTGACCCTGAGTAGACTGACTCAGGAGCCCTTAAACTTGATTTGTCGCTTTCATTTGAAAGGACTGATTGAATATGATGTCTCACTAAGAATAATCAAAGGCTAGTTACCCACCTAAGGGTTAGCCCTAAAGTTTCAAGGGTCTAGAGGTGTTTTGAAAACCTCTCTAAGGAGGACAGGCCTGTCCGACGTTAGCAGGGCCGACGTAGGGATGAGATATTGAAGGAGGTATTGAAGCTGAAGGAGACACACTCAGGAAAGCAGACATGCCAACTCTGTTCTTGTGAAGTGTGTTTACTCGTCTGTTATGAGCTCACTGTAATGCAACTTTACTTTTGGTGTAATAAATTGTATTAACTTTATGCTTGAGTGAGTTATCTCTCAAAATAGAAAAAATGCGTATTTCCAGGAGTCTTCTTTCATTTACACATGGAAGTCTATGAGAGTTTAAAAAATGGATTTTAAGAGCCTCACTGATGGCTAAGAAATTGCTATTTCAGTCTTGAAAATTGCCTTTTCTACCAGAAACACTGAGCAAGGAAATCAGACCATCTGATCTTGCTGGATTGAAAAAAATTACTCAGGTGCTGAGATGGCCTCTAAAATTTGATCCCCTTTCCCCCTTATTATATGATAAAATTAAACCTCAAGTTCCCTTATTGGAATACCTAGTAAATAAGATAACACAGGAAGCAAACTGTATTATTTCTTTCAATGAAAGAAGGCACCCAAATGTTCTCACCTTTTTTTCCCCTCTGTTGTGGTGAGATTCAGATAACTCATGAGTTTATTGTTAATGTTCTTTATGCCAAGAGCTTACTCTCCCATCTTTAGGCCACAGCTACCTTCCTTAGATTTGTAATAATTTGGCTATAATCCTATAATTTGAGTGGTCTAAGTCCTACAGCACTCCCTAACCACTTTCCTTTTACAGCTACATAAAATAAGTCAAACCCTTTTTTATACACAACTGAGGAAAGTCAAAGATCCTTCCCAAATTCTCCCCAGGGTGGGAAGAGGTGCTTATATTTTCCTGGTGATTGCCTTTCACCCTTGATAGCAAATATCTGATGTCAACACAATTCTTGATCTCCTCTTGGTTGTCTGCCAGCTACTGATCTCTCTGCTACTTCATCCCAAAGACATTTCTCTTTTCTTCTTTGCAAAAGACTCTCTAACAATGCCATGGACTTTTAATGAAGGTCAGGGACTCAGTGGGAAATTACAGCGTCCAACAGGAAGGAATTCGGAAATGAATTTCGGTTTCCAACTCGAACGTGGAAAGCTGGAGTGTTGCTCCCACTCTACCAATAAGAAAAACTTCAATAATTGGCAAAATCATAAATGTTCTTAAAAATTGCATTCACAGGGCAAACAACTAGACTAAATTCTAAGGAAAATTGGGGATCTCTAACAAAAGGCAGAGTGCCAACCCTCGTAGAACTCAGGAGTCACCTGATAAGAAGAGTTCTGTTAAAAATTTTAATGAATTGCCAAAGACTAAGGGTAGGATAGTGTGAAAATACAGAACCTAGGTGCCACCCAAGCAAGAAAAATCCACATCTACTCATAGATCCTTCTTTACCAATGTTCATAAGGAAGATAGGGGGCAGGATGGGAGCCTAGAGAAAGTCTACCTTAGTGATGTAGGCTTGGAGGAAGGAAGTAGGTACTTCTGTGGAAAAGCCATAAAACTTTGCTGGAATTCTTTTCTCTTTGAAGAATAAAGGCCTTCAGATGCTGGAGGGAGAGCAGCAAACCCTGAAATCCCTAAAGCATTGTGAAGCCCTGTGTGGCTGAAGGGTGGTAAAAGGAAAAAGAACAAACTTTTCTATTTCAAGAGATGGGGCAAGAAACCATCTGGGACCCAGGACATGAGAGATCTCTGATGCTTCTTTTACCTGGGTGAGAGGTACGATCATTAAGAAAATCTACCTTTGAGACCCAGGAACCTGATTAAGGCCGAGGCTGCACTAAAACAACAGACAACCCCCTTCCCCTTCCCCATCCTTCACTCCCACCAAGCTGGAAAGCATTAGTAACAAAAAACAGCAGTCTTAAAAGGAAGGACAGGTTCTTCCTAAGGCACAGGTGTACAGGTAAAACATAAAACTGAAGATGGAGTAGGAGTTTTGACAACATCCCCTTGCCAAGCCAGGCTCCACATAAGTAATTTTTAACTACTCTAAAAGGTAAGTGACATTCTATAAAGAGGTAGCAATGTAGTTTTTTAAAAAGCACATATGGAAGAAAGATATATGAAAACAATAGCATAAAAAATAAGAGGAAGACATTGGAAATATAGAATTGTAAGAGTAGGTTCTTTTGCTAAATGTGAAGCAGTGTCATTTGAAGTGCTATATTATAAACACTAGGGTAACCACTAAAATTTTTAAAAAAGGGATTTTTAAAATACAGCCTATTGTGGAAAACTCATACCTTTGTTCTCATTGGATCTGAGGTAAAAAAAAAAAACAACAACAAACAAACAACAACAAAAATTCCAGCCTATTGTGGAGATATAAAGCAAGAAGACAAGCAGTCAAAAACGAAGAACAGATGAGACAAATAGAAAACAGCGAGATTGTCGATGATAGTCGTCATATCATTAATTATATTAAATATAAATGGTGTAAATATACCAATTATAAAACAGGGATTGACAGAATGGATTAGAAAATGACCTGTATACAAGAAGCTCATTTTAAATAATAATGACATAGGTAGGTTGAAAGTGAAAGAATAGAAAAAGATATACCATGCAAACACTAATCAAAAGAAAGTCGGAGTGGTCATATGAGTATCAGACTAAGTAATATTCAGAACAAGGATGATTACCATGGATAAAGAAGGACATTACATGACGATAAGGGATCTGTTCACCAAGAAGATATAGCAATCCTAAATGTAGATGCATCCAACAACAGAGCCTTAAAAGCTAGTAGAACTGGACGAAGAATTAGAGAAATCCACAATTACAGTCAGGGGCTTCAGCACTCAATACCTGAGAGAACAGGTTGGCAGAAAATCATTAAGGATATAGAAGACCCGAAGGACTCTGTAAACGTACTTGATCTAATTGACTGTTAGAGTACACTAAACCCAACAACAGCAGAGTACACATTCTTTTCAAGTATACATGGAACACTCACCGAGATAAACCATATTCTGGAGCATAAACCTCATTAAGGAGTCAATGGAAGCTTTAAAATGACAGCTTTTCTTTCATACTTCAGAATTCAAGGTCACATTTTAGAAAAAGTGTTCAAGTTAGAGAACTTTTGCTTCCCAGCCGACCTATATCTCTGTAAGTGGAAGGGACCATCAGGAAATTGTGTTCACTTCCAGAGCAAATCCTTGGAGGCATGCCCCCACCATTACACTGCAAAGTGGTTGGCCCATCCAGTGGAAAGGTGCCAGATTGAGGAACACGCTCAAATGGCTGAATTGAAGGACTGGTGTTCACACTTCTTTAAAAGAAACAGAGGAAATACCAGTTCTTCTATTCCTTGCAACTGGGAGTCTATGAAATCATTCTTCCATTCGACAAGTATTTTAGAGCTTACTATGTCTCAGGCACTTTTCTAAGGGCTGAGGATAGGAAGCAAAAAAAGCAGTGAACAAAACAATGAAGGAACTGGCTTCATGGAGCTTACATTGCAGTGAAAGAGACAGACCCAAACATATAAATATATAATTTAACACCAGGTGGTAATAAGTACTTGGAAGAACAATAATTGAGGTAAAGAAAGAAACAGACATGGCATGGGAGGCTGTTGCGAGCGGTGGTCTAGAAAAGACTCTGAGGCCTTCTTTTTCTGTCCTCACTCCATTCCTTATTCCGTATCTTTCCCTTTTCTTCCTTTCATCTTGGAGGGCTTGACATTTGTGCAGAGACCTAAATGAAGGGAGACAGCCAGTCATGCAGGTGTCTGGTTGAAGACTCTTCCAGGCAGGAGGCAGGGCACATACCCTGATGTGTGTACTTGGTACATGGGTGAATACCTGGCTTGTGTGAGACGCAGCCACGTGGCAGGTGTGGCCGGAGCAGGGTGCTAGAGGAGAGTGCGGGGTGATCCGGCCGGAAGCACAGGCTGAAGCCAGTGCTGAAGGACCTTGTAGGCTGTGGTAAGAAGTTTCTAGAGTGCCTAATTTCCCTGAAATGCCATGGGGGACTTACCATTGGATACACACATACAGGAGCGTGCCTCAGATGTAGCCTCCAGGGGGGTATGAGGGATGTTGTTTTAGTTGTATTTTTTATTATCAGAATGAGTCCTTTGTGCTGGTACAAGGGGACATTACATGAGCCGGATAAATGCAGGAATCTATTGCTGATCCTCCATGGGGAGGCTGATGACAGCTGGGATCAATGTAAAGGCTGCTTCAGGGGGATTTAGATGACTATTACATGCTTTAGTCTGGGTGAAATAGAAATAACAGGGTCACTCTGGCATTTTTTAAAACACTCCCACCTTCCAGATTACTACTGGTTTTTCTTCTGGTAAAAGAGACATCTGCTTCTATGCGTGGAAGAGGCTTAAGGCCCTGAATTATAGTGTGGTAATTCACACTTAACTGTGTGAATGGCTGCCTAGCCCTCAGCCCTGAACCTCCTACTGCACAAGATACTAATTATTAGACTATAATTCACACTGTGTGAGTTCTTATTGCTTATCTTTCTTCAGCTAGGAATCTATGGTGCCCGTGAATGGCCCGTATGCTCACTCAGATAACATCAGGCAAGCAGTTCTGTATGACACTGAAGAAGGTAAGAGCTGGACGAGACATAGAATGGCCGTTGAGGGACAAGGATTGTTTCTCACCAAGTGCACTAACTAATTGACACTGGTAGTAACGGCACGTGGCCTGCTCAGATGAAAACTTTATATTACAACTTTGGTCCCTCTTGGAAGGAAAGGGGCCTGTAAACTAATCATGCAGCATTTTAAAGAGATTATAAAAAGCACTAAGATTTGCCTGCGCATTTAACTATGGATCAGATGAAACTTTTGTGATGGATTTGAAAGATCTATTATTTTGCCATAGCTTAAGGAAAAAAAACTGTGGTGTCCTTTGATGAACTAGAACTAGAACTTGTGAAACCATTGGGATAATACAAATTGGTAGAAAACAATAACATCCTCACAGCTGGACCATCTGGTGGGTTATTTAGACATAACAGTGTATATCACGGAACGGCTGCCATAAACCACCAGATGAAGATAAGAGCTGGCGTCTACTTCTAATTTTCCAAGGCTTAAATTGCCTTTTGTTCCTCAAGTTCTGGAAATGGTCTCAGAATCTTCCAAAATGTGATCTTTTTAAACAAATTATGATGCTGGTAGACTTTAGGACAAGAACCTGATATCTTTATGGTCAGTCCTGTGCCAATAAAGGGTGTCTTTCTTCAAATAAATGCCTTGTGCTTATTTTACGTGTATACACTTCTGTTTACAGGACATTTTCTGCTTGTATTTATCTTATTTTTAAAAGCTTTTTTTTTTTTTTTTTTTAGCAGAGCATAGTGTGTCCAATTACACAGTTGATCCCACATTGCCAGTGTGTGAACCCTGGCTTCACCACATACTGGCTATGTGGCAAGTTACTTATTCTTTTGGGCCTCAGTTTTCTAACCTTAAAATGGGGATAATATTAGCACTTAACTCATATGGTTGTTGAGAGAGATAAGTAAGTTAACTAAGAGCTTAGAACACTGCCTGTCACATAGTAATGTTAGTCATCATTGTAACAATAATAATATTTATTTTTATTAGTAGGTGGAATTAGAAGTAGCCTCACCCTCTGGTTTTTTCTTCTTCTTTTCTTTAATCCTTACCTGAGGATACTTTTCTATTTATCTTCAGATAGAGTGGGAGGGAGAGAGGAAGAGAGAAAGGGAGAGAGAGAGAGAAACATCAACATGAGAGGAACGGATCGACTGGTTGCCTCCTGTACGATCCTGACCAGGGTCAGGGATGAACCGCAACCAAGTTACGTGTCCTTGACCAGAATTGAACCCGTGACTCTTGGGTCTGTGGGCCAACACTCTAACTGCTGAGCCAAACCGGCCAGGGCCTCTGGTTCTTTCTTGTTGGCCAGAACAATGGTTTACACATAAAGAGATCCCAGTAATAGTTAACTAGTAAATCCAGATCATATAATATAAATATGAATAAAAATAGTAATAACAATAAAACAACTCATTTATCGTGCTACTATTATGTAGCAGGCATTGTTCTAGATGCTTTACATAATCAACGAGTTATTTATTAAGTGACTGCTGGCTGACTAAGATATTGGGGATGCGACAGTGAACCAAGCAGACTTGGCTCCTACCCTATGAAGTAGTTACTATTAGCATTCTTTTGTCAGTGAAGAAATAGAAGCCCCATGGATTTAGCTTGCTTATTGACACAATATTAGTAAGTGGCAGCTTCCTGATTTAAAAGCCCAAGCGCTCTCTCTCTCTCTCTCTCTCTCTCACACACACACACATTAGTTTATGTCTTTTATTAATTAATTCATAGGCAATCACTAGTCTTCTGGTTTGTTGAAGCAATAGATCAGACATTTGCCACAATGATGTCTGTCAAAGAGCCTGGCCATAAAACTCCAGCACCACACTCACCTGAAGGGCACTCGCGAGATTCTGCCACTCTCACCCACCCTGTGGTATTTCAGGACAGCCAGCTTAGCCTTCTTTCTCTTATGCTCATTCTTGGGGGCTGTGTAAGAATTCCTTTTCCTAGTACCACCGTGAGTCTCAACACAAGAGAAGGGTGGACTTCTTTTGAATGTCGTAATCAGACAGAGTACACCTGTCTTCCAGTTGCTTGTTAGCACAGATCAGCTTTTGCTGATCAGGAGGGACTCCTTCCTTATCCTGGATCTTGGCCTGTACGTTTTCGATTGTATCGGAGGGTTCAGCCTCGAGAGAGATGGGCTTTCACGTAAGGGTTTTCATGAAAATCTCATCTTGGTGATGGTTCCACCACAGATGGTGGATTGAAAAGGAAGAGCCACATTTTTTCTTCCCTGGTTTAACACCAAAGTCTTTGAGCTGCAATGGTACAAGCCAAATTTGGGACATTTGAGACACCATAAAATATAATGTTCGTAATGGGTTGTAATATATTGAATAATTTTTTAAAAGCCATGAGTCACAAAAGGGGGTAGGATGGAAGAAAAAGAAAGCTCTTCTTTAAAGAAAAATGCAAGAAGACATAGACAGGATAATGGAAATACAAGGCAAGGATTAACAACAGATCCTAAAACTAACACAGAGTTAAAGCTTATTGGGGATCTGGTTATTCACACAGTCTCAAAGTGTCACCCCACAGATTGCTTATTAATTACAAAGGGAAAAGATACATTTACAGTGGATCAAATTTAACATATCCAATAATAAGACAAGCTCTCCTTATGCAGTGCAGTAAGGAGCACACAGCACTGTCTGTGTGTCACTCTTGCAATATCCTAACTCCAATCATGAGGGAACAAGCAGAGAAATTCAAAATGTAGAAAAGACATTCCATAAGACAACTGCCCTGGCTCTTTTCAAAAAACAATGTCATGAGGAACAAAAACAAAGAGGCTACTCTATGTTAAAAAGATATAATAACCAAATACAATGCTAAAAGCTTGATTGGATTCTGGATCAAAACTTAAAAAATAGTCCTGGCCAGTGTGGCTCATTGGATAGAGCATCAGCCCGTTCAGTGAAAGGTCTTGGGTTTGATTCCCAGTCAAGAGCATGTACCTAGGTTGCAGGTTCGATCTCTGGCCCTGGTCTGGGGGTGTGTGTGTGAGGCAACCAATAGGGGTGTGTCTCTCTCACATTGATGTTTCTCTCTGTCTCTCTCTCTCCCCCTCCCTCTAAAATTCAATAGAAAAAAATATCCTCAGGTGAGGAATAACAAAAAAACAAAAACAACCTAAAAAACCATTGTAGAAGACATTTTGGTAACAAACAGGAAGATTTGAATATAAACTGTAAATTAGATGATAATATTGAATTAAATTTCTTGATTGTGATAATGGTAT
The DNA here is from genome assembly GCF_014108415.1 of Molossus molossus. Lineage (NCBI taxonomy): Eukaryota > Metazoa > Chordata > Mammalia > Chiroptera > Molossidae > Molossus > Molossus molossus. Next base: position 47,502,939 of record NW_023425345.1, on the reverse strand, counting down.
TGTGGGGTTATGAAAGAAAATATTTTATTCTTAAGATAAATATGCTGAAGCATTTAGGGACAACGTGTCATGTGTTATAATGTCTGCAATTTAATTTCTAGTGCATCAGCTCAAAAAGTTGTGTGTGTGTGTGTACACATTATCTATTCATATATGTATGTGTATTTATATGGAAAGAGAGCTATTAAGCAAGCAAATGTGGAGAAATATTAGTAATCTAATTATTTCCACTTCTATTTGGTATTTCACAAATGCATTCACTAGAACTCCTGGAGGGGTTGCTCTTCCTATAAAATGTAGACACAGATTAGCTCTGGGAAGAGGGAGAGGAAAGGAAGGCAGTGGACAGAGGCAGGTGGCTTAGTGTTGAAGAGCATAAACTTGTATACTGCATTCCCTGGATTTTGAACCCTGACTTGGTCATTTACTAACTGTGTAAACTTGACATGTTACTTAACCTCAGTGTTTATAAAATGGGAATGATAATAGTATTATTTTATACATCATAGAGTTGTTTTGAAAATTAAAGGACATTAAAAAATAAGAAAACACATAGAATGATACCTGGCATCAAGTATGTAATTGCAATTATTTTTATTATTACTAAATCTTCAAGGCTTCTAACTTAGGGGGCTGAATGGATAATGATGCCATAAGTATTCATCTTTGAATCCTGTGTAGACCTACCCTAGTGCCTTGCACATCAGAGGAATTTCATAAAGCTTTGTTGAGTGGGATGCAATTGAATCTCTGTGCTGAACTCCTCAAAGTCCATCCCTATCCTATATATTTTGGAAATTAACCCCTTTTCTGATGCATCATTGGTAATTATGGTCTCCCATATAGTGGGATCCCTTTGCATTTTGATGGTTGTTTCTTTTGCTGTGCAGAAGCTTTTTAGTTTGATGTAGTCCCACGTGTTCATTTTTTCCTTTGTTTCTGTTGCTTTAGGTGTTGTATCAGTGAAAATTCTGCTGCGTATGATGTCTGAGATTTTGTTGCCTACATTTTCTTCTAGAATTTTTATGGATTCACGAGTTACATTTAAGTCTTCTATCCATTTTGAGTTTATTCTCGTGTATGGTGTAAGTTGGTGTTCTAGCTTCATTTTTTTTGCAAGTAGCTGTCCAATCTTCCCAACACCATTTATTGAAGAGACTGTCTTGACTCCACTGTATGCTCTTGCCAACTTTGTCAAATATTAATTGAGCATATTGTCTTGGGTCAATTTCTGGGTTCTCTATTCTATTCCATTGATCTATCTGCCTGTTCTTGTGCCAGTACCAGGCTGTTCTGATTACAGTGGCTTTGTAGAATAACCTGAAGTCTGGTAATGTGATCCCTCCTACTTTGTTGTTCTTTTTTGATTACTATGGCTATTTGGGGTCTTTTTTGCTTCCATATAAACTTTTGGAGTGTTTGTTCTATTTCTGTGAAGTATGTCATTGGTATTTTGATGGGGATTGCATTGAATCTATAGATTGCTTTGGGTAGTATGGACATTTTAATGATGTTAATTCTTCCAATTCATGAACAAGGTATATGCTTACACTTTTTTAATATCTTCCTCTATTTCTTTTTTCAATGACCTATAGTTTTCTGTGAAGAGGTCCTTTACTTCTTTGGTTAAGTTTATTCCTAGGTATCTTAATTTTTTTGCTGTGATGGTAAATGGGATTGTCTTTTTAGTTTCTCTTTCTGTGAGTTCATCATTGGTGTATAAGAATGCCATTGATTTCTTGATGTTAATTTTGTATACTGCTACTTTGCCAAATTCATTTATTAAGTCTAGTAGATTTTTGATGGAGACTTTAGGGTTTTCTATGTACAATATCACGTCATCTGCAAATAATGACAGTTTCACTTTCTCCTTTCCAATTTAGATCCCCTTTATTTTTTCTTCATATCTAATTGCTGTGGCTAAGACTTCCAGTGCTATGTTAAATAAGAATGGCGAAAGTGGGCATCCCTGTCTTGTTCCCAGAAAAGAGATTTAAATGTAAAATATAACTTGTAACATTTACACATTTCCTTACATGTACATATTTAAAATTCTATTATATATGAAAAAGTTTATTTATAAGTATTGCTTTTTGTCAGTCTCATACTTCATGAAATACTTTTATTCAAACTCTTCCCAAGCATCTTTAACATCAGTGCCTTTGTCATTCCTTCAGCTACTTTCTGAGTTGCTGCACAGTTTTGGGGAATTTCTTCACATTCATCCAAATTGTGTGAGAATCCAAACTTTTGAGTCTGTATTTGATGCCGCCATTGGAAATTTTATCCCACTCCATAAAAGTACATGTTTGCATAACATTAGGAGATAGATTTTTAAATTCATTAGGTGAACAGCCACTATGTTTACAACATGAGCTCTTAGAATGATTCAAAAAGACCTGAGTCATAAACTTTATTAGTTGCCCTCCCAACCCCCAAGTAATTAATACATCTGGGTTAAATGTCTTTGTGTCCTGTTTCTTAAATATATAAATTCTACCAGATTACTTTCATGAGCATCCAAAACTAGTATCAATTATGATCATTTCAGGTAAATGTCTTTCTCATACTATTCAGATGTTCACAATGAGTAAATAAAGCAGTGTCCTATATATAATATGGGAAGACCAATTCTGTAGAATTGAATATGAAGAAACATTTTTCTGTAATTTTGGGAAATATATATTTGGACATACATAGAATTTATTTTTTATGGGGATAATGGCAGTAATTACCTTTTGGAGTTATAATGAAGATTAAAAGAGATAATATAAGTAAGTTCATTGGTCTAATGCCAATACATGGTAAGAGCTCTAAAAGGTTTATTGTTATTATTAATAAGCAATGTAACAGTATATTATAGATGTCACCTTCTTGCTCCATAGTAAGTGAGAAACAAAATAAAATGAGCTTGGGTTTCTTTTCTTCTTTTTCTAATTATAGATTAGACGCCAGGCTTGTTTTGACTCTGCAACCTTCCTCAAAGCTGTCAGAAGATTTCACTGGGGTGCATAATGCATCATGAAAGTGACCACTAGTTACATCCTTCTGCTTGTACCCCATTAGGACACTACAAAAACTGGTTACTTCCTTCCTCACCTTGCCACATTCAGGCAACTATATTTCCCAAGTAACAGCTGCTGTTTGTAGGCAGTTTAAACATCTTACAGGACCCAAGATCAAGGTCCTGTAAGTATGCTTAGTTACCATAGACTCGGCTTGCCTCCTTCTGAAAGGGTGTAGACTTCTCCCTTCCAATCAACCTAGCCCCTTAGGCAAAATTGAGCTAGATAACCACAACTTCAGAAGTCACTTTTATAAAAATGTATCAAAACACAGATAAAGAGAAAACAACCCTTAAACCTCCTTGGTAATAACAATAGTAGCAGAGCCATTATTTGAGCACCTCTGTTGTTTGTGTTTTAAGGGAGGCAGTAAATATCTTGTGTCACCCTGTTGGTCTCCCTATTTTCATCCTGAAACTATGAAAGACTGGCCAATTACAAGAATAACAGCAAACTTGGAATTTGCCCCATAACTGTTATATTCTTCATCCCATAAATTTAAAGATCAATCTCAGAACAACTTGTTTTGCAGTTTGAGTCAAGTAGGTGTGATTATTAGGGTGAATCAGGGGAACCTGACAATGTGATTTCTTGTCACATTAAAGGAAGTACTATCCTTATGGTTCATAGAATGAAGGGTACTTTAAGGCAATTTGGCTCAAGTTGGGAGAAGATTTCACTATGAGAATGGATTTTAGTTTGACAAGAAGAGCAAGCAGACAGATGTGTATCAGATAGCACCTATAGAATATGAAAATTAATTTTTCACAACCAGTCATATAAATATAGTAATGTTTCTCATTTTAAGTGTCATTTACATCAGCCAGAAATGTGATATATTAGGGAGAAAATTCACAGTTTATAAATAGTATTGCCCTGGAGTCCTCATCTGTGGGTAGATGCAGAAGTAGGGTGGGAATTTCTTTCCATGAAAGTGAGCTTAAATCCAACTGTCCACACAACATTTCTATTTGGTTGACTTGAAAGCACAGTTTACTCACCATCCTCTCTCCCAAACTTGGTCTTCTTGCATTTCCTCTTTGTATATGTACCATCATCCATTTAATTGAACAAAGCATAAATCCAGAAATTTTCCTAGACCTCTCCTTCTTTCTCACCCCCTATCTAATCCATCCCACCTCTTCTGTGACTGTTCACTTTTCTTCCTCTCCACTGAGACCATCCTAGTCCAAGTCACCATCCACAAGTCACCTGTCTTACCACCATGGCCTTGTGTTTTAAATGTACCTGTGATTTGTTTTAATCGGGTATAATAAGGCCTTCAGAAATGGGAGTGACTGTCATTGTCACTGGAAAGGGACCAGGCCCCGAGTGTGTCTGCCTTGGGCCGGCCTGTAGTGTGTGGGTTCTTGACTTTGTGCAGGAAAGATTTCACAACAAGAGTTTGAGTGATTTTGAGAGTACATTTATTAAAGTTGGGGATAGTGAAATAAAGGAAGGGCTTAGGATAGAAGAAACAACATGAGAGGGCCTAGGTGGGGCTGCTTTGGCTCTCTAGAAGCCTTATAGGAAAGAAGTGAGCCATGGCGGGGCTACTGTTAGCTCACTGAAAGGTCAGAGAAAAGGGTAAGACAAGTTCAGGGAGTTAGCCCAGGACAAGCTGCCGCTGCACACTGCTCCGCTAGTTGCAAGTCCTGTGAGGATCCTTTGAGTTTAGGAGACAGAAATTTCATACCTGAGAAAGAAAGAGGTAAGAAAGGCAGGGGCATGGTCCAGAGAGAGAGAGACTGTGCTGGCATCCTTTATTTTGAGCGTTTTTATCTCTCTTCTGCAGGTGAGGAATTTTAGGGGAGGTCCCAGGGGAGAGTCTTAGCAGAATATTCATCAGCTTGAATATGGTGATGTACCAAAATGAGCCCACTGAGGGACCAGGGTCATTTTCTGTTCAGCTTTATGATTTGTTTGGCTCTGTTTTTTGTTTTTGTTGTTGTTGTTATTTATTCCCCTGACTTCTTCTGTCCTTGGGTTTGGACACTAACTGGATCTTTGTTACCTATCTCCCTGTCTGGGGTGATTTAAGCTATTTATTCTCCAGTTGGGGAAGAGAAGTGTGAACCATTTGCTCTCCAGTGTCCTTGGTTGGGGAGATAAGATCTTGTGATTTACCCGCTGACTGTAAATTGCTCAAATTTTTTGTCTCCATTTGTCTAACTATCTGTCTCAGTTTCCCTTTATCCACTTCTCAGAAATTCTCCTAACATCCAACTCTCCTGCCTCATCATGAAGGATGGAGTTCCTAGTCACAGATCTCTAGAAACAAGGGGCATGGCAGGCCACCCAAGGGGCCCACGTGAAGGAACACCAGGATTGGTCTGAAGGCAGAGGGAGCGAGTGGAAAATGTGAGCAAGAGCCTTCATTGTGCTGTTTCTGGGAAGAAATGGGTGAGACAGTGTAAACAGGCTTAGGATAGGCTAGTGTGAATAATTTTGTTGGTCTCTGGGGCATGGGGGCTGTCCCTAGCTGTCTGGTACCTAGCCAAGAGGTGATGAGGGCTTTGGATGGTTGGGTTGCATATGAAGGGAATACACTTGTAGGCAGGTCCTTTACTATCTCTGGTGGAGGCAGTCCCTCCAGAGTCAGCAAGTCCTCAAATGTCAAAACATTAGAAACGCCTGGTTAATACACCTTGTATCCGCTTTCGCCAACCAAAGTAAGATCCTCTAAAAAATATGGTGTCTCATAGAATTGTACACTTAAAACCTATATAATTTTATTAACCATTGTCAACCCAATACATTTAATAATAAAAAAAGAAACGCTAAAAATACAAATATGAAAACATTACTCCTTAGTTCCAAATCCAACCTTAGCTTCCCACTGCTCTCCTCAAAGGCCCCTGAGTGATCTTCTCCCTACCTACCTTTTAAGCCTACCTCACTTTGTACCCCCTTTCCTTTGTGAACCCCAGCTACTACTTTGCTTTCAGCTCTTCAAAGGGGATGTTTCCTCCCTGGACCTTTACACGTGCAGTTTTCTGTTAGTGGAACATTCTTCCCCACTTCCTCTTCCCCATGTTGGTGCCTAGCCACTCTGGAGTTACCAGCTTAAGCATCACTTCCTCAGCGAAGAGTTCCCCTCCATCCCCAGACTGGGTCATGTTCCCTGTTTTAAACTCCCAGAGCATTTCATGACCCTCTTTCAGTGTACTTATCAAAGTTTGTGATTCCATGCTTATCTGTGAAATTAATTTCTGCTGCCTGGGATCCATGAAGTCAGGGCTGTGTCCATTTGACTCACATTATGTTTTTAATTCTTAGCAGAGTGCCTCAATAAGTAGGGAGCCTTCAATAAATACATGCTGAATGAGTGAACAAATGCCAGTCCTGGTTTAGGATATAGACAGTATTTTCAAGTGAAAGATTGAGTTGGAGAAACAGAAATGGTTTTCCTGAGAATGCTTTTAAAAAACCACTCAAAGCTGATGCATAATTGCTCTGAGTGATATGTTATAGGAAATGATGGGAGCCATACCGAACTGGCACTGTGTGACATGGCAATGAGACATCTGACATGATTTGGAACATGAAGGAAATAGATGATGAAAAGTCGTAAGTTTATGGAACCTTTTCCCCCCTTTTTATGAGGATCATGTAAAAATTGTTCTTAGGCCAATGGCATGTTTTCTGGCTGACTGCTCAGGAAAGATGGGAAAAGGTGGTCTGTAGGAAGTTTTTTTAGATTGTATATAGAAAGGGAAACTGACTTTTTTTTTTTTAAAAATCACTCTTTATGAAAATTTATTATAAAAGCATGACACAATAATAATCATTCCTTGGATGTTTATTATGAGAAAAGAATCATAAGAAAAACAAGCATCTATACACTGGATTAGTTAAAATTAGACTTGAGCTCTGGAGTGTTCTGGAAAGAGTGCTTGGATTTCAAATTTTAAAAAAGATAGAGGATATCAAGTGAGTAACCCACTTTAGCATAACTAAAGTGTCAAAGAACAGAACAGATAATTTCCTGTCAAAAAGGCTCTACCGTCCTAACAGATGTCAAAGCTTTTCCATTTATATCATCTCTAATGGCACAGTGGGTTTTTTAAACCTTTCTTTCAGTAGTATGACTCTCCACTTCCCCTTCTCTACTTCTTCATCCCAGGGGCTCATCATCTCTTTGCATAGAGGAAACAAAACAAAACTTTGACCAGGTGAGGCAGAGACCTGCTATAACAAACTAGATCAGATGTCCCAACTGGATGGTTATGGTGCTGTGGTGTATATTTGATCTGCAGAATACTTCTGATTTGTCCTGCAAAGGGTTTAAAGGTTCATGAATAATTTGTAACACTTAAAATTAAGACACTGCACATTAGTATCCATATCTTTCATTGAAAGCTGGGGCAGGGAGTCCTGAGCCTATGTTTCTACATGGCCCCGTTGCTCTTGCTGAATGGAGCCCTTAAAAAGGGCCCATGCTCGCCAGTGTGTCAGAGTCCCTTTGTGGCCCTTGTCATATTTTTACAGTATCTGCCTGGCTCTTACAGGCATTTGACTTTGTGATCTCAAAATATATGATATAATTACATTAATTCTCCATTTGCTCCAACCATAAAGAGAGTATTTTACAGTATAATACACACAAAGAGATCCTTTCTTAAAACTACAAGACTAGAACAGCTTACAATGAGCAGAGTGTGATGATGTGTTTTGTGGATCCCCTCTCTGTGAAGCTTTAAATATATAATTGCCTTAGACCTAGTTCTCTTAAAGATTTAAAAAACTTACTCCTTACAAAATTCTCAGAGGTTTCTTTTAATTTTTATGGCAAAAAAGAAGAGTTACTGGTCTACTTGATTCCTAAGATATAAAAGATGACATTCAGTGGCTATTTATAAATGTCATTGGGCCATTATTTTATTTCTTGAATGCTCTAAATACCTTAGCTTATGAATATTCTAATGTTGTTTACAGAAACGTTATAAATGGGCATAATGCTTACTTACTTAGAAGCTAGTTTGTGACTATTTGCCTTACCTTTCACTTTTACTTCACTTTCAGATAGCTGGCATACAATTAGAATAATTAGATCACATAGGAGAATAAGAAAACGGAACTAAAATATGGATCAGGAAAAAATGTATAAATACATAAATCAAAAAACATCATATATGCTGCTTGTGTTCTATGGCCTGAAACATTTCTAATCTTAATGTATTCCTGCTGTTCTTACTTATTTCTATAGTGATGAAAATTTGAATTCACAAAATTGGGAATTCGGTTATTTCCACTGTCTCTTTAGCACAAAGACTAGAAACTAGAAAATAATAGGCACTCAATAAAGTAGAAAAATAAATTAAAAAGGACTTTTAATTTGTAAGATAATTTTTAATTAAATAAATTAATTAAAAGTGACTATTGTTAGTTATCTGGCATGTTAACCAGCATGGCTGCTTCAGCCTATTTCTATAACTTATTTGCTCAAGTTTCTACCACAGTCTTAGACTTCTGTGTTTCTTTGTTCAAAAACAGAAGAAAGACTTCTGGTTTCTGTTTTCACATGTAAGGAACTTGGAAGTCACTGCTCCATTCTAACAAGTAAAAAGCAAACAAATTAACAGACTGAAAAAATCAACTACTCGTCTAGGATCCATAAGAAAGGAGAAGACACAGGGCAAACTGCTACCCTCAAAGTTGGAAAGACAGACAGGTGAATATAGGAAGACATGGCTTACTGGAGCAGAGATTCACAAGCAGAAACTGCCACAGAAACAGTGCTAGGCTAGCAAAACCTGAACTGTAATTGGTTGAAATTAATCCAATATATCAGCAATTATTTTGTACATAAGTGGTCTAAATGCACCAATTAAAAACAGCAATTGTCAGAGTGTATAAAAATTTTAACTATATGTTGTCTATAAGAAACAACCTTTAAATATAAAGGTGCATATATATTAAAAGTGAATGAATGCCTTGGCTGGTTTGGCTCAGCCATTAGAGCATCAGCCCACAGACTAAAGAGTCCCAGGTTTGGTTCCCTCTAGGGGCACGTAACTTGGTTGCAGTTTGTCCTCGGCCCTGGTTGGGGTCGTGTGGGTGGCGACCACTTGATGTGTCTCTCTCACATTGATGTTTCTCTCTCTCTCTCCCTTTCTCTCTCCCTTCCGCTCTGTCTGAAGATAAATGCAAAAATGTCCTTGGGTGAGGATAAGAAAAAAAGTGAATGAATGGAGAAAAATATGCTATACTAAAATTAATCAAAAGGAAGCAAAAGTAGCTGTATTAATTTCAAACAGAGCGGATTTCAAATAAAAGAAAGTTATTAGGGAAAAAGGGGTTAATTCTCCAAGAAGACAGAACAATCCTTAATATGTATGTATCTAATAACATTGTCAAACTACATGAGGAAAAAACTAATGAAACTTCAAGGAGAAGTAGATGAATTTACTACTGTATTGGAGACTTCAATACTTTTTATCAGAAATGAGCAGATAAAGCAGGCAGAAAATCAGTAAGGCCATAGTGTAACTCAACAATACCTTCAACAATCTGGATATAACTGACATCTATACTTCATTCAACAACAGCAGAATACACATTTTTTGTCCAGCTCACATGGGACATTCACCAAGATATACCACATTCTGGGAGATAAAATACATCATATAAAATAATAAAAATTATACAATGTCTGCTTTCAGATCACAATGGAATTAACCTAGAAACCAATAATAGAAAGATAAATAGAAAAATTTCAAAAAAGGTGGAGATTAAACAACACACTTCTAAATTACACAGGGGTCAAGGAAGAAATCTCAAAAGAAATTAAAAAATATATTAGGCTAAATAAAAATGAAAACAAACCTTACCAAAATTTCTTGGTTGCAGCAAAAGCAGTGGTTAGAGGAAAATTAATAGCAGTGAGTATCTATATCATAAAAGAAGAAAGATCTAAAATAAGTCATCTATGTTTCCACCTCAGGAAACTAGAAAAAGAAGAGCAAAGTAAATCCAAAGTAAGCAGAAGAAAAGAAATAATAAGAGTCAGAAGATAAATCAATTAAATTGAGTACATGAAATCAATAGAGAAAATAAATAAAACGAAAAGCTGGTTATTTGAAAACATTAATGAAATTGTAAGCCTTCGGCCAGGCTAATGACAAGGGGAGAAAGAGAGCAAGAGAATGAGTGAGTGAGAGAGAGAGAGAGAGAGAGAGAGAGAGAGAGAGAAGATAAGACATAAATTAGTAATATCAGAAATGAAAGAGGGAACATCACTACAGAGCCCGTGGACATTAAACGAGGAATAAATGAATACACTATGAAAACCTCTATGCCCACAAACTTGGCAGTCTAGATGAAATGGGCCAATTCTTTGCAAGATTTGTTCTGTGGAAACTCACATAAGAAAAAATAGACAATCATAATAGGCCTATATCTATGAAAGAAATAGATGGGTTTATTTTTTTATAGTTTTTAAAAAAAAGTTATTTGGGGTTCTTGAGCTGCTATAAGATGGTGGCAGGCAGGACTGGAGTGAGGGTGAGTGTGAGTGGGTGTGAGAGAGAGTGTGAGTGGATGTGAGTGTGGATGAGCAACCATGCAGCAGTGTGGAAATTTAAGGCAGAGGGTTATGGTGCTGTAGCCTAGGGAGCAGCTGGCTACTGCTGTTTATGGCTTCTCAGGGTGCTTCTCCGCACTCAAGGCCAGAAAGCCCTGCCATTTTGGAAGATCCTCTGGGTCTTCTCTGGGAGAAGACAGTGGGGAGCGGGTAGGACCCAGTGACCTGAGGCCACCAGTGAGCCTTGCAACATCGCACCAGTGGCCCCTTCTGTGCCAATATGGACCAGTGCAGCACTGTCAAGGTACCTGCTACCAGAAACAGCAGTGGGCTTGGGAGCCAAACACCACACTCACCCCCAACAGCAGCTGAGGCTTTGGAGCTGAGACTACCCCCAGCAGCACTAGAGGCTTAGGAGCTCACACCCATCCTCTGGTAGCAGCAGCAGCAGCAGCAGCAGCACAGATTGGCAGCTGAGATCTGCCCCTAGCAGCATCAGCATAGGCTGATCATGAGCAGAGCCCCAGCCCAAGCACACCAAGGCTCGGAGAGCCAAGACCTGCCCCTGACAACTGCAGCAGTGAATTGAGAGTGGAGCAAAGTCCCAGGAGCTGAGCATCCTCGACCCCCAACAGTAGCAGAGGATTGAGAGATGAGATTCATTCCCTGGTGGCAGCAGTAGCAGTGCAGACTGGGAGCTGAGAACTGCCCACAGCAGCATCAGCAGAAACTGATCAGGAGCTGAGCCCCACCAGGCAGCAGTAGTACCTTAGGACTCACACACTGCAGCAGCATACCAGCTGGACCCATGCACCCCAGAAGCACCTATCACAACATGAGCCACCATTTGTCAATCGTCCAGGCCCCACAACAGATAAGAGGTGCCATACACTATAACAGTCTGAGAGGCAAAGCAGTCTTATGTGATATACACCGACCTGCCTATATATCCCAACATGCCTAACCTCGCCTCATACTAGTAGACTGCTAAAATGGTGAGACAAATAAACAACACTCAAATGAAAGAAAAGGAGGAATCACCAGAAAAGGAATTATATGAAATGAAAGCAAGCAATTTGTCAGATAAAGAATTCAAAGTAATGGTTTTAAGGGTGCTCAAACAACTTAGTAAGAACTACAAGAAACTTAATGAAAATTATAAAAAGCTCAGAGGGAATGCCTCAATATAAAAAAAAAGAGGTAGAAGTTATGAATAAAAATCAAGTGGAAATAAAGAATGACATAGCTGATATAAAAAAATACCTTGGAAAGATTCAATAGTAGATTAGAAGAAGCTAAAGACTGAATCAGTGAGTTAGAAGACAAGGTAGGAAAAAAACACCCAAATAGAGTAGCAAATGCAAAACAAAACAAAACAAAACAAAACAATCAAAAAGCAGGAGAGTTTAAGGGAGCTCTTTAGGACAATATGAAGTGTAACAACATTCACATCATAGGAGTTCAAGAAGGAGAAGAATCAAAGAAAGGAATAAAGAACCTGTTTGAAGAAATAATGACAGAAAACTTCCCTAATCTGATGAAGGAAAAAAATCACACAAGTCCAGGAAACACAGAGTCCCAAGCAATATGAACCCAAAAAAGACCCACAGCTAGACACATCATGATTAAAGTGGCAAATGTTAAAGACAAAGAAAGAATCTTAAAGGAAGCAAGAGAGAGACAGAAAGTTACCTACAAGAGAGCTCCCATCAGACTGTCAGCTTATTTCTCAATAGAAAGACTGTAGGCTGGAAAGAGTGGCATGAAATATACAAAGTAATGAAAACAAGGGTCTAAATCCAAGACTACTCTATCCAGCAAGGCTATCATTCAAACCTAAAGGTGAAATAAAGAGCTTCACAGACAAAAAAAAAGCTAAAGGAATTTACTGCCACCAAACCAGCACTGCAAGAAATGCTGAAGGGACTGTTGTAAGGAGAGAGAGAGAGAGAGAGAGAGAGAGAGAGAGAGAGAGAGAGAGAGAAACATAGACATAAAATAAAAATGGCAACAAATAACTACCTATCAAAAATAACCTTAAATGTAAATGGCTTACATGCTCCAATTAAAAGACATAGGGTTGATGATTGGATAAGGAAATACACCCCATATATATGCTATCTGCAAGAGACCAACCTTAAAACAAAAGACTCATGCAGTCTGAAAGTGAAGGGATGGAGCCCTGGTTGGTTTGGCTCAGCAGTTAAAGCGTCAGCCCAAAGACCAAACAGATGCAGGTTCAATTCTAGTCAAGGGTGTGTACCTCAGTTGTAGTTAGTCCCTGGCCATAGTTGGGGTTATGCGGGAGGCAACCAGTCTATGTGTCTCTCTCATGTCGATGTTCCTTTCCCTCCCTCCCTCCCTCCCTCCCTCCCTCCCTCCCTCCCTCCCTCCCTCCCTCCCTCCCTCCTTCCCTCCCTCCTTCCCACTCTATCTGAAGATAAACAGAAAAATATCCTCTGGAGAGGATTTAAAAAAAAAAAAAGTGGTGCCACACATACACAATGGAATACTATGCAGCTGTAAGAAAGATCTCTTATCCTTGAGAGGACATGGAGGGACCTGGAGAGTATTATGCTAAGCGAAATAAGCCAATCAGAGAAAGACAAATACCACATGATCTCACTTATTTGTGGAATATAATGCACAAAATAAGCTGATGAACAAAATAGACCCAGAGAGACAGAAGTAGGGTTCAGACTGACAACCTTCAGAAGAGGGGTGGTGATGGGGGGGATGGGAAGAGATAAACCAAAGAACTTATATGCATATATGCATAACCAATGGACATAGACTACAATACTATGAAGTGTGTGTGTGTGTGGGTGGGGGGACAGGAGCAGGGAGGAGGGTGCTAATGAGGGGAAAAGGAGAAACATCTGTAACAAAAATTAATTAATTAATAACTTAAAAAAAGTTCTTTGGATAACAGTCCTTTATCAGATATGTTTGTTCTTTTAAATCCTCACCTGAGGATATTTTTCTATTTATTCTCAGACAGAGTGGGAGGGAGAGAGAGAGAAAGGGAGAGAGAAACATCAGCATGAGAGGGACACATCAACTGGTTGCCTCCTGCATGACCCTGACCAGGGCCAGGGACAAACTGCAACCGAGGTATGTGCCTTTGGCCAGAATTGAACCTGTGACTTATTGGTCTGTGGGCTGACATTCTACCACTGAGACAAACCAGCCAGGGCTCAGATGTGTTTTTTGCAAATACTTTCTCTCAGTCTACATCTTCTCTCTCATTCTTTTGACATTGTCTTTCATAAAACAAAAGTTTTAAATTTTAATGAAATCCAGTTTATCAGTAATTGATTTCTTAGAGCATGTCTTTTGCATTGTATCTAAAATGTCATCACCATACCCAAGGTTATCTAGGTTTTCTTTTACATTATCTTCTATGATTCATTTTGAGTTATTTTTGTGAGGGATGTAAGGACTGTTTATTTTGCGTGTGGCTGTCCAGTTTTTCCAGCAGTATTTGTTAAAAAGATTATCTTTGCTCCATTGTATTGCCCTGCTACTTTGTCAAAGATCAGTTGACTATATGTACGTAGGTGTGTTCCTGGGCCCTCTATTCTGTTCTATTGATCTATTTGTTGTTCTGTCAATACTACATTTTCGTGATTACTGTAGCTTTATAGTAATTCTTGAAGTAGGGTAGTGTCAATGTCAAGAGAATGAGAGACAACAAGCAAACCGGGAGAAAATACTTGCAAAAGACACATCTGTTAAAGGACTGTTATCTAAAATATACAAAGAACTCTTAAAACTCAACTATAAAAAACAAACAACCCACCCTTGCCGGTTTGGCTCAGCGGTTAGAGCGTCAGCATGTGGTCCACAGAGGCCCAGGTTCGGTTCCCGCTAAGGGCACGTACTTCGTTTGCAGTTGGTCCCCGGCCCTGGTTGGGTTGTGCGGGTGGCAGCCACTTGATGTGTCCCTTTCACGTCGATGTTTCTCTCTCTCTCTCTTCCTCTCTCTCCCTCCCGCTCTATCTAAATAAAAAAGTGGAAAAATGTCCTCAGGTGAGGCTAAAAAAACAAAAAAACAAAACAAAACAAACAACCCAATGTAAAAATAAGCCAAAGACCTTAACAGATGCCTCACCAAGAAGATATACAGATGAAAAATAAATAGATAAAAGTATCAGAAAAATGCAAATTAAAACAATAGATGACCACCGCACACCTATTAGAATGACCAGTCTGGAACACTGACAACACCAAATGATGGTGAGGATGTGGAGCAACAGGAACTCTCGTTCATTGCTTATGAGAATGCAAACAAGTACAGACATTTTGGAAGACATTTTGGCAGGTTCTTACAAAAATAAATATACTCTTATCATATGATTCAGCAATCATGCTCCTTGCCATTTACCCAAAGGAGTTGAACACTTATGTTCACACAAAGCCTGTATATGGATATTTATAGCAGTGTTGTTCAAAATGGCCAAAACTTGGAAGAAGCCAAGATATTCTTTAGTAGGTGAATAGATTAATAAACTGTGGTATATCCATACAATGGAGTGTTATTCAATGCTAAATAGAAATGAGGTATTAAGTCATGAAAAGACATGGAGGAACCTTAAATGCATATTACTAAGTGAAATAAGCCGATCTTAAAAACGCTACATTCTGTATGGTTCTAACTATATGACATTCTGGAAAAGCAAATCTGTGGAGACAAATGATCAGTGGTTGCCAAGGGTTTGGTTTTAGAGAGGTGTGAATAGGAACACAGATAATTTTTATGGCAGTGAAAATAGTCTATATGATGTAATGGTGGATATATATATAATTATATGCTTACTAAAACCCATAGAGTGTACAACACCAACAGTGAACCCTAAAGTAAAACTGTGGACTTTGGGTGACTATGGTATGTCAGCATAGGTTCATCAATTGTAATAAATGTTCCACTCTGGTGGGGCACATTGATAATGTGGGATGCTACGCATGTGTGGGAACAGGGGTTAGAGGGGAGTCTCTGTACCTTTCTTTCAAATTTGCTGTTAACATAAAATTGCTCTATTGACCTATTTTGATTTTAAAACTAAAATCTTTTAAAATAATAGCAACAGCAAGAAATGAAGGGATCTGATTTATTCAGATTTCTCTGTGGATGTCTGTTTCTTTGGATCAAATGTTCACTTCTTACCCAATCAACTATGATGGGAAGAGTAACAGGGCCCACTGCCCATTCAGGAGGAGTTATGGGTAAAGAAGAATATAATAGTGTCTTAGTCTGTTCCGGCTGCTATAACAAAAATACCAGAGACTGGGTGGCTGATAAACAACAGGAATTTATTTCTCACAGTTCTGGGGGCTGGAAGTCTGAGATCATGGTGCGAGCATGATCGGATGAGGGCCGTCTTCTTGGTTGTAGACTTCTTGTTCTATCCTCACATGGCAGAAGGGGGTAGGGAGCTCTCTTATAAGAGCATTAAACCCATTCATTAAGGCTCTGCTTCATGACCTAATCACCTCCCAAAGGACCCACCTCCTAATATCATCACCTTTGAATTTTTAGGGGACACAAACATTCAGGCCATAGCAAATGGTTTTGGTGGAAGTTTGAGCAAGGTGACCACTCTGACTCTAGCGCCCCTTCAAGGGAGAACATTCTTTAGTAGAGCCCTGTGTGGGGTTTGAAGAACAATGGTAATTCAAGTACACAACTCTCAACGTTTGAACAAGGGTTTGATTCACTAGTGGCAGATGGAGCTATAATATTCAAATATGGTGATGAACAATGGCAGCATTGTGGCAAATCAGAACATTAGCACCCAGAAGAGATAAGAATCATTATGGATGGGGAAAAAAAAGGCTCATCTGCTATCGTAAAGTAAATGGTGATTGAGAGGATGGAGATTTAAAGATCGGCAAATCATGTGCTCTTATTGTGACTTAAAGTGGTGCTACTGAAAGTGTGATTTGTGAGCTTGATGGAAATGCATATTCTCAGACCCAAAGCTGGACCTCTGGTGGTGAGGTCCTGATTTGCCAGGTGATTTGGGGGCACACTGAAGTTTGAGAAGCACTGGCTGAGAGGACAGTCTTTCCTACTTGATTGGAGACCACATGGAAAATGGGGGGAGGAATGAGCCTGGGAGGGGGTGTAAGTGGGTTAGTTTGAGGTTCAAAGAGATGGAGATTTTTGGTGCAAATGGCAATATAAAAGTGGCATCCCAGGATTTGTAAGGGG
The DNA here is from genome assembly GCF_014108415.1 of Molossus molossus. NCBI lineage: Eukaryota > Metazoa > Chordata > Mammalia > Chiroptera > Molossidae > Molossus > Molossus molossus. Next base: position 47,486,135 of record NW_023425345.1, on the reverse strand, counting down.
GAGCCATTTACTCTTGAGAGGATGTTCATATACATAAGCTGAGCTTCTGGGAAATGAGAAACTTCTGGAAAGGCACCTCATACATCTGGAAAATTTGCACTGACTCATAAGGTCAGAGATCATAATGTCCTCTAGTCATGCCACCCTATTTGTGGAAATAAGGACATGACTCAAGACTCGTACACATCTAGACACATACCTCACGGATGTCACACTTATTAGAGAGTGTTCTATGGGGGCGCGGGCTGGTTTGCCAGGCATAGCAAATGCTCAAGACTTTCCTCCCAGGCATGGATTCTTAGGAAAGGGGTAGAAATTAAGGCTACTCTTCATTTTATTGTAGAGGGTTATCATAAAGAGCTTTCTGATGTTCTCTGAGGGCCTGAAACTATGTAGATAAAGAATTGTTTCACACCCAAAGTAAATTTTTTAACTTTATTTTTATTGTTGACACTATTATCACATGATGTCCCCATTTTCAAAGCTGATTTAACAAAAATGTACTGGTTTATCAAATAGAATGTGATGATGTCTATCAACCAGGCTGGGCGCTTTTCTTTGAATCCAAGCTACTTGACAGACTTTTTAAAAAGCTGCTGGTTCTGCTATTCTGTTTTTGTATTTCCTGATCTACCTTACTCCTAAAATAAATACAAAAAACACCATATAATGTCCAGTTACTCTTGCTACCATGGTAATAGACAAGATGACCCAGACTTCCTACTTTGTATGATTACATGAAGATCAAACTGAATCAAGAGCTATGCCATTTCTACTAGTTACAATTATTATAAATATCTTCATCAGTTCTTTAATAACATCTATAATAGCTTGGCTAATAAAATTGATGGACTTTGACATGTAATATTCACAGACACTAACAAAACTGTTATGATAGCCTTGGTTATGATAAATTATTTTTGGAGATTCCTATTTGAAGAGATGCTCTTATTAAATACTGTACTATAAGTCCAGGTCCAGATCTGTCTGCAGCATGGCCTCAGAAAATATTGATTTTAAATTAAGTATGACATTTAATCTTTTCTATCAAAACAGAAGACCATATGAAAACAAAAAGGAAGATAGAGGTTGGACGTTTGAAAAGAAATGAAAAAAGATGTGGCAGGAGCTCTTAGATAAAACTGGTTGATATTTAAAAGATAACCTAGTCCTGAATTAGTGAATTTAGATGGCATAGCTTTTAGAAAATTAACGTGTCAATGTAACTATTATACTTTGTGAACATTCTTAGCTGATGAGACAGGTTAGGGAGAAAGTTAAATTGCATTTATAATTTCTCATTTGTGTTGTATGGTCCTTAGCAATGCTGTGTGTGCGAGGACATAGAATTCCATTATTTCCTCTCCAGCATCAAAGGGATGGGATCTCAGGGTAGCCACAGACGTGGCTGGCGACTGGATCCAGTAGCTCACAGTTAGCTCCTCAAATCTATTTGTTAGAAACCTGAAATAAGTTGTTTTATATTAACAAAATCTTCAAGAACCATATGAAACTGTTTTTATGCTTTTAGTCAGATAAACTCACCCAGTGACTTACCTTTGGAAATAATGACTACTCTTTCAAGCCCTAATGCTGCTGGGCTGTGAGTGGCCTTCACTAATAATCTGGTATTTTTTAGAAGCTGTTTGCACTGTATTCGAGATTGCATGACCCCGATGTGTCCTGTACATATTTCACTGGAATCATTGGTATGAGACTGAGGGCAGCAGGAGCTGGCCATTTTCTTTTCCTGATAAAAGACACCTGAATATGGGTCGGGGAACCATGGTACCAATCTCTAATGATCAATCCATCAGCAACTGCCAAACAAGTCTACCTGGTAGCAAAAGTCTAGTTGTTCTTACCTTATTAAATTTGACAAAAGAAAATCATTGAGTCTATACTAAGGGCAAGGCACTGTGGAGAAATCAAATATGTAAAAAATATGTAATACAATATAATAGTGACAAGTTGTGTTTAGTCATTGTTTCCAAAGGGCTGGCACATTCATTGACTCATTTGATTTTCTAACAACTCTTACCCCTACAGTTGAGGAAACAGAGGTCATTGGTGACTGGTCTTTGATGACAGAACATAAGACTAAACCTAACTTCCCCACCCCCATTCAGAGTTCCCACCATCATTCTTACCTCTGCCCAACTTGCAACACAGCAATTGATTTGTTGCCATCCACTGTTTATTGATGAACATGATGTGGTGGAAAACATCATTGTACACAGGATTTCCTGGTTGCTGAGCCACTCTTCACCCTGGATGTGAAGGATGCTGCCTGCCAAGTGAACCTGACCCAGAAGGCTAGAGGTTTATAGCATTAACAGGTGCACGTCAAGTCGTCATCCATCATTGTAACAGCACCACTCTCACTCTCTTTAACCTTGCTCTGAAGTGTGATGCCTTTGTTAAGACTTGATCGGATGGAAGAAAAAGAATATTTCTCTTCTGAAGAGCATGCTTACTTTATCAAATGTATTTTAGGACAACACAAAACCTACTCCTTCCTTGATGTTGTGTGAAATCCTTTCCCTAGAGCAGACTGCAGATTCTTACCCAATTCTGTCAAATGTCAACATTTGGCTTCTTATTAACATTTAGCCGCAAACCTGGGAGAATTCAAGGATGCTCTCTAATCCATCAGTAAGTCTCCATGGCTCCATCTCCAAAATCTGCCCCTCTATTCAACCTTATCTCGTCTTCTCCCTGCATCCTCCTGAATCCGATCCACCAATACTTGAGCCTGCCCTTCTCTGCAAGAGCTAGGCTCTAGAGATTCCATTTACTTTCACTCTTGCCCCTGTTACTGTCTAGCCTACACAAAGTGACCACAGAAATGCTTTTAAAATGTAAAATACTCTCACTCCTTGTTTTAAATCTTTCACTGGCTTCCCATTTATTAAATGAAAACCTGAATCCCTTACCTTGGTCCACAGGTCCTGTCTATGTCTCTGCCTTCAAGGCCTTCACTCCCCCTTTATGCATGTTGCTCCGGCCATGCGCAGTTAGAGCACGCCACACTCGTCCCCTGCTGCTCCGGCCACACGCAGTCAGAGCACGCCACACTCGTCCCGTGCTGCTCCGGCCACACGCGCAGTCAGAGCACGCCACACTCGTGCCCTGCTGCTCCGGCCACACACAGTTAGAGCACGCCACACTCGTCCCCTGCTGCTCCGGCCACGCGCGCAGTCAGAGCACGCCACACTCGTCCCGTGCTGCTCCGGCCACGTGCAGTCAGAGCACGCCACACTCGTCCCGTGCTGCTCCGGCCACGTGCAGTCAGAGCACGCCACACTCGTCCCCTGCTGCTCCGGCCACGCGCGCAGTCAGAGCACGCCACACTCGTCCCCTGCTGCTCCGGCCACGTGCAGTCAGAGCACGCCACACTCGTCCCCTGCTGCTCCGGCCACGCGCGCAGTCAGAGCACGCCACACTCGTCCCCTGCTGCTCCGGCCACGCGCGCAGTCAGAGCACGCCACACTCGTCCCGTGCTGCTCCGGCCACGTGCAGTCAGAGCACGCCACACTCGTCCCGTGCTGCTCCGGCCACGTGCAGTCAGAGCACGCCACACTCGTCCCCTGCTGCTCCGGCCACACGCAGTCAGAGCACGCCACACTCGTCCCGTGCTGCTCCGGCCACGCGCGCAGTCAGAGCACGCCACACTCGTCCCCTGCTGCTCCGGCCACGCGCGCAGTCAGAGCACGCCACACTCGTCCCGTGCTGCTCCGGCCACGCGCGCAGTCAGAGCACGCCACACTCGTCCCGTGCTGCTCCGACGCGCAGTCAGAGCACGCCACACTCGTCCCCTGCTGCTCCGGCCACGCGCGCAGTCAGAGCACGCCACACTCGTCCCGTGCTGCTCCGACGCGCAGTCAGAGCACGCCACACTCGTCCCATGCTGCTCCGGCCACGCGCGCAGTCAGAGCACGCCACACTCGTCCCATGTTGCTCCGGCCACGCGCAGTTAGAGCACGCCACACTCGTCCCGTGCTGCTCCGGCCACGCGCAGTTAGAGCACGCCACACTCCTTCCCATCTGTAGTAGGCTGAAAATTGCACTCTCCCTCCCTCCAAAATATATCTTTCCCTAATCCCTGGAACCTGTGGATGTTTTCTTATCTGGCAAAAAAGGGCGGGGGAGGAGATGTGATTTTTTTTTTTTTGGCAGATGAGTTTAATTATGTGTCATGAGATAGGGAGATGGGCCCTAAACGTCATCACAAGTCCTTATAAGAGAAAGGCAGAGGGGGCTTATTCAGACAGTCGTCGAGGAGATGTGAAGATGCTGGCCTTGAAGACGAGAGATTCAGACAAAGGCCAAGAAATGCTGGCGCTGCCAGAGGCTGGGACAGGCAAGGAACGGTTTCTCCGGGGAAAACACGGCTGGAGAGCACCTTGTCTTCAAACCTAAGACTATGAGAGAGAGCATTTCTGTTGTTTGAAACCTCTAGGTTTGTGGTCATTTGTGACAGGAACCATCGGAAATTAATATACTATGAGGCTTTTATGGTTCCTTCTGTTTGCAGCTTATTTCTTTGAGACCTTTTTATATCTATTCTTTCTTGTTCCTTAAGACTCAGTTGAAATGCCACGCCCCAGGAAGGACTCCTTTGACCGCTGGAGCTAAGGTAGCTAGCTCTGGTCAGACATTCTTCATCACATCAAATGCTTTATTTTCTTCATCAAAAACATTATATTTTTTTCTTTGATTTGCTCGTTATCTTATTCAGCACATAAAACAGTCTCTGGCATGCAGCAGATGTTTGCTAAATATTTGTTAAAGGAAGGAAGAAAATAAGGAAAGAGTATTGCTAATTGCCTGGTAATAAAGAATTTAATAAACATCTAAGCTTTCGAAAGAGCTTTAGCTCCTATGGTGAATATTTTCTATAGATAGGGCTGTCTATTTATAGTCCTGTAAATAAAATATGGGGTACCCAGTTACATATGAATTTCAGATAAACACAAAGAATCTTTAGTATAAGTATGTCCTATGAAATAAGTATGTCCCACCAAATATTGCTCAGCATAGACTTAAACTAAAAATTATTAATTATACAAAATCAAAATTTAAATGTAGCTGGGCATCTTGTTTTACTTTTTTTTTTTTTTTTTTTTTTACATATTTGTAGATTGTAACTGTAGAACACCACAGCTCTCTGTCATAAACAGAGATTATTATCCTGTCAGGAGATAAGGGGATTCATTAAAAAAAAATCTTTTGAAAATCTTCTCTCCTGTAATTCTTATTGAAAATCTCAGAAGTGTACACAAAGCAGTCAGTTTACCCTTCTCTCTCTTCCTCATTGACGCACCTCCCAGGAGGGAAGGCACCTGCTGGGGTAAGACAAGCCCTGGTGGTTTCACGCTCTCTGTGTGCATGATGCCAGAGCTGGGTGTGGATTGATTCTGCCTGGTGGGACCATTTACATATGTGAAGGCTCTGTGAGTATCTGGGATAGTTTTCATTCCCTGTATAAAGTGCTGGGGGGGGGGGGCAGTGTGATGAGATTTTGCGTCTGCATCCTTTACTTACCCCCTACCTCCTTATTCCCCTGGGTCCTGGCTGATAAACAAACAAAAGGGGGATTGACAGAGGGGATGAGATATCACTGGATCTTTTTGGTCATGATCAGCTTGGAAACTGGGGCCTCTCACTGCCCACCCCAATCCAATGGCAGACATAGCCCTGCAGACCACATGCCCAGCTGGTCTGTGCTGAGAGAGAATGGAGAAGGCCCCGGCAGGGGCAGGCCCGCCTTCTGTGCTGACACAGAGACACCAGATGAGCTGCCCTGTGCCATGTGAGCAAGAGGCCATGCATCATGTGTGCAGTGGCTGTTAGCATGCCAGGTCCTCTCAGTAGAGAGCCGCCGAGACCCTCCAATCTGAGCAACCAGAACTCTTCCTATGAGGAGAGGGAGTGTGGGGAGAGGGGGTGGACACTCCTTCTCTAGCACTTCCTATCACAAGTGTTTGTGGATGTTCCCTTTTCTTTGGGTCAAGGAGGGAATATGAAAAGAGGAACATAATTACTTCTCCCTAAACTACTGCTTCAGGGGAAGCACATATTTATAGGACAGGGTTGTCATTGCCATTGATAGATGTGAGCAACCTTTAAAGCTGCCAACATGAGAGAGTCGCTGTGAGAACAAATCGCTCCCACTGGGCAGCAGAATTGCTCCACCGCCCCATAGACCACATTCCAATAGTCGTGTTTACCTCGACATCCCTTGGAAATCTAAAAATAGGGGGTTCTATGTTGAAAGACTGCCCATCAGTAAAGAACAGAGGGTGCTAGCCCTGCAGATGCACAACCCTAAACTCCATGCCTCAGTTTACCTAGTCATACAGTGGGGTCTCAATCCTGCTCAGTTCTTCTCAATGAGTTTGCCTATCACAATAGAAAAATGCCCTAGAAGAAGAAATTGAAATAATGACTAAAAATTAAAATCACTAGAGCAACATAGTTTTCTTTTTAATACACAAACAAGGTTCCCCTCAATCATCTCAGGAGAAGGGGAAAGAAAAGACATGTCTTAATGAGGCCCCACCCCCATCTTCCACAGATTTCCCTGGAATTCTGTATTAAATAAGATGATCACAAAGACAATCTCTTTTCTCTTCAGGATCAACTTAGAATAAGTGTTGTGATTGTTTTCTAAAAATGCATTAATTTCACATTTTAAAGAAGACACTGAGCCCTAGTGGTTACGAATAAAATTAAGTGTAGTTTTCAAAGACAACCTTTAAGAACTGAACCTGAAGTGAATTTGCTCTTCTGGACCATTAAGATTTCTAATAGGTAACTTTCCCAACTCTACTCTGATGCCTCAAAAAAGTAAATGTAAGTCTGGTGGATGAACCCATGCAGTTGGATTATTTTATTTCTTTAAAAGGTCATTAAGATCTGGATCAAGTTTTGTATAAGAAATTTCTCAAGTTTAGCTTCACAATACTTTTTACATGCTTCTCCTTCTGTAAGTTTCTTGCAATATTTGAGACTCCTTAAATACATTTATACATTTGAAAATTCTCTATAATATATAATCAAAAGACTAATTAAAAGAATTAATTATGGAAAAGCAATCTTATACATTTAATTTTTATTCTTTCTAATTAGAAATATGTATATTCATTATGAAAATCTCAAGGTGTATAAAGTAAAACAGAAATTTCCCTTCCTTTGACTCCAATTCTATACTTCAGAGATACCCATGGTTAACAGTTGACATGTGTCTGTTCAGATTTTGTTTTCCTACAAACATAGAAACATTTATGTAAATATATTTTAATTTACTTTATTATGAAAATTTCAAACTTGAAGAAATATAATATTATAATGAGCTAATATAAGTCTATCACCCAACTTCAGCTGTTATCGATTTACAGTCAATCTTGTTTCATCTATACTCCTACCTACTCTCTTCCAATCCTCAGTGGATTATTTTTAAGCAAATCTAAAACATAATAACATTTCATTAGTAAATACTTTAGCATTTATCTCTAAAAGATAAGAACTTTTTTTTTTTTTTTTTTCATCCTCATCCTCACCCATTTTTTTGTTCAGGTAGAATGGGAGGGAGAGAGAGGAACAGAGAGAGAGAGAGAAACATCGATGTGAAAGGGACACATCGAGTGGTTGCCACCCGCACAACCAACCAGGGCCGGGGACAAACTGCAACTGAGATACATGCCCTTAGCGGGAACCGAACCCGGGTCTCTCCGGACCGCAGACCGATGCTCTAACCGCTGAGCCAAACCGGCCAGAGCTAAAAGATAAGAACTTTTAAAAAACCATTGCCACACCCCAAATTTTCTAAATAAATAACTCTAAATAATGTCAACTTCCTCTTGTTCAAATTTCCCCAATTTTATATAATCATCTCTCAGTGTCTGTGGGGATTGGTTTCAGGACCCCTCAAGGAAACCAAAATCCAATGATGCTCAAGTCTCTTACATAAAGTGGCATAGTATTTACATATAACCTATGCATATCCTCCTGTGTACTTTAAACCATCTCTAGATTACTTATAATACCTAATTCAATGTAAATGCCATGTACACAGTTGTTATACTGTATTGTTTAAGAAATAATGACAAGAAAAAAAATGTCTGTACATGTTCAGTTCAAATGAAACCATCGTAGGCCTAATTACATAGCAACGGCATAACCAATATTTCTGATCCCTGTTTGGTTGAACTCACAGATGTGGAACCTGTGATTAGGGAAGGCCAATTATATATACGTTTGTTTGTTTTTCTTTTCTTTTTTTCTTTCTTTAACAAAAACAGAACTAGACATAGTATATACAACTTGTGGAAAAATTTAAACTTTGAAGAAAGATATTCGAACAAATAATATGGTCGAGATCCAAAGATACTCTTGAACTTATGTTTTATACCCCTTCTATTAATTAATAAAATCCTAATCATCTAACATTCATACTCACTCCCCCCCGAAATGCACAAGTGGCCAGTAAGGTCAAACATCTCTTCATGTGCTTCTTTTCCACCCGCACAGGGCGGAGCAGATGTAGGTTCACAGTTGTGAGTTCTGAAACACAGAGTTTATTCTTGTATTATTATTCGTTAATTACTGTATTACTTTCCATAGGGACAACTGTAAACCTTTGCCATGCCCTGTCTATCCTTTCATCAGCGAAATGTTTCGTGTCTTCCACCTAATTGAATTGTTTTTCTTTTTCCCCTGTGTAATTTTGAGAATTCTTTGTATACATGTGGTTCGCAAATATTTTTTTCCAGGTTCTTGCTTATCTTTTCATCCTCTTAACAGACTCTTGCACATACCCAAGTTTTCAGTTTGATACAGTTCAATTTATCTATTTTTTTCCTTTACGAGCCTTGCTTTTGGTATCATGCCTAAGAAGGTATCATTAAACCTTAGGGCTCAGAAGTTTCTCCTATGGTATCCTCTAAAAAATTTTGTTTTAAATATAAGTTCATGATTTATTTTGAGTTAATTTTTGCATAAGGTATGAGACTTAGATTAAGGTTCATTGCTACTTCCGCTGACCATTGGCCTTGACCCCGGCTTAGACCTTCTGCAGGCCCCATGTGCTGCCTTGAGACAGGTTTTCTTACGGCTGCTGCTGTGATTCTCTCTGCACGACTCTGCTGTGAGTAGTGGCACAGTTCAGTGTGCAGGCTGTTACCTCAGCCTTGTCGGGGATGTGTCTTCCCTGGGCCCGTGTGTGCTTCCCCACCCCACTTTCCCCATACACACGGCTACCTTCAACTGTCGTAATAGCCTATGAGTCTCCCGCCTGCTCCCCCTCAAGGCCGTGGACATCCTGTTGTTCTCCTCTGCCCCTCATCTCTTGACCCAGGCGTCCGCGGGTCCGCAGCCTTCCTGCAGCTCTCCTGCGCCAGTGCCCACCTGCTCTCTGAACAATGTCACCACCCGGCCGTGCCCTCAGGAAGATGAGACAGAGACCAGTCCCCCGGGCATCCCCCAGAGGAGCCAGAAAGGGGCCCCAAGGGAGGTACCAGCAGTCGGGCCTTCTCCCACCAATCACCCCTCAGCTCTCTGGAGAGGAATGGATTTGGGGGGCAGAAACGCCATGAAATTTCCTACCCTTTTGAGTGCGACCTTTCCTGGTGAGGCTTTTACTTGTTTGCTGCAATGTTGGTTCTGCAAGTGACTGTTTATTTGGTGTTTCTGTGAGAGAACAGGCTTGAGAGCTCACTGGTCTGCAGTCTTGCGGAGTCATTCTGCTAGGTTCCCTTAGACGTAGGTAACCTTGCGTCTTCTTGGAAATATGTCATAAATTGAATACGTAAGATAAATTCACATCATTTAAGAGGGAAACAAATGATAGAATATTAACATATTTGTGCTTCAGAGATGTGAGTAGATTTCCTTGAGAGATTAGTGCTCAGAGTAAGTGCAAAGAGGTGCTGAATGGCGGTGGTTTAAACAGCTAAAGACCTGGGAGACCGGATGTGTTAAAAGGACCTCCAAACAACCTTCGGTTAAACAGAGAGTAGTAAGAGAATATTTAGTGACTGTGTTGTAACATTGGGATATTAAAGTGAAATTGTTTTTACAAATTTTTTGTTTTGCAAAATGGGGTTTTCATCAGTTAGGCATATGCTCATTAGACCTCAAATTTATCTGAGGTCTAATAAATTTGGTTACTTTTTCTCATATGGGAAGTCAAGAGATAGATTCAGGCATTGGTTCAGCAACTCAGGTGGGTGGGTGTCAGCACCCTTCTGGCCTTACCCCCTGGTTGTAGTTGGTTCCTGCTGCCCCACATTCAAAGCAAAAAGAAGAAGGAGAGTTGGTGCTAGTGATCAGACACTGTCAGGAAAGCACATATTTCCCAGGAATCTTCAATCCCTGGAGACTTCAAGTGTCAGCTCACGGGCCATACCATGGTCACATGGCCCTCTTTGCTGCAGAGGAGGCTGAGCAAGTGAATGTCCACATTTCCCAGTTTGTGGAGGGTGGCAGGAGACAAGGCGGTGGGAATGGTTGTTGGGTGAGCAGAACCGGCTGTGTTTCCCCAGGGATATATATATATATATTTAATCCTCACCCGAGGATATTTTTCCATTTTTTGTACAGATAGAGTGGGAGGGAGAGAGAGGAAGGGAGAGAGAGAGAGAAACATCGACGTGAAGGGACACATCGAGTGGCTGCCACCCGCACGACCAACCAGGGCCGGGGACAAACTGCAACCGAAGTACGTGCCCTTAGCGGGAACCGAACCCGGGTCTCTCCGGACCGCAGGCCGACGCTCTAACCACTGAGCCAAACTGGCCAGGGCTCCCCAGGGATATTTAATGAGCAAAATCCCACTTGGTCCTCAAGTAAGCAAGAAATTCTGTGCCTTTATTTTATCACACAGTTTCTTAGTCTCTAGAGTATTCTAATGGAGAGGGGCATACACAAAGTGTATTCCTCAGTGTCTATTTTAAGATGAAGTTTTATATTTTGGAACAAAAGCATACTTTACTTCTTTTCCCCTATTAACAATTTTAACAACATTCTGACTTATTAACTCATTCAGCCAACATTTATTAGTCATTATCTGTGTGATAGTAATTATAGTAGATAATGATAATTCAGAGATAGATAAGATCCCCAGCCTCAAGTGGTTCATAGTCCAGAAGTTAAACACTTAGGTGTGAACAGTTATGTACATACAATTACAATGTATTTGTAAAGAGCTCTGATGAGCATATATGGTGATGTGTACATCCAGCTCTGGTGACACACATATCCTTTGTCTATGGATAATCAATCTTTTGAGCTTGTCCTCTTTGCTAGGAGATCCAGGAAGATCAGTTTAAGATGCCTCTAAGTTCCTTAAGCAAATGTCACTTTGTAATGACACTAACTTTACTTAATCTTTGTACTGTTCCCTAAAGTCATTGTAGGTCTTTTGTATAAGGCTAGCTTACCCACCTTGATGATAACATAGCAGTTTGAATTTCGGTACTCATGCTATGCTTGGAAACTAAGAATAGGATGGGCAGTTAGCTTATATCTGAACAGGGTTGGAGCATTTCTGTGTCTGATTTACTTGATGTACTGGGCTCTGAGTAAGAATAAGAATGTGAGTCAGAACTGCACCAGGCAGCCTAGCACCGAGCAGCCTTGTTTCAGGGCCGCTGAGATCCACTGCTCCAGCTCAGACGACGTGGAATGATTCCCCCTCACTTCCCTGCTATCAGCAGCTCACACTGGAATCAGAAGAAACTTGAATTCCTCTTCTTGGCTAGGACTTCTCCCTTTCCCCCAGTGGGTCACAAGAGACCAGGGCATGACATTACAGCGTGCTTTTCTTGACCTGCTTTGTGACTCGGTGTCTCTGTGCAGAAGTCCCTCCTTTAGAAAGAAGTCCACAAACTCCAGCCCATGGACCACATACTGTAGTTCTGTCATCCATGAGCTAAGAATGGTTTCTGTACTTTTTATTGGTTGAAACACTCAAGGAGAGGATTTTTGGATGATGTATGAAAATTATATGAAATTCAAAATTCAGTGCCCACAAATGAACTTGAATTGAGACACAGCCCTGTTCATCGTGTGCACATTGTGTGTGCTTTGAGCGACAATGGCAGAGTGGGACAGTTGTGACAGGGACTGTATCTGTCATCGGCAAAGCCTAAAGTATTTACTATCTGGCCTTTTACAGAGAGTGTTTGCCAGCCTCTGAATTAGCAGAAAATTTCCCCTGTGGATATAGAAAAGAAGTCTGTAATCACAGGGCTGTGCTGCACCAACCAGTTGGCGCTGTCTATCCTGCCAGTCTTCTGAGATGTAGGGACATTTGGCGCCTTGGCCCACCACAGCGATGAGCAGGCAAAAACAGAACTGTTTTTTCAAATAATTTGTATTTATTTATTTGATGTGGAACCAGATAGATAAATATAGACATAGATATCAATATAACAATATATATAATATAAACATAATGTGTGTGGTGTGGCTATAGGTTTGCCCCTGCAGTCCCAGCCCCTCACCGTCTCTGCATCTGTGCTCTTAGTTAGAAGGACTCCAGTTCACTGCGAGGAGGGCTCTCCATGACCCAGGAGGTCCATTGTTCTCACCTTAATAAATGGCACCGATCATCCCTATAAATAAAAAACCAGCAATGTCAACTGTAACAGTCATTCCTCTCCTTTATCCCCACATTCAATCCATCACCAAACTCCATCATACCTATCTCCTAAAAGTCGTGCCCAAGTGTCCTTATCTTTCCCTTTCTACCGCCCCCACCCTACCCAATGCTCCTACCACCTGGACTCCTGGACAAGCCTCCGGTGGTATTGTTCGCGCTGCCTCCCACCGACCACTCTCCACAGAGCAGCCAGAGTAGGCTTTTGCCAACATAGCTCTGGCGTGAGATTCCATGACTTCAGATCTTCCGATGTCTTCCCATTGACGGCCTCTTCCAGCCTCTCTTACCTCCTCTGCCTCGGACCCAACCTCACTGGTCTCCCTCCGGTCCCTCCACTGGGCAGTGCTCTGTTCTAGCTCGGGGCCTGCACGCCTGCTAGGTCCGGCCTTCTCCGCCCTCTTTGCCTAACGATTCCTTTTATTCTTTGGTTCTCAGTTTTCATTTACAAAATGAAATTCTGAGTACTTATTGTGATCCAGATGCTGTGCTAAGAACTCAGAATACAGGTATGGAGAAGACAGAATCCTGTCCCACAGACTTTATATTCCAACAGGGGATACTGGCGTCAAACAAATCATCCTCAAACAATGAGTTAATTAGTTTTGTGCTAGTGCTAGGGAGCTGAAATACAGCAAGATTTCAGAGAGTAAAATAGGGGTCTTGATCTAATGTTGGGGACACAGGGAAAACTTTGTGAACCTCAGAGGACGAGCAGTTATGGTCTGGATAAGGGAGATAACAGAATTCAAAGCCAAGGGAAAAGCTTGTACAAAGGTTCTGAGACCGAAAAGAATGGAAAGAGGTCCAGTTCCAGAACGTGAAGAGTAAGAGAGATGATGACTCACAATATGCTGAAAATAGAGGCAGGACCTAGATTATGCAGGGTCTCATAGTCCCTGTTAAGCATTTTGGCCATTAAGGAATTTAGGCTTAAGTGTCCCTTCCCCCAGGAAGCCTTCCTTCATTCTCCAAACTGGAGGCAAACAGCCCCTGCCCCTATCCCTAGCTCTGACATCACACACACATTATTCCATAGTCTCTCCTCCTTTTTAAACAAATCCTCACCCAAGAATATGTTTTCATTGATTTTTAGAGGAGGGAGGAAAGGGGAGAGACAAAGGGAGGGAGAGAGAGAGAGAGAAAAGAGAGAGAGAGAGAGAAGGAAATATCGATGTGTGACAGAGAAACATTGATCTGTTGCCTCCCATACATGCATGACTGGTAATTGAACCCGCAACCTAGGTATGTGCCCTGACCGAGAATTGAGCCTATATCCTTTTGGTGTACAGCACAACGCTCCAACCAATCGAGCCACCCGGCCAGAGTGCTCTGCTTCTTTGCTGGCCTTATTGCCTGTCTGTTTGCCCTACTAATCCAAGAGCATGAGGTTAAGGACCTTGTCTGTCTCTTCCATCACTGTTTCCTCTGTGCCTGGCACTGTGCTTGTAACAGAAGAGCTCAATATACACACATTGAATGAATGAATGAATGAATGAATGAATGACCCTTCTTTTCTCTTATTGTTCAATCATGGGCTCTCCTAGTGCTTCCCAGAAGTATGAAGGTCACCAGATGTTCTGGCAGTGGCCTTATTTATAGATTATTCTTTTTGATCATTGGAATAGCCTCTCACCTGCTCCCTGACTTCCATTCTCCTGCCTCTCCAGTCTATCCTTCTCACTACTGACCGAACTACTATTCTAAAGTAAAATTTGGATCATGTCTTAAAATATATATTTTTACCCTCAAATACCTTCCATCACTCCTCAGTGCCCACAAAATACAATTCAAACTCCTTTGTTGCTCTCTCAGACCCTCTGTGAATTGGCCTTGACCTATCTTTCCAGGTTCATCCATTCATCATTTCACACGTCTGGAGCTCCAATCAAGCAGGCTTCCCCAGCATATCAGGTGCTCAGGCATGCCCAACTCTGGTGGTTGTGCCAAGCAGGGGTGCACATCTCTCTCTCTCCTCTACCTGTCAACATTGGCTCATCCTTTGCCTCCCACCTGGATCCCAGCATCCTGTTCTTTTTAATCTGTTTCCATAGCCCAGTGGTTCTCAAGATGTGGTCCCTGACTAGCAGCGAACTTGTTAGATATAACAATTCTCAGGTTTCACCACAGACTTTCTGAAAAAATTAAGGGTGGGGTAATCTGTGCTTGAACAAGCCTTCCAAGTGATTCTAATGCACATTGACACTTCTCTAGCATGTGGCTGTATTTCCAGTTTAGGATTTTAAAGTTTAGTTTAGACCTCATTAAATTTCAGTTAATAGTTTACTTCTCAGTATCCCTTATTAGAATGTAAGTAGCCTGAAAGCAAGAACCTGATCTTGTTTTATTTCCACCGTAGTGAAATCAAGTGGCAGTGAAATACTGGGTAGTTTGGGGTAGTTGAGGCTACTCCTTTTATTCCTAACACAATTTAAGTTTTCCTTCTCTGCAAATAAATGTATTTGGAAAGAAAGATATATTATAATATATATATTTCACTATAGTAATTAATTCACCTGCAATATTTTCAATAATAGATCCTGGACTCAAATGTCAGGAGCCTGATACAAAGAATGTGTTTTAAGGGGAGACTGATTTGTCTTGCCTAGTTAGGATTTAGGTTTTTCTGCAATGCTTCTCAGAGTTCAACATGAATATGAATCACCTGGGATCTTTGTAAACCATAGACTCCCGAGTCAGTAGGTCTTTGGAGAGGCCAAAAGTCTGCATAGCCACAAACTCCCAGGTGCTGCTGGTGCTGCTGGTTGACAGGTACCCAGAGAAAATTTTACAAATGACCTATCTTCTTGCAAACTGGCTTTGTAGTTTCTTCTAGCACAGGGAGATTTAGTATGGGTGCTTCTTTGTGGTATTTTTATTCATGAATGGGTCAAAGGCCCCGGCCAACAGTTGTCCACCCTGGTTGCACTTTTGAGTCACCTGGCGGTGCTTTTAAGAAATACCAGTGCCCAGGCCCTGCTCTCTGAGAATTGGATGTAATGAACCATAGCCCTAGGCAATGGAGTGAAACAGGTGCATAAATTGCTGTTGAGTTCTACAGAGCAGACCTATGAAATGTCTGCCCTTGAGAAGCTTTTTGTTTAAGTGATAAGATGATACAATGCATATTAATTAGGACTTAACAATAAAAGGAAAACATGAAAAGTAAACCTTGTTTTTTGTTTAATTAATTTATTTGTGTTACAAATGTTTCTCCTTTTCCCCCATTGGCCCCCCTTCTCCCAATCCTGCCCCCGCATCCGTCCCCAGCATTGTTGTCCATGTCCATGGTTATGCATATCTGCATATAAGTTCTGTGTTTTATCTCTTCCCTCTCTTCCCCCCCAAACCCTCTTCTGAGGTTTATCAGTCTGTACCCTACTACTATGTCTCTGAGTCTATTTTTAAACCTTGTTTTTGATATAAAATATGCCAGACCACCTACTGTTTAAGATGGAAACCAAAGAGTAGGCCCGCTAAAGTGTGTCTTTCCTCTGGAAACACTCCTAAGGAAATAATTGGAAGAATAGAAATCTTGCTTCCTGCCTGGGTGATCATTATTTGTGTGGTGTGGAACATTTACAGACATTATTAAGCTGTAGCATCTTGGGTTCATTCCAGTTCCCTATTCCTTCCCTTGCCATGGCATCATGAGACATCATGCCCTGGGCATGTTGCTTTTTGGTGCCTCCCATAAAAGCAGGGAGAGCATATTGGGTTGGGTCAACGGAACGTCACAATGCAGAGACATTAATTTTTCTTTAGTGACTTTGCTTGTCACTGCTGCCATTCCTCAATAAATCACACCAAGGATAGCAGAAGTTCTGACTTACCCCCAAAAGATCTGGGGTACAGTTCAGATATCTGCATTTGTTCATAATAAACACAGGCAATTCACTGACCTCCTGGTTTAAGGAGACTAGAAAGTGAAACAGATCATGTAGATACATTTTGCCCAGGACATGTAAGTTTAAGTGCTCTCTATCAAGTCAACATCTGAAACATGCCTCATCTGATTACTTCTTGGATGGAGTTGTTACTGTTTAACTGGAAATTAAGGACACAATGGTTAGTATTTTGTAAAGTCAAAGATTCAATTTAAATACTTTGAGAATGTGATATTTTCTTTTTTGTTTAAATGATTTCTTTTATGAAATGATGGTGATAATTGGTTATCTTTGGATTTTTTTTTTCTTAGCAAAATAAAAAGTAGGAAATTGGAAGTGAGAAATCTTCCGTTTATTCCCAATTTTGATGGGGTGCAGAATACTCATGATATATGAATCCAAAGCTAGAAAACCACCTTTCCAATCTACTGACTTCACTCCATGTGAATAAATCAAACTTAGAAGAAGACGAATATTAGCTGTAGTCACAGGCCCTTCCCAGTGGCTGATAGGACAAGCAAAATATGCCCTAAATAAAACTATACTAATTAGGTGCTATACCTTAGGGCCATATTGTGCCATCAGATTTTTTTTATAACTTCATCTTAAGTCACGAGGCGGCTCTGCAGAAACCAGGGATGGATGAAATAGATGTTAGCTAAGCAAATGCAGTGTTTATAATAAACCACACCTAATCATATAAAAATGTCAAAATCACTCTCTCTAATAGTGTTATGAGGTGTTCTAAAATGAGAAGCTGTTAATTCCTCTTTCTGGGATTTCTAGCTGTCTGTCAAAATAATGGTAACATCACTTGATACGGTTTCAATATTTAAATAAAAGGTTGGTAACATCTTCACAAACATACAGTACTGCAGAATTGAGACAAATTGTACCAGTTGGCTATGAATAGACCCCCCCTGTTTAATGTCTGGAGGGGCAAGAACTCCTTCAAACCCACGTGGCAGCTGTGGATTGGCAGAAACACACTGCGCAGGGACAGGCAAGACCTGGCTGCCCGTGTGACCTGAGGCAACTCATTTAATCTTTCTGGGCTTCAGCTGACCTACAAAAAGAAGGGGTTAGATTAGATTTTTTTTTTTAAAGGACTTTACCAGCTATAAAATTCTATGATATTATTTACATTTGTATAATAACATCCCCAAATGAGGAGAAAAAATAAGTTTAAGTTGGCCAAGTTATTCCTTACCACTTTCTTAGTAAGACCGTTTTTGCGAATGAGGAAACAGACCCATACAAGGGTTAATTAACTTGCCCCAAACCACACAAAAACATTACACTTGATTTTTTTGATTCCAGAACTTTAAAATATGTGCAGATCTCCTTTTTTTTTTTTTTTTTTTTTTCCCAAAAGAGCAGCTTAAAAAAATTTCTATTATCTGTATTTTACTTTAGGCAGATAATAAAATTATTTTACCATTTTCAATTATTTCTCCTGGATTGTTAGATCCAGGAGAAATTTTCTAATTTACAATTAAAATGAACTACTTCTAAACACTAAATGCCCTGACTTCAAAGGTTTTTATATCTTGCCTTTATTTATTTATTTTTAAATCCTCAACTGAGGACATTTTTCCATTCATCTTCAGATAGAGTGGGAGAGAGAGAGAGGGAGGGAGAGAGGGAGAGAGGGAGGAAGAGAGAGGAAGGAAGACAGAGGGAGAAACATCGATGTGAGAGAGACACATCAACTGGTTGCCACCCACACAACCCCAACCAGGGCCGGGGACAAACTGCAACCGAGGTACGTGCCCTTAGCAGGAACCAAACCTGGGTCCCTCTGGTCCATGGGCTGATGTTCTAACCACTGAGTCAAACTGGCCAGGGCTATAGCTTGCCTTTGAAAGATAAACAAAAGCCAATTCAATGAGTTAAGAAACTACTTCTTTTAATCCTAATTGTTATCATAGGTACATGTGTGTGCACATGTATATGTGACAGAGGAAGAGGGTACAATGTACACTCTTGTTTTCTCCCATCACTTTTTACTCACATTCATTAAGATATAGGAGTTATCTGAGATCTATGAAACAGTTGCCCATGTGAAACCCTGCCATCCTCAGTTTTCAGACAAGGAGATTAAAGCCCAGAGGTGTTAATTGGCTTTCTCAGGTCACACAGGAAACTGCAATCAAGGCTGGATTAGAATCTTAAATTTCTTGTCCCAGATACTTTTCTTCCATTAGGCTGTGGTCTCACGGAGTCAGCTCAGACTGCCGACTCCTTTGTAGGACTGGGAATCTTAGGAAGTGCACCATTAATAATCCCCGCATCCTTGGACATGGGCACAGGTGGCATATTCCCAGGTAAAGACTGATGGGTTCTGAACAGGAAGTGAAGGAGCGTAGAGCATAAATTCACAAGAAAAGAAACTAAGGTGTAAGGACAGCCTGGATTTTACCAACCAGCTGGGGGTTTCACACAGGAATTCCTTTTTGTCCCCTGTGTTAACCACTCCGCTTCCACCAATTATTTGTTTTTACTGTGGTGCTACCCCCAGCACATATAGTGGCATCAAGACCTTGTCTCTTCTGTTTGAAATGCTTTTGTTAGTAAAAGCAGATTTCTGTGTATTTTGCAAGAACTCCTTTGGCAGTACTGCACAAATCGTATTCAAACAAGTTTCCCCAACCCTAATTAGAATATTGTTTTATTACTCTGCACATTTTCTAAATCTCACACTAATTAAATGTATATTGTACTTCATTATTACCAACAAACAACTAGCTGTACTCAAGATTTATGGCTGTGTACTGTGGTGGTTGATGACTGTATCAGCATTTCAATTTCAAATGTGTTTCGGAGGTTTAGAGCTTATCTGGAAAATTAATTGCAGTTGAAAATCTGGCACAGGCTGTTCTTACACAGACCAGCCCAGGTCCCCCCTCCAGCTCCCAGCTCCTTTTTCTGGACTGGCTGCCAGAGGGTGGAGGGAGGAGTGGAAGGGGAGGCAAAAGGAGGGTGGATGGGAGAGTGGAATGCCATCCCTTTCTCAGAGCTTTCCCACCAATCACGGGGACCTGTCTGAAGGGGAAACGAACATTCTCTCTGCTTACTGAACACGTAAGTGGACGGCGCCCTGAGCTCCCCTCGCTCCATCAGCGTGCCAGCCAGATGTTGGCTGTTGTCAACACTGGCAGCTTTTCCCCTTTGTTATTTTTTAAGCAAAGATTTCAGGGCTTTTGGGGTTGTTTTTAGTAGATTTCAGATGCAGGTTTTCAAGGATGTATTTGTTGGCTAAGAGGCAGATGGATGACCCTTGAAGGCAAATGGACATTTTTCTGCCAGCTTGTCCCTTGACTTTGCCACAGGGGTGGCAGGGAAACCTAAGACAGCTACTCTGGCCAGGGGCCTTGCAGCCCATGTAGTCAACCTTCCTGCTTTGCCAGTTTAATTGAACTCAGCCTAGGAACATGAAAGAGCAGTTTTCCAAAGATAAAACAGGGGAATGTACCTATTTTCGTTTTTTCACTAGTTTACCATGAAGGTCCTTGTAGCAGACTAGGAACTCTTTTAGCTCATCCTGAACATTAAAAAGCAAAGTATCCCTGCTGAATTCAGAGCCAGTGGCTGCAAGGAGCAGAAACCAATGAACAGCCATTTAGGTAAATGGCATCTAAGAGCTGAAAGTATAGCTGAACCTATTGCGAGTCTGGAATTGTACACTGGGAAGTTTCAGGGACCAAGATTCCCATTCTTTTCACTTCTCTCTCGTGCCCACATTGAGCTTCTCTATCTCTACACCGTGTATTTCATTTCCACCTCTTCCAGGACATCTGCTTCTCACTGTGGTCTGGTTCTTTCTTCTTGCTCATCCATCCACACAGTCCCAAACGCCCAGCCGGGAGGGTCTATATGACACTCCGGGTCCAACGACGACCACTATTGCTACAGTTTTGCCATCTCAGTTTCAGTGACGAAGAGAGGCTCTAATTTTTATCCGTGTGGGTCAGTGTCTAGCCGAGGCCAAGTCAGTTTTGATAGACGTGATGGCACCATGAACATTAGATCATGACTGTCTTTTGCAGAGTCTATGAGAGCAGTATTGCTAAAGAAGAGGGTGTTGGCTGGGCACAGAGGCACCCATCTCAACTGTGATATAAGACCCAAGATTATGTGTACAAACACACACTAGAAATGGCTTAATGACAGGCAAGAGGTAGCATATGTGAAAGATGGCTAACATGCATTGGTTAATTCAGTGGCTCCTAAATATTAGAGGGCATAAACACCCTCGCAGGACTTACTGAAAATGCAGATGCCAGAACTCCTGATTGAGTGGGGCGGTGAACAGGAACCAATATTGTTTAATAAGCCCTTCAGGTAAGTCTGATAAAAGTGGTCCTCATATTCATTTTGAGAAACCTGGTTTCTCAGCTGATTTTTAAATTTATTTTAAAAAATATGTTTTTACTGCCCTGGCCGGTTTGGCTCAGCGGTTAGAGCATCGGCCTGCGGTCTGGAGAGACCCGGGTTCGGTTCCCGCTAAGGGCATGTACCTCGGTTGCAGTTTGTCCCCGGCCCTGGATGGTCGTGCGGGTGGCACCCACTCGATGTGCCTCTTTCATGTCGATGTTTCTCTCTCTCTCTCCCTCTTCCTCTCTCTCCCTCCCACTCTATCTGTGCAAAAAATGGAAAAATGTCCTCGGGTGAGGATAAAAAAAAAATATATATGTTTTTACTAATTTTAGAAAGAGGAAAGGAGAAGGAGAGAGAGCGAGAGAGAACCATCAATCAGCTGCCTCTTGTACACCCCCTACTGGGGATCGAGCCCACAACTCAGGCATGTGCCCTGACCAGGAATTGAACAGGCAACTCCTGGTGCATGGGACCACACTCAACAACTAAGCCATGCTGGCCAGGGCTCTCAGCTGGTTCTTAACGTGAGTTCAGGTAATAACAAGTAATTTGTGGTGAAGAATTTCCTTGGTGACAGTTAGTTATGGTAATATATAGGGACTTCCGACTTCCCCACAGTGACCAGAACAGGTTAGGTAGTGAAAATGAATTGCATCCTACGTCTGCGCTTCGACTAGGATTTAGTGATGTGCATGTATTAAACAGTTCAGGAGCCTATTCAGAGAAACCCCAAGTGCTTTCATTTTACTAGATGTAGTTCCTGTGTGAAAAATAAAAGGTACGTTAATTATGAAATAACACAGTCGTATTAATAATGCCATACCCGCCAGCGCTCAGGTGAAACACGCCTGGGTTGATTGTGTTAGCTTGCCTGGGAGGATTGATACTAGACCGTCAGGAGCAACGTGAAAGAGGTTCCAGTGCCGTTATTCCTATCTCACAGGAGCATCATTAGGGAGGATAATTTAATTTCTTTCATCCTTGTTTCCAGGGTTTCATCTCTTCCTGAAAATGCTAATTTTAAAGAGCACAGATTTATAATTTTCATCCCCAAAGTTAAAAATTCACTTCGAGCTTGCCAGCGTGCTGTTTCACATGTGTTTAAGAATGGTTGTAGGTTTGCTGTTGGGCCAAGTATCTCCCTGATAGTACCCGGGGTTCAGCATGTTTTGTTGGATGGAAAGAAAAGCAGTCGAGGAAGAGTGAAATTAAAAAGAAATTAAGATACGAGCTTTGTACAGCCAAGTACATCATCTTCTCTCCACACGAAGCACAGAGGGCGGCTTTGCCAGGCGCACACGGGCGCCTGGCACCTGTGCTCATTTAAGTGATTACACATTCAACAACATTTGAATGTGTGATGTGCAATCATTTGAATTGCTCATTATACATTAAAATAAACCGACACAAACACAGCTCGTTCTCAGCTGCTTCTGAGAAACTAAGTCAAGTAAATGAAAGAATGAAATGAAGGTGATACTAGGCTGAAGATCTGCCATACAATAGAGTCAGAATTTGGAATGTTGTCTTTGACCAGGATCACATAATGTTGAATGCCACTGTGGAGTTAGAAAAGCAGCAAAAGGAAGGAGCATGCCTGCTCCTGCCTGGCCCACCACACCTGGGCGTACTTCCTGCTGGGCTATGGGCACCAGTGCAGAGGACCATGCAGCACAAAGGGAAACAGTGAAAAGACAAAAAAAAAAGCAAGTGGGAGGCATGGAGGCCTCAGGGGAAGCACAGGTGTTTTTCCGGGCTCTGCCATCATGGTTCCTATCTCTGACCCACACCCCTTCACCTATAGCTGATAATATCTACAGCCCATGTGAATGGAGAGTCTGACCCCATCAATCCCCGAAAATTGTTTCCAGGTTTATCATCATGACAAATCCAAAAGTGTCTTCCTTCTTCCCTTTCTTGAACTGATAGCATTTGAAATGGAAGAACCCGCACTCCCGCCTCCTACCTGAGACATCTTCACTTGCCTTCCACAGTAGCAGTGTTCAGTTTTCCTCCTTTCTCAAGACAGTGTCTTCTGAGCCTCCACCTCTTCCCCCTTCTCTGTTCAATGTTTGAATGATTGACAAATGCCAGAGCCTGGTTTGGGTGATCAGCTTTTGAGGGGATCATATTCAGTCTTATACATACATGCAAATGAATCTTGGTCTAAAGGCATCCTTGAACTCCATGAGTATATACCCAATGCTGACTTGATATTCTGAGTTGGAAGTCTTATTAAGATCTGAAACTTAACGTGGTGAAAACAGATCTCTTAATTTTATACAGACCTCTTCTAGTCAATATCATCTCCACCTACCTAGTTGCCCAGGCAAAAAATATAAGTTATTTTCAACTCCTGCTTTTACCTCTCTTCATCCTAGATCAAATCCACAATGTTTCCCAAATCCACCAGGTGTCAACTGCCATTATCCTTCATCCTGATGGCTAATAGATTCTTTCCTAGTAGAAGCAAGAACATTTCCCCCCCCAGTTTTCTCTGTCTTTACTGATATTACCTCATCCATTCACCATCAGGTTTTTCCTGGCTACTACATTTGCATTTTAATTGATGTCCTAACTCTGCAACCAAAGGGGTCCTATGAAAATACAAATCAGATTTGACACATCCTATAGTAGCTTCCTATTACAGTTAGAATAAAATTTGAGCTGATCGTGATCTACAAATCCTTAAAAGATCTATTCCTCAATTCTATGACCACATTGTCTACAATTCTTAATTTTACAGAACGTTCTTTTAAAAATTTAAATCAGAGAAACCTGAAAAATGGCAGTGGAGTGAATGGAAGCTACATAGACCATCTCCCAGGACCAAACTGGAATTACAACGAAAATAAAGACAAATAGTCAGGAAAAAGCAACAGAAAAGCAGCTTGGAGGACCACATAACCAGGGACACTGACTCAATCTTGGTAGGATTGTGGAGGCGCGAGAGTGGGCTGGCAGCCCATAGACCACATCGGTTTTAGCTGTGAGCAGTGCCCTCGGATTAAGCTCCCAAGTGGCTCCACAGCGCAGAGCCGGGATAGAGGCTAAAATAGCAGCAACCACTCACCTTGGGCTCCAGCAGAGGAAGAGCAGACTGGACTGGAACTGTGTGGGAACACTAGGGATTTGGAGGGCCCTCAGAGCTTTTGCTGAGTTGCGGCCACACAGGACAGTGGTCATTTTACTCCTTCCCAGGGCTCTGGGGAGAGGTAACGGCCCCTCCCTTGGAGATTCAACCCCACCCGGTGGCCATTGAAATGCAAATTGAGGCCCATTAACAACCAGCATCTGCTCCACCCTTGAGAAATCCCCTTACACTGAGCATCTGAGGGAGTTTTTCATTCAACTGAGAAGCTAAGGCTCTTTAGGTAACCGCTACTGATAGCCTCCAGGCAAAAAGCTAGAGGATAACTGTACCATTCCTGGGCTAGTAACTCTAACCAGAAAACTAAGACTTGACAGTGATGTTTAACGTGGGTCCTCCCTGGCTCATCCAAACCCAGGAGAGAGAGCCATAAGCAGCAAAACATCAAAACCTACAGGGAAAATTTGGCAGACTCAAAAGCCCACTGTGATAGTCAAAATGGTGAAACGCAGAAACAAAATCCAAATGAAAGAACAAGAGACCTCTACCAAAGAACAGATAAATGAGGCGCAGTTAAGCAAGTTAACAGAACTAGAATTCAGAGCCATGATCTTGAGGAAGCTCAACAGCATGTGTAAGGACATGAGCACCATGAGTAAAGACATAGAAATGTTGAAAATCAACCAGCTGTAAATTAAAAACCATCAAGAAGAAATGAAGAATGACATAGCAGAAATAAAGAACACATTGGAAAGTCTAAACAGCAGAGTAGAGGAAGCGGAGGACTGGATCAGTGAATTAGAAGATAGGGTAGAAAAAAATCAACCAATCAGAAAACCAAAGAAAAAAACAATTTAAAAACAGGAAGACAGCTTAAGAGAACTGTGGGACAACTGGAAACATAATAACATTCGCGTCATAGGAGTCCCCGAAGAAGAAGAATATGAGCAAGGGTTAGAGAATATATTTGAAGAAATAGGGACAGAAAATTTCCCTAATTTGGTGAAGGAAGAAGGCATTCAAGTTCAAGAACCACAGAGAGCCCCAAGTAAGAAGAACCCAAACAGGCCCACACCAAGACACATAATAATCAAAATGCCAAAAATTAAAGACAAAGAGAGAATCCTAAAAGAAGCAAAAGAGAAGCAACAGGTTACCGACAAAGGAAACCCCATAAGGCTCTCAGCTGACTTCTCAACAGAAACACTACAGGTCAGAAGGGAATGGCATGAGGTAATCAAGGTCATGAAAACCAAGGATCTGAATCCAAGACTACTCTACCCAGCAAGGCTATCATTCAAAATAGAAGGTCAAATAAAGAGCTTCCCAGATAAAAAAAGGCTAAGGGAATACATTAGCACCAAACCAGCACTGCAAGAAATATTAAAAGGACTGCTATAATTAGCAGGAGAAATAGGAAGAAAAATATAACCACACTAAACAAAACTGGCAATAAATAAATACATATCAATAATCACCTTAAATGAAAATGGATTGAATGCTCTGATAAAAAGACACAGAGTAGCCGATTGGATAAGAAAGCATGACTCATCTATATGTTGTTTACAAGAGACCCACCTCACAACAAAAGACTCACATAGGTTGAAAGTGAAGGGATGGGAAAAAATCTTCCAAGTAAACAGAAAGGAAACAAAGTTGGGGTAGCAATACTCATATCTGATAAAACAGATTTCAAAATGAAGGCCATAACTAGAGACAAAGAAGGCCAATACATAATTTTGAAAGGTTTATCCAACAGGAAGATATAACCTTGATAAACTTATATGCACCCAATATAGGAGCACCAAAATATATTTAAAATCTTCTGGAAGACTTCAAAGGAGAAATCGATAGCAATACAATCATAGCAGGGGACTTCAACACCCCACTGACATCACTGGATAGATCCTCTAGACAAAAATAAGCAAGGAAACAGAGACTCTAAATGAAGCACTAGACCAAATGGATTTAATACATATCTACAGAGAATTACACCCCAAAACTACAGAATTTTCATTTTTCTCAAGGGCTCATGGAACATTCTCAAAAATAAACCACATGTTAGGACACAAACTAAGTCTCTACAAGTTCAAGAAGACTGAAATCATATCAAGCATCTTCTCAGATCACAATGGCATGAAATTAGAAATCAATTGAAACAAGAACATGCAAAGACATTTGAACACATGGAAGCTAAATAGCATGTTATTAAACAACGAATGGGTTACCGAGGAGATCAAGGAAGAAATTAAAAACTTCCTGGAAACAAATAAAAATGTACACACAACAACACAAAATCTATGGGATGCAACGAAAGCAGTTCTGAGAGGGAAGTTCATAGCACTACAGGCCTACCTCAAGAAACAAGAAAAATCTCTAATGGACTATCTAACCTCACAACTTAAAGAACTAGAGAGCAAACAAAAAGAAAACCCCAGAGCAAGTAGAAGGAAGGAAATAGTAAAGATCAGAGCAGAAATAAATGACATAGAGTCCAAAAAAACAATTCTAAGGATCAATGAAACAAAGAGCTGGTTTTTCGAAAAGATAAACAAGATTGATGGGCCCTTAGCTAGACTCACCAAGAAACAAAGAGAGAGAATCCAAATACACAAAATCAGAAATGAAAGAGAAGTAAGAACCGACACCACAGAAATACAAAAGATCGTTAACAACTACTATGAACAACTATATGGCAACAAATTAGACAATCCAAGCGAAATGGACAAATTTCTAGAAACACACAGTCTCCCAAAACTGGACAGGGAAGAGATAGAAAACTTGAACAGACCAATAACAACTAAGGAAATTCAAGAGGTAATCAAGACTCTCCCAGCAAACAAAAGCCCAGGCCCAGATGGCTTCACGGGGGAGTTTTACCAACATTCAAAAAAGAACTAACACCCATTCTCCTCAAACTATTTCAAAAAATTCAAGAAGAAGGAAGACTTTCAAACTCGTTTTATGAGGCCAGCATAATTCTAATTCTAAAACCAGAAAAAGACACTACAAAGAAAGAAAACTACAGGCGAATATCCCTGATGAACGCCAAAATCCTGAACAAAATACTAGCAAATCGGATCCAGCAATACATCAAAAAAATTATTCACCATGAGCAAGTGGGATTCATGCCAAGGATGCAAGGCTGGTACAATATTTGCAAATCAATAAACGTGATACACCACATAAACAAAATGAAGAATAAAAACCACATGATCCTATCAATAGATGCCGAAAAACATAATCCAGCACCCATTTCTGATAAAAAAGCTCAGCAATGTGAGAATAGAGGGATCATATCTTGACATAATAAAGGCCATATATGAAAGACCTACAGCCAACATCATACTCAATGGGCAAAAACTAAAAGCATTTCGTTTAAGAACAGGAACAGGGCAGGGATACCCACTTTCGCAACTCTTATTTAACATAGTACTGGAAGTCTTAGCCACAGCAACCAGACAGGAAGAAAAAATAAAAGGGATCCAAATTGGAAAGGAGGAAGTGAAACTGTCATTATTCACAGATGACATGATACTATACGTAGAAACCCCCAAAGACTCCATCAAAAATTTACTAGACTTAATAAATGAATTTGGCGAAGTAGCAGGATACAAAATTAATGTCAAGAAATTGATGGCATTCTTATACACCAATGATGAACTTACCGAAAGAGAAACTGAGAACACAATCTCATTTACCATTGTGGCAAAAAATTAAGATACCTAGGAATAAACTTAACCAAAGAAATAAAGAACCTATTTGCAGAAAACTACAGGTCATTGAAAAAAGAAATAGAGGAAGATATAAAAAAGTGGAATCACATACCTTGTTCATGGATTGGAAGAATTAACATCATTAAAATGTTCATACTACCCAAAGTAATCTATAGATGCAATGCAATCCCCATCAAAATACCAACGACATACTTCACAGAACTAGAACAAATACTTCAAAATTTCATATGGAACCAAAAAAGACCTCGAATAGCCACAGCAATCTTGAAAAAGAAGAACAAAGTAGGAGGGAATCACATTACCAGATTTCAGGTTATATTACAAAGCCACTGTAATCAAAACAGCCTGTTACTGGCACAAGAACAGGCATATAGACCAGTGGAACAGAACAGAGAACCCAGAAATGGACCCAAGGCAATATACTCAATTAATATTTGACAAAGGTGGCAAGAGCATACAGTGGAGTAAAGACAGCCTCTTTAATAAATGGTGTTGGGAAAATTGGACAGCTACATGCAAAAAAAAAGGAACTAGACCATCAACTTACACCATACACAAGAATACACTCAAAATGAATAAAAGACTTAAATGTGACTCATGAATCCATAAAAATCCTAGAAGAAACTGTAGGCAACAAAATTTCAGATATCATACGCAGCAGAATTTTCACTGATACATCCCCTAAGGCAACAGAAACAAAGGAAAAAATGAACACATGGGACTACATCAAACTCAAAAGCTTCTGCACAGCAAAAGATAAAATCATCAAAATGGAAAGGCAACCCACTGTATGGGAGAGCATCATTGCCAATGATATATCAGATAAGGGGTTAATTTCCAATATATATATTAAGTGCTCTTACAACTCAACAAAAGGAAGACAAAAATCCCAATTAGAAAATGGGCAGAGGAGAACTAAATACACACCTCTCCAAAAAGGACATGCAAATGGCTAGGAGACATATGAAGAAATGCTCAACATCACTAATCATCAGAGAGATGCAAATTAAAACAACAATGAGGTATCACCTCACACCTGTCAGAATGGCCACCATCAACAAATCATCAAACAACAAGTGTTGCCGAGGGTGTGGAGAAAAGGGGACTCTAGTACACTGCTGGTGGGAATGCAGACTGGTGCAGCCACTATGGAAAACAATATGGTGTGATCTCAAAAAATTAAAAATTGAACTGCCATTTGACCCAGTGATCCCAGTTCTAGAAATATACCCTAAGAAGCCTGAAACACCAATCTGAAAGAATATATGTACCCCCATGTTCATAGCAGCACTATTTACAATAGCTAAGATCTGCAAACAGCCCAAATGTGCATCAGTAGACGAATGGATAAAAAAGCAGTGGTACATATACACAATGGAGTACTATGCAGCTGTAAGAAAGAAAGATCTCTTATCCTTTGAGATGACATGGAGGGACCTGGAAAGTATCATCCTAAGCAAAACAAGCCAAACAGAGAAAGATAAGTATCATATGATCTCACTTATATGTAGAATATAATGAACATAACAGTGTGAGGAATGGGGTAGTCCCAGAGACGTGGAAGTGGGGTACAGACTGAAAATCCCCAGAAGAGGGGGTGGTGGGGGAGAGATAAACCACAGAACTTGTATGCATGTATGCATGAACAATGGACATGGACAACAAAGCTGGGGACAGGGTAGGGAAGGAGGGGGATGGGAGAATCAGTGAGGGCAAAAGGAGAAACATCTATAACAAAAATAAATTAATTAATTAAATTAAAAAAACTTAAATCAGATTTTATCATTCCTCAGATTAACAACCTTCAAAGTCTAGTAAATTTTACCACATTGTACAATGTTGTGTCTGTTAAGAGTGTTTCTGGCACCAAGTATTGGAAAAACTAATACTGCCTTAGACAACACAGGATGAATTTTTCTCACAGAACAAGAAATCCTGAGCAGCAGTTGGTGGTATTGGTGCAATTTTTTAAATGATTCATGAAGTGCTCAGATTCTTTCCTTTTTTCTCTGCCATCCTTAGCATGTTGGCGTGCGATCTTATGCCTGTTGCCTCATGGTCCTGAGAGGGCTCTGACAGCTACAAACATCAGTCCATACCATCCATGTTCAAGGTAAGAAAAAGGTAGAAGAAGTAAGAGTTGTAAAAGCAAACTTATTCCTGCTCCAAGGCCTTTGTACTTATCATTTCTTCTAGAAATGCATTTCCCTCCAATTTCCATATGGTGTGCTCCCTGTATCTGTTAAGGTCACAATACAAAAGTCATCTCAGAGAGATAACTAATAGTGCCTTAGACAAAACACACTATTAATCCAAAGTAGCACCTCCTAGTTGTTCACCATGGCTGTATGTTTGGTTTTCTTCTTAGAGAAACCTGTGTTATTTCGCTAAGGATGTTGCAACAATGTATCACAGACTAGGCAGTTTAAGGTCTTAGTCAGTTCAGGCTGCTGTAACAGAAATACCATAGATTGGGTGGCTTAACCAACAGAAATCTATTTCTCACTGTTCTGGAGACTGAGAAGTCCAAGATTTAGGTGCTTGCTGATTCAGTTTGTGGTGAGAACCCTTTTCCTGGTTTACAGATGGTCACCTTCTTGCTGTGTCCTCACATGACAGAGACAGGAAGCAAATTTCCCTGTGTCTCTTTTTACAAGGGCACGAATCCCATCATGGAAGCGCTACTCTCATGAGCTAAACACCCCCAAAGTTCCCATCTCCAAACACCATCCCATTGAGACTAGGGTTTCAACATATGAACTGGGAGGTAGGGGCATATTCAATCCATAGCACTTAAATAAAAGAAATGTATTGTCTCATATTTCTGGAGTCTGAAATCAAGGTGTTGGCAGGGTTGGTAAGTTCTGAGGGCTGTGAAGGAAGGGGATGTTCCAGGCCTCCCTCCTTGGCTTACAGATGGTCAACTTCTCCCCGTGTCTTCACTCATCTTTGATTTGTAAGTATCTGTATCTAAATGTCACCTGAATGACCTCATTTTAACTTGATTACCTCTGTAAAGATCCTATCTCCAAATAAGGCCATGTTCTCAGCTACCTGGGGTTACTAATTCAACATGAATTTGGGAAGAGAGCACAATTCAACCCATAACAAACTCAATAAAGATGTGCTAAATGAATGGATGGATTTTAATCATAGTCACTGTTTTTTGAATGTTTACAGTGTGCCAGGGCTACATGAAGCACTTTATCCTGTCTCCTTTAATTCCACAATAATGCTACATGTATTCTCATTTAGAAATGAGAAAATCACAGCTAGAGATATAGTGAATAGTATAATAGTGTAGTGGAGGCCAGGAAGAAAATAAAGGCTAGAAGGTCTCTAGCAAAATAGTGAGGAAAACATCCTTAGAGACATCTTTGATCACTTTGGATTGTAATTAGACAAAAAGACTGAAATGGAGAGTTTAGAAAGGGGCCAGCAAACTCATTTCTGTAAAATACTTATTTTAGGCCTTCAAGTCACATGGTTTTTGTCACAACTACTCAATTCTGCCATTGCAATAGGAAGCAGCCATGGATAATGCATAAGTAAATGACTGTGTGTGTGTGTTCCAATAAAACTTTATTTACAAAAGCCAGTGGCCACCCATGTTTGGCCTAGGGCCACAGTTTGTTAAAGCCTTGTTTAAGGAAATTTTCCCTTGATTTTCTTTCCTCTTGTTTTTCTAAAAGTAAATTAATTTTATGAATTTTATAAAACCATGTTGGCTGGCCGTCTTAGAGATGCATAGCACCTACATCCCTCTGTTAGAAAGGATTGTTTGAAACCATCTAAAAGCCAAGAAAGGCTACAAACTTCCTCTGTTGTGTTCTGTCCTCTGGGAAATTCTTCGGCACCTCCTGTTACACTGTGAACTATGTCCCCAGTGACGGTGCGGGAGAGCTGTGGGGACAGAGGAGAGAAAGGGCAGGGTGCGAAGCCTGTCAACCCTGAGTGTCTTTCCTGGCTGAGAGGTTGACAAACACGTGGGCTCAGTGTCAGTTATTTCAATTCTCCGGGAGTTGTTCTCTTCCCTGATGAGATTGCAAAACAGATTGTGTTTATCTGAGGATGTAGTCCTTACTAAACCTTAGAGGTCATCTGGATAAACGTACTTGATAAAAAGGCAGGATAAGAGTAACCTGAGTTAGGGGTGCTGAAGAGTTCTCCCCTGTTGCCTGAACATTTGTATATTTTCAACTTGTGAGTCCCTGTGCTAAACGAATGAATGGATTTCACGCATAGCCACTGTTAACTGAATGTTTACAACGTGCCAAGGGCTACATGCAGCACTTTGTCCTATCTCCTTTGAATCTCACAATGATCCAGCAAAGAGGGTGCTACACAGGGATCTCACACTTTTGTGAGTTTCTTGTATTTTCTCCTGATTACAGGCCTTTGGACTCAGCTTGTTTTTTTTCTCTTCTCACTATCTGCCCTGCTATGAGTTTTTCTTTTTTTATGTCTAGACTCAGAGCAAGATGGAATTCCCCATCTGCCCCACCTCAGCCCCAGGAGCAGGCCCTTATGGACCAGTATCCATTACATTTTAAGTAACTTACTACTAGAGCAACCTGGGGAACAAGTGACGACAAATGGACATGGGAATTATATGTCTGATAAAACTATTACAATAGTGAACCCTGATCTAAGACTCCTCCATGTTTTCATGTTCTTTTCTTAAGGAGAAAAAAATCTAATTTCCCCCCTTATTGCAACAGTAACACATAGGCCTATAATTTTTGCAATGTGGTAGACATACTATTCTAGAAAGCCACCCAATACACACAACCCCTAGAAATGTTACATAAAATATAACAAACATTTTTTAAACATACATCTGAAATCTAAGACTATAATATAAATCTCCAAGGGCCAAAAACCAAGAGGGAACTGGGAATGTATGTGGCCATTCATCCTAAAGACTGACTTCTAGGGAACATCTGTCAATTCTAAAACCAAGAGACTTTCATTTCAACGGTTGAGCAGGAGACACATGAGGCTTTAGACACACACGGGACGGGGAATTGGAGCTTAGAGACTCCTCTACAGCCAGGAATTCAAGGAGTACGTTGTGAATGAAGGAATGGACTAGAAAACAATTCAACTGCTGGCAAAGAGAAATGACAAGGACACTTGCTTCTATCATGGCCTTAGCTCCAGGCTGAAAAAAATGTCTTCCCTGATATAATCAAGGCCTTCCTATGTGTGGGCTTGGGATTTGAGCCTATACTATCTGAATGTCTAGAAAATCCTAGTATGAGGAACTAAAGTGGTTCTTGTTTTAAGGGGACCCCACCTCCTACCCCACACACCAGGGCAAAAAGGAGAAGACCTGGCAAAAGCAAATGCACAACCCCCTAAGGAGACTTATCTCCTCACGCAGGCTCTGCAAGATTCTTATAGATTAAACCCCAAATATGACTCCACAGTTTAAAATTTCAAAATACATAGGAAATGTGACAATGGTAGCTAAAAGAACAAAAAACAAGATTACATACCCAGGATGTTCTCATATTGAATTATCAGATTCAAGATATGTTAAGTAGATTTAATGTCTTTTTGCCAGTACCACACTGATTATACTATACCTTTATAGCTAAGTTTTGAAGTCAAGAAGTACGAAATTTCTTTCTTTTTCAAGGTTGTTTTGGCTAATTGGGCTTCCTTGAGATTCATATGAATTTAGGGTGAATTTCCTAAATCTGCAAAAAAAGTCATTGGTATTATGTTAGAGATTTTTTTTTTTTTTTTTTTTTTTTTTTTTAATCTGTAGATTGCTTTGGGTAGTATTGACATTTTAACAATATTAATTCTTTGAATCCATGGGCATAGGATGTCTTCTCATGTATTGGTATCTTTAATTTGTTTCAGCAATGATTTCTGGTTTTCAGTGTATATGTCTTTTACCTCTGTAGTTAAGTTTATTCCTAGGTATTTTATTCATTTTGATGCTATTGTAAGTGAGATTGTTTTCTTCATTTTCTTTTCAGATTTTTCACTGTTAATGCATAGAGAAGCAACTGATTTTTGTGTGTTGGTTTTGTATCCTGTAACTTTACTAAATTCATTTATCAGTTCTAAGATTGTTTTTGTGTGGAACAGTTAAGGTTTTCTACATATAAAATACTGTCTGCAAAGAGATATAATTTCATTTCTTTTTTTTCCAGTTTTTTCTTGCCTACTTGCTCTAGCTAGAACTTCCAGTGCTTTGTTGAATGGAAATGATGAAAATAGGCACCCTTCCCTTATTCCTGATCTTAGAGGGAAAGTTTTTAGTGTTTCACCCTTGAGTACAATGTTAGCTGTGGCCTTTTCATATATGGCATTTATTATGTTGAGGCAGTTAACTTTCATTTTCTGTTTGTTGAGTATTTAGATCATAAAAAGGTGTTACATTTTGCCAAATGCCTTTTCTGCATCAATTGAGGTGATCATGGGTCTTCCCACCTTCATTCTGTTAATGTGGTATATTATATTGACTAATATTTGTATATCAAACTATCCTTGCATTCCAGGAATAAAACCACTTGGTCATAGTGTATAATCTTTTTAATGTATTGCTGAATTCAGTTTGCTAATATTTTGTTGAGGATTTTAGTATCTATGTTCATCAAGGATATTGGCCTATAATTTTTTTTTTTTGGTATAATCTTTATCAGGTTTTGGAATCAGGATAATGTTGGCCTCATAAAATGAACTTGAATATCTTATCTCCTTGAACATTGTGGCATAGTTTGAGAAGAATAGGTGTTAATTCTTCTTAGAATGTGTGATAAAATTCACCCGTGAAGGCATCTGGTCCAGGACTTTTGTTTGCTGGGAGTATTCTGATTACAGTTTCGATTTTGTTGGTTGCAATTAATTTGTTCAGTGTTACTCTTTCTTCATGTTTCAGTCTTAGAAGACTGTATGTTTCTAGGAATTTATCTATTTCTTCCAGGTTGTCCAATTTATTGTTACATAATTGTTCATAGTATTTTCTTATAATCCTTTGTATTTCTTTGGAGTCAGTTATTACTTCTCTCTCATTTCTGATTTTATTTATTTGTGTTCTTTCTCTTTTTTTCATGATGAATCTGGTTAAAGGTTTTTCAATCTTGTTTATCTTTTTAAAAAATAGCTCTTAGTTTCAGTGATGTTTTGTATTTTTTAGACTCTATTTTGCTTATTTCTGCTCTGATCTTTATTATTTTCTTTCTTCTGCTCACTTGGCACTTTGTTTTTCTTTTTCTAGGTCCTTTGGATGTAAGGTTAGATTGTTATTTAGGAGTTTTCTTGTTTATTCAGGTAGGCCTGTATTGCTGTGAATTTCCCTCTTAGGACTGCTTTTTCTATGTCTCTTAGATTTTGGGTTGTTGTGTTTAATATTCTTAGTTTAGTAACATGTTATCTAGCTTTCATGTGTTTGTGTGTTTTTGTTTTTTTCTTGTAACTGATTTTTAGTTTCAGACCATTGTGGTGAGAGATGATGCTTGGTATTATTTCAATCTTCTTAAATTTATTGAGAATTGTTTTGTGGTCTAACATGTTGTCTATCCTGAAAAATGTTCCATGTGCACTTGAAAAGAATGTATATTCTGCTGCTTTGGGGTGAAATGATCTAAATATCAATTAAATTCATTCAATTGACTGTGTCATTTAAGGCTGCTGATTTCTTGTTGATTTTCTGTCTGGAAAATCTATCCATTGATATCAATGGGGTGTTAGAGTCCCCTACTGTGACTGTATTGCTATTGATCTCACCCTTTATGTCCATCGAAGTTTGCTTTATATATTTAGGTGCTCCTATTTGGGTGCATAAATGTTTACAAGTATTATTTTCTCTTGTTAGATGGATCCCTTTATCATTATATAATACTCTTCTTTGTCTTTTAGTATGACGTTTTAATTTTTTATTTATTTATTTTTTTGTTTTGACTTTTCTTATTCTTGAATGTATTATAGATGTCCCCCCCCCTTTTTTCCTTATTGACCCCCCCTTCTCCCCAATCCTGCCCCACTTCTGCCTTCTCCACACTATGGTGTTCATTGGTTATGCATATATGCATAGAAGTTCTTTGGTTTATCTCATCCCGTCTCCCTCCCCCCTTCCGTTTGAGGTTCATCAGTCTAACAACAAAGTTTTGCTTCTTAAATTCTTCATGTTTTTCACCCATCCCTCCAACCTCTGTCCATCTGGCAAGCAACAAAAAGTTCTCTGTATCTATGAGTTTGTTTCTGTTCTGCTTGCTCATTTTGTTTATGGCTTCAATTGTTGATAGATATGTATTAATTGCCATTTTATTGTTCATATTTTTGTTCTCATATTTTTGTTCTCCTTCAAGAAGACCCTTCAACATTTCATATAATACTGGTTTGGTGATGATGAACTCCTTTAGCTTTTTCTTGTTAGGGAAACTCTTGATATGTCCATTGATTCTAAATGATAGTTTTGCAGGATAGAGTAATCTTGGTTGTAGGTCATCACCTTGAATATCTCTTGCCACTCCTTTCTGGCCTGCAAAGTTTCTTTTGAGAAATTGGCTGACAGTCTCTTTTTTTTATCCTTACCCGAGGACATTTTTTCATTTTTTGTTCAGATAGAGTGGGAGGGAGAGAGAGAAACATCTACGTGAAAGGGACACATTGAGTGGTTGCTACCCACACAACCCAACCGGGGCCAGGAACAAACTGCAACTGAGGTACGTGCCCTTAGCAGGAACTGAACCCCAATCTCTCTGAACCGCAGGCCGATGCTCTAACTGCTGAGCCAAACCAGCCAAGGCTGGCTGACAGTCTTATAGGAGCTCCTTTGTAGGTAACAAACTGCTTTTCTCTTGCTCCTTTTAAGATTCTCTCTTTGTCTTTAACCTTTGGTAGTTTGATGATGATGTGTCTTGGTGTGAACCTCTTTGGGTTCATCTTGTTTGGGGCTCTGTGCTTCCTGGACTTGTATGTCTGTTTCCCTCACCAAGTTAGGAAAATTTTCTGTCATTATTGTTTCAAATAGGTTTTCAATTTCTTGGTCTCTCTCTTCTCCCTCTGACACCCTATGATGTGAATATTGGCATGCTTGAAGTAGCCCCAGAGGCTCCTTACACTATCCTCATTTCTTTGGATTCTTTTTTCTTTTTGCTGTTTTGATTGGGTGTTTTTTGCTTCCTTATATTCCCAATTGATGGTTTGCTTCTTGGCTTTACCTACTCTACTATTGATTCCCTGTAAATTATTCTTTATTTCAGTTAGTGCATCCTTCATTTATGACTGGTCCTTTTTTATGTTGTTGCTGTTCTCACTAAGTTCCTCAGAGGTCTCCTTAAGTTTGTTAAAGGTCTCCTTAAGTTCCGTGAAGGTCTCACTAAGTCCCTTGAATGTCTCACTAAATTCCTTGAGCAACCTTATAACCTGGTTTCTGAACTCTGCATCTGATGAATTGCTTATCTCCATTTTGTAAATCAGAATTTGTATATACTTGTTCTCATCTATCTGGGAAGCTGAAGCAGGTAGCAGGGATCGAGTTCACTGGTTAACAGGCTCATTCACACACTCCAAGAAACTACGGCCAAGCAGACTTAATCCTCCAAATGGACAGGAAAACCTTCCCCAGGGTAGTCTAGTATGGCCTCTTTAAAAAGTCTATTTTCCCCATTAGTTATTGCTACTCCAGCTTTTCTTTTGTTTCCATTTGCATAAAGTATCTTTTTCCCACCCCTTTTCTTTTAGTCTGTGTGTGTCTAAAGTAGAATCTTGTCTAGACAGCATATATATGGGTCTTATTTTATTTCCATTCAGCTATCCTATGTCTTTTGATTGGAGCATTTAATTCATTACATTTAAAGTGATTGTTAATAGGTACGTAATTATTGCCATTTTATTATTCATATTTATATTTCCTTTCTTTTAACATTTCTCTTGAATAATTTCCTGTTTTTCTACTAAAGAATTTCCTTTAACATTTTTTTTTTTTGTAATTCTGACTTGGTGGTGATGAACTCCTTTAGCTCTTTCTTGTCTAGGAAGCTCTTTATTTCTCCTTTAATTTTAAATGATAGCCTTGCTAGGTAAAGAAGTCTTGGTTGTAGCTCCTTGCTTTTCATCATTTTGAATATTTTGTGCCAAGCCCCTCTAGCCTGAAAAGTTCTGTTGGGAAATCAGCTAAAAGTCTTATGGGCACTCCCTTGTAGATAACTGTCTCTCTCATTGCTTTTAAGATTCTCTCTGTCTTTAACCTTTTAATGTCTTTAACCTTTTAATTATGATGTGTTTTGGTGTGGGCCTCTTTGAGTTCACCTTGTTTGGAACTGTGCTTCCCAGACTGTGTGTGTCTTTTTTCTTCATCAGTTTAAGGCAGTTTTCAATAATTATTTCTTTAAATAGTTTCTCAATTTCTTGCTCTCTCTCTCCCCCTTCTGGTGACCCTATGATTCAGATGTTGTTAGGCTCAATAATGTCCCAGAGGTCCCATAAATTGTCCTCATTTATTTGGATTTTTTTTTCCCCTGCTCTGATTGGGTGTTTTCTGCTACCTGGTCTTCCAAATCACTGGTTTGATCCTCTGCTTCATCTAATTTGCTCTTGATTCCTTCTAGTATATTTCAGTTATTGTATTCTTTATTACTGGCTAGGTTTTTTTTTAAATTTTTTTTTTTTTTTTTTATGATTTCTATGTCCTTTTTAAATGCTGTTGAAGTTCTCACTAAATTCTTTGAACAACCTTATAACCATTGTTTTACTCTGTATCAGGTAGATTGCTTGCTTCTGTGACATTTAGTCCTTTTTCTGGAGATTTCTCCTGTTCTTTCATTTGGGACATGTTTCTTTGTATCTCCATTTTTGCTGACTCTCTGTGTTTGTTTCTGTATATTAGGTAGATCTGCTGTGTATTTAATCTTGGTAGGGTGGCCTTACATATTTGGTGTCCTGTTGGACCCAGTGGCACAACCTCCCTGATCCTGTGAACTGGTACTCCAGGAATGCCCTTGTGTGGGTTATGTGTGCCTCCCTCTTGTATTTGAGCCCTGGTGGCTATTGGTACTTCTGTGGGTACAGTTGACTCTCAGGCTGGCTTTCTGTGTTGATTGGCCACAACCACAGTGTATGAGCTGCTATGAGGGGACTGACCCCAGCAGGGTCTGGTTCCTGTTGAGACCTCCCTTTAAGTATGTCACTTATGTAGCTAAGCATATTGTGTTCTGTTGTAGTCTGAAGTCAGCCACTGTGTGTGTTGGTTCAGGGGCCTCTTGGGAGGGACTCCAGTTTTGGTCAATGTCAGATACTGCTTGTGACCCTCCCTGGGCTACTTATTAGGATCTACAAAGTGATCCACTGTTGGTAGCTGCCTGTGCTGGGTTTGGATGAATGTGGGAGGGACCAAACCATGTACCAAGGCAAGCTACCATCAGTTCCTGGCCTGGGGAAGGTTAGCAAAAGGCCCAAGGCACCCCAAGAGCTGTTGCTACCTGTCTGTTAGGCTCAGCTACTGAAAGAAACTTGAGTGTTATGCGAGTTGTGTGAGGCAGGTTCTCAAGGAATCATCAGGTAAGAGTGAGTGGTGTTCACCAGGTTAAAACAGATTCAAACTTGGTGCCAGTGCTGGGTCTGAGGCCACTCAGCAAAAGACTCTGAGTACACCGAGCCAGCCACCACCTGCCTGGGGCCTATGTCTATATCTTTTGATTGGGGAATTCAATCCATTTAGTTTTAAAGTAACTACTGATAGTGAAGGATTTATTATTGCCATTTTCTTATTTGTTTTATGTATGTCTTAAAGCTTTTTTTGTTTGTCTCTTACTGTCTTTCTTTGTGTATAGTTGATTTATTTTTTGTAGTGACATATTTTGATTCCCTTCCTGGTTTCCTTTGTGTATATTTTCCAGGTATTTTCTTTAAATTTTTAAAAATTTCTTTATTTTTAAAAACTATTTAATTAATTAATTTATTTTTGTTACAGGTGTTTCTCCTTTTTCCCCCCACTGATTCCCCCCTCCCCCTCCCTCCCTGCCCTGTCCCCAGCTTTGTTGTCCATGTCCATTGTTCATGCATACATGCATACAAGTTCTGTGGTTTATCTCTCCCCCACCACCCCCTCTTCTGGGGATTTTCAGTCTGTACCCCACTTCCACGTCTCTGGGACTACCCCATTCCTCAGACTGTTATGTTCATTATATTCCACAAATAAGTGAGATCATATGATACTTGTCTTTCTCTGTTTGGCTTGTTTCGCTTAGGATGACACTTTCCAGGTCCCTCCATGTCATCTCAAAGGATAAGAGATCTTTCTTTCTTACAGCTGCATAGTACTCCATTGTGTATATGTACCACTGCTTTTTTATCCATTTGTCTACTGATGCACATTTGGCTTGTTTCCAGATTTTAGCTATTGTAAATAGTGCTGCTATGAACATAGGAGTACATATATTCTTTCTGATTGGTGTTTCAGGCTTCTTAGGGTATATTCCTAGAAGTGGGATCACTGGGTCAAATGGCAGTTCAATTTTTAATTTTTTGAGGTAACACATATTGTTTTCCATAGTGGTTGCACCAGTCTTTATTGATTTTAGAGAGAGGAAGGGAGAGGGAGAGCGAGTTAGAAACATCAATGAGAAAGAACATCAGTTGGCTGCCTCCTGCATGCCCCCTACTGGGGATTTGGCCCACAACCTGGGCATGTGCCCTGACCGGGAATCAAATTGGTGACCTCTTGGTGCATGGGTTGATGCTCAACCACTAAGCCACACTAGCCAGTTGGTATTTTTTTAATGTTTTTTTTTTTTTTTTTTTTTTTAGAGAGAGAGGAAAGGAGAGAGAGATAGAAACATTGAAGTGTGAGAGAAACATCGATGTGTGAGAGAAACATCAATTGGCTGCCTCCTGCATGCCCCCTACTGGGGAGTGGGGATTGAGCCCACAACCCAGGCATGTGCCCTGACTGGGAATTGAACTGGGACCTCTCAGTTCATGGGATGACACCCATTCCACTGAAACACACCAGCCAGGCTATAGGTATTTTCTTTATGGTTACCTGAGGATTACATATAACATAGTAAAGTTACAACAATTTATTTTAAGTTGTTTCCAACTTAAAAACTCTACTCCTTTTCATCTCTGCCCTCTTTGTTATTTATGTTGCAAATTCAATCTTTGTATAATGTATAATCTTTGCCCATTAACATAGATTTATGATGATTTTTGTGTTTTCTTTTGAATCTGTAGAATAAAAATGGAATTATGAAACAAAATATGATAATACTCTTTTTAAATATTTGTGTATATATTAACCTTTAGAAGAAAACTTTATAGTTTTGTAACCTGTTTCATGTATCAGTTGGCCATTTGTATGTCTTCTTTGGAAAAATGTCTGTTCATATTATCTGCCCATTTTAAAATCAGATTATTTGTGTTGTGTTTTTTTCTATTGAGTTGTATGAGTTCTTTATAATTTTATATATTAACCCATTATCAGTTATATGATTTGCAAATATATCCTCCCATTCCATAGGTTGCATTTTCATTTTTTTGATGGTTCCATTTGCTGCGCAAAGCCTTTTAGTTTGACCATTTATTAATTTATTTTTAATTTTCACCCAAGGATATGTTTTTATTGATTTTAGAGAGAGAGGAAGAGGGAGGGGGTGAGAGAGAGAGTGAGAGAAAGAGAGAAAGAAACATCAATGTGAGAGAGAAACATCGATTGGTTGCTTCCCATATGTGCCCCAACTGTGGATTGAACCTGCAACCTAGGTATGTGCCCTGACCAGGAATTGAACCCACAACCTTTTGGTGTACAGGATGATGCACCAACTAACTGAGCCATCTGGCTAGGGCCCACTTATTAATTTTTGTTTTTGTTGCTTATACTTTCATATACAAAAATCATTGCTAAGATTAATATTAAGGCGTGTTTTCTCTGTTGTTCTCCTAAGAGTTTCTAGTTTTTGTTCTTGCTTTTAAGTCTCTAATATAGTTGAAGTTAATTTTTGTGTGTGGTTTAAAATGGGGGTGTGTGCTAATTTCATTCATATGTATGGGGAAAGTATAGTCTCTTCATTTGTAAAGAAGAAACTAGACTTTCCCCATTGAGTATCTTGTCTTCTTTGTCAAATATTAGTTGATTGTATATGCAAGGATTTATTTCTGAGCTCTTGATTCTGTTACATTGGTCTATGTGTCTATTTTTATTTTAGAATCAAACTGTTAGATTACTGTGGCTTTGTAATATAGTTTAAAATCAGGAAATGTGATACCCCCAACTTTGTTTTTCTTTCTAAAGATTGCTTTGGGTATTCAGGAACTTTAGTGATTCCATATACATTTGACAATTTGTTTTATTTTGTGAAAAATGCCATTAAAATTTTGATATAAATTGCTTTAAATCTACAGATGGCTTTGGGTAGTAGAGACATTTTAACAATATTAATTTTTCTGAACAGGAACACAGGATATCTTCTGATTTGTTTGTGTCTGCAATTTTTGTCATCAAAGTTTTGTAATTTTTAGTGTAGAGGTTGTTTACCTCCTTGGTTAAATTTATTACTAAGTATCTTATTGTTTTTGATTCTATTATGAATAAGTTTATAATTTCTTTTTTAGATAATTTATTTTTTTATTATTATTTTATTTTATTTTTGTTACAGATGTTTCTCCTTTTTTACCTCATTGGCACCCTCCTCCCCATCCTCCCCACCCCTTCCTTGGCTTTGTTGTCCATGTCCATTGGTTATGCATACATGCATATAAGCTCTGTGGTTTATCTCTTCCCACCCCCAACACCCTCTCTTCTGAGGGTTGTTAGTCTGTACCCTACTTCCATGTTTCTGGGTCTACCCTATTCCTCAGACTGTTATATTCATTATATTCCAAATATAAGTGAGATCATGTGGTATTTGTCTTTTTCTGCTTGGCTTGTTTTACTTAGGATAATATTTTCCAGGTCCCTCCATGTCATCTCAAAGGATAAGAGATCTTTCTTTCTTACAGCTGCATAGTACTCCACTGTGTACATGTACCACTGCTTTTTTATCCGTTCGTCTACTGATGGACACTTGGGCTGTTTCCAGATCTTAGCTATTGTAAATAGTGCTGCTATGAACATGGGGGTACATATATTCTTTCAGATTGATGTTTCAGGCTTCTTAGGGTATATTCCTAGAAGTGGGATCACTGGGTCAAATGGCAGTTCAATTTTTAATTTTTTGAGGTAACACCATATTGTTTTCCATAGTGGCTGCACCAGTCTGCATTCCCACCAGCAGTGCACTAGAGTCCCCTTTCCTCCACACCCTCGCCAACACTTGTTGTTTGATGATTTGTTGATGGTGGCCATTCTGACAGGTGTGAGGTGATACCTCATTGTTGTTTTAATTTGCATCTCTCTGATGATTAGTGATATTGAGATGATTTATTTTTAATGCACAAAAATTCTACTGTTCTTTGTATGTTTATACTGTATCCTGCAACTTGACTGAACTCCTTGATTTTATCTAAAGGTGTTTTGGTAGGGTCTTTAGGATTTTTCTATATGTGAGATCATATCATCTGCAAATTCTGACAATTTTGCTTTTTCTGTTCTGATTTTGATTCTATCTATCCATCTATGTACCTATGTATCTATCTATTTTCTAGATTGCACTGAACTTCATAGTAGAACTTCAACTACTATGTTGAGGAAGAGGGGTGAGAGTGGGCACATTTGTCTCCTTTCTGATCTCAGAGGAAAAACTACAATCTTTCACTATTGGATAAGATGTTAACTGTGGACTTTGTCATATATGGTCTTTATTGTGT
This sequence comes from Molossus molossus, assembly GCF_014108415.1. NCBI lineage: Eukaryota > Metazoa > Chordata > Mammalia > Chiroptera > Molossidae > Molossus > Molossus molossus. Next base: position 47,442,611 of record NW_023425345.1, on the reverse strand, counting down.
TGAAGTATTTTCCTTACATATCCAATATGATGATAGTTTTTTATAATGAAAGGATGTTATATGTTATTAAATTCTTTTTCTGCATCTATTGGGATGATTATATAATTTATGTTTTCTATTATATTAATGTAATGAATTACATTTATTTATTTGCATATGTTAAACCATTCTTGCATCCCAGGGGAAAGTCTTGCTTGATCTTGGTGTATGATCCTTGATTTTGCTGTTGAATTCAGTTTGCTAGTACTTGTCGAGAATGTTTGCATATATATTCATCAATGACTTTGTTGGGTAGTTTTATTTTCTTGTAGTGCCTTTATCTGGTTTTGGTACTAGGGTAATGCTGGTCTGATAAAATTAATTAGTGAGTGTTACCTCTTTCTCAATTTTTGAAAGGGTTGAGAAGGATTGGTGTTAATTCTTTAAATGTTTAGTATAATTCACCAGTAAAACCAACTAGTGCTGGGATTTTCTTTGTTGTAGGTTTTTAATTACTGATTAAGTCTTCTTACTCATTATTGGACTGTTCAGAGTTTATATTTCTTCGTGATTCAGATTTGTCAGATTATTGTGGTTCTAGAAATATATTCATTCATTTATTTTTTTTTATAATTTATTTTTGTTACAGATGCTTCTCTTTTTTCCTCCATTGACACCCTCCTCCCCTGTATTCATTCTTAAAGGTTATTCAATTTGTTGGAGTATAATTGTTCAGAGTAGTTTTTTTAATGATCTTTGGTATTTCTGTAACATAAGTTATAACATACCTTCTTCATCTCTAATTTTATGTATTTCAGTCTTCTCTATTTTACTCTTAGTCTAGCTAAAAGTTTGTCAGTTTGTTTTACCTTTTCAAAAAACCAGCTGCTAGTTTCATTTATCTTTTTTATTTTTATATTTTTAGCTTTTTTTATATTTATTTTTTATTTTTCTGATTTTTATTTCTCTGCTAACTTTGGGCTTAGTTTGTTCTTCTTTTTCTAGTTTCTTAAGATGTAAAGTGAGGTTATCTGAATCTTAGTTTTTTCTAATGTAGAATTGCTTTGCACCTTGCAATAGGTTTTAGTATGTTGTGTTTCCATTTTTGTCTGTTTCAAAATAATTTTGGATTTCCTTTTTTTATTTCTTCTTTGACCCATTGGTTGTTGAGGAGTGTGTTGTTTAATTTCCACATATTGAATTTTCCAGTTTTCCTCTCAATTTTGATTGCTAGCTTCATTTCATTTGATGGAAAAAGATACTTGGTATGACTTCAATCTTCTTAAATTTGTTTAGACATTTTTGTGACCCATCATATGATATATACTACATAGTGTTTTATTGAATGTGTATTCTGCTGCTATTGGATGGAATGTTCTGTCTTGTCTGTTGGTTCTATTTGATCTAAAGTATGGTTCAATCCAAAGTTTCTTTCTTGATTTTTTTTTTTGTCTGGATGATCTATCTATTGAAAGTCGGGTTTTGGCCTCAGCCAGTTTTGCTCAGCAGTTAGAGCCTTGGCCCATGGACTAAAGAGTCGTGAGTTTGATTCTGGTCAAGGGCATGTACCTCAGTTGTTGGTTCAGTCCCTGGACCCGGTCAAGGTCGTGCAGGAGGCAGCCAATTGATGTTTCTTTCTCACATTGATGATTTTTTCTCTCTCTCTCTCTTTTCCTCCCTCCCTCCCATTCCATCTAAAGATAAATGGAAAAATATCCTTGGGTGAGGATTGAAAAAATAAATAAGTGGGTATTGAAGTCTTCTACTACTTTTGTATTGTCTATTTCTCCATTCAGATCTGTTAGTATTTGTTTGATATATTTAGGTGTTCCGAGGCTTTATGCATATGTACTTACAGTTGTTATAACTTCTTTATGAGTCAACCCTTTATCATTTTATAATGAGCGTCTTTGTCTCTTGTCCCTGATTTTCGGCTTAAAGTCGATTCTGTCTGATAGAAGAGCAGGTACACACCCATGCTCGCTATTGGTTCCCACTTGGGTGGAATATCTTCTTCCATCCCCCTACTTTGATCCTGTGTGTCTTTAAAACTGAAGTGGGAAGAGGGTTGGGGGGCTGGGTGAAAAAGGTGAAGGGATTAAGGGAAAAAAAGAAAAGCCACAGACAACAGTGTGGTGATTGCCAGAGGGAAAGAGGGTGGGTGGAGGTCAAGAGGGCAAAGTGGGGATAAATGGTGGTGGAAAGAGACTTGACGTTGGGTGGCGAACGCCCGATGCAGTGTGCAGGTGATGTGTTATCGAGTCATACACTTGAAACCTGTGTGGTATTGTTGACCAATATCACCCCAGTACATTCAATTAAAAAAACTGAAGTGAATTTCTTGTAGGCAGCATGTATTTGGATCTTGATTTTTTTTTTTTAAATCCAGCCAGCCACTCTGTTTTTTGATTGAGGAATTCAATCCCTTTATATAGAGAGTAATTATTGATAGGTAGTAATCATTTTACTAATTGTTTTCTGGTTGTTTTGTAGTTTGTGTTCCTTTCTTCCTCTCTTGCTGCCTTCCTTTTTGAACTAATGATTTGATTTTGTGAATGTACTGTAGGTTTTTGCTTTGTGGATACTACATGGCTTACATAAAACATCTTACAGATTCAACAGTTATTTTACATTAACAACAACTTCAATCGCATATAAATATCTTCCTTTTACTTCCCTTTTATCTTTTCAGTGTTACAATTTACCTTTATTATGTATCTATTAAGAAATTATTGTAGCTCGAGTTATTTTTAGTGCTCTTGTTTTTTACTCGAGTTAAGTGGTTAACAATCTCCCACGTTACAGTCTTAGAATTCTGAATCTGACTATGTACTTACCAGTGCATCGTTTGTTTTCATTTTACTAATTAGACATTAAGCTGGGGCCTAGTGTCTGCCTGGCTCAAGCTGCTGGGGTCCAGAGCATCAACAACTGTGTCCTCTTTGGTGAGCACGGTGCGCTGGCTGCGGTGGCTGCCGGCGCTGCTGTTGTCCTCAGTGGTGCCTTCGTGTCCAGTGGCTAGGAACCGGGGCAGGAAGCTGCGGCGGCTGGAGCAAGCAGCGTGCATGTGCTCGGCTGCGGGGACCAGCTGCAGGTGTCTGTGCAGTGTCAGGGGCAGGTTGCAGACACACGTGTTGTGGTGGGGGCCAGAGCAGGCAGCAAGGGACAGGGTCAACGACAGGCTCCCCGGCAGCGGCATGACCCTGGCTGTCTGTGCTTTCCCCTGGCTACACAATCTCTCCTCAGGCCTGTGCATCAGGCAGGCAGCGTGCCAGTGGGGGCTCAGCCATGGTGCTCTAGGCTGCTGTCTGGTTCTCAAGACAGGCCAGAATGTTGCAAACATTTCCCCCTTTCCTTCCAGTGGGAGGGAACCAGCAACTGGGTGCCTCTTTCTGAGCATGCTAAGCCCCATCAGAGAAGGGGGAAGACAAGGTGGAGTAAAAACATCTCAAAATTTCCTGCCATTTTGAGTGTGGCTTTTTCTTTTTTTAAAAAAATATGTTTTTATTGAATTTTCAGAGAGAGACAAAGGGAGAGAGAGAGAGAAACATGCATCGGCTGCCTCCTGCACGCCCCCTACTGGGAATTGAGCCCCCAAACTGGGCAATCGAACCGGAAATCAAACCAGGACCCGAACCAGGACCTCCCAGTCCATGGCATGACACTCAACCCACTGAGCCATAGCGGCCAGGCGAGTGCGGCTTTTTCTTGATTTGGATGTTCACTTGGTTGCTGCACATCCTTGATTAGTTTCCAGAGACCCCACAAAGCTATTTTAGTCCATCTGTACTTGTTTACTTGGTGTTTCCTCGGGGAACAAGGGTTTGGAGCTTCCTGTTCCACCATCTTACTGACATCCTTTGAGAAATAAATTCTTAAGCACACAAAAAATATTTACAAAAATAGCCATATACCAGTTCAAAATCAGGTGTCAACAAATGTAGAAAAATAAGTGTTATAGTATATGGAGACTTTTCTTGCTATAATTCAGTTAAGGATGGACTTGAGCATATAAAGGAGCTGTTACAAATTTCAAATCTCACAACGATGTCTGTGGCAAAAAAGAAATTAAACTCTAACTTTAACAATGAAAGTGGCATAAAGCCATTTCAGTTTAAAAACAAAACAAAATAGATAAACATTTAAAGTACTTAGAATTTAATCACTACCACCACAGCAAAGGACTCTACATAGAAAAGCTTGCGCATTATAGCTGAAACAGGATTTAGAGGAAAATTAATCGTTTTAAATGCCAATATTATAAAATTAATGAGCCAAGCAGCACAACTCTATCTCCAATATGTTAAACAATGCCTGCTCCACAATAACCACACAAATGTTGGTTGAATGAATCCAACTTAAATAAATTAGAGAAGACTACAGAATAAACCTGAAGAAAATAGCGAAGAATAAAATAGATATATTGAGTAGAAAATAAAGATTATAATAGAGTGAGTCAACATAGTCAAAAGTTGGTTCTTTCAAAAGTCTAATTTCATAGACAAACCTATGTGAGATGGGCAGTCAAATTACATATTGCATGTCCTGGTACTTACTGTTTCCAGTTGGGCTGAATGAAAATGAGAGCCAACATTTACCTTTGAGTGTTTGTTTAAAGGCCCAAATTCAAATGCTCATATGCATGAACAGACTCCTGTTTATCCTTCTCTGATGGACCAGGAGTAATTGGATTCCGACATCATGATAGCCTTGGTTGGACTGTCTCCCAGTTGGGTCTGTCTCTAATAGCAGGGACCAAGTGGGCATCAGTCATGAGAACTACACAGCAGATAAGTTCAGGAGTTTGTTCAATGCAGCATTGTAGATGGGGATTGAGAACTTCAGAGTCCCAGATCCACTTTTTGGTCTTTTACATTGACCTCTATATATCCTGTAACAAAATCATTGTTGTTAGCCCACCTCAGAAGTCTGCTGTAGCTGCATATTGGACTGAGACTCACTTTAGCAGTTGGCGGCCAGCAGAGTTGTCAACGGTGTCCGGAGACGCAGCAGCATGTATAGTAATGACACGTAGGACACACTGCCTCACAGCTCACAGTTGGGGTGACTGCTCAGCATTGTACTAAACCAACACCTCTAGCTTGACTCATCTTAATTTGGTATCTTGAACAATCAGCTGTCATTTCCATTTTAACCTATTCCACTTCCCAGGGTATGCTTTCTCAATCCCCTAGCAGCATGCATGCATGCATGCATTCATTCATTCATTCGTCAAGTATTTATTAAACATCCACTCTCTGCCAGATCTGCTCTGGATACAATAAACACACTATCTTCCTTCTTTGAAGGAAATCTCTATAACGGGGTTGCTTCCTGCCTCTGACTTGCAGGATCAATGTACAACCATGTTTTTGCACTGGGCTTTTAAATGGTACCTGGATTTGTAGTTCTGACCACCTTTTGCATGCTAGTCTACTAATATTGCTGATCACATTTCTCCCCTGGGGCCCCAAGATTTCCAAACAAATCAGAGCCTGGAATCCAAAATATATACACAAATATGTGCCAACTGTGGCAGGAAACACAAACTGCAGCGGAGCTCATCAAACTACGCAACCCAGGACAGAGAGCTGGAGAACAAACCTCAGGCAGGATGACGGGCTTGTCCGAGCAGAAGCACCAGGTGCAGCCCCTGGTGTTGGAGCCTGAGCTTTGACGGAGGTCGCTGACATTAATCAGAAGGTGGATTTCAGGTGCATGGAGAGTGGAGAGTACATGGGTCTTTTCTCCCACCTTCACACTTGGAGTTTCATTGTCTAAATCAAATGTGAATGCCATAGTTGGCTCTGGTTAAAATTTTTATTATTATAGCCCTGGCCAGTTTTCTCAGTGGTTAGAGTGTCGGCCTGCAGTCCAGAGAGACCTGGGTTTGGTTCCTGCTAAGGGCATGTACCTTGATTGCAGTTTGTCCCTGGCCCTGGTTGGGTCGTGCAGGTGGCAGCCACTCAATGTGTCCCTTTCACATCGATGTTTCTCTCTGTCTCTCTCTCTCTCTCTCTCTCTCTCTCTCTCTCTCCCTCTCTCTCTCTCCCTCCCTCCCACTCTGTCTGCACAAAAAAATGGAAAAATGTCCTCGGGTGAGGATAAGAAAACTTTTTAAAATTATTTTAAAGCAGTGGTTCTTATAGGTTTGGGATATCAACCCTCTCTTTATATTCTTAAAGTATTGAGAACCTCCTTAAAACACTTGTGTTTATGTGAATAATGGTTATTAATATTTAGTGGAATAGAAACTAAAACTGAGACATTTAAAATTTTTTAATTAATTAATTTAAAATAACAACAATAAATCTATTTCTTGTGAAACATAAAATATTTTAATGAAAAAACCCCTGTATTTTTCAAAATGTTAGAAGAGTACATGGCTTAATAGAAAACAGCTGGATGCTGATAACTGCTTCTGTGTTCAGTTTGTGGCCATATTCAGTGTTGTGTAGCCTCTGGAAGCATCACTGAACACTTGCAAGGAAAGAAAGTGAAAAAGGCAAATAATGTCTTCATATTATAAAAATTGTTTTGCCTTTGTGGACATCCTGAGGTCTCAGACCCTCCCAGGGAATCTAGATCACACTTTGACAACAACTGTTCTAGAATGTCATGGCTGTCAAAGTGTTTTCAACATATGTCAATATGTCTAAGAATTTTCCATCTAAGTTCCAAATGAAAAGAGGAAAGAAAAAACTGGGGGTCTAGATGAAGCATCTTACCACAGCATGTAATTTCTTTTAACATTGTTATTTTATTTATTTACTTTTCAAATTAAATTGATTGGGGTGACATTGGTTTATCATATTAGTCTTCAAGGGTACATTTCTATGATTCAAAATGTATATATTGCACTGTGTGCTCACCACCCAAAGTCAAACTGTCTTCCATCACCATATATTAGGCCCCTTCCAGTTCCTACCACTCCAGTACCCCCTTCCCTCTGTAACCACCACACTGTTGTCTGTGTTCATGAATTTCAGTTTTATATCCTACATATGAGTGAAGTCACATGCTTCTTAACTTTTTCTAATTGACTTACTTCATTTAGCATAATATTCTCAAGGTCCATCCATGTTGTCACAAATGGCAGTATTTCCTCTTTTCTTATGGCTGAGTAGTATTCCATTGTGTATATACACCACATCTTTTTCATCCAGTCCTCTAGTGAAGAACACTTCAGTTGCTTCCATATCCTGACCACTGTGAATAGTACTGCAATGAACATAGGGGTGCATATATCTTTGTGAATACATGTTTTCGAGTTTTTCAGGTAGATACCGAGGAGAGGGATTGTGGGCTATATGGTAACTCAATTCTTATTTTTTTGAGAAACTGCCCGACTGTTTTCCATAGCGGTTATACCAGTCTACATTCCCACCAGCAGTGAATGAGGGTTCCCTCTTCTCCACAACCTCTCCAGTACCTGTGTTGTTGATAACAGCCATTCTAACAGGTGTGAGGTGGTATCTCACTGTAGTTTTGATTTGCATTTCCCTAATAGCTAGTGAAGTTGAACATCTTTCATATAACTGTTAGCCATTTGTATGTCTTCTTAGGAGAGGTGTTTGTTCAGGTCCTCTGCCCATTTTTTAATTGGATTGTTTGATGTCTAGTTTTATGAGTTCTTTATATTTTTTGGATATTAAACCTTTGTCTGAGCTGTTGTTTGCAAATATTATCTCCCATTCGGTAGGTTGCCTTTTTGTTTTGTTGTCAGTTTCTTTTGCTGTGCAGGAGCTTTTTAGTTTGATATTGTTCCATTCATTTATTTTAGCCTTTACTTCCCTTGCCTTTAGGGTCAATTTCATAGCATGTTCTTTGTGACCAAGGTCCATGAGTTTAGTACCTATGTTTTTCTTCTATGTAACTTATTGTTTTCAGATCTTATATTTAGGTTTTGGATCCATTTTGAATTAATTTTTGTACACGGGGACAAACTGTAACCTAGTTTCCTTCTTTGTCAAGTGGCTTTCCAGTTTTCCCACACCATTTATTGAAGAGGCTTTTTTTTCTCTATGTGTGTTTCTGGTTTCTTTGTCAAAAATTATCTGCCCAGCCCTGGCCAGTTTGGCTCAGCGGTTGGAGTGTGGGCCTGTGGACCAGAGAGTTCAGGTTCGGTTCCTGCTAGGGGCACGTACAAAAAAAAAAAATATCTGCCCATATACAATGTGATTCTATTTCTGGGCTCTCAATTCTATCCCTTTGTTCTGTGTGTCTGTTTCTCTGCCAATACCATGCTGTTTTATTATTGTAACTCTGCAGTATAACTTGAAGTCAGATAGTGTGATACCTCCAGCTTTGTTCTTTTTTTTTCAAGGTAGCTTTGGCTGTTTGGGGTCTTTTGTGGTTTCATACAAATCTGATAATTTTTTTTGGTTCTGTTTCTTTAAAAAGTGACATTGGGATTTTGATGGGGATTGCATTGAATCTGTATATTGCTTTGGGTAATATGGCCATTTTAAGGATTTTGATTATTCCAATCTATGAACACTGAATATCTTTCCATTTCATTATCTTTTTCAATCTCTTTTAATAATGCTTTGTAGTTTTTAGTATGTAGATCTTTCACATCCTTTGTTAAGTTTATTTGTAGCTATTTTATCCTTTTGGTTGCAATTGCAAACAAATTATTTATTTTATTTCTTTTTCTAAAATTTCATTGTTAGTATACAGGAAAGCGGTGGATTTTTGTACATTGATTTTGTATCCTGCAATTTTACTGTATTTGTTTATTGTTTCTAATAGTTTTTTGGTGGAGTCTTTAGGGTTTTCTATGTACAAAATCATGCCATCTGAAAATAGTGACACTTTTACTTCTTCCTTCCCAATTTGGATGCCTTTTATTTCTTTCTCTTATCTGATTGCTCTGGCTAGGGCTTGGATAAGAATGGTAAGCCCTGGCCAGTTTGATTCTGTGGTTAGAACCATAGAGTGAAGGGTTGCAGGTTCAATCCCCAGCCCCAGTTGGGGTCGTGGAGGGGCAACCAATTGATGTGTCTCTCTCACATTGATGTTTCTCTCTCCTTCCTTCCCTTCCACTCTATCTAAAAGTCAATGAAAAAATGTCCTTGGGTGAGGATTAACAACAACAAAAATGAGTGGTGAGAGTGGACACTGTCTTGTTCCTGATTCTAGAGGAACAGCTTTCAGTTTTTCACCACAGAGTATGCTGTTGGCTGAGGTTTGTCACATATGGCCTTTAAGATGTTGAGGTACTTTCTTCTTTACTTATTTTATTGAGTGTTTTAATCATAAATAGATGTTGTATCTTATCAAATACTTTTTCTGCATCTATTGATAAGATCATATGATTTTTATCCTTTTGTTAATGTGGTGTATTACATTGATCAATTTGCATATGTTGAACCATCCTTGTGCCCCTGGAATAAACCCCACTTGATCATGATGTATTATTTTTTTAATGTATCGTCATGTTAGATTTTCTAGGATTTTGTTTAGAATTTTTGCATCTGTATTCATCAGAGATACTGGTTTGTAGTGTGTGTGTGTGTGTGTGTATGTGAATGAGTGTGTGTGTGTGTGTGTGTGTGTGTGTGTGTGTAAATGAATCCTTGTCAGGTTTTGGTATCAGGGTTCTGTTGGCCTCACAAAATGTGTTTGGAAGTATTGTCTCTTCTTCAATTTTTTGTAAAGAGTTTGAGAAGAACAGGTTTCAAATATTTGAATATTTAGTGGAATTCACTGGTGAAGCCATCTGGTCCTGGACTTTTATTTTTTGGGAGGTTTTGAAGGTTGTTTCAATTTCATCACCACTGATTGGTCTATTTAGATTTTCTAGTTCTTCCTGATTCAGTCTAGGAAGGTTATATATTTTTAGAAATTTATCCTTTTTTTCTAGGTTATTGAATTTGGTGGCATGTAGTCTTTCATAGTATTCTAGTATGATCCTTGTATATCTGTGATATATGTGGTAACTTCTGCTCTTTCGTTTCTAATTTTGTCTATCTGAGTCTTTTCTCTTTTTTCCAGGGGTTTGTCACTTTTAGTAATCTTTTCAAAGAACCAGCTCTTTGTTGTGTTAATTGTTTGTATAGTTTTGTTCTCTATTTCATTCATTTCTGCTCTAATTTGTATTATTTCCTTTCTCCTACTAACTTTGGGTTGCTTTGTTTCTTCTTTAGGATTTAATGATAGAACTGTTATGATGTAAACTTCCCTCCTATTACTGCTTTCATTGCATCCGGAAGTTTTGATATATATTACTGTCATTCTCATTTGTCTCTATATAGCTTTTGATCTCACCTTTTATTTTTTCATTGACCCATTCATTTTTTAGCAGTATGTTGTTTAATTTTTACATATTTGTGGTTTCTTTACTTCCTTTTTGTAGTTGATTTCTAATTTCAAGGCACCATGGTCAGAGAATATGTTTGGTATTATTTCAGTCCTCTGAGTTTGTTGAGGCTAGTTTTGTGACCCAACATACTATGGTCTAGCCTTGAGAATGTTCCATGTGCACTAGAGAAGAATGTATAATCTGATGTTATGGGATGAAAGGCTATGTAAATGTCAATTATTTTATATTGAAATTTATTTGCATTTTATATTCAATTCTACAATATATATGTATTCATTTTAATTTGGCCATTTCTTCCCCAGTCATTGAAACATTCACCTCCAAGAGGATACCCCTTGTTCATCCTGTGGTTTCTTACACTTCGTGGCACGCTAGTGTGAGGCCTTAGGGACTTCAAAATGACAATGAGTGGTGGGAACTATTTAGCCTCATTTTATGGATTAGAAAGCTAGAGCCTAGAGAGGTTAACTGTGGGAATGAGCAAAGATCAACCAAGAACAAGCAGAGGATGTTTACTCTGAGCTGTATGTGGCAAAGGAGTCAGCCATCATCAGCATTTTGGCAGACACGCAAAGACAGGCACAGGAGTGAGAAAGCTTTATGGTGAGGAAAGGGCTTTGTGTTTGCCCTGATTGGAGGTGTTGGCACGGGGAAGCTGGGGCTACCTAGAATTGGGGCATCCTATGAGACTGGTTAGGGGTACATATTTGGCTTTCTCTAATTGGTTCTAAGTTGTAAGCAGGGAGAAAAATTAGGGAAATTAAATCTACTGTTAATCAAGTCCTGGCCCTTTGGAGCTGCTTGTTCCAGGGGTTATTGTTTGGCTTCCTGGACTGTCGCTAGAGATAGGAATTTGACTTCTTACAAGTCTGACTTACAGCAGACTGGCTTCCTGGTCTGATTATTGAAAAGGGTTGGTTTCCTGGGCTGGTTGCTGTAGGTTGTGGGTCAGAGTTCTATTTTAATATAGGATCTGGACATTGCCTATTTGTACCTTCACTGTCTCAGCTTGCTACAGGTGATGAGGCCGGTCAGTGGCAGATCCAGGACTTGAACCAAGGTCCTCTGTTTCTAAATCTTATTTGCATTCCCATACTCCAGACAGGCTGCCTGGACCCTCAGTAAAATAACCATCACCACTGTCTTCCACACAAACACTGCCCTCATTTTCTCCAGTGACTTTCTCTTATATTCTAAATGTACTCATTGCCTCTAATGAAAACAGGATACATTTTTGGCGAGGCCAACTATAGTCTTGAGATGTTTAGATAAATAGATTAGAAGCCTCACTCTGTACCCCAGGCAAAGTTTCTGTTTCTTTCTCTCACAGTATGCAGGATGGTGGAGAGAGAGGGGAAACACATTTGCCTCAGGCCGTGGCTCACAGAACAGAAAGATATGAATTAGTTGGGATGGTGCAGCTGGCCAGATAGTTCCCAAGAAAACAGAGGGCTGAAGAAGAGATGTTTGTAACAGACTAGTTATCCAGGCTGCACCTGTGTGCTGCGGCTTTGAGTGGTTTCTGTTCTTTTTTTAAAATTTTCTTTTATTGATTTTAGAGGGGGGGGGGAGAGAGAGAGAGAGAGAAAGAGAGAAAGAGAGAGAGATAAACATTGATGAGAGAGAACATTGACTGGCTGCCTCCTACATGCCCCCACTGGGGATCTGGCCCACAACCTGGGCATGTGCCCTGACTGGGAATTGAACTGGCGACCTTTTGGTGCATGGATTGATGCTCAACCACTGAGCCACCCCAGCCGGGCTCAAGTGGTGGTTTCTGAATAGGATGCTGGTGTGCTGTCCTTCTTACCTTTAGGTGCAGCAGCTGACAGAAAGCAGGGAACAAAAATTAATAATTAGGTGGCCATGAGTGAATTGAAACGTTAAGCAGGACAAGGTTTGGGAAACAGTGATACTGAGGTATTATCAGGACCAACAAACTACAAAGAGTTGGAGCTCAGGAAAACTCAGGGGGAGAGCCCTGGAGATAGGGAGGGACCCGCCCCTTTCCCAGTGTGGAGTGCCACCACAGAGTGTTGGGGTCACACAGTTCACGTGGATCAGGTGACAGAGCTTCAAAAGGTGATATGAAAGAATATTATCTGGAAAGTTTTATTCAAGATTTTTGGCCCTGGCCGGTTTGGCTCAGCGGTTAGAGCGTCAGCCTGCGGTCCTGAGAGACCCGGGTTCGGTTCCCGCTGAGGGCACGTACCTCGGTTGTAGTTTGTCCCTGGCCCTGGTCGGTTGTGTGGGTGGCAGCCACTCGATGTGTTCCTTTCACATCGATGTTTTTCTCTCTCTCTCTGTTCCTCTCTCTCCCTCCCACTCTACCTGAACAAAAAAAAAAAAATGGAAAAATGTCCTCGGGTGAGGATAAAAAAAAAAAAAAAAAAAAGATTTTTGGTGCAATCTCCTAGATAAAAACACGGAAGGTAATGACGTGATTTATCCTTGCAAAAAAAGTCCCCCAAAACGCATTACCCCGCCTCATTATTAGTGAAGAGTGAGCAGTAACGAGAGGGTTCTCTCTGGCCCAGGGAGGCTCCTGGGGTTGTATCTAACCCACTGGCACCAGTGAAAAAGGCAACTTCCTGGGAGCTGCTCCTTACCTATGTTTGCTTTTAAGTATTTTGGGGTACAACCAAAATGGAGTATGGTTTGGTAGTTATAATTCATGGCAGAAAGGAGGGACCTGGAACCTCCCACAACGGAATCTCCTGAGAGATTTGCGCTTTTTCCTGGACTCCTCCAGCTGCCTCCCAGCTCCCTTTTCTAGCCCATCTTTCAGAAAGGGTTGCTCTACAATTTTGATGTTGAAGCTAGAGCCCTGGGTAGGTGGACACTGACTGCTGCAAAGAACCTGCAATACTTGAAGGTAAAATTTGATGTGTTTGGCCCTGGCCGGTTTGGCTCAGCGGTTGGAGTGTCCGCCTGCGGTCCGGAGAGACCCGGGTTCGGTTCCCGCTAAGGGCATGTACCTCGGTTGCAGTTTGTCCCCGGCCCTGGTTGGTCGTGCGGGTGGCAGCCACTCGATGTGTCTGTTTCACATCGATGTTTCCCTCTCTCTCTCTCCCTCTCTCTCCCTCCCACTCTATCTGTACAAAAAATGGAAAAATGTCCTCGGGTGAGGATAAAAAAAAAAAAAAAAATTTGATGTGTCTGTTCAAAAACAAAGTGGAGGAGAAAAGGCCCAGTGGTGAGGTTACCCCTTGATCTCTGGTGCCGCAGGTGTGCGCAGCTGGTCCTGCACCATGAGCAGCCAACTCCTCCGTGTTCTAGTTGGAAACAGAGGCTCATCACTGTCACCACAGGGAACACTGCGGAGGGAGAATGTGGCAACAGGGTATTTTGTAACCAAAAATGTGCTGTTCCATGCTGAGCAACATTAGGGATCACAGCTCTCTAATATTGTGATCCCTAATATTGTGATATTCTAAACGTACTTGTGTGGATTGGTTCTAAGTGCAAGAACTAGGTGTGGTCATGGCAGAACGCCCAGATGCGTGAATGAGAAATGAAAGGTAGGGCCAGCGGTCTTGGGGGCGCTTCCCATAGGTTAAATGACAAAAATCAAATCAAATCATTTCAGCATTGCAAAAGATGCCAGGTGCTAAATAGTTTAAGAAAACGAGGCAAGGGTTTAACGGGCCATGAAACTTGATGTTTTCTGGTAGGAAATGAAAATGCTGGTCTTTTAAAGAACATTTGCAAAACCTTCTGCTTCGAAAGCAAAGGAAAACTTCTCCCCAAGTAAAATGAAATAGTCATGGCCACAGTTGGTTGTTCCAGGATTGCTTTCTCTCCAATAGGCTTTAATCCCTCTTGGAATATGAAGGCTCCGAGGTCAACTGTCCTCTCCCCCTGCCTCAGGGATGTCGCAAAGCAGCCTCCCTGATAATTGGCACCCAACTCCTTCGTGACTGAAGGTGCCCAGGTGCCTTCTGAACATCTCAGAGGAGCAAGAGTTTAGTCAGAAGGGCAATGAGTCTTCACCAGGAACAAGGATGAGATTCTTTTGTTGTTGTTAATTCTCACCCGAGGATATTTTTTTCATTGATTTTAGAGGGAGGAGGGGAAGAAGGTGAGGGAGACAGAGAGGGAGAAACATGGATGTGAGAGACACACATTGATTGACTGCCTCTTGCACACACCCTGACTGGGGCTGGGATTGATCCTGCAACCCTGGTGCGTGCCCTTGACTGTTGAACCTGAGACCCTTAGGTCCACTCGCTGACACTCTAACCACTGAGAACACCAGCCAGCAAAGATGTGATTCTTGCTTCCAGTTTTCCCTTCTGACGTCTTTCGTAGGTTCTCCATTGCCTATCAAAGGCAAAACTGTGTTCAGTTTCACACCTGGTGGTCCAATCTATACTTTCAGAAGATTCAACTGCCATAATTACCAATCGTCCCTCCCCTTCTACCCCTATATGGCTCAAGGGCAGGAGTCAGGCAAAATAAGACTCCCAGATGTTTGTCCTACCTGTCCAGCAACTCCTCTCCACCTCTATCAGACAGTAATGTGAAATAAATGAAGACCAACTAAATGAGAACCACCAAAGGCTATTTATTCTGATCTCCCTATAGCAACGAGTCAGCCACTGTCACTTGCATTTTGGCAGAGACTCGAAGGCAGAAATGGACACAGGACAGCTTTATAGTGGAAAAGGGGAAGGCTTCTGGTGTGTCCTGATTGGGTATTGACATGAGGGGATGCTCACTAAACGTGAGGTGTCCTATATAATTGTTTAGGGGGTTCATATTTGGCTTTCTCTGGCTGGTCCTGAGTTGAAGTAGGGATAAAAAATAGGAAAGCTGTCGGTATTAATCAGGTCCTGGCCATTTGGGGCTGATTGTTTCAGGGGCTGTCACTACAGATAAAACAGTCTGACTTCCTGTTAGTCTGTCTGCCTTCCTGGTCTGATTATTGTAGATAAGGGGTTGGTTTCCTGGATTAGTTACTACAGGCTGGGGGGTCAGAGTTTTATTTTTATATGTGGTTTGGCCATTGCCCAGTGGTATATTCCGTCTCCTGTGACAAGGGTGACAAAGGAGAACATGGGCTCTGCGGCTTGGGAAGGGGTCCTGGAAACGAGAGCAGGGCCGGGAGCGCGCAGCCTCCTTCCTCGCGGCCGCGCCGGCTGGCCGGCAAGCCGGAGCTCTCGGTGAGGACAGGGAACAGGCCACACTGGCAACTGTCATTTCAGACACCTTTGAGCATTTCATTAAGTTTGTAAGTGGATTCAAAGTTTTCTTAAAAGTGATAAGATTTGCTAAATTTATGAAAAGAATAGGATTTGGGTTGAACTGAAAAGCTGAAGCAAAGAACTAGCTTTTATTATTTTCAACTCTACTACACTGAATATAATTTTTTGAGACCAAAGCAAATCCCTGGAGTCGCTTGGGGGCAAAGGCTGCCTGGATGGCCCCCCACTCGCACTCCCGGGACCCCTGGCAGTGGAATGGGTGGGCTGTGGTGACGGTGGGACATTTTGTACAGCTTGGGGCTTTCCAACATGTGGCATTTCTTTCATAATCCTTTGTTTAAAGCTACTTAAAATTTCTATGCAAAAAAAATGTGAATAGTGAGATAATGTGTAAGTAAACATCTAACATGGTGCTGGGTAGGGGTAGTCCCTTAATCCTCAGAGGATACATGAAAAAACTTGGATAGCATTGAATTACACACACTCACACCCACAGTTTTTAATACTGAACCCTATATATGTTTTTTCCCTATACATGCATAGCTATGGTAAAGTTTAATTTATAAATTAGGCACAGTAAGAAATTAACAACAAATATTCAAATAAAACAATGATAACAATATAATAAAGTTATATAAATATGGTCTCTCTCAGCAAACTAGCAAGAATGTCTTTTTCCTTCCTCACAATTTCATGGATTGGTGACTCGTTCTCACCATAGATCTTAGCAACCTCAGCATGTGATTACTTTTCTTTCCTTATTGAGAACGTCCACCTTTTCACTTAAAGGAAGCACTTTAAGGTTCCTCTTTAAAAATCTGAATTGCCAGCATCACTACCCTTGGGCTTTGGGGCCGTTATAAGTAAAATAAGAGTGACTTAAACACAAGCAGTGACAGCCAGAGCATTGGTCTGATAATGGAGATGGCTGCTTGGTGACTAATGGGCCATGGATGTACTGGGCAAAGGAATGACTCATCACCATACTCAGAATGGCACACAATTTGAGTCTTACAAATTCTTTATTTCTGGAATTTTCCATTTAATATTTTCAGACCACAGTGTACCATGGGTAACTGAGACCATGGAAACGAAAAGCTGTGGATACTGGGAAACTACTGTTATGTCAGATCTCATCATGACCACCAAATGAGAAGGGGCGTTAGCTTAAGGAATGAGCCCATAGTTGTCCTCTGCTGAACTTAAACTGAACTTAAACTGCTTGTAGGAAAGAAAAACAATATTGGTGCTGGTCCCAAAGGTGCTATTTTGGGATCAGAAAAGGCTTCTGTTTGTTCAGTTATGAACTATACATGACTTATAGACTGGAAGCCTAATCAGAATTAAGCTGGTCAAAAAAAAGGTCAAAGGATGAAATGAGTTAAAATATGAATGTTATATTGCCTAGGATTTTTAAAAAGTTGATTTTTGTAATATTATCTTTTATATTCTATATTCTCCATAATTTCCTCTCTGCAACCAGGGCCATGGCAGATTCAAACGGAACCTTTCTGAGACCTGTAGACTTTTACCCTCTCTGGGTGACGTTGCTCCTGTGACTGCGGATTAGCGATCAGACGCCAGCGCTGTGCAGGTAGAGGAAGCACCTCTTCCTCCTGGCCGGTGCGGTGCGACTGGTGCACCTGGCGTGGTGAGCAGAGACAGGTGCGCTGGTTTTCAGCTCCCACCTGGTCTCCAGGCTTGGTGCCTTGTGCTGGGTTCAACCCCAACAACTGTACGCAGCAGCCCTAGCTGAGTCTCCACCCCATTTTCCCCAGAAAAACCATGTTTCAAAGTGGAGGCTGTGAAAAAATATAATTTCAGATATAATCTATATAAAAGTGTACATTTGTTATCTGAGATCATTGGTAAATAGCAGGTATATCTTTGCTTTTTCTTAAAAACATTAAGACAATTAAATGAGTAGACCACAGTATTGTTTTTAAAATATTTTTATTAAAATGCCATAATTATAAAAGGATATTAAAATGCACAGAAATCACGAAACATTACAAATTTTACATCTTATGCCACAGTGTATGGAGTGTTATGACTATTTCAGTTCCATTTAGTTAAGATACTCATACATTTTAACTTTCTAACATCTTAAAATATAATACAAACATGACAAAATGGTACAAGAAGTGTTTCAACAACAAAGCCCTCCTATTGTGAATTAATGTTTTCTGAAATTCAACATGTATGTGCAATTAAAAGGGAAGACTTCGGTGACTGTTTACAAGATGGCCTTGTGTAGTTTACAAACAAAAATGATAGCTTTCCCCTTCTAGTGACATAACTAAAATATCAAAGGGATATTTAAAAAAAAATCCCCTGAGTATTTTGGTCTAATGCTTCACACTATTAATATTCAGAGGCATTACAAAAGGATACAACATGAACATTTCTCTAGTGGTTAACACTGGGCAGTTTGAGGGCCAGATTTTCCCCTTCATGGTCCACGGCCACGCCTAACCATTTCCCCAGGTGCTCCCTCTGTGCACTTCCAGGTCCAGCTCATCACTGCTGCAGACACAGCCCCCGGGTTTCCTCACCTCCAACAAGTTGGCACTAGACTCATATTAACAGTGTTGGTGTCATGGGTGACCCTGGGCTACACCACAACTGAGCTGTCTGGGGATTGTTGGCAGTGTCATACATCACATCTGCCTTTAAATTGTAGGGTTCCCCCCACCCCATCCACAGAAGCACATTTTAGATCTTGAAGACAAGGTATGAAAGATGGTTTATGAAAACATAAATGCATAATTCTTTTAAAGTTTTATATACAAGGAGATAAGGCAAGAACATTCCTTTTCCATGCTTCCATACACAACGAGTAATTGCCAAATCCAATGGCAGGAGACAGTCATACGGTTCAGAGAGGAGGTAATGTGAGAGGAAATGACGCCACCTCTAGGAGCAGTGTCACGGGGAGCGGGACGTGGCACCCTGTCTGGGCTGTGTGGAATAAGAAACAGTTTCCCCCCGGGTAAGAAATTCATTTCTCATTCCCCGTGTGCTCAGACCTCACACGGCTGGTCTTGAGCACTTCCTGATCACATCGTCTGCATTATCAAGGAAGTTAGTAAAATGTTGTTCTTGGTCCATTGGGACAATTCAAAAGTCCAGAAACTGCTTTGATGAATCCTATATAAATACTGCTTTAAAAAAAAAATTCATGGCAGGCATTTAGAATCGTGACCTGGAGTTAGACTCCGCTATTATAACAAGCCTCTAAACACTAAAACATGTTTCCTTTCTCTTTGCTGCTGGGATTCTGAGCAGCTTGGCTCCTGTGGCCCTGGGCACTGAGCAGCGCCCCCAGTGGGCGGTGACCCATCTAGCAAGAACCGGTGCTGGGACTCTCCTGCACCCAGTCAGGGTGAGGCGTGTGGCCCTGTCTCTTCTCTGGCGTTTACCGAGGGCCTAGCACCTGAAGGGCAGTAAAGCACTGTATAAAGCCCTGTAAAGGATGCTCAGCTGAGCCGAGGGGCAAGCTAGGCAGGAGTTCAGCAGGATGTTAGCTCCATTTTCTTTCCTTAGCCTAAATGCCCGATAGGGTTAGGGAGCAGGAAGCACAAATCAAATCCAAAGTCTTTTATTTTCTTTCTCTTTTTTTAATCCTCACCTGAGGATAGTCTTCTACTTATTATCAGACAGAGTGGAAGGGAAGGAGACAGACAGAAACATCGATATGATAAAGTCACATCGACTGTTTGACTCCTGCATGACCCAACCAGGGCTGGGGACGAACTGCAACTGAGGTACATGCCCTTGGCTGGAATCAAACCTGAGACTCATTGGTCCGCGGGTCAACAC
This sequence comes from Molossus molossus, assembly GCF_014108415.1. Taxonomy (NCBI): domain Eukaryota; kingdom Metazoa; phylum Chordata; class Mammalia; order Chiroptera; family Molossidae; genus Molossus; species Molossus molossus. The sequence continues at coordinate 47,423,276 of NW_023425345.1, read as the reverse complement.
TCTAACTGCTGAGCCAAACCGGCCAGGACCAGAGTCTTTTCTTGATCGGGAATAATCTGGACCTACTCCTGTCTTTCCCCCTCCCTCCCCTCATATGCTCCCCGGTGCAAATGTGCAATACAAACACGTTACTGGGTTGGAAATAGGAGAACGGAGGGTGCAAGGAGCTTCCTAGGGCAGAGGCTTTGGTGTGCCGAGTGTATGGATGAGCAGAATCCCTGCTGAAAGGTGCTCCCCGTCCAGGGACGCAGCGTGGCTCACCATTAGGGCACTTGGTGGTCTCTTAACCACGCACGGCACCATGATGTCACAGCCAGCCCTTTGCGATGGTGCTTGTGACCTGTAATACTGTACATCCTGTAGCAAACGGGTAAAGGGCAACTGGTGGGAAATTGATGGGCTTATCTTTTCCAGACCATTAGGCTGATAGAAATGTAATTTTAATTCCTTTTTTATTCAAGAAACTACACATCTTTAGAGGAGGTAAATTAATTATCCTGATCAATAGGTGTTACAATTCTATTTGAATCTGTAACTTTCCCAGCTCTTGTCGTCTTATTCCCTTCAGAGCTGCAAAGCAGTCCACATTGATCAGGCACAGCGTCCTGGGATGGCTCCAGGGAGACAATCAGCGTCTCGGTGGGTTAGCACGGACACGCTGCAGGCCTCGCTGTCCTGGCCCGCTCCACGAAGAGCGTTTCGAGATGGACAGAGAGGCCAAAATGAAGACCGAAACCATTTCCTGTTAACTGAGGTTTCCTTTTCTGTAGGGCTGTGATAATACCTCTAAGTATCATGAATTCTCGAGTCTATCTGCCACTTAATACAGCATTCAGGCTGAATTCTGAGTTAGTGATTTTTAATCATGCAGAGACTAGCATGTCTCGCCTTTGGTGACGGCCCTGTGAGGGGGAGACAGCTGGCACAGATCCGGCAAAGTGAAGAAATGAAACACTCCCTAAAAATAATCAAAAGGTTACTTGATTCCTTTTTATTATCTTGTTTTCCCCTACAAAAGGTATTGGAAAACAAGAATCCATTCTGCCGCAGAAGGGGTGATTTTTAAGCATTCTCATTAGAGATTCATAGTATTTTTTGACAGAGCAAAATTCTTTAAAGTGCTTCTCAGAACATAAAACTCTTATTCTAATTTTGGTCGTAAATTGTTATCTATTGCTCCTATTATGCTCTCAGCGATGACCCCCATATTTTTAGTCATATCTTTGAGGTGATTCTCATGAAGCAGCTTTTGGGTTAGGTATTTTTCCCTCTTGATCTTGCTCTTCGTGCTTTTCGATACGTCTGGAATTGCATATGACAGGAAAAATTTCACAGAGTAGATGATATGCTGAAGGAGAGAAGAAGAAAAGAGTCAACTGCAGAGACATGGAGGAGAACAGAGTTCCTTTTGTTTAGTTTTGCTCGTCATTATGGCAGTGTATCTGGACAAGGTGGTCGATATCCGTCATGGTCCAGTCTCCTCCCCATCATGTGGCTTTGGCAAGGAGCTACACGTTGTTACTTTACCTATGTCAAGACTAGTCTTGATAGGTAGGACAGAATATATCTAATATCTGTAACACCACGACACTGACTATGCTGTAGTGTTTTGGTGTGTGTTCCTTTCCTATCTTATTCCCAAGCCTCTTCCCCACAGGTAAACACACTCCTATCTGTGCAAGTATATCATTCTTTTTTCTTTAAAAAATAGTTTAACAAAATATGTATATATCCCAAAATAATATGCTGTCTGGTGTTGCTTGATTTGAGCTTTATAAAACTCATGATATTGTATACAGTGTTTTGAAAATTGCTTTGTTCACTCAAAGCTAGTTTCTAAGATTCATCAATGTTACTGTATATAACTGTAGTTCATAACTATAGTCCATTTTCACTTCTATGATTTATTTGTTCCCATACAAAGGGTACTGGGCTCGTCTCTAGTTTTTGTATTAGAAATGATGCTGGGAATGTTATTGCTCTTGGATCCTGGAGCATAACTGTGAGAGTTTCTCAAGAGTATGCACCTAAGAGAGCATATGTTACATGAATGTTCAATTTTGCAAGATTGCACTCAAGTATGTCTTTCCCAAAGTAGTTACGCCAGCTCACACTCCCTCCGGCAGTGCATGATGGGTTCAGTTGCTCTACATCCTTGTCAGCACTTGTTATCAGACCTGGATTTTCCTTAAACAATATAGTAATTATGAAATGGACTTTCACTTTGGTCTTACTTTGCATTTCCCTGATGATTAATGAGGTCAAATACCTTTTTATTTATTTGCTATTCAACAATCTCTGATCGAGTAAGGGGTTAGAGATACTATACATTCAACATAATTAAAAACAAATAAATTAAACATGATGTTAGAAGCAGTAACGCTATGGGTAAATAAATGGTAAAGCAGGGTAAGAGTTAACAGTGAGCGTTATGGTGGCAGGTACATTTTTATAGATTTTATATAGATTATTGGATATTCCTCACTGAGCAAAAATTTCAGTGAGGTGAGGGAATCAGCCACGCAGTTATCAGGAGGAAGGACACACAGGTGGAACAAACAGGCAGGCAGAGTCTGTCCAGTGGAACCTCAGGATGTGGTCCAGGAATGGCAAGGCTGAAGGAGGCAATGACACCAGGGAGCTATGGACTGTGGCTACATTGTGTAAGATAATCAAGAGCCTGGTTAGAAGACTGCTGTGCTAACTCAGGCAAGAAATGATGATAGTTCTGACTTGAGTGATGGCAGCAGAATTGGCAAGAAGTGGTCAGATCTGAGGTGTCTTTCAAAAGGAAAAGCCAACAGGACTGGATGTGGGGTGTGAGGGGGCAGAAAATAAGGAGAATTCTGGCCTCAATAACTGGTGATCTGAGCAGGAAGACTGGCTGTGGATTTTGGACAGGGTTCGGAGGAGAACACTAGCAATAAATTTAAGTAAATATGGGAATTTGGGGCAGTGCATCTAGGCTATCTGTTAGCCATCCAAGTACAAAGGTCAAGGAGGCAGCTGGATTCATGGCTGAGTTCAGGAAAGAGGTATTTTGGAGATATCCATTTGTGAGTCATTGGTATATATATGGCATTCAAAGCCAGCGGACTCCATGAGGTCCACCAAGGCAGAGAACAGAAAGAAAAGCAGACAACCGAGGAGCCAAGTGAGGAAGAATATCAAGAGTGATCAGCTGTGTAAAATGCTTCGGGTCAGTTCGGTAATGTGAGGGTGGAGAATATTTTGAGATGAGAGAGAGATTAGTGTTGGAAATTATATAATAAGAGGCAAAAGTTGTTGTAAGAAAGAGGTTCTTTTCCCCATCTATTTCTGAGGTAGGTAATATTTATAAATATGTGGATTTTCTATGTCACACTACTCTTGCATTCCTGTGATAAATCCATGAGGTATGTCATCTTTTAAAAATATATTGCTCAAGTCAGCCTGCACATTTTAAAAAGATTTTGTATCTATGTAATGAGAGAGATTGGCTTACAATTTTCCTTTCTCTTGTCTGATTTTAGAATCTAAAAGGAGTTGGGGAATATTTCCCTTTTGATCTCTGGAGGAGTTTGTATGAGACTGAAATAACCTGTTCTAGAAATTTTGGTATCACTCTCTTATAAAACCATATGACCTGGTATTTTCATTGTGAAAAAATTTTTAATTACTCAGTTTTGCTATAATTCTAGGTTTATAGTTACCTTTAGCATTTTGAAGATAGTGAACTATTTTATGGCTTTCATGTTGCTGTTAAAAAGTTTAATTTCAATTTTCTTCATCAGTCATCTGTCTTTATGGTTACTTTTAAGATCTTAACTTTGGTGTGCTGATTTTCCTTATAATGTGTATAAGTGTGGATTTCTTTATCTGTTCTGCTTGGGATTTTTTGTGCTTTCTGCTCGGTGAACAGATGTCTTTCATATATTCTGGAAACATTTTGGCTATTATCTGTTGCATATTGCCTCTCCTCCATTATCTATTCTTTTCATTTTGTCTTCCATACTACTTAACCTCTTTTTCAAAATTTCCATTTTCTTATTTCCCTGTGATGTGTTGGGGTAATTTTTCAGACCTAACCTCCAAATCACCAATGCTTTCTTCTGATTTTCCTAATCCATATGTTAATTTTTCATTTCAACAACTATATATTTTCATTTCTAAAAGTTCTATGAAATTATTTTTCAAAACTGCCTTGTAATTTTTTTATAGTCCCTTATTGTTTGCTCGTTTTATACTCTCATTTGTTTAAACATTTTTATATACAGTTAATTTATATTCCTTTTCTGGTCATTCAAACTCTTAAAGATATTGATGGTTCAAATTACTTGTTTTTTTTCTATTTCATTTCATTATTGTTAAATTTTTTGTCTTTTTTCTTCTTGTGGAGGTGATTTTATTTATTCAAATGCTTTTTATTTTTCAATTATAGTTGACATAGATTAGTTTCAGGTGTACAACATAGTGATTAGACAATGATATAAATTACAAAGTGATCAATCACCCCAATAAATCTAGTACCCATATGACACATAGTTATTACAATATTATTCTCTAAATTCCCTCTGCTGTACTGTACATCCCTGTGACTATTCTGTAACTACCAATTTGTATATTCCCTTCAGCTTTTCCACCCATTCCCCTACCCTCCTCCTATCTGGCAATGGTCAAAATATTTTTTGTTTTTTAGATTCCACATATATGTGAGATCATATGGCATTTGTCTTCCTCTGTCTGACTCATTTAACTCAGCACAATACCCTCTGTATCCATCCATGTTGTTGTAGATGGTAAGGTTTCCTTCTTTTTTATGGCCGAGTCATACTCCATTGTATATATGCACCATTTTTTCTATCTATTCATCCACTGATGGACACTTAGGTTGCTTCCATATCTTGGTTATTGAAATAATGCTGCAGTAAACATATGGATGTATATGTCTTTTCAAGTTAGTATCTTGGTTTCTTCAGCTAAATCCCCAGAAGTGGAATTGCGGGGTCCTTCTTTCTCTCATTTTAGCCTTTGCTTTAAAGTCTCATTCATCTGGTAAAAGTACTACTACCCCAGGTTTTGTTTGTTTGTTTCCATTGTTATGAAATATCCTTTTCCATCCCCTACTTTCAGTCTGTGTGTGTCATTTGAACTAAAGTGAGTCCCTTGTAGGCAGCATATGTGAATCTTCTGTTATCCATTCAGCCAATGTATGTCTTTTGATTGGAGCATTTAAAGTAATTGCTGATACATATGTAGTTATCCCCAGTCTATTATTCTGATTTTAAGATCCTCTCTTTGTCTTTAACCTTTGGCATTTTAATTATGCCATGTCTTGGTATTGGCCTCTTTGGGTTCACCTTGTGTAGGACTCTCTGCACTTCCTGGGTTTGTATATATATTTTCTTTGCCAGCTTAGGAAAATTTTCTGTCATTATTACTTCCAATAGGTTTCTAATTTCTTGCTCTCTCCTCCTTGCATACCCCTATGATGTGAATGTTGGTTTGCTTGATGTCGTCCCAGAGGCCCCTTACACGATCTTCATTTTTTTGAATTCTTTGTTATTTTTGCCGTTCTGACTGGGTGTTTTCTGCTACCAGTATCTTCCAAATCACTGACTCATTCCTCTGCTTCATGTAATCTACTTTTGATTCCCTCTAACACATTATTCATTTTGGTTATTGTATTCCTAATTTCTGATACAGGCTGCATGTGCCCTCCTGTTGTGTGGAGGGACTAACCCTCAGGCTGGCTGGCGTGAGGCCTGCATGGGACTGCAGTGGAGGAGCTGTTGTGTGGGGCTGATCCTACGTCCCAGGATTTGCTTTCCTGGGGCGCTGGTGCCTGCTGAGCCTGCCGTTTGTGGAGGTGGCTGAGTAGTGCTCTGAGGCTGGCCAAGGGGTGTGCTGTTTCTGGAGCCTCTTGCGGGGTGTAGGCCAAGATCAGCTGCTGCCTGTGCCCTGCCCACCCAATATGAGCTACAAAGTGACCTGCAGATGGTTGTCCCATGTCCTGGGCTTGGAGGTGTCTGAGACAGGCTAAGCTGTGAACTGAGGCCATGTGCCCCTAATGCTATGCTTGGGGCCACTTAGCCAGAGGTACAGGGCACCGAGGCCAGATGCTGCTTATCTGGGGTCTGTGAGATTGGGAGATTTTAGGAAAGTCCATAGTATAAACCAAGACAGGTTGTTTGCATGGAAAAGCCACTGGACTCAGCTTCAGAGGACCCCAAACCCAAAAGTTGTGCGGGGTGAGGTCTCAGGGAATCACCAGGGCAGGGAGAACAATGTTAGGCTGATGAACTCAGATATGGCATCAGTCAGTACCCGAGGGGGAGGTCTCAGCAAAGGAACAATGGCTTCTGTTAACACTTCTGTCTGGGAGAAAACTGCCTTCTGCTCTTGCCCTGATGCCAGACAATTCAGCTCCTTCGGGTTTGTCCTTGATTCCTTCTGAGCTGTTGTCCTAGTGCTGGATCTCAAAGCAAGTGAATCTGAATAAGTCTGTGCACTGGCCCATTAAGATAAATGCCTGGGACTCTGTCTCACTGAGCCACTCCTTGCTGGTTTTCATAGTCAGAAGTGATGGGGATTTCTCTTCCTGGCACCAGAATCCTAGGCAGGGGAGCCTGGTGTGGGGCTGGGAAGCCTCACTCCTCAAGGTTGGCTGCAGCCTAGATACCCCTTCCCGATTTTTATCTGCCACCCATGGGTGTGGGACCAGTCAGTTCCCTGTCTCTGCCCCTCCTACGAATTTTGTTGTGGCTTCTACTCTCTATCCTTAGTGATGGAACTCTGTCAGCTACACTTCAGGTGGTCCTCAATGATGACTGTTCTGTAGTTTAATTGAAATTTTGAAGTGTTGGCAGGAGTCGGGAAATTCAGCATTTATGTAAGCAGCCTTCTTGACTGGAAGCCTGTCGATCTTTTATTGTAAGCTCATATTTGAGTAGTTAAATTTGAGAAAAACCTGGAGTCTAAAATTGAGGACGCTTTTCTCCAGAGAAGATATACATTTCCCTCTGCCCCGAGACCCCTTTTTGGAGTCCCTAGCTGAATCCAACCGTCTTGAGCTCAGCTCTTCCACCTGCTTCTGACCTGTGAGCTTTTCGATGGAGACGCTGATAATGTACTTGTTCTCAGAGACCCCCAAAGTCCAGCGTGCTTGCTGCTCACTCCTTTATTGTAGCCCATCGCCTTTGTTCTTTCCTATTTGTAGATTCCCCTCCCTTTAAAATGCAAAGGAAAATATGTTTTAAGCTGATTCTAAATGTTTTGTAGAGAGATGGCCCCTCACAGTATCTAGTCAACCATGACATCGAAAGCAGAAGTCTAAACACTGTGGTAACTACATATTTGAACAGTAACTCTTTCTGTATACCAGATACTGTACTTCAGGAAATCGCTTATGATGGCAAGCTAATGAGGAGTTATTTTCTTCTTCTGTTACTGTTTAGTAACTATTAAAAAAATACTAGACAAATGATCTAAGCCAGGTAGGCAATCCCACTTCATTCTTGCTAACAGATTACGATTTTCTTCAAATACCTCCAGTCTCGCATTCTTTGCTGCCGGGAGGAATCCTTTGCTATAATTCTAGCCCATGAGATGTAGATGGAAATCTGCTCTGGGGGGTTCTGGCAAAGCATTTTTTTTCTCCTGACGAGAAGGAACCGATATGGCTAGCATTATCTTTCTTCTCACCTAGGACGTAAATGTGTTATGTAAAATTGCAGCTGTCATACTGCAGCCATAAAGCTGCACTCGGAGGGAGAAAACCTAGGAAATCCGAGCGACGGTCCTTGTATGAGCAAGCTGGTATTGATTCAGGAGCAGTCACCTACTTCCAGGGAGGTTTATGTGAGAAAAATCAACACTGATTTGTTTAAGCCACAATAGATGGGTTTTCTGGTCCTTGCAGCTAAATGTTATCCTAACTGACCACCCCAATCAAGCAATTTCTGAGGCTTTGGAATATGTAGTGGTCACTCGGTGTAAGAAGTAAAGTTGGCTACATCAATTTAAAAATTATAGCTGCCCTAATCATTTTTCAGAGATGGTTAATGTTAAGAATATAAAAAAATATTATAAGAAGGTATATTATGAAAATCAAGAAATATATAAAATGATTAAAATATTATAGCAATAAGTTTCTCAGGGGCAGAGATCACATCTTACTCATTTTGAATAAGGCCCTTCTCAGCCTACCATGTAACCCGCCGCTCCTCCTCAAAAACACCCAATACTGAATTGAAAAAAATGGAATCCCCTTAGCATACAACAGGCTTTTAACATTTAAAGCAGATAAGCAACTTAATTTAATTAATGAAAGCTTAAAGGTATTTTCAGGTCAAATTTGATTAATAAATGTCCTAAAATAATTATAAGCAAGACATAAGAACATATTGCACATTTAAAGTCAGAGTCGGCAACACGGAAAGCTGATAAGAAGTATGCAAATACACTGCCTTCTGTACAGATGTGCGCATGCGCCGCCTACCTCCATGACGATGATGAAAGCCAGCTTGGCTGCGATCACGTGCCAGTAGTAGATGTTGTGTTTATACTCCTGGGGGTGTCCAGGAGGGTACCGGAAATCACGATACCTGGAAACACAATGGAGGCCCATCAGGAGGGAATTCTTTTTTGATGTAAAACAAGGGCCCATTTAAAAAGAGTTCATATTTAATACAATGCTTTTAAAAAATCAGACATCATATAAATATTCTCCAAGAGTTTAATTTAGTAACAAAACCCTGAAATACTATTCCAGTAACACTTAACACACAATAGGAAAATGATGGTAATGACAGACTCCATCTCTGTGACAAGAGAACAAAGGCATTTTGAAAGTTTTGCCAAAGTTTTATCCTTCCTTTCTCAAAAGCGTGTGACTAAAGCAATTGAGTGTATTTTCTGAAATGTGTTTGTTTATTTATTTATCCTTACCCGAGGACATTTTCCCATTTTTTGTTCAGATAGAGTGGGAAGGAGAGGGAGAGAGAGAAACATCGATGTGAAAGGGACACATCGAGTGGCTGCCACCCACACGACCAACCAGGGCCGGGGACAAACTGCAACTGAGGTACGTGCCCTTAGCGGGAACCGAACCCAGGTCTCTCTGGACCGCAGGCCGACGCTCCAGCCGCTGAGCCAAACTGGCTAGGGCCGGAAATGTGTTTATTTAAATGATGTCATCAGGGTTCACGCCACTGTGGGCCCTCCCCCACAGAGAACGCTATCTGTGTGTTACTGCCTTACTAACCGCCCACTGTCAGATATCACCTGCGACTGCAGTTAGTGTCCCTCCGTCAGGTAGCATGTCTCTAATTTTCTTCCTGTAACCTATTGGACCTAGACGAGTTTAATTACTCTTCGGAATTATGCAAAGCAGATTCCGTGTGGAATTCTGAAGAGGCTCTATGTGTAACTTTGAAACATTTACTTGAGGCGTATTTCTGGTTTCTTGGTTGTGTTGTTGAGAATCTCAATCAGAGAAGGCTTGGAGGAGTGGAACTAAATAACTTTTAAATCCTCCTTTAGGTTTAAGGCTCTGAACAAAAACACTCGATGACCCATAGTCATCAAACTTTATCAACTGGTAACGTAGGGCATGTATACTGTCCGCAGGTGCGCTCACCAGCCATGAACACCACTGCAGAGCACTCTGGGACACCTTCAGAGAGCCCTGCTGGCCAGGCGGAGGGACCTGCATTTCTTGTCTTTGCATTTCTTTGTTAAGAGGGTGCTAGTCTGTCATCATTCAGTGTTGCCAGGTTGTGCCTGAGTGACATTAGTCGTAACAAATGAAGTATCTTGCTTTTGGAACTCTTGGAATTTCCTCATTTCTAAGGTACAAGACTTTTTTCTCTGATCGGTCTCCCTGTGACCATCGAAATTCTCAGCTTTAAATCTTGCTTTATGATTTGATTTGGGAACTCTAACCCTAGTCTATATTAACTTTTATATACTATCCTTTTTTAAGTTTGATTGAAAAGAAAGCTAGGAAAAGATGTCTCTAGCTATTTTCTTTAAATGATAGCAAATGGAATTACCTTACAATAAAAGTCCTAAAGATGAAGTGCATTTTTATTTTTTAAAATGTTTTTATTGATTTTTTAGAGAGAAGAAGGAAGAGAGATAGAAACATCAATGTGTGAGAGAAACATCAACTGGCTGCTTCCTGCACACCCCCTACTGGGGATTGAGCTTGCAACCTGAGCATGTGCCCTGACCAGAAATTGAACCGGGACCTCTCAGTCTATGGGATGACACTCAATCCACTGAGCCACACCAGCTGGGCATGAAGTGCATTTTAAAACATATAAACAGAACTTGCCTGCATGTGGTATGGTCACCAAGCCCAGAGTATGGATTTCCCTTGCTTCTGTTTTTGAAGTCCGCAATGTTGAAGATGGAGAGAGTATTGTTGATGTATCCCTCCATGGTGTAGTGGGTGTGGTTCCCATAGGGAGGGACAGAGAAGGACCAATAATATACCAGGCGGGGGATCATGTCTGATGTGAAAGCAATAATCATGGCCTGAGTTGGGAGGAAAACAAAGGAGCATTAACTTAGAGCCTTTACAGCTATGGTTAATAAACAAGCCAGAATTACACTTTCATTAGTTGATTGTTTTTAAAATTAAAGATTCAGAAACCTTAATTCTTTCATAACTGTATCTATAACAAATGGATACAGATAGTGAATATCCTAAAATCTGTGAGCAGCTGCTTTAAAGTAGAATAGTTACTTTCCTTTTGGTCTTCAGTTCTAAGAAATGCCTGGAAGTCTATCCACCGTTCAAAAGCAAAGGGCTGACAGGTGCCTGTTATATTTCTTAAGCACAGTAAGAATAATTGTGGACTCTGGTACTGTGGGTAACTAAAGACTTGTTTGCAATGTAAGATATGTAAATTATATTTAAAAAATGAGAATATAAAAAAGTTCAATCAATTTTGGGGTTGTATTTAATATAATTTAAATTTTTCATGATTTAGATATAGAAGGCCCTTTTGTATAATGTAATACTAAGGTCAATATTCTAAAAATAATTTGGCTTTATATAATTCCTTTGTAGAGTAGATAATTAATGCAGAACTGATTTTTAAAAATGATTTGCCTCTTAAAAATAGCACGTAAAACACATTTTCCACAATCTAAGTTAATAATGGCCTTTAAATGTATACTTTTTTCTCTATAGTGTCTGGATTTGTTTAGATAAGTCAGCCTATAGCCTGATTTTTTAAAAAATATACTTTTATTGATTTTATATTTTTAGAGAGAGAGAGAGAAAGGGAGAGAGAAACATCAACTGCTTGACTTATTTTAAACTGTAAATATATACTTATATATGTTGCTTCAGTAGAGAGCAGTAATTTTTAAATTCATTTTATTAAAATATAGAAAGCAACCCCCCCCAAAAAAACCCTACCTATTTTGGGTTTCTCCATTCACACAGTCAAGCAATGGTGTCTGTAGTGTTAGACCTAGTAGCTAAGCTTCTAACCTCCCAAAAGATTAAATGGATAAAGTTATGACCATTATAAATGATCAAATAACAGAGTTTAGTGTGTTTCCAGATTAAAGGAATAAATATGGGTCAAACTACTTAAACCTGGGTCTAAACTAGGCCGATACCTATTCTGACGGAAAGCTACTGTGAATTACATAAATTGTCACCAAAATTTTTAATTTGGGCTTTAAGCTTTCTAATGCATAAAACTGGTGTGAAGGAAGGAGAAAGCAAAAAGTATATTTTAATCCAAATTCTATGTGAACAAACAAAGCTAATTGATTCAGGCATTTACTGAAGCAGAAGAACACACATATTTCTGGCACACGATGATTTTTAATAGTATTCGTTGGAACATATGGTTCAGACACAGTGAGTGAGACCACAACCAACAAACAAGATCTGGGGCGAAGCAGCAAGTAAAACAACGAAGGGGCTTTTCTGATGCAAAATTTCCCCCAAAGTGATATATTTCCATGTGTGGTTGTGTGGGTCTGCCTGCCTATCAGTGGTGGTGGTGTAAGGCAAGAATTTTTTCCCAGATTTCAACAAATTAAACATTTTTATTTTACTCAATTATTAGAATCACCTGCATGTGTGTTTTAGGAAGCTAACAAAATTCCAACAAGGAAGTTAATTCTATTATATTCTGACAAGATACTTTTCTTCCTGAACTGAGCTTCTTAGAGACATGCTACGTACAAATAAATGCAATGTACTTCATTTCCCATTTATATAAAAATAAGGTAAAACTGGTCGTCAATAGAAGGTGCTCTGGCATGATCCAATTCCGCTTATTTATTGAATGAGCAGCTTTAAAATGAATGATTGTATACCAAACTCCTGCTTAATGTCCATTCTCATCCCTTGTAGTTATTTTCTTCTTCCTACAGTTAAAAGTGAGCCTTTCTTGCACACATTAGGTAGATGAGGAGATAACATACATGCATAAGAAAATGATGCCTACGTTAAAGAAGGAACGACTACTTGGGTAAGAACCAGCAGCACCAGTGAGTGGGCGTGTGTGTGCCTGTGTGTACACACACTCATACACACACACACACACAAAGTAGCCCTGGAAACACAGCCAATATTCCATCTGCGCTAATGGAGTGGAGCCAGGCTGGGGATACTAGGAAAAGGAGCCTAATACAATCAAACCAGAACGGTTGAGGAATGGGGAGTCTGACTCAATTGAATTTTCCAGTTAGCTTAAGGTCAAACAAAAACCCTTTTAGTTTCAAACCTTGTTGCTGAAAATTTTGCTAAAGCACCAAGTCCACGTTCCTGCCATGCTTAGTGTTGTGCAGCATATTGAACTTGACAGATTCATTCTCTTATGACTGTGGAACTCAAAAGACCTCACTGTCATATTTATGAACATCAGTCTTCATTTTGCAGCACAGTGGATATTGAAGGTGTGGGCTATCTGGGTGAATGGACACTGATATAACCTATTAGTTGCTTTTTTTGTATGATTTGCCACTTTCTCCAAAAAGGAGGGATAGCATGCAATTCAGATAAATTGAGGGTTCTTGGGTGTGACAGCTGGGTTCCAGATAACTGTGTTATTGTGTAAAATGGTAACTAATCAGGGTCCAGACAGTGACACATTGTAAAATTCTTGTGCCTCTAGTTTAGACAGCTGTCAGTCTCCAGAGTCACTGTTAATGATGAAGAGTAATGAAGGGGATAAACAGCAGCAGCCCACATTCCACGCACTAACTCACTGAATTCCCTGATCACCCTTTGTGGTGTAGGATATTCTTAGAGTGTGTGACTGGGAATTATTCAATTTACAAATGATGAAATGAGCCCTGAGTGTTAAGGCCTGGTCCATATGCGCTGTTGAATTCTGTTGTTTCTCCAAGTGCTTGTGGGAAAAGGCTGGGGACTCAGGGCAAGTGTGGCTTGATTGAGCAATTAAAACTGGGCTATCATTTTGTTGGGGACTGTGACCTGGGAGTGAAATAAGGGAAGAAATAGCCCTGGTTGTAAGAGTACTTCTAGGGCAGGAGGTCCCCCAATGAGCTGGCATGTGGGGAAAAAAGGGAGAGACTAACTCTTCGGACAGGCCCATAATTAACTGAGTTCTGTTCCCTCACAGCTGGGATACATGCAGGCTATGAGGCTGCTTAGCTAATAACCAGAGCGCCCCCCCACCCCACTTGTGAGTAAGGGGGTGGGGAGGAGAGATGGGACCTGCCTTCTTAAAGCACCTCTGCCCCTGGAGACAAGGAAGGTAACACTGATTGGGAATGCACAAAGTGTTTATACTTCATCAACAAATAGTTAATGTTTTACGTTGATAAGTTGCAATAGATGGTAAAACGTGGTGGGATAACAGCTGTTATTTTAGGGTCCTCACACCTGGATAGATTTTTATCTCCATCACAAAAGCACCTTCGGATAACTCCTTTTATAGTCATGTAAGGGTTAAATGTCAGCACTTACAGTTATTACTATTACCATGTTTCCATTGAATAAAAACTTTAGCAAATGTGCAGCCATAATAATGGTTACTTTTCTTAGCAACTGCCTCTGTGAGAGGTCTTGACTTTGTAAGTCACGAGTAATAAGCATAAACAAACAAACTACATTAAAAAATAATAGCAATTACAATCATTACAACTATGCGGTTGATAGTCTTGGCATCTTTCTCCCATTTTAAGAAATACCAAACATTTGATCCCTTGGGTAATAACGCTAATGCATTTTAGGCCTTTTCAACATTTGACCCCGTGACCCCCCGGTTTTACTCACGTTGGTCACCACAGCTAGAATGGCTATCCCCTGCATGATGGGCTGCCACGCGCCGATGTCCTGGGCCTTTTCTGGCACCATGCGCCTATACTGGGTAGTCATTTTCCACGCATCCACTCTTATTTCCAGTATGTTGTTCACCAGAGCCAACAGAGGGGCCAGTGGAAAAGAGGCCACAAATAAGGTGACAAAGCCAAACTGAATAACTGTCAATGAAATGGACACACATCATGGATGGTGGAGGGATGGAAAGACAACACATTTTCCTTTACTCTTGTAAAGAAAGGCAAACAATAAACTAACCCCCAAAGAGAACAGACATTCATGGTACTAATAATGTGTAACAGTGAAAGAGTTCAAACAAACACAAATATGAATCTCTAGGAAAAAGACGAATTATAGCCTGTTTCTTTCACACACACAAACACACACACACACACTTAATAGGAATAATACATTTAAAAATCTTTAACCAACCAAATGAACTGGGGACACTCTAAGTGTACTATTCATTCTCAGTGTTGAAGTACTAGGATACTGGAAGATGATTTGTGATTTCGGATTAAAAAAAATATTGTGGAAGTATCTAACAAGTTAAAAAGAAATGAGACATGCACCTTTGGGGAGACGATACTTAGAGAACGTTGAAAGAAGGGTGCTGAAAAGAGGCACTCGAGCAAGCCTCCCCCGCCCCCCGGAGTCTGCAAGTGCTGTGCCATTCAGAGAATGGGAGGTATTACTACACACCACAGAAATGTATGTGATCACCGTGTTCTTAAGTTAAAATACAATCCTTCCTTAGGAAGTTTTATCTTGAAGTTGTGGTGGTCCGTGTGGTCACAGTAAATCAAGACTCAAGTGGTGGCTGAGCAGTTCTCTCCTTGTCTGTAACTTACACGGTGTATATTATCTACACTCCACTACATTCTACTCTTCTGTTTTAGACCCTTCCGTCCTCACTGGCAGACCTTTAAAGTAAATTAGTACAGGTATGTAGTACAGGTATGTAATGAAGGCTGGGAGGAGGGGAAAATGCAGCCCCTTTAGGGCTACTGCTTAGACAAGGGGCAGAGACCACTCCAGCCCGGAAGGGCAAGACTGCGGAGGGGTGGCTGGTAGGAGACAGTAATGGCTTCTGGTCTCAGAGGCTACGGTGTGTTAACGGAACGGCAGACAGGTGTGGACCAGTTCAGGGAAATCAGATAAAGGACCAGAGTTGGTGATGTCATGGAGTCAGCAGCACTGCATCAAGCAGTGATGTCAACATCTGTGTCCATGACTCATCTTCCTCCAGGGGCCAGGCAAGTAATAGGGATGAGCAGATGGGTGTGGCCAAATGGCAAGTGCATGTCTTAATGAAGGGACACTCACAGTCACCAGGTCTCACTATTCAAGAGGAGCCAGACATTGGGACTCTATTAGCAATAAACTCAGCTAAAAATCCGAAAAGGGAAAGACCAGTTATAATGACGACAAAAGCACAGACTATTTAGAAATAAATTAGTGAGAAATGCTAAGACTCTCATGATGACTTAAACAAACAATGATGAATCAATAAATGGTGGGCAGACTCAATTTTGGAGACATAGCAAATTTTTTCTCTAAAATATAAATTAGAATTTGAATGCAATTTTAGTTAATGATCCCAAATAAATTTAAGAAAAAAAGCTGAAAGGTGATGCTGAAATTCTTCAAGAGATATACACAAATACACAAGTAAAACAATGAGGAAGGAATGTGTGAACTGACAGTGTTAGGGTCATTCTGAAAAACAATAAAATGGGACCAGCTCTATGAGATATTAATGTACATTATAATGCTATGATAATCGAAACAGTCTAGAACAGGTGTGTTGATAGATAGTATGAATTAAACAAAATGCATTTCAAGAATAGATGCAGATATTCATGGGATTTTAATGTATTACAAATGTGATACTTCAAATCAGTAGATTCAAGTATGGAGCAATTAGCTCCACACTGGAAAAAATGAATGGAGTTCTCACTTTCGACACCAAAATCAATTCCAGATGGTATCTCTTCTGATATTCAAGTGAGAAGAACTTTCTGAACAACTTTGGAAAAGCCCTGCTGCAGCCCTCACCCCCCCTGCAGCCCTCACCCCCCCTGCAGCCCTCACCCCCTTGCAGCCCTCACCCCCTTGCAGCCCTCACCCCCTTGCAGCCCTCAACCCCTGCAGCCCTCACCCCCTGCAGCCCTCACCCCCCCTGCAGCCCTCACCACCCCCTGCAGCCCTCACCCCCCCTGCAGCCCTCACCCCCCCTGCAGCCCTCACCCCCTTGCAGCCCTCACCCCCTTGCAGCCCTCACCCCCTTGCAGCCCTCAACCCCTGCAGCCCTCACCCCCTGCAGCCCTCACCCCCCCTGCAGCCCTCACCACCCCCTGCAGCCCTCACCCCCCCTGCAGCCCTCACCCCCTGCAGACCCCCCCTGCAGCCCTCGCTCCCTGCAGCCCTCCCCCCTGCAGCCCTGCTGGTGCCTTTGTGTTTCAAAGCCACTGACATTTCAGTTCTTATTTATGTGATTGTTAGGTAGCTTTGATATGGCCAAACATTTCCCTCTCTGTGGAACGTTTTTCCTCTTAATTACTGTTTTCCTTAAATTTAAAAAAGCCAAGGGGTGTGTGTGTGTGTGTGTGTGTATAAAAATAATTTATAAAATAAAAAGTACATTTATATATTTACACACACTTTTTTTTTTTTTTGGTTTGTTTCATTTTTTTAAAAAAAGGCTACCTAGCTACAATGTTTTTCCATTTTGGAAAGCTCATCCTGTAAAGATAAGGAACGTCAATACCGTCAATACCGGTGGTGGACGGAAACAACGAGGGAGCGGGGGAGACAGGCCTGTGTCCTGCAGAGTGGGTGGGGGCTGGAGCCCCCGGGAGAGAAGAAAGGAAAGGGGGTGGTGGGTGCAAGGAGCAGGTGAAGAACAGTTGATACTGAATGGAGAAAATACTACATGGAGGTCTTTTTTTTTTTTAATCCTCGCCCGAGAATATTTTTCTAATTATCTTCAGACAGAGTGGGAGGAGGAGAAAGAGAAAAACATCGATGTGAGAGGGACACATCAACTAGCTGCTTCCTGCATGACCCCGACCAGGGCTGAGGACGAACCGCAACGAGGTATATGCCCTTGACAGGAATCGAACCTGCGACTCATTGGTCCTCGGGCGGACATGCTACTGCTGAGCCAAACTGGCCAGGGCTGGGGGTCATTGTTTTAATAAATGTTTAAAAATTAACTTAGGGATGGTGGATGGGAAGGTCAAACAGGGCCCCTCATCACTCTGCTGCATTCATTTACGGCTCCCGCCCACGGGAAGGCATCACCAAGGGCTTGAGACACTGGTGTGTGTGCTGAGTGAACGAAATGCTATCTTATGTCCTCTGGATTTTAAGACGTGTCTGCGATTTCAGAAGTCAGAACCATACACTTGGGGAGGCAATTTTGGTTAACACCCCAGGGTTGTTCTAATAATCTCAAAGGATAGGAGGGAATTCGCTAAATAAAATAAAGAAATTTCACTCAAAAGGCTCCTCCAAAAACATATGCCATACAGAACCTGGTGGGGGTGGCTGGGGCAATCTGAATGTAAATTCCACTCACAGTGGTATGTGTGTGTTGAAAGTCCAAGCTGAAGCCACTTAAATAAATATTTACGAGGACGAGGTCTGGGGCGGGGTCCAGCTGACTGAAAGATGCAGATGCGGGGGCCTTGCTCCTCCCTCCGGCCGAACCGTGCGGCCAGGGACAGGCCCGCACGCAATCACACACCACCGACACAAGTCACGCTAACGCCCAGAAAAAGAGCTGCGAGTCTGTGTGAAAAGTGGAGGGTTACCGCTGAGGCCTGGCAGGACTTCCTCGGACAGAAAAGAGGAGAGGCATTTCGGGTGGAGGGGAGCAGAGCTGGTGGCCAGTGCAAGGCCCACGGGGCAGTGGAGGGCGCCGGGGTTGTTTGTCTGAAGGTGTTTCCCTTCATAACTGAAAAGGCCGAGGGTGCTATGGTAATGAATGTGGGAGACGGAGGAAAGGAGGAAGGAGGAACTGCGGTGCCGAGACCACCACCGAAGGCTCTGTTTTAGAAAAACAAAAATAATTCAAACCACACTTGAAAATTCTATCTCCCAGACTGAAAGAACAAAAAATAGATTTCACTCTGGATTTGGATAGAGAATAACAGACTGCCTCCTCTTAGAAACTGATTAATTTTCTAAGTCATTAGAAATAGGATAATAGGAGAACAATTTAATAAATCTATAACAGTTGTTATTCTATCTTATAAGGTAGGGTGAGGCTGAATTATTTAGTTGGAAATTATTTTAATGAGATTAGGAGACTCTAGAAGTCATATCAACGTCTCCCCAAAAACATGACCATGTAACTCAATGTCATTGGTTTGACTCATCAACTACAGGAAAATAACTTTTTTTTTTTTTTTTTGGTGCTAAAATAACACATGGTATTCTGCCCCAGAAGTTATTATTAATGTTGATAATAGCTCCACATGAAATATTTATAATTATGACTCATTTTAGAATAACAGGTAAGTGTCTTGAAAGTCCTTTTGGAAATGCAGAATAAATATAGCTTCTGCATTATTTATGGAAGCTACACCCTTAATTGAACCTGGTCACAAAACATAACACAAGCAAAAAGGAAATTCAAATTAGGCTGCAAAACAGGTCAACTGAAGAAGCTACAAGATGAACTTCTTACTCACTGAAGGAAGTAGATGTGTTTCCATGTATAACATATATTTTTAAAAGCAATTATTTTACATATAGACTGTGATTTAATAAAAACCACCCTCTCTCTCTGCAGACTTATAAACAGGAACCACAAAGGGGTGTCTCTGCAAACACACAAACCCCTTTGCATAAATGCAAGGTCTGTCACCCAAAATGTTGTGCCTCCTTTTCTATTCTCCTAAGCTTTAAAAAACCATAATTCAATGCAATGGTTACCTAGAAGGGCGCAGATATAAAACCTGTACATTGTTAGCCTTCTGTTAGCTATAAGGGTGTCATGCATAATAGAAAAGGTGGTGCTTCCTACAGAAATCTATTTTGAGATGCATCCATTTAAAGGCAACTGAGAGCTCACAATCCAGTTCAACGGAAGAGAAACAGCCCAAGCAAACACTCCACAACAGGACAAAGACCCTCAGGCGGGAGACCTGTGCTAAATCTTAATTCCAGACCAGCGAACTGTTCTGAATTCAAGCCAGTGATGAGACTAGAGGTCGCTCAAGGAACCAGGCAGAAACCACTGGCCAGAAGAAATACATACGCCGTCAAAGGCAGTGGTGAACGGGGGCGGGGGCTGTGATCATCCCGGGGACAAGAAGCAACATGCTCCTCCCACAGGCTTTCTGGACAGGCTTGCTTACACGGCTCGGCTCGCAAGTGCATTGGCCCACAGCTGTGTCTGCGTGGACTCCAGCCCAAGCTGAATCAAATCTAATAATAGTTCCGAGTTCATTCCCAGACAACACGGTCAGAATGCTCTGAGAATTAATGGCGATGATGTACCTCAACGCCTCTTCCATGTCACCAGGATACAGCATTAGCTCTGCACAGCATACATTCTGACAACGACACACACAGTCACCTTATTTGAAAGCCTGAGTGTATCATCTCATCTAGTGGAGAAAAACATTTCCCGTTTCAATACGCTAGATAATTATTTGGCTTGAAAATCATGACTTTGGGATCTAAAACACGCTCCAATATAACTTATATCATCTAGAATTTCACTTATGACTTACTCATTTCAAGATATTCATAAAATAACCCCAGTCTGCCCATGAGTTGCAGGTGGTAGTCCTGTTCCCATCGCGGGCTTATCTTTTCTGAGCCCGAAACGGTGCGACAACGTCCGATTAGATTCTTCACCCAGCTGCAAAAGGATCACATTGTAAATTAGAACAGCATCAGACTAAGGTCAGAAAAGTACTCAGTGATATCTCAAGCTGAATACATAGTCTTCCCAATACATTAAATTTTATTTTCACATACATTGTTGACGTCTGCCTCCCTACTCCAGAGTATTTGGAAAAACAGTACTGAATAAAAATAGTACTTCGGTTTTATCAAACTTGTAACTGCTACGTTTTCTCTTAGCTCCTTTTCATATGGGCAGTTTATGTTTTATTTATTTTTAAATTTTTATTTAATTTTTAATTTTATTTTTGTTACAGATGTTTCTCCTTTTTTACCCCATTGACACCCTCCTCACCATCCCCTCTGCCCACGGTTTGGTTTTTAAAAGATACTTTCCTTCATTTGATTAACTTTTTCTCACTTCCATGCTATTGTCCAAAATTGCCTTTCCAGAGAAAGGAACAAGACAAAGACGTGGACTGTGGGCTGGGGGCAAGTGCTGTGGAGAAAAGGGTTTGCACTTGTGGTGGGAGGCGCGGGGACGGTGGCAGGAAGGCCTCACCACGAGTGACATCTGAGAAGAGACATAAGGATGCAAAGGGGCAAGCAGGGGAGGTAAGGAGACCATCGTGAGGATCTGGGTGTTTTACTCTGAGGGAACTGGGGAACCATGGAGGGACACTGAGAGAGGGTGACATAGTTTGACACTGGATAAAACAGGTCGAAGACCCAATTCTAAGCTGATCAGATCAAGGGCCAGAGACATGAAAGACTTCCTCCAAGTCCTGGTGCAGAGCTAGGGGAAGACACAGCCTTGGCTGGTGGCCCAGTGCTCCCCACTGCTGGGTGCTGTCCCCACAGAGCTGTCTGCTATCCTTCTGTGTTGTGTTTTTCTCCTACTCGAAGCCTTGTGGCCCAGGTACATGCTTCCCCCCATTATGGAAATTTGTCCTGAAAAGAAATCAGAGTTGGCAGCGACATCAGGTGTGCACCTGTGGCAGAAAGACCGTTGTCCCTAAAGCAACAGTGGCTTGTGGTTTCCTCATGAAGTTCAGCAGAAGGAAGCAAAACAGCAAACAACCTCAAATACAGAGCCTGGCCGGTGTGGCTCAGTGGTTGAGCGTCACCCATGCACCAAGAGGTTGCCGGTTCGATTCCCAGTCAGGGCACATGCCCAGGTTGTGGGCCCAATCCCCAGTGGGGGGCATGCAGGAGGTGGCCAATCGATGTTCTCTCTCATCAATGTTTCTCTCTCTCACTCTCTCTTTAAAATCAATAAAGAAAAAATTTTTTCAAATACAGACAAATGTCTGACTAAACTTCAGCTGATGAAACAACTTGTTTGTATGGATTTCAAATTCGGACAAGGAGAAGGCTTCACACTAATGTAAAGGTAGTTGCATATATTGCATGTGCATGTGTGCATGCGTGCACACACACACTGGAAGACATGACGAGCTCACCATGCTGGGTTTCACACTGCTACTGCTCTCAGCATTGACTTGACACTGACCACGCGCCAAGGTTTACTAGGGAGGGTTTCTCTACAGCAAACACGCCCCTGGCCTCACAGTCCTTCCCCACTTCTATCTCCTCTATGACATTAGGGACATAGCAGGAGGCTGTGGAAAGTGGAGGGGACGTGGACGCAGACAGCCCTTCAATCTGAATCCACACTTGACTGCTTACTCACTATTTAACTTTGATCAAGTTCAAATAAAATGGGGTGATAAAACCTACCCTGCTCAGGGTTGCTGCCAGGAAAGAATGATTCAAAACAGGTAAAGCATTTAGCACACTTCCCAGCACCTCAAAACCCACTGCATGGCATTTTTTTTTTTTTTTTAAACCAATCCAGGCCTAAGTTGTTTAGAATCTTGGCTCGAGGACGCAGCGCTGTCTGGATCAGCGGATCTCGCTCCAGCACTTACAGAAAACACAGGATGCTCGCCGCGAGTGCTACTTCCTAGGCTCCAACCCAAAGCTCCGTATTCCATCAAGTCTGGGAGTCTGCAGTTTCACAGACATCCCAGGGGTCTTGTGACAGGTGGCGCCGAGGACCACACATGTCCATCACCATTCATGACCCCAAACTCGACATGACTGGCTTTGATTGGTTTATGTGTGCCTCACACTTCCAGCCTCAGCCTCTTGCTGAACCCTCTCCATGGCCCAGAGCAGGAGATCGTTTACTGTGGGGGGAGGGGGGTAAGCCACCACTGTTTGGATTCTGGTGGAAACTTCTGTCCTGGCAGCCACCTGCGTGGCTGACTCACCTTGCGGTTCCCTCTTGTGCTGTCCTGCCTGCCCCCACCCATAGCACGGCAGATCAGAAGTCTTTGAATAGCTTTCTTTCCTTCCTGAGCCACAGACACTATGCCTCTTGTTCTGTCTTTCTGAATGAACCAGTCATCTGTAGAAGGAAACCTCAGGTTGCAGTCAGTTCACCACGGCCCTTGGTCTTTTGAGTTTTCTACTGAGTCATGATTCTAGTGCAGGGACATCCATCTTGACTGCATGTAAGAATGGCCTAGAGAAACTTGTTAAAATACAGACACCACACACTTCTTCCTCTGGCCAGGGCTGGAAGCTTCCTCCCTCTAGCAGGGGTTACAAAATAATTTTCTTAGGAATTTACCATGCATATTGGCATTGCAGCATCATAAGTTGCCCTTTACTATGTCTTTATCAGGTGTAGAGCACGAGGTGCAGTACTTCACACTTCAGTCTCTCTTTGTATCTTCATTATCACATTTAATCCACATATTACAGACATGCACCACTTGCCCTTGGAACATTCTACAGTATTCCCACTTGCTAATTTTGAACACAAGCATCCTTGACTACCTGAATCTATTTCATTCCTCAGTTTACTGTTCCTGAATTTAAAAAGCGAGTGTGGCTGGTGAGGGTACCTGTGTTTAGGGTTCACAAAATGCAGGTCTCTGGTTCACCCTCTAGCCAAATCATATAAAATATCCCTTCTCAAGAAAACAGTTCACTTTTCCTCTAAGTGGTGCGTACCCACTGTGGAAAGTATAGAAAACATATAAAGGAAAGAAATTACAGCCACCCATTTTCTAAACTATGACCAAAGGACGGTGCTGTTGGCATTTTGGATATTTAACTTTAATTATTTTCCTTAACATTTTATCATAAAAGCTTCTCCAGAGTGAGCTGCTTAGTGCAGAAACTGTACTAGGCTTTTGTCAAGTATGTGCAGAACAAAATTTCCAGGAATACCTCAAATACTCAAGGAGGCTAGGAAGGCCGAGGCGCTCCGAGCTTGTCTGAGTGCAACAAACAATTCTGTTAACTTACTCATGTTACGGATTTGAAGCATGAGTCACCCGTTCACTCAGCCGGGGCTGAGGGTGCCCACTGAACCCGCTGCTGACCTCGGCCTGGCGCGACCCCGGCACCGCGAGTGCAGTGCCAGGTGTGCTGGGTCACTCACTCCGAGTCCCCGCCGAGGGCCCCAAGGGTCAGGGGTGGGGAAGGCACATCCGTGGTGGAATTCATTTCACTGTGTTCCTTTTGATGTGCCTAATGTTGCGGATGCAGCCACTGACTTCTAAGGCTCGTCTCTCCCTTCATACGTAGTTTTTGGGAGGGGTGTAGTTTTGGGTAGCAAGAATAACAGACCTTTGGTAGGTTAGAATTTGGTATGAAAAGAGTTGGAAGGACACTGGCACCTCTACACACAGAGGCAGTGACGAGAAGAACCTGAGTCACTCTCTAGCTTGGCTAACACTTAGCATTCCCAGTTTTCAAACAAGGGAGAGATGATTCAAAACACACTGCCTAAATATGTTAGGCCAGGAGAAGAAACGTCAGAAGGCAAACTTCAGGCCATTGTGCTTTGCAGCAATGGGCTTATTGGAAACGAGGGTGTAAACACACCGATTACACTGCTGGCTGACCATCTTGCCTGGAGACCTTTGCTAAGTATCGCATCTACTCCACCTCAGGGTGGGCGTGCAGCCATGCGGACATGTAGGCAAATGGCCTGGATGGGTGGGCTGTGTTAGCCTGTCCTAGCGCGCAGACTACACAACTTGATACTCACGGAAGTAACACCTCTTGGATGTTATTCAAGATTGCTTTTCCTCCCATGATTATTGTCAGTTGCGTTGTCAGCTCAAAGAGACAGCCACCTGGGTCACACTGGAATATTAAAAATAAAAATCTCATGTAGATTTTAGATGGCTCTCACATGCAAGAGAGTCACTAATTTTCATTTTTCTAGTCTTTAGGCAAAAAAAAACAAAAACAAAAAAACACTAAGAATGCACAATGAAGAAATGGTCTTAAATTGTCGAAAGAATACACTTGTACATTCATACCTCTTCATTTCTGTATTTTCCCAGCCAATAAACTGGATCTCCAGGATAACCTACAAATTTGCCCTTAAAGAATGCGATGTAGAAACACGAAGAGTAGTAGTTGACAAACTGGAATAAGAACATCTTCATGGTTAGGCTGTTCTCATAATCAGTCTGGGTCCTTGGGAGTTCTGCAGTTAAAGCAAAGAAAAGTTAAGTTTTAAAACTTGTGAACAGCTATGAGACCCTAATCAAAGACACTGACACAGGAGTTGAAATGTTTAAAAAATACAATTCACACTGTTTCCATTTAAGCTGTTTTGAACTCCTTAATATAGCTACTGTGTTAATTCAAGTTTACACATTGTTATAAGAGCTTCTCTGCCATGAATACAATATCCTACATGGCAAAAAATATTCAACCGCTCCTAAAACTTACAAGCACAGTGTTATCAAGTGGGCAAGGATATTCTCTTGTCTGTTTTAGGGTCAGCGTTGAAGAAAACAAACACAACAAGGGGAAACTGGCTAGAAGCATTTGGGAAGACAAAACAGATCCTCCTCCCAGCTAAGAATTTAAATTGGGCTGATCACTGTCAGAACATGACCACTGAGCAGACCAGGCGGAGAAGAACCCAGACAGATGCAGCGTGTGGGAAGTACTTAACGCTGGCCACAGCGCAGCTGCCTGGGATACAAGCCAGAGAGAAGCATCATTTATTACAAAAGCCAGAGCTGATGAGAGTGGAGTTACACTAATAGGAACAGAATGGGGGAAGACATGCAGCAGCATGACTGCCTGTCCTCTGAGCAAGAGGAGCGTATCTGCCGTGGCACCATGACCCTGTTCTGCTTATTTGCAATAAAGAGACCATTTACTTTCAACAATAAAGTACATGATGTAATGTAATTGAAAATATTATTCAGCACCGATCTGCTTATACAGAACTCGGGCATTATAATAATTGTCTTTGCTTTGTCCCTTTGACTAATGCAAAGCTGGAGACAGACAATTCATCTCCCAGAAAGGTTGGAGAAAATATGTTTACACTTGAAATTTTCTAAAAATTGTAACCTACTGGCATTGAAATTGCCTAAAAGAGAGTCTCCACCTCGACCAGGTTCTAAAAAGGTCCTAGAAATGATCCACGCTGTGGTAGGAACTTACCAAAATTAGTAATCATGATTGCCACTTTTTCATAGATGATGTTCAGAATCATGATGATGACAAAGCTGATCAGGGAGGCGGTGATGGACGTGGCTGTCTGTGGAGTCAGGTACTTCTGAATTGGGTCTGTTCCATTGAAGTTCTTGGGCAGTTTTGCAGAAAATACAATGAACACTGAGAGTCTGTAGACAATGATCCCAATAACTGAAGCAATGATCAGTAGGATCTGAAAAACACAATGAACACTGAGGCATGAGACTCACCAATAATCCTATTTTTACACTGAAAAATTGACCTCCATGCTTTCAATGGACAAGGTGCATGGGTGAAGCGATGTTAAATCTCACATACCTGCCGCAGGAGAGGTGAAAATCAAGCACGTTACATGTCCCAGAAAGGAAAAGGAATGACTGAAGTCACTAGAGAACACGCCCACGAAAGTGAGATGTTAACAGAAGAAGCTGTGCGCAGGGAGCATGGGAACCCTGTGCCTCCTGTGCAATTTTTCTGTGAATGTTAAACTGCCCTAAAAATGGTTCATTAGAATGAAAGGGGAGAGAGAGGGAGAGTACATCCTCAGGTAGGGTGACATGGAATAACTGGTAGCATGTTCTGGTAGAAGGAAAAAATCTTTGAGATAGCAGATCCAGAGAAAACATCGCTTCTATAATTATGAAATTGTTTAGGTTATGAATCAGTGTTTTTTGCTCCATTAAGGGAGTATATGTCCTTCCCACAGAGAACCTATCCCTGGTTCAGGGGTCAGCAGGTGCTGGCTTTTGTCTAAGTTAGGTACCACGGACCGGTGGTCTGACCAGGCCCAGTGTTCAGAAGCTGTGCAGATCCCCCAAGGTAACCACTGGATATGGCAGCAGGTCTCTGCTTATAAAGCTTCACACACTCTCATTTCTTAATATCGTAAACTGGCAATTGGTCATAACTTGCACATGCACAAGATTCATTTCACTAATACCTTGTATTTTTAAAAAATATTTTTATTGATTTTTTTAGAGAGAGAGGAAGGGGGAGAGAGACAGAAACATCGAATTAGAGAGATACATCGATTGGCTGCCTCCTGCACGTCCCCTGGGGACCAAGTCCATAACCGGGGCATATGCCCTGACTAGGAATCGAATCAGGACCTCTCCGTCCATGGGTTGATGTTCAACCCACTGAACCACACTGGCCAGGCTGATCCACTGTATTTTTTTTTTTTTATTCCTCACTCGAGGATTTTTTTCCATTTATCATCAGATAGAGTGAGAGTGAGAGAGAGAGAGAAAGAGACAGAGAGAAACATTGATGTGATAGAGCCACATCAACTGGTTGTCTCCTGCACAACCTGACCAAGGCCAGGTACGAACCGCAACCAAGGTATGTGCCCTTGGCTGGAGTCAAACCCGCGACTCACTGGTCCATGGGCCGACGCTCTAACCACTGAGCCAAACCAGCCACGGCTGATCCACTGTATTTTTGACTGTGCAGACCCAATGCCAGTAGGGGTCTGAAGTAATGGTTTGCATATGGTTGATAGGATTTCACTTCCTCCCCAGGCAGGTTTTCTCTGTCACTGAAAGTGCATATTCAAGGTCCTGTTTTGAAGGTGTTTTCCCTGCATCTACCTCTTGGACCTACTCCAGAAGCAAGGACTGCTTGTGATGATGGCCATGAGGGAGGAAAGCTACAAAGAATGTGAATTTCAGGACCGAGCAAATCATGTCATGTTGTTTACAGTAACAGAGGGGGGCTGGCCACCTTGCAGAGCATCAAGGGAGTGAGCCAGACTTCTGTGTGGGGACCCAGCTCTGCCACTGGCTGGGGGGCCCTGTACAAGTTACTTCACCTTTGGGGGCTTCCACTTCCTCACCCATATAATGGGGGCATAATAACAACCAACTTCTAGGTCTGTTGTGAGGACTCAGTGAGTTGCTATCTGAAACGCTTAGGACAGTAAGCCCGGGCACATGAAAAGTAGTATATAAATGTCAGCTATGATTATGGCAACTGAAGGGTTAATGAGATGTTTTTCCTACTTTTTAAGCCACCAGTGTGTAGAGAAGGCATTATATTTTCTCCTCTAATCTTTCTCATTATCTCCTTTCCTACACAGTTAAGGCTTAACACTTGTGAAAGGAATAGCATTTAAAAAAAAAAAAAATGTGTGGAGTCTGAGAAAATTAGCCAAGGCTGAGAAATATGTATTATAGAAGGGATATTAATTCTTTCTTCGCACAACACATATAGACCATTTAAATAGTATGTATTTTAAAAAATTATCTCTATAATAATTTTTGAAGTTATTAAGTAATTAATAATAGTTAAGATTCTTTAAATGCTTACCATTCACCTCAGTACACGTATATCTTTAGTCTTCACAACAGCTCTGTGAGGTAGGTAATATTAGATCTCCTTTACAGATGAGGAAATAGAGCCACAGAGATTAAGCAATTTGCTCCAAATTAAGCAACGAGTAAGTGAAATAGCTGAGATACTCAAGGACTCCAAGACATGGTGCTGCCTCCCGTGTGGTTTCTGAAATGAATTCTTTCATCCCAGAGCTTTTACAAACTTAATGTTCCCATACTTCTTCAGGGCACTCGGCAGGCTCAATATTTCTTCATAGGAGGGAGAGAAGCTTTGCATTCTCCTTCCTCAAGTTTCTTACATATTTTCTCTCACTATAACATTAACCTACTTTCCTTATCATAACTTTTTATATATGCTCATCATATAAAACTTGAAAGTACCCTGTAGTGAATAATAGTTGTTTTTGCTGCCCTGGATCTGATTCCAGTCTTAGAAAAGGCCCCAGATTTTGGTTTTGGGGGAATACTCTCCCTATTTTCAGTCCCTTGGTTTGAGCTAAATTGCTGTCCCTCCGCTGGGCTCTAGAGGTAGATCCTTCATTTGAGACAAAGAAGTATCTCATCCTATTGACCTCAGCAGCTGATTAAAGGACTGACAACCTAATAAAAGCCACTGAGAAGTGAGGAGGTATCTAAAGTTTAGAGGAAGCTACTAAAAGAGACCTTTCTTGGCTTTGACATGATGTGAGATCCGGAATGCTGCAGCCACTCTGCCACCATAAGGGAGAGAGGCTAGAGCCCCCAGGCTGGGAGACCACTGGGCACAGAATGAAGACAGAAGAAAACACAGCCCTTGCTCTGGCCCGTCTGGCTCGGTTGGTTGAACACCATCCTATGCATCAAGAGGTTGCCAGTTCAATTCCTGGTCAGGGCACATGCCTGGGTTGTGGGCTTGATCCCCAGTAGGGGGCATGCAGGAGACAGCCGATGGATGTTTCTCCCTTATCAATATTTCTCTCTCTCCCTCCCTCTCTCTGAAATCATAAAAACATAAAGAACAAAACAACAAAAACATAGCCCTTGACATTATCTGGGCTGCAGTTTCTATCCTGGAGTAAAGCCATACCTCAGACCTCGGGTTTTCAGTTACAGGAACCAATAAATCCCACCCCCAACACACATGCTTTTGTTGTTGTTGAAGACTGATTGCTGGTTACCTACAATGGAAAGACTCCTACCTATAAAAAAAAACAACTAAAAAGTAAGAATAGGAAAAACTGTATCTATTATCTGTCTATAGGCACAATTCCTTCAGAACTGTATCGTTTGTACATTAAAAATCACATTAATAATGAATTGGATCTTTTCCTTAAGCCTATTATAACCATAACATTTTTACCTGTCATAAAATATTTTCATGAACATAGTTTTTCACAGCTGTACAACAGTCCACTGTATAAAGAGCTGGAAGTAGAATATTTAGGCTGGGTGAGTGGGTGGGTGAGTGGGTGGGGGTGTGTGTATGTGTGTGTATTTGTCTGTGACTAAATCTTTACTGACTTTTACTTACCATTTTGAAATGCCTCTTGATTTAAAGTTTTAAAATTTGAATTAGATCAAAGCATAGGAATATTTTTGACTCTTGATACATTCTGCCAAACTGCTTTCTAAGGCCAGAGCAGTGTAAAATTCTAACAGTATGAGTACTGATCACTGTATTTTATCCTCTCAAACACTAAGTCTTATCACTTGAGATGTGAAAAACTGTATCTCATTTTTTTTTTTTTTTATCCTCACCCGAGGACATTTTTCCATCTTTTGTTCAGGTAGAGTGGGAGGGAGAGAGAGGAACAGAGAGAGAGAGAGAAACATCGATGTGAAAGGAACACATCGAGTGGCTGCCACCCGCACAACCGACCAGGGCCGGGGACAAACTGCAACTGAGGTACGCGCCCTTAGCGGGAACCGAACCCGGGTCTCTCAGGACCACAGGCCGACGCTCTAACCGCTGAGCCAAACCGGCCAGGGCCTGTATCTCATTTTAATGTGCACTAATATAATTACTACTGAGGACTGACATCTGCCATGATATTTTTCCTTTTGTGATTGTGTATGCACATTCTCTGCCTCCTGAGCTCCTGAGATCTTGGGTATTATCTCAGAAGTGATATGGACTTTTTTAAAATTCTCACCCGAGGATATTTTTCAATTTATTTTAGATAGAGTGGGAGGGAGGGAGAGAGAGAGAAACATCAAGTGAGAGGGACATATTGACTGGTTGCCTCCTGTATGACCTCGATCAGGGCCGGGGATGAACCACAACCAAGGTACATACCCTTAACAGGAACCAAACCCGTGACTCATTGGTCCACGGGCTGACACTCCAACCACTGAGCCAAACTGGCTAGGGTGATCTGGGCTTTTTGTATATTGAAGTTATTAACTCTTTGCCCTATTTGTTAATAACTATTACTCTTGGTGTTCTGTTTAAACTTAGGATGTTTTTGATGTATGAAAATCTTTAAATACTTTCCTCTAAAAGCTTAGCAAATCTTTTTATATCTAGAGATCATATATTCATTAATATTTATTTCTAGTTATTTTTGGTGTTACTTATTTTGAATGTTTCGGAATTTATTATAGTATGTGGTTCATCATACGGTTTCAATTTTCAACTTTCCCCTCAACAGCTAAGAAGTATTCCATTACCATTTACTGACTAATCTTGACTTCTCCCACTGATTTAGAATGTCTGCCTTCTGCATTAGATTATTATTGCTATCAGGGCCTGTACTCGGTCTCGGGTCCTATTCGCTAACCTGGCTATTCTTGAGCCAATAAAACTCTCTTCATATTACTGATTATATTACTAATATGATTGTATTAGTAATAAACCCAAAATTAATTCCATAAGTTCAGATATTTAAGAAATATTGTCTTTTGATCTAGAATCATTTGTTTAAGGCTTCTTTTACATCTTCCAGTAGTTTTTATGCCTCTTCTTTGATAGTTCCTATTATCTTCTTGTTAAGACTCTTCCTTGACATTTTATTTTAGTTGTTTCTGCTGAAAAACTTTAGAATTCTTAATGCCTCCCAGGTGGTTTCTTCACCAGAAACAGGAAAATTCTGGACCACTGATCTGATTTAAACAAATGAGATTACATCGTTTCCAGTTCAGCTTCCAGTTTTCCTTGACATTTAAAATGCCATATTAAATTCTGTGGAAGACTCACCCAGAATAAGACGGCGCTGGCACAGAGGACCGCGCGTATGCACTTCCCCCAGGTCGTGAAGGGAACGCGCTCTTCTTCCTGAGTAAAGAAGAAAAAATGAAGTTTAGACCATCCAGGGATTACTCCGACGGAATGATTTTTCTCCTGATGGGTCACTAAATCCTTGGCTGAATTTAATTTTTCTAAACAGTGGTTCTCAAACATAGCCTCCTCACTCTTAATTGCATGTTCTTTTGTTAACAATTTCAAACATACATGGAACAAAACGTATGCAGTGTTCATTTCCATAGCATTTTTTGAAAATGCAAGTGTGCGTAAGAGTTCACCTGACAACGCCAAGCTGTAAAGCTGCTTGCGGAGGTGTCAGAAGTGAAGCAATGACAGAGGGCACGGAGCCCGTGCACGGGTATTTGCAAGTACTCGGCATTCAGTATGCGCTTCTTGGTTGAGCTTTACATATTAATTTGTCATGATTGAATTTTTAAAGTTTTCCCTGTATATGAATGTATTTAAAAGTTTAAGAGAAAAAAATCAACACTTCTCAGGATTTACCCGGATAGTATGAGCAGCTGTAGTATAATAATAGTTGCAAATACGTTTGTGCTATTTACTCTGTGTCAGGTACTATTCTAAGTACGTTCTATACATTAAGTTGATTAACATGAGGAAGAAACTACATTTGTTCCCATTTTATAACTGAGGAAACAATGGCACAGAGAAGTTAAATAATTTGTCCAGAACCATTAAGTTGCTGTGTTCTGATTTGAACTCAGGCAGCCTTGTTCTCAAGACTTGACCACCACTCTGTGTTTCTCTAAACCAAGGGAGGATGTATTAGCAACAAAAATAAAATAAGAAAGAAAAATAAAATGAAGTTTCATCTTTAATTTTTTAACAAGAAATGTTTCAATGGAAATTAAATCTATTAGTTGGCCATTTTAAATGTAAAACTGGCAGATTTAAATGACCAAATTGTTTTTTCTTTGGTCTTTTCCTTATGTTGCCAATATAAGCTTTTGTTTTTCAATACTCAAAACATGTTATGAACACAGTTCTAAGTTTCAGCTTTCATCTCTGAATGTATGATCTTTCAACAGCACATGCTTTGGCCCTGTCTTCCATAGTCACCAGTGGGAACAATTCATAATGGGGATTATCTGCAGCTTGTTACATTGTAAAAGACAAATGTCACCTTCTCTTGATAACTAGACCTCACTTTTTTCCTGCTTGTAAAACGGGGAGTTGAACTGCGCCCTCTAGTCCCTTTTAGTGCTGACGTTCTGTAAATGTGTGATTCAATTTATAAAATCTAGAGTTGAGGACATTTTCAGATGCTCTTGGTAAAAGCATTTTTTTCCTCAGAGATATTCATATTCAGAAACTACTGTCCTTAAACTGATGACTGCTGAGTACAATCAGCTCGACATACTCTGTGTTGATGGAAAGAAGCAATAATGCAGATGATTCAAAAATCATCTTTCACTGGCTTTGGAATATTTATACAGATATATAGCTGGGTTTTGTTTTTAATTTTTGTAGCAGCAGTAAATTTACTTTCCCAACGATGTAAAATGCCTCCCACAGTGACTGAACATGGTTGGACCTCAACAAATGTTTTCCTTTTTCATCCTTCCCCCACTTCAGGGAAGGAACCACACTATTTTGTGCACATCCCAGCCAGAAGGGGGAGCAGTGGCTGAGGCTTTTGTGCAAGACAAAGGAGCAGCCAAGTCTAGGATGACAGGGGCTGAAATAATGAAGGCGCATGTGAAAACTGAGAATCAACTGTAAAAACCTATGCACCCTTCCTTACACATTCAGGTTTGAGTCTATTTACATGTGCATTTTTTTTACTGGTGTTAGGAAAGAAAGGACACAAACCAATGCATCTTTTCCATATATAGGTCCTCAAATAACATCGCTTCATTCAATGTCATTTCCTTATCACGTTGATGAGTTGTAGGAATTTAACTCGTTTATCTCAATTAGCCTGTGGTAAAGTTGGTTTCATCATATGTCATTTTGCTTAAAGTTGCAGAACTTATCGATGACATCAAGTGAGGACTTACTGCACATTTATGGCAGACTCTAAATTTTTTTTTTCATTTTTACTGTTATAATGAAGGAAGGGACTACATTTATCTCCACTGTTCTAAGCATAGCTTCTTCACCTTGGGTGCAGGGTATAATTACCAGAGGAGCTTTAAAGAATCCCTACGCCCAGAATACACCCAGGCCACCAAGTGCCATCAGAATATGCAGTGATGGGACCCAGGTATCAGTATTTTCTAATGTCCCCAGGTGACCACAATGACAGCCAAGGTTCAGAACCCCTGCACTAGAAGACTCGAATGCATCTAAATGACGTTTCCCTTACCTGAGTAATCTCATTTATCACCACGTGAGTACAACGCGCCTCATATTCTGGCCGGGGTTGTTCTTCCTGCTGTAGCTCAACAGTGTCCCATTCATACTCAAGTTCTGCCTGGCGCCGCTTCCAAAACTCCAAAAACAAGGTAACTAATAGGGAGAGAACAGGATCGTGTGGGTCTCAATGAGGACTGATGTTTCAGAAATCTGTATGAACTAATATCATGATCCATAACACTTGTATATGGTCAAGAGAACCTAATGTATGGGTGATGGTAATACTTAGCAGAGCATAAAACAAGCTAATGCTCTTGTGAAAACAGACTACAGCTACAGGCAAGGTAATCACGGGCTGGGCGGAGGCACGGGGGTGCATCTAACGCGCAGCATGGGCTGCCAGCACTTCGTGGCTTTCTGACCACCACCAAGAACTAGCGTAGTTCGAAGCTGTTCGCGGTCCATTCTTCAGGCTGCTCTTCCCTACCTCCCTGCCCCTCGCTCCCCTCCCAAGGGCCTGGGTTGGGGGATGCTTTAGTAGTTCCCAAATCCCTATTTACCTCTACCCAAGTCACCCCAAATTAACATAATACTCTTAAATAAGGAAAACTGATATTTTTCTCTATCTTGTGTAAAATACAAATACTTTTTGGGCATCTTTATTATTTTTAAGATTTGTAACGAAAACAGTACGAAATAAAGACAGTATTAAATGTTAGTTGAAAATGTAGTTTCAGGGTAAGTCCCCTCAGCCCTTCTCCAGGCGGCTACCCCTCAGCCCTTCCTGTACAGAATTCTGGAGTGGACACTATTCCATCCGTAAATATTTTCTCAGTTTCGACTCTGTGCTGAGAAGAGAACAAAGACACAACCTCCTTCTGCTCCGAGGGGCTCCTCGGGTTATAGCACAGCAGACTATTGGCGGTCCTCAGTAAGGTGAGCACAGGCGCGCTGGGCGCACAGGGCCAGAATACAGAGCCCACGGGCAGCCACGGCTCCCTCTGAGGGGCCGCGTGCGTTCTGAGATGACTTAGAATGGACTAGGTTAAGGCCACCTCCCCCCAGGGAATGCGCATGCAAAGGCAAGGAGACGAAGAGGGCCAGGTACTTTCCAGAAACTGCAGGCAGTCTGGAAGGAGACCCTGTGATAAGCAGGGTGAGGCAGCAGGTGGAGAGATGGCAGGACTGTGTGTGCCCCGTAAACGAAACAGAACCCACCCCACAGGCTAATGCGAACTTGACGCAGTATCTGAAGGCCCGCCAAGCCCTCTGAGGTCATTGTTATTGCCATCTCCCTTTTATTTTTTATTTATTTATTTTTTGTTCAGATAGAGTGGGAGGAAGAGAGGGAGAGAAACATTGACGTGAAAGGGACACATCAAGTGGCTGCCTCCTGTACAACCCCAACTGGGGCCGGGGACAAACTGCAACCGAGGTACGTGCCCTTAGCGGCAACCGAACCCGGGTCTCTGGACCGCAGGCCGACGCTCTAACCGCTGAGCCAAACCAGCCAGGGCTGCTATCTCCCTTTTAGACACCAAGAAACAGAGGCACCGACAGGTTCAACTACTTGCTCGAGATTAGTGTGGGAGTCAGGATAAACCCAGGCATTCCCGGCCCCAGAGCCACGCTCTGCCCTCAGCTCTCCTGCTCCAGAGCCTGCCTTCCCTTGGCTCTATCCCTGGCACCCACACTCGGCTTAGGCGTCACCACCGCTTGCTTTTTGAGTTTCTGCTCCAGGCAATCCTCCAGGCACCCTGCTAGCAACCGTTCTGTTCCCACACACGGCCTTTGTGGGCACACCAACCCTCGACGGCCACTGCTGTGGCCGCCAGCATGTTTACAAGGGAATGCAGGTGGCGGCCCAGCTTTTTGCTGTGGGTGCTATTGTTAATGGAAGCATAGAGCTCAGCTGCAGGGGAGACCACTTCTTGTCTCCTATTGGCTAGGGTGCTGGAAGGAAGCTAGTTTTCCTTACGAAGCTTTGAAACCCAGGGCAGGAGTTATGTAATGCCCCCTAGCCTCTTTAAATAGGAATGCTACCTCCCCTTCCCCTGCCCCAAGTTGTAGAGTACTCTGTAGTCCATTGGCCCCATCAGGGAGCACAGGAAATGGCCTAATGGTCCATCCACCAAGTTCCATCTCCTCGCACAACAGCTACAATGGATGAGTTAACGCTGGACGGTGAAATCCACGAAGCCCTAGGTGCCACTTCCTGACGCTCTCAGGTGACTCAAATGCCCCAAACCCCGTAAGTGCATCATTGGGAGAGAAACTGAGCTGGTTCACCTGTCAGACCCCTGACAGCAGGGCTGAGCGGGCTGCCCTGCTGTCAGGAAGGTCCTCCTTCCCTGTGTGTCTCTCTTGAGTTCCGTGCTGGACTTAGTCCCCAGTTCCCAGACTGAAAGAACCTGTTCCTTGTTTGTGGGTACGACAGCTCCCTGATCAGAACCTTCACTAACACCTCCGGGTGAGAACGGAAGCGTGGTGTCCACATCTCCATAACTCAGCTACCCACCATCTCTCTACCTCCGGTCAAAGCCAAGGGGCCCACACTGCTGAGTGTTCAGTGGGGGGCCTGAAGCCTCCATCACTGAGAAAGTGCCCAGCCATTTGTGTTCTTGTGCCAAAAAGGAGGAAGTGGAATACCGATGGGATGAAAGTCTTAGGGGCACCAGGGGACTGTGCACCAAGCTGTCACTGGATGATCCTGCTTCCCACCTGAGCCATGCTGGCCTCACAGGGCAGATATTCCCAAGAGACCCCTAGTGGGGCAAATGATTCCCCCAAGAGCCAACCCTCCTTGAGCATCATCTGCAGCAGCACAGTCTACGCCACCCACTCACTGGAGTCCGTAGGCTCACATCTCCTTCATAAACACCCATGCACCCCACTCAGTAGCAGACCCTGACTTTATAGTTTACCTGCGAATTCTACTCCCAGAATTGTGTGTACTCTCCACCCCCGAAGTTCTTTCACCTGTGTCTCCCATCGACACTGCTAAATCCGCGCGGAGTGGTGCACATTCGCCCAGACAGGGCACTTCATGCTGACCTCATCTTTCGTGCCTCAAAGCAGGTAGCTCTCAGGACCCTGACCTATATTTGCTTCTACACGGACTGTTTATCACGCCCACTAGAGCACCACCTTCACGAGGGCAGGAATCTTGTCTCGTTCAGGCTGAAGCAAGAGCACAGACACTGAATGAATATTAGCTGAATGAATGACCTGTAAGAAGCCAACCCAAAGACTGGAGGACGCCCACCATCTGGGATCCCTGAAGGATGGCACCTCCCTCTGTGCATGGCCACTCTCCATCATTCTCTGCGACACCAGCCCAGCTGGGCCCCAGAGCTCCCTATTCCCAGCAACAGGGGTGGGTAAGGTGAGATGGAGAAGAAACCATGAGAATGTGGCTCTAGCCCCTCGACTGCTGGGAGGATTTCAGGGCATCAGACTGAAGGACTCCTCATGTGCTCTGTCCTTCCTCACAACGCCCTCGAAGCACTGTGGCCACACAGCAGCGGAAAGTCTGGCCCTCCCGGCCTAAGGAAAGAGACTCCCGGTGGGAAGGTGGCGTCTGCCCCGTCACGGCCTCTTGTGAACCCCGCCTCCTGGAAAAAGCCCTCTGAAAGCCACTCTAGATATCGTCCTAGTGTTACTGTAATTCCCCTAAATTTTGCAATTCTAATCTATTAGATGTTTTTGAAATTCTTCTTTAAAAATGGAGAAAAATCTCCAGTTTCCTTCTCTGCAGAGTAAAGAAAGTTACTTTTTGTTTCATAACAAAGCAGCTTACTTTCATGAATTTATATCTTTAAACATAACTGTTTTTTAAAAAAATTGTGATTAAAGTCCTGCTGGCATGAACACCTAGGGGCAGGTGAACCCATCTTATCTCATGAGGCTGGGAAAGCGAGGCCCGGAGTCCGGTGCTTTCTTCTCCCTTGATACCTGTGTCGGTGAGGAAGAACCGAAGACATGGAACCAGACGTTCTAACCCGTTCCTATTATTCAAAGCCCTAGGCAACAGTGCTATTATATCAATCGAGTAAATATTTATGCATCTTTCTAAAAGCGTCCTACACTTCTATTACTATACGCTGTATTTTGTCACTGATCTAAAGGCCAACGACAGCCAAATTATTTGCAGAGCTTTTATTTTATTCTGTGCTTGTCCCTTGCTGTCTTGGGGGGACTTGAGTAATTTACTTAATCTTTCTGAGTGTCATTTTCCTCACCTTTAAAATGGAAGTATAATAGCCATCCATTTACTCACTATCTAGCAACAGTATCAACAGGAGATGATTTACAAAAAGAAAACTTATTTTCCTCACAAAAAGCAGTATCAGCAATTCTAATCAGCATGATACAGGAAAAAGAGTGGATGCTATTCCTTGTCCTCCCTGAACTTGAACATAGGGGCAAAAAGGCTGCTGTTTACCAAACCCTGAACTTGAGGGGCGACTCTGCCGAGGAAGTGGTAGGACTGCCATGTAAGCAAGAAATGACCTGGTGACAAAAATAATGAGTTGTTAGCAAATCCTGAACCCTGAAGGCAAAAACCCGGAGAGTTGCAGAAATGGGTGGGAGTTTCTTAGTTCTTCATTTCACACAGTTAAGGACTTTCAGGGTCATGGAAGACAATGGTAACCCGGTATAACCACCCAACATTTTGGAGAACTCCTGGGCCACATCCCTGCTGACTCAAAGTGCTGTGTGTCCCCCATTGAGAACACCAGGACCAGGGATGACCATGCATGACGTCACACAGGAATTTCCTGTTCTGTATCCTTTGCTTTCTCCCTGCAATAAAACTGGCATAATTCCCGTGGGAGGCGCTGCACTTACGTTCACCGGCAAACCACATACCATGGAGCTCTGGTTCCTTACAGAGACACAGCTGGGACTTATACATCAATACATAACAAGAGAAGAGGGAAGCTGCTTAGGACCTTTGGGATTCAAGAACAGCTTGCCCTCTTAATCATGATATTATTACATCAGATGAAGATGCCCATATAGAAAAAAACGTGTTCAGGTCACTAACGCGTCGGTGGTGTTACATCCAGCTATATCTAAGGACAAGAGGCACATTCTTGGTGGATGGGAATGTTCTAGCTGCTATTAGAGTTTGCTGCTCAAGGAAATATAATCAATATTACTGTAATAACTATGTATGGTGTCAGATGGGTACTAGACTTATTGTGGTGATCACTGCATAATTTAAATAAATGTCTAATCACTATGTTGTACACCTGAAACTAGTAAGATACTGTATATCAACTGCAATTAATTTTAAAAATTTAAAAGAAAGGTTTTTTTTTTTTTTAATCCTCACCTGAGGACATTTTTCTATTTTTGTTCAGATAGAGTGGGAGGGAGAGAGGGAGGGAGGGAGGGAGAGGGAGAGAGGGAGGGAGGGAGGGAGAGGGAGAGAGAGAGAAACATTGACGTGACAGGGAAACATCCAGTGGCTGCTTCTTGCACAACCCCAACCGGGGCCGGGGAAAAACTGCATCCGAGGTACGTGCCCTTAGTGGGAACCGAACCCGGGTCTCATTGGTCCGCAGGCCGACGTTCTATCCATTGAGCAAACCGGCCAGGGCAAAAAAGAAAGTTTTATAAGAAGTTTGCTGCTGAAGGGCTGGGGGATTTTAACGGGCCTTGAAACTAGTCAGACCTGTTGACTCACAAAGGCAGGTAAGGTAGATGAGCCTTTATCTCAGCTTCTTAACCAAAAGACTGCAAGGTGAAAACTACAGTTCTCACAGACTCTCTTGTAGCTAGAGTTCCACAGGTACCTTTAGAGGGCCCATCCCATGCATCTGTGTGTCACTTAAATCAGAAACAGAGTTGAGCAGAAGCAAAGGCAGTTGTGGGAGCTATTTTGCTGACGAGGACCCAGAAGCAGGAGCACAGCTCTGGAACCCAGTGGCTACAGCCATTTCCTGACCCTCCCACCCCTCCACTGAGAGCAGCTAGGTAGGGTAATGTCTTCTCTCTTCCCTCATGAACCAGGTGTCTAGTGTTTTAGACTAGAACTCAAAGGTGAAAATGAAAAACTGTAGCCATGCAGCCAAGAGCCTGGCGCCAGGGAGAATCAGACAGAAGTAGGTGAGAAGCAGCAAGGAATGGGGAGCAGGGGTATGTTAAGAAATTTTACTTCAACCGTGGGCTGGTGTCCAGGACTCTGTGAGTCAGTATGAATGGGTGAGCTGGCTTGGCCCAGAAGGGTGAAGAGAAGTATATGATTTGTACTATAGTTACTGCAAAAGGTTTTCTACCCTCCACTTGTGTAACTCTCAGGGAACAGGAAAACTCTAAGTGCCACACACATCTGGGCACAAAAGAGATGCACAGGAATATGGTGACGGTGACAGGAAAACTCCGCGCGATCCTCCCGCCGCCTCAGGCTTTCCGCAGGGAGGGTCACAGCAGCAGTTCTCATAAGGCAGAGGCAACAGGAGCAGCAACACACGGCACTTCAAATAAAGACATCATCGTGCATACATTTCCTTAAAGACACACATATGGTGCAACAAGCAGGGCTGAGATGGTTTCTGCATTCCAAAATCGGATGAAATAAAATCAGTAGCGCAATATGCTAAGTCAGTGCTATCAACACGGTGTAGTTAATGCTCATGGAAACCAAGGTTAGCGCGGAAATCTGAGGTTTGTCTTTCCAGTGCCAAAAATAATATATCTTTACTTTATTTAAGATGTCTTTTTAAATTAGGTCTGTCAGCATCCATTAGTACATGGAGTTCAATAGATATGTCAGAGCTTTGTCCATGCTGAATCAGTGCTGACAGGAGTGAGAGGTGCCACCCCATGTGTTTGGCGCCTGTGCTCTCATGGGGGAGGAACAATGTATTACACAGTGGAGGGGTACAGAGGATCTTGATACATAAGAGTGATCTTTATTCTTCTATGTGTCAAATATTAGCCAGTATTTGGTTTTCAGCCGAAACATGCAAAGTGTCTGAATGACAATGTGACTTTTTTTAGCTACGTTTGGCCACCTGACAGTCTAGTTAATCCAGGAGTGGCAGCTCGTATCTCTAAAAGGTGTCTAAAACAACATCTGTTCTGCGACCCATTTGGTGACCCCTCATAGGCACAACCGCTTCAGAAGGGAACCACCACCACGGACACCTGCAGGGAACCGTCTCTGTGATTCGCAGGTGATGTGTTGTCTTAAGAATGAGAGACTTGGTTCTGTTTCTCCCCCACCTGTCTGTAACCTGGACTCTATTTTCCTCTTGACTTACACAATGGAATTGGAAATGTGTTTACCTTGGAAAGCACTTTTTTTTTTCCCCTTCTATGGTAGAACATTTACATCAATTAAACATGTAAAAGTCTGCATTTAAAGAAAATAATTGCCTCGTTAATGATGCTATTCAAAGTAAACGATATGAATATAATGTTAAAGCTTCTATATAGAATTATATTGTTTAGGATTATATTTGATTTA
Source organism: Molossus molossus (assembly GCF_014108415.1). NCBI lineage: Eukaryota > Metazoa > Chordata > Mammalia > Chiroptera > Molossidae > Molossus > Molossus molossus. The sequence goes on along the minus strand of NW_023425345.1, from coordinate 47,382,231 downwards.
TTAAATAGGATATGATAATATTATTATAAGAGTAGCACATACTTATTAAATACTCACAAAGAAGTGTATAAAGAAGAAAGCTTACCTGTAGTCCCTGGGTTGGCGCTTCCCCTGAACCCCAACCCCATGAAAGCTAGGGTGGCTGACAACTGGGGGTTGTTACAATAATGGCTCCCAATGAATCATGACTCCTCCTTCCAAGCCCTTGGGTAGGCCTCCCACCTCCTCACATTGTTGTCGGCTTGGCCATGACTTGCTTTGGCTGATGGGACGTTTGCAAACTTGAAGCAACCATAGGCTTCTAAACATGTATGCATTAGGCTTGTCCTCTCTTGCCTCTTTCTGGAACCCGAAAACTACCATGTGAAGAATCCTGGACTTGCCCAGTGGAGGATGAGAGCAGCATGGAGCAAGATGAGCTGGCCCCGCGGAGCCCCACATACCAGTCAGCCTGGCAACTGCCAGACCTGCTAGCCCGGTGGGGCTGCCCGCTCAACAGAGGTCAGCTGAGCCAGCCCAGAGCTGAAGAACCTCCCAGCTGACAGAGGGACTCACAGGAATAATGAATGTGTGTATTAAGCTACTACATTTTGAGTCAGTCTCTTATGCAGTAATGGATACACTGGCCTTTAAGAGTTCTAAATGGAGTTCTAGGGGAAGCCGGGACTTGGGCAATCCAAGGCCCTAAAAGTGGGTTATTTATCAAAGTGGGGACAAAACTATATAATGCTATTAAATTGGGCATTTGTATGATCTTAGGATGTTTTTAGGTTAAGCGGCAAAAGTAAACTGAAAAAAAAGAAAAAGAAAGAAAACTTACCCCATACCCCCATAAATACTGCGAAGACTAGCGTTCCAAAACTGTCGAAGATGCACAATTTCTGGAAAATACAATAACATATAAATTAATCCTGTTCTCCACTTACTAGAATTAATCAACTACTCCATGCATTGTGTACTGTACAGTCTGAATTTCCTTTTAAAGCTGATACCTATTTTAACAATCACTGCAGCCCTGGCCGGTTTGGCTCAGCGGTTGGAGCGTCGGCCTGCGGTCCTGAGAGACCCGGGTTCGGTTCCCGCTAAGGGCGCGTACCTCGGTTGCAGTTTGTCCCCGGCCCTGGTCGGTTGTGCGGGTGGCAGCCACTCGATGTGTTCCTTTCACATCGATGTTTCTCTCTCTCTCTCTGTTCCTCTCTCTCCCTCCCACTCTACCTGAACAAAAAATGGAAAGGTGTCCTCGGGTGAGGATTAAAACAAACAAACAAACAAACAAAAAACAACATTCACTGTAGGCACTAAGTACTTCTAGATGGAGTCCTTTCTTTCGAGGCAAACGGCCTTTGCTGTACTTACAAGTCCATTTTGCAACAAAATCTTTCCCCATCACGATTAAGAAATAGGACAGCTGCTGAGATTGTACTCTGCTTAAAGCCTGGGTCAGGCCTTCGAATCATGGCCTCACCCAGGAGCTGTCATAAAAAGATCTGAGGAAGTAGTACTGTCCTAAGAATAGCTGAACTCCAAGAAACTTTTAGATTACGATTTGCATCTTATCATCATCCCGCCCTGGTCAGGGGATAAGTGCCAAATTCCTGCCTTTCTTGATAAGAGAGGTACAGCCGGGCTGTCCTGAGCTGGTTCTCCCCAAGGAGAGCTCTGTCTTCGCAAACCCAGTGATGGCTGTTCTACCAGCACTGACAGAGGCTTCTCGGTGCACAGGAGTTTTCGCTGCCATTACAGAGGGCACAAAGGCCATGGATGAATAAATGACATGCCTATACAAAGAAGGCTCGATTCTGCTAAGTTCCCTCTTTTTGCTTATATATAAATAACCTCTCTCTCTCTATGAATTCCTGGAAAATTGTTCAGTTAGTTACTGATTTTTCATGAGGGAGCTTTTTCTTATATCGCCTAAAAATATCTGTAAGGTTAATGGAGGTATGGTAAACATATATAATATCAACTTCATGACCGATCATATGAAAAGTGAAGACAACAGAGTAGCAAATGAAGCTATAGGTAAAAAACAAAACAAACAAACAAACAATAACAAAAAAAGCAAGCTTTCAAACGCAAGAAAATTCCAAGCTGCTTCTAAGGAAAACTCGATTTGGTTTTGGGAAACTTTTTGGGTTGCCTTTTATACTGATATAAAGGGGTTGAACTTTCATCAACGCAAAAATATCAGTTATGTTATTTTCATAGATTATCCACCTAACCCCCTACTCATACATCTATTTTTCAAAGCAGATGCTCCTCAATCATCTGTATAGATTTTGACCAGAAAGCACAACCCATGTTTCTGCCATCCAATTATTCCTCTCAAGAAATCCCGGCTCGAGGAAGACAATGAATACACGAGTGTGCGCCCTGGGGGACGAAGCTCTCCACCTGCTCCTGTCGTCCTGGGATTCCACGTGCCACACATGTCAAATCTTTTAGCGTCCACTCTAATGCAACCATCTTCTCCAAGTTGTCTTTGAATGTTATGCCTTATCTCTTATTGAAAATATTATAAGGAAAGTTTTATGAAAAATAGTTTTGTTGTGTTATCATTGCTATTATTGATAATTCTGTCTGATGCTGTTTATCTTTCAGGAGTCTGCGCAAGTCTCTTTCTATCTGATACCTCTCCGCTTACCACCTACTCTAGAAAGAAAAAATCCTGTGACTTCTTGCCCTACTGGGTGAAAATAGCCAAAAGAAGAAGCACACCTGTCAGTGAGAGAGAGGAAAAATAGCAGCAAGAAAAAGCAGGTTTATTGCTGATGCCAAGATCACACCAGCTGCCTGGTTCAAGACAAGGGATGTGCCTTGCACGCCTATGAGAGGCAAGTAGGTGGTTTACATAAAGTTACCATTTTTGCCACATGGGTGAAAATCAAGGACCCAAGAGACAGAATGACACGGATGGCCTCTGTGCTCTGTGGCACCCACAGTGACATGGAAGAGGAAGGAGGAGAGAAGGTAAGCAGGGGGCTTTCTTGGTAAGAAGCCTGGCTCAGCTTGCTTGGCAGCCCGGCACAGAGAGGGAAAGCTAGCTGTGTGAGCGCAGCCCCGTCAGAGTTATGCTTCAGTCACGCGGAGCAGGAAAGACGACAGCTGTGTATGCAGGCATTCCAATTTTAAGAGAGGAACCAATCGCAATCTAGAAAGGTGACCATAGGTCATGCTTTATTCCTACAAAAGAACAAAACCAAAATTTTATAGCTTAATGTATTTCTAAGAACAAAATATTGTAATTTATCATGTTTTCCTTTGATCTTGCCAGCCAAAAAGCTAAGAACTTTATTCAATGCTCAATCACAAAAACAATATTAATCCTGATTATTTCCATAACTGTTTCTTCATTTCCTTGACCCTGATCTTATATTTGTAATCTGTTAACCCTTTTAGCATACATGTCAGTTAGTGAATACTCCATCTCGTTCCAAAAGAAAGGTAGAAATAAATATATAAATAAATGTATAAATAAAGAAATAATTGAACAGATGCCCTGGCCGGGTAGTAGCTCAGTTGGTGGAAGAGTCATCTTGATACTCCAGGGTTGTGGGTTTGATCTCTGATCAGGGCACATACAAGAAGCAACTGATGTATCCATCAGTAGGTGGAACAACAAATTGATGTTTCTCTCTTTCTCTCTCCCCCTCCTCCCCTTCCTCTCTTTCTAAAACACTCAATAAATTTTTTTTTTTTTTTTAATTCTAAAAAAGAGCCTGGCTCGTTTGGTTCAGCAGTTAGAGCGTCAGTCTGTGGACCAGAGAGACCTGGGTTCGGTTCCCGCTACGGGCATGTACCTTGGTTGTGGTTCGTCCCTGGCCCCGGTTGGGGTTGTGTGGGTGGCAAATACTTGATGTGTCTCTCTAGCATCGATGTTTCTCCCTCCCACTCTATCTGAAGATAAATGCAAAAATGTCCTCGGGTGAGGATAAAAAAAAAAAAATTATAAAAAAAGAAATAATTGAATTAACCAACAAAAAGAAAAGCATAAAAAGACTCTCTTTTCTAAACTTATTTTTGATTCCATTCTTTTACTGATTTTTAAATATATTTCCTTCCCTCTGTAAATCACTCTGACAAGGCTCAAGGGATCCTTCAGGAAACTGGAACAGAATGACTCATTTTTTCCAAAACAGTGAAAAAAATGTGTACACGGACATATTTGAAAGTCATGTGTTTAAGGATGGGTAAGTGGGGTAGAAGACATGAGAAAAGAGGTGGGGGTGGGGTGTGTGAAAGAGAATTTTTTAAGGAAAATGGAATGTGCAGTTGCACTTTGTGGAGCACAATTTGCCTCTGGTATTACTGACGACGTCTGCCCTCAATCCTGAGCCTAGGGTTACACACGAACTCCTGACCTTTATGAGTTGTCATGGCAGGCAGCTTCTCTCTCACTAGCTTCAAATCTTCATGTTATCTATGACAGATATTTGCAGCCTAGAATTTGTGATGGTTTTTTTTTTGGGGGGGGGCGCAATTAAGTGTAAAAATCCACGTGTTGACAACACCCTACAATCATCTCAATTACATGATGAAACAACTTTTCAGACACAGAGCTCAGACTGAGAGTGAAGTGCCGGGTACTACAGTCAGCTGGTGAGGAACAGGTGATGGCAAGAAGTGCCGATTCGTGTCAGTTTCTGGCTTTGTAGTTCACAGGTGGGTGACTTTGAGCAAACTATTTCCTCTCTCAGATCCTTGGTGTTTTCCTCTGTGAAATGGAGATAATACCTGTTCTGCCTCTCTTACAGAGTTCTGTGTGTCAAAAGTGGTAGGTCCAAGACTTGGCAAAGTATAAAACATAAAGTGACATCACTACAATGGTGTTGCTTTCAGTTGAAATAAGACTCAACGTGGAGGAGGTCAGAATATTCTGAGGTCATATAAGGACTCCCAAACTTTCATGGTGGAATAAGGGCGGAGAGGAAAGATCACACACAGCCAGAGAGGTAATGTGTCAAAGTTGTCAGGAGGACTCTACAGCAAGCTGACTGCCTTTCTTCCTCTCTGGAGTTTCTGCATGCCTTCCGGGAAGCTCCCTCTGGTCTCAATGCCTGTCCGAAACCTCCTGGATTTTGAGAAGTCATATAGCTCAAGACCATCTGCAGTTAGCAGGGGAACCAGATGTGTTTTGTGGGAATGTTTTGAGACAAAGAATATCTGTTGTCAAAACCTTTTTCATGCATATTTACAGATAGAGTCTAAATCTGACCAGCAAAGTCTTTAAAAATCCAAACACAGTTTTAGCACACTTTAAATGTGGAAAAACACAAGTACAAATTTCAGGTTTCCACTGACTTAAAGAGAACATGCATAACAGTAAACCTATTAAATAATATTCATGAAATAAGCCGAGTCTGAGACTGCTGCTTTGATTATTTGAAATACTCAAATAGTTTCAATTCCACAGTTCCTCCCTGACCCTCCTGGAGATTTTAGATAAGGCTTTTAATCTCAACTTATGATTTGTAAAAGAGGAATAAACACATGCATTCCATGTCTACCTTTCAGAAGGAAGAGTTAGTTCAAAGTTACCTCTCTGAATTCCCCCAAGAAAAAAAATATAATTTCTGCATTGTACATAAATTATTAAAAGAAAAAAATCTTTCATTAGTTGGAAATGTTTGGCATAAGAAAGCTTACCTGTGAGGACTCACAAGTAATATTGAGTTTCCAGAAAGGACAAAGGTTATCACACTGAGGACACATTACTATGTTGCCGCCAATATTAGGATCACAAACTTCTTTGCTAAAGAAAAAAAAAATTTAATTTAATTTTAAAAATTAATGAATAGGACTTCCCTTTTAGCAGAATGATAAAAATCTAACATCCATTTATCATAAGAAAATTAAACTAAATTCTTATAAAAGTAAGAGTGGAAATGAACTTCATTCACCTGATGATAAAGGCTTGCTACATAAAGCCTATAAAAAACATTATACTCAATGGTCAAATGCTGAAAGTATCTCCTTTAGATCTGAAACAAGATGATGATGGGTCCTTCTATCACTACTTCTCAGAGGTATCACCGACGGCACGGTAAATCAAGAAAAACAACCCTCGGAAAATTGGTAAGGAAAGAAAAAAACCTGCCATTGCTAACAGATTACATAATTGTTTATAAAGACAACTGAATAGAACCTACCGATAAATTATGGGAATAAATGAGTTTAGTAAGTTTGTGGGACACAAAATTAATACACCAAATATACCCAGGGTCACAAAAGGAATTGTGTCCATACAGACCTACAACAATTAGGAATTAATTTTTTAAAATGCCGTTTTTTCAATAGTTTAAAAATACAAAGAGCCAAAGAACAAATCTAACTCAAGAGGTATAAAATTTATGTGGAGAAAATCATAAAACTGTGCTGAAAGAGTGAGCTGTAAATTCAATAAGAAGGACAAAGGGCTCAGAAGATTCAAAACACCCCTAAAAAAAACAAAGTGCTATTTGCATGGGTTAAGAAAAACTGACCAAGCCCTGGCCGGTTTAGCTTAGCGGTTAGATTGCTGGCCTGCAGACTGAAGGTCGCAGGTTCGATTCCGGGTCAAGGGCACGTACCTTAGATGCAGGTTTGATCCCAGGCCCCAGTTGGCAACCAATCGATGTTTCTCTCTCTGCCCCCCTTCCTTCCACTCTATCTAAAAATCAATGGAAAAATATCCTCGGGAGAGGACTAACCAAACATCACTGCCGCGATGAAATCTCCATATGGGAAAATGTGAAACTGAACCCCCAAATCCTATCACACACGAATCAGTTCCAGGCGGAAATGAGAATGCAACAGTACCAACTTATTATTAAAAACAAAAAGAAAGAATATTTAGATAACGTTGGAGGTAAGGATAGATTCCATAAACAAGAAACAAAAGGCATTCATAAAGAAAAATACTGATACATTCAAAATCTTCCAAAAGTGCTAACTTCACCAAAATATACCATATGGGGCGGGGGGGGGGGGGGGGGGAGGATTAGCTACAACCTGGTAGAAGTTTTGTAAAACATAAAACTGACCAAGGATGATTCCTACAAATTAATAAGAAAAAACAGACACACTGACAACAGGGTACACTGCTCCCTCCAGGAGAGGCTACAGAGGGGCTTTGTGAACAGCTCTGGAGTTGTGTGATTAGCTGGTCTGACAAATAAGTAGGTTACAAATAAATCTGTTCCTCTACAAAAGTAATGAGAACAATGGCAACATTTGTCTAAATTAACCTCTGCAGAGCTCTGGAAGCTAAACAAAAACTTACAGCAACCTAAGGGGTATTTATTTGAGGGAAAACAGCTAAATTTCCGTAAGTCTACAACCACCATTCCAGAACTTGATGAAAATGTAATTTGGCACTTGGAAAGTATAATTTTTGAGATGTCTTTTTTTTTTTTTTTTAAGCTGGAAAAATATACAAAACAATGGAGAAGGCAAAGACAAATTTAGGTAAAAAGTATCCACATTCAGCGGTTGCCCCTAAACTCTTCCAGCGAAGTGAAGCCAGTACTTCCAAGAACATCTGCAACGCTCTAGCTAAGAAGCCAAATGGGTACAGGGGCTTAGGTCCCTCTGTTAAACAGAATGGATAACTGCGTCTGTACATCAGGGCTGCCATGTCAGTTGGTTGCCTTGGAGCCAGCCTGATAGGCTCTGGGCTAGAAAAATGTGGTCTGCTCATAGCTGGTGTCCAGAGATTTTGATCAGCTGTCCCATCTGGACAGAGGCCGGGTGATCAAAAGAAAATACTTGTTTAGTGTTGCATCTCTGCTGAAGGTTGAGACCACGGGAAGCGGAGGCATAGTAACATAGTTCAGACGAGCAACGGTGTGACTCGGGGCTCTGGCACCCACCACCTCTCTTCACACAGTGCGCTGCTCTCTGAATTCCCACATCAAGCACATACTCACTCTTTATCGCTTGTTTTCCCACCTAACTTTGTAAGGGCTGATTTTTAGAAAGTAAAACAAAAGTATTGTTTTACTTAAATTTTATAACATGTATGTCTTAACATATATATTAAGAAATCATTTCTAAAAGCATGAAAACACCAATTTTATCAGTTTTGTCATAGAAACTTTGAAGAAATCTGAGTTGCTCTTGGCCCACATCTGTAGGGCTAAGGAAAGCATTCCTCTGGAGGCCAGAAGTTCAAGGATGATCCTCCCTACAGATCTCCTTCCTTTTTCAAAGTATTGTCTTAAAATGTTGATGTGTTTCCTAAGGACAATATTCCTGTCAGAGACTGGGCTGCACGATCTAAGAAAAACATTTTCCACTGCACTTAATTATTAGACTTGGAACAAAAGGGAGGCACCATCTGAAGCAGTGACTGTTTTGCGATGAGTCTTCTTTACTGAAAAACTGTTTACTGGAAATAGTTTTCCGTGTCATCCACTCTCAGCGCGGTAGCAAGGAATCAGCGGTTACCTCCAGGTGCAGTTGTTTCGATTCACGAATCCGTAGAGAAAGCAAGCCACGCCCACGACCGCTGCCAGGAGGAGCATCTGCGTGTAGTAGCCCAGCCACGCAAAGTAGATTCCTATCTTCTCTCCGTAGTATTTCCTGAAGACAGAAACATAGTTTTAGAGGACGCAATCGCTCTGCAGCTTCATCTGAACATCAATTTCCGATTTTAAAAAGAGAAGCCTTTGAGCTTAAACACTGGATTCAATTCACACTTAAAACATCCTCGTGCTCATTGCAGACCCCCCATTTCACTGCAAACTGCGAAGTATTTTACCCATCATAGAGTGCTGGTCACTGGCTAACCTGTAAAGCCAAGTACATCAGAGTACAGTAGAGGAAGGAACTATGCTGAACAGGTGCAGAATCACCGTCGTTCTTCCTCATGAGCAGCACACCTGACAAGTTTCTGGCAGGTGCTTCTTAATATGCACGAAGCAAATGGACATGAACAACCCATTCAGCTACCTGCTCTCACTTATCTAGGGAACGTCCCTGGAGCAAATGTAATGTAAACCACAAATAATAACAATGAAAGGACTGATATTAATAATAGTTAGTAGTGGGATGTGCCTCTGATCAAAATATTCATGAAACTCATTGTGGGGGGGCAGGATGGACACCACTGAGGAATCCCCCACCCTGTGCACCTTCCACCTAGCACTTCTACTTTTTCCTAAGTTTTAAAAACCGATCGATAGGAAAAATGGAAGAGGCCAGGTAGGCAAGACTTGAAGAAGGGAGACTGGGCAATGGGAGATTGTTCCTGAAAGGGAGACAAATACAGTTAGGTGGGGGCAGAAGTTTAGGGATAAGAGAAAATGCAGGTGATCGTTGCTGCTGTTGATACCTTTCTAGAGTGATTCATTTCAGTTTCCGTATTGGTTGGTTGATGCTGCAAATGAACTTAACTCTGAGTTAAGCCGGGTATTTCTGGCTCAGCAGGGAGCTGGGATGAGCTCCTTGAGTTTACCTAGTGGGGACTTAGCTCTGAGAACCAGGAGATCTAGATTTCAGATAGGAATATCCACGGGCTGGATATTCTATCCAGAGCAGCTGTGAGACCAGCTGGCTGGTTATAGGCCTGGTGTAGATCACCTCCCTGGGAAAAAGGAAGGGGTGAGACCAACACGCAATCAGGAGAGCGAAACGTGTTGGTTTTCATGTGACTGGGGTTTGTTGTCCAGCACAGGCATGGCAGGCAGGGCGCAGGCCCAGGACAGAGCCCGGGAGAAAGCCTCGTGAGAGGTTTGAGCTGTCCTGGACTCTTGGCTGTCAGGTTTTCTGCAATATGTTCTTATCAATCACACACCCTAGAAATGCCACATTTAACACCGAAAAGAATGTTAAAAGTTGCCTGGTCCAACCTCCCTGGGGTAAAGCCATCCCGCTGCATTTAGAGCTGGTCAGGCAGTCTCTGCTTGGACACTTAGTATGGCAGTTTATTACTTCTGAAGGGATCATCCACGTTCCACTGTAAGCAAGGAGGTCAGGTTTTCTGAATCTTAACTAGAGCCTGCCTCATAGTTCTTGCTGCAAGGCTAGGAATAATGAGGGTGCCTTCAAATGTAATATTCTGATCATTACCTCTCTCTGCCAAAACCATCTCAATTCTTAACACCAATTTTTAAAACTCAGCTCTGATTTTTATCAAAGTTGCAACTAGACATTCATTAAAGAGTTAGTTAAAGAGTTCTAGAAGACTGATTATAAAAAAGAGCAGTCCCCAGCAACTTCCCCCATTTCCTGTTTCCCAGAAGCAACCACTTTCAATTCTTACAGCTGATTCTTGGAATATTTACCTCTGTATCTCTAAATAATATACTTGCAGTGTTGCCTTTTGATTTTTCGGTTTCATGGATCACCTATTGACTTTCTACTTTGGAAGATGAGGATTAAGCTCTCTTTCAGCCCCTTGTCTCCCCTCCACATCCACACCTCCATTCCCTCCATCCTCTTGACAGTCACATTATAATTTTGGTTAGATCGATCTTCTTGCTTTAGATTATTATGACTTTGTAAAGACGATTCATGGCTGAAACAGGTCATCTGATATGCTTACTTTTTCTTTCCTGCTCAATATTTTGTTTCCTTGGAGTTAGGAACTGTCAAGGTGGTTTGCTGCCTAGTTATCTGTGTGTTTATCAACCTTCCTCAGACATTTGAACTGATTTCTTCCTTTTCTTCTACCCTGCAGTGTTTTTGTGAAGTCAGTGCTATTCAGAGTCTCACTCCTTCCCCATGAAGCCTGTTTTTCTTTGTCTCCAGGGTTCTGAGATGTCATGTTATAGGGGCTTCCCTGGGCTGGGTACTCAGTAGGCTCCTTCCACCTGGAGACTCACGGCGTTCAGTTCTTCAATCCACTCCTGATGCAGTTCTCCGATTTCCTTCCCACCTTTTCTCTGTTCTTGTTTCTAGCCCTCCTATTGTTTGTTCATTGTGCATCCTGGACTGATCTTCCAACTTCCCCCTTCCCCCTTTATTTCGCAGCCATTTATACTTTTGCTCTATGTTCTGCACTATTTCTTCAACTTTATATTCTAAGACTGCTATTGGGGTTTTTCTGTTCTTTCACTTTTTTTTTTATGTTTTATTAATTTTTTAGAGTGAGAGGAAGGGAGAGAGAGAGAGAAACATCAGTCAGCTGCCTCCTGCACACCCCCTACTGGGGATGGAGCCCACAACCCAGGCCTGTGCCCTGACCGGGAATTGAACCAGGACCTCTCAGTCCATGGACGATGCTCAATCCACTGAGCCACACTGGCTGGGCTTCTTTCACATTTTTATTTCTGACAGCTACATTTCATTCTCAAAATGACCCTTTTTTTTTGTAGAAATCTATCCTTGTCTTGTGGATATCATATCTTCTCTGATCACTCTTAGGGAGTTTGGGGAAAGATTCCTCCAGTTTGCTTTTTCTGTTTTGTTTGGTTTGCTTGCTGGGAAAGAATTCATTTTCCCTCTGATTATCCCTGGGAACCACAGGTGAAGATTTACCGGACTGCAGTGTCAAGGGATTACTGGTGGGGAGCAAAGAAGGGACATGCGATGTGGACCACAGACAGGCAATAGTTACATTTTCCTCAGCCAAATATTTCTAAAAGAGTGAAAAAATTGTTTTCTTTACCCCAAAAAACCCCCTGAACCACAAACAATAATTAAGAACCCCTTAAATTCATCACCCTGCTATGAGAGGCTATGGATTTAACATAAAAGGAAAATAATAAAAGGGAAACCTCATACTTATTTACGAATATCCTCTTTTAAAATTCTATCCTACAGGATAACCAGAGTTAAGGAGAGCAACTGCCTCTTCATGGTTGTAATCCAGCTAATAAATGAAGGAGGAAATTAGAGTATGACCAAATGAAATGAAATGAAATCCCTTATGAAACAATAAATCTAGGCAATAATCACTCATGGCTGCTATCATCACAAAAAGAGACAACTGGACACTATGCACCTTCTGAGAAAAGTATGAAATTCCACATATCAAGCATTCTTGCACAAAGTTGACCGTCAATTAGATCAAGCTTGAAGATAAGGATCAAATTATTAGCTAAAGCAAACACACAGGACAGAGGAGCAAGTCTAACACTATCACAGGGGAGAGGAAATCAGCAAAACAGATGGAAAAACCCCTCAACAACTGCAAGGAAAACAAGAAAGAAACGGGAAGTTACAGATTGGAAGACATTAAAGAGATTTATTAGTTGCAACATCTGGACCTTGTTTGGATCTGATTTGAACCAGAAAACTATTAAAAAATATTTTTTTGTGTGTGACAATCAGGGAAATGTAAACATTAATTAAAAAGTATTTTGGGCCCGGCTGGTGTGGCTCAGTGGTTGAGCGTTGACCCATGCACCAAGAGGTCCTCAGCAGTTCAACTCCTGGTCAGGACACATGCCCAGGTTGTGGGCCCAATCCCCAGTGGGGGGCATGCAGGAGGTGGCCAATCGATGTTCTCTCTCATCGTTGTTTCTATTTCTCTCTCCTTCTCCCTTCTCTCTCTTTAAAATAAATAAAGAAAAAAAAAGTATTTTGGTAGTATTCAAAAGGGATCTTCTCATTTTACTTATAAAATGATATGATATTTGGAATTTTCTTCAAAATAATCCAGTGGAGGGGGGCGGGAGGGTGGTAGAGATAAAGATGAACAAGATTGGCTCTGAGTGTATAGATTTTTGGAGCTGGGTGATGGGATAAATGCAGGTTTGCTGTATTCTTCTCTCTACTTTTTTTATGTTTGAAATGTCTCATAATAAAATAAATGTAAAATGAAACAGAACTATACAGTGTTTTAACACTCTTACTTTTGAGGCTAGGAAATGTTCCCCAATAGGTGGACACGTGCATGGAGCTTTGAGATATTGTAGAAAGAACAGGTGCTTGGCTCCAGACCGACTTGGGGACACCGTGACTCTCCTCTCTTGCTCACTTTTTGACATCCAATCTATAATCGAGCCCTGTCAACGCTGCTCCTAAAATATGTCAAATTTGTTCCCATGATCTCTCATCTGGTCCACTCCATTAGCCTCCTATCTAGTCTCCCTGCTTCCTGTAATTTCCTATCTTTGCAACATGTGAACAAGATGAAACGACTTGAATGCTTCAACTACCACAACAGCACTTAGTCTAAACCGCGTTCAGTGTCCCTGCTACCCTGCTACCCAGTGCACCTGTGTCTTTGATATTTCCTCAGACTTCAAAAATGTGTTTGTGCCTCAGGGCCACAGTACAAGCTGCCCCTATTCCTGGAATGACTTCTAAATCTTCCAAGTCCCAGTTCCTTTTCACTATATGAGTCTCAGCTCAAATGCTACTGACTTAAAGATAACTTTCTTGCTTCATTTATCCCTACACCACCCCCCATCTCATTACTGTTATTTTCTTCATTTCAATCAAAATTTTTTTTTATTTTTTAAAAATATAATTTTATTGATTTGAGAGACAGAGAAGGGTGGGAGACAGACAGAGAGAAACATCCATCAGTTGCCGCCTCCTGCATGTACCTAAACCAGGAATGGAGCCCACAACCTGGGCATGTGCCCTGACGGGGAATCAACTAGTGACCTTCTGGTGTACTGGAGACACTCAATCAACTGAGCCACACACAGGGGCTGTTTGCTTATTTTTGTTTGTTTGTTTTTGGTCTCTTTTCATAAGCCTTTCCCAAGTGTATAAGCTTCTGGAGATCAGATAACCTGGTGCTTTGATAAGACACATGTTGAGCCAGACCTAACATTCATGTGCTACAGTAAAACAGTATCTTAAAATAGACACAGAAAAGCAGTGAACATTTATCTCTTATCAAACAGTTTAAGCAAAAGCTAACATTTACTCCTATGCAATGAAGCTTTTGGTGGGTACTTATTCCTAGTTCCTGGGAGTAATCTCTAAACTCTTGGAATTTCCTGAGATAGGAGTGTCTTTGTTATTCATGGTGACCCCCTGAAGAGTCTGTGCTGATGACAGGAGTCAGGGAGGGGAGTGGCCATGCCAGAAAGACCAACCTTGTGATGAGAGGGCTGGAGCTTTGAGCCAAGTGATACTGGTCCAGCCTCTGGGGAGACAAAGGGGCTGGAGGCTGAGTCACCTGGGGAATGACTCAGTCAGGCATGCCTACATAATGAAGCCTTAATAAAGTCTCTGGGCAACAAGGCTCCAGCAGTCCAGGTGAGCGTGCCTGGTTCGCAGCTCCCTGAGTATTGTCACACTTGAATGCCATGAGGGCACCCCTGAGTCCACAACATTTTGCCTAAGTGATTTTCAACCCTTTTCACCTTGTGGCACACACAAACTAGTTACTAAAATTTTGCAGTACACCAAAAAATATATTTTTTGCTAATCTAACCAAAAAAAAAAAAAAAAGGTGTAATTGTGATTGATTTATAAAAAGAAAACAATAATAGTAATCACCTACCCCTTTTTGCTCCAAAGTAACTTTTAAAAAAATCAGGGGCCTATACTTGTATATAAGGATTCTGGTACCAAGAATTAACTAATCAGATGCAACCTTACTCCGTGAAGTGACCAATAAAATGCAACTCTATTATATACCTATAGATGTATGGTTCAAAACAGGGCATTCACACCAGATGGCTATTGTTGTGTTGGCATTGTCATTTTTGATATGACAATCTAAGGGAAAAGAGATCCGTGCCCCTGACAAATTAGTCAGGTACTGCATGTTTTAAACATTCGCACGGCACACCGGTTGAAAATTGCAGCCTTACCTGATAAGATCCAAGGGCTGCTTTTTGTATATGCTTCGAGGATGAGCCCACTCCATGTACAGAAGGTACCGTTCATTCGGGCAGCTGAAATCTTCTGACGGACAGCTGAAGTTGCACTGGGAAACCAAATGAAACAAGTGAGCATCGTAGTCACCACGTGTTCTAATACTTCACAGGCGTTTGTAAATTAGGGACCCTTATTTGTTAAAGGGAATGGAAATACCACATACTTTGGGGGGGGGGTATTTTATTTATTTATTTTTTATTAATTTGTTTTTGTTACAGATGTTTCTCTTTTTTCCCCCATTGACACCCTCCTCCCCATCTCCTCTGCCCCATCCCCAGCTTTGTTGTCTATGTCCATTGGTCATGCATACATGCATATAAGTTCTGTGGTTTATCTCTTTCCCCCCAACCCTGCCTCCTCTGAGGCTTGTCAGTCTGTACCCCACCTCTATGTCTCTGGGTCAATTTTGTTCATCAGTTCATCAGTTCATTTGTTTAGTTCATTATATTCCACAAATAACTGAGATCATACCACGTACTTTTTAGTGATTTTCAACCAGGGTTATTACTAACCCCTTAAAGGCCATTTGCAAATGTGGGTGGGGAGGAATGCCTGGTTGTTACAATCCTGGGGAACACGGCAGGTGCTTGATGGGAGCCTACAAGTGGGTCAGTCCTAAACAATGAAAAATTGGGCCACTTAAGTGCCAAAGCTGCCACAGTGGAGGGACACCTGATATCAAGCCCCCTCCTCGGACACCCAGGGGAAGCAGGGCCTTAGCTGGTTAGCAGCAGGGTCAGTTCTAAAACCCAGGCTCCTTTTCCCCCAATTCAACAGTTATTCAGTAACAACATGTATAATATAAGTGACAAGGACGCTTGATATCATGTTATACACTTAGCCTATTCAAGAAACAAAACTTCCTGCCTCTGCTTAAATTCAGTCCCTCTTCTTTCCACCTGACTGGTTTTCCTTCCTCCTGTAACTAGAACCAGATTATCACCCAGACAAGACTTCACATGGGTCCTGACCTCCACTCCATTCCCTTCCAAATAGCACATGAAATCATTCCTTAGCCTGGAAAAGGGGCTTTAAAAGAAAAATACTGGGCATGGCCAGATGCCAACTGAATAGTATAGAACCTTGGCATCCCAGATTATATTCATGAGAGGTCTCTGCAGTATCCCCCAAATCCGTGTCATGCTATACTTGCAAATTTTGCTGGGGCACAAATATAAAACACATGGCTGGGCTGCTGTGTTGCGTCTCTCAGCCAGGAAGCTCAGCATCTGCTTCTCAGCCCTCCTCTCTGTTCTCTCGTTTGCATGTGTCCTGGCTTTACTACCTTATATGGTACATTTCAGTACTGTCTTCATCCACCGATACAGGCACTCACAGCAGCAATGATCAATCTCAGTGTTTGCTTTCTTTGGTCTTAGAGATTCAGATAAATTGATGGTGAATGTAACACGCCTTTCATTTATTTCAATGGCAGAATTTATTTAAGGCGCTTAGATATAATATCCTTGCATTTACTAAATCGCTAAGGGTCTGAGCAGTTACATTTAAAAAGTTGCATTTCATGTGAGATGTGATCAGCTAGAGAAGTACCCTTGAATTTGAGGAGTTGCTGTCGTCTCAGAACGTAGTCCTTAAAAAATGCCAACTCAGTGCCATACTGCCATTACAAGAACCCTGAGGGGTGGCCTTTTAAAAGCCCGTGGTATTCCAGGGCACAATGTGAAATGGCTTTTCAGAGGAGAAAAGCACCTATATTCTAGAAAATGATAAATGAAAAGTTCTAACATGTATTTTTGCGTACACAGAACCACTACTTTTCTGGTTGATGATACCATCTGTCAGTAATTATGAAAAGAGCTAAAACATATATAGTACTCACTATATGCCAGGAACTGTTCTGGCATTTGACATGGATTAATTCATCCTCATAGCAACTCTGAGGTAGGTACTATTATTATTCCCATTTTAATGATGAAGAGACTGAGGAAAGGAAGGACTAAATGACTTGCACAAGGTCATCCATCTAGAAAATGGTGCAGCAGGCATTTCGGCCAGAGTCCATGCTCTTAACTGCTAATCTACACTGCTTAATGCATCAACTATGTGAGAGCTACTGTTTGTCTGTTGGTTCTTTCATTCATTGGTTCATTCATTCACTCACTCACTCATTTATTCATTTTTTAAAAACATGTTTTTATTTTAGAGAGAGATAGAAACATCGATATGAGAAACAATGATCTGCTGTCTCCTGCACGCCCCCTACTGGGGATTGAGCCCAAAACCCAGGCATGTGTCCTGACTGGGAATCAAACTGGGACCACTCTGGTCCATGGGACAATGCTCAATCCACTGAGCCACACTGTCTTGGCTTCACGCACTCATTTAAATGGAGGGCCTTCTCTCTATCTAGGATTTATCAGTGAACAATGCAGCCTAGTCCTGTCCCTGATAAGCTAGTAATCTTTCTATTAATTTTACTGAGAAAAACGTAAGGTCAAGATTAGCTCTTCCCTACTAACACTGGAGTGTACATTAGATATTTTATTTCATTTTTGCTATTTGACTTACATCATGAAGAGGGAAAGCTGCCTTGTAGATTCCAGAACTGACAAGTTTGTTAATTCCAAACTTTTTAACGTTTTCTCTCACTTGATACTTGATTCGAGAGAGGATGAAGTAAACCTGAAAAGATTACAAAACAGAGTGTGTGGTTTATACAGCATAACTAACCAATCCTTTTTACTACCATAACCAGAATCTGGAGGCATATTTCTTTTCTCTTCTGTGTCTAGCAGCTTCTAAAAACAAAACCGAGCCAACCAAACCAAACCAAACCACTAATTATTCAACAGCAGGTTGCAAATCACCCAAAGACAGCAAGTAAATTTGGTCTGGACTTACAATGCGGCTTCTGGTGGCTGGATTAAAGAAGGTATCTTTATCATGAATATAAAAATCATTCATCCGGTTCTTCTCAAATGGGGCAGTGAAAAACTCTTGCTCTGGCTTGATGATACTTTCATCCACTTGGAGGACTTTGCTAAACCAGGTGAAGTTACCGAAGGCTGAAGACCGGGTCTTCAGATCATTGGGTTTCAGAGGTAATTTGATATGCATTAACTCTGCATATGTACACAACACCTCCCATGGGGCATGCACCTTCACAAATACAAGCCTGTCATCCAAAACCTATATTGGAAGAATAAAAACACAATTTAGGAAACCAAACATACAGATTTTTCTTATGTGGTTGGTAGTTAAACACACGCATATGTGAACATACACACAGATGCTAGTGTAAGTAAAGATACAATAAAAAAGACATTTGCAAACTACTGTTCACTTTTTGCCTAAAAGATAACTTCTTAGTTTGAATTACTAAGTAATTAAAAATCTTATCATAATTCCTAATATTTTAAAAGAAGAAAAGCAAACTTGTTCATTTGCCTACCACTCATCCAAATTAGTGAATAAAAATTAAAACACTGGAATATTACAATGTTATTGTAATAACAACTTTTTCATTTCTTAAACCCAGGACTGTTTAATTTATTATATTTGTTCAATATTATGTTATGTGGTCATTATAAAGGATGTCAGAGGATGTTTATTGATATAGAAATGCATTTACTATATATTAAAGGGAAAAAAGTAAATTAAATCCCTGTGATATTATAATGTCTCCTTTTGGAAGACAAAAATGGATATATTTGAGCAAAAAAATTTTAGAAGGACTACAAGGTTATTTATGGATAATTAAGATAAAGGTGATTTGTATTTTCACTATTCCTACACTTTCTTTTTTTTGTAAATTATTACTTGTATAATAAAAAAATCTTAAAAAAATTTTTTTTAAATAAGAAAATAATCACTTATACCTGTATTTATTGTTCCATTCTTTGGCAACTACCAAAGATCTGCTGGCTTCGATCAGAAGCACGTACATTCTATAACGCAGATTATGACCAACTCCCGCCCAGCCTGTAACTAAGGCCTGGCTGGGACTGTATGTTTCAGACGCCCTTCCAGCATTCCAAGTGACAAGCGAGTTCCCCAGAGCCACGCGGCCAAGGGTTGGGAAGGGACTGCCACTTACCGATCTTGTTGCTTCTAGCTGCAGGCCGTCATGGATGAGGTTAGATTCATATGCTTGTCTTTTTTTCTGTTGAACGAAATCGGAACATATTAGGCCTTTAGTTTTACCAAGGCTAGAAAAAGATTGTGTGTGTGTGTATGTTTAAAGAAAATATAAACATCAAATCAGTTTGAACCTGATGAAGAGAGACATGCGCTCAAAATGACACAGGAGCAACTGGAGGTCTCTGGCTGTTGGTGGCCCGTGGGCGTTGGCTTCCTCAGAGGGGTGCCGTGGAGCACACTTGGGAAAGCCCTTGGGTGTCCCACAGATTTTCAGTCATTTGAGGTACATAAGAATCTCTAATTTGGGCACAATTCCAAGGATTTCTTTTTTTTTGGCTTATAAGAGATTTTACACACAAATGGATTTTTTTTTTTTTAAAAGTACCTTTCACTGATGTTGTTTACCAGTTATAGCCCAGATCTGACATTCTAAATTTTTAAAATGTTATTTCCATATCAGGCATTCGAATGGTTCAGTTTTGGACAAGGCATTTCACCTCTGCACGCCTTGACCAAATTCAATAAAACAACACAGAACATTTTGGCACAAGAAAGGAATTTTTCTCTTTGCAAGACTGAGATGTTTTTAAAGCTATAAAAAACGTCTAACTCTACAAAACCAGGGAACTAATGAACTGATAATATATTTGTCCATGTTATGAGGCCATCTGAAAAGATACAGAATCTAGTGCTATATTTATTGACATTAAATTCTATACTTGGCTAGGGTTTTATCAAACTGTGTCCTGAGTTGTAAGGGAAGCAGGTAGAGATAGGAACTTGTTTGCCTTTTTAATGAACATAACAGTCTGAGGAATACAGTAGACCCAGACACATGGAAGTAGGGCACAGACTGACATCCCTCAGAAAAGGGGATGGGGGGTGGGGGGGTGGGAAGAGATAAACCACAGAACTTATATGCATGTATGCATGACCAATGGACATGGACAACTAAACCGGGGACAGGGTGGAGGGGGGGTGGGGTGGGGGTGCCAATGGGGTAAAAAGGTAAAATATCTGTAACAAAAAAATAAATAAAAATTCATAAAATAAAAAAAATAAAAAAAAAAAAGAATGCTTTTGATGATGAGGAAATTATACAGTGTTATGAACAGAAGAAAATGAGTTCACATGGATTAAACACACAAGCTGTGAAAAACTGTGAAATTCACCTCTCTGACTCTTGGCAGGAACAAACTCTCTTGCCTCATTTTTCTCATCTGTAGAATGGAGAAAACCTCACCAGTTTCCTGCTGGGTTCTTGCGAGGGTTATATGATTTAAACCACACAAAGCACATAAACTAGAATTTCTATCTCTAGTAATCACAGGAGGTAAACTGGACCAATTTCCCCACTGGAGAAAACGGAAAAATCTAGATTAAAAGAATTTTTTTAAACGTCAGCTGTTAAGCCCTGGCCAGTTTTGCTCAGTGGTTAGAGCATCAGCCTGCAGACCAGAGAGTCCCGGGTTCAGTTGCGGCTAAGGGCACGGACCTTGGTTGCAGTTTGCCCTCGGCCCCGGTTGGGGTCGTGTGGGTGGCAACCAGTCGATGTGTTTCTCTTACATCGATGTTTTTCTCTCTCTCTTCCTCCCTCTCCCCTTCCAATCTATCAGAAGATGAATACAAAAATATCCTTGGGTGATGATGAAAAACTACAATAATAAAGTCTAAAAAAAAAAAAAAACGTCAGCGATTAAGATAAGAGAGGAATCAGTGAGCCAGGCCGAGGTACACGGCTTTGCCCAGGGAGCCCCCTTGGTTTGCCGAGGCTGTGGTGACCCGTGGGCGTCGGTGCCCGGAGGGTGGCTGAGCTGCTGAGCTCCCGACAGCGCCTAGCACAGGCAAAGCACCTCACGAATGTGAAGCAGATGCTGTGGACAAAAGACCGATCGTCAACAGGTGAAAAGAACACACCTGGAGTTTGGCTAAATATGAATCCAAGTGGAATCCCTAACATTTTACGGAATTATCCGAAACAGAACTCTGCTTTATTTTTATGTATTTAGTAAATCGTTATATAGTACATACAACATGCCAGACACTGTACTAGAGCTTTGCAGATATAACAGATGTAATCGCTTGTTACAATCTGAGCGGACATAGTCACTTAGAGAAAAACCAGCAAGTACTACAGCGCCTTTAAAAATAAACAAGCAAGCAGCCTAGGAATGCCCAGTCTGAGGAGACCGGAGCTGGAGGTGCAGTCCTCCCCCGAGCTCCCGGCACACGACTGTCCCCTCTGCCTGCCTCTCACCCCTGCCACCTCTGCAATTCTCCAGGCCACATTTCTCAGCCCTTTCTACCCCCGACCTGCCGTATCCCCGACCTCACCTTGGGAGGCTGAGCCAGACTCACCCTGCTTCGTGCCGAGGCAGTATGTCTTCACTCTAGATCCTAATTCTCAGCTTGGTTCCTGCATGGGAGCCCACTCCTCCCTCCCGACGGCTTTTCGTTGCTACTGGGTAAATGCATTTTTGATCTGTAAGCAATGTTTAACCTGGCTGGCGCGGAGTATATGCCCAATACATGTTTGTGGAAAGAATATACTTAACAACACTTATGAATTCATTCTACAAACTTTTTCTGAGAGCATCCTACAGAGAATTTAAGATTCAAAGAAAAATTTAAAGTAGTCTGCTATAGAAGAACTACAGAGACACTCAGCATCCCTTGACCTAAGGGTCTCCTGATGCAGAAGGAATAAAACATTTATTCACGTGTTTCGTGGCACTGTAATGGACATTTATTCACGTGTTTCGTGGCACTGTAATGGATGGCTGTCATTCTTTATGGCCACCCAGCACTTCAACTCCTGCCAGAGCCCACAGCCACGACAGCAGGTAACAACTCAGACACTCCCAGTCCTGGTCTCCCCTGAGGTTCAGTGACTGGCACACAGGCTAGACCTTGTTGATCAGGCCGCCCGCTCCGGGCTCTGCATCAGAAGCTAGCAATGCAAAGAAGTCGGGCCAAGCAGAAACCATTCTGGGGTGACTGGGAGAGCAAATGCCAGTTCCCGAGATGGCCCAGGTTTTAGCAGGAGCTTTAGGGGACCACTGCCGGTCAGAGGTGCCAGGGTAGGGACCACTCTTGCCCATCCTGGCACTGCAGTGGGATCTGGGGCACTGCTCTGGCTGCCTAGTCTCCAGGCATGTTTGCCCAACCCCTCCGAAGACCCTTCGAGCTCTCTAACGTGCACTGACAAACTCCCTGCGTGCTGACATTGGAGCTCATTTCTGTCACTTGCCAGTGAGAATCCCGACAGAGAAGTCACGGACTAGGGAAAAGTTGTTGGCCTAAAGCTTAAATCACTGTACAGTGCAGGTGGCAGGTGTCCTTCCGAGATGACTCACCCTGAGCCTGCGCAGGGGGCCACCCAGACTGTCTCACTAGCGGGTCCTAGCAGGATCTATGACTGTGTCTTCTGCATCCTGTACGTCAGTCAGAAATAATTTCAATTAGGACGTAAAGCTCAGACCCAAGGATTTGAGCTCTTGTAGACAATGTCCTAGTTAGAAGAGTAGAAAAATCAGTCAGAGGGGCTTCTCCAGTGGTTTAATGGGTATGTTAACAATTAAGTACTGGTAAAAAGAAATCATATAACATGTTAATTGGCCTTATTAGAAATTCACGGATCCTATCAGTTAGGCACTCCATGATGCTCTCCTACCTGGCCTCTACTCATCCCCCAGGGAGCTGTTCAAACTTTCAAGACGCTCCTCAGACTCCACACCTAACTCCCAGGCCAGCAGACTCCAAGTGACCTTGCCTCCTTTGTCACAGAGAAACTGGCAGCCACACACTGGGAATCTCCTGCAGGTGTCTTTACACCTGTCGACAGCTGGATGTCATCTCTCTTTCTAGTGTCAGAAGATTGCATCCTTTTCCTATCTCTTCTTGAGCTTGGTGCAGCAATCCCTTCCCTTCATCCTTTGTTCTTCATTGCTCTTACTCAGCCAACACACGCCCTCAAATGTCTCTCATCTTTAAGAATATTCAATCCTTCCACAGCCCTGCCCGCTCTTCAGTTACCATCCCTGCCCCTGGAGATGCTTGTCTTTTAATCTTGATATCCTCAGCACTTAGGCCTATAACAGAAGAAACACGCAATAAATGTCTAATGAATGAATGAATAAATTGAGTGGATGGTGGATCGATGGCTGCCTGGTAAGAGAAAATGAACTGAGGAATACAAATCACTGCAGTGTAACTGGGCTCACCTGTCCTGAGCCCTGCAAAATGTTCCACGAACTTTTACTTACAGTATTACAAAATATGATGAAGAAGGAGAGATGCTGTTTAATTCTGGAGTGTACTAGCTCTGGATAGCTCAGGGCAGAGTGAAGTGACTTCCAGAGACCTTGGACTCTGAATTACTACCTGACAAAAGGGGGATGGTTTGGAGAGCTGGGAAGGAACCAGCCCCACAAGACGGCAGCTCTCTCATCAAACATACAAACACAAACTACTCCTGCCTTGGTTGTACCAACTGTATCAACCAAGACCACAACGTGCCGCATGGTGAAGAAGGACACAGTTCCTCCTTTGTTGATTTCTGAGGCTGTAGCTTCTCATGCCCTTCACGGGACCCTCCCCTCTCAGGCTTCAGTAGCCCACATTGTCCCTCTAGCTCTTGCAGTTTGGGTCTGCTTTTCACTCCTGGGCATAATGGTTAGAGTAGGAGTCAAAACTGAAATCCTGGTTCTGCAATGTGCTAGCTCTGTGATGGGCAAATAATTGAAACTCTACAAGCATCAGTGGCTTCATCTAAAAAATGAGATAAGAAATAGCTTCATTTTGGAGTTATTTAAGGACTAAATGTGATCATGGGTATAAAGTACATGCTACATGGCCCTTCGAACATGCTCAACTTCCCTTATTTCTTTTAAAAATATCCTCTCTACCCTGTAAGTTTTATACTCTCATCTGTACTTTTTCATGCTAAACATCTGAGCAAAAATAGGTAATTCCCACTTGGCCTCCACACTATGCACCCAATGACACCTTAATCCCTGCAGTGGGATATGAATGATACCATTTCGCTAGAACTCCAGAAAATGGATCTTAATGCTGGGTCACTCAGCCCTCTCTCTTCCAGATTCTTCTCTACCACTTGGTCATCCTGGATCTTAGACTGTCTTATTCCCCATCTGATAGCTATACAGCCTTTACATCCTCCAAAGAATATAAACACATCTTTGTATCTCCTCTCTTTTGGCCCATTTCTGTAAGTATTAAGGAAGTCATTGATACGAGTGTATAGCACATGCGAATATCACAGATGCAGAAAAATTAGATATACTTCTCTTTTACCTCATTTTAATGGCATAATATTCTCTTAGACAGATGGACTTTTTTATTTACCAACCTCAAAGTGTTGGTTATTTAGATTGTTTCTAATTTTCCACTTCTATAAAAATTCTTATAGAATAATCTCTGTGCCTCCATCGTTACTTTCTCAGGACAAAGTCCTACAAGCAGGATTATTAATCAAAGAGTATATGCAATTTTAAGTTTTTAGTATGTACTGTTATACTGCCCTCCAAAAAGGTTGTACTAATTTATTCCATTTAGTTCTTATCTAGTTCTTTACAAAGAACTCCTGAGATATTTACCTGATTTCCTTCAAGATAATTGCTAGACCTTGAAGTTGCTTTATAATGCCCTCGATTTTACCACTAACTATGAGTATTTAAACAGCTGAATCAAGGGTAGGACATTTTTATATAAACATGTTAATATATCAGCATGTCGGTGTTACTTAGTGAGACAGTTCTGTTGATGGTGATGTGGGCTCTTGTTCTTGACTTCACGCAGGAAAGATTGCACGAGTCCAGGTGATTTGAAAGCATGTTTAATAAAGCTGGGGGCAGTAAAACAAAGGAAGGGCTTAAGATAGAAGAGGCATGATCACAGCAACAGGAGGGAGCCTAGGAGTGGCTGCCTTGGCCCTTTGGAAAGTCAGAGAGGCAGAAGAAGTGAGCCAGCTGTGCTGCGTGAACTCAGGAAGAAGTGAATGAGGCTGAAGTAGTGCCCTTGGAGAAAGGAAGCAGATATGCTCCGTAGGAAGGGTGGGGGGAGCCAGCGTGCTCTAGAGAGAGCGAGCCCCTCAGGAAAGAGGGGCGGGAGCATGGCTGTGCTCTAGAGAGGGAGCTCCTGCCTTGGGATAGCAGGGGGAGGTGCAGGCAAGCCCCAGAAAGACAGAGGCACTGATGCTTCCCCTCACCTTCTTTCCTAAGGCACGTGTCTTCGCTCTCTTTCTCCAAGGGCACTTCTTGTGTCTCAGTAACTTCTTTCCCAACCCCAGGCAGCCCAGCTGGCTACTTCTTCTGCCTCTGCCCTCTGCCCTCTGCCCTCTGCCCCTGCCTCTCCAAAGGGCAAGGCAGCCACGCCCAGGCTCACTTCTGTTGCTGGGATCTTGCCTCTTCTATGTAAGCCTTTCTTTTGTGTCACTGTTCCCAGCTTTAATAAATATACTTTCAAAATCACCTGGACTTGTGTTGAGAAATCTTTCCTGCATGAAGTCAAGAACCGAGAGCCCACATTGTTGCCAAGAGTTCCTGTTATTTTCCCTTAACAAGGCAATTCATAAAGAACTAGTGGAATATTTAAAAAATTGATGAAGCCAGTTTCCTTGGTTTGTCAGGTCGCTAAAGTAAATTAGCATACGCGCTATATTTGTCAAACAGGCGCGTTTCAGGAAGAGAGTGCTTAGGGCTGTTTAATATGAAATCATCATCTTTACTTCCCTGTAGAATTTACACTTGGGTGGGTAACAGTGCTCTTGGCATTAAAAAAAATTAGGTTAGAGCTGTCTTCTATCTTAAAAATGAAAGAAAATTAATATAGTATACTGCCTGACACAGCCATTGCTCAATAAATATTTGTTGAGTAAATGAATATCTGAGGGCACACAATCTTTCACTAGAAATTATCTATGTGCCTTGTTGGAAAACCTTACCTATAAGAACCTAAACTATGTTCTACAGTCTGTGATTGTATTTTGCAGCACAAAATGATTCCACTAGACTCACTAGCTCTGAAAAAAAAAAAAAAGCCCTGTTGAACATTATAATTGTGCTGTAAATGACTCTTTCTCTAGGGAAGCAAATCTATCGGCATTGCAACCTGGATCTATCTTTCCTTTTCCTCCCTCTCTCCCTCCCTCCCCGATAGCCAAAGTGACTATCACCTTTGAGGAGCTACATACACCACAGAAAGATGCATGTGATTCTGTTACTGCTGGAGGAGGAAGTACTGGGGGCTCAGTGAAAAGGACGCAGGCACCTAGCTCACTCCAGAAACTGATGTCTTTTATTCATACCTCTTTTGAGAGATTAGTAAAGCTGTCAGAGAAATAAAGAATAAAGCAATCAAAATCACAAAGGACAGACTGGCTTAATTAAGGAAGCTTTCTGTCCCCAAGCACCTCAGATTACACATCTCATTTGGCTTAACAAAGTCATTGTTGGGAAGGACTTGCTTGTGAATTATGTCGTAATAATGGTGATTGTAAACACCAACCTACCGTTTTCTTCATGTCATCCAGCTCTTTCAGCATAAAAAGCAGGGGTTATAGTGTCTAAGAAGTAAAATTTACTGAATACATTGTGATGATGATAATAAAGAACAAATCAGTTGGATTAATGAAAGATATGCATAGATTAATTTCAAATATTCTCACAGCTTTTCCAGGCAAAGGACTGATGGTGCTGTCATTGTATCTTTCAATTTGCCAATCTCTGCTAAGCCTACAAAGATGGGTGAGAAAAATTCAAAGGCACTTAATTTGTGCAAAAAAATTACTGTCTAATTACTCTAAGTGCTATTTATTAGTTACATATCATGTGCTCAAGAAGGTTTGGTAAGCAAAATAAATTATTTAAGTAGGACTTAATTTAAATTCACGTGTTGGTGGCAAATGGTTTGAAGGGAGTGGACTGATCTGCTGGGGGAATCTGCCCAAGTGGGCAACGTGAGTTCCCTCTAGGACAGAACACAGACGAGCCTAGGATGAAAGTGAGTACCTAGGTTACGTTCCCTTCCAACTTTTCTCTTTAAATGAACACTTTTTGTGTAATTACAAAAATAAATACATAAATGGTAACTTAGAAATTGTCTAAGAATGAGAAAAAAAAAATCACCTCCTATCCCTGCTGAGATTACTATAAACATTTTAGGGCCACATTTTCTGAGGTTACCTTCTTATACACACAGCGGGGAGCACTGTTTAAACAGACGATTCTCGGGCCCTCTTCCAGGAATTCTGACTCAGTGGGGTACAGGATGGGGCCTGAAATAATCTAGTTTTAGTAAGCAAAGTAACAAAAA
This sequence comes from Molossus molossus, assembly GCF_014108415.1. NCBI lineage: Eukaryota > Metazoa > Chordata > Mammalia > Chiroptera > Molossidae > Molossus > Molossus molossus. The sequence continues at coordinate 47,355,027 of NW_023425345.1, read as the reverse complement.
AAAAAAAAAAAGAGAAAAGAAAAGAAAGAAATACTGCCTTTCAGGACACACCTTTTCTGTGCATCCACGCAGCTATTTGTGGATTATTTATCCCCCTTGAGCCTGCTCTTTATAAGAATTCAGTCTAGTTGATTTTTCCCAACCCTTTACTTTTACAGATGACCCTTTAAAAGGAGAGAAACAGATGACTTTGGGGACCAGGGCAAATGGCAGCTTCTTCATTCAAACCTAAGGTCAAACCACAGAAGGACCACTCAGGAAATGGATTTTCTCTTCTCCACATTTCAGGATTTCACTGTCCTCTTTGTTTGTCTGTTTGTAAGGACTGGATCCAAGAACACTTCCCATTTTGGAAATAAAAAGCAAGATTTGGATTCACTGCTCTTGTGCTGAGTACTCAAAAATAAAACCAAATGTGCTTATTACCAGCAACACATTTTGTAGCTGTAATTTGACACTGATGATTCTAATTTAATTTATTCATTTGAACCTACAATCTTAGTATAAAAGCAAGTAGGGTGTGAAGGAAGAAGATAAAAATATAAAGAAGAGGTCTCTGCCTTAGTCTAAAATCTTAAGGAGTTGAAACCAGACCTGATTTTTCTTCCTAAAACAAAAGAGAACACCTACCCAAATTATTTGCGAAGGTGAAACCACCCAACACTCTTTGCCATCATCTCTTCTTAACCCATCCCATTATGAGCATCAAGTTTCCAATTCATGGACTATCTGTGGCAAACATGTCATTTCCAGGAAATGTTCTGATTCTTCATAATTCTCCTCTGCCATCCCTTTATTTCTTCAATTTGGAGAAGGTATGTTAATGTGAAGTCTATTCAATCAGGCCTTACTCTTTATAAGGAACCATGGAATAAATTTCTTTCTGGAGGATCCTCACACCAGACATATTCCTTTTGAACAACCAGTTTGGTTTTTATTGGGTTGAAACTTTAGACCATGCTATTGATTTTCTTTAGCTACAAGGAATCTCAGAGGCAGATTTGCAGGTGAACTCTTAACTTCTGAACAGGACCTTATGGTTAATCATAAATCATTTGTTTATTACTCTGATACATGGCTTTATGTTATTTTCTGGCTTTTATATTTCTGTTACCCTGATTTACACACTTAATTATTTTTATTCTTGATATATTTCTGTAACTGACCTCAAATACATTTAAAAGGGTTATTAGTAAATAAACTATGTTAACATAGTATTAGCATAAGTAGGGAGCTAATGACTATAAAAAATATACATTGCATGTTGAGGCCAATAATGAATGATTTTTGAGTTATCATCTTAATAGCCACAAGTAACCATACACTTAATGCACATATGACTTAATGAGAAATTAATCCATATGATCACTTCAATAGATATCAAAAAAAATTAAAAAGCATTTGATGAAATTGAACACCAAATTATAAAAACTCTTAGCAATCTAGAACTAAAAGGGAACTCTTAACTTTTAAAAAGAAAACTACCAAAAACTTATAGCAAGTGTGATATTTAATGGTGAAATTGTAGGAACATTCCCACTGAAATCAGGAGCAATACAATGGTGATTACTGTGTGCAAACTCGTTCTATGTCTTAGCCTTTGCACTTGGACAAGAAAAAGAAAGTATAAAGATGGCAATAGTAAAGCAAAGCTGTCACTTGTAGACAATATGGTTTTCTGAGAAAACTTAAAACAAGTATTAGAAACTACTAGAACTAAAAAGAGTTTAGTAAGGTCCCTAGGTAGAACTTAATAGATTTTTTTACACACAAAAGTAAATCACAAATTGCAATTTAAAATCCTTCTGACAAGAGCAACAAAAACTGAAAGTAATTATAGTTAACAAAAATGTATAAGATCTTCATGGACATTGTTATACAACTATTTAAAGAATGTGAGACCTCAATAAATGGAGTGACACAGTTTTCACTGCACTAGAACTTTTTTTTTCTTTTTTTTTTTTTATCCTCACCGGAGGACATTTTTCCATTTTTTGTTCAGGTAGAGTGGGAGGGAGAGAGAGGAACAGAGAGAGAGAGAGAAACTTCGATGTGAAGGGACACATCGAGTGGCTGCCACCCGCACAACCGACCAGGGCCGGGGACAAACTGCAACCGAGGTACGCGCCCTTAGCGGGAACCGAACCCGGGTCTCTCAGGACCGCAGGCCGACGCTCTAACCGCTGAGCCAAACCGGCCAAGGCTGCACTAGGACTTTTTGATGAACTTGTAAACATCCAAAGAGATCTCATACAACTTCTAGGCAAAGCGTTCCAGCTTCATAAAAACTCATCTAAAACAATGTACAGCAGTTTTAAAAGTTCACAGGATCTATAACCAATTTATCAGGTGTCCCATATTATTCGAAAGTTTGGATATAATTTAATCTGATTACTTGTTTTTTAAAAATCTCTTTTTCCCTTGGTTTTTATTGGACAGATCCTTCTGCCATACACTAAAGAATTTTTAAGGTCAGATATGAAATACAAATTTTTACTTCCATATATAAACTTTTCATCAACCTTTAAGAAATAAATTTTCTATCAACTTTTAGGAGTGAATTCTGCTGATAAAAAAAGATAAATACATAAAACATATAATCAAGATTGCTTACACTGTCTTTGTGCTATCTAGACCTCTCCACCCTCTTTATCATCATTTGAATTATACTCATACATGGTCATAAATGCTGTTTGAAGGGAGGCCAAGTGTCAGACAAAATGAAATTCAAAATAGATCAATTTGGCCATTTGTTAGCAGTTCTAGACAAATGAAATGAAAGAAAGAAACATTATAACAAAAATTAGCAGGAAGAGTAGAAAAGTATATGGAAATTTGTTTTAGCTAAAATACTTTTGCTCTTTGCCCTGGCCAGTTTGGCTCAGTGGTTAGAGCGTCGGCCTGTGGTCCAGAGAGACCCGGGTTCGGTTCCCGCTAAGGGCATGTTTTGTGGTTGCAGTTTGTCCCCTGCCCTGGTTGGATTGTGTGGGTGGCAGCCACTCGATGTGTCCCTTTCATGTCGATGTTTCTCTCTCTCTCTCTCTTACTCTCTCTCCCTCCTACTCTATCTGAACAAAAAATGGAAAAATGTCCTTGGATAAAAATATATATATATATTTGCTCTTCACAGTATAGATTAGACATATTTAGTCATTTCTTGTGCCAGGTACTGCTGGCTTCCTAATGAACAGTCCCTCTGCCCCCTCTTCATTAAGAAGAGTCTAGTGGTTTTTCAGATATTAGGTGATTCAAGAGATGAAAGACTAGTCTTGATTAGTCTGTGCTAATGACGGTAATTCCATCTATCTTGCCAGTAGCTGATTTAGAAATAATTTGTGATAGACAAGCAACTGTAAAAGGATGTCTGCTCAGGGACCTTTTAGGGGAGCTTTCTTCCCCTTTAAAAAAAGGCCACGAGAAAGAGCATTCCTCATTTTTGCCTCTGGATGCCTGGACCTGCAGCAGCTGCCTTGTAACAAAGTGAAGCCAGTTTAAGAACAGCCGACACTTGGAGGATGGAAAGACAGAAGGATGGAATGAACTTCGATTCTTGATGACCTCGTTAAGCCAATTTAGAAATTATCTAAACCAGAAATGGTCCTATCTGCAGGATACTTATTAAATGAGAAAATTATTATTTTCTGTTAGGAGTGAAGTCATTTTGAGTTTGATTTTCTGTTACTCGCAGTAAAAAAGAAAATTCAAGCTGATTCTGTGCTAAGAACAGGACTGGCTAAATGAGCATTCGTTACCGAAAATACTTATAATCATTCCCTTGCAAAATCTAAATGTAAATGGTTTATGGTTTTAAAAGGAAGGTGTGAAGAATCTCAAGTAGCTTCACTAATATAAGGGGATGAAGTTACGTGCTATTTGGAGATCTGGATAGAAAAATAATTTCTCTTTTGCGCATGGAAAGTGCAGCCTTTTACTCCTCTGTGTTTTTTATATTTGTGGCCTTATTATGTCTATCTTTCTCCATTGTCTCTAAAAAGGTATTTAACAGTCCTCTTTAGCTCAGCCCCTGGCAAAGTCAACCTTGGTGTTGCTTCAGGAAATCAATATGATTTAGACGTGTTTTTTCCTCTCAAAGAAAACAGGATTTTGAAAATGCCTTTCCTTGGTGTGGTCCTAAATCTCGAATAAGGCCTGACAGGGAGTGTGACAGAACTCACAAATGTTTTTCAAATTAATGAAAAAAATGTGATTCCAAAGCTGAGCTTTGCATTCTGGTGGAGTCTAAATTAAGTAATGTGTACAAACAGAAACTCAAACACTTCAAAGCACGGTTTATAAAAACCGACAGCACGATATATCAATCTCAGAGTTCAGGGATTGCCAAAACTAATGATCATTTTCTTCCTCCTGATTTATGACAGCTACGCCGGGACCTAGGTCTCTGTGTAAAGCAAACGCAGAACTTATTAATAATGTAAGCAGCTCTGGGGCTCCTTCTCCATGGCAGCAATGCTCTTGTCTAAAACCAGAACTGTTTCCTTTCTACTTTAATGGATTCAATTTGTTTAACTCGCCTTCTGCAGTCCTCAGTCCAGCCCCCCCGGCATACGGACGCTCCGTGCACATGTGATGGTGGTGACCAGGACTGCACAGAAGATGCCCCAGTGTCCACAGGAACATGATCAAGCACTCTAAGCTATCTAACTCTAATGATAAAATTATACAATAACAGAAGGAGAGCCATGCCTTTTCATACTAGTGCACTGTTTTAAGAAAACCCCACATATGAAAAAGGTAAAGCGATGGAGGAGTACAGATGGGTGGTTACAAAACAGTCCTGGATGTAAAGCACAGCATCGGACATACAGTCAATACTACTGTCATAGCTATGCATGGTGCCAGGTGGTGCTGGAAATACTCGGGGACCACTCTGTAAAGTATATATTGTCTAGCCACTGTGCCGCACACCTGAAACTAATAGAAAATAATACTGAATGTCAACTGTAGTTGGAAAAAAAAGTGTACATAATAAAAGAACACCCCAAATAAAAGGGAACGATAGAAATTAATATTCATTATCTAATATGCGCTGAAAATTTACATAACATCTCTGTATACTATTTGATTTCATTTTAGCCATAACCCTATGGACTAGGTTTTGGGATTCCCACTTCCCTGAATCTAAGATGCCAGTAGTTGTATGGTGAGCCAACATTCTATATACCAGTAAGAAAAAATCCAGCCAATGAAAGTATGACACACCATTTGTAAGCTGTACCTTGATACTAAAGATGTCGAAATGTAAAAACAGGCATCTCAAAAGTAATATAATAGGACATTGATCAGAAAATTCACCGATGTCACAAAGCCAGTTAGTAGCTGTGGCAAAACACGAAAGCTTCCCACCAAGATTCCAGCTCCTCTCCCAGAACGGGTGTTCCTCCTGGGAAATGGCTGTCTGACCAGAGGCTACCCTGTCTGCCTTCCTGAATTCTGATCAACACACTGAACACAGCTGATGTAGTCGCTTCTGGGCCAAAGAGGTAAGAAGCCTGAGTGCTGCCTCCCTCTCTCATCCTCTCGGCCGTCATGCTGACGCCCACACTGATGTGAGAAACCACCTGCTGAGTGCGGCAAAGCCTCTGTGTCAGCGGGGAACAAAGCCCTGACTGTACCCCAAACCGCTGCACCGAACAGGGCTGCCACGTTTGACTTGACACGAGCAGTAAACAAACTTGTGTTTTGTAAGCCCCTGTCATTCGGGGCTAGTCTGGGACATCATCTAAAATGACTCCAATAACACAGTGGCAGAATTGGATCCGAATGCCGGGTTTCAAAGTCAGGCTCATCCGGTGACACGAAGCAAATAAAGCCTCCAAAACAAACACACAGAACCAACAGAAAACAGGGACGACTGCGTCATCTTAAGCAGGTTTCATCAGCTGGTTTGAAGGAATGGGCAGACATAAATAGATTTAAGAATAATATATTTCAGAGAGAAAGTCCAGACAGGGACAATTAAAGTAATATGTGTGATAGCCCAGATGAGAGAGAAAACAAATGAAAAATGAGGGAGTGATTTTCAAAGTGGGTAAAGGAGAGACTAACATGTATACTCTCTTTTCTGTCTTGTTTTGGGCTAACACGGTTTGGGTTCAGGTAAAGACGGTCCAGGTAGGTGTTATCACCCTAGGCTCCTCAGTGGCCAAATATCTTGACATAAAGAGGCCGGTTACCTGGCAGACCTTGAAGCAAAGGAACGGGAGGAAGGAGCAGCGTGGCTGGCAATGGATGACAGGGAAGGATGTGAGGTGACCGAAAATGGGGAAGGTCAAGAACAGAAGGTCCAGATTCAAGACAAGAGTTTGCTCCTTGGCTCCACTATTTCTTATACTGAGGTCCGTGATTTGGGGCAATTTAACCTAAGGGTCAACTCTTTCATCTATGATGGTATGATAATACAATGCCCTTCATAGGTTGTTATAGGAATTAAATGAGAAAATACACGTAAAAGGCCATACATGAAAGAGCACACATTGAACGCTGGTCTTGTCACACTGGCTGTCATTATTAACCATTGACTTCTTTTCCCATCTAAGTGCAAACAGCCAAGTATGCTTTTAATACAAATCTCTTCTACAGACAGAAAGTACAATTAATTCCTTGGAAGAAAGCCTGCCTTTAGCTGTGAAACCAACTGAGGTTAAGAGGCTGTGGATGTCTCTATTTCAAATTAAAAATAAACAATTTGTTAACATGCCTTGAGGGGATGATGGGTAGAGAAAATATGAAGGTATGTATGGCGTACGGTATTTCAAACAGCAGTTTCACTTTACTGCTTACATAAAATAGCGCTTTGCCATTTCACAATATTATAAGGAATAAAAAGAAAGGAAAATAGCATAAAACACTTACCCTTTGTTTTTCATTGGAACCCTTTTTATTGGTCTCTTTTCTACTTTCATCTTCATACACTAGAACAAAGTCGATTCTTCGCTGGCCGTCATTGAAATAGAGTGAGTCCGGTTTCCCATTAAATTCTTCCTGTGTAGAATGGAAAAGCAAACTTTAATATAAATTTATTTATTTTCTAGCTTTAATGGGTACATTGATATATTTATAGAGAAAGAGAAATACATCCATTAATAGTTACTTGACAAAGGTCATGGTCACCATGATTTTCACAAGCACTGCTTATTCTTGGTGAAAGCCCGCCCTTGAATTGGCAGTTTGGCATTATTCTGGCATTATTCTACAAGTGCATGGGGAAATATCAGTACTACATATGTAAGACACTCATCCCAGAATTATTTCCACCTCAAACAGCAAAACGAGTATCGTAATTGGAAATGAACACAGTAACCAGAGATGCTTATCTGAAGGGCTGAAGTTTGTTTAACAAGAAAAATCAAAGACAAGTACTGTTGATGAAAATCTCCTCCTTAGTATGTCTTATTCTCTAACTCCCGTCATTTTTCCTGACCTCCCTTGCCCTCACCACTTTATAGAAGGTATCATTTTATAACCTTAAACAAATATCAGAAGATGCTTCAATATACACAAAAGCTACCGTGGCCTTTGGTTATTTGTTCCCAAATCCACAAAAGATAACCTCTCACTCCTAGGGAAAAACAAAACTAAACCAAAAACCAGCAACAACAACAAGATAATTGAGCGTTTAATTTAGATCTCAAAAGCCTTGTAAAAACCAAAGAAATAATGGCAAAACACAAACCTAATACAAGTTAAAACAATCTCTATTACATATGATTTAAATAGAATTGTTTTCAAAGTCCTGAGCCTGTGCTCTCACACAGCTTATCAGGATGCTTACATTAATTTTGTTGTTTAAGAATCAGACTACTTTTTAACTAAGTAATATTTTTTTAATGTTTCAGTTTGTTTTAAATCCTCACAGAATATTTTTCTCTTTATCTTCAGATAGAGTGGGAAGAAGAGAGAGGGAGAGAAAGGGAGAGAGAGAAACACTGATGTGAGAGGGACACATTGACTGGTTTCCTCCCTCATGACCCTGATCAGGGGCGGAGACGAACCGCACCCGAGGTACGTGCCTTTGACCCCACGATTCATTGGTCTGAGGGTCGACGCTTTACGGCTGAGCCACACTGGCCAGGACTGTTTCAGTTTTTTAAATTAAAACCCCCTGGGGAGACTGCATTTTGCAGTCTGGTAGAACCACTTAATCATTAAATGTGATTAATTCTCCTTTGCATTCAGCATCAGTTAGTACAAAAATCACCAAATTTTATCACCACGTCCTCCTTTTCTTCACACTTTGGAGATGTATATTTCGCTGAACATAGTCAACCTGATCCTTGTGATTCCTCTCCTCTTTTCCACCAGGGAGCCTGTGAGCTTATCAGTACTTGAAGCTCCTCCCACTGAGCAGCTATTTCAGCCACAGATCAAAGCACCTTCATCTCAGCCGCATTTAACCAGCGATTCTAAGCACAAACAGTGTGATTGTACCCTGAGACCTTCCCTAGCCAGGGCACTGCAGGGCCTGGAGAACAGACACATCGATGTCTTAGGTCACTATCCAATTCTTGTATTTGCAATTTGGTATTTAAAACCAATACACTTCCTTTCAGAATATTTAAAGCCATATAAAAACGCCAAGCCCTGTCTTTTTTGTTTCAGCCACAGAGTCCTCGAGGCCCCTTCCATTTCTCTTCCTTTCAATGAAGATGTTACCATTGGTGACGACCAGGGCTGCTGCTGGAGGAAAATTTTCTGTAGAGGGGAAAAGATAATGACTAGTTTCTAGAGTGGCAAACAGGAGGTGAGGTGGGTGGAATACAGTCAGGAAGACCTGATCACCGCTGCGGACGTCTGTGAAGTGTACTTGTCCTCTGTCGCCCACACTGTGCTGCCTTTGGTGGCCTCCAGCAGGAGTGCAATGAAGCTGTTCTGAAGATGAGGCCTGGAATGAGAACCACCTTTGCACATGACTCCGGGCGCTCTTCCCTGCATGGCCACTGGCTGGCTGCACGGGTTGGCAGCCAGTTCATCTGGCACACGGACAGGTCTCTCTCTGTGACAGAAGGCCGCGGCCGTTTGTTGGGAGGAAAACCCCTATGGACTTGGCAACGATCATCAGTGAGAAACAACTAGGTCAAACTCTGGCCTGGTTGTCTGAGGATGCGGGAAAGGGTGCCAGTTTCCTACCGCTGGGAAATCCAGGTTTCCCATCTCTCGGCAGGAGATATTCTACTAGACAACTGGGAAGGAGAGAGAAACTAAATGCTGGGCTGAAAAGAATATGTTAAAAAAAAAACAAAAAAAACACCACGAGAACCGGCCTAAATAAAGAAGACTGATTTATGAACAAAAGTGTGCTATTAAAAAAAAGCTGGATTTTTCAGTGAAAAGTCCTACTATAGGACTAACTTACCCATCTGGACAGAAATGACAAAAAACTAAAAAAAAATAATTTCTTTCCTAAGTTTTTGCTTTATACGAAATGAAATTTTAATAATTTCTCAGGGTAAATACAGAGAGTCTTCTTTAAATGACTGATCATTCAGAGATACAGTATTCAAGTCCTGGTCTCTATGCCTTCTCTTGGAGTGTACTCAACATGTAATCTTTAGTCTTTTCTACCAAGTCAAATGGCACCAAGATGAAATACAAAAAACCCTGAAACCCAACTTTTCCTGTGCAGCAGCTTAAATTGAAAAAATACTTGAAGAGAAGGCTTACAATTTATCAGGAAAAGTCATTTTAGAGGTCAGAGCTTATGTATGGCTACTGACTTTCCATCTAGAAAACACATCAACTCTTATACTCAACAGGTAACTTATTAATTATCACCTGAGAGTCTTAGACAAATGGTCTCAATGCCAAGGAAGCCAACAGCCATTGTTAATACTCTAGCTGTTGCCTTGGCCGGTTTGGCTCAGCGGCTGAAGCGTCGGCCTGCAGTCCAGAGAGACCCGGGTTCAGTTCCCGCTAAGGGCACGTACCTTGGTTGCAGTTTGTCCCCGGCCCTGGTTGGGTCTTGTGGGTGGCAGCCACTCAATGTGTCCCTTTCACATCGATGTTTCTCTCTCTCTCTCTCTCTCTCTCTCTCTCTCTCTCTCTCTCTCTCTCCTTCTCACTCTATCTGAACAAAAAAATGGAAAAATGTCCTCGGGTAAGGAAAAAAAAATACTCTAGCTGTTAATACTTCTTCCTTCCTGGAAAAAACATCAAGCACATTTCTGATTACAATTTTGAGTCTAGAAGACATTCCATCTGTTCACAACCATTGTCCCGTCCGGTCCCAGGATGCTACATTCCACCAATCTAGCATTCGTTTACCCTTCATAGTGCCCTGACCTAACACTGCACTAGAGGTTAAAGGCTGCAGTGGTTAAAGGCCGACCTATGTTCATGTCATTATATTTAAATAAAGCAGAACAATACTACCAACCATTGCTGTTGGCAGTGACATTTCACACGTGAGACGAAGAGGAGACATGCGTGGTCTGGGCAAGGGGAGACCCAAGAAACGGAGCTGGGCTAAGGAGTGTGGAGGGGGATGCGCAGGGAGGTCCCGTGTGATTTCCCCAAGTGATACTTTCCAGGCCTCCTCGCTCTCAGCTGGCTTCTTCCTCCCTTTATTTGTGCAGCTACTTCAACAGAAGAGTTGAAAAGGGCAGGACCCTCCTCAACCAAATCAGGATTACAAAAATGCAAGCAGTAAAATCACTCTGCCCAGTGTTTTCAAGCTAGAGTTGTGAGTTTCAGAACATGAAAAAAATATGACTTTTTGTTGTTGCTATTTGTAAAACTGAGGATCCTTATCATTCTGACTAAGTTGAGCTTTAAATCCCAGTTCTATAAATAATATCTCACCCCTTCCCTCTCTCCCTCTTTCTCTCTTTCTCCTTTTAAAATTTGCAAATAATATTTTATTTTTTTTCTTTTAACTTGCATTTTTATTTGATTACTAATAGATCTGAACTTTTAAAAATTTATTAGAATTTTAAAGCTCCTTTTCTGTGAAATTTTTTTCTTTATTGTTGAAAGCATTACAGATGTTCTCCTTTTCCGCTCATTGACACCCTCCTCCTCCTCGCTGTCCCCCCTCAACTAAAAATGGCATCTTGATCTAGGTATGTTTTAGTTCCTGAGCCCTTAAGGTGGGTGGAATGACCTCCTGGCTAGTCTCTCATAAAATGAGACAGACGGACACTGGAACAGACCTCAGAACTGTTCTCAAGACATTTAGAAATTACTCATCACCTTTACCTCATCTCCAACAAATCAGCTCCCAACACCGCCCCAACCCCTAACCCAGCAGGTCTTGTGATTTTGCCCTGTATGAGCTGTAACCTACACACCATCGGGTCTGGGCTTTCGAGAGTAGCTTCCCGTTCCCCTGGGTGGTGCCATTCATAAAAACAGAGGCAGTATTTCCCCACGGCAGCTCTCGTGCCGGTGCAGGAACTCTTCCCGTTCTGGAGCTCTGGCGGGAAGTGTGTGCTGGAGCGGTCGAGACCTCCACACCGTAGGACAAGTTGCTGAGAAAGAATGTCCTGGAGCAGTGACTTTCAACCTTTTTCATTTCATGGCACACATAAACTAGTTACTAAAATTCTGCGGCACACCAAAAATTATTATGTTATTTTGCCAATCTGACAAAAAAAATAGGTATAACTTTTTTCTTTTTAAATTCTCACCCGAGGATATTTTTCCATCTATTTTCAGAGTTGAGAGGGGAGGAGGAGGGAGGGAGGGTGGGGGAGGGGGGGAGAGAAACATCAATGTGAGAGAGAGAAATCGACTGGTTGCCTCCCGCACAACTCGGATCAGGGCCGGGGACCGAACTGCAACCGAGGTATGTGCCCTTGACGGGAATTGAACCCTCAACTCTTGGGTCCATGCGCCGACACTCTAAACACTGAGCCAAATTGACCAGGGGAGTATAATTTTGATTCATTCACACCGGATGGCTATTGGCTGTTGTCATTTTTTTATTTGACAATCTAAGAGAAAAGAGGTCAGTGCCCTGACCAAATAGTAAGGTAGTGCATGTTTTACAAATTCTAGTGTCACACAGGTTGAAATTGCTGTCCTAGAGAACAGACATTCAAAGATAAGCATTTTCCAGTAATTACTTGGTAGGAAAATTTCTCAAAAGCAGTCTCTGAATGAAATCAGGCACTGGACTTCTCCTTGAACAGGATGGTATTTTTCTTATCTTTTTAAAAAATATGTTTTTATTGATTTTTGGGAGAGACAGAAACACATCGATGTGAGAAACATCCATCAGCTGCCTCCTGCACACCCCACACTGGGCATCAAGCCCAAACCTGGACATGTGCCCTGATTGGGAATCAAACTGGGACCTCTCAGTCCATGCGACAACGTTCAATCAACTGAGCCACACCGGCCGGGCAGGATGGTATTTTTCAAATGTAGGAAGGGCCACCTGATGATTACATCATGGTGAGGTCTGTCTCCTGGGCAGAGAGAACCTGGGAACAGCTGCCTTAATGCCCTTGCTCTGTGGCGTTCAGGTGGATTACAGGTGAGCAGTCCATTATTAAACACCCTCCGAAATCCCAGCATCATCAGCACCTGGTGAGTCCGTGAAATAACCTGCTACTTATCATCTGTCTGATACTTCTCCAGTGTCCCATATAACCCTGCAAAATCAAGACTGGAAGTTCCATTTCACAATAGAGGCCTCTGCTCCTAGAGTTCAAAATGCTGGGTCTAAATTATTTGTCCAAGATCTGGATAAAAAGCAGGCCGACTTGGATCTTTGCTCAGATCCTTGTTTCTGTGTAAGGGTGCTGGCAATGTGTCTCGAGCAGCAAGTGATACTATCTGACTGTATTGCTGGAATTTCCAGGTAAGCTGTTTCTGCCCTGACATAGTTGTCACGGACTGTGTGAGTGGAGAGTATGCCAAGATTACCTGGGTTAATGGTCCTGCCCTCTACAGGACAATTACAGAGCAGGAGACAAGACAGGTTTATTGTCTAACAAGAACAGTTAAGGAAAATTACACTATGGAAAACAATATCAAGACACAAGTAAAGAGCAACTGATAGGTGAATGTGGAAAAAACATGTCTCTCTGCAGTCTTTTAGACTAGCAAAACAGAATAATTAAATTCAAGAACGCAACAGAAAGAAAAACAAATTTTAATCATAGCAGAGGACAAAAGTGAACACAGAGGATCTTCTATTTCTCATTGAACCCTGAGTCCATGCATATAGCAAGTTCTAGGGAAACAAACTTTTTAGAGGCAGAAGGCTTCATGTGAATATTTAGCTCTCACAAAATATGGAACATAATGAAACGTTAGGTACATGCCATGCAGTTATGAATGAGATACACTCCGAAGTGTTTCCCCTGCCTGCAGCAGAGTTCAGGCAGACACAAGGCATAAATAAGAGTGAAACTTTTCCCCTTTACACAACTGTGGAAAATTACTGCAAAGACAAGAGAGGACACATTTTATTCCTTACGTTTCGATCACCTCTCTCTCTAGCCCATAAGAACACCTGATTTTGAGGAAATGCAAAGTGCAAAGAAAAAATGCCAAGAACTGCAGGTACTAGCACTGTGAGAAGCAGGGGTGGGAGGAAACGAAGGTAGAGATTAGTAACAGGGATACGGAGCCGTTCATGGACACACAGGGCGCCAAGAGGAAGTCAGCCCAGTGAACAGCAGGCTGTCCTGTCCGGGAGAGCGAGCACGGTTTTCACCGGACCCAGGCACTCCGGAGTGTGTTGACGGAAACAGGGTATGATGGAAAAGGGGCCCGTTCAAGGACATGGGTGCATCTAGAAGTGAAGACTCCAAGTCTCTTAGGGCCAAATATGTTAGGATGTTCCAAGAAAGTCCCTTGGTGGTGACTCTGTGATGATCAAGATGTACTCAGGAATGACCCAGAATGATTTTTGTACAAATCACACTTTCTCCTTCCCTGCTCTATTAACCACACCACTAACCTCTGCTGAATTCTCTGCTGACTCCTTTATCTCAGAATAAAAGAGAGAGAGAACTCAGGGACATGGACAACAGTGCGGTGACAGTGGGGGAGGGGTGGGTGGAGGTGGAAGAGGGCACAGAAGGGATAAATGGTGCTGAAAAAATAAAATAAAATAAATAAAAAATAGCTTTTCCTATTAAAATAAAAGTAATATATTCTCAATACAAAAAATTCTTAAGACAGAGAAAAGTACAAACAAATTAATAAAAGTCATATGCAATCCCATTTCCCAGAGCTGAGCAGAACTTATTTTGGAGTACATCTTTTTAGGTTTACACACACACAGACACACACACACTCTCGCATGCGCTCACACACATCCACCAAATGGTACCACATATATGCTATACAGTTGTATATACGGCCATCATAGACATTTCTCCAGCTTGCTATAAAGCACTGCATCATGCTGTTCAATAGCTGCAATACAATTTAGTTCAACAGTTTCTCCACTGATGAACACATAAGTTGTTTCCAATTTGTTGCTTTTATAAACACTGCTGCAATGAGCACCTTTGTACATATGTATCTGTGCACACGTTCAATGACAACTCCCTCAGGCTAAATTCTAGAAGCAGATTTTAACTAATGTGGCCTTTTTAGAAGCTTTTTGTATATAGGTTGCTACACTGTCATTCAAAATATTTATAAAAATGAACACTTCCACCCGCAGCGTACACAGTGCCTCTACCCACCATCACTAGATAGCAATCTTTTTTCACTTTTCCTGTGGTAGTCCATTTTTTTTTCATTTGCACTTTTTAACTAGAAAGCTCTAACATTTTTATGGGTCCTGCCCAACTGAATTACTGCTTTTGTGAAGTATCTATTACTATTCTTGACTTAACAAAACCATCTTATTATACAATCACTTTCCAGTAGATTTTCTTGGGTTTTACTGATGAAAGCCCCAAAACCATATATGTAAATGGGTAAATGGTAACATAAAAGAGGCCCATAGAAATACCAAGTAAGTGCCCCAAGAAGAAGTGATAAATAGTCTAGGGCACTGCCAGCCAGCCCTGGGTTCCAGTTAGCCCTGGGCTAACTGGAATGTGCCTGCTGGGGTAAGAAGCCCCCCGCCCTTCCGGATGAACTTGCCACTATCGCGCATGTGCCACCTGTGGAACTACCAAGTGCCAGTTATATCTTTTGACTCACATATTTCTTCATGTTTAGCCCCCACTACTTATTTAGTTTGTAAATGACTCCTACTGCAAATTAAAAACTGATGTACAAATTCTTAAAAAATAGTCTTGCTATTTTATACTGGCAAATGGCTATCACTAGTTTCCAAATAGCTGAACTTGTTATTTTTAGTCATTTCTCATCAGGGATAAATGTAGTTCACTTATAAATATAATTAGATTGTGCCAGAAAAAAGCTGCTGCTGCTTCTTTTTCCTTCTGTTACGCACACCAGGGGATGTGCACAGGCAACAGTTCCTGACTTGGTATATGCCCTCTGCCTTTGCTTCCCTTTGCCTGTGTTAACATAAACGTTAGAGTCTATTATTAGAACATCGCATTTCAGAAGTTGAGTGATTACTGTTAAATAGTTCCCTCTAGCCCATGCCAAAGAAGCAGTTGTTTTATCAAATGGGGTTCTCATGTGATTTTAAATATTATATTCATAAAATTTCTGAACTGGGCTATAGGAAATATGAAAATAGAACTTTGACATGACTTTTAAAATAAAACTTGCTTAAAAGGAGTTAAGTATGCAGTGTAGATAAACAGCTTAGGAGCCTTCTCTCATAGAAATGGGACTCTGAACCTTTTCCTTATGACCAGAGTTAAGAGTTGGGACTGGGATTTTCAATTAGCATCATTTCAAACTTTTTTGGCTTTCCTATTTTCCCCACAGGCTTTTCACCACTTTAAAACCTTAGTTTAGCCTTCCTTAAAGATGATCTGCAGAAAAGAAGAGGAACAAATAAAGAAAAGCAAAAAAAAAAAAAAAAAAAAAAAAAGGAAGAAAAGGAAAAATGTGGAGATGCCTTTAGTGGTTATTTTCACACCTTTTCCTTTTCTAGAAGAAGCCATCATCTGTTTGCACTGTTCTCGTGTGGCAGTAGTAACACTGGTGAAAGAAATGTGGGTGGATTAAGCTATGAGATATGCCCAACAAAGTCTCAGGAATGATAAAGTGATAGATGCATCAAAACAAGACAAGTGACACAACAGGAATTCGTGAGTGTGATTATCTTCCTGGGGGCTCACCTCTTAAGGTCTCAAAATATCTTGCTTTGCTTTAATATCCCCTTATAGATTTAACATCCAACCATTTACCTAAAACTTTTTTGAACCTATTAGCATTTTCAGGTGGCACCACCTCCTGAAGAAGTATGTTTTGTTTTGTTTTTTAATCCTCACCTGAGGATATGTTTTTATTGCTTTTAGAGAGAGAGGAAGGCAGGGGAGAGAGAGAGAGAGAAACACTGATCAGTTGCCTCCAGTACACATTCTAATTGGGGACTGAACCTCAACTTGGGTATGTGCCCTGACTGGGAATTGAACCTGCAACCTTTTGGCGCATGGGACAATGCTCCAACCAACTGAGCCACACCAGCCAGGGTGAAGAAGAGTGCTTTGTAGGTTTTCCACCTATACAAGATGGTTGTTCTAAATAACATTTTTTGGACCTTTAAGAAATAGTTCTCAATCTTATACTCTTGTTAGAACCAAAATAATATTGCTACAAGAAGATCCTTCATGACTTTATGGACTTTCACAATATTCTCTTTTTGTTTGTTTGTTTTGTTATTTTGTTAATCATTACCTGAGAATATTTGTCTGTTGATTTTCAAATAGAGTGGAAGGGAAAGAGGGAGGGAAGGAGGAAGGGAGGGAGGGAGGAACAACAACGGGAGAGAGACACGTCAATTGGTTGCCTCCCCCACAGCCCCAACCAGAGCCGGGGATCAAACCTGCAACCAGGTACATGCCTTTGACCAGGAATCAAACCCACGACTCTTTGGGCTGCAGGCTGATGCTCTAAACACTTAGCTAACTGGCCATGGTGATTTTTACAATCTTCTATCTACAACTTTAAGATCTTTAGTCTCAAGGAATAATAATTTAGCTTGACTTCAAAACTACAGGTTCTCCTCCACCTACCCTCCTGTTCCTCTTAACCATATTTCAACTGTCTTTGCATGTCTATTTTCATTTCTTGAAAAAGTAACTCATTATGACTCAAAAATATTTCCTGGTAGTTTCCATTCACCAAATCCATAGCTGTCGTGCTTGAAACTCTATGCTTTTGAATTAAGAGCCAATCTTATAGAAGGTGTCATCTGAGAATGAACAGAAAGGGAGTCTTAGGCGTAACAGGGTGTGAGTAAGGCAACGAGTCTTACTTAAATTGTTTACCAGGTTCTTGTATAATTCATTTGGTGCAGATTCCCTTAAAATTACAATCCATCATTCCCAGGAAGCTCTTCATCTTTCACAGGAGGTTTCCATTTCTAGTCTAAGAACTACCCTGAGTTATTTTTAGCTTTTCAGCTGCTCGGGGTTTACAGCACAGGAGTCCTGTCACCAACCGTAACTCCCTTGTTCAACTGATATGTCACATGCATCCCTTGGCCATCATCTTCTCAGACTACTTCTCTGGGAATTGATGGTTACAACCTCATTCAAAAGGAAGAAGAAATCACAGCATCTTGCACCCAGCAAAGCAAAGGATTGTGACAACTCTTATCAGCTGGTTAATGTTTTATACAGATAATACTTTCCTTTAATTCAAGAAGCTGTTTACAAGAATGGCTATTCTTTGTGGTATGAAAAAGAAGATGCAGACATGTTTCCAAAACAAACAAACAAAAAAATGATTCATTTAAAACAATGGCAAAAAAATGTTTTAAACTGACTATAAATAAATAACCTTACAAAAAACCTCCTCCCATCAATTATTAGAAAATTTCAAGAAACAAAGTACTTAGAGGCAATGAGTTTTCTGATAACCTTTTTATCAATTTCCAGAAGGCTATTTTAACTTTTCTGTGCTCAAATTTTTCTTAAATATAGTATATGATATTTTTTAATTTCTCAAAGAGAAGATGGATATTAAACACAGATGTTATTATTACTATTACTAACATTGTTGTTATTATTATTATTGAGGTAAAAATGAAGGGAGCCTAAAATAAGAAAAAAGAACATGGGTTTTGCCCAGCCAGTTGAGCATAGACCCATACACCAAAAGGTCGCCATTTCGGTTCCTGTTGGGGCATATGACCAGGTTGTAGGCCAAATTTCCAGTGGGGGGCATGCAGGAGGTGGCCAATTGATGTTCTCTCTCATTGATGTTTCCTTCCCTCTCTCTCTCTCCCTTCCTCTCACTCTAAAATCAATAAAGAAAAAAAATTTTTTAAAAAAGAACATGCGCCCTGGCCAGTTTGGCTCAGCGATTAGAGCGTCGGCCTGCGGTCCAGAGAGACCCGGGTTCGGTTCCTGCTAAGGGCATGTACCTCGGTTGCAGTTTGTCCCCGGCCCTGGTTGGTCGTGCGGGTGGCAGCCACTCGATGTGTCCCTTTCATGTCGATGTTTCTCTCTCTTCCTCTCCCTCCCTCCCACTCTATCTGTACAAAAAATGGAAAGATGTCCTCGGGTGAGGATAAAAAAAAAAAAGAACATGGGTTTTGACTTCCAGTCACAATGGCAGAAGAGAGAAACACTGTGCTCACCTCCCACAACCACATCAAAATTACAACTAAGTTACAGAACAACCATCACTGATAATAACCACCTGAAGACAAGCGGAACAGAAGTGCTATAACTAATGATATAAAGAGGCCAGGAGCAGACCGGTAGGAGGAATGGCCTGGCCTCACGCCCACATGGTGATTAAGAATCAGGAAGGATAACTTGGCTGTGGAGGTGCCCCTGAGGAGAGGGGTCACAGCCCCACGTCAGGCTCACTAGCCAGGGGCACCAGTGCTGGGAAGAGGAGTCCTCACAACATCGGCCTATGCAAACCAGCAGAGAACGCATCTGAGACAGATGAAAGGCTGCTGGAGTCCCAGGCATTCCTCCTGAGGGGACCATGCATGGACCTACTCACTCACAAGTCACTTGCTATAAGTTTACAGGGGCCACAGCTCCAAAAGCACCAGGGAAATATAAAGAGGAACCGAACTGACCAGCACCAGGACAAGGGCTGGAGGGGCAGGGGCCAGGGCAGCCCTCTCCAGGGAAGGAAGCACTGGCAGCCATCAGTGTTCCTTGGTTGAGCCCTCCCCCTAGCCAGCCACCCTGGCACAGGTGGTTGCCAAATGGAAGTGGAGCTCTCAATTAACCTAACACGGTTCGCCCCGTCCTGGTGCATCCCTTAAGCCCGCCCATACAACTTGCACACTTCCAGCAACTTTTTCCACACAAGCAGCCCGCCTTGCCTTGCGCTGCAAACTTTCCTAAAAACTTTCAAAGATCTACAAACCCCAAACAAGCAGTGGCTGGCCTCAGTGTGCCCTGTATATCTAGCTAAGTGGCCCCAAGCCTGGCATAAGCAGTGACCAGTCTCAACTTGCATTGTAACTCTCATCAGGTGGCCCCAAGCCTGGCATAGCTGCGGCCAGTGTTGACTTAAAACATTGCTTCAACCAAGTGGCCACAAGTCCAACACAAGTGGTGGCCGGCCTCAGTTCACAACGTGGTGCCTACTTAAGAATCCGAAGCCTGGCACTAGTAGAAACTGGCTTTGGGTCGCAGCGTAGGCTCTATAAAGTGCCTCCAAGCCCAGCACAAGCAGAACCAACTGCAGATAATTTTGTAGCTCCCACCAGGCAGCCCTAAACCAGCCACAAACAGAAGCTGACCTGGCCTGCACCTGAGCCCCTCTGAAGAGGTCAAAGAACCAACACATCTGGTAGACAGCTTCAGAATACACCAGAGCACCACCCTGACAGCTCTACAAATAATGCACCCGAAAGGAGGACTCCTCTGGCCCCAGTGACCTGCTAAAGAGACTCTTGCTCTGTGGGATGAGCCCAAACATAACAGCTTATCTGCTGTAGTCACAGGCAGCCCTTATGGCCAGACAACCTGACAGTAAATCCCATCTACTGATGTGCCAATGGCAATCAAAGCTCATCTACAACAGGAGAGCACACAGCTCACCAAAGGACACCTCTGGAGCACCCAGCTCAGGTGATCAGGGAGACTGTGCCACTGGGCCCCACAAAACAGCTACTACATTAGGCTCCTCTGCAACGACTGAAAGACATAGTAAATCTACCTAATATACAAAAACAAACACAGGCAGTCAGTCAAAAGGAGGAGACAAAGAAACATGTCCCAAACAAAAAAACAAAACAAGACTCCAGAAAAAGAACTGAACAAAATAGAAATAGATACAGAGTTCAAAACACTGGTTATAAGGATGTTCAATAAACTTGGGGAAGAATAAGTGAACTAAGTGAGAAATTCAACTAGGGGGGAAAAACATAAAAAAACAAATCAGGCAGATATAAGGTCAACAAACACAAAAATGAAGACTACATTAGAAGAAATCAACAGCACATTAGATGAAGCAGAGGATCAAATCAACAGTCTGGAAATAGAAGCAGCAGAAAACACCCATTGAGAAAAACAAAAAAGAAAAAGAATTTTAAAAAAATGAGGATAGTTTAAGAGACCTTTGGGACAAGTGTACCAACATTCATATCACTGGATACCAAAAGGAAAAGAAAGACAGCAAGAAATTAAAACAAAACAAAACAAAAAAAACAAACTTAAAAGCCCTGGCTAGTTTGGCTCAGCGGTTAGAGTGTCGGCCTGTGTCCAGAGAGACCCAAGTTCGGTTCCCGCTAAGGGCACATACCTTGGTTGCAGTTTGTCCCCGGCCCTGGTGGGTGGCAACCACTCGATGTGTCCCTTTCACATCGATGTTTTCTCTCTCTCTCTTTCTCTCTCCATCCCACTCTATCTGAACAAAAAACGGAAAAATGTCCTCGGGTGAGGATAAAAAAAATAATAATTAAAACATATTTGGCCCTGGCCGGTTTGGCTCAGAGGTTAGAGCGTCGGCCTGCGGTCCGGAGAGACCTGGGTTCGGTTCCCGCTAAGGGCACGTACCTCGGTTGCAGTTTGTCCCCGGCCCTGGTTGGTCGTGCGGGTGGCAGCCACTCGATGTGTCCCTTCACATCAATGTTTCTCTCTCTCTCCCTCCCACTCTGTCTGTACAAAAAATGGAAAAATATCCTCGGGTGAGGATAAAAAAAACAAACAAAAAAACATATTTGAAGAAATAAGGACAAAAAATTTCCATAACTTGGAGAAGAAAATAGACATAAAAGTCCAGGAAACTCAGAGAATCACAAACAAGACAAACCCAAAGAGTTATACACCAAGACATCATAATTAAAACACCAAAAGTTAAAGACAGAGAATTTTAAAAGTAGTCCAGCCGTTGTGGCTCAGTGATTGAGTGTCAACCCATGCACCAAGAGGTTGCCAGTTCGATTCCTGGTCAGGACATATGCCCAGGTTGTGGGCCCGATCCCCAGTGGGGGGCATACAAGAGGCGGCCAATTGATGTTCTCTCTCATCAATGTTTCTATCTCTCTTTCTCTCTCACTTCCTCTCTCTCTAAAATCAATACAGGAAAAAAATTTTTTTTAATTAAATAAACAAAAGTAATAATAAAAAAGCAGTTAGTTACATACAAGTAGTTTCCATTTCTCAGCAGAAACTTCACAGGACAGAAAATATTGGCACTAAATATTTATTTATTTATTTATTTGTTTATTTATTTATTTTTTTATCCTCACCCGAGGACATTTTTCCATTTTTTGTTCAGGTAGAATGGGAGGGAGGGAGAGGAACACACACAGAGAGAGAGAGAAACATCAATGTGAAAGGAACACATCGAGTGGCTGCCACCCGCACAACCGACCAGGGCCGGGGACAAACTGCAACCGAAGTCCGCGCCCTTAGCGGGAACTGAACCCGGGTCTCTCAGGACCGCAGGCCGACGCTCCAACCGCTGAGCCAAACCGGCCAGGGCGGCACTAAATATTTAAAGCAATGAAATGCAAAGACCTGCAATCAAGAATACTGTACCCATCAAGGTTATTATTTAAAATTGAGGAGAGATAGAGAGTTTCTCAGACAAGAAAAAGCTAAAGGAACTCATCACCACTAAACCAATATTACAAGAAATGTTAAAGGGTATTCTTTAAGTAGAAAAGAAAAAAAATATATAAAAAAGGAAATGTAGGAAAGAAAAGATGCTCACTCACAAATGCAAAGAGTAAAAGCAGAGGATCAACCTACTATACAGGTTATACAAAGATTAAAAGACAAAAATAGAAAATGTGCAATTAAAGCAATAAACTAAGGAATACACTCATACACACACACACGAAGTAAAAAAGAGACAAAAACATAAACACAGAGAGGTTAGTAAAAATCGTAGTGATTTTAGCTTTGGCCGGTTTGGTTCAGTGGTTAGAGCGTCGGCCTGCGGTCCAGAGAGACCTGGGTTCAGTTCCTGCAAAGGGCATGTACCTCAGTTGCAGTTTGTCCCCGGCCCTGGTTGGGTCATGCGGGTGGCGACCACTTGATGTGTCCCTTTCACGTCAATGTTTCTCCCTCTCTCTCTCTCTCCCTCCCACTCTATCTGAACAAAAAATGGAAAAATGTCCTCAGGTAAGAATTAAAAAAAAAATTGTAGTGATTTTAGAATGTATTTGAACTTAAGAAACTATCAATTTAACTAAACTGATATAAACATAGCTTGGTATATATGAAGCACATTGTAACACAAACCAAAACTCTACAAGAGATATATAAGAAATAAAGAGGAAGGAATAAAAACGCAACACTATTGAAAGTTATCAATATACAAGAGAATAAGAAAGAAACAGAAGAATTAAGAAAATGATCAGAAAACTAATGGAAATAATGACATACTTATCAATAATTACTTTAAATGAAAATGGGCAAAATGCTGCAATCAAAAGACATAGGGTGGCTGAATGGATTAAAAAACAAGACCCATACATAGGCTGATAACAATAGACCCACTTCAGATTTAAAGATGCTCATAGGTTAAAAGTAAAGGAATAAAAAAAGATATTTCATGCAACTGGAAATGGAAAAAAAAAATTGGGGTAGCAACACTTATATCAGACAAAATAGACTTAAAAAGGTCTGTAATAAGAGACAAAGAGATAATTTCATTATGATAAAGGGAACAATCCAAGAAGAGGATATAACTCTCGTAAACATTTATACATACAATGTAGAAGCACCTAAATATACAGAGCAAATATTGACAGATATATAGGGAGAGATCAACAGTAATACAGTCATATTAGGGAACTTTAACACCCTATTGAAATAAATGGATAAATCTTTCAGACAGCAAATCAATAAGGAAATAGTGGCCTTAAATGACACATAAGACCAGATGGTTTAATTCATACTTTTAGGACACTTCACCCAAAAGCAGCAGCATATATATTCTTTTCAAGTGCCCATGGAATATTTTCTCTTTTTTTTTTCTTTGTAATTTTTTTTTTCCTTTATTGGTTTTAGAGAGAGAGGAAGTGAGAGGGAGAGAGAGATAGAAACATCAATGAGGGAGAACACTGACTGGCTACCTCCTACACGCCCCCCACTGGGGATCAGGTCCACAACCTGGGCATGTGTCCCAACAGGGAATCAAACTGGCGACATCTTGGTGCATGGGTCAACGCTTAACCACTGAGCCACATGGGCCAAACCCATGGAACATTATCTAGGACAGACCACATGTTAGGTCTCAGTAAATTTAAGAAGACTGAAATCACACAAAGTATCTACTCCAGTTACAATGGTATGAAACTAGAAATCAGTTACAAAAAGAAAACTTAGCCCTGGCTGGTTTCGCTCAGTGGTTAGAGCATTAGCCTATGGACCAAAGAGTCATGGGTTTGATTCCCGGTCAAGGGCACATACCTTGGTTGCAGGTTTAACCCCCAGCCCTGGCTGGGATTGTGCAAGAGGCAACCAATAGATGTCTCTCTCTCACACCAATGTCGCTTTCCCTCCTTTCCTTTCTTCTGTACTATCTAAAAAAAAAAAAAAAAACCAATGGAAAAATATCCTCAGGTAAGGATTTAAAAAAAACATGCATACAAATGGAGATTAAATAACTGCTACTAAGGAATGAGAGGGCAAATAGATCAAGGAAGAAATAAAAACATACTTTCAGACAAATAAAAATTAAAACACAATGACCCAAAATCTAAGGGACATAGCCAATGCAAGTTCTAAGAAGGAAATTCATAGCAATATAGACCTACCTCAAGAAATGAGAAAAACCTCAAATAAACAATTTAACCTTGCACCTAAAGGAAATAGAAAAAGAACAAAGTCCAAAGTGAGTAGAAGAAAGGAGAGAATAAAATCAGAGTGGAAATAAACAAAAGAGCCTAAAAAATTAATACAAAAGAATCAAGGAAACCAAAAGATAGATCATTAAAAAGATAAAGAAAATTGATAAACCTTTAGCGAGACTTGTTAAGAAAAAAAAGAGAGCCCCCCAAACAATCAAATATAAAAGATAAGTAACAACTGATACCACAGAAATACAAAGGGTTATAAAAAAATATAATGAACAATTATGTGCAAACAAACTGGACAACCTGGATAAATGGATAAATTCCTAGAAATATACAATCTTCCAAGACTGAATAAATGACAACAACAACTCCCAACAAACAAAAGTATGAGACCAGATGGCTTCACAGGTAAATTTTACCAAATATTTAAAAAATTAACACCTATCCTTGAACTATTCCAAAATATTCAAGAGTAAGAAAGGCTCCCAAAGCTCATTTTATGAAGCTACCATTACCCTAATTCCAAAACCAGACAAAGACACTACCAAAAAAGAAAACTGTAGGCCAATATCCTTGATGAACATAGATGCAAACATTCTCAACAAAATATTAGCAAGCTGAATTCACCAATACATTAAAGAGATTATACACCATGATCAAGTGGAATTTATTCCCAGGATGCAAGGTTGGTTCAATATCCAAGAATCAATCAACATGATATACCATATAAACAAAATGAAAAATAAAAATATCATATGATTATATCGATAGATGCAGAAAAAGCATTTAACAAATTCCAGCATCCATTTAAGATAAAAACTCTCAGCAAAGTGGGAATAGAGGGAACATACATCAACATAATAAAGGCCATTTATGATAAACCCAGGTAATATATCATACTCCATGGGAAAAAGCTAAAAGCATTTTCCTTAATATGAGAACCAAGAGAGGGATGTGCCCATTCACCATTTTATTGAAGACAGTATTGAAAGTCCTAGCCACAGCAATCAGACAAGAAAAAAAAAGGACATCCAAATTGGAAAAAATAAGTTAAATTGTCATTATTTGCAGATGACATATACCATACAGAGAGAACCCTAAAGATTCCACCAAAAAACTATTAGAACTGATAAATTAATTCAGTAGAGTAGAATGCAATATTAATATTCAGAAATCAGTTGTATTTGTATACACCAATAATGAACTATCAGAAAGAAAAATTAAGAAAACAATCCGATTTACAATTGCATTAAAAAACAAAATACCTAGGAATAAATTTAACCAAGGAGATAAAAGACCTATACTAAGAAAATTTTAAGATACTGAAGAAAGAAACTGAGGAAGATACAAATAAATAGAAGCTTATACAGTGTTCATGGATAAGAAGAACTAATACTGTTAAAATGTCCATATCACCCAAAGCAATTCATAGATTCAGTGACATTGCTATCAAAATACCAATGGCATTTATCAGAGAACTAAAACAAATAATCCTAAAATTTATATAGAACCACCAAAGACTTTAAATAGTCAAAGCAATCTTGAGAAAGAACAAAGTTGGAGGTATCATGCTACCTGCCATCAAACTAGTAATCAAAACAGCATGGTAATGGTATAAAAACAGACACATGGATCAACAAAACATAGAGAGCCCAGAAATAAACCTACACCTCTAAGATCAATAAATATATGACAAAGGAGACAAGAATATACAGTGGAGTAAAGAGAGTCTCTTCAATAAATGTTGGGAAAACTGGGCAGATAAAGGAAAAAAAAAAAAAAGAAGAAGAAAGAAAGAAACCAGACCACTTTCTTTTACCATATACAAAAATAAATGTGTTAATCACCAAAACCCATAAAACCCTACAAGAAAACACAGGCAGTAAACTCTCTGACCCTGCTCTTAGTAATATTTTTTTTCGGCTATGTCTCCTCAGACAAGCAAAACAAAAATAAATAAACAAATGTAACTACATCAAACTAAAAAGTGTTTGCACAGCAAAAGCAACCACCAACAAAACAAAACAAGATAACCTACTGAATGTAAGAAGATACTTGCCAATGAAACATTCTATAAGGGCTTAAATTCAAACTACATTAAGAACTCACACAACTGAACACCAAAATGACAAACAATCTAATTAAAAAATGGACAGAGGACCTGAATGGACATGTCTCCAAAAAGGACACACAGATGGCCAATAGACATATGAAAAGATACACAGATGAGATATGACATGAAAAGATGTACAGATGACAATAGACATAAGAAAAGGACACACATGGCTAATAAACATATAAAAAGATCTCAATGTCACTAATCATCAGGGAAATGCAAATTAAAACCATGAGATATCACTTCACACCTGTCAAAATCAATAAACAAATGTTGGCAAGGATGTGGACAAAAGGGAATATTTGTGCACTGTTGGTGGGAATGCAGACTGGTGCAACCACTATGGAAACAGTATGGAGGGTCCTCAAAAAATTAAAAGTAGAACTACTTGCAATCCAGCTATCCTACTTCTGGGTATATATTTTTAGAAATCCAAAACACCAAGGGGGCAGGAGTGGGGTGGAGGGGGTTATTGGGAGAAAAAAGGGGAGACATCTGCAATATCTTCAACAATAAAGATAAATTTTTAAAAGAGAGATATGCACTCCTATGCTCACTGCAGCATTATTTACAATAGCCAAGATATGGAAGCAACCTATGTGTCCATGGATAAACAACTGGATAAAGAAGACATGATGTGGTCCATGTATACAATGGAATATTGCTCAGCCACAGAAAAGAATAAAATCTTGCCATTTGTGACACTGATAAACCTACAGGATATATGGTAAGTGAAGTACATACCATATTATTTCACTTATATGTGGTATCTAAAAAACCAAATAAGTGAACAAATACAACAGAAACAGAGAAGAAATAGATTGTTGCCAGATGGGAGGGGGTTGGGGACTTGGGTGAAAAAGGTGAAGGGATTAAGCAGTATAAATTGCCAGTTACCAAAACAGTCACAAGGGCATAAAGTTCATCATAGGGGAAATAGTGAATAATATTGAGATAACTATATAGTGTTGGATGGGTACTAGACTTACTGGGGTGATCACGTTGTAAGTTATATAAATGTCTAATCACTATGTTGTACACTTGAAACTAATATAATATTGAATGTCAACTGTAATTGAAAAAATTGTTTTTAAACTCATGGGCTTTGGTAGCTGGTAAAGTTGGGTTTAAATAACAACTCTGCCACATTCAACTAACCATCTGCGTTGTTGTATATATTTTATCTCTTTATAGCTAAATGTATTCATCTGTAAAAAGGGTGAAATCAGAAAAAAATGCAGGGTTACAGTGAAGAGTGAAACAAGGCATATAAAAGCAATAATGTAGATCCTGAAACATAGTAAACGCCCAAATATGGCTGCCAGTGTTCTCTACTTTAGCACCTAACTGTTCCTTACTGACCTCTAGCTTTGTTGGGTGCATCCACATACTTTGTAACCATCATGAACTTCCACTTGCATCTTGTTTTTTCTCTCTGTCATACTTCTTTTGCTACCATTTTACCTCTTTTGAATAGGTATTCTCCTACCCTTTTATCTGGTGCTTTGAATTGGACTGCCAAATTAACTAAATTTGTTGAATTTCTTTGAAATTAAGCCTTAGCGCTTTGGTTTTGGGGACCAGAGGCTTTTTAGCTTTATTTGGGTATTGAGTAAAATGTGACTGAAGTGGAGGGCCCTAGCCCACAAATGTATAAAATATGTTAAAGGTTAATATTATATTATATATTCCCCATCCCCTCAATCTGTTTCAAAAGAGGTCTTGTGGCATGTGGCATTAAACAGAATGAAAACAAGTAAGATTAATGAATTATAAACAGAGACAGAGAATCAGAGCCAGAGAAAGTAGGAGGAAGAAAATGCACTAACCATTAGGACAATTGTAATTGTGATTTCACCATGACATTTGTCACAAAACCTTCTGGTGGCAGGACAGAAAGGAAATGTGTTCCATGATACAATCCTCATTATCAGAAAGAAAACGGAAACATTCTGATTTGGAGGGGGAAGGAAAAAGGCTCATGTTAGACCTTACAGAGATACACCTAGTCCTCATCCACTTCCCTAACAATGTCCTTGGCCTGGAACTGGGGTTATAAAATGTAATAAATTGGTAACCTCTGACTTTTTCATCTTTAGTTCTCATATCACTTCTCCTTTGAAGCAGTTAGATTACATGTCACTCTGTTCCATGTACTGCCGTCACTCCAGTCTGCGCTCTTAACTCTTACTAACTAGATCACAATGAACAGCCCAGCGCATCTCCTTGCATCCAGTTATCCTGTTTGCCAATTCACCTTTCACATTGCCACCCCAGGGGTGTTTGTAACCGACATGTTCAAGTCTCAGCATCCAAACACCGACACCTACTCCCAGGGACCTCTGGAGAAAGTGCGAACATTTCAAATGGGTCTTCAACCTCCCTCATAATAGGATTATAGCCCACATTTTATTAACTGACATTCCTAACCCTCCAACCACCATTCTTTCCAATCAGTGTTTTGACTATGTGATGCCACTTCCTGCTTCTACTTCTTTGCTAACATGATTTCCTCTCCTGAAATCCCTTTTCCGTCTCCTTCCCACTTTCTAAATCTTAATTGCTCAAAGTCCAGCTCAGTTCTTCTTCCACGAAGCCTTCCAAACAACTTGGGTTCATGTTTCTTTCTCCCTCACTGGACTACTGTCTATGCCAATCGATGTGTGTTCTGTGGACTCCTGGGGATTCCTGAGACCCTTTCAGGGGGACCATGAGGTCACAACCATTTTTGTAACAATACTAAGATGTAATTTGTTCTTCTCATTGTGTTAACATCTGCAATGATGGTGCAAAAGCAATGGTAGGTATAACTGCCAGCACCTTAGCACAACTCAGCAGTGGCACCAAACTGTATGAGTTGTCACTGTACTCTTCACCACCATGCACAGTAAAAAATCACTTCACGTAAGAATGTTCTTGATGAAGTGGTAACAGTTGCCATCTTCATTAAATCCCGACCCTCAAGTCCACGGCTTTGCAACATTCTGTGGGGAGACATGGAAGTAAAGCACTTCTGCTGCATGTCAAGTATGATGGTTGTGTTGAGGAAAAACGTTTGCACAATTTTTAAGTTGCCAATTTTTTTCACAGACACTACTTTACTTGACAGAAGACTGACACAAAATTCAGTTATACAGACTTGGGCACTTGGCAGATATTTTCCGGGAAATGAACGGTGAAGCTGTCATTTCAAGGAAAACAACTGACAATATTTATTGCTAATGATAAAATTTGAGCTTTCAAGCAACTACGAGAATTTAGGACAACTTGTATTCACCACTGAACTTGACAGCTTCTCAATATTCAAGGGCTTTTCTGATGAGATTGGACATGTGTTAAAAAATGTAGTTTTTTTCATATTGTATAAAAAAAATAGGTCAAATTTATAAGAGCTACTTAACTCATTGAACCTACATTTTTCAACTGCCCTATGCATGGTGATAAAAATCATGCTTGGGTTTCAAAATATAACATAGGTTTTTAATAAACAAAAGTTAATTGATATGGTATTACATTCCACATTGCAATCAACCTTTAAGAGACTACCACTTATTGAGTTTTATTGTGGTATCAAAGAAGACTATCCACAATCACCTAACAAATCTTTAAAATACTCCTCTCTTTTCTAACTACCTACCAGTGTAAGGCTGAATCTACTTCACATAATTCAACCAACCCCCCCAAACATACTGTAACCTTTAACTGCAGAAGCAGATGTAAGAATTAATCTGGTCAAAGGAAACCAACAACACAATAAAAATACCATCTACTGAATGGGAAGAAATACTTGCAAATGATGCATTGGATAAGGGGTTAATATTCAAAATATAAAAAAAACTCACATATCTCAATAAAAAAACAATTAGATTAAAAAAGGAGTAGTAGACCTCAATAGACATGTCTCCAAAGAAGATACGCTAATAGCCAAAACTCATGAAAAGATGCTCAACATCACTAACCACCAGGAAATGCAAATCAAAACTATAATGGGATTACCATACACATGTCAGGATGGCTATTATTAAAAAGTCAACAAATAGCATGCAGTTGTGGGTATGTAGAAAAAAAGGAAACCCCTGTGCACTGCTGGTGGGATTGTAAACTGGTGCAGCCACTATGGAAAACAGTATGGAGGTTCCACAAAAAATTAAAAACAGAATTACCATATGACTCAGCAATTCTACTTTTGGGTATTTATCCAAAGAAAATAAAAGCACTAATTCAAAAAGATATATGCGCCCAGATGTACATTGTGGCATTATTTTCAACAGCCAAGATGTGGAAATAATGTAAGTGTCTACTGACTAAAAAATAAATAACAAAGATGTGATACACACACACACACACACACACACACACACACACAATGGAATACCACTTAGCCATAGAAAGATGTAATCTTGCCCAAAAAAAGATGACAACATGGATGGGCTTTGAGGGTATTAAGCTAAGTGAAATACGTCAGATAGAAAAGGACTAAAACCGTATGATTTCACTCATGTGGATATACAAAACAGAAAAGAAACAAATACTCATCTGTGAGATGTAAAACTGAAACTCATAGACACAGACAACAGTGTAGTGGTTACCAGAGGAAAGGGGTTTGGGGAGCAGTGAAGGGTGATGGGGGCCAAATATATAGTGGATGGAAGATGATTTGACTTTGGGTGGTGGGCATACAATGCAATATACAGATCATGAACTTGAAAATTAAATAGTTTAATTAACCAATGTCACCCAAATAAACAATAAAAAATAAAACAGACAAAACAAACTCAGATACAGACAACAGATTGGTAGTTATCAGAGGAAGGGAGGCAGAAGGGAAGGCAAAATGGGTGAAGGGGGTCAAACGTATGTTGACAGATGGACTCTAGACTTCTGGTGGTGAGCACGCTGCAATGTATACAGACAGTGGGTTATAATGTTGTGCACCTAAAACTTATGTAATGTTATTAACCAATGTTACATCAATAAAAACAACAACAAAACATCCAGTGGTCTTCTCTTAAAGAGATCTGTAAAGTATACAAAATAATGACACCTTTTTTACAAAATTTTGTTTTAGAAAATAATTATTTTTCATAAAATTCCTTATGTTAATGTGGACTGAGTTTATTATTGGTTATGTTTAAATGAATTAATAAATATTTAAAATTTTCAATTTTAAGTTCTAATATAGTAAATCTTGATTGATACACTCACATAAAAAAGTTCTTTGGTGTCAATACTTTAAGAGTATAAACTGTAAGAATATATAAAGTTTAGAACTGCTGTTCTATACCATTCATTTTGGCTCTTAATTTTGCATTATACAAAGTATAATAGCAAGATACAATACATATATAATATAATGTTATCTATTTTTATGTACTCATGCTATCATTTTAATTGTATTATAACAATAAAACACACACACACACTACTTTTTGTTTTTTAGGAAAGTAAGCCAATAGAGGCACTTGCTGAATTGACTTGAGGTAACATATCTAAGTCAAAGTGTTTAACAGAAACATCTTATGCAAGTTTTATAAAGGTTCAGTATCATTGGTTTCCAAAGGTTGCTCCAGATGGCTTGGAAAATTTAAGACCACATTTCATCCAATGTAGATGTCCATTTCTATATACCATTCAAGGTTTTTTAGTTTTTGATCTTTTTTTTTTTTAAATATGTTTTTATTGATATGTTAGAGAGAGAGGAAGTGGGAGAGAGAGAAAAACATCAATGTGAGAGAGAAACATGATTGGCTGGCTCCTGCACGCCCCCTACTGGGGACCAAGCCTGTAACCTGGGCATGTGCCCTGACCAGGAATTGAACCGGGACCTCTCAGTCCATGGGATGATGCTCAATCCACTGAGACACATGGTTGGGCCCATTTATGATTTTTTTTTTTTAATCCTCATCTGAGGACATTTTTTCCATTTTTTGTACAGACAGAGTGGGAGGGAGAGAGAGGAAGAGAGAGAGAGGGAAACATCGATGTGAAAGGGACACATCGAGTGGCTGCCACCCGCACGACCAACCAGGGCCGGGGACAAACTGCAACCGAGGTACATGCCCTTAGCGGGAACCGAACCCGGGTCTCTCCGGACCGCAGGCCGATGCTCTAACCGCTGAGCCAAACCAGCCAGGGCCCATTTATGATTTTTCTTTTATTTTTTTTTTTATCCTCACCCGAGGACATTTTTCCATTTTTTGTTCAGGTAGAGTGGGAGGGAGAGAGAGGAACAGAGAGAGAGAGAAACATCGACGTGAAAGTGACACATCGAGTGGCTGCCACCCGCACAACCAACCAGGGCCGGGGACAAACTGCAACCAAGGTACGTGCCCTTAGCGGGAACCGAACCCGGGTCTCTCCAGACTGCAGGTCGACGCTCTAACCGCTGAGCCAAACAGGCCCGGGCCCATTTATGATTTTTAATGACTACACTGTATTCCATCAAAGTTAAGTATTTCCCTCCTATCCTTGCTCATGCTGTTCCCACTTCTTAGAATCTTCTCTCCCGTTCCCTGGCTGATTCCTCTTTATGGAGCCTTTCCCCGGCCTTCCTGGCTAGCTTCTTCTGCTCCTTACACACTCTCGGAGCACTGTATACTTCTCCTTAAATGTCACGTCTCACGATTTTAATTGTCTCGCTATTTGTGTAATTATTTGATTAATGTCTGTCATTCTCACTAGAACATATGCCCCAAGGGATATTTCAGATGTATTTCCCAAATGTCCCTGCTTAATAGGGTTATAGAAATATTAAGTGGATAAATATTATTAAATAAATCAACTGAAATTAATTAACCCTTTGTCCTGTGACACTTTGAAGTATAACAAAGACACAGGGGGAAAATTCCATTACACATCACAGAAAAAAAGGAAATAGTCTGATTTCTGTTCTTAAAGGAACTGTTTGGAGGGCAGACAGTGGGTAACAAACGTGGTCATGGGGAGACGAGAGCCCAGAGAAGAAAAGCGGCCTGTCCTGAGGGGTGGTGGAGCAATGCAGATGAGGAGAAAGGGACAGACTGCAGCTGCAACTTACACTGAGCATCAGCAGGTCACCAACAAGGTGTCAGGCACATTCTCAGGGGACCGGCTTGAGCTGCTGAGAGGACGACAATTATATGTACCCAGATTCAGAAAACTGAAGGAGAAATACGAGCAAGACAGGAAGACGAAGGCTGGTGAGATTTCCAAGAGGCGATATCGGGGTCAGGGTAGGGAGGGGCGATCTAAGACCGCAAACATGAACGTGGGAGCTGTGAACACGGAGCCTGTGACTGCACCTGAAGGGACATGGGAAGAGCAAGGCAGAAAAGATGCTGGGGAGCCCCGAGGAACGCTGACGCGGGCCAGCGCGGGTGCAGGAGAGGGGCAAGCAAGAAAGCACAGCAGTGCCTGAAAAGACACAGGAGTGGTCAACCATAAGAAGCTTTTGATTCCCTTTGTCCTCACTTTCCCTCTCTCTCTTCCTCTCTGCACTCCCTGCTCTGGCCGCACCCTACGCCGGGGGCTGTGAGGGTCAGGTAACTGGACTGCTCGCTTTCTGTGTTTCCCTCCAGTGACTCCCGTCTGCTCCTGCCAGATTCATCTCTCTGGAGCTGCACTGTCCACGCGTGACTGTTCACTTTACATGAATTAAAACTGGACAAAATGAACAGCTCAGCTCCTGTCTCGCTAGTCCCATTTCAAGGGTTTCCCCAGCCATGTACAGCTTAGTGACAATCACCGTGGACAGCGCAGTCAGAACATTTCCAGCATCTGAGAAAGTTCTGTTGGACAGTGTTGCTACAGCACTGCACTGTCCTTTCAGCTCACAAGTCCAAGCCCCGAGCCGTCTAACTTCATCTCCTCCCACACCCCTAGGTCAGCTCGGCAAACTGGGTACGCTGCTCCCCACTTTCGCCTATTTGTTCATGCAGTGCTATCGGGACGCCCTCTTGCAGCACATCCACTGTGATGGTGAGGTAAGTGTCACCTTGGCTGGGCTGCAGGACCCAGCTATGCCACAGAACACTGACCTAGTGTTGCTGTGAAGATACTTTGTGGATGTGGTTAACATCTGTGTTCAGCTGACCTTCAGTAAAGGAGATTACTCTCAATGATCTGGATGGGACTCAGCCAGTCAGCTGAATGGCCTTAAGAGAAAAACTGAAGTTTCTCTGGAAAAATTCCACCTACAGACTGCAGTGCCAGCCCTGATGGAGTTTCTAGCTTGCCCTTCCTACTGGATACCCAGTGGATCAGACCCATGGCTGCAGAAGCTGCAGAAGCCAAGTCTTGGAGAGAAATTCTTTATTAACTCTTTTTCTCTCCGTGCTATGTGTATATAGAGAGAGATATATATACACATATAGATATATGTACACACATATACGCATATACACACGTGTATGTAAGTATATACTGTACTGGTTCCGTTTTCTGGTAAAATCTTGATTGGTATAGATTTCGGTACAGATTTCAGTACCTACTAAAATATATCCTTAAAGTTGAGCTATAAACCTCCTTCTTCAAAAATATACAGCTGTATTTTTCAAAGACAATGATTATTAAACCTGGCTGCACAATAAAGACACCCCTGTAAACTTTACATCAACACATACGGCTTCTAACCAAGAGTAAGATGCGCTCAGGAAGGCGGAGCTGGGGCCTTCACATTTTATATATATATTTTTTTATCCTCACCCGAGGACATTTTTTCCACTTTTTGTTCAGGTAGAGTGGGAGGGAGAGAGAGGAACAGAGAGAGAGAGAGAAACATCGATGTGAAAGGGACACATCGAGTGGCTGCCACCCGCACAACCGACCAGGGCCGGGGACAAACTGCAACCGAGGTACATGCCCTTAAGCGGGAACTGAACCCGGGTCTCTCAGGACCGCAGGTCGATGCTCTAACCGCTGAGCCAAACCGGCCAGGGCTGGCCTTCACATTTTAAAAAAAGCTCTCCAAGCCCTGGTCGGTTTGGCTCAGCGGTTAGAGCGTTGGCCTGCGGTCTGAGAGACCCGGGTTCGGTTCCCGCTAGAGGCACGTACCTCATTTGCAGTCTGTCCCCAGCCCTGGTTGGGTCGGCCTTGGTTGGGTCGTGTGGGTGGCAACCACTCGATGTGTCCCTTTCACGTCGATGTTTCTTTCTCTCTCTCTATCCCACTCTATCTGAACAAAAAATGGAAAAAATGTTCTCAGGTGAGGATTAAAAAAAAAAAAAGGCTCTCCAGGCAATTCTGACGCACAGCCTGGGATGAGAACTACAGTCCTAACTGAACTCCTGCAGTGTTTTTAATCTAAGTGCCACAGGGACTCATCAAACACTGCACACTGCCAGGAAGTCTCCATTTCACCAACCAACCAGCTAACCAACCAACCAACCGGCGTCAGGTGCATGACTCACATTTATCAGACGATAAGACAATGTGCCAGGGACAGCGGCAACAGGGGCCTTGGGGGGTACACACTGAGATATACTGCTCGGCATTCCTCGAACTACACTGATTAATAAGTATTAAGTGATCGGATAAATGAAAAATGTACTGCAAAATTTAGGAAAGCTGATAGTAGTTTATTCAAAATAGTGCATAATTTAAATAGCTCTTATTTCCAGTTCAATTTAAAATTCTATTAGCAAGTGTTAGTAAGAGTTTGACAATTATTTATTGATAGAGTGTACTGTGGGTATTTTATAATATTGCTGGTTATGATGAATTCTCAACCCACTGATAACTTGGGAG
Organism: Molossus molossus; assembly: GCF_014108415.1. Classification (NCBI taxonomy): domain Eukaryota; kingdom Metazoa; phylum Chordata; class Mammalia; order Chiroptera; family Molossidae; genus Molossus; species Molossus molossus. The sequence continues at coordinate 47,318,884 of NW_023425345.1, read as the reverse complement.
GTACCTAAGAGCCTGTAACTACTTTCTCAGGAGCATAAGTCATAAATGCTCCTGTGTGCTCATCAGAACCCATTCCTCATGCCCACACAATTTGATTTCATTTGAAAGAAATGAGAAGGGGTATGGGCTGGGTTGAGCAAGGGAGGGCTGTGGCCACCGCAAGGCTGGCTAGCCCTGGGCCTGCAAAGTGTGCTGCCAACTATAAGCATCCATAAATGTTAGACAGGACTTCTCACTGTACTACCCGAGGACATTTTTCCATTTTTTGTTCAGATAGAGTGAGGAGGGAGAGAGAGAGAAACATCGACGTGAAAGGGACACATCGAGTGGCCGCCACCCGCACAACCAACCAGGGCCAGGGACAAACTGCAACCGAGGTACGTGCCCTTAGCGGAAACTGAACCCGGGTCTCTCTGGACCGCAGGCCGACGCTCTAACCGCTGAGCCAAACCGGCCAGAGCTGTATTACTATTTTATGAATATGTTTTTAAGATAGCTAAAACGCTTTTCAATCACTGTGTAGTCACTGAAAGACACCCCGGTGAGGAAATCCACTGCTGATTTTTCTGCTTTTTAGGAGAAAACTGAGGGCCAAAAAGCAAAAGCAACTTGCCCACAGAGGAGGAGAGTAGAGCATCGTAGGAACAGAGACTTCTAAGTCCCTGAAATTCCCTCTTCCATTCCGCACGGGGTGTGGTGGCAGGTGGGGAGAGGAACGACTTTTAGAATGACTTTCCCTTACTTAAAAGAAAGCATTTTTAAAAATAAAAGTAGAAACACTTCTGAAAATCTCAGAAGTATCTCATTTCATTTACCTCTCTCCTTCAACCTTATTACTTCCTAGTTCAAGGCGGTATATTTATTTTTTATAAACACTTCAGACTAACAAAAGCATATGAAATGGTGGTGGTAGCAATAACATCACTAAATGATCTGTTCAAATTTTCACGATGTGTTTTTATTTAAACAGATTTGAGCTTAGCAGTCAGCTACAAGTATGGTCCTGATTTAGTATATTCTAATTCATACTAACATTGTATAAAGATCTGTATTATTAGTCTGCCCATTATTATTAATGAAAATGCTCTTTGGTAGTTATTATGTCAGTTCACATTGACCTACATTTCAAAAAGTGACTTGGGAGAAGGTACTGTAAAGACATTTTTTTTTTCCTTTTGAAGGAACTTATTAAGGGTTTCTGGGTAAAAGAATATTTATAGTTTGTTGTGTTTTTCTTTAACCAGAAACAGACTACATTTGATACTTATAGTAAAAATAATGAATGTAGTTTTTATTATTTGTTGAAATAAGGAAAACTATAGTTAAATAGTTGAACTTCAGAAATAAAAGAATTTTAAATCATCTCTCCAAACCCTTAATACTTCCGAATGAAGAGTTCAAGACATGGGGTGGACAGGGATGGACGGCTGGAGCTGAAATCCCACTGGTTCCCCCTTTCAATTTCCCAGGAATCCTGTGAATTCATACTGTATATACATTTCCACCAAGTCTGTATTTCTCTTTAAATTTTAATTTAATGTGTTTTTTAGGTCATGGCACAGTTAGGTTATTTACTAGCAGACTCTCAACTTTAACTCAATTCCTTTGCCTCTGTGGGCTCTTTGCCCGTTATTGTGATATGCTTCTAGATGACTTATAATCAAATGAGTTCTATGGTAAATACCATATCACATCTTTGTTCAGAATGCCCCCAGAATGCTCAGGGCTCCCTGCTTTCTTCACACACGTTTTTGTCAAATTAATTTTGACATTCCCCAGATAATAGAGGGCTTGCTGAATTTCAAAAGGCTACTTTGTGGGGCAGAAATTCACAAAGCATTTTTACAGTCAAGAGTTTCTGAAAAGGGGGGGAATAAAACCAGGTAGGATGAACATTGCTATATGGAGGAAAGGGTTTTAATCATTACATAATTTGGCTGATGATGGTAATAAGATGAAAGAAGGAAAAAAATAAAAAAGAAAGCAACTCATACATCAGGGAGCCACATACATCTTCCTGGGGTGGTACAGGCCCAGAGACAGCCTCTCCTCCCCTCATTCCCCGATTTCCACCCACTGCCAAGTCCAGTTACACACAGACGTGCATCCCCACAGACACGTCCCGGTCCAAGCCTTCATCATCTCCTACCTAAACTGTTCTCCAGCCTGTCTGTATTTGAAGTACACCAAGGAATAAGGCATTTTATTTATGAGAACATTTTTCTGAAATGAAATCTGTCTGCCTGTATATACTTCCTATTCATGGGTCTTAATACTATATTTTATTTTATTTTTATTTTTTTTTAAATTAATTTTATTGTTGTTACAGATGTTTCTCCTTTTCCCCCCGTTGACATCCTCCCCCCTCCCACCCCGTCCCCAGGTTTGTTGTCTACGTCCATTGGTTGTGCATACATGCATATAAGTTCTGTGGTTTATCCCCGCCCCCCCGCCCCGCCCAGACTGAAGTTTGTCAGTCTGTACCCTACTTCTATGTCTCTGGATCTATTTTGTTCATCAGTTTGTTTTGTTCATTATATTCCACAAATAAGTGAGATCATGTGATATTTGTCTTTCTCTGCTTCGCTTGTTTCACTTAGGATAATACTCTCCAGGTCCCTCCAAGCCGTCTCAGAAATACTATATATTACCATCAATTACTATTGCAAATATTTAAACTTGTCATCATATTGTTTCCACGACCACGTTGATCCTTCTCCTTTGAATAGGAGGTGGATTTACCTATACTGAGTGGGAGAAGCCTAGTACTTCCTTTGTCCTGGACACATAGGTACGAATGCAACCTAGTGGTACTATTACATGCTCAATTCATACTTAGTTTAATTAGCCAAATACTCAGCCTTTTCATGTCATTAGGCTGGGCCCCTGTGATCTTTACTTAAGCAGCTGATATTTATGAATTAGGAACAGGAGCTTACTTTAATTCATATTGATTTTCGTCTCCTCTAGAAATTGATTTCCATCCATTATTTCACAGTCTTGGTAAGATCAAATGTCCAGATAAGCACACTCTCACTGGGCCTGTATTAAATGCATTTTTTTCCTCACACCTTGCTCAAATCAAAACACACAAAAATGTCAGTGGCTTTCTCCTGCTCTACCTGTCTAATAATCCCTCCCACGTGAAAAAGGGGGGGGGGCATGCGCTCACTTTGACATGACATTGTTCCTGAGCTCACACTGGTACCTGATGACTCTTTCTCCTTCTAACATTCATAGACCACGTGCTTAAAAATCTCCTGTAACATTCCTGGAGATTAATGCTCAAGTGTCAATGTCTCCATTGATCAAAATGTCTATGCCCAACTTCTACCCTAACCCCACCCCTTTGTGAAAATGGTCACATTTGTCCCTTTACTATATTCTGGAACTTGTCATGTTCTCCTTATCACCTGGAGATGACTAACTGTGATTCCATGAACGAATCTACAGGCTCTTTTAATACCTTGGTTGACACATAATTTTTCTAGTCAGGAAATTTAAACTCATTTGGAATAATTGTATTCCTTTCTCAAATAGCCTCGTGCAGAAGGAGCTTCTCTGGCCCCTCCCCAGGGCTCAAATCATTTCAATCTGAAGTTCACTTTTATTAGCAGAAAAGACAAAAGTAACATAGAAGCTGATGAGCTCTCTTCCCTGTCATCTCGTACACTAAACTGTCTTCCTCAGTTCTGACCCATCACCGCCTCTTCAGGATCTCACGTAACTCAAAATTGATCCATCTTTCTCTTATCATGTTAAGAGCTTTTTTTTTTAAAACAAGCCTCAACTACTCACTCTGGACTTGAGTTTTACTCCAATTTTTCTGTCAAAATGGAAAAAATAAGATTGGGGTGTCCCAGAAAATTATTAGTACAGAATGCCAGTGTGCTAGCTCTGAGTTTAACGGGCTTTAGTGGGTCTGTCTGGCTTGGGCCTAAAAGCCTAATCACCATTTATGACTATTTCTCTGGGAAAATAAACTCTGCATTCCAAAGAAGTGACTCAGATCCGTGCATGCTGGCCTGCCTCCTCTTGCTACTACCCCTGACTCCTAACAAATGCAGCTTCTGAGTCAGCCATAGAGAGCAAATGAGCAGGTCCCCTCCTGCGAACCCGGGCGAAGCACACATCCACTGCTCGCGCTCCGCGACTCCGGCGGCTTTCCACCGGGGCACACCGTCCGCTTTCCACCGGGGCACACCGTGTGGATGCTGCTCGCAGCGAAGGGCCACGGAGCCATTCTCAGCAGCGAGTTGATCTTTGATCTCATTTCTCCTTCGGAGGGTCCTCTTTGCCAAAATAATGTTTCTTTATTTGGTTTCCTTTTGCAGTGGAGTTCCTTTTCTTTTTTAGTTTGCTGAACCTGGTGCCAAAGCGATCAGGCAAACCGCCCTATCTCTCTGCCCAGAGCGGCCCAAGGGTACACGTCCCCAGTGCAGAAACGCCTGAATGGGGGAGACCTGCTTAAGCCCCGCCTTCAGAGCCCGAAGATCCTGGGAGCTTGAGGCAGACCTTGCGACTTCCTTTGGGTCTCCGGGATTAGCCAGAAAGACTGTGGACTGACCGTAAAATAAACCACAACTGTTCAATAGTCCTAGCACCTATGTCCTTACCACAGGGCTGGACGAGAAATAACCAAAACAAGGTCTGAATTTCTAAGGGAAAAAGAAAAAGATCTAACTGAATCCACTTTGAAACAAAACAGACTGACCACCTTGAAACAAAACCTGCAGGCAAAACAACCCTGCAGTGCTGTGGCCTCTAGCTGCGGTTCTTGTCTCACAGTTCACACACCTGGGCAAGGAAGGAGGGCTGACAGCCTCTTCGTTCCATGGGTCACTCTCAGACTGTTACTCCCAATGTTCTTGCCGGGAGATGTTTAGGTCTGTGCAAGCAGAATATACTCCCAGAGTCCCCCACAGTCTGTCTTTCTGTCCTCAGCTACAGCTTCCAGTTCACTGGGAATCTGGCCCCTGGCTCACACTGCCCTCTCCACTCCGAGTCTTCCATCATATAAGAGGACATCCGTACCCACAGGCGTGACTGATGTACATTGGTGCCTCAGTAAACCGACTTCTTATCACCAAAGGTCTTCTTCCTTTCATGCACGAACTGCCACGGTCCCACCCTGGTCCTTGTCATCACTTGAAAAATTCTCTTTCCAAAATCACTTACTTGAGAATCCCTCTTGCTGACCACAACTAATATCTCTGCTTCTCATTTCACAGTGACTTCAAGGGGCCCCATGATTTTTTTCTAATCAATCTGCAAATCCTCTTTTGCTTCCCTCCCTTCCTTTTTAAAGGGTCCATTTCCCAGCTCATCATTTCTGTGACATTCGTTCTATCATGTCCACGTAGCAAAGCTCCAGCTCTGGCTGAAGCCTCCTACCTGCCTTTTCCCTGAATGAGTGATGCTGGGGAACGAACTGTACGTTCAGGCTCTCTTGCCTCACACAGGCCCTCACCACAGCCCAGAAACCCTAGAATTTTTTCTAGGCTTTTCCAGGTCAACTTGGTCTCTCACTCTCCACAACTACTTCAAAGCTCCAACTCCTCTTCCTCAGTGCTCGCTTCCCTCTCAGCTGCTGCAAATTGAAACACACCTGGGCAAGGAAGTAGGGCTGACAGCCCTACTGTCGGATGGGAATTCCCTCAGCGTCTCTCCATCGAATCCACAAATAGCACCGACCCTCTTACTCCTGTACCTCACTCCTGCACACTGCTCCCCCTAGCTGGTGGTGACTCCACGCGTGCTCTGCAAACCAATCTGCAGCTGTTTCAAAGCCATTCGTCTCTCAATTTAGTTGTTCCTCTCACACGGATCCTCTTCCGTCTTTAAACTTGTTCAAATACCTCCGTCTGACACAAGGAAATCATCTTTGGCTTTCATATTCTCCTCCCGTTATCTCTCATCCTCCAGCCCTTCACAGTCAAACTCCTTAAAAGATAGGTCAGTATTTCTGTTTTCTTTTCTCCTGCTTACTCCACAATCCTCCCCAACACTCCCTAGAAAGAGCTCTCTATAAGGACACCAGTGGCCTCAACACCTTTTCTATATTCATCTAACTCAATGGTTCCCAAATGGGAATTGGTTTTGCCCCCCAGGGGACATTTGGCAATGTCTGGAGATGTATGGTTGGCACAACTGAGGAGAGGGTCCTTTGCACCTTGTGAGCAGAGGCTGGGAACCCTCCTAAACATCCCACCATGCACAGGACAGCTCCCACAACAAAGAGAAATGTGGCCAAAGCGCCAGTGGTGCTGAGGCCGAGCGATCCTGATATGACCGAATCCCTACATAACTCTCGAATACAACACCTCACCTGCTTCTTGGCTGCCATCCTGCCAGTCTCCCGATTTTCTCCTGCCTCTCTGGTCATTTCTTTGTGTAGCCATCTACTGAGTCCTGAGTCACTACACCTCGTTCTTTAGAGATTTAAGCTTTGGCTCACTTTACTTTTTAAATACATTACTCTTGGAACAATTCTTGGGGATTTTCATATCCATATATGTGATCCTCCCGACACCTTGTTCTTGCAACTCCACCCTGCCTCAGCTGTTTATTTCCATATTCAAATTCCAGACCCTGTCTGTACTAGTTACTGTAACTCCTCCCTCAATGATAAACATCTGGGTCTCCAACTGCTGCCTCTTATTATTCCAGTTAACTTACTCTGATACCCCAATTCCAAAAAATGATCAAACCCCATGAGTTTAAATCTATTGATCCTATTGCTTCACCCTTCTCTTATCCTTGGTCTTATACTCTCTTGCAAACACACAGTAACTCCCTTAGCCTTGTCTTACTTCACTAAACTGACCTGGCGAAACCCCAAAATATTTGCCTATTCCACACCTGCTCCCCAAAGCTAGACTTGAATGGGAAAAGCATACAACCATCATGCCCACTTCAAATGGGCTCTTAGGGCTGCCAGGCAATGTATCACATTTCTCGGTGTTTTCACTCTCAGATGACTCTCTCATACCTTCTCATTCACTCTCAGATGACTCTCTCATACCTTCTCCTCTCCCTTCACATCTCTTTTACCTCTTTTCCTTTCTCAAACTTAGCTAATGCCTTGCTTCCCATTTCATTGGTGAATAAAAAGCAATCAAGAAAAAAGTTCCATAAGCTCCTACTAGCCAGTGGAATAAAGTAACTCCTCCTACCTGAGTCCCATACTGGCTTCCCTTCTACTTCTAAAACTAACCGTCTCCATCTCCATAGCTGTGTGTGTGTGTGTGTGGGGGGGGGGCAGGGGCAACCCCTCCACCTGTGGACCAGATTCCACCCCCCTCCTCTTAGGAGGGCATTCCCGGAATTCTTCCCTTTCACTCCTACATCCTCAGATTTTTTCTCCTTACTGGATTATCCCTCTTATCTTACAAATGGTCATTCCTGCCGTCTTACAACTAACTAAATAAGAAAAAACTCTTTTCATTCTAATGCCCTTCCAGATAATACCTGCTTTCCTAGCAATCTTTTGGAAAGTGTTATCTGAACTCCCTGTACCCAGTTCTTCTCCCTCCATTCCTTTTGAATCCTCTCCAACGAGGTTCTGGATCCCACCACTCAGCTAAGACTTCTCTCGTCAAGGTCTCTTCCACGTTGCTACACCCGATTTTCCATCCTCACCAGCAGAACTGGGTCACTCCCTCCTATTGGTACTTTCTTCATAGGATTCTGGGACTTTCCTCACTGTCCTGTGAACTCACTGGCTCTTCCTTCTCAGTCTCCTCTGTTCCTTCTTCGTCTCCCTGACCCGTAAGCACTGGATCCCCAGGGCTCGCTTGAGGGTTTCTTCTTTACCACATCTCACTCTTTCCCTTGCTCCTCCCCTTCAGTCCCATAGATTTAAAGACCATTTGTGTGCTGATACCCCACAGATCTCTAGGTAGACCCTGCTCGAACTCCTGACTCATATACCCAATTGTGTAACAACTTCCCGACTTGGATGTCTCAGACTTTACATACACAACACAGGAATGTGGCTTGCCTCTGCACACTCTTCCCTGCAGCTGCTCCTCCACAGTCTTCCAGGTCAAAAACCTTAGTGTCATCTTTGACTGCTCTTTCTTGCACATCTCACATCTGGTCTGTCAACAAATCCTCGTGGTGCTATCTTCAGAACACACCAAGAATTAGTGTATGTCTCGCTACTGCCACAATTAACAGTCAGGGCCAAGCCACCATCATCTCTCACTTGAAAAGTCACAGGTCTCCATGCTTCTGCTCTTGTTCCTCCACAGTCACCATTCACCACTGTCAAAGTGACCCTGTTAAAACACAGGTCAGGTCAAGTCTTTCCTTTGCTCAGTTTATCCTCCAACAGTTCCCCAACTCACTCAGGGTAAGATCCAAGTGTTCAGAATGGCCTATAAAGTCCTCACTATCTACTATTCTCACCATCCTTCACCATGTTCCAATCTAACTGGCTTCCTTCCATTTCCTCAAACACATCACAAACTCCCACCCCCAGACCTTGGTCTACGCTCTTCCTCCTGCTTGGAAGGCGCTTCCTCTAGATTTCCAAATAGTCTACACCCTGCTTTCGGGTCTTTTCACATGTCGCCTTCTCAGTGAGATATGCCCCAAACGCTACTTAAAACTGTAGTCTTTCCCTCTCAACATACACATATAATCCTTACTTTATTGTCCCTTAAGGATTTACCGCGATTTGGCATGTGATGTATTTTATTTACTTGTGTTTTATGTCTCCTCCACCAAAGGGAAAGTTCCACAAATGCAGGGATATTTTCTGTTTGTTCACTAGAGTACCTAAAACAGTAGATTTCAAACACAGATTTGTTAAATAAATTAATATTTTAACTCTTTCTTGGAGATCACACATATTGTCTGTTATCGATTTAAAGATAATCACATGTGAATTTCAGGGAATCGACAGTATTTTCTAGATAGTAGTATCTTCCCTCAGAAATGGAGCCAGTTACACAAACTCCCAAATGGGACACTCTTCAGACCTTCTCTGCACAACCATGAGTGCTGAACAAAGGGGACATACAGTATATTTACTCCACCTTAATCCTCACCTTCCTGAGTTTATTTTTCTAGTTTAGGCTCTCTTAATCCTGGTTTCTCATCATTTTCCCTGGCTTATCCTATTGTAATCCTAATACTCTTTGGCCAGCTCACACTCATTATTCTTTACTCCAAATTTGGTAGAAGCTAAACAAAGAAAAACATCACTAATAGCATGAGACAAAAGGTGATAAGAATCTTCCTGCCTCCAAAAAGCCAGGAGAGTTATATATAGACCTTGAGTCGGAAAAGGCCGGAAAGGGGGATAGTACTATCGAGACACAAATCATAAAACAATTCCTTAGCCTTCTCTTTCTTTCCCTGTGTTTTCCTGTTGACCCAGCGTGCTTCCACCCGGCTGGCTGCAAGGAGTCTCCACTGCTAGATCCCAGTTCTTCCCCACACCCCACCCTCTCCCCAGGTGCTCAGGCAATCAAGCCCATGTGAGTTCCGGGGCCAATACCCGCAGAGACAGGGTTTCTAGAAAGAAACTTGACCACTACCCAACCTTTCTCCCTATGAATCCCTCCACTCCTTGAGGTTTGGAATAAACCTGAGGTCTGCTGGGTCAGCCAGACTGCTGAGCCCCTGGACCGAACCCTCAGATCTTAACCAAACCGGAAACAGAGAGCACTGGGAGGAGCTGGATGCCACACTTCTTCATGTTACCACGCTGCAGGACAACTCTATCTGCTCCACAGCCATGTGGATGGCTCCCATCCTCAGTTCTAAACAGCAGCCTAGGTCTGCCGTCTCTGCTTCAAAGCAGGAACTCTACAAATGCATCGGGGATGTTCGATCCCTAGCCCCACTCTGGCCAATCCCCTTCCCCAGGGTGTGAGACCTGCCATCATCTACCTAGTCTATGCCTGGGGTCCATGCCCCAAAATGACGGTCACCAACCACCTGCTTCCACAGATCTGGCCATCCCACCCTTTCCTTGACCAGATCCCTTGAACTGACTGCTCTGCAAACTATAATGTGATTAATTATACTTTACTGACACAAAGAAACAATGTTAAAGGGAATAATGTTAGTGGAAGAAACAGTGTGGTACCATATAACTTAAATGGACACAGTGCTATATGTCAATTAAATCTCCATAAAACTGGGGAAAAAACAGCATGCGAAACGTTCAGGATAAAATGTTAAGTTAATAAAGCAGGTTATAAAACTGATTTTCATTGTGCCTACACAAAAAACTGACCCGACTGAGATGGTTTCTCAGCCCAGCAAGGTCAGCGAGTTCCTCTCTGCACGGTCAGCGTTTAGCCAGGTCCCTCTCACCTCACACAGCCACCTCAGTGCAGTGGGTCCAGGTCTAGTCTCGACATGTTCCCAGGTTCTCAGCGTAGCAAACACCCACACACAGCATGTGTCCACATCTCCATTCATCCCTTCCCATTTCAGCATGGTCTGGCTGACCTCCCCCGGTCTGCAAGGTGGGGTGGGAGGTGGTCGGGAGCAGCACGCGCCGGCGGCGGGTCATCAGTGGCCACCTCTGAAGCGAGCAGAGACGAGCCAGAGTGGACGCTGCTGAGTACAGGGGGGCTGCTGGCTCCAGGCCACACGGGCTTCACAACAGCATTTGTCTACCCATCGTGTCCTGTCCTTTACACAGACTCTCTGGCAACACAGGGTCTGCCTGACTAGGCCCTTCGCAGACACCTGGGCTGCGAAAGGAAACCTTTAATGTGCTTATCATGCCGGTAACCAAGGCTCCTCGACCAGCAATGCTCTCTTAGGCCTTGTTTCAGAGAAAAGAGAAACAGAAATTCTGAAGGAAACAAATGAATAATAATAGGCATTTTTGTTCTCCCTGCTGGCCAAACTATATAAATATACTCCGTTGTATAAAAACACTAGGCTCTTGATCCTTCTAAAATCTGAACTATTTGAGGAGAAGGCCTGAGTGAACATGGTCTACGCCTTGCTTTATTTCAGTTCAGCTCAGCAAAATGCCAGATGGAAAATAGAACAGTTTACAGCTTCTTTTACTCTTCTCCGTCTTCTCCCTGTTTTCAATTTTGCTTTGCTGTTGGGTTCTCTCTGCTCCCAGGTTCATACTATCCTGTTTCTGATTTTAGATTTGGGGTTGGATCGACTTACCTGATTTTGTCCTGGCATTTGTCCAATCCGCCTGCCTGCACGACCCGAGTGACCCATTTCCACTGATGCTGTAACAATAATACCTACAGAAAGGGCTGCCCTTAAATAGCACGCCTGATCCCCTCGAGTACCTGACTCCCAAGGCACCTTGTACATGTCCCATTTGTTTACCATGGAGACAGCAGTTTGGGAAATACATGTTTACCGTGGAACTGGGAGTGTCCAGGCTCTGCTGATGCCGAGGAGAAAACAGCAGCAGCCACGCACACGCCACACAGGGACGTGGCATGCAGTGAGCATCCGATGTGTGAAAATCTATAAAGCCCGAGAAGAGTCACAGCCTCCTTCCTGAACACGGTGCGAACACACAATTAGAGAAAGAGAACAGCCAGGCTGCAGACATCGGGACCAACACACACAGAAGGAAACTGCTTAACCAGTTCAGCTCCACTAATTGTGGTCTAGAGAAATGACTCTGAATAGTCTTAAGTGAAAAATAAAAATATGAGGCTTGAGCCTAAAAATCTTTTAGCTTGGAGGTTCTCAGGCTCATTGTTAACACAAGTCACGATAAGTATATTCTGGGACCCCCGAGCTCCACCCTGGTCATGCGAGCTTGGACTGGCCAGTCCTCACACCTTGAAAAGGGACCTGTGGTCCTCACACCTTGAAAAGGGACCTGTGGTAGTTAAGAAGTTATCACTGAAGGTAGAAGAGGGTTACCAGTGTAATTACCAGTGTGGACCCTCTGTGGCAAAGACAACACGAAGGTATGCCAATCTCAAACGTCATAATATTCCAAGATCTGTTCTTGAGAAAAATACTTCTATTTTCATGCAGGGAATTGGTGTGAACTGCGCGGGTTTACCAAGCACACCACCACCTTACCGCACAGAGACCTTTTCAGATTAGATATGTTGCTGACAGGTTATCAGAACAAAGCAGTTAGAAAATAACAAAACCACAAAGGGCCACCTCCACGAGTCTGTACCAGCATCATACTCCAATATAAGTGTCGGTGCCGATCCTGCTTCGGGGCTCTAACGCAGACATTAGAAATACCGCAGAACTGCTCTGCAATTTTAAGATACAGGAATATCGGTGAGCAGTCACAATTTCCCTCACTGAAAACCTCATTGAATATAATAGGGAAGTCATCGAATACTACGTCCTTCTATTATAGCCAAGTGATTTTCACAGCAGGCAATCTGCTGGTACCCTACAGGAGTCCACACTCTGAAATAGAACGGCACTGTGGATACGGTTTTATGTGCGTTCTCTTTTCAGTCCAGAGCTCTGCCTCGTTTCCTTCCTCTTGGCTGAATCCAGTGGGCAATCCATAAAGAGTGAGTTGAGAAGAGGAAAATCACATAATGAGTTCTTTTTTTGGTTTTTATCAATAATACAATAGTGCTCTGCCAATTGCCGGAGTGGCGACTGTATATTACACTTTAAAAATAAATTAAAAAAAAAAATCTTAGCATTGCTAAAGTGCTCGACGAGCCATTTGCAGCAGGGGGCAAAAATCAGTACATGTAGGTGGATCTTGGAATGCTTTTCCTACGCATCTGGTGAAATGATACAGTACAGGAGTCAGAGAGACACTTCTGCCCATCCCTCTCTTCAGATAAATCTAATATAAAACCTATTTAGTGAGGACATTCTGCATAAAGCATCCTATGTGCTTAACTATCTTTTAACAAGGCATTAATAAAATCACAGTAGCATCTAATAAGATTTCTAATTCCTTAAGGGTACAGACCATGGCTAACCTTTAATGAATCTAATTTAGTGAAAGCATTTAGTTCCCCTCTTGGTAGGAATAACCAGTACAATATTCCTAGCCCTGCAAGATGCATCTATATAGGTTGTATTTATTGAAGGTTTGGGAATCAAACTGGTTAATGGACCTGTACATGCTCAGTAAAGACTGGTTTCTTGGGCTACAAACAGAACCCAAGGGTATCAGAGAATGATGGGGGGGGGGGGGCTTCAGGAACATGGCGCTATTTTATACTGCAGAATGAGTTCCCATTTACAATTACAAGTGGCATGAAGAACATGCCTTCAGAGCAGAGCATGATACCAAGACACTACAGTTCTATAAAACCTGTTCCCCAAAGAACCAGAGCTCTGAACACACAGCACTGCCAGGGGGGCCTGTGTCAGATGATGAGCCACTGCAGACAAAATCCATTTTAAAAAACCCACACCTTTTCCTCCACGGTGTAAGAAATCTCTGGCTAACCATTACAAATATAAGACAGAGCGGTAATACTCACAAACTGTGGGGACCGTAAATCTTGCTGACTTTCCAGAGTTCCAAAACTGGAGAGAACCATCTGATCAAAGTTTTCCAATGCTAAAAACAAACAAACACAGAAATAAATGAAGCATAACGTTTCATTGGCTCACTTACTTTTTTGCTTGTAAATCAGCAGCACTGGCTTACCAACAACTACATTTAGCATTTGTGGCACACTTATAGGTTTACATCATTTATCAGGGAAACTCAAAATCTTCAGCAGCTGCTTCATCTATTGGACCATGCCATGCTGGGAGGATATTTTGCATAGGGTAGACCTACCACAGAAAATCTTGTTAACTTCTATATAGGACACAGCACTACATGTTATAACACTAGCTAAAAAACACTTTTGTCTACCGATGTTCTTTTTCTACTATGTCTCAGAGAACTAATGTGAAGTCATTCTGGAGGAGCAATTTTGTTTTAAAATCTGCTAAATAGCACCATTTGGTAGAAATATACTGGAAGACAAAATTTTCTATAAGATAAATTAAGAAAATAAAAAACAAAATTAATTTTAGTAATGTGACCTATTGAAAGTATATGTTCAGATTATCACTTGAGTATGTATTCAATATAAAAATTATTAGCGGACTATTTTACTTTTCTTTGGTACTAAGTCTTAGAACTCCAATGTGCATGTTAGACTCACAATACATCGCAATTTGGACTAACCACATTTCAAAAGCTCAGTAGCCATGTGTGAGTGGCTGCTATAGTGGATAGCTCAGTGTTAAGGTGGATGGAGGGACCAAACCCAGGCGAGCCATTGCGTAAGATACTACTCTCATCAACAAGTTCCTGACGTGCATAAAAGGTTTTTTCCAGATTAAAAGATAGGGAGAGAACAAAACAACCATTTGCAGGGTGCTTTTGCCAATGGAAAGTCCAGGTTGTCACCTGTGCTTTTATTTTTGATCCTCACCTGAGGATATTTTTACATTTATCTTCAGACAGAGTATGTGTGTGGGGGTGGGTGGGGGGAAGAGAAACATCAAAGTGAGAGAGACACATTGATTGGTTGCCACCTGCACAGCCCCAGTGGGGATGAACGCAACCGAGGTATGTGCCCTTGGCCGTAACTGAACCGGGACTCTTCGGTCTAAAGGCTGACTGCTCTAACCACTGAGCAAAACAGGCCAGCGCTGTCACCTGTGGTTTGATTGGCTATAAATTGGAGGTTCCCACCACCTTCTCGTTTTGATTGGCTATAAATTGGAGGTTCCCACCACCTTCTCCCCTAGAGGGGTTCACAGAGTCATAAAAACATTTACTCACATTTATCAGTTCATTATAAAGTGTATGAAGGAACTCACAACATGACGTGCATGTAGATTTCTTTGAGCTAAAGGCAATTGAGACCCGGAGGGCTCAAGAGAAACTTTTATCTCTCCCTTAAAGAATTTAAATTGCACCCAGCTGGTGTGGCTCTGTGGTTGAGCATCATCTCATGAACCAAGAGTATGCTGGTTCAACTCCTGGTCAGAGCACATGTCCAGGTTGTGGGTTCAACCCCCAGAGGGGGGAACGCAGGAGACAGCCAATCGATGTTTCCATTTCTTCCTCTCTCTCAAATCAATAAAGAAAAAAAAAATTTTAATTGTGGGCCTTGCCCCTAATAAGAGCTATCACCAGAAATAAATCATTATGGTCTATCTTTGTGGCCGGGTAAATATCTAATCGCTGAACACCTGCTCTTCTCATAACGCCATGAACGCCTCCTCCCCCTGATGCTCCAAGCCCCATCCTATTCCTTGGCTCAATATGACAAGTCCTGTGGGACTGAGCCCTTCACTATGGATCTGATGCTCTCTTCACATCATGTTGGAATAGAGTCAACCTTGTTATACTTATACCTTAGGTTACCTTTCTATCTTTGAACCTCTCATGTGTGGGGGGTTCCGGTATGCACAAACTTACATTTGTTCTTTTCCTATGATTCTGTTTAATACTGATTTGATTATTAGACAAACCAAAAAAACCTTTGTATAGTGCAAGAAAAATTATTCCTCCCCAACAAGGTATTATCAGGACACAGACAAAGCCAGATGAAGAGGCACCTGGCACTATGTGGGCAGAGGGGCAAAGTTGCCTCGGCCTCTCCAGCGCACCACTCCCCGCATCTCCCCATGCTGGCCAGCCTGACGCTCTCCGAACTCTGTCCTTGGGTTTTTATGGAAGCTTCATCACATGAGCATGACTGATTGTCACCAGACACTGGCAAATGATTTAACCTCACCCAGGTCGGCGGGGTGGGGTGGGAGTGGGGGGCTGTAAGTTTCAACCCTCTAATCACCTGGTGGATTCTTCTGGCAACCAGTCCCCAGATTTGGTTACCTAGGACAGCGGTTCTCAACCTGTCGATCGTGACCCCTTTGGGGGTCGAACGACCCTTTCACAGGGGTCGCCTAAGACCATCGAAAAACACATACAGTGATACCTCGGTTCTCGAACATAATTCGTTCCAGGAGGACGGTCGAGAACCAAATTGTTCGAGAACCGAAGCAATGAAACTCAATAGGAAATAATGGAAACTGGATTAATTCGTTCCAAGCCCCAGAAAATGCCTATTTACTGGCCTAATTTGTATATAATATGTAGAAAAACATAAGTCTCAACAAGAAATAAAAGTGTACAGTATGTCTAAGGGTTAAATTCAGTGTAAAGCGTGACTCTCTCCACAAAGCGTGACTCTCTCTCTGCACTCACACTGAGGACACAAGCAAGGCGCGCTGGGCCGAATGAACGCCATTCGGCTCAACTCGGCTCATCTCGGAAGTTCGAGTTCCAAATATTTGTTCGGATTCCAAGACAAAAGTTTCTCGAATCTCCTGGTCGAATACTGATTTGGTCGAAAGTCAAGGCCTTCGAGAACCGAGGTATCACTGTATTTCTTGTTGAGACTTATGTTTTTCTACATATTATATACAAATTAGGCCAGTAAATAGGCATTTTCTGGGGCTTGGAACGAATTAATCCAGTTTCCATTATTTCCCATTGGGTTTCATTGCTTCGGTTCTCGAACAATTTGGTTCTCGACCGTCCTCCTGGAACGAATTATGTTCGAGAACCGAGGTATCACTGTATTTCCAATGGTCTTAGGAACTGAGACACCGCTCCTCTATCCGTCTCCAGGCGGGTCCGCCCACATGCAGATGCGCCCACATACAACATGAGGAGCTGTATTAAAGGGTTGGGGCATTAGGAAGGTTGAGAACCACTGACCTAGGGGCTTTCCAAAAGTCACTTCATTAACATAAAAGGCACATTTCACTCTTATCCCTGAGGAAACGCCTAGGGTTTTAGCTCTATATTTCTCATTATAAATCCCAATACCAAAACAGTCATTAATGATATGTGTCACCTAGCTGGATCCTAACAGGGACAGACCAGCTGTGATGAACATGTTTACCCAAACCAGGAAGACTGAGCATAGAATAGCATTAACTTACATTAAGAAATTACTTTTAATTTTATGACATATATTATTTTGGCTTTGTAGTGACTTTATTTTTAATTCAAACTAATTTAGAAAAAGCCCATTAAAAGGTTTGTAAAGAAAAAGGCTGGGTTCCTATGAACCCAGAAAAATTCCCTCCAGTGGTCCAAAAGGAAACTGGACATCTACAGGATAGATTCACAAGAACAACAAAATCAAAATACCAGCCAACAGCTCAGCGACCAAATTCTTAGGTTTGGCACAGCACTAAGAAACCCCCCAATACCTGGCTTAGATTTTAGGTTCACTCGGAGTCTTGTCCACTCAACTCAGACAACTGACAACACAAACAAGTGATTCTAACTCTATCGAAAAACTGAGTTCATCACAGGATCCGTACATGTGAACCAAAGCAGAAACAGGAAACAGATGAGGTGAACCAAAGCCGGAACTGAGGGGTGGGCCTCTGAGAACTCCAGGGGGGCGACCGGTCGCTGCAGCCTGCCACACCTAGAATGTAAGAGCTGGTCATTCCAACCCCAGAGCAACAGCTGTCCAAGATAACTGCATTCTTGCAGCTCACCCTTCAAACTTGCTAACGTGTTTATACCAGTCAGTAGCTGTGAAGGTATGTTTAAATTGGTATTTTGCAGCTTGGTTTGCATTACAAATAAAAGACCTAACCAGTTTATAGCACTTAGATATTGAAAAGAATTTTATCTGTGGTGTTTATGATACTTTTTCTTTTTATTTTGGCAGAACTAGCAAGTCAACGAAACAATAGTACAATACTGCAGATAATTTCTTATTTTCTTATCATATTTTTATCTTTATTGTTGTGCTACAGATTTCCTCCTTTTAAAAAAATATTATAAATCTGATGGAGTGACCTGACTTTTGCATTTTATCTTTATATCATTTTTTAGATTCCAAATTTATCTATTATGTATCTGGAGTCAGTAGATGGGACAAAGCTGCCATTTTTTGTTTTTTAATGACAGGACAAGCTTAAAAATGTATACATTTTGCCTAAAGACAGAGTCGAGAAACAAGATGTATTACCCAGATAATTTATCAAATTAAATGCATAGATGCAGCTTGAAAGGATTTGTGAGAGAAAGTATAAAACTATTTATAGTGTTGGTTTTCTGCTGGTAATGGGAACTAATACCCTCACTGCTTAATGTCAACACAAAAGAGAAACTGTAAATTTGAGTGAATAAAAACAGAAACAGCTTTACTGAAACAGCATCTAGGTAGAAAAAAGCTGCAGCTGTTGCTCTCATGACCTAATATAGTACTGAGAAGCAAATGATTTATGAAGCTAATATGATAATTATACTTCCACTACTGATGGGCTCCAGTTACTGTTGGATATTCTTGATTCTGGTAATCTAATACAGCTGAAAAGTCCCTTTCTCGGCAGAAATAAACTAGTCAAAATCAAGGTGACACTTTTAGGGCTTTTTATTAAAATAGGGATAGAATCAAGGGGGTGGATCCCCCAACATTTTTCAAAATTTATTTTTGTTACAGATGTTTCTCCTTTTTTCCCCCTACACACCCTCCTCCCCATCCTGCCCCCCGATCCCCAGCACTGTTGTCTATGTCCATTGGTTATGCATACATGCATATAAGTTCTTTGGTTTCTTTCTTCATATAAATCATTTTTTTTAAAATGTAATGTTTTGACATGTACTTTTAGTATTGTCACAGTGCCTTGCTTTATACAATAGAGGTATCACCTTGAATGGCACTGTGATTAGTTCCTTTAACTTGGGCACCTGGAATATAAAAACGTATTCGGGTCCTCTATGTTACCTGCTCATCAAAAAGCTGACTAGAGAACTGAAAATGAGTTCCTCTAACATGATGATAAAGTCCTTGGTATTGACATGTCAATGGAATTTTGTACGGATGCATAATGAAAGCACAATTCAAAGTCAGGTTTGACAAATATGCAGTGTTTATATCAGAAAGTGGCCAATTGAACAAAGCCATTATCTGTAATTTTGTAACAAAGACAATTTATTACCTATTAGAAAACACAAAGTGACCTCTCAGGAAATTCACAGGTAAAAACCGAAGTGCCAGATAAGTAGTGCAATAAAAGTAATCAGAATTACACATCTACACGTCATCTCTCTTACAACACCAGCATGGAGGTAGCTGGTCCGCCTGACGTGCTTATTACGGTAGTTCCTTGCCACTGAAATGAGCAGAAATGTATGAGACCGCAGGTAAGAAAAGACTGGGGCCTGGTGCTAAGGGCACTGGGCGTGGATTGAGGGCACTGACTGGGTTCAAGTCTTGATTTTGCAACTTAGCTGTGTGATCGTAGGCAATAATTTATTCTTAGTTTACTTATCTGAAGCTGATAATAAAATTCCTCTCCTTGGTTATCTGACAGTTGTGTAAAGGATACGAATGACAATTCAAAAGCATGTTGTAAAAACATAAAGCACTATATAAATATAAATTAAGTTCATGTACACAGACCCAGAGATATGAAAAAATGTAAATAAACATTTCCTGAGTGTGTTTTTTTGTGCTGGGCACTTTCAAATGTCTGATCGTACCTAATCCTGTTTGTATCCTTGTTTTCACAAATGATGAAAATTCCAGGTGATTAGTTGCCTGAAGTCAAACACTAGAACTGACACAATAGAAATCTGAATCTATTCAATTCCAAAATTTTTTGAACAGTTTGTCTCTTGAGCTGCTGTGAATAATTCCAAGGGGCTTCCAATGCTAAATCTAAGTTGATAAAGAATTCAGATAGTATTGTAAATATAAGTAAAAAACAAAAACAAATAACAGACCAACATATCTTGAAAAACAAATAATGATAGAACAAAGCAGTGAAATTTATTGATATAAAGGTCACAATTAGAAGAACTAATGGAAAAGTTCCACAAAATAAATAAATGGTTATAATATTCTGGCAAATGGCTAAAAACATTCCTGTGCCAAGAGTATGAGCTATATGATATGAGCACAAATACCAAGATGAAGAAAGTATAGAAACTATCCTCAGGAATTCAATGGTCTAGTGAGTGTACAACTAAGGAAATGTCAAGGAATGGCCCATAACCTTGGGAATGAGGATGTGTTTACATATCCGGACTGGACAGGATGTCTAACAGTCCTGTACCTGAAACTCTCCTCTCCCATGTGACTAGAAGTCCCTAAAAAGTGGTCTCAGAATACATATAATGTTTGACTTGAATGCCAACACCCCCCAATCACTATTCTTAAAGCAACCATACACTTGAGCCACCATTTCCCATCATCCCACACTTTCTAGCCATTCTGTAGGTCTGCCTAGTCTCACACCCACATCACTTCCAGCTGAGTCTACCCCTCAGGCCTCACGTCATACTGTGGTAGTCATATTTGGTTCCCAGCTTCCAGGATCTCCTTCTGTGGCCCCAGTTTAACAGGATCTACAGTATTTTGGTGACAAGTGGGGGGAAATATCTATCTCCCATATTACAGAGAGATTGTAAACCTGCAGATTACAGACCCTAATATATTAAATGAGATACTAACTAAATTCTGAAATGGGTCAGAGTCATTATTAATGAAAATAAAGTTAATAATGAAACATAAAACAAAAAGACAGAAGACTTTCCTTCAAGGCTAAGATGGCTGTATTTTACCACATAGAGCAGTGGACTTGAATTATAAGACCTCTACACAGTGTAACCCTGTAGCTTCAGGTACATTACTTAACCCTAAGTCTCAGTTTCCTCGTCAACAAAATGTAGATTACAATACCTACATCGGAAGGTCATTGTGGAGAATACATCAATAAAATGCATATTATAATACCTACATCAGAAGGTCATTGTGGAGAATACATTAATGAAATGCATATTATAATACCTACATCAGAAGGTCACTGTGGAGAATACATTAATAAAATGCATATTATAATACCCATATCAGAAGGTCATTGTGGAGAATAAATTGTGGACACATATATAAAAGTAACTTGAACACTGCTAAGCACTATATAAATATTGGCTATTATTACTTTTTCACTTCAATCTTAAATAAATGTCAACATCCTTGACATTGTTAGGCATCAATTTTTGTTACTTTTTACCTTGACTATCCCTGCCATTCACTTCCTTTTGAACAATAAAACAAATTAGAACATAGAAAAAGATAACATTGATTCAGCAAATATTTTTGAATGACCTCAATGTCCTAAGCACTTTTGGCTACTACTTTCAATAAAAAGGAATGCTAATCAGGAACTGTTTTCTCTTTTCTAAATTTGGATGGATCAATATGACTCCCGCTTGTTACTGGCAGATAAACTAAATGACAGTAATATTTAAATGAAAAAAAAAAAAGAGGCATTGTCCTCTAATCATTTCTGGAATGCAAATTCCAAGTTCAAGGTTGATGGTTTCCATTAGAGTTCTCTGTTTTTCCCATCTTGAGAAAGACAAAAGTGCTCTTTGTCACTCTTGAAAGTTAATAGTGCTCTTCAGTTCCTCAGAATGCAATTTAATTACCTACATAATAATGAGAGTTTTTATATTTCCAGAAACCTATTGCATTGGGCCACACTGAGATAATGTCCACACACAAAGCAGGCTAATAATATAGTGTCCCTTCATGATTATATCTTCAAATATTTGGACAATATTTACAAAAAAGAGGGGCTCAGCCTCTCCTCCACTCTGCCCTCTGCTCCAGCAACACATCAGACAGACAGACACGGGCACCTACACAAGTACAAAAGACTCCACCACAGAACGCAAGGGGACAGAGCAGTTCCGGGAGTCCCCTGGGCACCTCACCTTCTCAACCCCCCCCCCCCCATAAGTGAGTACTCTAAGGATTTCTTCCAACCACAAGAAACACTACCACCCGGAGAAGATCTCTGGTGACATTTAGCATTATTTCAGCTCCTCTTACACACTGCCTTTCCCTCTTCCCACAGCCTTCTCCCTTCCTCAAAGTCAGCTCTAAAAATGTGTCTAGAGGTTGAACTTGTCTCCTTTGGAAGAGCTGGGAACCATCATCACATGATTCATTCTCACATACCAGCGACAGTAGCTAATGCCTTTATGGAAAAGCCCGATGAGTATCACAAACCTATATGTTCCAACTGAATTTATTAGGTTCCTTTATGATTTTTTAAAAACTTCTTTGTTGTGGTATCACATTAAACATAAAATTTGTCATTTTAACCATTTTTACATGTACAATTCGGTGGCATTAGTTCCATCATGATGTTGTGCAACCGTCACCACTACTTCCAAATTTTTTTGGATCACCTCAGAGACTCTGTAACCCATTAAACAGTAACTCCCTATTTTCCCCTCCCCCAAGTCACTACTTTCCGTCTGTATGAATTTGTCTATTCTAGATATTTCATATAAATAGAATCATATAATATTGGTCTCTCACTTTTGGCTTATTTCACGTAGCATAATGATGTCAAGATTCAATGATGTAGCATACATCATTCCTTATGACTGAACAATATTCTGTTGTATGCATATACCACATTTTGTTTATCCTTTCATCTGCTCATGGACAGTTTGCTTGTTTTCACCTTTTGGTTACCGTGAATAACACTGCAATGAACAATGGCATACAAATATCTGTTTGGGTCCCAGTTTTCAATTCTTTGGAGTATAAACCTAGGAGTAGAATTGCTGAGTCATACAGTAATTTTATGTTTAGTTTTTTTGAGGAACCACCAGATTATGTTCCACAGTAGATGCACCATTTTACATTCCCATCAGCAATGTATGAGGATTCCAATTTCTCAACATCCTTGTTTACTGACACCTGTTATTTTCTGATTTTTTTTTTAAATTCTAGCAATTCTAATAGGTATGAAGAGGTGTTTTGGTTTTGATTTGCATTTCTCTAATGACAAATGATGTAAAGCATTGTTGCATGACCATTTGGGTATCTTCTTGGAAAAGTGTCTACTCAAATTCTTTGCCCATTTTTCAACCTGGATGTCTTTTTGTTGAGTTGTAGTTCTTTATATATTCTGGGTACTAAAGACTTATAGATATATTATTTCCAAATATCTTCCCACTCTGTTAATTGTCTTTTAATTTTCTTGAGACTGTCCTTGATGAACAAAAGCTTTTAATTTTGATAAAGTCCAATTTATCCCTTGTTGTTGCTCATGCTTTTGGTGTTATTTCTAAGAATCATTGCCAAATTAGGGTCATAAAGATTTACCCCTAAGTTTTCTTCTAAGAGTTTTATGGTGTCACCTCTTATATTTAGGTTGTTGATCCATTTTGAGTTAATTTTTATATATAGTGTGAGGCAGAGGTCCAACTTCACTCTAATTTTTAGCATATGGGAATCCAGTTGTCACAGCACCACTTGTTAAAAGGCTCTTATTCCCTCACTGAATGTCGTTGACACCCTTTCAAAAATCAATTGGCCATAGATATGTTGATTCACTCCTAGACTCTCAATTCTATTCTGTTGGTCTTATGTTTATCTTTATGCCAGTACTACACTGTTTTAATTACTGTGGTTTTATAAAAGTTTTGAAATCAGG
This sequence comes from Molossus molossus, assembly GCF_014108415.1. Lineage (NCBI taxonomy): Eukaryota > Metazoa > Chordata > Mammalia > Chiroptera > Molossidae > Molossus > Molossus molossus. The sequence goes on along the minus strand of NW_023425345.1, from coordinate 47,295,427 downwards.
AAATGTGAGTCCTCTGACTTTGTTCATCTTTTTCAGATCTGTTTTGGCTACTCAGGGCCCCTTGCAGTTCCACATGAATCTGAGTCAGCTTTTCCATTTCTGCGATCTTTACTATTTTAATAAACAGTTTTTATTTAGATTTATTAACATTAACAATAACCAATCATATAATTAAAGAGTGATTTTATTTCATTTAACTAATTTGGTGTTGCTTTTTAAAAGCTTGGCTAAGACAGTTGATGTTCTATTAAGGACAAATGGTTTTAATTATAAAAATATGTTCCAACAACATGTTGGAAAGCTATCACTAACACTTCACAGTCCAACTGGTTCAGATCTCCTAAGACCCTCAGGGTTCCCAATTGAATACCACCCCAAATTTGCAGTTGGCTATGGCTCAGCTGAAAGTTGGTTCTAGTCACTGACCTGTCAGTTCCCAGATTATAGTGATTACACATGTCCTGGGGATGAACGAAGACACCGCTCTTAAATTTCTATTGTCTTTAAATGCAAGCACATGTGAGTCAAAACTCCATGCTTAACTATCAGAGCAGGCCTGATTTCAAAATCAGTTTTTGAAGCCTAGGAGGGATGAGAACACAGAAATGCAAGGGGAAAGAAAAACCTGTAAGTCCACATTCCCTTATCCAACACCTTTGATGCCAGAACTTTTGTGTTTCAGAATTCAGAATATTTCATAATTCAATAAGAAAGAACATTGAGAGGCTTCTGGGTCAAGATGATGGAGTAGGTAAACACTGCCCTTGCCTCCTCCCACGACCGCTTCAAAATTACAACTAAATGACAGAATAACCGTCATTGAGGCCCTGGCCAGTTTGGCTCAGCGGTTAGAGCGTCTGCCTGCGGTCTGGAGAGACCCGGGTTCGGTTCCCGCTAAGGGCACGTACTTCGGTTGCAGTTTGTCCCTGGCCCTGGTTGGTCGTGTGGGTGGCAGCCACTCGATGTGTCCCTTTCGCATCGATGTTTCCCTCTCTCTCTCTCCCTCCCACTCTGTCTGTACAAAAATAAATAAATAACCGTCATTGAGAACTGCCTGAAGTGTAGCTGAGCAGAACTCCTGTAGCTAAGGACATACAGAAGAAGCCACATTGAGACTGGGGGGTGGGGGGGCATAAAATGGGCTGGTGCCACACACATAGCAAGTGAAAAATCAGGAGGGATATCTTGACTGTGGAGGTCCCCCTTAAGAATAAGGTCCCAGCCCCACACCAGGTACCCAAGTACAGAGTTCCAGTGTCAGAGAAGACAAGAACTACTGGCTTGAAAACCAGCAGGAAGAATGGCTAAGAGTGAGGGCTGCTGGAGTCTCAGGTGTCCTCTTAAAGGGCCCACATGGACTTATTTACTGATGGACTCACTTGCTCTGAGCTCCAGCACTGGGGTAGCAGCTCAAAAAGTGCCAGGGGCATACTGGGAGGAACGCAATTGTCTGGCTTCAAGGCAAGGACAGGAGGGGCAGCTTTCTCCCAGAAGGAAGTGCTAACAAAAGCCGTGGACTCTTGCTGAGCCCTCTCCCTGAAGGCCCATGTCTGAGTTTCCATCAACCTGGCTAACATCGTTAGCCTGTCCAAGTAATTCCCTGAGACCCTACCCCACTCAACTTGCTGGCCCACCCAAGCCCTCTCCAGGTGCCTTTCCATACGAACGACCTATCTTGGCTTATGCTGGGGACTCTTCTAAAATATCTCCAAGGTTCACAAACCTTAAACAAGCAGCATCTGACCTTGGCATGCCTGTACCTCTTGCTAAGCAGCCCCCACTCCAGGACTAGCATTAGCCAGCCTCAGTTTTCAGTTCAGCCTCTCCCAGGCACTTCCAGCACAAGTGGCAACCATCTGCAGATCATTTTGTAGCTCATACCAGGTGGCCCCAGGCAGGCACGGCAGCAGCTGACCTTAGCCTGCATCTCCCTGGAGACCCCAGAACCAACACACCCTGTGGGCAGCTCCAGACCCCAGAGTACCACTTAACTACCTCCACAAATGACACACACAAAGGGCAGATTAGGGAGGAACCAGAGACCACTAAAGTGCATCTTGATATAAATGATCAGTCCCTATACAAGAGCTCCTCCACTGTAGTTATGGCCAGTCTTTACAACCAATCAACCTGAGGGTCAATCCCTCCAAATAGCAATCAAGGCTCAATTACAACAGGAAGGCACACAAAACCCACACAATAGACACAGAGAGCACCCAGATCAGATGACAAGGTAGACTGCATCACTGGGCCCTATAGGACACCTAATACATGAGGCCATTCCACCAAGACTGGGAGATATAACAGCTCTACTTAATATATAGAAACACACAAAAGAAGTCAGTCAAAATGGGGAGACAAAGAAGCATGCCCCAAATGAAAGAATAGGAGAACTCTCCAGGGAAAAAAATAATTAGAATATAGGCAAGCAATCTATCACATACAGAGTTCAAAACAATGGTTAAAGGATGCTCAAGGAACTTAGTGAGAACTTTAACAGCATAAAAAAGGACATAGAAACTATTAAAGAACCAGTCGGAAATAAAGAATACAATAACTGAAATGAAGGAATACATTAGAGGGAATCAACAGATTAGATAAAGCAGAGGATCAAATCTGCAATTTGGAAGACAAGGTAGTAGAGAAGATGCAATTAGAACAGCAAAAAGAAAAAAGCATTTAGAAAATGAGGATAGTTTAAGGAGCTGCTGGGGCAACACACATCAAGCATGCCAACATTCACATCATAGGGGTACCAGAAGGAGAAGAGAGAGAGCGCCAGGAATTGAAAATCTATTTGAAGAAATGATGACTGAATACTTCCCTAACCTGATGAAGGAAATAGACAGAGAAGCCCAGAAAGCACAGAGAATCCCAAATAAGATGAATCCAAAGAGGCCCACACCAACATACATAATAATTAAAATGCCAAAGGTTAAAGACAAAGAGAGAATCTTAAAAAAACAGCAAGAGAAAAGCAGTTAGTTATCTATAAGGAAGCTTTCATAAGGCCAGAGGGATTGGCACAAAATATTTAAAGTGATGAAAAGCAAGGACCTATAACCATAATTACTCTACCCAGAAAAACTATCACTTAGAATCAAAGGACAAAGAACTTCCCAGACAAGAAAAACCTAAAGGAGTTTATCACCACCAAACTAGTATTACATGAAATGTTAAAGGGTCTTCTTTAAGTAGAAGAAGAAAAGATAAAAAATATAAATAATCAAATAGCAATAACTACAAATACATCAATAATTATTTTAAATTCAAATGGACTAAATGCTCCAATCAAAAGCCATACGGTGACTGAAAGGCTAACAGAATAAGACCCTTCCTTACACATGCTGTCTGCAAGATACTCACTTTAGTTCAAAAGACACACACACAGACCAAAAATAAAAGGAGAAAAGACATTTTATAAAAACAAAAACAAGCTTGGCTAGAATGTCTCAGTTAGTTGATCATTGTCCTGAGTGCTGAAAGTTGGCCAGTTTGATTCCTGGTTAGAGTACATATCTGGGTTGCAGGTTCGATCCTTGGTTGGGGCATGTACAGGGGGCAACTGATCAATGTTTCTCTCACTTTCTCACTCTCTCCCACTTCTTCTCTCTAAAAAATCAATAAAACATATCCTCAGGTGAGGATCAAAATAAAAAAAAAAAAAAAATAGGTGGGGTAGCAATACTTATACCAAACAAAATAGTCTTTAAAACAAAGGCTATAACAAGAGACAAATAGAGACCCAGCAATTCCACTTCTGGGTAGTTATCTGAAGAAACCCAAAATGCTAATTCAAAAAGATACACACATCCATATATTCCTTGCAGCATTATATACAATAGCCAAGATATGGAAGCAACCAAAGTGCCCTTTAATAGATGAGTGGATAAAGAAGTACATATAAACAATAGAATATGACTCAGCCATTTAAAAAAATGAAATCTTGCTAGCTGCAACAATATGGATGGACCTAGAGGGTACTGTGCTGAGTAAAACAAGTTAGACAGAGAAAGACAAATGCTAGGTGATTTCACTTATATGTGGAACCTAAAAAAAAATAAAATAATAAAATAAAATAACAACAAACAAACAAACAAAACAAAAAACAAACTCAAAAATAGAGAATATTTTGACAGTTGCCAGATGGGAGGGGGATTGAGGGATGGGTGGAAAAGGTGAAGGGATTAAGAAATACAAATTGGGCTCTGGCTGGTTTGGCTCAGCGGTAAGAGCATTGGCCCCCGGACCAATGAGTCATGGGTTCGATTCTGGCCAAGGGCATGTACCCAGGTTGTGGTTCATCCCTGGCCCTGGTTGGGTCGTGCAGGAGACAACCAGTCACGTGTCCCTTTCAAATCGATGTTTCTCTCTCTCTCCCTTTCTTTCCCTCTCCTTCCCACCCTATTTGAAGATAAATAGAAAAAAAAAAAAAAAAAGTACAATTTGGTAGTTACAAAATAGTCATGGGGATGTAAAGGACAGCATAGAAAATATAGTCAATAATATTATAATAACTATGTATGATGTCATATGGGTGCTAGGTTTATTGGGTAATCACTAAGTTATATAAATGTGTAATCACTATGTTGTATACCTGAAACAAATATAATATTGTATGTCAACTGTAATTGAAAAATAAAAAATTATTTAAAAAGGAAAAAATTCTTACATGTATATGTCACATATTACTATGCATCCCTAGTAGGATCTGGGACAGCACCCCTTACTCAAACATCTTCCTATTTTGCAGTATAAAATATGAACAGTCACTCTAAGTGGAATAAATTAAAAAAGTCTCATGATGTTTGAGGTCAGGTTTTTCCATCAAATGAGTACAGATTTGTCAGGTTCTATCACCAAATAATGATCAGAAACTGTTGTTTTCCAGCAGTTTTTGAATTTTTGAATTTTAAGTAAGGAACTGTGAAACAGTAACTAAGAATATATTCAGCACACAATAGCAGAATGCAAAACCCTATTATAGCAGCTTGTTACATACACAGAAATAAAAGGCTTGCAACTGCCTTAGAATGAAAGACTAAGAAGGAAGAATCCCCCATAGGTTGTCATTCTTCTCATCATCTCACAAGTAGAGTGTTTATGAAATTTATTTCCCCTAGTAATCAGCTACAAATCAACTCTAACCCAGAAAGTGAACCCTAGATTTGCCTAAAAGGAATAAAGAAATTGATATACTGTTTTTAGTTATCAAAGTGTCTGAAAACAGTTAATATTGTCTAATTAGCAGTAGTGCAGGGAACACACACAGGTGTCACCAGTGTCAGGCGGTATGAGCTTTCTGGGTGGCAACTTGGCAAATGTAGCACAATCATTACTATTAGTCATATTCTTTGATCTTATAAATTTTATTTCTAGGAAATGAAAATACTTGCTTGCTTAAATGTAGCTATGTGGACGTATATAATGCAATTATTTAAAAACCATTTTGTAGAAGAATATTTATGACATGGAAAATTCTAATAATATATTTCAATGAGAAAAAGTAGATTAGAAAACTGTACTCAAAAGAAGGAAAAGGAGGACCTTGAACAAATATTTGCACACTCATGTTCATAGCAACATTATTCACAATAGCCGAAAGATGGGAGCAATCCAAGTTTCCATCAATTAATGGATGGATAAACAAAATGTACAATAGAGTATTATTTAGCCTTAAAAAGGAAATTCTGACACATGATACAACACAGATGAATCCTGAGGGCATTATGCTGAGTGAAGCACATAAACCAGTTTCAAAAGGACACGTTTTGCATGATTCCACTGATACGAGGTTCTTACAGTAGTCAAATTCAGAGAGACAGAAAGTAGAATGCCGTTGCCAGGGGTTGGGAAGGGAAGAATGGAGAGCTGTTGTTGAATCGTGCAGAGTTTCAGTTCAGCAAGATAAACAAGTTCAGGAGATGGATGGGGGTGATGGTTGCACAATATTGAGAGTGTTCTTAATGCTATTGAATGGTACTCTATCCCAAGTCTTCCCCCTTTTGATAAATTCCAAATCCACCAAATTAATCAGACCAAAACTCCTGGAGTCATCCCTAACTCCTTCCCCTCACACACTGACACTCAATAAATCCAGTCAGCTCAATTTTCACAATCTGCCCAGGAACCAGGCATAGACTTCTCAGCACTCCACAGGGCTTGGGTAATAACTAGCACCCAACACTAATATGTTAAGAGGGCTTATCAAATCCTTGTGCCTGTTTTATATCTCAGTTCTTTTCCTATATGGACCCATTTCATCCTCACAACAGCCCTATATGGTAAAGATACATTTTCTTGTTAGTTTTACATCACCAGTGAAGAGGCAGGGAGAAGTCAAGTACTTTGCCCAAGCACCCACAGATAAAACTGGAATTTGAATCCAGGAGCCCATAGGCTGGCCATGCTTGTAACCATGATACAGCACTGCTTCTTGGTCTAGGCAGCTCGCTCTCTTGCTATCTGTTCAACATCCCTGCCTCGAGAGAGGTGGTCCCGGAAATCCCAACTTTGCCTCAGAACAGTCACTCTTCTCTGTCACCTTGCTCTGCTGTACTTTTCTTTAGCACATAGTTAATAATTACTTGTTATATATTCTTTGAGTTCCATGAGGGCAGAGATTGCACCTTGTTTGCAATAGAATCCCAAGCACCTAGAATGGTCCTGGCCCTTGTTAGGCACTCCATAGTACCTGCTGGAAGAATCATCTTTCCCTAGGGCTGGCTGCTGGAGTCGGGCACACCAGGATTCAAACCCCAGACCCACCACTTCCTAACTGTGTGACCTCGGGCAGCTTCTTCTGCCTTTGCTGTCTCAGTGTCTGCACCTGAAGATCAGCACTTCCCCTTGGGGCTGTTTTGAAGATGCAATGAGTGGTGGCATATGAAGTGTTTAGCATAGAACCTGCACAGAGTAAACACTAGATGAACATTAGCTCAAGTATTACATAATTACACGGAAAAATGTTATGTTTGAACCTTCCTAAAGTGCTTTTTATTTATTTAAAGGGATATATGGTATATAGCCTTTGGAGTATGTCAATAAAGATGCTAATGGCAGTTTATTAAATGTTCAGTAACAAAGAAATGATGAAAGTGCATATAAATTCAGTCTAAAAACTAAGAAAACTCAAGAAACATGTAAATCCCATTTTATGTATTTTCTACTATATAAAACACACCCTTTCCTTAAATTTTGAATGTAGGGTCACATTTTGTTAAGCCACCAATTAAGTAACAAACTGACATGACAAAAATTCCTTCTCAATAAATCCATTTTAGTAGTTGAGGATATTACTTTAGGCTAAATAGCATTAAATGCCTGTATTCAACCACCGCCCATTCTGCAGGCTCTACGCAGCAGAAAAACAATGAAATGAGAGTCAAGTGCAACCCTGGAAAGTCTCCTCTTCCTTCAACAGCCCAATAGCCTCAGGAAAGTGTTCAGAAGTGGGGCTTCCAGATCCAACCCGTTACTCCTTTCTGCTGAAAAGTGGCCAGGGTGACGGCCATCCTAACTGCTGCAGACACATGGACTGTGCTGTGAATGGGTGGCTGTTTGAGGGAAACTTGGACCTGGCTGGGGAGGGAGGAGCTACAGCATTCTAGAAGCATCTGACTCCGTGCCACCGGTTGCTGGTATTTCTACAAGATTGCAACCCTCGAGACAAGCTCTCTCTAGAAGGTCCCAGGGGATGTAAATGATTCTCATGGTCTTCTGATCACAGCATTTCTCAGCTGTGAATATAATAGAAGGTTTGAACCCTGCTGTTTGCTCCACACACACAAAAATAAGCAATTCCCTGTGTCTCTTCTTTCATTACACTTTGATTCTGTAACTTGAAATTCTAGCTCCCTTGCCAGCTGGTAAGGACTCGCTGCTCCTCTAGGTGGGGGCAGGGAACAGGCCGATCCAAATGGGAACCTTCCATCCCAATCTGGGAGCTCTTTATTTAATGGATTGGAAGGCCATTTCTTTTAGAATCCCATCAGGGACTTTAATTATGCGATTGTCCTCTAGCTGGCCAGATTCGGCTAAGGTTCAGGAGCTTCTACTCTAGTAAACACCACAAAGTATAGCTCTTTAATTAAAAATTTTAAAGATAAACCGGAATATAGCCAAATCACCTGAGAGATGCAAGGCATTTACGTTTTCTCAAAATATGCATTTAATATGCTAATTACAAAAATAAAAATACAAATGACACTTAAATCAGATTGCCTCTCCCTAGGCAGAGTGTAATGACCCTGAAGCTTGTTCAAGGATCAAATGTCTTAAACTCCAGGTTCTTTGTGAGGTCATCTCATGCCAGCTTTTGTCCTTGTCCTTCCTGTCCATGTACCACGTTTATATAAGCAGCAGACTTTCTTACATAACCTAATATCTATCATTTATTTAGCATGCAATACAAGCTAAGCAATATAGTGGGTCTTAGAGATGTAAAAATGGCCACTAAGGTGTTTACTTGTGAAGGTTTTAGGCAAATAAACACACAGTGGCCATGGAGGGGAAATAGGTTCCTGGCTGCCCAGGGCTGAAGAGCTGAAAGAGTCCTGAGCCATGCACAAGAGGAACCAGGAGACCTTCTAAGAGGCTGCTCTGGTAAGAAAATGCAGGCTGGAACTCACACAGCGGTTGTAATAGCGGGGATGAACAGAATTAGGAGGAGGCCAGTGGTATGAAGGCCTTAGAATCAACAGGCTTCGCAGACTGACTGGAGAGGAAGGTAAGCGATACCTAGACTTGGAGTCTTGTCTGACCGGGGCAACTGGGTTCACTGAACAAGAAGGGCCTTCCAAATCTTCAACTCGTCCTCCACCAATTTCAGTAGGAAATCTTAACCTTCTAATATGTAGAGGAAGTAGGGAACTAGATGCCTCCTATGGAAACATCATTAAGTTCTATAGCTGAACCAACCAAACAACATTCACTTGTTCATTCAACCAACAAGTATTTGCTGAGCGCCTGCCATGTGCTAGCACTGAGGACCCTGCCCCGTGTCATCCTCTCCAACCCCTCAGCCTAAAGGCTCCACCCATGCGTTGGCTTCTGTTCCCACTGTTCTTCTCACTATAAAACATTTAGCACTTTTTCCTGTGACTTCAACCTATTTTTTTACTTTATTTGTCCCTTATTGACATTTTTCATGCTGAAAGTTCTTTCATTAAAAAAAAAAAAGAAAAAGAAAAGAAATAGGCCTTTTCTTTGGGCACTGTAGCAGTAACAAAATGTCAAATGTACTTGCCCTTTGACCCCACAATTCTACTTTTGGAACTTGTCCCACAGAAAGTCCTGTACACATTTGAAAGTAACGTACAAGTAAATATGCACAAGCACGTTCAGGGTAGCACGATGTGAGAGAGCAAACATGTCTAATTAAAACTCAAATGGCCCTGGCCAGGTGGCTCGGTTGGTTGGGCATCATCCCATGCACCAAAAGGTTGCTGGTTCAATTCCTGGTCAGGGCACATGCCTGGGGTGCAGGCTCAATCCCCAGTAGCGGGCAGGCAGGAGGCAGCAATTCATGTTTTGCTCTCACACTGATGTTTCTTTCCCTCTCCCTTCCTCTCTCTCTAAAAAATATCAATAAAAATTAAAAAACAAAACAAAAACAACCCTCAAATATCCAGAGAATATACTATATAGCAAAATAGAATACATTTGCTTATATAGTGTGATATCTGAAATATACATATCAAAATACAAGCTTTAACAGACTGCTGGGCAATAACCCAATATTGTAAAATGAATGTGTGAGTGTGTGTGCATGCGGTAGCATGGGCACAGAAAAACCTCACATGATTAAGTGGTTACATATGAGGAAATAAAATTATAAAGACCATCCTCAGTCATATTTTTTTAATGTTTAAAACTTTTACGAGTACAAACTGCTTTGATAATCAGAATAAAACAACAAAGATAAGAAGCTATCATAAAAAGGAAAAATGATAACCTTATCAGTCTTGCCCACGGCATAGTCCAAAGTCTTACCGCTGCTGTCACAGGGCTCTAGGTGAGCAGCACCTCTCCAATGGAATTCAGCCTCTACCCCTAACACCCAGCTCTGGCTGAGGGCACCCGTGACTGGTATGCCATTAGATCTATGTCCACTTCACATTTCTGCCTTATTTGATATTTCAACAATCTCTGACACAGCTGACCGATACTTCTTTTGAAGACTCTCTTCTCCTGTTTTCCTTCTCTTAGAGGCTCTTCCATTTCTCTGGTTCCCTCTGTTGGTGCCTCCTCCCTCACTAGACCTTTACTTCTGAAGATATTCAGGGCTCTGCCCGGAGCCCGTTCCTCTGTAACCTGTCCCATGGCATCTGTTAACACTCTTAGGCTAAGGGTTCCAAATGCATCGCTCTATTTCAGACGCCTCTTCTGCACTCCAGATCCACACATTCACACATGCCTATGTGACTCCTCTACTTGGGAACCTCCCAGACATCTCAGACTCACAGTGTTCACATGGCTTATGTTCATCCACACACACCCGCCCCCCCCCCCCCACTCTTTCTCTATTTCTTGTCTTAGTAAATGGTACCACCACCTATTCCGCTGGTCAAGCCAGAAACCTGGGTGTCATCTTGGATTCTCTTCATTTGCTCTTCCCACAGCCAAACATTCTCCATTGTTGGTGCTAAACTATTTCTTCATTCTGCCTTCCTCTCTCTGTCTTACGCTGCCTAGCCCTCAGCAGCCCTGTTCTGGACTACATACAGCATTAATCTACTAACTGATAACCTCTCAGTAGCTTTCATCTCCTCCCAATCCTTTCTCCCTTCAGCAGCCAAAGTGACCTTTGAAAATGAAATTCTGACCCAGTAATTTTCTGCTTTAAACTCTTTAGTGGCTCCCCATTAGGAGGCTACTTTCAAATAACATATGTGTTTTTTCTGTAATGAGAAGAAATTAGAACAGTAATTTTTTAAGGAATCAGATTAAAAAGAGACTGCAAGCATCATGACAGCAGAGGCTGTGTCTATTTAGTCTGCTGTAGAACCCCAGTGCCTAGCCAAGGTCTCTGCACAGCTGATCCTAAGAAATACTGAATGAATGAATGAATGAATGAATGGGAGAGACACAGCAGAACCTAGTGTGGCCATAGGGTTGAGGAAAGTGTACTTTTGCTTGTTGTGCCTTGTTTTGCAAAATGAAATATGCATTCAAATTGTATATTACATATTCATACACACAAATGTTAATGGAAAAGAGTGAAAAAAAAATACATAGGAGGAATCATTGATAAAGAAGGCATAGGTAGAGGGGTTAACCCTAATTACAAAAGCAAAAATGAGCATAAACAAACATTTATATATGCATTACACACACACACACACACACACACACACACACACACACTTTTTTTTTTTTGAGGGAAGGAGAGAAAAGAAGTCAGGGCAGTACCCCTGAAGGTTTCCACTTCCTCTCTGGTTTCAGAAGCAAGGTGGCGTAAGAACGAGGAGAAAGGACAGAGTGGAGATGTGAGGAAATCAGAGAGAGTCTGAAATCGTTTCTGTGACTGAGAGCATTAGCGAGGTATGTCGGGTTCAGTTTCTGTTCTGCTAATTTTTTTCCTGAGCTCTGCAAATGCTCAGGACTCAGATTTTCTTTTTGGCCTCCTGTCCTTAAGACGATAGTTCCCAGTGAGTATGAGAATCAAGTGTATCATAAGCTGGGCAACTCTGACAAAGTGATTCCCACTCCCCACCCCATGGAGACTGTTTCAGCAATCGGGGGCGGGGTGACTAACATACAACTCAGTGTGTGAAGCTCTGCCCTGAGGAACTTCAGCTGGGTGGCTGCACAAGGCCACTGGCTTCGTAGACTACATTCTCCTCAGTCATTATACTAACCACGACTGAGCACACTGGGCTAGTGATCAAACCCACCAGCCAAAACCGCAGTGACATGCAACGTACACCCTGTTTCTCCATGCGGCTGGGACACAGTGACGGGCCGGGGAGAGAACTGTATCTACTCACACATGGCTTGAATGGGAGGGACATTTCCTGATGGTGCGCTACGAGGACGGCCACCCCTGCCAGAGGACGTAAGGAGGAAAAAGATAGACTTCATTGCCTGTTATCTCTCCTGTCTCTCTGGTTCAAAACTAACATTTTATCTAGCTATTGAGGATACAAATAAATCCAGGTAGGCTTTGGAACTGAACTATTAACAGCTGAAAATAGCCCAGAAGAAAAAAGTTCAGAATTTTTAACCTTTTAATTGTTTCATGTTCATGGAATATTTGGGACTTGCCAGATGTCCGAGTTACAGAGACTGACTGACATATACAAGGAGAACCTTATGTTCTGCTTCAGCTGGTGCTACAACTCTCCTTCCTAATCTGGAGTTCAATTACATGTGCATATCTTAATTTCTTGGAAATAAAATCAATCTGGGAATAAAGAGCCTTTAAAATCATCGTTTTCAATTCCTTGGTCTTGTAGATGGGGAAACAATGACAAGAGAATGCCCATATTGATTTGTAGCAAATCTGGAAAGAGAACCCAAGTGTCCTAACTCCCAGCCCAGGGAACTTTCCACCATGCCCCACCCCACTGTAGGTAAGACAAGAACTGAAGTAGGGGGAACAGAGATTCTCAGCTTACACGGAAATCCGTTTCACACACGTGATCAAATGCCTCGTAAACAATACATAAAAACTCATGTCTAGAGAAACTTTTACTAGATGAAGTACTGAACACATGCATTTGGTTCCGGTCCCTCCTCAAATACTACTAGAACATCAACTGACAAAGACAAAGAACAGAGAATGCAATTTTGGATGATGGAGAGCAGACAGACAAGTGGCAACTGGTTTAGCAGACTGGGGAAAGCTTGGTCTAAAACTAGGACCACCTAGAAGCAATTTCATTTAAATTATAAAACCCCCAAAAGGCTGAGGGACTGCCAGCACCAGGTTCCTCCGGAAGGGGGGTGAACATGGGATGGAGAATTGGCTGAATGAAGTCTGTTTAAGTAGTCAGACCCCAGAATCTCTCCCTCACTCCTTATGGACAAGTGATAACCTCCAAAGCTTCAGGCCCCACCTAGAAGACTGGAGATATATTCTCTGAAAAGAGTAAAGAAAGGATCTTTGGACTGGAGAATTCCATACTTCAGAGAGATTACCCAAAGACTAGTGCTGAGTGTTGAGACCCCGGCCTTCTGCTTAGCTTTCTGACTAGTCAAATATTTTTCTGGGGAATCTGATCAGCTATAAGAAACAAACAAACAAACAAACAAAAACAAAAACAAAAAATAAACCACCTAAAAATACTAACATCAGGATTTCCTAAACAAAACAGCCAGATACCCTAGAGTGAAGCCCATAACTGCCAAGACCTATCCACTATTCTAAGAACTTCCAGGCATCTTTTTAGATAGCTACTCTAAAACAGGCTGGAGGAGCAAGACTTGACAATATTAAGGAAACCATCTAACAGAGAAACAGCAAATCAACTTAGAGAAGAGAAAACAATCACAGAAAGAAGAAATTTAAAGAAACAAAAATAAAAATAGCATCTTCAGAGATCTGAGAAAAGCATATCTATGAATCCATGAAATAAAGACAAGATGTTGCGAGAGAGAGATTGAGATTCAGAGAATAAAAAAGAGCTTTTAGAATAAAATGATGGCAGATTAAAAATTCAATATAAGATACAATTTAGGAAATGTCTAAGAAAGTTGAACAAAAAGACAGAGATATGAAACAGGAAAGATGGAGAGTTTAGGGGCCAATTCAGGATATCTAATATCAAAATAATACAGTGTCCATTATCAAAGAAAATGGAAGGGCAGTAACTGTTAAGGATATAGTTCTCAGAACTGAATGTTATTCCCGCCCCCCCAGAACTGCAGGACACTGTTTCTGTTTAAAGGAAGGACAGAGGTGGGGCTGGGGAGGATGGAGAACAGGGTTTCCACAGTGAAAAGGCCAAGGAAGTTGCCAGCATGTTCAATGCAAACAGACCTACACCAAGGTATGTCATGGAATTTCCAGAGAAAAATAGTTTCATACAATGGGTTTCAAGTCAGAATGACAGAAAGTTTGCCAGAGCAACTCTGGGAGGCAGAGACTTTGAAGTTGTGAGAACAGATGACTTCTACCTTAGAATTATAAACGTTATCAAAGTCATCAATTCAAAACCAGAGTGAACAATACAGGAGAGGAAAACAGAGTCCTCAGGAGAGGGGAGAAGGGGAAGCCCTAGCTTTTGAGGGGGGCCCGAGAGAGCAACCTAGACAGAGAGAAGACCAGAAGGCTCTGGGAGAAATTTCCCAAAGTAAGATGAACTGGATAGAGTCTCCATATAGTTGACTATACTGACAGGAGATTTACAAGTGGGGTTGAGCCTGAGGTTGAATATTTATAAGCACATCAAACATTAAGAGAAAAAGAATTAACATCTGCTGAGTAGTCTTAACAGGGACTGTAATCAACTATGTTAGGAGCTAGTCTGTGGAAAGTTCTACACAGTGATAATAAAGTAAATACTGTATACTGCTCTCACCAAAGTTACAACACAATTACAATGGGGGAAGGAGGGTTGGGAAAGTTGGCGTGAGAAGCGGAGAGGGGCAGGGGTAGATGAAAGCAAGCTAAACACTCGCTTTTTCATCAACAGATAATTCCTAAAACTACAAAGTAGGTAGGTAAGTATGTGGATTAAAAATACAGAAGGAATTACTAATAGCATCCGTTGAAGTAGAACACACTTGCCTCTGGTGAACAGAAAATGGAAGGGGAGATGCTGCTGTTTTTTTTTATAGCAAATTTCATAGCATTATTTAATTTTCTTGTTATGTAAACCTTACTAACTAAACTTTGAAAACATAAAAACTTAACCTTTTCCCTATTTAAAGAAATGGAGGCATGGACTCATGTCAACCATGTCACACATGACACAGAAGCGCAAGCATCAGTGTTCTGGCCAGCAGTGCGCTGGATGCCGGGGACCCACAGTCACAGGGAAAGGCCCTTTCCAAGGAACTTATATTCTACAGTAAAAACTAAACGTAAGTGCCTTTGAAATAACTGACGCTGCTTAGTGGCTAACAAGGACATAGATAGCTGCCATGACAGAGCATTCGGGTGGGAAGGACTCTGGGCACTGTGGTCAGAGGAGTCTCCCTGAAGGGTGACATTTAAGTTGAGACCTGAAGGATGAGAAGGGGTTGGTCATGCAGGGCTAAAGAAGGAACATTCAAGGAAGTGGGGAAAGCAAGCCAATGATTCTGCAGCAGAAAATATCTTGGTGTGCTCAAGGATATGCCCAAAAGAGGTCAGTGCCCCTGGCCGGGTAACTCAGTTGGTTAGAGTGTTGACCTGATACACCAAGATTGTGGGTTTGATCCTCATCGGAGCACATAAAAGAATCATCCAACGAATGTGTAGATAAGTGGAACAACAAAACAGATGATTCTCTCCCTCTCCCTCTCCCACTCCCTCTCCCTCTCCCTCTCCCTCTCCCTCTCCCTCTCCCTCTCCCTCTCCCTCTCCCTCTCCCTCTCCCTCTTCCTCTCACTTTCTCCCTCTGGCGCTATCTAAAATCAGTTTAAAAAGGGGGGGTGGCCAGTGTGATTGAAAGGTAGTGGAGAGAGGAGAGGCTGGGACAGAGAGAGGCTGCGGGGGAGGCACCGACAGGCGAGCAGCGTGCGGCCTCGCAGCCTGACCGAGCGCTGCTGTGCGACAGCAGAGGCAACAGACCAGCTATTAGACACTGCTGGGGTGCAGGCAACAACGGTGGCCTAACACATATGTATTTGAACATATACATTTAATCTTCACCCAAGGATATGTTCTCATTGATTTTAGAGGGAGAGGGGGAGGGAGAACAAGCAAAACATCCATGTGAGACAGAAACATTCATCGGTTGTCTCCCGGTGCACCCTGACCAGGAATCGAACCTGCAACCTTTTTGGTGTATGAGTTGATGCTCCAACCAACTGAGCTACACCAGCCAGAGCCAAAATGTATTTTGAAGGTAGAACTAAAAGTGCTGGGAAGGGTGGCCAATGAAGGAGAAGCTAAGGAAGTCACCCAGGTTTCTGACACTGGAAATTGGGAGGATGGTGGTACCACTGCCTGAGAAAGCAAAGATGGGAAAGGCTGCTTCGGGCAGATGGGATATAGAAGCAAACCAAGAGTTCGCCTTGGGGATTAAGGTGTACAAATCACCAGTTATAAAAACAGTCATGGGGATGTACAGTACGGCATCAGGTATATGGCCAGTGATATAATAATTATGTATGGTGTCAGACGGGTACTAGACGTATCAGGGTGATCACTTCATAAGTTATATAAATGTCTAATTACTATGTTGTACAGCTGCAACTGATATAATATTGTATGTCAACTGTAGTTGAAAATTTTTTTATATAATTTATTTTTTTACAGAGTTCTTCCTTGGGCATGAGACATCCAAAGAGATGTCAAGGAGGCAGTCAAACGCAGGGTCTGGAGCTCAGAAGAGGTCAGCATTGTACATGTACACTGGGGAGCCATCAGCTTCATTACTGGTATTTAAAGCCCTGGGAATAGATGAGTGTGTAGAGAGAAGAGGGCCTAAGCCATACCCCGAGAATTCACCACATTTTGAGGTCCAAAAAAGTACGAAATGCTGGAAAAGGATCAAGGAATGCCTAGTTGGGGAGGGGGAAGCCAAGTTAGGAAATTTCAAATGTAATTGCAAACTGTTCTTATAGCTACCCAGAAACCAGGAAGACAGGACAGGAATGCATCTATTGGAAGCAGCAGCACATAGATCTTGAGTGACCCTGAGAAATTTCACAAGGGTGTTGGGAAAAGACACCAAATTGTAACAGAGAAAAGAGTAATTGAGTAACAAATGGCTATAGTACATCCAGATAACATTTTAGAAATTCTGCCTTAAAAGTGGACAATGAAATTGGGTGAGAGACAGAGAGGCATATTATGGTCCAGGAGGGTGCGTGGTTCTTTAATTTTTAACGTTAAGGTACCAGAGCATTAATTCACTTACACCTTCAGTTGTTCAACAAATACTTATTGAGCACCAGAACAATGTCCTTATGGAGCTGACGATCTAACAGGGGACAGAAGCAATAAACAAACACATATACTAATTTCAAGTGGAGATGTATGCTTTGAGGTCAAATAAAGTACGTGAAGGGGCCAGAGAACCAGTGACATTTCAGAGAGGTGAGTCCGGGAAGCCCGCGCTGAAAGGGTGGCATCTGAAGGAGAATGGAGTGAAGTGCAGGAGCAAGAATCCAAGACAGGAAGGAGCTGGGAGGTGGAGGGGAGGAGGATGGCAGGTCAAGGGACAGTGAGCAGCCAGTGCGGCAGGAGCATCTCGAGAGACGGGCAGAGAGGGAAGAGATAGGGACAGAAAGGTAGCAGGGGCCTTACAGTGCATGGCTAAGCGTTTGGACTTCATACTGATTGTAGAGAAGCCACTGAGAGCAGTATAAAGTGTCAAGCAGAAGAATCGCTGTGGCCGTTGTGTGAACGCAGACCATGGGGCACACAAGCGCAGACAGGGAGATGGCCTAGGAATGCACTGCAGAAGTTGCAGAAAGACTTGGGGGTGGCCTGGCCCTGGATTTAGGCGTGGGGCGGGAGATTAGGAGTGCTTGGATTGAGGACAGAGGCTAATGGATCGAACATGAGGTGTGAGAGAAAGGCAGGAATCAAGGATGGCATCAGGTCTTTGGACCTGAGATGAGGCACCATGGAGGGAGTGTAGGTTTAGAAAACAAATCAAGAAGTTGGGTTTGGACATGTTACTTTTGAGATGTCTATGAGACAATCAAGTGGAGAGGTAAAACAGGCATCTGAAAAGCAAGGGAGAAATGTGGATGCCATCAACACACATGGTATTTAAGGCCTTGTAAAGGAATGAGATCGCCTCAGGAATGAGTTGAGATGGGGAAGTGGTCGGAGAACAAAGCCCTTAGCTCTCCACAAAGTTTAGAGGCCAGGAACAGAAGGAAGAAGGATCCAGCAGGGGAGACTGAGAAAAAAACAAGTGAGTTGTAAGCAGAATCAGGACGGAGTAGCATCACGGATGCCAAGTGAAGAAAGAATTTCAGGAAGGAGGGAATGGTCAACCGTGCCCCATGCTGCTCAGACAGACTTGAGCTCTATGAGGAAGTGCCAAGGGTCGCCGTGCTCATGAGATAACATTCGTTACTCATAAGTGTACTCAGATTACTCAGTAATCTGAAAAAGTAACCCTCGGTTCATCTAGAACACCAACACTCTGTTTCCATGAATGCTTTACTGCGTGGCAAACCCTCCTGCAGGACTCTCCCAGGGGTAATCCAGAAAAGCCCTGTGTCCGCGAAACAGAGACAGCCCCAAATGGGCAGGCTCAAGACATGGGAGCAGGCCATTGCTCACAGCACAGAATCAGAGGGGGTAGGCAGAACTGTTTCACAGGTTACTACATTTTTCTACCTCACAGTCTGTGAGAGGAAAATTAATACAACACTTCCATCTTATACAGACACCAAAGAATAGCTGCAGTTTCTGGAACTTCTGATTATTCATTGTTTAACCCCTTTTTCTTCTATCATTCTTTGTTCATGTTGCAGTATCTGACTTAAAAAAAATCATATTTACTGGGGTTTAACTTATATACAGTGAAAGTTTACCCATTTTAAGTGATGTGTTTTGACAAATATGTACCATCTGAGCTCCACCACAGTGAAGATAGAGTATTTCCATCAACCCCAAAAGTTCCCTCTTGCCTCTGTGTGGTCAAACTCCTCTCCCCACTTCCCATCCTTGACAATGATCTGATTTCTGCCTCTACAGTTTTGCCCTTTTAGAATCATATAAATGGAATCAAATAGAATGCAGCTTTTGTATCTGGCTTGTTTTAGTTAGTTAGCATAATGCTTCTGAGATTTATCCATGGTGTTGCCTGGGTCAGGAATTTGTACCTCTTTGCTGCTGAATAGTATTCGATAGCATGGATGTACCACCGTTTATCCGTTCGCCAGTTGATGAATATTGGAGTTGTTTCCAGGTTTTAGCTATTATGAAGAAAACCTTTATAAACTTTTGCTAAAAGATCTTAGATGAACACAGGTTTTCACTTCTCTTGGGTCAATACCTGTGAGTAGAATCACTGGGCCATGGGTGCATCTAGCCTTTGTCCACTAAGACTAGGTAAACATTTACTGAGCACTAACTTTGCCTCACACAATATTCTAAGCTCTTTGTATGCTTTGGGTTATTTGATTCTTAAAATGACAACCAAGTTATTATTCTTCCCATCGTACTAAAAAGGAACTAAGGCACAAAGAGATCAGGTCACTTACCCAAGATCACACAGCTAGTAGTGGGTAGCAGTCAGGATTCTCAAACCCAGAAACTGCAAACATTTTGCTTGGCTGCCTCTCCCAAGTCAAATGCATGGTGTCTGAGAGACAGAGCACAGAATTGTACCGGGTGCTCTACGTCTTTGGGCTATTGCTGACTATTCCTTTCCTCCCCTTTAAAGCATGACTGACTACACTGGGAATCTGAGGACCATTTTAGTAATGAAGTGTCATTTTTAAAGTCAGAACCTCATAGGATATTATAAGAAAATGCTTTTAACTGTTTAACAGAAGCTTATAAATGTTAACTCACTGGTGTCAAATGACAACTCTAAGGGAAGCAAGAGTCAGCCCTCTTCTATCAGCATGGTACGTAGTCACAGTTAACAATCTCTTCTGGAGATCTTGCTATTCTCATGACATAGAGGACATGTTTGGTAAAAAATATAAGGATTCTGGAATCAGACAAATCTGCATTCAAATTCTGGCTCTGCTCCCTACTGGACAGGTACATATAAACATCCTCGCATGTTAAAATGCAAGGTAGTCATGAAGATTCCATGGCACAACATGGTGAAACCACTGACCACTGTGCCTTCTGTAGTTAATAAGCCCTCCTCCCTCCTTCTCCTCTTCAATGCACTGCTGAGGCTCCGAAATTAGTATAATAGAGGTAGATTACTTAGCAAAAACTTTCGTTGATTTGTTAGTGTTTCCTCCAAATAGAAGCAAAGAAAAAATTGGAAGAAGGTGGTTCTTTAAAATTTCATATTTTATCTTTTCAAAAAGTCACTAAAACTTTTCACGTTATTCAAGAACATAATCAGCTTTGTTGTTGTCATATACCTGTAACAGGTTTTTTTTTTTCCTTTTTTTTTTATCCTCACCCGAGGACATTTTTTTTCCAATGTTTGTTCAGATAGAGTGGGAGGGAGAGAGAAGAGAGAGAAACATCAACATGAAAGGGATATATCGAGTGGCTGCCACCTGCACGACCAACCAGGGCCGGGTACAAACTGCAACCGAGGTACGCGCCCTTAGCGGGAACCAAACCCGGGTCTCTCTGGACCGCAGGCCAATGCTCTCACCATTGAGCCAAACCAGCCAGGGCATGTAACAAATTTTTAAAAGAAGTGTATACACCGTTCACCCCTTACTCTCAACACCCCATCCCCACACACCTCTGGCAATCAGCAATTTGTTCTTTGTATCTGTAAGCAAGGTTTGTTGTTGTTTAGATTCCAAATATAAGAGGCATCATACAATATTTGTCTTTCCCTGACTTATTTCACTTAACATAATGCCCTCGAGGTCCATCCATGTTGTTGCAAATGGCAAGATTTCATTCTTTTGTATTGCTGAGCATTATTCCATTATATATATTCTTTATCCATTCATCCATCAATGGACACTTAGGTGTTTTTCATACCTTTGCTATTGTAAATAATGCAGCAATGAACATGGGGATGCATATATTTTTTCTAGTTAGTGTTTTCACTTTCTTCAGTAAATATCCAGAAGTGGAATTGCTGGCTCATATGGAACTTCTATTTTTAATTTTCTGAGGCAACTCCACACTGTTTTCCATAGAGGCTGCACCAACTTACAATCCCACCAAGAGTGCACAAGGGTTCACTTTTCTCCACATTTGTGCCAATTCTTGTTATGTCTTGTCTTTTTGATAATAGCCATTCTATCAATTGTGAGGTGACAGCTCATTGTGGTTCCGATTTGCATTTTCCTGATGATTAGTGATGTTGAGCATCTTTTCATGTACCTGTTGGCCACCTGTATGTCTTCTATGGAAAAGTGTCTATTCAGATTTTTAATCGCATTTTTTTTCTTTTGCTTTTGAGTTTTATGAGTTCTTTACATATTTTGGAGATGAGTCTCTTATCAGATACATGATTCGTGAATATTTTCTCCCATTCAGTAGGTTGTCTTTTCATTTTGTTGGTGATTTCCTTTGCTGTGCAGATGCTGTGTAGTATGATGCAGTCCCACATGTTTATTTTTGCTTTTGCTTTTGGTGTCAGATTTTAAAAATCATCACCAAGAACTCTATCAAGGAGCTTACCAACTGTTTTCTTCTAGGAATTTTACAATTTCAGTTCTTATGTTCAAAGTTATTGTAATATAAACCTGTTGTGCACATACCTTCAGCTGAATGACTTAGCTTTCTCCTGAAAATGTAAAGACTATTTGTTGTAGGAAAATTTCCCCTGATAAGTAGTGGCTTTATTTATATGCTGCCACCTTGCCACTTGCCTGGGGCAAAGGCTCCCAGTTGTAAAGCATGAACCTGCAACGTCTCAGTAAGACTTCATAATGCTCTCACACACGCTGGGCACCATTCTCTCCTGTCTGCAACATCTTACTGTCTACCTACAACACTGCCCAGTTTGCAGTCTTGGCTCCAAGAACTTTTAACTCTGAATTCTCCAAACAAAATAACAGCAACTCCCTGTGAGCCCTGTGTGGAGCCTACTGGCACCCTGTAAAGTGAAGAGATACCGGCTACAATCTACTTCCTGAGACAAACTCTGTTACAGTTACAAGAGTAACCATAAATACTGCACATCCAAAAAATATTTTTCAAATAAAAATAAGACCCTGGCCAAGCAGAAGCTTAAGGAAACTGGGATGACAGATTAATAGTTTTTAAAAATCTAATGAAAAGACTTTCACATATTAATCCAGAGAAGCCAAAGGATTTAATTCATCTATGCTAATGAAATGTGGCCGCTCAGAGTTATATCTGCAATATGCTAAAGGAAATAATTTAGTTCTTAACATATATTTTCATGAAATAACATTATATTTTTTCAAAGTTTTATATACTTATTTAAATTTTGTTTTTTTTCAGAGAGAGAGAGAGTAGAAGGTAGGGAGGGAGGGAGACAGAGAGAGACATCGGCGTGATAGAGACACACTGGTTGCCTCCTGCATGATCCTGACAGGGGCCAGGGATCGAACCTGCAACCCAGGTATGTGCCCTTGACAGGAATCAAACCCACGACCCTTTGGTCTGTGGGCCGACGCTCTAAGCGCTGAGCCAAACCAGCCAGGGCTTCTTCAGACAATGTTTTATCCTAAGGTAATACCATATGCTCCCTTTTGTTATGATGTACACACCTGTATGTTACTCAAACAATCTTGGTTGTTGTAAGTACCGTGAGCAACTCATAAAGTCACTGAACACTTCTTTTCATTATTTTGTCATCCAAACCCCCTTGATAGACATCTTTTTTGCCAAAAAGCCCTCTCCTGGAAGGCAGGTAGGAAGTCCTCGTGGATGAGACCTTGACCCACAGTACATTGGGCTGATGACAGGTAAAAAGTAACTTCTGCTTTCAGAAGCTAGTTTAATGGAATGGATTTTTTAAATTTTATTTTAGCAATCCACATGGACTAATTGATGACTAAAAAGTTAGGGAACTTCATCGGGCCAGTGTGGCTCAGCGATTGAGTGTCGACCCTGCACCAAGAGGTCGTTGGTTTGATTCCCGGTCAGGGCACATGCCCAGGTTGTGGGCCTGATTCCCAGTGGGGGGCATGCAGGACGCGGCCAATCGATGTTCTCTCTCATCGATGTTTTTATCTCTGTCTCCCTCTCACTTCCTCTCTCTCTAAAATCAATAATGAAAAAAAATTTAAAAAAAAAGTTAGGGGACTTCAATACAACAAACAGTATCTGGGACTCAGTGACATGCCAGCAAGTTCCAAAAAGGACAAGATACAGGCTCTGTGCTCCTGGAGATGACCATGGAGGGGAAAGATAAATAGGGGTGCTGTTCCAACATAGAAAGGGCATCTTACCGCGACCGGATGGGAGGGTGTGAGTTCTCAGAAAAGGCCTGCTGGAGGCAGGAACATCACCTGAAGGATGAGGAGGCATTAATAAATACAAAGAGGCAAGACGGGCAGCAGAAAAACCAGCGAGGCATCCGACCGGAATCCCAGACCTGCCTCCACAACAACCTGAGCAAGCTGTCCGACCCTTTTTGCTCTTTTTCCCTACCTATGATATAGGATGGTTAGATTCTGTCAGTGACCTTATCTCTTGCTGTGCATAAGAATCATCTAGGGGCTTTCTGAAAACACTAGCTTCCTCCCCCAGAAATGTGGTTTCAATTGGTAGGGCATCGGTGTGATGACCTCTTAAGTCCCAGACAGCTTAGGTCCATGTTCTCAGCCCACAGTGCACAATAACATCCTCTGCGGAGCTTTCAAAATCCCCAGTGCAGGCTGCATTCCAGACAAGGAAACGAAATCTCTGGGTGGGACCCAGGCATCAGTGTTATTTAAAGTTCCCAGGCTGATCCAAGGTGCAGCCAAGGCTGAGGAGCACTCTCCTAGGCCCTCTTGGGAACTTCGGTTTCCTCTTATGGCCACTGATGGAAGATGAAAAAAGGAAGCAAAGGAGAGCTCTTAAGTTCTCTCTCTCATTCTTATCTTAAATTAAGAGTTTGTGTTTTTTAACCAACTGAAAAGACTTTAACATATTAATCCAGAGAAGTCAAAGGATTTAATTCAACTATGCTAAGGAAATGTGACTGCTTAGAGATGTATATGCAACATGGTAAAGGGAATGATTGAGTCCTTAACACAATGTTTGTGAACTCAATGCCAAGCGCCACTGATGCATTTTAGATAGGCTCGTACCACACAGGAGGGTGGACTTTGGACATGTGCATAATTCACGGTGGTGAATGACAGGTAGAAAATACCCATTCCAAATGCTTTCAGTTCCAAATTTAAAATTCAATGGAACACATCTATAAACTGACTCCATAGTGCGTTCTCTGCAATACTCAGTCAGAATTTGATTTGCATGGTTGACTGTAATATGAACATTATGTTCCCTACCCCCAAGGTTACTTAAATCCACTTATTAGGTAATGGTGAACTAAACAAAGAGTAATTAGAAACACTCCAGACTACCTTTTAAATCTGTTGCTAAATTATACTTTTCCTGCACCAAAGCCCATACACAGCACGTCTACAGGCATCATGAAACCAAAGCCTCAGAAATATTTCCATTAATAAGAGCACAAGCTACCCCTGGGCCTCCACGCTGGATCCCACAGGGAAGTAAGGGCTGCTTTAGAAAGGGCTGTTCATTCCTCTTATTCCTCACATCTGGGCAAATAAAGCACTGCCCACATGTGGTTAGATACCCCAAGAGAAAACGAATTCTCTGGGGGTCTGGAAATGAAGAAACACCTCTGACAGACTGCCTCATTTCCTAAAATGAGTCAGAAATGAAAGTAATTCTTCAACAAAGAACATCTGCTTCGTGGCACAGCTTGTAAAACAATGCCAGATGATACCTGTGGCTAGGCGGTCGGCCTGGGGAAGGAGGGGGCCCGGAGCACAGGGCTGGGACCTCGGCGCTGCACTTCATCTCAGACAGTGAGCACCGGGCATCCCGGTCTCAGCTGTAAATCTTGATTAGCAGTAAGACTGCTCACATTCCATTAGAAAGCTGGCCCTTCTCCAAAGGGTGGATGCAGCCAGAAAGGGTTCATGTGCTGCCATAGGCATGGAAACAGCAATTCTTAGAAGAAAAACTGTTTTACTTAACTGAAAATAGTCTATGCCTGTTAATGATGCGAAATGACCTTTCTTCCTGAGGAGGAAGGGCTGCTGCACAGAGATGAGCTAATGCCTCCAAAGGAAGCCAGGGAGGAGAGGTATGACGTACGGTCAGGCACGGGAAGGTAAGCAAGACCGAAACACCTTTCATAACACCTCTGGTAAGGACGATCAACAGAAAGGGGAAAACAAAGCTGTCTTCCCCCAAGTGGGTGGGGGGGCTAGTTCCTGTTGTTAGGTGGCTTGTCACTATTCTTTCCATCATGGATTTTTAAAAGGAATCCAACTCTATCACTTGCAATTGGGGGGGGGAGAAGGAAATGTGGAAACAACCTAAATGCCCATTAATAGATGACCAGTTAAATTAAAATCTGGTACATACACAATGGAATACTATGTTGCCTTTTAAAAGAAGGTCAACCCAGAGGTATCCATACTCTGCAGGACACTGACATGAAAAAAAAAAAAAAATGCACCTGCTGTCTGTACAGCAAACATCCATGTAAACATATTGAAAGAAGTTACCTTAGTGTAGGAAAAAGGGCCAGGAGAGTATTACTTTTCCTTTTATACACTTTAGTACAGTTTGAATGATCTTTTCATGTACTTATATCCTCCCCGTTTTAATAACAGGCATCATGGGGGTAGAAGGCTATTTTTGGCTTCTCCTTTATATTAGTTTCCCTCTATATAATTTAAAACAAAGAATACTATTTTAAATAGATGTTATAGGCTAAATTGTGTCTCCTCAAAATTCGTAAGTTGAGCCTGGCCAGTGTGGCTCAGTGGATTGAGTGTCGTCCCATGTACTGAGAGGTCCCAGTTCAATTCCCAGTCAGGGCACATGCCCAGGTTGTGAGTTCGATCCCTGGTGGGGGGTGTGCAGGAGGCAGCTGATCGATGTTTCTGTCTCTCTCTAAAAAACTCAATAAACACATATTTTAAAAATTCATAAGTTGAAGCCCTATTGCCAGGACCTCAGGATATGACAATATTTGGAGATGGGCCTTTAAAGAGGTAATGAACTAAGATGAAGCTGTTAGCGTGGGCCCTAATGCAATCTGACCAGTGTCCTTATAAGAACATGACATCTGGGCACACGCAAAGATGCAAGGAATGGGCACACACAAGAAAGACCATGTGAGGACACAATAAGAAGGTGGCACTGGCAAGCCAAGGAGAGAGGCGGCGGAAGAAACCAAAGTGCCAACACCGGGACCTCGGACGTAAAGCCCCAAGAACCGTGAGAGAATATATTTCCGCTGTTTAAGCCGCTCAGTCTGTGAGTGTTTTGTGACAGCAACCCTAGCAAACTAACACAACATATAAAAACTATATGGATAAAATTCACCCGACAACGGGGAGAGAGGCACCCATAAATGTCTTCGACGGGTCAGAAACCCACTGTGTCTGCTCCCGTACAGATGGTCTCATTAACAAGTGAGGTCAAACTGGAGCTTGTGCTGTCTCTGCCTACCGCAGGGTCACCTGGTCCGGGCCTGGGCCTGGACTAAAACAGGTTTCCTACTTCCCGATTCAGGACCCTTTCTGCTCACCTATGTATCTTTTATGGTTATTTTAACAAATCCCACAACTCACAGGACTACAGCCCAGGATATTTTATTTATTAGTGTCTTTTTAAGGCTTGGCTTATAGTCAAAAGGCTTTCCTCCTATGCTGATAACTAATGAAAAGGAAGGTGTCACAGTAATATCATTAATTTGATTTAAAAAAATAAAAAAGACTTGGCACCAGGGTTTAAAAATCCAGAAAAACAAATGATATGCCATAGATATGTGCCAACCTAATTTTTTATACCTTAATACATGTGGTCTCATCATACAATATATCAAAAGTATGGTAGTCCAAGGCTAAAATTTTCTTTATAAAATTTTATAGATTTTTTACAAAATTAATGAATCTTCTCTTTCAATATTAGAGTTTCCAGCTCAGTTACATTAATACCCCAACTTAGCCTATGGCGTCTATAACTCAAAACGGGTTAAGATCCAATCACACGCAAAGAAAATGAAAACTGGAAGGTAAATATTTGACAGTCAGCTCAGACTGCATTCTCAGGAAGGCAGACTCATCTTTGCCTTGAATAATCAGAGAAAGTTTCACCAAGGGCAAGAGCTCTAAGCCAATCCTAAACTAGATACATAAAGGAGAAGTAATTTTTAAAAAATATGTAAGACTATTTTAATAGAAATTTTGTACTACCCCTTTTCTTTTTTTACCTTATTTTAACTTCCCCTACAACTTATTTTAAGTTTTTAAAATTAAAAAATATTTTTCAATTACAGTTTATATTTTAATCTTGTATCAATTTCAGATGTACAGCATAGTGGTTATATATTTATGTACTTTACAAAGTGTTCCTCGTAAAAAGTTTTTGTACAGCAAAGGGAACCATCAACAAAATGAAAAGACAACCACTGACTGGGAGAACATATTCGCCAATGATACATCTGATAAGGGGTTAATATCCAAAATTCATAAAGAACTCATATAACTCAACAGCAAAAAAACCCAACCCAATTAAAAAATGGGCAAAGGACCAAAAGAGAAACTTCTCCAAAGAGGACATACAGATGGCCAAGAGACATATTACAAGATCCTCAATGTCAGTAATCATCAGAGAAATGCAAATTAAAACCACAATGAGATATCCCCTCACACCTGTCAGAATGGCTATCATCAATAAATCAACAAACAACAAGTTTTGGTGAGGATGTGGAGAAAAGGGAGCCTCATGCATGGTTGTTGGGAATGCAGACTGGTGCAGCTACTGTGGAAAATAGTATGGGGGTTCCTCAAAGAATTAAAAATGAGCCCTGGCCGGTTTGGCTCAGCAGTTGGAGCGTCGGCCTATGGTCCAGAGAGACCTGGGTTCGGTTCCCGCTAAGGGCACGTACGTCGGTTGCAGTTTGTCCCCAGCCCTGGTTGGTCATGCGGGTGGCAGCCACTCGATGTGTCCCTTTCACGTTGATGTTTTTCTCTTCCTCTCTCTCCCTCCCACTCTATCTGAACAAAAAATGGAAAACTGTCCTTGGGTGAGGATTAAAAAAAAAAAATTGAGGCTGCCTTATGACCCAGCAATTCCAGTTCTGCATACTTATCTTTAGAAACACAAAACACTAATTAAAAAGAATATGTGTGCCCCTGTCCTATGTTCATTGCAGCATTATTTATAATACCCAAGCTAAGAAAGCAACCCAAGTGCCCATCAATAGATGAGTGGATAAAAGACGAGTGGATATATGTACAACGGAACGTTACTCAGCAGGTCTGGGGTGGGGCCAGAGTGGCTCCATTTTTAACGAGCTCCCAGGTGAAGCCAATGCTGCTGGCCTTGGGCAGCACTTTGAGAAGCACAATCAGTGCTTCAGGATGTCAAAGAGGGCAGAGATTAAGGCTGACCCCGCCTTGTTCTTAATATTAACAAAAGAAAGAAAACAATGTGGGCTTCTTCTACATCATTTCATAGGTAGAGGTTTAATATTTTTTTCGTGATAATGAGAACAATTATACTTGGCCAGGAACACCAGGGCAGTGCTTGCAACTCGTTCACCGCAATCTCGCGAACCATAAAGCACGGTTCTTTTTCTTGGGTTCTGCTTTTTTTGTTTTGTTTTGTTTCTAGTCTATTAATTTTATTATGCATGTTTTTGGCTGTAAGTTGCCTCAAACCTTTGCTTGAAAAACCTAAACCAATGAATTGAATTGCAATGTTTTAGTCAGTCATCACTGGTTTCAAAAAATTTGAAGGCTTTTAAACTGAAAATTAAATCCAAGATTTAAAAAAAGAATGAAATCTTACAATTTGCAACAGCATGAATGGACCCAGAGGGTATTATGCTAAGTGAAATAAGTCAGAGAAAGACAAATACCATATGATTTCATTTATAAGTGGAGTCTAAAGAACAATATAAGTGAACAAACAAAACAGAAAGAGACTCATAAATACAGAGATCAGACTGATGGTTACCAGAAAGGAGGGGGTTTGGGTGAAAAAGGTGAAGGGAGTGAGAAGTACAGCGTGGCAGTTACAAAACAGTCATGGGATATAAAGTACAGAATAAGAAATATAGTCAATAACATTGTAATATCTATGTAAAAAGTGATTTACGCCCAGGTCTGTCTTGCCACTAAGCATTAAGTTTTAAAAGTAAGAACTGTAAACCTAAGATTCTAACAGAGTGCCTGGCAAGTAGTATTCATTTGCCAATGCTGGGGCAGGGCAACAGGTTGGAAAATACACAGCATTGATCACCTTAAGGTAGGTATGAACTCCAAGTTCTTGTAAGGAGGCAGTGGGATATAAAGTTAAAGGAAGTGGGCCAACCTGTATATAGCAAAGTTTGGGCTTTATCCCTATGCAGGGTAGAATCTTGAAAGTGTTTCTGTGCCCGGCTGCTGTGGCTCAGTGGCTGAGCATCAACCCATGCACCTAGAGGGTCCTGGTTCGATTCCCAGTCAGGGCACAGGCCCAGGTTGTGGGCTCGATCCCCCATAGGGGGCGTGCAGGATTCAGCCGATCAATGTTTCTCTTTCACATGGATGTTTCTATCTCTCTCCCTTCCTCTCTCTTTAAAAAAATAAATAAATTTAAAAAATCTTTTTTTTTTTTAAAAAAAGGGTTTCTGAAGGAGAATGTGATAAAGAACATGAATGGGACCAGCTGTGGTGTGCAGAATGGACAGAGGTGATAGGAATGACAAGAATCAATCAATCAAGGGTCATCAGGAGGTTAATTGGGTGATCAGTTGAGAAAAACCTCAGCTTCCTAATCTGAAAAATGGGTATCACCCTAACCTATTTAATAGGGCTGTTAAGCATACTAAATGATCTGTCAACAAGCACTTAACAAAAATATAACTGTTGTTATGACAGCCAGAGTATGTCTCTCTAGGCTTTCCTCAGGCCCCTTAGCATGGGTAAGCCTCGGAATCTTCCTCTGAACAGAGAGTGTGTGATATTCAAAGATCTCCTCCTGCTCTGATAATAGACCAGGAGTTCCTGTTTAGATAATACAAATAATTTGTTTTTTAAATTTCTTGGAAGCGAAGTGTGCTGTATTTATTCCTTAGATCTCCAAAAGTTAATTCTTCGATCCAGTAGACAGGAGGAACAGATGCCGGAAATGATCTTTAAAACTGAGATACTCCAAAATCAATTTTTAAGTTGCTTTTCTATAAAAATATCTAGGTTAATGCCAATCAGTTCTGAAACACTACATTAATGGACTCAGCTATAAATTTAAAAAACTATTTTCACAATGAAAATGCCATTGCTTTTTTAATTAAGGATGAAATTGCCAACATGAAAGACTTAAGATAAATGAGAAATTATTCCTATTTCTCATAAAGGAAAGGCTCTGAAAACTGTGAATTATTTTGAGATACTCATTATCAGAAATTGTATAGAATTTAAGCTATAGGATTTTTCAACTGCATAATAATCACTTCATATTGGGGCTGACAGCCTCAGACCAGATTTGGTGCTCTGCTTTTTAAGTTCCTTTTTCTAATTATTATCAGGGGCCCATGGTAATATATTTAGAATCATTATATAGATATAAAGTTCTGCTGAAGATAACGGCACTCTGCCTTACACAAAGTGATGCTAACTTTTCCTTTTTGTAAGTTTGACCTTAGAAGGAAGACTTACTATACATAAAAAAGTTTATGCACATTTACATAAATATATTCATGTATATCAATTTTAAAGTTTTACCAACTAACTGTTATTTATTAGCCATCGTGAAATCAATACATCAGAAATCTGTGCTAATATTCCTATTCTCAAAATCAATGACAGTTTAAAAACTATTTCCTCCTTGGCCCTGGACCAGGTTTCCACATTTGCTGTATCACTGGAGGGTGTCTTACTTCTTAAAATTAATTAACAAAAATAAAATTACCCAAAGGGACTAACATGAAGAGGGCAAAGGGAGCAAAATAAGACATTACTGATTGACCCAAAGAAAGCAAAATAAGACAAAACTGATTACTTTGGCCAGAGTCAACAGAATTTTAATCCCTCTTGGATGTTTATTCAACTGGTGTCCTTTGGAATATTCCTTACCTCTGTAAGCCTCAGAATCTTCCTCTGAACAGAGAGTGTGTGATATTCAAAGATCTCCTCCTGCTCTGATAATAGACCAGGAGTTCCTGTTTAGATAATACAAATAATTTGTTTTTTAAAGCTGCTTTTAGTTCAGAGTGAGCATCAAGTGCCCGAGTCTGGAATCTCACAGAAGGGAGCCCCGCGGTCAGCATGCACTTGGAGCACAGCCCTAAGGCATGAGTTAAACCACGGCCTCTGAAACGAGCACAAACAGCTGGACAGTTTGCAGGATACCTGTGACAGTGTCAACCTCAGCCACGATCTCTGTCTCGTCCCTTCCTAGCTACTCTCAGTGGGATACACTCAATTCTCAGCCCCCACTTTTCCCACAATCCTGCCAAATGCAAATTAGATACACACTAATAAAAAGAAGCCAGTAGAGCTTATAAGGTGTCACAGGCAAAGAAAATGTTTGGGGGCAGCTCCTAATCTTGAGAATAGCACAGTGGGTACCAATAATAAGCGTTCTAAAAGAACACCTCTCACTGTCCCTTTACAATGAGTAGTCCAGTAATTCTACTTTTTTAAATCTTCATAAAATAATCTGACATGTGAACATATTTATATCTACAAATATATCACAATATTACTGATAACAGGAAAAAATCTGCTACACACTAGATGTGCAGGGATCAAGACATGACCATATACATTATACTGCGAGGTTCTCCTCTGTGCTCCACAGGAGTTCGACTGCCCCTTATGGCTATTTCCTCCACCAGATCAAGGCCCCTGAAGGCAAAAACCATGTTTTGTTCATGGCCTTGGCCATAAAGTCTACCTCAGAGTGAACACAAAATAAGCTATCTATTGTATGTTTGTGAGGAATGCTTTGAAGTAAATACTGTCTGATGAAATATTACACCACTATTAAATGTGGTTTGTGAAGCACTTTTAAATGTACAAAAATGTACATGATGAAAAAGTTCTGGAAATGGATAACAGCAACGGTTGTCCGACATTGTGAATGTACTTAACGTCAGTGAATTGTACATTTGTAGATGGATCAATTTTGTGCTATGTATATTTTACCACAATGGAAAATAAAAGTCTTAGGGAATGCTTAAGAGGCAAGTGAAAAGGCCAGAAACTATATATCTAAACTGTATAAAATTACATCTGCTTTTAAGAAAAATTTTTTTTTCTTTATTGATATTACACAGAGAAAGGAAGGGAGAGGGTGAGAGAGATAGAAACATCGATGAGAGAGAATATCGACTGGCCACCTCTTCCATGCACCCACTGGGGATTTGGCCCACAACCAGGGCATGTGACCTAACCAAGAATCGAACCTGAGACTTCTTAGTGCATGGGTTGACGCTCAATCACAGAGCCTCACTGGCTCAGCTATATCTGCATTTTTAAAAGGCAGGAAAGGGAGATTCCAAAATGGTGGCGGAGTAAATGGAAGGTACACAGACCTACTCCCAGGACCAAACTGCAATTACAACAAAAATAAAGACAAATCATCAGGAAAAAGCAACAGAAGAGCAGCTTGGAGGACCATATAACAAGGGACACTGACTCAATCCTGGAAAGATTGCAGAGGCGTGAGAGTGGTCTGGGAGCCCACAGACAGCATCAGTTTTAGCTTTGAGCAGAGCCCTCGGGTTAAACTCCAAAGTGGCTCCACAGCCCAGAGCCGGGGCAGACGCTAAAAGAGCCACAGCCACTCACCTTGGGCAACGACAGAGGGAGGGCAGACTAGACTGGAACTGTGTGGGGACACTCGGGATTTGGAGGGCACTCAGAGCATTTGCTGAGTTTTGGCCACTCAGGACAGTGGTCATCTTACTCCTTCCCAGGGCACTGGGGAGAGGCTGAGGCCCCTCTCTTAGAGATTCAACCCCGGTCCAGTGGCCATTGAAATGCAAATTGAGGCTCATTAATAACCAGCATCTTCCCCACCCTTGGGAAATCCCCTTACTCTAAACACCTGAGGGAGTTTTTCATTCAACAGAGAGGCCAAGGCTCTTCAAGTAACTGTGACTAATAACCTCCAGGCAAAAAGCAAGAGAATAACTGAACCATTCTTGGGCTAGCAAGTCTTCCCAGGAAGGTAAGACTTGACAGCGGTGTTTAACATAGGTCCTCCCACGCTCATCCTAACCCAGTAGAGGGTGCCACAAACAGCAGAACACCAACACCCACAGGGAAAACTTGGCAGGCTCCAAAGCCCACAGAGATAGCCAAAATGGTGAAACAAAGAAACAAAAGCCAAATGAAAGAACAAGAGACCTCTACCTGGCAGGCTCCAAAGCCCACAGAGATAGCCAAAATGGTGAAACAAAGAAACAAAAGCCAAATGAAAGAACAAGAGACCTCTACCAAAGATGAGATAAATGAGGTGCAGTTAAGCAAGTTAATAGAACTAGAATTCAGAGCCATGATCTTGAGGAAGCTCAACAGGATGTGTAAGGACATGAGCACCATGAGTAAAGACACAGAAATGTTGAAAATCAACCAGCTGGAAATTAAAAATCACCAAGAAGCAATGAAGAATGCCACAGCAGAAATAAAGAACACATTGGAAGGTCTAAACAGCAGAGTAGAGGAAGCTGAGGACCAGATCAGTGAATTAGAGACGGGGTAAAAAAAAATTAACAAATCAGAAAAACAAAAGGAAAAAACAATTAAAAAACAGGAAGACAGCTTAAGAGAACTGTAGGACAACTGGAAACATAATAGTTTTCGCATCATAGGAGTTCCCGAAGAAGAATAAAATGAGCAAGGGTTAGAGAATATATTTGAAGAAATAGTGTCAGAAAACTTCCCTAATTTGGTGAAGGAAGAAGACATTCAAGTTCAAGAAGCACAGAGAGCCCCAAGTAAGAACAACCCAAACAGGCCCACACCAAGACACATAGTAATCAAAATGCCAAAAATTAAAAACAAAGAGAAAATCCTAAAAGCAACAAGAGATAAGCAACAGGTTACCTACAAAGGAAACCCCATAAGGCTCTCAGCTGACTTCTCAAAAGAAACACTACAGGCCAGAAGGGAATGGCATGAGGTAATCAAGGTCATGAAAACCAAGGATCTGAATCCAAGACTACTCTATTCAGCAAGGCTATCATTCAAAATAGAAGGTCAAATAAAGAGATTCCCAGACAAAAAAAAAAGGCTAAGGGAATACACTAACACCAAACCAGCACTGCAAGAAATGTTAAAAGGACTGCTGTAATTAGCAGGAGAAATAGGAAGAAAAATAGAACCACACTAAACAAAAATGGCAATAAATATCAATAATCACCTTAAATGTAAATGGATTGAATGCTCCAATACAAAGACACAGAGTAGCTGATTGGATAAGAAAGCATGACTCATCTACATGTTGTTTACAAGAGACCAAACTAACAACAAAAGACTCACCTAGGCTGAAAGTGACGGGATGAAAAAATCTTCCAAGCAAACGGAAAGTGAAAAAAAGCTGGGGTAGCAATACTCATATCTGATAAAATAGATTTCAAAATGAAGGCCATAACTAGAGACAAAGAAGGCCAATACATAATATTGAAAGGATCTATCCTACAGGAAGATATTATCTTGATAAACATATATGTACCAAAATATATTTAAAATCTTCTGGAAGACTTCAAAGGAGAAATCGATAGCAATACAATCATAGCAGGGGACTTCAACACCCTACTGACATCACTGGATAGATCCTCTAGACAAATAATTAGCAAGGAAAGAGACTCTAAATGAAGCACTAGACCAAATGGATTTAATAGATATCTACAGAGAATTATACCCCAAAACTACAGAATTCACATTCTTCTCAAGTGCACACGGGACATTCTCAAAGACAGACCACGTGTCAGGACACAAACTAAGTCTCTACAAGTTCAAGAAGACTGAAATCATATCAAGCATCTTCTCAGATCACAATGGAATGAAACTAGAAATCAATTGCAACAAGAACATGCAAAGACATTTGAACACATGGAGGCTAAACAGCATGTTATTATACAACAAATGGGTTACCGAGAAGATCAAGAAAGAAATTAAAAACTTTCTGGAAACCAATGAAAATGAAAACACAACAACACAAAATCTATGGGATGCAGCAAAAGCAGTTCTGAGAGGGAAGTTCATAGCACTATAGGCCTACATCAAGAAATAAGAAAAATCTCTAATAGACCATCTAACCTCACAACTTAAAGAACTAGAAAGCAAACAAAAAGAAAATCACAGAGCAAGTAAAAGGAAGGAAATAGTAAAGATCAGAGCAGAAATAAATGACATAGAGACCAACAAAAAACAATTCAAAGGATCAATGAAACAAAGAGCTGATTTTTCGAAAAGATCAACAAGATTGATGGATCCTTAGCTAGACTCACCAAGAAACAAAGAGAGAGAACCCAAATACACAAAATCAGAAATGAAAGAGTAAACAACTGACACCACAGAAATACAAAAGATCGTTAACAACTACTATGAACAATTATAAGGCAACAATTTGACATGCTAAGCGAAATGGACAAATTTCTAGAAACACACAGTCTCCCAAAACTGGACTGGGAAGAGATAGAAAACTTGAACAGACCAATAACAACTAAGGAAATTGAAGAGGTAATCAAAACTCTCCCAGCAAACAAAAGCCCAGGCCCGTAGGGCTTCACGGGGGAGGTTACTGAACATTCAAAAAAGAACTAACACCCATTCTCCTCAAACTATTTCAAAAATTCAAGAAGAAGGAAGACTTCCAAACTCGTTTTATGAGTCCAGCATAATTCTAATTCCAAAACCAGAAAAAGACACTACAAAGAAAGAAAACTGCAGGCAAATATCACTGATGAACATAGACGCCGAAATCCTGAACAAAATACTAGCATATCGGATCCAGTAATCCATCAAAACAATTATTCACCATGACCAAGTGGGATTCATCCCAGGGATGCAAGGCTGGTACAATATTTGCAAATTAATAAATGTGAATACTGCATAAATAAAATAAAGAATAAAAACCACATGATCATATCAATAGATGCCAAAATAGCCTTCGACAAAATCCAGCATCCATTTCTGATAAAAACGCTCAGCAATCTGGGAATAGAGGGGTCATATCTCGACATAATAAAGGCCATATATAAAAGTCCTACTGCCAACATCATATTCAATGGCAAAAATTAAAAGCATTTCCCTTAAGAACAGGAACAAGATAAGGATGCCCACTCTCACCACTCCTATTTAACATAGTACTGGAAGTCTTAGCCACAGCAATCAGACAGGAAGAAAAAATAAAAGGGATCCAAATTGGAAAGGAGGAGGTGAAACTGTCATTATTTGCAGATGACATGATACTATACGTAGAAATCCCCAAAGACTCCATCAAAAATTTACTAGACTTAATAAATGAATTTGGCAAAGTAGCAGGATACAAAATTAACGTCAAGAAATTGATGGCATTCTTATACACCAATAATGATCTCACAGAAAGAGAAACTAAAAAAACAATCCCATTTACCATTTCAGCAAAAAAATTAAGATACCTAGGAATAAACTTAACCAAAGAAATAAAGGACCTATTCGCAGAAAACTACAGGTCATTGAGAAAAGAAATAGTGGAAGATATAAAAAAGTGGAAGCACATACCTTGTTCATGGATTGGAAGAATTAACATCATTAAAATGTCCATACTACCCAAAGCAATCTATAGATTCGATGCAATCCCCATCAAAATACCAACGACATACTTCACAGAACTAGAACAAATACTTCCATGTAGAACCAAAAAAAGACCTTGAATAGCCACAGCAATCTTGAAATGGAAAAAAAAAGTAGGAGGGATCACATTACTAGATTTCAGGTTATGCTACAAAGCCACTGTAATCAAAACAACCTGGTACTGGCACAAGAACAGGCATACAGACCAGTGGAACAGAACAGAGAACCCAGAAATGGACCCAAGGCAATATGTTCAATTAATATTTGACAAAGGTGGCAAGAGCATACAGTGGAGTAAAGACAGCCTCTTTAATAAAAGGTGTTGGGAAAATTGGACAGCTACATGCAAAAAAATGAAACTAGACCATCAACTTACACCATACACACAAATACACTCAAAATGGATAAAAGACTTAAATATGACTCATGAATCCATAAAAATCCTGGAAGAAAATGTAGGCAACAAAATTTCAGACATCATATGCAGCAGAACTTTCACTGATATATCACCTAAGACAATAGAAACAAAGGAGAAAATGAACGCATGGGACTTCATCAAACTCAAAAGCTTCTGCACTGTAAAAGATAATCATCAAAATGGAAAGGCAACCCACTGTATGGGAGAGCATCATTGCCAATGATATATCAGATAAGGGGTTAATTTCCAATATATATAGAGTGCTCATACAACTCAACAAAAGGAAAACAAAGAGCCCAATTTAAAAATGGACAGAGGAACTAAATAGACACCTGTCCAAACAGGACATACAAATGGCTAAGACACATATGAAGAAATGCTCTACATCACTAATCATCAGAGAAATGCACATTAAAACAACAACGAGGTATCACCTCACACCTGTCATAATGGCCACCATCAACAAATCATCAAACAACAAGTGTTGGCGAGGGTGTGGAGAAAAGGGGACTCTAGTGCACTGCTGGTGGGAATGCAGACTGGTGCAGCCACTATGAAAAACAAGATGATGTTACCTCAAAAAATTAAAAATTGAACTTCCATTTGACCCAGTGATCCCACTTCTAGGAATATGCCCTAAGTAGCCTGAAACACCAATCAGGAGGAATATATGTACCCCCATGTTCATAGCAGCACTATTTACAATAGTAAGATCTGGAAACAGCCCAAAGTGTCCATCAGTAGACGAATGGATAAAAAAGCTGTGGTACCTATACACAATAAAGTACTATGCAGCTAGAAAGATCTCTTATCCTTTGAGATGACATGGAGGGACCTGAAAAGTATTATCCTAAGGAAACAAGCCAAGCAGAAAAAGACAAATACCACATGATCTCACTTATATATGGAATATAATGAACATAACAGTCTGAGGAATACGGTAGACCCAGAAACATGGAAGTAGGGTACAGACTGACAATCCCCAGAAGAGGAGGTAGTGGGGGAGAGATAAACCACAGAACTTATATGCATGTATGCATGAACAATGGACATGGACAACAAAGCTGGGGACAGGGCAGGGAGGGAGGGAGAGGGGGGAATCAGTGGGGTTAAAAGGAGAAACATCTGTAACAAAAATAAATAAATTCGTTAAAAATAATAATAATAATAAAAGGCAGGAAAGAGCCCTGGCTAGTGTGGCTCAGTACATTGAATGTCAGCCCATACACCGAAGGGTCACATGTTCGATTCTTCGTCAAGGGCATGTAGCTGTAGGTTCCATTCCTGGCACTGGTCAGGGTGTGTGTGGGAAGACTATTAAATACGGTAATTGTATTTTCCAAAGCTTTGCTCTGGGATGCACAAATCTGGCCTCTGCTTTGCAGGATGCTCAGCTCTATTCAGAGGGGATCAGAGGATCCCCAGGTAACAGAATGTGGGGGAAGAAGACCGCTTGCAAAGGGCTCATGGGAACCACCAACGTAGAGTTTTAAATATGGGAATGTTGAGGAAGAAACTGAAGGGTGCTTCATGAACTCAGGTATATGCAATACACAGAGCACAGTTTTTTCCACTTACTGAAGAACAAGGAACAAGAACATTGTTTTGAACTTTATCATAAAGGCTTCTGAATGGATAGGGTGAACTAGAAGATTGTTGGAAATGCCTTTCTCTACTCCTGTCGTGTTAGCTTTATTAGTTATAGACAGTTGGTCACTTTGAGCATTCAAGTCATGTACATTGTTGTTTCCCAGATTAGACACTCAATCTACAGCAGGAAAGGGAAGAAGCTAGTGATACTGACTGAGCACCTATTGGCAGCAGGCTCTGGTTTTCCCACGGCTCTGATTTGCAAACTTCATCCCATTGATACCTAAGGGGTTGGTGTGGTTATCCCCATTTATTTGTGGGGAATCGGACCAGGAGCACTCAAGACAACAGTCAGGTGGCAATCCTAGGTCTGTATTATATGCTACTTCAGTGCTGGGCCTGTATGACTCCAAAGGTCTTGCTTCTAATTTATCCATAAATGTGACAAATCTAGTGTTTACTGAGGCCGTCTGGATGCCTCACAGTCTCTGAGGCGTTTCAGACTGGTCCGCCCCAGGTCCTCGATGCCTTCACCTCTAGAACAAGTGCACATTTGATCCAGTCTGGCTCTTGTATATCCAAAACAACCATCGATCACCTCTCGGTCTGCACACAACGCACTTATAAAGCAGCAAATCTGGAATGCGCGCTTTCTGGCGTAGCAAAAAGAGAAAGAAGAAAAATGTTTTCCAATATAACAAAGATAAAATTTGAACTCCAGTGGCCTGCCTTTGGATTCTCCACAGGGAAGGCAAGCACAGATGGTGTGCAATATACACTACATCAGGATCATAGGCGGGTGAATGGTTCCCACCCAGATCAAACTTGCTGGTACCCAGCCCTTCCTATCCCTGACATTGGCTGTGGCTCATCCTTTCTGATTATAAGCATTCTGCGCCGGCCATTGTGGATATTTGGGAAAATATAGAAAATTGCAAATAAAACAAAATTTACTTCTAATGCTTCTGCCCAAATATGAATACCTTAGTGTGCCTCTTTCCTGCCTTTTATTTTATTTGTTTATTTTTTGTTAATCCTTACCCAAGGATATTTTTTCCATTTAATTTTAGAAAGAGTGAAAGGGAGGGAGGGGAAGAGGGAGACAGACAGAGAGAAACATTGATGAGAGAGAGACACATCAATTGGTTGCCTCCCACACGACCCCGAGTGGGGCCGTCGATCAAACCTGCAACCCAGGTATGTGCCCTTGACCAGAACTGAACCTGTAACCCTTTGTCTGCAGGCTCATGCTCTAACCGCTGAGCCACACTGGCCAGAGCTAAAACCACTCTTTTGACAAATACTATATTCCACTAGAAATGGGTGATGTAAGAGGTGAAGGATAGAAAATGATTCGCAGGTAAACTGTCCCAGCTGTAGTGGGTGGGGATGCACCTGGGCATCCCCAGGGCACTAGCCTGCTAGAGCCACTAACAGCCTGGTCACAACGGGCACTTCTATTCATGGTTCCAGGGCTGTTTTCTAGCTGGACGACTGTATATAAATAAAGAATCCTACTTTGTGGAAATTCATTCACTGCAGTAGTCTGGAGCTGATTAACCA
Source organism: Molossus molossus (assembly GCF_014108415.1). Taxonomy (NCBI): domain Eukaryota; kingdom Metazoa; phylum Chordata; class Mammalia; order Chiroptera; family Molossidae; genus Molossus; species Molossus molossus. The sequence goes on along the minus strand of NW_023425345.1, from coordinate 47,255,133 downwards.
CGATAAACGAGGGCCGACTGCAATCATTATGGTCCTGAAGGTTACATGCCTTTGGGTGACAGATGGGGTGTGTTGATGCTTCTGAGCCAGATGCCAGATCCATGTGTGACCAACAGGGCCCCCCACATCTGCTCCTGTAACCTTCGTCCTTTGCCTTGTGGTTATCAACATTTCTTCAGCAAGCTGATAGTGTCTGGTTGCATCAGATTCCACTTTATGACAAACCCCTCCCTTCAAAAGAACAGCCGTATCTTTGCAGATCTGCTCCCTTCCTCAGTTAGCTCTTTCCCACGAGTGCCTCACAGGGCAAAGGATAATGGGAATCTTCAGCAGTTTGGGGCTTCCTGTGTGCATGTAAAACTATGAATTCTACTACCTTCAGGCTAGAAAGTTCATTCTCTTGATAAACAGGAACTGAGCCCAGTGCTGAATGCTGGACATTCAAAAATAAGCTAGTTTTTTTGCCTCATGGAGGAACAGGATATCAACAGTTACACCACAGTGCAGTATGTTCTAGAGCAAAGGTACGTACCGAAGGTGATTGCAGCAGTGCAGCAGGGCAGAGGGTCTGCCTGGGCAGGATCCTAAGAGTGGACAGTTCACACCTCTCTCCGGCAGTGGCTGAGGAATGAGTGAGCTGACCTACACAGTCTCTGAGGGGTTAATGCTGTCCCCGTGGTTTCATGCTGTCTCTTTAATAGTACTGCCACTGGCTTGCTCTGGTTACTGTTTGCTTTCTTCGTCTCCTCGCATATTCACCTCCTCACTTTATTTCCAGAATAAAACATACGGTGCTTCCATTCTCTCCAGAGTCTTTCTGCCCCATAATGTTTCCTGCCCTGGAGAGTTGCTTTGACTGGGAGGAAAAGAATACTGTAATTGGCTTAGCTGGAGCAAGCAAAGACGCAGCAATGAGCTTGCCTCTGAAAGCAGCTAGAAAACAGCCCTGGAACCATGAATAGAAATGCCCGTTGTGACCAGGCTGTTAGTGGCTCTAGCAGGCTAGTGCCCCGGGGATGCCCAGGTGCATCCCCACCCGCTACAGCCGGGACAGTTTACCTGCGAATCATTTTCTATCCTTCACCTCTTACATCACCCATTTCTAGTGGAACACAGTATTTATCAAAAGAGTAGTTTTAGCCCTGGCCAGTGTGGCTCAGCGGTTAGAGCATGAGCCGTTCGGTTTGCAGGTTCAGTTCTGGTCAAGGGCATGTACCTGGGTTGCAGGTTTGATCATGTGGGAGGCAACCAATCAATGTGTGTCTCTCTCACATCGATGTGTGTGTGTGTGTGTGTGTGTGTGTGTGTGTGTGTGTCTCTCTCTCCCTCTCCCTATCCCTTCCACTCCCTCTATAAAACAATGGAAAAAATATCCTCAGGTGAGGATTACAAAAAAGAAAAAAAAAAAGGAGAGAGAGTGATTTTATCCTTTCACAGACCATGCAATGCTTTGGGAAAATCTGGTGAAATTCAAGGATCCTCTCCTAGAAAACTTTTCAGAAGCACATAAACATCAATTATTGTAAATAACTTCTGGGGATCCACAAACTCCTGAGGCCCATGCACAGATACCAGGAGGAGCACCCTGCTCACTTTGGTAGGAGCTTCTACTGCGTGCCAAGCAGCATGGAGACCCCATCTCAAGATCAGCTCATCGCCACACTGAATGTTGGGACATTTTCCCACACGTTGCCTGGAACACTTGTCCCCAAGTCTTCTGCCCAGGAGACCCCTATTCTGCAGCATCTCACCACTTGAATGAAAACATTCCGCACCCTTTACCCTAATTCACCCCCAAGAGGAACTAACTGCACCTTCTTCCTGCCCTGCTATGCCCTACGAGTGCTAGCATCAGGGATCCTATAATACTCATCACCACACATTTATGTGCCTTTCTCCTATTGCTAGAAGCAACATCAGGGCATGGACTCAGTCGTTTTTTCTTTCCAGTTTCTGGCCCAGTCCTCATTCTGGAGGAAAGCATTCCACTGAGGGAAACAGACACAAAACCAAATCACTGTAACACAGAAATCCCAACGCTGAATCTGAGGGGATGAGGGATTTTACGCTAAATTGTATACAGAGGAGCAACAATAAATCAGACACAGGTAGGAGTGGACACGCTAAGCCGAGAGGTCGGCAAGGCGTGCAGGCGGGAGGCGGCTGACAGTACCTCGGACTCGTGATGACTGAACGGGCAGGCAGGAAGCGGTACGGGGTCGGGGGTTAAGGAGGCCACTGAATGAGGTTCAAGGGAGCTGGAATGTACTGCATAAGGTGGGAAGTCACTGAATGATTTTTACAATTTTTTCTACTTAAAAAGTAACAAATAAGAATTGTAGAAAATGGAGAAAAGGTACAAATGAGGAATATTACACGTTTACCATAGAGAGACAAACGTTATTACTCTTCTTTCATCTGTATGTGTTATGTAAACATGTATCATGTGAGTACGATTTTCATGTTACTTTAATTCTGCTAATATTTATGAAGCATTTATTAGGTATCAGACATTGTGCTAAATACACCGCAGGTATTCTGTTATGTTATTTAATCCTCACAAGAATTCTTCAGAGGGAGCTCCTACTGTAATCCCATTTAGAGACGAACGCGGGACGGGTTGTACCACCCGCAAGTCCACGCCCACATGCAGCAGCGCGGAGATGTAACACTAAGGTTTCGTACTGCAAAGACCATACTCTTACATTTCAAGTTTTTTTTTTCCCTCTCACTCATTTAATTTATAAGACAAGTGCATCGTTTTATCCAATTTTCTCAGAAAAACGCTCTGTGCTCTTGAGTAGCCTTGCAGTAAACCGAAAAAAGTAGATCTGGAAAGCAAGAACACCTCACTGCACTGTGTTCCCCTACAAGGAGCACAGAAAACCCCGGCGTTACTCCACCTTTCTGCAGCCCTGGTGACGTTGGCACTTTTCTTGTAAACCAGCAGGGTGACATGTTCAGATGTGTCCTCTGGACAGATTAGTCTGGCAACAGTATGAAGAAGGATGGGTTTGAAAAAACCAGATTGGAAGGCTGAGGTACAATCCAGGTGAGAGACACGAAAGCCAAGGGTCAAGGCAGTGATATTTGGGGTGAAGGGGAGGGACTGAATCAGAACACAGAGAAGACAGACTTTAAACAGAGAGGACAGACTTTAAAAGACTGGGTGTGGAGCAAAAAGAAGAAGCAGGGTGGTGTTGCAAGAGAGAGGAGGTAGGGGAGAACGGATGGTGGATGTCATTCATTGAGAGAGAGAACACAGGAAAGAGAGAGAGAGAAAGAGAGAGGGAGAGAGAGGGATTGAGGGAGGAGGAAGAGAGGGATCGAGGGATAGAGAGATCAGTAGGGAGAATAATTAATTCACTTGTGCATTAAATCGGTGGACACACTCCAAGTGCCTACTCTCCGGCGGGGGCCTTGCTGAGTGCTGGGGAGTCAGTGTGAACCAGACTGAGGAGGTCCCAGGAGGAGTGGAAGGAGGGTATCAAGGTGATTGAGACGAGAGCACAGAAGGTACAGAGGGCTGTTGACCTGGCAGAGGTGGCCTGGAGAGGGGTCTGAAGTCCAAGGACAGGCTAGAAACTATGAACCGCAAGCATGAATGAGAATGTCCTCAGAAAATGTGCACGCGGAGTGAGAACAGAAGGGGACTGGGCTGGCGCTCAGAGTACACTGGTGTTTTTAGCTCAGCAGGGGAAGCAAGGGACCAAGAAGGAACAGCCAGATGCAAGAACCAGAGGTCACAGGAGCCAAGTGGGGAACAGAAGGAATGACAACCCATCTTGAGACCATACTGCTCTGGGACTTCTCAGAAAGAATAATTTAAAAAAATATATTTTTAAAAGTCCCATAGAAAGTCCATGATGAGGGTAAGAATTTACATCTCCTGGCTGCCTCTCCAAGCTTTATCCATCAGCCATTTGGAGTTGATGATTAATATTCAGTAGAAAGTGAATTTATAATCATGTGTCTGCCATTCAAATGTGAAATGTTTTCTGCTCAGTACACCCAATAATACATTAATATATCTCTAGTTTAAGATACATTTATGAATAATTTTATATATTTTATACATTCCCTGGCAAGAATGATAATAGAACAATCTATTTTCACTGCTACATGAAACAAAAAGAGAAATGAAAGGTTCAGTTAATCAAGGGATTTAATATGCTTTATAATAAATATCAAACAGTCATTACTTGGGCTATACAAAGGGTGGCTGAGGTCAAAAGATTATTATAATAGCAAGAGTTTATGCCCATTTTTATTCTGTCAGTTGCTTACATTTGCATAGGAAGTTTCTTTTATTCATGAATTTTTTAACCACATTAGAATGCTAAAAATCAAATTTGTTTTTCCTGATTTATATATGGGCAGTAATAAGATTTTGGGGATGATTAAGAGTAGTAACAATCAAATAAATAAAAAACACTAGCTCTTCCAAGGTACCAACAGACAGATATGAAAACAAATTACCTTCGCTGCCTTAGGTAAATGTGGCTTGGAAAGACCAGAATCTGAAATGATCACTGTGGCAGTGTTTGATAAGGCCAGGAGAGGCAAAATAATGGGAATTCTACCTCTTTTGTCATCTTTGTCAAAAGTGTGTATGCATATGTATGTATGCACAGTCTGCACACTCAAATTGATGGCATCCTGATCATCAGGAGAGAGGCAGTGATTTCAAAATTGTCACGGAGAGACCTGGGTCAGGTCTCTCCCAGGAGGAGCTGACGAAGTCACAATCTCCCCCCTTAACCTCCACCTGGATCTGGGAGTCACAACTAGTCCAGAGTAAGACAGCTAATTTAAGACACCAAAAATGACTCTGGGGTGATTCTTCCTCAAATGATCGAATAGCACATTTTTAGCATACTGTAATTAAAATTTAAGATCTGTCCATGATGTTGGTGAAATAGAAAAGACGATTACTAATCACCAGCTAGTGTGGGGTGGACATTGGGCTGGACCAGGTATTCTGACTCATGTTGATGTTCCTTCTCATGGTAGCCTCTAATATTGGTAGGTTTTCAGTAAACTATAGCAATAGGTACAAAAGTAAGACCATAAATAAATGCAAGGTAAATATGTCCCCAGGGACCACAGTGAAAACAGTGGAGCTCTAGTTAAAACATCCAACTGCACAGTTTCGTGGCCTGGATCCTTGGCCACATGTGGTGGTGTATGACAATATGACAGAAAGGGTAATCTTCACAGGGCCAAAGCCATGAGCTAGCAGGTACTGTCTCTCAGGAAATAAGCAGCAACAACATCTCCATCCTCCTCTGTCGCCCTATTTCTCGGCTCACCTGCAGGAGCTGTGACAAATTGGGGTTTCCAGAATCCTGGAGCAACCCTCCCCTGGCTGACCAAACTATAACTCTCCTACCCTCTCTGTGCCATTCGGCATTCATCCTCACACGCTGGTGAACTTCCTGGAATGATTACATGGAGAGTTCTGAAAGCTTTCGAAAATCTAAAGTATAAACAAATACTACTAGCTTCATTCTAGGGGTTATTAATATATACTTTTGGAATCAGCAAGCTGGGAGAAATCTTGGATATATTTTATTCTAAGCCCTTCATTTTACAGATAAAGGGAACTATGGTGCTGGTATTCGCCGGTCACCAAAATAACAACCGACTCAAAGTCATAGGACACATTCCCGTAATTTCTAAGGCTTCATGAAGGCAAACCTTAATGACACATTTTCATGTTGTAAGAAGTTAATCATCTAAATCCAGGATGTCAATGATATGGTGTATCTCGTCATTTGTAATCATGTTCAGATTGAGGGTATTACTTCAACTGTTCGAAATGCGTTCTTCTTCCATGGACCCCAGTTTCACGTTCCGGTGTTATCAATGGCATCAGCATGCCTCTCATAAATTATCTTTGAACAACTTTATATATGTTAAAGATTTCTGAATTCTTTCTTCTCTTCTCTGCACCTGGATCAGTGACAAGAAGAGAAGCTGACCCCCGTTGACTTCAAATGGGACAGCCCAGTGGGAATGGGTAGGATGGAGATAATCTGTAAGGCTTCTCTTCCCAAAATGTGCTCTGCTTTTAAAAGATGTACATACTTTACATTTACTAAATGAAAATCTATTATTATGTTTAAGAAACTATGTCAATTAAATTTGTAAACAAATAAACAAGTAAATTTTATTTTTCTATACTGTGGACTCAACTTCTATTTCTTACACATAGATTCAAGTTGGTAGAATCAGTCTTTAAAACACTGCAGATGCTTTTGAGGGGCGAAGGTAAGAAAACTAATTGTTTAGAATATACAGCATGTCTGTGTACGTATGGGAAAACATTCGGAGGAATACACCCGAGACTGACTGTAACTGAGGGCATGTGTCATGTAAGGCCAGAGTCCATTCTGATTGGTTGGTGCCTGTGCCATATTGGCTGTTAAATATTTTTTATTTCACTTCTAAAATAAACTAATATGTTAACAGACATTATCAGGTGTTACCATTTTTTTTTCTTCTTCTGTATAGTCTCATTTATTCTTCCAGAGAAAATGTAATACTTATGCAATTAAACAAATGTGATATTAAATGCGAACTACAGAATGCTCATAGTATGTGTTATGCCAGGCTACGGAACATCTTCCTATCACCAAAGCAAAGGAATTGGCTGAAGATAAAGAAGGGTAGCCAGTTTAAAAAGCAGACAGGACAAGCTTTTAGTAAAATGGTGTTAATTATGTCAGTATCTGCAGACAGTAAGCAAGAAAAATCCAGTGGTAACTATTTTCCCTGAAGAAGGCTCAAAAGATACCAACATCCAAGTGCGTCGGGAACCATGACAACTTCCTGCTGCATGAAGGTGTCCACACTTTGCAGAGCGATTTCAGAGACAGACATTGATCACATCCTCACCGTCATTTTCCCCTCACAGCCAGTATTTACACTTTCGTGTGTTGCCGACCAACCCATTATATAAAAAAGTAATAAAATAAAGTAACACAACATCATATTTTACACATTAAATTAAAAGAAAATAAATGTTTTCCCACCACCTCCACCTGGTTAACTTGGAGCCTCGGGAAGATGTGAGGATCGTTTGACCGCTGTGAAGCGTTCTGACCCATGTCCAGCCGCACTTCCCTGGCTTTGGGCTCCGCTCCCAGTAAGCTTGACGGGCCTGGGTAACAAAACTCCTTCCGAGCAGTGAAACAATTCTTTAATGAGAACGCTGAGTGCCAGCCAGATTTCCGCATGTGCCCCTGTCTAACAAACAATGGAGACACATCATTTCTTATAAATTATAGCGAATAAAAATAGTAGTTTTGGAAAATCACCTAAACTTTTTAAAAACAATGAAGCATCTTTGGAAATACAAATGTGTTTGTGTTTAGACTTTCCTGTAATTTTGCTTAAAGAATTTCTTTATGACACAGCGTGTTGTACTCGGGATAAATACGGGTCTTCAGGAGAAAGGATTCAAATCATGTCACTGAACTTCCAAATTATGGAAACATGATGCATTGACTCAGACAGTTTGGTGGTTTAATCACAAATTACTCTCCATTTTCCAGCTGCTGAAATGATTGCTTTGTGACTGTGCTCTGCCCCGTGAAGACAGCGCCAGCATCAGCTTCTTACTTCGAGCTACACTCACTGGAAATAAAGCAGCTGGGAAAGATCCCGGTGCTTTACCCAAGTCAACCCACAGAGAATGCTCTCAAACTCTACTTTTCAAGGTATCAGTATTCTTGATATGGAATAAAATAATCAATTAAAAAGCTGAAGCTGGGGTTGAGGGACCCTGAGAGGTAGTCTGAACAAATCCAATCTAAGTTTTACGAAAATCAGATGAATAAGCGAATGTTCCAGGAGAAGGGGGCAGAAGAAAGAATGGAGAGCAGGGTGTTCACCTTGGCCACCAGCACTTTCTGCTAGGGCACACGGATGGCTTTTCCATCTTGTCAAGAGTTCGAGGAGGCTCAATTTAAAACAGCAGGTTCTACTACAGTTGAACACACTTTACCACACATGGTTAATGGGATTCAAGCAACTTTTATTTTTAAAAAATCTTCACCCGAATCTATTTTTCCATTGATCTTCAGATAGAGTGAGGAGGTGTGTGTGTGGGGCGGGGGGGGGGGGGGGGGCGCGGAGGGGTGGAGAGAAAATATTGGTGTGCGAGAGACACATTGACTGGCTGCCTCCCGTACAAACCTGCCCAGGGCCAGGGACCAAACCCCCACTGAGGCAAGTGCTCTTGACCAGAATCAAATCTATAACTCATTGGTCTGCAGGCTGAAGCTCTAACTGCTGAGCCAAACCGGCCAGGGCAGAATTAAAGCAACTCTAAAATTTGGCCATCAGTTCCTTGAAACTCCTCTCCTTAGGTGGTGGAGGCTATTGTCCCCTCCCCTTGAATCTGGGCAGGACTGTGCTGCTTCCTCGCACAGAATGCTGGAAATGCTGCTTGTGACTTCGGGCGCTAAGCTGTAAGAGACATGCAGTTTCTGCCTGCACACTGAAACACTAGTCCCTGAGCCTAGGTGCCATGTGGTTAGTCCCACTGCACTAAGGCCACCATGCTGAAGTCACTCTGATGAATGGCCCCAACTGAGCCCAGCCTCCCCGACATCCCTGCCAAGGTCAGAGAAACAGGAGCAAAGCTGTCTTGGACAAGACCATCTGACAGCTGAACACTACTCGGCTGAGCCCTGGCTGAATCTCTGTGCAAAATCCCAAGAGAGAATAGAGTGATTGCTGCTTTATGTCACTAAGCTTTAGGACAGTTTGCTATGCAGCACAGAGAATCACAGAATTTGGAAGGGTCTTAAAGATCTGCTGGTGAAAGGCTGCTTCTGAGCAAACAGATCCAGACTGGGTAAGTGGCCAACGTCACTGGCTAGCAATCGTGTCAAAACCAGAAACCAGGTTACATCCCACCTCCACCTTCTCAGTGTTATTGTGAGAACTCAAAATGCATCATGCATTATCTACGTACCTTTAAAAGTTACGGAAAATTCTGATATCTTTTTTCTTATGCCTTTACTTTAAAAGCATTTCTTTGGATAAATTGGGAAATAATTACTGTTTGGAGAGTATAGAATAAAATTTCTGACAAACACTGGCTTCAGTATGTGGACTGTAATATTAGCTCCAAAAAGTATGCATAAGATTTCACCTCTTTACTCCCATTTCATGTTAAATATCTTCAGGTAAATAAATTACACCTCTAGTACTTATATAGTAATGTTTTGCTCCAACTTGTTAAGACAATATATGATCTTTTCTTAGATACAATAACACAGTTCTTAACTTTATTTCTTTAGTTAGTTGAAAACATACTACAAGGTGACAGTGAGCTTCCCATGGTCAGCTTTTTCTTTTTCTTTTACTAAGGTTATTAGCTTTTTGTATGAGCAGTTCACAGAAAACATGTCAGGTGTTCTTTAGGCTCCGTGTTAACCTGAAATTGCAGATTAACAATCCACACAGTAAATTTTCTCATGAAGTATTTCAGTCTTTTAGATACTGTGTTCATTAAACTGTTAATCAGTAAAGAAGACAATTCCAAAGATAAAAGAGTTTGGGCAGCCATTGAAAAGGAAAGTAGGTAAGCTATTGGCATGCAGACAACTGGCCCCTCTGTGAGAATCTAGAGCAGCGGTTCTCAACCTGCTGTTCGCGACCCCTTTGGGGGTCGCCTAAAACCATCGGAGAACACATTTCCAATGGTCTTAGGAACCGAGACACCGCTCTTCTATCCGTCTCCAGGCGGGTCTGCCCACATGCAGATGCGCCCACATACAACATGAGGAGCTGTATTAAAGGGGCACAGCATTAGGAAGGTTGAGAAGCACTGATCTAGAGATTAAATGGCCATAAATGGCTGAATGACTTAGATAATCATCAGAATCTAACATGTTCCTCTCGAAGAAGCTTTCCTCTAAATTCACATGAAATATTATCAAGATTTTTTAAAAATCAAGTTTATTACCTGATGGATAGCCTCTTCTTCCCTCAACAAACTTATATTCTCCATATTGTATCCTCAACACAAAAAAGAGATCCCTCAAATGCCTTAAAATGGGAATGCCTTGCCCTGCCAATGAATTTGTCCTCAGAAACAGATTTTCAAATGCATGACTGTACCCCAAGAATCAGAAGAGTCTTATCACGTTAAAAAGATTTTTCCAAATTTGCAACCCTTTATAAACTTGCAGGATATTTAATAAACTAAATTCAAAATGGCAGATTGTAGTACAAAGGAATAAATATCTCAGAAGAAATTAAAGGTGAAATGCTGATCACAACTTTAAAAATATTTGTGACTATTTCATGAACATAATATAAAGTAGGCCATATTCCTGTGAATATACTCTTTCCTTTTATGGAACAATAGTTTTTAATTATGTATCTTGCTGTTCTGCTTCTTTGATGTTAAAATCACAGCTTCAGTTCAAACCAAGTTATTGTATTTACAAAGCATTCTAGGTCCAAGGCATTCTAGCTGTTGGGACAAGTCTCTATTCCAACTTGCAATTCACACTCTTTCAAAGTAGTATAACATCTACTATATCATTTCATTCTCACAAAAAGTCCAACGTGGCACCATTGATAAATACTATGATGATTTTAAGACAACTTGAGACTACCCAAAGCAATCTATAGATTCAATGCAATTCACATCAAAATACCAAAGGCATTTTTCACAGAACTAGAACAAACAATCCAAAAATGTGTATGGAACCACACACACAGATACACAGACACACACAAACACACCTATGCCACAGCAATCTTGAGAAAGAAGAACAAAGTTGGAGGTGTCATGCTACCTGATATCACACTATATTACAAGGCTATAGTAATCATCACAGCATGGTACTAGTATAAAAACAGACACATAGATCAATGGAAGAGAATAGACAGCCTGGCTATAAACCCACAGCTATAGATCAATTAATCTATGACAAAGGAGGCAAGAATATACAATGAGGTAAAGATAGTTTTTTAAATAGATGGTAATGGAAAAACTGGATAGATACATGCAAATAAAATAAAACTACACCACCTTCTCACATGATATATAAAAATAACCTCAAAATGGATTAGACTTACATGTAAGACGAGAAATCACAAAACTCCTATAAGAAAAGACAGGCAGTAAACTCTGACACTGCTTTTAGTAATATCCTTTTGGATTATCTCATCAGGAAAGGGAAACAAAAGAAAAAATAAACAAATGGAACTACATCAAAATAAAAGTTGTTTGCACAGCAAAGGAAACCATCAACAGAACAAAAAGACAACCTATTGAATAGGAGAAGATATTCACCAATGATACATCCGATTATGAGTTAATATTCAAAATTTATAAAGAACCAATAAACTTAACAGCAAAAAACAAAAACCCCACGAACAATTCAATTTAAAAAAAGGCAGAAGACCTTAATAGACATTTCTCCAAAGAGGACATACAGATGATCAAAGTACATATGAAAAGATGCTTATGTCACTAATCATCAGAAAAATGCAAACTGCAACCACAATGAGATATCACCTGTCAGAATGGCTACCATCAATAAATTAACAAACAAACAACAAGTGTTGGCAAGGATGTAGATAAAAGGGAATCCTCATGCAGTGTTGGTGGGAATGCAGACTGGTGTAGCCACTGTGGAAAACAGTATGAAGTTTTCTCAAAAAATTAAAAATGGAACTGCCTTATGATCCAGCAATTCATTTATTTACAATAGTATTGTTTATAATAGCCAACATATGGAAGCAATCCAAGTATCCAATAGATGTGCAGAAAAAGATGTGGTACAGCCCTGGCCGGGTTGCTCAGTTGGTTAGACTGTCGTTCCAGTACAATAAGGTTGCAGGCTCAATCCCCAGGTCAGGGTCAGGGCACATACAAGAATCAACCAATGCCCTGGCCAGTTTGGCTCAGCAGTGAGAGCAATGGCCCACGAACCAGAAAGACCCAGGTTCGGTTCCCCCTAGGGGCATGTACCTTGGTTGCAGTTTGTCCTCGGTCCCGGTTGAGGCTGTGTGGGTGGCAACCGGTCGATGTGTCTCTCTCACATCCATGTTTCTTTCTCTCTTCCTCCCTCTCTCCCTCGCCGCTCTATCTGAAGATAAATGTAAAAATGTCCTCGGGTGAGGATTAAAAAAAAAAAAGAATCAACAAATGAATGCATAAATCAGTAGAACAAGAAATTGATGTTTCTTTCTCTCTCTCTCAAAACAATAAAACAAACAAAAAGATGTGATATATAATATAATGGAATATTACATGGCCATTAAAAAAAAATGCAATCTTTCCATTTGCAACAACATGGATGGACCTAGCAGGTTATGCCGAATGAAATATGTGACACAGTGAAAGACAAATACTATATGATTTCACTTATATGTGAAATCCAAAAATAAAATAAATGAACAAACAAAACAAAAACATACTCATAGATACAGAGAACAAACTGATGGTTGCCAGATGGGAGGGGTGCTGAGTGGCTGGGTGAAAAAGGTGAAGGGATTAAGAGGTGTACACACTGGCACATACAAAATAGTCACAGGGATGTAAAGTCAAACATTAAAAAAAACAGTCAATAATTTTACAATAACTATGTATGGTATTAGACTTATGGGGGGGGGTATCACTTCGTTAATTATAAAAATGTCTAACCACTGTGCTGTATACCTGAAACTAATATAATATTTAATATCAACTATAATTGAAAAAAGACAAACAAAACTAGCCATTTAAAAAAAATAACCACATCCAATAATCCTCCAGAAAACCCGGATGTCCTAAGAACAAATATTTTTAAATGCTCCAAGTGTTCAAATATTTAATGTTTGTTTGAACAGATTCAGCACCCAGCACAAAACCTCAGACTGTGATCAAATGTTTTTACTATTTAACTTTAAATAAAATAAATTAAATTAAGAATACCATCCTAAAAAAAAAGAAAGAAAAAGAAAAGATGCTGCAGAGAGGTTGAGCTATGTCACTGAACTGCAATCCTGACTCGGGAACCTTCCATTTCCACAGCGGACCCATCCTCCAAAGAGCAAGTGTTAGAAGTGAGTAGGTCTTGCTTTGGGCTAAGGCTGACCAAATGGGCCCAGGCCACATATCCTCGAATCGGGAAAGCACTCTAAGACTGACTTGGCAGGAACTCATTAGTGACAACTCTTGGTTTAAATGACTTTTGCCAGTGTCTTCCTCCATATTCCTTCAGGTCAACTAACTCCAAATGTGTGGTTTTGTTTCTTTTATTAAGTGTACTTACATTAAATACATTTTCTTTTTTATTTGTTTTTGTTAATCCTCACCCTAGAATATTTTTTCCATTGATTGTTTAGAAAGAGTGGGAGGGAGAGAGCGAGCGAAAGAAACATTGATGTGAGAGAGACACATTGATTGGTTGCCTCCCACACAACTCTGACCGGGGCCAGTGATCGAGCCTGCAACCCAGGTACGTGCCCTTGACTGGAATTGAACCCCAGACCCTTCGGTCCCCGGACCAACGCTCTAAGCACTGAGCTAAACTGGCTAGGGCTAAATACATTTTCTTTACGATCTCATGTATATTCCCTATAGACATAAAAATTCACCATACTACTTGGCGAAAGCTTTCTAAACTGATTAACAAATCAATGTGACAGCCAAAGTTCAGGGTAACTCAGCACTTCAATTTGCTCATCCATAAAACAGATGTCTTGCCAACTTTACATATTGTTGTAAGAATCAAGGGAGACACAAGTGCTTTGTTAACTGTAAAGTACCACAGCTACACAACATGAAAGTATTACCATTATATATGCATGGCAAGAAAAAATAACTTTATGGTAATATTTATCAAATTTTTCCTTCCATTAACTCCAAGGACTCATTTTCATGTCCAGGTCAGCCTTCTACCTAAGAGGATACTAGCAGGATTTTCAAGTGGATGAAACATCAATGGCAATGAGATTCTACAGATTATGAAAAATATTCACAATCCCCCAGGACATTAACTGATCAAATTTGTACACTGTTCTTATTTTATTTTTCATTCTTATACCCATAGTTAGATTGTCCAAGAATCAGCTTAATTGAGCCTAAGTTCCAATTCTGCCTTCACCATTTACTTTCTATGTGACTTCAGTGAATTAACTTTCCTGACCCTCAGTTCCATCATCCATAAAATGGGTACTGTAATAGCCCCTACCTAATAGCATTGTTATAACTATTAAATATGTTATTACCTAAAGTATTTATATTTATACCTGGTACTTAAAACATTACGTTTCTTATGTACCTGTTTAGTTTTTAACACTGATGGGCATAGAACAGAAGCTTAATAAATCCTGGGTTACTGGTTCAGTAGAAATACAATGGAAAGTCCCCACGTGGGAGTAGACCAGATGACTTCATTTGAAGCAGGGCTGTGTTGAAACAATCAGGCCAACCCTTGCCTTGTCTATTTTTAAACATTTTCAGGGAAAAAGTCTATATTTGGACCTCATTAATTGTTTAACAATCTAAACCATTAGGTTAATTATAAAGATGAATCCCTTAAATCCAGTAGGATTCTCTCTATATCCACTTTCTCAGCTGGCCTCTCCACATTATTGCAGGTTACTGGTTGGCTTTCTTTTTCAAAGCCCAACAACCTCAGCCGGTTCCTCCTTCCTCAAAGTTAGTGATGTTTACTTTGACTTGAATTCCCAAGTGCAGAAATATTTCAGGCACTATACTGACCCAGGTTAAAAAAATCCCGAAGAACTCAACAAGGATTACACTGGAAAGTGCAAGAAAACCAAAAACCACAAAGTAAACTTTCAATAGGTTTCAGTCCTACCCTCATTGGCTCCAAAGGATGTCACTGATTCAACAATTCTGATCGGAACTACTTACTGTAGAAGGTAAATGAATATATTCATTTTTATTCATTCCTATAATATTATGAAAAATGAGCTCCAGTATAAACTGAAAAAAGTCACCCAAGGAATAAAATCAATTAAAGATGTTCTGTGTACTTCCACTCAAGCAGATTTGGATATTCAGTGCTTTAAGCTAATTTCCCTCTTGAAATATTCAGTAATATAAGTAAAGCTTATTAATAATATTAATATACCATATTCTATCTCTGACAACTTAATAATCTTAGTTTTTCTTTTGTTTTTTACTAAAATGTCAATTTAACTTCTAGTATCCTACCCAAGAGAATCTATGCAAAACTACAATGAACAGACTGGTTCTATAAACATAACAATTAGCCATGGGCCTAGTCATAAATGTTTGTAATTAAGTTCTTGTACATATTATAATACTTTTATTTGAAGTTTGTATAATTTGGCTAATGTACACATCTACTAGTCCAGGGACTGTACTAAGTCCTTTATGTACTTTATCTCATTTTATCTTTACGAGAAAAAACAGCTCAGAGAGTCAACAACTTAAGGTTGTACAACCAGCAAGTAGCAGAGTAAAAATTTTACTTTAGTCATTCTAACATTAGAAAAGCCTTGCCAATGGGCCTTTTCTACTGCTCTGAACTGCAGAGATATTTGAAAAATGTTTTGGTAACACAATGAAAAAGAAGTTAGGGAAATACCTTTTCTTATAAGGAGCTCCCACACCACCAGCCCAAGGAGATGAGGGTTCCAATGCAGTCTCCCAAAAAACCAGTGGATGCACACATACGTGGAACAGCAAGTTGATGTTTGTTTCTCTCTCTCCCTCTCCTTGTCTCCCTCTATCTCTAAAATCAATATATTAAAAAATTTAAAAAGCAAACATAACTATTAGATCATGAATATTAAAAATATTTCAGTACATTGAATTAATGGATGATTTCACTGCAGTTTTAAGTTCAGAAGGTAATAATACAAAAGTTCAAAAGAAATTGTACATATTCTCCATTTTCATTTACGTGGCTTAAGTAACTTCACTCTCACCTAGGACTGATCAACACACCCTATAACTCATGTCCACAATGGTGGTTTCAAGGATGAGTACATAATCGCATGAGAGCCATCTGCTGTGATTTCTAGGAAAGAGGTGACCAGAACCCTTGCTCCCTGTGGATGACATGGTGAAGGAGGACTGATGGACGGGAGACGACCACTGCCACTTAGCAACAAGGGAAGAGCTGGAGCTACTGGGCATCCCTCCCATGAAGCCTGAGGGCGAGGCTGGCTCCTGCAAGCAGACCTACCTATGAGCCTTTCAGTTATGGCACTAATAAGTTCTCTTTATTAGTCAGGACATTTGTTTTGGCTTCCTGTCCCCTGTGGCCAAAGATTCCTAATTAAAACAAGCAATCAAAGTTGAGAAATATAACATTTTCTATTCCTTCTCTGGTCTTCTGCCAATAAAACAACCTAAGAGAATCCACTGTAGTGTACACATTTTAAAGCAGGCGGAATTGAAGAAATGTCAGTGCGGGAGCTAATGATGACAGCACAGGAAAACAGACATTCAGTCACAAAAAGCAGGGATTTTTGCCCTGGTCAGTTTTGCTCAGCAGTTAAAGCATTGGCCTGCGGTACAGAGAGACCCAGGTTCAGTTCCCGCTAAGGGCATGTACCTCGGTTGTGGTTTGTCCCCATTCCTGGTTGGGTCATGTGGGTGGCAACCATTCAATGTGTCCCTTTCACGTTGATGTTTCTTTCTTTCTCCCTCCCTCCCTCCCACTCTATCTGAACAAAATATCAAAAAATGTCCTCAGGTAAGGATAAAAAAAAAAGGCAGTGATTTTATAGTACCATGCAGTCAACAAACCTTAACTCATAAGTTCTATATCATATTCACCACTGTTTTAATGAACCAGCAATTTAGTCCTTTTGGTTAAGAATTCTCTTAAGAATCTGATAAAAGTTCCAGATTTCTTTCACCAGAGACCTGAAAATCTGCAAATGAACACATTTCCCAGACAGGTTAGGGGATCCAAGAACTCCCCCACCTGAAGCCCACCCATGTGGATCTGCAGGCCTCAAGGTAAAAACACATGCAGTACCACACGCTTGGGCAATCTGCTAAGCAGAAGTGGAGCAGCCAGCATCTTCCTGGTCAGCTTCTCAGAAAGGTCATCCTGTGTGGAGACCCCCACACCTCTCAAAGATGCCTGACAGACATGCTCCTTTAAAGAGCCTCTTCAATCCCCCCAAACTGTGAAGACGTTCCTCCTCATCTTCTAGCGGTTACAATCAAAATAAGGCAGGAATCACAAAGAACATGAACAGAAACTTTTCATATTGTCATAAAAAATCAAATGATTTTATATTACTGTTATATTTCCCTGTCCAGTTTTTAAGTTACTGGGAAAGCTTTATGTGAGGATATGAAAGTATTTGTAATTATTTGTATTAAACACAGGACAAGCCCTAGCTGGTTTGGCTCAGCAGTCAGTGTTGGCCTGCAGTCCAGAGAGACCCGGGTTCAGTTCCCGCTAAGGGCACGTACTTCGTACTTCGGTTGCAGGTTGTCCCCAGCCCTGGTTGGTCGTGCGGATGGCAGCCACTCGTTGTAACCCTTTCACATCGATGTCTCTCTCTCTCTCTCTCTCTCTCTCTCTCTCTCTCTTCTTCATTCTCCCTCCCACTCTATCTGAACAAAACATGGAAAAATGTCCTCGGGTGAGGATAAAAAAAACAAACAACAAAAACACCACAGGACAAAAAGACCTTTATACACTATTCCTTTGAGAAAATGAGCTTTGATTTTAGTTATTTTCTCTGTAATGCACATAGCAGGTAACTTGCTGTAAATGAGAAGGCAATAAATACTGTACCTGAATCTCTCTCATTTAATCTTCAGTAATTAATGACACTAAAAAATATGGCTATAAGCCTCTCTAATATGACCAAGAAGCAGGTAAATTCAATCACTGCTTTACACATCAGGAAACAGAAATATGTAGAAGAATTAAATTCTTTATTCCAGGTTGTCATAGCTGGATAATGTTAAGAAAGTGGTGCTTTTAAAAGATCAGAATGCATGACTAAGATGACTACTATGTATAATAAATACAGTTACACTTCAAAAAACTGCAAAACAATTTATTACCATAATTATTATTTTATTTTCCAAATAATCTCTCACTGATTATGGACAAACTAACATGGCACACAACAGAAATTACAGATGATGGCTTTTCTACACATAGAGCTGACTCTTTAACAGCAGGTTTGAACTACGTGGGCCCACATATAAGCAGATTTTTTCAATGTTCTCTTCCTTATAATTTTCTTAACAACATTTCCTTTTCTCCAGCTTAGTTTATTGTAAGAATACAGTATATAACACATATAACACAAAACATGCGTTAATTGACTGTTTATGTTAATGGCAAGGTCAACAGTAGGCCATTAGTACTTAAAGTTTGTGGGAATCAAAAGTTGCATGTGGATTTTCAACTCTGCTAAGAGTTGGTCCCCCCACCCTTGTGTTGCTCAAGGGTCAACTGTATTTGTGAAAGAATGATAAATGTATACTTTCCTATTCCACGCAGATTAAAAGTCAGGAAGCACAATCAACTTTTTTAAAAGGCAATGAAAGAATATAACTTTACTTATTTTGTAAAACAAAAGGTGCAGAAGGGAACCTTTCTCAATGTGAGAGCTCACAAAGCTTAATAAATGAATCTCGGTGACACGCACCAGCTCTACCGAAGCAGACAATCAACCCTACAGCTTACCCATCCACAGCATTTATCGATTTTTACCCACAAGTTAAACTCTGAACCAGATGCCTTCCAAGTTCGGTCACAGCACGGCTAAGTCGGGTTTTGCCTGTGCACTGCCTGCAGCTCATTCCCCTCACCTAAGGCAGACAAGGCCCTCTCCCCTCCTTCCCGGCAATACAGCCTCTGCCACTTCCAAAGACTGTCAGCCTGGTTATGCGAAGATCCAGGACCCAGACGGGCTTTGGTGGCTACCCAGGAAGAATGATGCCAGCCTCTGGAAGGGATCAAGTGCCTGGGAATCAACCCAGTTTGGGAGCCAGGAGGAAGCCACCTGACACAGGATATGGTAGCCAAGAAACGTGGGGATAGACAGCATGCTAGTTCAGGAACGCCACCTGCGCCAGGGAGGGAAGGAAACATCCCGGGGTGGGTCTCAACTTTTTGGATTCCTAGTGCATTTTCAAACACTGGAAATTCTGACCAGGGGACTTTTCTTCAAGCCGTGTGCACACAACATTGAGGAAAATGTCCAGTTTCCATACTGAGAACTAGAGGGGTGGCTGACAGCCACGGCTGTGTTATGGGCGCTGCTGAAAGCTAGCTCTGCTCAGACGTCCTGCTGCTCAAATCGGGCACTTCTCGGACTAGCATGTCCACCGCCAGGCACCAACGTGTCCTGTGCCTGCGAGGCGGTTTTCCCACATTCCAGTCGACACTTGATCTTTCTGAGGTCCAGGCTCGAGTTCAGTCTCCTATCTCACTGCAGGAAACTGAATCCACTCTCACTCACAGACCCACCTACCGCAGCCAGCAGGGCATGACTAATGAACTGGAGTGAAAATAAATACGACCCTTGGATCACAGTGCAGGGCCCCAGATTTAAGGTACCACTGGTATAACAGCTAAAGAAGGGAATGGAGGTACGGTTCCTATTATTAAATCTGGGGACACAAGCAGACCATTACCCGGGTCTGCTACATGCGGAGGCAGGCAGCACCATGTAGGGGAGGACTTAGTTTCCAGGGCAGGAGAGCAGTTAGGACACATTCACAAGAGGAAGACAGGACCTGAAGAATGAAGAGATGGGGTCCTGAGCATGTTTCTGAGAAAGGAGTCTGGGCAACTGGGGAAAAGAAGGACCGGCCAAATTATCAAAACCAAAACACAAGCACAAGGTCAATGCTGAACCAGTAACCAAATGCTGAATTTTAGAATCCTTCTTGCCTGGGGTCAGAATTGGTTCCAGAGACTGCAGTGTGGCCACGCCCAGAAGTGGGAATCAAGAAGGGGGTGGGGTCTGTGAAGGCTGGAAGGCAGGCCAAGTCCAACAGCCTGCTTTAACCCAAGCAGTGAAGGTGACTAACCCTGGAAACCAAATCTAAGAAATCATGAGTCACCCTAAGGGGAACCATCGTCAGCCTCTGTAACGTCTCCGGGAATTTGGAACACATGTGCTTGAACAAATATTTTGGAACCGAACACCTTGCATCAACATGGAATGCTCCTTCATTTTGGATAGGTTGTCACTCTCACTTTTCTGTTCTCTGAGCTCTTCGGCCACCAAATGAGGCCAACAGTATCTGTTTAGAATATCGTTGGCAGTACAACACAGCAGTGAGAGCTGACCTTTCAGAAAAAGGAATCATTAAACTCGCTCCGTGCACTGCGGAAGGCATCCACAAACCATCCGCTCTGGACGGGTCTCACATGCCTCGGGAAAATCAGTGGACCAGCGCTCAGAATGAATGTGCCGTTTGCTTTCACAGATGCAGCTGGGCAATTAAAATCTGAATTTCTGTAAAGTAAGATGAGTTCATTTTCTCACACACTCTCAACTCTTGCTAGTTTCCTTTCGTAGGCAAGGAATTGTATGAGCTGCTAAAGGGACTACAAAAATAACTAATACCAAAAAAACAAACAAACAAATTATTTGACTTTAAAGTAAAAACACAATTAAAAGGTTAAGTATTGTGAGTTAACCATCTATGAGAGATGTAATACTGCAAGATTTAATTCAAAATATTTTTTCAGCTATTCTTACAAATAAAATAGCTTGGACTATTACTCATCACCACATCAACACGGACAAATCTCCAAAAATATTATGCTACGTGACAGGAGCCAGGCTCACAAAAGACTGCATTCTGTATGATTCCACTGATATGAAGTTCAAGAACAGGCCAAACCAACCGACAGTATAGAAGTCACTGTGTGACACCTGGATTGTGGGGAGAAGGCTGGACTTGAAAGGCCAATGGACACGTCCTCTCTCTTGTCTGGCATGATAGTTATACCATTGCCAAAGCTTACCAAACTGAATGATCAGCTGTACATTTTATTGTGTGTAAAAATTACTTTTAAATATTAAAAAATACCACCAGACTAAATAAATATTACTAGGAACAGACTGTTCAGGTAAAACCATGGCAAAGGGTTAAT
Organism: Molossus molossus; assembly: GCF_014108415.1. Lineage (NCBI taxonomy): Eukaryota > Metazoa > Chordata > Mammalia > Chiroptera > Molossidae > Molossus > Molossus molossus. Next base: position 47,234,023 of record NW_023425345.1, on the reverse strand, counting down.
GGTAGTATCTGGTATACTTGCTCTCAATGGCATTTAAAAAAATATTTCCAATTAGAAAGGAATTTGATGTAATGGCTGTGACAAGACGTTTAATAATACAGACTTACTGCCTCATAGATTTCAGTCATGTATGAAAGATCCTAACATGGAAAAATAACAGGATTTTAAAATAGCAATGAAAACCAAATTTGCATCCATTTCTTTCTGCCTTGTCAACTGAAAACGACAAGTTTTAATTCGCATCTTCCATATTGCTCCGTTACCAGGGTGCTCTGGCTCTGCACAGGGAGCGATTCTAGAGAGTGATTCTCTGGCACAGCAGCCCCCCGGCCCCTTATCCACGAGGGAAATGTTCTAAGACGCCCAGTGGATGCCTGAAACCACAGACAGCGCTGACCCCTATATATACCGTCGTTTCCTAGATATACATACCGATGATAGTTTAATTTATAAATTAGGCACAGTATGAGATCAATCAAATTTTAAAATTATAACACCATACTATTGTGTATGTTTTCTCCCTCCCTCTCTCTCTCTCTCTCTCACAACCAATCGCTGAGATGACTACGTGACTAACAGGCAGGGAGCCTATGCAGCGTGGACAGACTAGATGAAGGGATGATTCATATCCTGGGTGGGATAGAGCAAGATTTCATGCTACTCAGAATGGCACACAATTTAAAACTTATGAATTATTGCTGAATTTTCCATTTAATATTTGCAGACTGTGGTTGACCGTGGGTAACTGAGAACACAGAAAGTGAAACTGCGGCTGCAGGGGTGGGGTGGGGGTCGCACTACTTAACATCAGGGTTTCTCAAAGCAACAGTCCTTGATGGAACACGTCAGGGTGGCTGTGGGGCTTTTCCACCCTCACACACATTCTGATTCATGCCTCAGGGGCTTGGTTATGACCCCCAGCCAAAGTCAGTCACTTGCAGACTGGAATGAGTCACAGCCCTCAGCTGGCAGGGCAGGAAGACTACGAACCAGTTCCTGGCTGAGAATTCAGGAAACGGGCTCTTCACTAGCTCCCTGCCCCTTTCAGGTTCGGAAAGGAAAGGCGAGTGCAGGGAACAGGTGTCCCTGCTCCATTCCCTGTTCCTCCTCCTGTCAGCTCAAGGAAACTGCACCAGTCACTTAGGCCCAAACTTTCTGCTCCTCCTCCTTTAGCTTAAGGGAGAAGATGGTGCTACACTGAGCTATAAAGGAAGAATAAAGGGAAGTGGGAGTGACCTACCAAGTTCTGGACTTTCCCAACCCAGCGCTAATGTTTTAGCTTTTGTACCAAGAAATAAAGGGGCATAAGACCATACAGCGCCAACACTCACCACTGCAAGGTGCATTAACAGCTGTAGAAATTAATATAAGCAAAGTTCCCCATGGAGGATTCCTCCAGTACAGTTGGAATTGTGAGCCTGGAAGCATTTGTGGTTTTTTTATCCATTAACCTACTACACATCCCGAGCCTTCTCATTGACCTGCATTTTCAAGAGTCTAAGGCCATGTTATTTTTAGAATAATGAAAATAACAGCTGCACCTGTTACCACCCCCAGTGAGGGCCCATCCCGGCTTTGGATACACCCAAGTTCTGTTCCCAGCAGTGCTATCCTGGTTCAGTCTCTCCTTTCACAACCCTCGAATATAACTTGCTGCTCATCTGTTGGCATGTTAGTCTTCCCTGCCAGTCTGCCCACTCATTGAGGGCAGAGGCTGTTTCTGTCTTGTGTATTACTAAATACCTAGTGCCGAGCACAATGCATGGCACACAGGTACTGGAGAGACATGAGGAAAATGAATAAATTTTTGCTTGCATTTTTTGTTTTTATTTTATCACTTATTAGAATATTAACGCCAATGAAGATGGGATCCTCTATACCTGGTTTTGTATCCTTAGACCTTACATGACCTATAGGAGGTCTTCAGTAAATACTTACTGGATGAATAAAGGTTGAAATAAGATAAATCCACAGCTCTGAGCTAAACTAAATCTCTATGCACATGACTTTTTAAAAGAGTGATCTACCTGATTATGAAGGCCACTGCTAGCAAAGTCCACATCAGCTTTCAAAGGGATGCTTTTGTGTGTGCCAAGTAAGTCAAGATTGTGATTGAATGCTTCAAAATAAATCTTTTGGAGTATAAGACAAGCCTCTAGCCACAGTTCAGGGAACCGTAACTCTCAGGAGAACCATGACCACCCCATTGCTCAAATGCCATTCACTGTGTTCTTATCCTCACCGTGGATGACCAACCCGTTAAAAATGTGCGTGTCTCTGTGTTCTGTAAGCTGCACCATGTTTATTAGAGAAGCATGGACACAGCGGGTACTAAATACAATTTCAATTTAAATGGAGTCAGGAAATAGGAGACAGTCTGACAATCTTCTGAACAGAGTCTAGGTTGAAGCTCTGAGGATGCAGAATGGAATTTTGGCTTTTACTGAAAAGTCACTTCAATGAAAGGCTTGACTAGATAGCAAGTATCTTAAATCCAGCCTGATTTGGGGATAAACACAGCCTTCTTCCTTTCACTTTGCTGTCACCTACCCAAATGGAAAGGAGTATCTGATTTTCCTAGGTCTGGTGGTCCTGAAGGAGGCCCAGCAGGTGTAAGTTTAAACAACTGGAAAGAGGCTGAATCATCCCAAACTTCAAACATACAAAGTGAGAAACATTATTTCAAACCCCTGATAGGCAAATCAGGGAGAGATTATTTTATTTTTTTATATCACTACCTGTAAATTGAAAACAATTCAAACTGAAGGGCAGTTAAGCAGTAACTGCCACCCTGAAGTGTGAGAGAAAAGGCTCTGCGCCAGCCCAGAGCTACACACCCTCCTACCCTGCCTCCTCCTGACAACCCCCCAGGGCTGGAAACAGGCTCAGGGAAGCCTAGAAACCTGCCCGGGTGATAGAGCCCAGGTGACAAAGCCAAATGCAAACTCAGGTCTTCCAACAGCAACATGTTCCTTTTCTCCCTAAACTGCATCAACACAGCCTTCACTCCTGCTTTCTTCCTTTTCATTTTTTTTTTTTTTTTCCTGTCCTCTTAGGGATTAACTTCCCCACAAGAAACCAAGAAGCTCTGTTTAAAATGTCCTACTTTTTGCCCTGACCAGTCTGGCTCAGCAGTTAGAGCGTAGGCCTGTGGTCCAGAGAGACCCAGGTTCCTTGCCGCTAAGGGCACGTACCTCGGTTGCAGTTTGTCCCCGGCCCTGGTTGGGTCATGTGGGAGGCAGCCACTCAATGTGTTCCTTTCACGTTGATGTTTCTCTCTCTTTCTCTTTTTCTCTCTCCCTCCTACTCTATCTGAACAAAAAATGGAAAAATGTCCTCGAGTGAGAATGAAAAATAAATAAAATGTCCTACTTTTCCAAAAAAGTATCTAAAGTCAATGAATTTGTACAATGTTTCTTTACTATTTGTATCGCTTAGAAACAATGGTGGGTTTCATTCGTTGCTTTTTGAGAAAGAGCATCTTATGTTTTGCACAAATTAATAAGCATTCACGGTTTACTAAGTAACAGAGGAAATAAAGTAAGAAATGAATGTAACTGTTTCCAGTCAGATTATAAATAACAACTTTTAAAATAATGTTGAGGATCTGGGTTTATCTGAAGGAAAGGTGCATTATTTTTGTTTAGAATTTAGTGAGAAGTAATTTTTTAGATAAAAAATGAGCACATGTCACAGGGGGAAACATGCTTAAGGTGTGTCTGTGTGATGCCACAAAAAAAAAAAAAATGCAGCCATCGTTTTGTCTGTTCAGACTCTTTTTCAAACATCTAGATAGAGTGTCTAAAGAAACATAAATTCAATTATGTAAACACAATCTTAGTTTATATAAAACAAGCTTTAGAAACAAACCTAAAATTTGCATAATTACACTTTGTGAAAGAACGTCTTTTTAGATGACTATGACCTGCGGCTAAAGTTCTGCCAAAGTTAAAATAAAAATTATAGAAAAGAAACTGTTAAAGACCAATATCTTTTTTCTCCCAATTTCAAGTATTTGTATCTTAAAATAATGTGGGACATAGCAGAGTTTCAATGTCTTAGATTGAAAGCATTAACTATAAAGGCAACATCTGGACTTCACAAAAGAATATATTTTCTTTCATTTGTATTTTTGGCTACTGAATAACTTACTGCAGCAAGTTCTTTCAATAAGTATTCAGATATGCAGCCGGGGCAGTAATAAATACCATAGCGGAGAAAATGGCCTATTAACCCTTCAGTTTATCTTCTATACAAACATTCCTTCTGATGTTTAGAAGGAATGGTATTTGAATCACTCTTTGGTACACATCCAAAATATTTTACTGTTGACTTTTTCGGCTAGTATTCTTTAAACTGGCTGCTTCTTAGAATGGATGCGAATTAATTTTACTTGCAGTATTAAAAAGCAAGACAAAACTAAAGGAAAAGCAATAAGAGTAATGATAATGATTTAAGACAATCACTTGCTGCATTAATTTCTCACAGTCTCTATCTTTACACATGAGTAAAGTACATTTCCGTCTGGACAGTGTGCCTCAGTGGTTGAGCGTCGACCCATGCACCAAGAGGTTTCTGGTTCAATTCCAGGTCAGGGCACATGCCCAGGTTGTGGGCCTGATCCCCAGTGGGGGGCATGCAGGAGGCAGCCAACTGATGTTCTCTCTCATTGATGTTTCTATCTCTCTCCCTCTCACTTCCTCTCTCTCTCTTATCAATAAAGAAAAAAATTTTTTTTTAAGAAGTACATTTTCTTGGCTGAAGGTATAGTTATTGGGAATGTTTTTCTGTTCTAAAACTAGTAATTTTCCCATAGACCCAGCCCTGAATGCGTTATTTCAAAAGCAAATCAAGCAGCTTAAATCTCATGGTATACAAAGCCTCCATTGCAATGTAAGATGGAAAGAGGAAGAAGAGGAGGAAGAGGAAGAGGAGGAGGAAGATGAAGCTTAAATGGCTGCCCTGTAATGATGTGTGTGGAGTGTACGTGTGTGTTCAGGCACCTGTTTCGCTAAGAATTCAAGTGCAGCTCAATATTAGCTTCAGTATAAAAACAGTACAGATTTTGTATAGCCAATAAGATTCTTTGTAGAGAAAATATTTTTTAAAAAATACCAGCTGTAGCTTTTTGAGGAGCTACTACATAGAGTTAGGTTTTAAGACTTCTGATGTCAAATATTTCTAAGTATTTAATGGTTTCTTTAAGTTCTTGACTTGTGTATGATAGCATAGCAAACTGACAGGAATTAGTACCACTAGTAAATGATGGGTTTTTCAGAATGTTGCATTTTTTAAAATTCTGTAATAAAATGATGTATATTAAAAAATAAACAGCCCTGGCCGGTTTGGCTCAGCGGTTAGAGCGTCCGCCTGCGGTCCTGAGAGACCCGGGTTCGGTTCCCGCTAAGGGCGCGTACCTCGGTTGCAGTTTGTCCCCGGCCCTGGTGGGTTGTGCGGGTGGCAGCCACTCGATGTGTTCCTTTCCCATCGATATTTCTCTCTCTCTCTCTCTCTCTCTCTCTCTGTTCCTCTCTCTCCCTCCCACTCTACCTGAACAAAAAAAAAAAAAAATGTCCTCGGGTGAGGATAATAAAAAATAAACAAACAAAAAACCAGTCCCTTAACAATGTTGAGTACCTACTATGTGTAAAGCATTGTGATATACAGTCTGTGGTCAATAAGTAGCCCTACTGCCCTGGCCAGTTTGGCTCAGCGGTTAGAGCATCGGCCTGTGGTCCAGAGAGACCCGGGTTCGGTTCCCACTAAGGGCACGTACCTTGGTTGCAGTTTGTCCCCGGCCCTGGTCAGTCGTGCGGGTGGCAGCCACTCGGTGTGTTCCTTTCACATCGATGTTTCTCTCTCTCTCTCTCTGTTCCTCTTTCTCCCTCCAACTCTACCTGAACAAAAAATGGAAAAATGTCCTTGGGTGAGGATAAAAAAAAAAAAAAAAAGTAAGTAGCCCTACTGACCCTCCAAGACTATAAGCATTTTGTTACCATGTATTCAATTGGCTAGAACACAAAACACAACTGAGCAGTCTGATAACAGAAGAAAATCTTAAGTATTATTAGCTAGATTGAAAACTTCAATTAAAATATAATTTTTAATTCAAGCTGCTACAAATACCTCTTTGAGAGTTCAAGACCATCCTTTAAAGCTAGATTGTGGGATTCTTAATAATATATTGTCATCTTCCCTCAAAAACTTCAGAGTTTAGTATCTCTGATGTTAATCTTCACATGAGCTTTTGGTTTGAATTTCTTGGCTTCTGAGAGGAAAATGAAATGTATAGCCATCAGCAAATGTGGCTGTTGCAGCCAGCTGAGCAAAAAGTAAGGGGGGTAGGGGGTGTGGAAGTCCTTTACTCGTTTAGGGTGAGTTTGTGTCATTCTCTCAGGAGAATCATGAGAATTATAAGAGGAGCCTGGGGGACCTTTTGGAAAGTAATTGTTTAACCCGTGGGAAGAAAAACTGTGGATTTGAAACTGAAAATGATAAAAGGTTTACGAAAAAGGGATAAACTGACTATGCTAAAAAAGAAACACTTTGAGGACAGTTAGCTTGTTTTGTTTTTCAGCTGTAATCACCCTGATAGAAAATAATTATCTATGTTTCTATATATGTATATGAATGATCCCCCTGCTACAGCAAATAAGGCAAGGACATCATCACGGTTAACTCTTGGATAAATCACAGCACATGTTGGAATTCTCGGACACTCCCTTGTCCCAGCCCCATTCCCTCCCTCATCTTCTCATCCCTCCTAGGGCTGGCTCAGGAACTGCCTTTGTACTATCTTGGATTCGCCAAAGCAAGGTTACATGCTTTCTCCTTGGCACCAGGACTGACCCTGGCACACATCTTGTTTACAGCACTAATCACAGATTACTGCAATTATCTGTTCACATATCGGCCTCCTTCCTGTACAGTGAGGTACTGGAGGGCAGCTAGGTCCAGAACCTACTGAGTGCCTCATAGAGTATGGACAATCGACATTTTTATAACCGATGACTGAGGGAACCTCAAATGGCAGAAGAGAGAATTATACTAGGACCATAAAACCACTAAAGCATTATGTTAATCAAATTATTTTAAAAGAGTAATTCATTCTTTAAAAACGATTTACTTGGCTTCTACTGAATATCAAGCACCAGTTTAGGTACACAGGACATCTGCCTTCAGGGAACTGACTTTTTTTTTTAAATTTTTTTCTTTATTGATATTAGGGAGAGAGAGAGAGAGAGAGAGAGAGGAAGTGAGAGAGAGAAAGGAAGAGAGAGAGAGAGAGAGAGAAACAGAAACATCGATGAGAGAGAATGAGTGGCCGCCTCCTGCATGGCCCCTACTGGGGATCAGGCCAACCTGGACATGTGCCCTGACCTGGAATCAAACCAGTGACCTCTCGGTGCATGGGTGGTCACTCAACCACTGAGCCACACCAGCCAGGTGAAACTCACATTTTAGAGGACAGCGAGAATGAGAGAATTTTTTTTTATTATAGCAGTGGAATGTCTACAACATTTGTGCTATTTTGCTTGATTTCTAGAAAGCCCAAATGACCTACTTCCAGTCCCCAGGAAATTTACACTCTAGTTGGGAGGATAATTAATGCAAAGATAATGAACAACAAAGACAAAAATACAAGGTGAATGCTAATTGGGTAGAAGAGAAAGATAAGGGGTGTGAGGATTCACTGGTGGGCACTTTGGGCTAGGAGGATCAGTCATAGCTTTCTGTGTTTGTAAAAAACTTGGGAAAAGAGGAAGTGAGTCTGATATTACAAGGATGGAAAATGGTCTGGGCCACAGCAGTGCAGAAATGTGTAAGAACTGTTGGAAGAATGGATCTCTCTCCCCTTCCTGCAAACCCGTTCTCCTCCTCCTCCTCCAGCCACCACTTTCCACCTAATCACTCAATTCAAGTCAGAGATTCACCCAGAACTCCTCTCTCCAGTCTCTTGAGACCTCGTAGATGCCGGATCTTTCATAAGCTCTCAGACCCACTCATCTCTAACCCAGTGACCACTGCAGGCATTTCTAAACCTGATTACTGGAAAGGCTTACCTCTCCCATCTCCTCTCTCCAATCCCTTTTCCAGCATGCTATCCGGGAGAGCTTTCCCAAATCAAATTCCATCCTATCACTCCCTTCTTTGAAATCTTTTAGGAGCTCCAAATCACATAGATGGTAAAATCCAAAATCCTTAAAACATGTGGAAGATTCTTCATGGTGCAACCCTTTCCTGTCTTCTCAAACTTGTTGACTGTTCCCTGAGACCACAGGTGACTACTTGGAATTTCAGCATGATTAGGTGCTGGGCCGGGTGTTGGGAGACTAAAACCTCAGCAGGTTTGCTCAATCAATGTTGCTAAGACAAGATTTCCAGGGGACTGATTAAACATAAAGTAGGGCGCTGGCTGGGTAGCTCCATCGTTGGAGCATATCCCGTGCACCAAAAGGTTGCAGGTTTGAGTCTCAGTCAGGGCACATACCTAGGTTATGGGTTTGATCCCCAGTCAGGGTGCTTATGGGGGCAACGAATAGATGTTTCTCACATCGATGTTTCTCACATCGATGTTTCTCTCATCGATGTTTCTCTCTGTCTCTCAAATCAATAAAAACATATCTTCAGATGAGGACTGAAAAACAACAACATAAAGTAGGTAGTGAGGGGATAGTGACTGTGCAGGAAGACGGTGAAAAGGGAGCCAATAAAAACAACTGAGAGGTGCAGCTGAACCATTCTCTCTCAGAGGTATCACCCCAGTGCCAAGATCATTGGCTGTGGGGATCAGACAGTAAATACTTCCACAAATAGCCTGGGAATGCAAACCAACCATCTAAACCAAAAATTCCTTGCCTAAATTTTCTGACTTCTTTCTGTAGCCCCTTCCTTAAAAAAAGAACTTTTTTTTTCTCTCTCTCAGTAAAGTTTGAACCATAGAAATGCAAGAAACAAAATAAAACAGCATACTAAACATAATAGCTACATTCTAGCTACAAACGGTGTTTCCTATTGCCTTCTACATCAGCAAGGTGGAGATGTTGGAATTCAATTCACTGATTAATTTGGGGGTGGCACAGTGTGCTTCTGGAGGCAAGGCAGCCAAGAACCCCCTTCCACACACCAGGCACACACAACCTGCATGGACATGGGATCTCCACCAGCACCAGTGCTACATGGCTCCAGGTCAAATATTTCCTGCCACTACATCCTGGATGTAACATCTGTGGTTGGTTGTTGACGCTCATGGAGAAAATAAGTCTAATTGAGGCCACACTTCTATATATGTGCGTAAAACATCTCTACAATGAAACCAGGGGCTATAACTAGTTTAAAAGTTTGTTTTTCTTTTTTGTCTCTTGCAAATTAGCTGAGGATAGTAATTTTATCCAGTAACTTATGTATAAATAACTCTCCTGCTCTGAATTATAAAGTTAACACTTATAGAGAAAATTCATAGAAATCTTCAGTACCTGAGTGGGTTTAAATTATTACACAACTATTAGTAGTGACAATCAAGTACTAGGGGAAATATGTTAGTCAATAGCTTTAACATGGCCCTGCATTACAAAACTAGGGACAAAGGTTACAATTATAATCTTCATTTCACCAGAGTCTCCTCTCTCATATTTGGAAATTACAATGATTTCATAAAAGGCTGTATACCATCAGCCTACTTCTGGTAACCCTTTAAAAGGCTTATTATGGTCCGGTCGGTGTGGCTCAGTGGTTGAGCATCGACCCATGCACCAAGAGGTCACCGGTTTGATTCCTAGTCAGTACACATGCCCAGGTTGTGGGCCCGATCCCCAGTGGGGGGCATGTAGGAGGCGACCAATTGATGTTCTCGCTCATCGATGTTTCTGTCTCTCTCTCCCTCTCACTTCCCCTCTCTCTCTAAAATCGATAAGGGAAAAAGCAATTTAAATTTTTTTTAAAAAAATAAAAGGCTTATTATGTATGTTACAATGACATAAACTTTACATTGGCATGGTAAACATTTTCTCTTGATATCAAATCACTGCAACCCACATTAAATTTATGTAACAAGCAAAAATCGCTGAGACATATTTAAATATTTGTTGCCTGACATAAAATATGTTGAACTGACCCCTATACACACTAATGCATTCATATCATTGGCCTATGGAGGGGAGGATAAAGGAGGCATGGAAATATTTAACATTTTCTTAAATATATCTACACTGTTTGACTTGATAGAATTAGCATAGATTACACCCACAATTATAAAGAGTCTGTTGCCACACACGTAAGATGAATTTTATGATGACTCATCATGCAAACAAAGACTAGATCAAGTTAGTTTTCTTTCTAAACTGAGATCTATTGATGGCACAGAGAGCTAAAAAAAAAAAAAAAGTTCAGTGTCTTGTTTACTTTAATTTCCATTTGGGTTTTTACCATTATTCATTTACCATATCCAACATAAACAGTTACACTTCACCACAACAAAGGAATTTTCCAATGAAACAGGCTGCTAATTTTATCATAACTTTTTAAAGTTTGCTCCTATGATTTATATTTTTATGTAATCATGATTTACTACTAAAGCCTGCCAATAGCATCATGCATTATCTGACAGCCTGGAGTCATCAGGTGGAATGTGCATTAATCTGTGCAGGTATTGCAAATCAGAAAACTTGGGTTTGAACCTTAACTAGCTGTGCAAAAAGCTAGGCAGATCAACCTGTGAGCTTCAGTTTTCTCCCCTATACAAAAGAAAAACACTATTTGTCCCTCCATAAGGATGGATACCTAATAAATTGTTCTCAACTGAATGACAAGTAAAGCTGAACCATGGAGTAGCATCCCCTCTATTCATTTTGTCCCTGGTCAACAAGGAAGTTATCAACTTCTATGAATTTAAATGAGCAAATATATAATAGATGACATAAAAAATTTAATTGTCTGACTACAGACGAATGGATAGAGATATGGGGAGAGGGAGGGGAAAAGAGGAGGAGAGGGAGGGAGGGAGGAAGGGAGAGGGGGAGAGGGGGAGAGAGAGAATAATGTAATAGTATTCAACCATGAGAAAGAAGGAAATCCTGCTATTTGTGACACCATGGACACTTGAGGGCATTATGCTAAGTGAAATAAATCAGACATCACTTATATGTATGATATCACTTATATGTAAAATCTAAGAGTTGAGTTCACAGAAACAGAATGGGAGGGGGGTTGGGAGATATTGGTCAAACTTCTAGGATAGTGATTATAGTTAATAATATTGTGTCAAACACTTTTAAGAAGCTGAGAGTAGATCTTAAATGTTCTAACCACAAAAAGGAAATGGTAATTATGTTATGTGATGGAGGTGTTAGCTACAGCTAGGTAGTAATCATTTCAAAATATATGAGCATCAAATCAACACTGTACACCTTAAACTTATACAATGTTATGTATGGAAACAGAGATCGAAAAAAAGAACTAAACAAATAATCAGTGCCTAGATTGTGAAAGGAAGGAAAACCACACCTAACTCCTAAAATTAAGTTACTTTCCAAAGTTATTAGAGAAGACTAAGGCTTTAGGACACAAACAGGAACTATTATGTTTTAAAGTGACCTGCCATCCAGGAAACTGAAGAAGAGCCTGTTGGACAGACCGCCGTGGTAATTTAATTGCCAGTCTCCACCAGAGACACACTGTCATCATCCTTCCCTGAGAGTCTTCTCTTTAGAGACCTGATTCTCTCCCTACTCCTCCAATTGCTTCCCCTTCCTGGCCTCCTCCCACCCTTTTGTTTGCTTTTTTACTGTTAAACAGCTCTCCCTCCCTTCCTTTGACAACTTTATGCATTTTTAACTCTAATTAGGAATGGGCTTGCCTCGCCCCAAGCTCCAGGGGCCCTCTGCACTAGTAGGAATGCCTGCGGTCCACCCTACCTAAGGGTTTCCTCCTCTGATTACCACCTCGTGGGCTCTGCGGATGAAAACAGGCTGCCGGCCCGCGGCCACAAATCAGTTCCCGGGCCGCTCCACCCGGCCCCAACCCTGCCTGCCAGAGCCGCGCAGCCGCGGCCAGCACGGAGGATTCAGGTGGGCCACACCCCTGCTCCCCGGCCGCCGCGGCGCCCCCAACCCCGCCTCCGGGCTCGCGGCCCGCGCAGGTTTTACAGACGCCCCAGCGCCCGTACGAGGCGGAGAAAATGACCCAAAAGTTGTTGTTTCTGAGTCAGGACTTCCGTTCGCAGCGGCGTCCTCGAGTCTCCAGTGACTGCGCCCCTTCCCGACCCAGAAACTGTGCTCGGGGCCCCTGCGCGCCCCGCGCCTCCCAGGCCTTCCCGGGGGCCGTCGGTCGCCGCGAGCCAGCCCGGAGGCGACCCGGGTCGGCGGCCCGAGGCGGCCGCATTGCGGCCCCGGACAGTGGCGTGGGCTCCTTCTCCCGGCCCGGGCGCCCGCCCAGGCTCCTCGGAGCGGCCGAAGGTCCCCGCAAAGCTCCCCCGCGGTGGGTGCAGCGCACCGAGCAGTCCCCAGCTTCCTCCCGCGTGGGCTCGGGCGTTCGGGCGTGGACGCGGGGCCCCGCGCCGGCCCAGCCACGGGAACCCCTCGCTCACCGATGTCTCCATCCTCGTCGTCATCCTCCTCCTGTTCCATGTCTAACAGAACGTCCCTGGTCATCATTTGCATTGCTCCCCCGAAGGCGGCTCCGAACTTGGCGCGAAGTTGGGGCTCGCGGGTTCCGGAACGACGCGGCACTCGCGGGCCGGGCGCCCGGGTGGGGACGCGGGGCGGCTCTCGCTCCCGGCTCAGGGGCCGCTGCACCAGCCCGCGCCCCGGAAAGCCGAGCGCGGCGGCTGCCGATCCGAACCCAGCGCCCAAGGCTACCACTCGCCACTGAGCATGCCCAGCGCGAGGCTGGCTGCGGAATGATGGACTTCCCCCCGTTTATTAGGCGCTCGGAAGGAAGTCGGGAGACCAGAGGGAGTAGTTGGCGCTCGCCTTCTGCACGCTGGTGACCTCGTGGAAGGGCGAGGCGAGAGCACGCGCGGGTGGGAGTGGGCCGGGCTGCCGCGGAGCAGGCAGCTTTCGCTTCTAAGGTCACATACAGATACATATACGGGGCTTGCTCTTTGATAACTGTTCCTGGAGAGGAGAAGACGCTGCAGCAGCTCACGTGAAGAACCCTGAAGGCGAGCCGGTTTGAACTGTGCTTAAAGGCGACGTGGTGCCAATGGAGGATCTCAGTTTCATTGACTCTAAGGGGGACGAGTATTCTGTAGGGAAGATGAGGAGGGAGATCACAGAGAAAAGAGGCAAAAGTCGTGGGGAATAAGCAACAGAGGAAAAAAGGTAGAGCCAGATCTAAAGAAATATTCACAAAGGCAGGAGGATTTCCGCATAAAGTGAGGCTAAGAAGAGAGAGAAGCGCCCCCTACCCCCCGCCCGCTGAACACTCACAGGGAGTGGTCGAGGATAATCAGAGTGTGCAGCCCATTAGGACCTTGTAAAGCTTAGTCCTACGTGTCCAAAAAGCGAAAGAAACCGAGGACCCCCACCATGTAAACTCTAAAGTCGAGTAAAAAAAACCTATAATAGCCCAAGGAAACAAAGACAGTACTGAAATAAAATTGAGACACAGAGTAAAAGAATGAATTCCTGGAGACCAAAGGGAACAATAGGACAAATCCAAAGGGGGTTCTATTTTGAACACACATTGCCTAGTTTGGGCTGAAGGTTCCTAGGATCAGACTACTGCAGAACGTTTTTCAAAAGGGCTGGTGAATTCTGATGCGTGAGTTTTAACTTCTCAAAGGGGCTAGAGGTATATTTGAAATTCTTGATACAGTCGTTGCCTCTCTCTAACACTTCTCATTGAAACTTTTTATATTTTCCACTGAAATACCAGAATTATTATGATAATTACAGTAATACTAAAGCTACTGTGCATTTTATTTTTTCATGTACATATTTATGATGTTTTTATGTGCAAGAAAGAGGACATTGAGACTAATCATAAGTGGGAAAACGGTCGTGAATATACATTTTAAGACTTGAGGGAATTACTTTAAAGAAAATATCCAGGAAACACTATACTTCTTAAGGAACTTTTCTGAATAAAGAAAATTGTTTTTAATATAAAGAGAAAATTACAGTACTCTGAAGATGGGTGTGTGTATGGGGGGGGGGTGGAAAAATACAGGGGAAAAATGAGGAGAAGAAAAAACTTAGTGAACTCTCTCCCTAGCTCTTGTGGGACCTACTGTAATAGAAATTCCAGAGGTATTTTCGTTACATGATTCGTTTTCACAATTTTCATTCAACAAGTAAATATACAGTGCTTTTTATGTGGTAGGTACAGTTCTAAATATTTTACATTCAGGTATTTAATTCTCATAACAACCCTAGGAGTCATTACCACTCATTTACTCATGCACAGGGCAATTGAGTAACTTGTCCAAAATCACATAGGGAGTAAGTGGCAGGGCTGGGATTCAAACCCAAGCAGCTTGTTTTAGAATTTGTGTTCTTGGCCACGTTATGAACCACTTCCAGAGACATTTCTGAATCCATTAAAAAAAAAAAAAAAAATCTCCCCCCAATTCTAAACTCCCAAGTTCTCATCAACTCCCTGCCACCATTCTGTCACCCAATGCTTAGCTTTTTATAGCCCGAGACTTTGCTCAAAGTAGTTAGAAAACTCTTGTGGTTGATTTTGCAACAGGTTTCAATGAGTCATCTAAAATTCTTCACAGATTTTAGAGTTTACATTTTTCTTGCTTTATAAATGTTGCAGAGAGACTCTGCTGGCCTTATGTGAAAGGATGGCTGTGGCTGGATGTGAAATGAATTATTTACTTAGGTTAGCTGTGAGTCTATTATTAGTAAGCCCCATTATCTCATTTAACCCATTTTATTTCTTGCAGCTTCTCTCATGCATTTTTTTTTCAACTGAGTAGTCTATGCTTCAAAAATAATCAAGGTAATAGGACTTTGTAAGAACCACACCCATGACCCTGAAAATGTATCATCTCTACCATAAATAGTTTGTGAAATAAAATGTGCTTAACAATAGGTGGCCAGGTTATTGGATTTGCAAAGCTTTTCAAAGTCAGGATCATAGACCAAGTGTTTTCTTCTTTGGTCTTCTGATAGTTACAACCTTTGGCCACAGGATGTTCTTTCTCTACCCATCCCTTAAGTCTTGGGTTTCTTTGGCTTTAGTCCTTCAGCCCCTTTTCTTCTCATCTCGCTTTTGAACTCATTCAGTCTTATAACTTTGCTATGTATTCCAAGCAAGGCCAGGTTCATAGGCATTCGAACAGTTCATTCACACAGAGTCCTGCATGCAGAAAGGCTTAATGCTTAGAGTCTTAATACTCTGTGGTTGCTGGCTTGAAATTCTTAATAATTTCATCTTTGAAGTTTTGTTTTGTAAGTGAAGTTCAGAGAGACAGTGGAGCTTGTGTGAGTTCACATGTAGTCCTGCCTCCTTGGGGTAGGTTCTCAGTGCCAGCTCCCACATTCTCCGGCACCTCAGCCTTTCCCATCCTCCCCTTTGCCCCACTGAGAACCAGAACCTGAGGAGACCTGGGCAAGGGCACAGGGAAGGTCAGGGTCATGTGTATGTACCCATGGTATCTTAGGGTGGGGCATGGTGGTGGCACCTGTCCCTGCCCTAGACAGGCAGTGCCACAGTGCACCCAGGAGGTGACTCAGTAGAGATGAGTCTCTTGCTTATCTCCTATTCCAGTGCATCCTGGCAGGGAAGTTGCAATTTCTTGGACATAGCTCCTCCAACATAGTTTGGAGCAAAGAGTCCAAGGGAAGAGAAGATACCTGACTCAGCTTCTGCACCCTCAGCCAGTGCATAGTCTGCCAATCCTACAAACTGACCAGAGGGGGACCTGGCAGCTGGTGGACATCAGGCAGTCTTTGAATAAGGGACCCTGCATTTCCATTTTGCACTGGGCCCTGCAAATTGTCTAGCTGGCCCTGATTCTAAGATCTTAACTTCTAGTCCAGATATCTTCTTTGTTACAAATGGTATATCTGTGTGCACGTTAGACATTTTCACTTGGATATTAAACATTTCAAATTCAACAGGTCCAAAACTGAATTTATAATCTCTTCCCCAAACCTGATTCCCTAAATCCAGGAATGGCACAAACTAGTTACACAAACCAATAATTTGAGAATTATTTTGACTCCTTCAGCTGTCTCTTATCCCTCATATCCAATCAGTTGCTAAATCCAGTTGCAGCTCCTAGATAACTCAAACACATCCTGTATTTGTTATCTATTGTTGCATTGCTGTATAACTGCATAGAATGACATTTTAACAGAGACCTAAAGGAAGTCAGAGATTAAGACATGCCACTATCTGAGGGAATGGAGTTTTAGGCAGAAGGAAAACAAATGCAAAAGTCCTGAGGAAAACCAGCAGAGGACATGGCAACTGTGGCATAAAAGATTACCCAAAAATTTAGCAGCCTGGAGCAACAATCATGTATTATATCATACAGTTTCTGTGGGTCAGGAATTTGGGAGCAGCAGAGTCACAGGGTTCTGATCTGAAAGTTTGATGGGTTTGAGATCTGTTGCTAAGATAGTTCATTCTCAAGTGGTGCTGCCTGTTAGGAGGAGCGCAGTTACTGCCCACACGGCCTGGGTACAGGCAGCGTGAGCATCTTTATGATGCAACACAGATTTCCCACATGCAGAGCAATCCCAGAGATGGCAAGGTGGAAGCCACAACATCCTTTATGACCTAGGCTTGGAAGTCACACATTGTCATTTCGTTCTTTTTATTTTTTTTTAAATTTAATTCATTCATTTTTGTTACAGATGTTTCTCCTTTTTCCCCCACTGGTTCCTCCCTTTCCCTCCCTCCCCGCCCAGTCCCCAGCTTTGTTGTCCATGTCCATTTTTCATGCATACATGCATATAAGTTCTGTGGTTTATCTCTCCCCCACCACCCCATCTTCTGGGGATTGTCAGTCTGTACCCCACTTCCACGTCTCTGGGACTGCCCCATTCCTCAGACTGTTATGTTCATTATATTCCACAAATAAGTGAGATCATATGATACTTGTCTTTCTCTGTTTGGCTTGTCTCACTTAGGATGATACTTTCCAGGTCCCTCCAAGTCGTCTCAAAGGATAAGAGATCTTTCTTTCTTACAGCTGCATAGTACTCCATTGTGTATATGTACCACCACTTTTTTATCCATTTGTCTACTGATGGACACTTTGGGCTGTTTCCACATCTTAGCTATTGTAAATAGTGCTGCTACAAACATGGGGTTACATATATTCTTTCAGATTGGTGTTTCAGGCTTCTTAGGGAATATTCCTAGAAGTGGGATCACTGGGTCAAATAGAAGTTCAATTTTTAACTTTTTGAGGTCACACCATATTGTTTTCCATAGTGGCTGCACCAGTCTGCATTCCCACCAGCAGTGTACGAGAGTCCCCTTTTCTCCACACCCTCGCCAACACTTGTTGTTTGATGATTTGTTGATGGCGGCCATCTGACAGGTTTGAGGTGATACCTCATTGTTTTAATTTGCATCTCTCTGATGATTAGTTCAACATTTCTTCATATGTCTCTTAGCCATTTGCATGTCCTGTTTGGAGAGGTGTCTATTTAGTTCTTCTGCCCATTTTTTGATTGGGATTTTTGTCTTCCTTTTGTTGAGTTGTATGAGCACTCTATATATATTGGAAATTAACCCCTTATCTGATATATCATTGGCAAGTATTCTCTCCTATACAGTGGGCTGCCTTTTCATTTTGATGATTGTGTCTTTTGCTGTGCAGAAGCTTTTGAGTTTGATATAGTCCCATATGTTCATTTTCTCCTTTGTTTCTGTTGCCTTAGCTGATGTATCAGTGACAATTCTGCTGCGTATGATGTCTGAAGTTTTGTTACCTACAGTTTCTTCTAGGATTTTTATTGATTCATGAGTCACATTTAAGTCTTTTATCAATTTTGAGTGTATTCTTGTGTATGGTGTAAGTTGATGGTCTGGTTTCATTTTTTTTGCATGTAGCTGTCCAATTTTCCCAACACCATTTATTAAAGAGGCTGTTTTTACTCCACTGTATGCTGTTGCCACCTTTGTTAAATATTAATTGAGCATATTGCCTTGGGTCCATTTCTGGGTTCTCTGTTCTGTTCCACTGGTCTATATGCCTGTTTTTGTGCCAGTACCAGGCTGTTTTGATTACAGTGGCTTTGTAGTATAACCTGAAATCTGGTAATGTGATCCCTCCTACTTTGTTCTCCTTTTACAAGATTACAGTGGCTATTTGAGGTCTTTTTTGGTTCCATATAAATGTTTGAAGTATTTGTTCTAGTTCTATGAAGTATGTCATTGGTATTTTGATGGGGATTGCATTGAATCTATAGAATGCTCTGGGTACTATGGACATTTTAATGATGTTAATTCTTCCAATCCATGAACAAGGTGTGTGCTTCCACTTTTTTATATCTTCCTGTATTTTTTTTTTTCAAAGACCTGTAGTTTTCTGCGAATAGGTCCTTTATTTCTTTGGTTAAGTTTATTCCTAGGTATCTTAACTTTTTTCTGCAATGGTAAATGGGATTGTTTTCTTAGTTTCTCTTTCTGTGAGATCATTATTGGTGTATAAGTATGCCATCGATTTCTTGACGCTAATTTTGTATCCTGCTACTTTGCCAAATTCATTTATTAAGTCTAGTAAATTTTTGATGGAGTCTTTGGGGTATAGTATCATGTCATCTGTGAATAATGACAGTTTCACTTCCTCTTTTCCAATTTGGATCCCTTTTATTTTTTCTTCCTGTCTGATTGCTGTGGCTAAGACTTCCAGTACTATGTTAAATAAGAGTGGCGAAAGTGGGCATCCTTATCTTGTTCCTGTTCTTAAGAGAAATGCTTTTAATTTTTGTCATTGAGTATGATGTTGGCAGTAGGACTTTCATATATGGCCTTTATTATGTCGAGATATGACCCCTCTATTCCCAGATTGCTGAGCGTTTTTATCAGAAATGGATGCGGGATTTTGTCGAATGCTTTTTCGGAATCTATTGATATGATCATGTGGTTTTTATTCTTCATTTTATTTGTGTGGTGTATCACATTTATTGATTTGCAAATATCATACCAGCCTTGCATCCCTTGGATGAATTCCACTTGGTCATGGTGAATAATTTTTTTGATGTATTGCTGGATCCGATCTGCTAGTATTTTGTTCATGATTTCGGCGTCTATGTTCATCAGAGATATTGGCCGGTACTTTTCTTTCTTTGTAATGTCCTTTTCTGGTTTTGGAATTAGAACTATGCTGGCCTAATAAAACGAGTTTGGAAGTCTTCCTTCTTCTTGAATTTTTTGAAATAGTTTGAGGAGAATGGGTGTCAGTTCTTTTTTGAATGTTCGGTTTAATTCCCCAATGAAGCCCTCCGGGTTTGGGCTTTTGTTTGCTGGGAGAGTCTTGATTACCTCTTCAATTTCCTTAGTTGTTATTGGTCTGTTCAAGTTTTCTATCTCTTCCCGGTCCAGTTTTGGGAGATATGTTTTTCTAGAAATGTGTCCATTTCGCTTAGGTTGTCAAACTTGTTGCCATATATTTGTTCATAGTAGTTGTTAACAATCTTTTGTATTTCTGTGGTGTCAGTTGTTACTTCTCCTCTTTCATTTCTGATTTTGTGTATTTGGGTTCTCTCTCTTTGTTTCTTGGGTCCATCAATCTTGTTTATCTTTTTGAAAAACCAGCTCTTTGTTCCATTGATCCTTTGAATTGTTTTTTGTTGGTCTCTATGTCATTTATTTCTGCTCTGATCTTTACTATTTCCTTCCTTCTACTTGCTCTGATGTTTTCTTTTTGTTTGCTTTCTAGTTCTTTAAGTTGTGAGGTTAGATAGTCTATTAGAGATTTTTTTTGTTTCTTGAGATAGGCCTGTAGTGCTATGAACTTCCCTCTCAGAACTGCTTTTACTGCATCCCATAGATTTTGTGTTGTTGTGTCTTTATTTTCATTGGTTTCCAGGAAGTTTTTAATTTCTTCCCTGATCTCCTCGGTAACCCATTCATTGTTTAATAACATGCTATTTAACCTCCATGTGTTCAAATGTCTTTGCATGTTCTTGCTGCAGTTGATTTCTAGTTTCATGCCATTGTGATCTGAGAAGATGCTTGATGTGATTTCAGTCTTCTTGAACTTGTAGAGACTTAGTTTGTTTCCTAACATGTGGTCTATCTTTGAGAATGTCCCATGTGCACTTGAGAAGAATGTGAATTCTGTAGTTTTGGGGTGTAATTCTCTGTAGATATCTATTAACTCCATTTGGTCTAGTGCTTCATTTAGAGTCTGTGTTTCTTTGCTAATTTTTTGTCTAGAGAATCTATCCAGTGACGTCAGCAGGGTGTTGAAGTCCCTTGCTATGATTGTATTGCTATCAATTTCTCCTTTGAAGTCCTCCAGAAGATTTTTAATATATTTTGGTGCTCCTATATTGGGTGTATATATGTTTATCAAGGTTATATCTTCCTGTAGGATAGATCCTTTCAATATTATGTAGTGGCCTTCTTTGTCTCTAGTGATGGCCTTCATTTTGAAATCTACTTTATCAGATATGAGTAATGCTACCCCAGCTTTTTTTGCTTTCCATTTGCTTTGAAGATTTTTTTCCATCCCTTCACTTTCAACCTATGTGAGTCTTTTGTTGTGAGGTGGATCTCTTGTAAACAACATATATGTGAGTCTTTCTTTCTTATCCAATCAGCTACTCTGTGTCTTTGTATCGGAGCATTCTCTTTGTATCGGAGCATTCAGTCCATTTATATTTAAAGTAATTATTGATATGTACTTATTTATTGCCGGTTTTGTTTAGTGTGGTTATATTTTTCTTTCTCTTTCTCCTGCTAATTACAGCAGTCCTTTTAACATTTCTTGCAGTGCTGGTTTGGTGCTAATGTATTCCCTTAGCCTTTTCTTTGTCTAGGAAGCTCTTTATTTGACCTTCTATTTTGAATGATAGCCTTGCTGGGTAGAGTAGTCTTGGATTCAGATCCTTGTTTTTCATGACCTTGATTACCTTATGCCATTCCCTTCTGGCCTGTAGTGTTTCTGTTGAGAAGGCAGCTGAGAGCTTTATGGAGGTTCCTTTGTAGGTAACCTGTTGCTTATCTCTTGCTGCTTTTAGGATTCTCTCTTTGTCTTTAATTTTTGGCATTTTGATTACTATATCTTGGTGTGGGCCTGTTTGGGTTGTTCTTACTTGGGGCTCTCTGTGCTTCTTGAACTTGAATGCCTTCTTGTTTCACCAAATTAGGGAAGTTTTCTGTCACTATTTCTTCAAATATATTCTCTAACCCTTGCTTATTTTCTTCTTCTTTGGGGACTCCTAATATGCAAATATTATTATGTTTCCAGTTGTCCCACAGTT
Organism: Molossus molossus; assembly: GCF_014108415.1. NCBI lineage: Eukaryota > Metazoa > Chordata > Mammalia > Chiroptera > Molossidae > Molossus > Molossus molossus. The sequence continues at coordinate 47,212,622 of NW_023425345.1, read as the reverse complement.
CTGCTAAGCTATCTTCCTGATTTTTAATTGCTTTTTCCTTTTGGTTTTTTGATTCGTTGATTTTTTCTACCCTGTCTTCCAATGCACTGATCTGGTCCTCAGCATCCTCTACTCTGCTGTTTAGACTTTCCAATGTGTTCTTTATTTCTGATATATCATTCTTCATTGCTTCTTGGTGGTTTTTAATTTCCAGCTAGTTGATTTTAAACATTTCTATGTCTTTACTCATGGTGCTCATGTCTTTATACATGCTGTTGAGCTTCCTCAACATCTTGGCTCTGAATTCTAGTTCTGTTAACTTGCTTTACTGCACCTCATTTATCTCATCTTCAGTAGAGGTCTCTTGTTCTTTCATTTGGCTTTTGCTTCTTTTTTTCACCATTTTGACTACCTCAGTGGACTTTGGAGCCTGCCAAATTTTCCCTGTGGATGTTGGTGTTCTGCTGTTTGTGACACCCTCTACTGGGTTTGGATGAGCATCGGAGGACCCACGTTAAACACCACTGTCAAGTCTTACCTTCCTGGGCAGAGTTGCAAGCCCAGGAATGGTTCAGTTATTCTCTAGCTTTTTGCCTGGAGGCTATTAGTGGCAGTTCCTTGAAAAGCCTTGGCTTCTCAGTTGAATGAAAAACTCCCTCAGGTGTTCAGCCTAAGGGGATTTCCCGAGTGTGGTGAAGATGCTGGTTTTAATGAGCTTCAATTTGCATTTCTGTGGCCACCGGTGGGGTTGAATCTCCAAGGGAGGGGCCACCGCCTCATCCCAGAGCCCTTGCGGCTACCACTGTCCTGAGTAGCTGCAACTCAGTAAAAGCTCTGAGTGCCCTCCAAATCCCAAGTGTCCCCACACAGTTCCAATCCAGTCTGACCTCCCTCTGCCATAGCCCAAGGTGAGTGGCTGTGCTATTTTAGCGTCTGCCCCAGGTCTGCGCTGTCAAGCCGATTGGGAGTGTAATCCTGAGGCCACTGCTCACAGCTAAGGCGCTGCCATCCGTGGGCTCCCAGCCCCCCTCTCGCACCTCCGCAATCCTACTAGGATTGAGTCAGTGTCCCTGGTTATATGGTTTTCCAAGCTGCTTTTCTGTTGCTTTTTCCTGATGATTTTTCTATATTTTCATTGTAATTCCAGTTTGGTCCTGGGAGATGGTCTGTGTAGCTTCCATTCACTCTGCCGCCATTTTGGAATCTCTCACACATGGTCATTTCTGCCCTTGGTTACACGGGTCAGCCAGCTCTACTCACTGTGGGAGGGCTAATATAAGGTCGTGACTACCAGAGGCAGGGATGTTTGGAGCCATCTAGGAGGCTGGCTGCCCCACATCTCCACTATCACTGTTCTGATACATACCAGTTAAAAAAAGAAACAACAGGCCCAAATGGAGTCCCTTGTGGTAAGCCACACCACTAAACTGAAACTTAATAACTAACCTAACTGCAATTTCAGTCTCTTCCAGGAGTGACCTTTTAAACCAATCAATCTGGAATTTCTGACCAACACTAGTGAGGTAGTCTGCCCGATAAGACCACTTTCCTTCTCCTGAGGGAAGGTGTCCTTCATGCAGTAACCCACATGGTTAACTTCATACCCCTCTTCTTTTCTGCATGTAAAAACCTTCCATTTTATACAAGTCTTTGGAGCACCCTTGTAGTTGTTAAATGGGATGTTCCCTGAGTCATAAACTGTTTAATAAAGCCAGTTATATCTTCAAACTTATTTGGTTCAATTTTGTTCTTGAACAGCACCATCATTCTTTATTCTTAGTCACTAAAAACACGCTGTATGCTGGCCACTTTTCTGGGTGTTGGGGATTCAATAAGAATAAAAAATAAAAAAATAAAAAAATAAAACACCCCTGCTCTTCTGACTTTGCATTCTAGTGGATAGAGACAAATAAATAAGTAGATGTCAGGAAATGATGGGTACTGGTGAGAAAAATGAAGCAGGGCAAGAACAGTGAGGGGCGGGGGAGTGACACTTTATATCAAGTGGTTAGGAAAAGCCTTTCTGTTGAGGTGACATTTTAGCAGAGATCTGAAGGAAGTGAGGGAATAAGACATGTAATCTCCCGAGGGAAGAGAGTTTTAAGACGAGATAAAGACAGTGCAAAGGCCTTGAGAACAAGCATACTTCTGTCTTCAGGAAAAGCAGAGAGGCCATGGTGACTGTGGCCTCGAGGTGGAGGAGAAGAGGGTTGGAAGGAGGTCAGGGTTGGTGAGGAGGGGAGTGCTGCAGATAACTTTGGATCATCAGAAGGACGTGGGCTTTTACTCTGAATAATATGGAAAGCCTTTAGAAAGTTTTGACTAAACAGGTGGCATAATGTAACTTATATTTTTAAATGATCTTTCTGACTGTATTAATGAAAAATATACTTAACTGTAGAACATCAAGTGTAGAAGAAGGGGGATAGTTAGGAGACTCATTTTTTCACTAAGACAAGGGATGATGGTCTTGAACCAGAGTGGTCTTGGTAGATGTGCATTATAGATATGTTTTGAGGTATATCTGAAAAGAGTTTCTGATGTACTGGATATGAGTACAAGAAAAAGAGGGAGCTGAAGATGACTCCAAGGTTTTGAGCTCAGTAGTTGGGATAATGGAGTTGATGTTTTTGAGATGCAGAAGACCACATGAGAATAAAGAGTGGGGGAGTTTGGGTTTGGACACATAGATCTGAATTCAGGATTGGATAGCCATATGAAGATGCTCAGTAGTCTTGAGTCTGGAGTTTGGAGGAGAGATCTACTCTGGAGATATAAACTTAGGACTGGGTACAAAAAGGTGATCTACATAAAGAGATAAGGTCCAAGGACAGAGCTCCAGGACTCTCCACTCCAACCCTTGCATTGGGAAAATAAGGAAGAACCAGCCAAGGAGACTGAGAAGGAAGGGATGTCCAGTGAGGAATGAAGAATCACAGAAAAGGGTGAGGTTAAGTAAAATATTTTTCAAAAGAGGAGGAAATAATGTCCTGTGTCAAATGAATCCGATAAGGGGACTCTGTCAAGACTTCAAATTTTCCTGGACCTTGAATAGTTTTCTTCAAGATTGAAGAGAATTGGCCACTGATTTAGCAATGGAAGGCCCTTGGTGACTCCAGCAGCTTCAGAAGAGTGGTGGGGGACAAAAGTCTGGAATGAGTTTTCTAATATGTTTTTTTCTTTTTTTTTCCAGCATGATCAAGCAATTCTCCAGTTCTCAGTGGTGACTGACTGGGTGTCCTACAGTGAACTCAATTCTGACACTATGTACCTGGAGGTAGCATCAGCTCCTGCAAGTCAAGGGCACAGTCCCACAAAACTGCATCCGCTGACACAATCACAAATCCAGGTTGTCATCTGTGCTTCTGACCAACTGACTATAGACTAGAGATTTCCACACCCTCAGGTTTGATTAATTTTCTAGAGCAGCTCACAGAATTCAGAGGCTTACATTGACCAGTTTATTATAAAGGATTTTATAAAGGCTACAGATGAACAGTGAGATGAAGCGGTACATAGTGGGAGATTTGGAAGGATCCTGAGTGTAGAAGCTTCTGTTCCCATGGAACTGGGGTGTGCCACCCTCCCAGCCGTGGGTGTGTTCACCAACCCAGAAGCTCATCAAATCTTGTTCAGGAGTTTTTATAGAGCTTAATCCACAGCACTCTCCTGCCCTTCCCCTTCTCAGAGGTCAGTGAGCCAAAAGTTCCAATCCTCTAATCACTTGGACTTTCTGGTGACCAGCCCCATCCTGAGTCTACCCAGTGGCACCACCCTAAGTCCCCTTATTAGCATAAGCTCCAAAGGGGCTCCTTATGAAAGACAAAAACTTAGAAAATTCCAAGGGTTTGAGGAGATTTGTGCCAGGAACTGGGACTAAGACCCAATGCTGTATATTTCTCATTATGCCACAGGTTCACAGGAGAATGGAGGAAGAGGAAATGGTAACAATGACTATAGATAATCCTTTTGGGGAGACTTGAAACTCGTTGAGACCCATGAACTCTAGACTCTTCCGTACCCATTTCCACTTGGATTCCAATAGGCAGCCAAAGTTTACCATCTGAAATCAAACTGCTTACCTTCCTCCCAACCCTGGTCTATCCATATTTTCATCTCAGATAATCAAAACTCCATCCTTCTGACTGCTCAGGTCCCAAACCCAGGAGCCACCTTTGACTTCTTTCTTGTACCCTCAAAATACACCTCATCAGTAGATCATTTTAAGCCTATTAAAAAGTGTATTTTTAAAAAGTATGTCTAGAATTGGACCACTATACACCAGCTTAACCACTAACACATCACACCTGACATCATCCTCTCTCCTTGGATTTTTTTTCTATCTGATTTTCCTGCTTCCACCTTTGTTCCCCATAAAGTTCATCCTCAACACAGTGGCCAAAGTGATGTCTTTAAACCGTAAGTCAGATCATACTATTCTCTGCTCAAACTATCAACAGTTCCCCATTTTAACTGTAGGAAAACCTAAGGTACAGACAAGCCTACCCTACTTAAGTTGCTAATTCACCAGAGCCAACCCTGATGGTTGTGTAAGATGTTTACTCTACACAGATGCCTGGTCAAGGGGAATACAACGAGTCATGGGATATAGCTTGGGCTCTGCTTCCCAAGCCATGTGCGTTGGTCAAGGCTCCGTCTGTACAAGGTTCTATGTCGGTGTCAGCAACGCTGGACACCTCTGTCCATGTACTCTCCATCCCTCTTACTTTGCTTTATTTTCTCTTGTCACCTAGCCCCTCTTACATGCTACATAATTTGTTTACTTACTTTGATCTTTACCCATCTTCATGAACTAAAAGATGAGCTCCATTAGAGCAATGCTTTTGTCTTTTGTTCATTATCACCTCTCCAGCACACAGTAGGTACTCGATAACTTTTTTTTTTTTTTTTGAATTGAGTTTTTCTGTTAAGGGTAGTGGAGAAAGGCAAGTGCAGTAGTAGACAGAAGAGTGTGTGGGGCCCAAAGAGGGAAAGATCACAATGTAGGAAGGAGAAGGGAACATTGCTGACATGATGTCCCTGGGTAAGTGAAAGGGATGAGCTCCAGTATACCACGAAGATATTGGCCATGAAGAGCAGGATAAATCTTCCATCTTGAAAACTACAGGGAAGATACAGCGCAGATGCAGGTATAATGGTAAATGTATTGTAGAGGCTGTGGAAGCAAAATTCCTCCCCAAAATGTTTATTTTAAAGCTTTCAGACACATAGAAAAGTTGAAAGAACAATATAACAGAGACCTAAACATCCCCCACCAATCTTCGGCAATTGTGAACATTGTGCTATTTTTATCTGTTTGTTTCTCTGTACATATTTCATTGAACAATGTTAATGTTGCAGACCTCATGACATGTCATCCCTACATAAATAATATATTCTCATTGAAAAGATTTAACAATAGTTCCCTCATACCAACAAATATCCAATCCATATTCAAATCTCAGAGTCTTAATGGCCAAGGCTTTTCATACAAGTCCCCAGTCACATTTCACACAGTGTGACTGATTACATTTTTCAACATTGTCCCCCAATGACTTTTACTTTTTCAAGAGAACAGAACAGCTGTGGATGATGTTTTAACCCTAATGCTGTTGTTCGATGTCTAGTATTTCCTGTAACCTGGACATTACGTTGGAGCCTTAATTAGACTTAAGTTAAACATTTTGGGACATAAGCTCCATCCTAGATGCTGTGTCTTCATGTGTCATGAGAGCTGAGATCCTGTACCATTATCGGTGCCAAGTTTGACCACTAGGCTCCATGGTAAGACCAGATCTTTCCCTTAGGTCAGAGTTTGAACCGGAAGTCTGACTCCTGGGTCTCTGCCTCTACCCACTTTGTATCCCCTCTCTGGGTAAGAGCATAGGGCTCAAGAACTAAGAGCAAATACACAAGCAACAAGGCCAGGATTCAAAAGCTGATTTCTCCTCCTGCTATAGAAAAATGCCTTGTCAGTTCAGAGTCTTAAAAAAGGACCTTTGGAGCTTGCTGCAGTTCCTGCTGAAAGCAAATTCCTTCTTGTGTTCTCTGTTCATTGAGGAAGAGAAAGATGCATGTATTACCTTACTAGCTGGTACCAAGGGCAGTAAAGAGATAGGTCAGATTGTAACTGATTTCCCAGTTTCCATGTTGATTCATTGTCATTGCCCAACACCCAGCTTTCTTATGCACAGAAAAATGAGTAAATGAAATGGAAAAGTGGTCTTTGATGTGGCATTAATCCCTTTGATTCTGTGATAAGCTGGGCTTGGAGGAAAGAGGATTCTAATTTGGAGAAGGCAGAAACTTGAGATTAGAATTATTTTTTTTAAAGGAGGAATTTAGATTACCTGTAGCCCTGCTTGAAAGCAATGAACTAATCCAGATAATTTTTTTTGGTTACTAAAGTTTCAGTTAGATGCTTTTGTTTTTGCTTTGCTAGGGAAGGTTGCCGACTTGAAGAGTTTGCAATCAGGTAAATGAAGTGCCTGTTCTGACAGCAGTCTCTGAAGTGCGGAAGCAGGGCTGCTGTACTTCCGTGCAGAGGCCGAAGGATCATGGGAAAATCAGGATTAGAACCACCTACACTGCTGCATTAGATCAGAACCAGTGTTAGTAGTGGACAGGATTTTTTTTTTTTTTTTTTTAAAGGAGACTGTCCTACTTGGTTTTCATGTTTGTTTGTGTTTTTGTTTATTTACAGAACTGAATGCAGGCCACAGCTCAATTGCCATACAAGATGGGAAATATCAAATACCCCCAAATGTTCACATGTTCTGTTCAATTCTATAGAATCTAAGTCATTGCTGGGGGGGGCAGGGGGCAGGGCTGAAGGATAGGGCAGCATAGATTTCTATAACACAATCTCAAAGTTATTTTGATTTTAATTCCATTTGTAAAATATATAATACTTTGCAAAACAAGGTGAGGTGTCCAGAAAAAACATGACACTAGGGTCTCACACTTACAAAGAGATTAGCATTAACTCCCCGCAATAACTAGAGCAGTGGTCGAGCAAAGTGGACAGACCACAAGAAGGCTGGATTCCCTATAGGGTCTCAATTTCACTAGCATTTAATTCACAAATAATTTTGTGAGTGAAAGTGATGTAAATTGTCCTTTTCTAGGACATTGCTAGATGTTTTCATAGTCAACAGGAGTGTGTTTTTATGAGTGTGGTCATCTCACAGGACTATCTAAGCCTTCTTGGTATCTTTTGTCTCATTTACTGAGATGGGTTGTCCTGCAACTCTGAAAATACTTCCTATCTGACCCCTTACAAAGAAGGTTGTCAACCCCTGGGTTATCCTATCCCTTGACCTAACTTTTAAACAGTACATTGTACTTCAGAAAGGGAGCTGTTTTAGCAGGTAAATATCTATACAAATGGGTATAAAAATACCACTTATCTGTGTTGATTTTTATTCATTATTTTCAGCAATTACACATTCTCCCCCTTATAGATTCCTGGAAGAAATCACATAAATCTTCATGGAATTATCAGGCCACTCCCAGTGAGTGCTCCAGAAGAACATTTAAAAAAAAAAAAATTTATTGTTGAAAGTATTACAGATGTCCCTCCTTTTTTCCCCTCCTCCCCGCTCCAACCCTACTCCTGCCTTCCTCACACTATTGTCTGTGTCTATTGGTTATGCATATATGCACATATGTTCTTTGGTTTATCTCTTCCCAATTCCCCCAGCCTCCTTCCTTCTGAGGTTTTTCGGTCTGTTACCTACTTCCACGTCTCAGGATCTATTTTGATCATCAGCTTATTTTGTTCATTATAGTCCATAAATAAGTGAGATCATGTGGTACTTGTCTTTCTCTAACTGGCTTAATTTGCTTAGTATAATTTTCTCCAGGTCCCTCGAGGTTGTCTCAAAGGGTAAAAGATCCTTCTTTCTTACAGTTGTACAGTACTCTATTGTGTAAATGTACCACAGTTTTTTAATCCACTCATCTACTGATGGGCACTTGGGCTGTTTCCAGAGCTCAGCCATTGTAAATAGCACTGCTATGAACATAGGGTTGCATATATTCTTTCTGATTGGTGTTTCAGGCTTCTTAGGATATATTCCGAGAAATGGGATCATTGGGTCAAATGGAAGTTCCATTTTTAATTTTTTGAGGGAACTCCATATTGTTTTCCATAGTGGCTGCACCAGTGTGCATTCCCACCAGCAGTGTACTAGAGTCCCTTTTCCTCCACACCCTCGCCAGCACTTGTTGTTTGATGAATTGTTGATGGTGGCCATTCTGACAGGTGTGAGGTGATGCTTCATAATTGTTTTAATTTGCATATCTCTGATGATTAGGGACGTTGAACATTTTTTCATATGTCTCTTAGCCATTTGTATGTCCTCTTTGGAGAAGTATCTATTTAGGTCCTCTGCCCATTTTTTTTTTTCTTAATCCTCACCTGAGGATGTTTTTTTCCATTTTTCTTCAGCTAGAGTGGAGGGGAGGGAAGGAGGGAGAGAGAGAGAGAAGGAGAGAAACATTGACGTAAGAGAGGTATATCCACTGGTCACCTCCTGCACAACCCCGGCCAGTGCCCAGGACAAACCACAACCAAGGTATGTGCCCTTGGCTGTAATTAAACCTGAGACTTCTTGGTCCATGAGTCAATGCTCTAACCACTGAGAAAACTGGTCAGGGCCCTCTGCCCATTTTGTAATTGGATTGTTTGTCTTCCTTTTGTTGAGTTGTATGAGTACTCTGTATATTTTGGAAATTAAGCTCTTACCCAATATATCATTGGCAAATACGTTCTCCCAAAGAGTAGGTTCCCTTTTCATTTTGATGCTGGTTTTGTTTTTGCCATGCAGAAGATTTTAGTTTGATGTAGTCCCACTTATTAATTTTTTCCTTTATTTCTCTTGCCCTAGGAGATGTATTGGTGAATATTTTGCTACATGTGATGTCTGAGATTTTATTGCTTACATTTTCTTCCAGGATTTTTATGGTTTCATGACTTATACCTAAGTCTTTTATCCATTTTGAGTTTATTTTGTGTATGGTGGTCTAGTTTCTCTCTCTTTCTTTTCTTTTCTTTTTTTTTTGCATGTACCTGTTCAATTTTTCCAACACTATTTATTGAAGAGACTGTCTTTTCTCCATCGTATGCTCTTGCCTTCTTTGTTGAATATTAATTGTGCATAATGTCTTGGGTCGATTTCTGAGTTCTCTGTTCTTTTCCATTGATTGATATGCCTATTCTTGTGCCAGTACCAGGCTGTTTTGATTACAGTGGCTTTGTAGTGTAACTTGATATGTAGTATTGTGATCCCTCCCACTTTGTTCTTCTTTTCAAGAATTGCTGTGGCTATTTGGGGTCTTTTATGGTTCTATATAAACTTTTGCAGTATTTGTTCTAGATCTGTGAAATATGCCATTGGTATTTTAATAGGAATTGCATTGACTCTCTATATTGCTTTGGATAGTAATATTTTACTATCATTTTAATGATGTTGATTCTTCCAATTCATGAACATGGTATATGCTTCCATTTTTTTATATCTTCCTCTATTTCTTTTTTCAGTGTCCTGTAATTTTCTAAGAACAGGTCATTTACCTCCTTGGTTAAGTTTATTCCTAGGTATCTTAATTTTTTTGTTGCAGTGTTAAGTGGGATTGTGTTTTTAGTTTCCTTTTCTGAGTGCCCATTACTGGTGTATAAGAATGCCATTGATTTCTGGGTGTTAATATTGTATCCTGCTACTTTGCCAAATTCATTAGTTAAATCTAGTAGTTTTTTGATGGAGTCTTAGGGTGTTCTATGTAAAACATCATGTCTTCTGTGAATAATGAAAGTTTTGCTTCCTCCTTTCCAATTTGAATCCCTTTTATTTTTTCTTCTTGTCTGATCACTGTGGCTAAGACTTCCAGTACTATGTTGAATAAGTGTGGCAAAAGTGGACATCCCTGTCTTGTTCCTGTTCTTAAAGGAAATGTTTTTAGTTTTTGCCCATTGAGTATGATGTTGGCTGTAGGTTTTCTTTTTATAGCCTTTATTATATTGGGATATGATTCCTCTATTCCTGCTTTGCTGAGAGATTTTATGAAAAATGGGTGCTGGATTTTGTCAAATGTTTTTTCAGCATCTACTATATGATCATATGATTTTTTTTTTATCCTCACCCAAGGACATTTTTTTGAACTTATCTTCAGATAGAGTGGGAGGGAGAGAAGGGGGAAGAGAAAGACAGAAACATCAATATGAGAGAGATACATTGACTGGTTGCCACTCACGCAATCCCGACCGGGGCTGGGGATGAATTGCAACCAAGGTATGTGCCCTTAGTGGGAACCAAACCTGGAACTCTCTGGTCTGCGGGCCAACCCTCTAACTCAGTGGTTCTCAATCTTCCTAATGCTGTGACCCTTTAATACAGTTCCTCATGTTGTGGTGACCCCCAACCATAAATTTATTTTTGTTGCTACTTCATAACTGTAATTTTGCTAATGTTATGAATTGCCATCGGAAATATGTGTTTTCCGATGGTCTTAGATGACCCCTGTGAAAGGGTCATTCGCCCCCAAAGGGGTTGCAACCCACAGGTTGAGAACTGCTGCCTAACTGCTGAGCCAAACTGGCTAGGGCATGATCATATGATTTTTATCTTTCATTTTGTTTATGTGGTATATCACATTTATTGATTTGTGAATATTGAACCAGCTTTACATCCCTGGGATAAATCTCACTTGGTCATGGTGAATCATTTTTTAATATATTGTTGGATTCAATTTGCTAGTATTTTGTTGAGGATTTTGCCATCTATGTTCATCAGGGATATTGGCCTGTAATTTTCTTTCATTGTAGTGTATTTATCTGGTTTTGGAATTAGGATTATGCTGGCCTCATTAAAAGAGCTTGGAAGTCTTCCTTATTCTTGACATTTCTGGAATAGTTTGAGGAGAATTGGTGTTAGTTCTTTGAATGTTTGGTAAAAAAAAACTCCCCTGTGAATTTGTCTAGACCCAGGCTTTTGATTGCTAGGAATTTATTTGATTATTCTTTCAATTTCCTTAGTTGTTATTGATCTGGTCAGGTGTTATGACTCTTCCCATTTGATTTTAGGAAGACTGTATGATTCTAGGAATTTGTCCATTTTGTCTAGGTTGTCCAATTTGTTGGCATATTATTCATAGTATTTTCTAACAATCCTTTGTATTTCTGTGGTGTCAGTTGTTACATCTCCTCTTTCCTTTCTGATTTTGTTTATTTGGGTTCTCTCTCTTTGTATCTTGGTGAGTCTGGCTAAGGGTTCATCAATCTTGTTGATCTTTGCAAAGAACAAACTCATGGATTCATTGATCTTTTGTATTTTTTTCTTCTTCTACATACTCTGGGTTTTTCTCTTTGTTCCCTTTCTAGTTCTTTAAGTTGTAGGGTTAGGTAATCTATTAGAAATGTTTCTTGTTTCTTGAGACAGGCCTATAATGCTATGAATTTCCCTCTCAGAACTGCTTTTGCTGTGTCCCAGAGATTTTGTGTTGTTGTGTGTTCATTTTCATTGATTTCTAGGAATATTTTTTATTTCTTCCTTGATCTTCTTGGTAACCCACTCATTGTTTAATAACATGCTATTTAGCTTCCATGTGTTTGAATGTTTTTGAGTGTTTTTATTATAATTAATTTTTAGTTTCATGCCATTGTGATCTGAGAAGATGTTTGATATGATTTCAGTCTTCTTGAACTTGTAGAGACTTAGTTTGTGTCCTAACATGTGATCTATCTTTGAGAATGTTCCGTGTGCACTTCAGAAGAATGTACATTCTGCAGTTTGTTTGTTTTTTAATCCTCACCCCAGGACATTTTTCCATTTTTGTTCAGACAGAGTGGGAGAGAGAGAGAGGAAGAGAGAGAGAAACATTGATGCGAAAGGGACACATCGAGTGGCTGCCACTTGCACGACCAACCAGGGCCAGGGACAAACTGCAACTGAGGCACGTGCCCTTAGCGGGAACCAAACCCAGGTCTCTCTGGACCGCAGGCCAACGCTCTAACGTCTGAGCCAAACTGGCCAGGGCCATTCAGCAGTTTTGAGCTGTAATTCTGTCAATAACAGAGGAATGTTATTGACAAGTCTGAAATGTTCTTTGGATTGAATCAGGACAGACAACAAAATGGTGCCCGAGAATGGAGCTGTGAGTCCAGCTCAACATTAAATTTCCTCCCACACTCTCCCTGAGGCCCCTCTTTACTTGGGGGTGAAAGGGCCAAATATTTGGGTCTCTGCTCTTTCTTTGGGCCTTGGTGGCATTGGGTCCCACCAGGTCAGTTGTTACCTACCCTGGGCAGCATGCATGTCCCATTTCCTCTGCTCATTCAATTTCCTGGCATAGATTCTGGTCAGTGTAATGGATCTTTGTCACTCCATATGCTGGATTGGCCAGTCCTCCTTTGGGTGCGTTCTGCTCTGTATCCTCCACAACTTGTTCAGGTTCTCATTAGCTGCTCAGTGATGGTCTCACTTGGCAACTTCTGCAGTTTTGGGGTGCAGTCTTTAAGAGCTCTAAGACTCTTCACCAGATATGTTCACTTTTGTGCCCTGGAGCTTTATTAGGGTAGTAGCTCCATCCACACATCACTGGTTTGTTTTCACTGATGCCTCTGCTTGAATGTGAAAGGGTGGCAGACCCCCTGGTGATGTGGGGATGAAGTGGCAGGGACAGGAAACTTGGGGTGGGTGCAGTACACCTAGCTTAGGGTGGGTCAGACTAAAAATTGGAAGGTATTTTTAAAACATTGTTCTAAAAACATAATATAAAATTTGCCTTCTTAACCATTTCTAAGTGTATGGTTCGGTAGTGTTAGATATATTCACGTTGTTGTGCAACAGATTTCTGGAACTCTTTCATCTTGCAAAATTGAAACTATAGTCATTGAACAACTCCATTTCCCCCTCCCTTCAGCCCCTGGAAACTGGCATCCTACTCCATGTTTCTGTGGGTTTGACTACTTTAGACATCTCATATACGTGGACTCATACAGTGTTTGTCTTTTTGTGACTAGCTTATTTTATTTACATAATGTCCTCAAGGACCAGAAACTATCTTTGGACAATTTCTATTTTCTTAGTAAAATAGAAAAAAAAAAAAAAAGGTCACGAGTAGATGATGAGGATGTGGAGGGAGATTTAAACAGAAAGAAGGTTTGGAATAGTTATCTAGGACAGCTGGAAAGTAAATGGACTAGGGAAATAATAAGATCACACCAAAGACCTACATGAGGTCATGAATTTAAATTGAAACCTGTCAGCATTGTCATATATTTTCTTCCAGTCACATTCTGCTACTCAGGTACATGTATCAAACAGGTGGACATGGCTATAACTAAGGTAGGGTTTTGTCAGGTAAAGTCAACAGACAGAAAAAAGAGAAGGGGCTGATGCTATGGGCAGGGGACGCTAACAGCATCCGAAAGACAGGGCTGTGAGAACATGACTCGAAAAAGTGGTTCGATCAGAAAGTTGTGTATTGTGGTGGTGTGGAATTATTGGGATTGCTGGGACTACTTCTTACCTAATTTGCTGCTAAAGTCTCCTTACGTGTTTTCTTACTCTTTCCAGTCCATTCTCACTGCTGTGATCTTGACATGAAAATCTGGTTAAATGACTCCTTTCAAATCCATTACTTGAGCCTCTATCTGTATCTCAAGCCTCATTCTCAACATTTCTTCAGCATCTTCAATGCTTTCATAACCTTCAGCTGGGATTTCATTCTCTGTCATACCTTCAAGATTTTGCATATGCTGTCCTCTTTACCTGGGCCACCTTTCCCCCATCTTTTGTTGTTGTTGTTGTTAATCCTCACATGAGTATATTTTTCCATTGATTTTGATATAGAGTGGAAGGAGTGAGGGAGGGAGAAAGAGAGAGAGAAACATGTATGTGAGAGACACACATTGATTTCTTGCCTCCTGCATGACCCCAACCAGGGCCGGGGATCAAACATGCAACCAAGGTACATGCCCTTGACTAGGAATCAAATCCAAGACTCTTGGGTCTGCAGGCTGATGCTCTAACCACTGAGCCAAACTGGCCAGGGCTCCCCTATCTTGAACTGGCTTTCATTTATCCACCAGGTCTTAGTTTAAATTTCGCTTTCTTATGAAAGACTTCCTTGATGTTCCCCAGTTTATACTGAATGCCTCTGTTATATACTTGCAAAACATCCTGTATTTCTCCATGCTAGTATTTAATATACCTTACTGTTAATGTTTACCTAATTGTTTAGTTATATTTTAATTCTCTGTATTTTCTTTTTTTAAACTTATTTTTATTGTTGAAAATATTACAGATGTCCCTCCTTTTTTCCCTCATTGACGCCCTTCTCCCCACTCCCACCACCCTCCTGCCTTCCTCACATTATTGTCTGTGTCCATTGGTTATGCATATATGCATATAAGTTTTTTGGTTTATCTCTTTCCATTCCCCCACCCCCCACCCCCGCCGTCTCCTTTAAAGTTCCTCAGTCTAACTACTAATTTGTACTTCTTAATCCCTTCACCTTTATCATCCATTCCCCCAACCCCATTCCCATCTGGCAACCAACAAAAAGTTCTCTGTATCTATGAGTGTGTTTCTGTTCTGCTTGTTCATTTTGTTTGTAGATTCAGTAGTTGATAGATATGTATTTATTGCCATTTTATTGTTCATATTTTTTATCTTCTTCTTCAAGAAGACCCTTCACCATTTCATACAATACTGGTTTGGTGGCAATGAATTTCTTTAGCTTTTTATTGTCTGGGAAGCTCTTTATATGTCTATCAATGCTAAATAATAGTGTTGCAGGGTAGAGTAGTCTTGGTTGTAGGTCCTTGCTTTTTATCACTTTGAATATTTCTTGCTTTTCCTTCTGATCTGCAAAGTTTCTTTTGAGAAATCAACTGACAGTCTTATGGGAGCTCCTTTGTAGGTAATTAACTGCTTTTCTCTTGCTGTTTTTAAGATTCTCTCTTTTTCTTTAACCTATTGCATTTTGATTATGATGTGTCTTGGTGTGACCTCTTTAGGTTTATCTTGTTTGGGACTCTGTGCTTCCTGAACTTGTATGTCTATTTCCTTCACCAAGTTAGAGAAGTTTTCTGTCATTATTTTTCAAATAGTTTTTCAATTTCTTGTTCTCTTTCTTATCCTTCTGGCATCCCCACAATGCGAATGTTGGTATGCTTGAAGTTGTCCCAGAGGCTCCTTACACTGTCCTCATTATTTAAAATTCTTTTTCCTTTTTGCTGTTCTGGTTGGGGTTTTTTTTGCTTCCTTATATTCCAAATAGATGGTTTAACTCTCAGTTTCACCTACTCCACTATTGATTTTCTGTAAATGACTCTTTATTTCAGTTAGTGCATCCTTCATTTCTGAATGGTCCTTTTTTATGCTCTTGAGATCCTCATGAAGTTCTTGAGCAAATTTATAACCAATATTTTGAACTCAGTATCTGTTAGATTGTTTATCTCCATTTCATTTAGTTTTTTTCCTGGAGTTTTATTCTGTTCTTTCCTTTGGGACATGATTTTATGTCTTCTCATTTTGGCTACCTCCCTGTGTTTGTTTCTATGTATTAGGTGGAGTTGCTATGTCTCCTAGGCTTTGTAGGGTTGCCTATTGTAGTAGGTGTCCTGTAGGGTCCAGTGGCACAGCTTCCCCGATCATCCCAACTGGGCCCTCAAGGTGCACCCCTTGTGTGTACTGTCTACCCTTCTGTTGTAATTGAGTCTTGATTGATGTTGGAATGTCAAAGGAAGGGATTTTCTACTGGGGAGAGGGACCTTGTATGAATAACTTACTTTATATAGGAAGCATCTGAAATTTTATAGATGGTCGGACAACAGTTATTACCTCTTGTGGTTTTAGTGAGTCAGGAATTCAGACAGGTTAGAGCAGAGATGGTTTCTCTTCCACATCTGTAGCCTCAGCTGGAAGGTTCAAACACTGAAGGCTGGAACCATCTGAAGGCCTATTCAACATACATGTGTAATGGTTAATGATGGCTGTCAGCAATCTGCTGAAATGTATACATGGTCTTTCCATGTGATCTTAGCTTTTTCACAATGTAGTATTTGGCTTCAAAAGGTGAACATCTTGTACAGTTCAGACTGACAAACTTCAGAAGAGGGGGTGGAAGGGTGTGATAAACCAAAGAACTTATATGCAATGGACATTGACAAAAATGTTTGGGGTGGGGTTGGGGGCGGGATAGGAAGGAGGGTGTCTGGGAGGGAAAAGGAGAAACATCTGTAACAAAAATAAATTAATTTAAAAAATAAAATGTTTATAAGATTTTAAAAAAAGGTGAACAGTATGAGAGAGAGAGAGAAAGAGAGAGCGAGCCAGCGCCAAACTGAAGAAGCTCTACCCTTTCGATTACTCAGTCTCAGAATTCACATAGCATTTCCTCTTCTGTACTTCATCGATATGCATATAAAAGTGTTTGTAAATGAAATACTATGATTTCAAGTATTATTGTTTCAAAATAATCTGGGGGGGGGGGGACCTAGGGGTGTTAATTGAATAAGGCTGGCCAAGGGCTAAGGATTGTCAATGTTTGGAGATGGGAAGGGTCAGTATACCATTCTCTCTATTTTTTGTATGTTTTAAATTTTACTTTTTTAAAAGGGAAAAAATGCTTAAGTGTTTTTCTGTTTTGTTCCTGTCTCTGTCTTTATTATTTTCTTTCAAGATATTTACTGATTTTCTTCCATTTCCTTTTCTTTGTGGTAGCCATGGTGGCAGGGCCTGAAGAGCGGGGACCAAGGACACAGTCAAAGCTGAGGTGGTTGGAGGGTGAAGCATTCCAAAGTTGAGAGAGTGGTGGTGGGGTTGAGATTGGCCACCTAAAGGAGAAATGAGCAAATAAGTTACAATGTGGAAAAAGGGAAGGCTAGGATGAGTCTTGTTTTGATTGGAATTGGAGGTATTAGAGAAATCATGGTATTTTAAAATATGTATGTGTGTGTGTGTATATAAACATATATAGCTAGCTAGATATAGAAATATAGAAATAGATGAAGATATATGTTATATGTATATGTTTTATGTGTGTGTGTGTGTGTGTGTGTGTGTATTTCTTAACTCTTTTCAATGAGAGGGTCTTGAAGAAATAACATCCTAATGACTATGACCACACATAGCACTGAGATCTTGGTTTACAAATACCACTTCCCACTAAAAGGAACCAGAGATCCTGGGAGAAATGGTTGATTCCAGGGTTGAGGCTGCAGAAGCACAAGAGGAGCCTGGAAAGTTGGAGAGAGATTGGGCAGAAAGTAAAGAAGAGCTGAAAATGGTGAAGACCTACTAGAAGGACACAGGATGTGTCCTGAAGGGGCTCCCACTGGCCAAATCTAGGACAATTTGAGCATCCAAAGCAATGATGAAGTAACAAATTATAACCCATTGAATATAGGAATCCATGAGTCCACACAAATATGAATGAATGGATGGATGGATGAAAGAATAAACAGGGGGAAATGGAAAACTTTTCCTTCCATTGGAATGGAACTAATAAATGTTGAAGGAATGATGAAATTGGGACATCACCACCAGGCAACCATCATGATAATGATTCAGACATGAAGCATCAATGGATGCTAAAACCAGGGGTGAAAGTTTGAGGAATTTGATATTTATATAGTCTCAAAGCATTTCCCTCATAAAACAATATATTACAAAGGTAAAAAATAATAACTTTCTAGTGGAGAAATCTCATTAATTTTGACATCACCTAGATAAAAATTAATATCACTAGAAATGGGACAAATTAACATCATGTGCCTTTTGATGACATCCTGAGAAGAATACAGCATAACTTCTGTGAAATTCCTACCAAACAGGCATATAATAAATCTGATTATGAAGAGACATCAAAGAAACCCAAACTGAAGGTCATTCTGCAAAATAATTGGCCTGCAACCTTTTAAAATGTCTATGTCTCAGAAGACAAGGAATGACTGATGAACTATTTCAGATTGAAGTAGATTAAAAAAATATATAAGAATTCATGCAACCTACAATTCTAGATTGGATCCTGTACCAAAAGAAAAAAAAAATTTGCTATAAAGGATATTATTAGGATAATTGCAGAAATTAAATGGGATCTCTTAGGCCATAGGTTTATATCAATATTAATTTCCTAAATTTTAGATGGTTGTACCATAGATTTGTAGGGGAACCTGGGTAAAAGATGTATGAGAGTTCTTTGTATATTTTTGCATATTCTTTGTAACTTTGAAAGTACTTCAAAATAAAAAGTAAAAAAATTGAAAACAAATGAACAAACACCAAAGAAGAGGCTCCAGTGGCTTACTACTGGCTCGAGCTTGAGAAAGCATGCTTCTTCATCTCCTCGCTCCCCTTGTGGGACCTCTCCAGCCACATGATCTTGAACCCCAGCCAGATAGATGTCCATGTCAAGGTCTGCATATGCTGTTCTTCCTTTCTCAAAAGATTCCACCCAACCTTTGAACAGCCCCTTCCTCTTTCTAATTTAGCTTTCAGCTCAGATGGGTCACATTAGACTCTTTTATTTCCTTCGTTGCACTTGTGATACTTTGTTTGTTTCCTGTCTCTCTTCAGTAAAGGTAAGCTTACTGAAGACAAAGATTTTGTCTCTTTCACCTCCATATACTCAACAGCCAAGACAGTGCCTGGTGCATAATAGGTGCTTATTAAGTACTGCTGTCTGGTCTCGTAAACATTCATTGAGGTAGTGACACAGTGAACCTCTAAGGAAGCCTTTGAGTTTAGTATTCCAGTCCTTTGATATGACCTGGTTAAAAGAAAAAAATTTTGAAGAAAATAGTTTGGTAATGAAATACATTAGGGAAATGCTCTACATGGTGCCCCTTTAGGGATTCACAAAGCCTCTCAGAGGCCCTCCTGAAATGAATTCTGCTTGTCTTTAACAAAGCATGTCTTACCTGTACTGGAAGGTGGGATCCTCTTTTCCACTGGATTTGGGAATATAAAACATTGTGCTAGGACCTTTCTATAGTCTATGCTCCAATAAGAGCAGCATAAAACAAACAAACACTGCGGTATCTCTTTGTGAAACAATTACAAAATCTCTAAAACACCGGAAAGTGTCTCTTGTTTGGCCCGACAATGAAGCCAGGGATGCCTCTTGTGTTCACCGCAAAGTGGGACTGCCTGTTCTTGAGGCACGCCGCCCCCGCCCCCACCCCGCCCCCACCCCGCCCCCGGAGGCTGTGCTGCGGTGGATTCTCAGCTGCTGCTGGCTCTGGGGGAAGGAAGACCTGAGTAGTCAGTAGGGGTTACTGCCTATCTCCTGGATTCCAAAATGAGAGCTCAGCGAAGCAACATAACTCTAATAAAAAGGCTTTAAACCAATACTAAATTTTGTCTAGTAATTTAAATAGTCGTAAATGCATTATTTTTATACATTTGAATGACTTCCAGGAATGTTCCGTATTTTTCTACCTGTGGATTATAATTATTTCTAAGGAAATGTAGTGTTCACCCATTTAGTACCAAGGTCAGCCTAGTTTGGTTTTACCAGCCATTCGATGCTCCACCTCTCCGCCCTCCAAGTAGAAAGTGGACCACATTTTAAAAATGGGCTGTGAAGAGAAGGAACATAGTTTCTACTTCACAAGGAATCTCTCACACCTGAGTCGGCTTCCCTTCTCTCTTCCTTCCTTGAGCTGCCCGACCTGTCCTTCCCTGTCACCCCCACACCCGTCTTCCGTACATAGCGCAACAAGAAAACTATGAAGAGGTTTCGCATTGTTTTACAAAGGCCTGTACGTTTCATGTCTCTGGCTTCTAATTTTTCTCCCTTGTTCACAAAGTCAGCAATCGAAAGCCTCAGTCCACCCCAAGGTTTCCCTCTCTCTCAGTGCATTTCTGTTCCCTTATTATATTTCCTGATTTGCAAACAATTTCTTTCTATCAGGATCTAGTCCAAACCTCAAATGACACAAAGTTGAGGTAGTGGCAGAGACTTCCTTGTCTATATCTGTCTCCACCACTGGGTTAGATGTGAGTGTGGCCTTGATTAGTGTGTGGCTGCCAAGCACCCGTGTATTAGACACAGTCATGGCCCAGAGACACGTCAGATCGAAGGCAAATTCTACTACTGTCCTTTGTGGCTACCGCTTCTCACCAAAGAGTGTTCACAAGTTTAGACCCAGGATGACAAAATCCTAAAAACATCTTTCTTCTCCAGATCCAGGGTTAGAATCAGAAGGGGACTGACATCGTTTCCAAATGCCAACGCTGAACGTGGTCCACCTTTGTGATACAGCTTAGAAAAAAAGAAGGGATAAAAAGAAAGAATAAAGGCAGGAGGGAAAAAAGTATTAATTACTCAAAAGTATTAATTAAGTAAACATTATCATGGGCATCTCAGACCAAATACTTGTAGAAACTTTCTAAACCTGGAAACACACACACACACACACACACACACACACACACACTGTTTAATACAAATAACTATGAATTTATCTTACTGGGGGTGAGTGGGTTCTGAGAAGAATAAGAAGGATGCCCAATCACAGGTTTCTATTTTTCAAGTTAGCCAATAGTCCAGAGATACAATGGAGGAAGCATTTTCAAATCTAAACAGAAAAAAAAAAAAAGACTATAATAGGATCCTTGAAATGTTTCATCCTCACCCGCTTTTTAAATATGCAAATATCCCTGTAAAAGCATCCAACTAAAACCTAGTTGGCTAATATCTTTCTTATCAGACAGTTGCTAAAAAACAATATGCCTCTAAAAACAGATGTAGTGTAGATATGTTTGGAGGGGAAGTATGTTGCGGGGGGAAACCTTGTCTTCTTCAGAATGGCATCTTCAGCCAGCCCCGACGAGTCAGCTCCTCAGCCACCCAGGCCCTGGGGAAGCAGCCTGCTTGCCCCCTGCTGAAGAGCAGAGTTATCTGGCTCGGGATCAGGGGCTCCCTGTTGCTCTGATGTCTGTGCTGCAAAGTGCAGGGCACCGAGAGTCAGCTAGTTGGCACATGATAACCCTGCTGGCAGCTTCCCCTTTTCTCCTCTCCAGTGTAAACAGCACCCAGGGCTGAAGGCTGGAGCTTTGTTAATCTGGCTGCTTCACAGAGTCTTTAAAACATTATTTAAACTTTTTCCCCTATAGGAATTTAAAAGTTCTAGTTACACCTCAGGTTGGTGGAAGAAAATGGGAGGGGTCCTTTAGAACTGTTTATACCATCTGAGAAGCAAGAAGTGATGACCACCGCTGTGGGTTGTGTATTATCTAGGTAAATCTGCAAAACCACAAAACAGGTAATGCAACCACCCAATTTCCCCTTTCTCCTTTGTGTTGCTTTTCTTTGTCCATGGTACACAAACATCTTCCTTGTCTCAAAGTCTGCTCTCAGGAAAGATCGGCTACCTGGGTTCAAGCGGAAAGACCTCCAAGCACCCAGTAAGGCCTGCGTTGGGTTGGAATCTTGACTCTGCTACTTATTTGAACGGTGTCGTCTTGGGCAAGAAGCTCCACTTGTGCCAGTTTCCTCATTCACTGGGGCGGGGCTAAGAGTTGAAGAGGGAAGTGATAGAGCTAAAAATGGCTAATTCACATGTATATCAATGTTCTTCTCACTCAACAAATACTTAGTCTTACTATGTGCTGTACACATGGAATATAGCAGAAAACAGGACACAGAACTGGCCCTCCAGAAGCTTATCATCTCGTTAAAACGTTTGAGCATCATTATCCGTGCGTCCTGCATCTATTAGGTCCTTTTGGTGCATTAATGCCAACCAGTGCTCACAGCAGGAGAGTCATCACTCAGAATCCTGGGCGCTCACACCCTCTGCTCCCAGTGGTCTGTGGCTGAGTAGTTGTTCTTTCCATAAATATCTATCAAGGGCCCACTTTGCGCCAGGCATTGGGCTGCGTACTAGAGATTTAATGGGGGAACTGTTGCTGGATCAACTAGATTTCATCTGATTAATGTGGTTATTTCCTGAGTTTATTCAAACAACACTTGGACTGTCTTCGAGTGAGTGTCCCCAGTACAGTGTGAATCACATTATTCAGCAGCTTGACATAAAATGTCTGTGTTTTCTATATTCACTGAAAAGATACATAAAACACATGCTCCCACATGAAGGGAAGAAAACAAATATTTATCATGCACCTCTCATGTGGTCCTCCCATGCATTTCTCATTTAATCTTCACAACCAGGATGTGAGATGGACATTATGCTCAGTTTACAGAAAAAGAAATGGAGAGTCAGAAGGGTTAAACACAGAGGGCGCTTAAGTGTGTTTTCCAGGTTATAGTTTGAAACTGTTGTAATAAAAAGACCACAAAATATAGCTGCTTAATTAATTAAATTGATGCTTATTTCTTAACAGCCCCAATGTGAGCATTCCAGGTTGTGAGAGCAGCTCTGCTCCATGAGATCACTCCAGGACCCGGGTTCCCTTCATCTTGCACTGTCATATCCTGCACGGCTAAAGCTTGGTCACTACTATATTCCAGCCTACAAAAGGTGGGGAAGGACAACATTGTGAACAAGTAGCTTTGTTCTGAAGGAGATGAAGAGATCCTTTCTGCTTACATTGCACTGACCTGAACCTGACTGTTTGGCCACACCTAGCTGCAAGGGAAGCTGGGAAATGTAACCTATGCCTGGGCAGCCTTGTACCCTAATAAAACTTACTATTTGCTATTACTAAACATAAGTTGACAATGAGTACTTAGATCAGTTAGTAGTTTCTGGCAGAGCTAGTAAATGATGAAACAGGAATTCAAACTCAGATATGCTTGAATCCAATTTCATGCTACTGCCTCTTACATACAGAAGCCAGAGAACACCAGTTCTGCAATGCAGAACAACAACAACGTTTTCTTGAGTTTAGGAGTAAGCAACTGGAATTGTGTGTCAACTCAGAAACATAGGGGTATTGTTTTTTAACTTTTCTTCTTATAGATTCTGATATTCACCCCACCCTACCCAGTTTTCCTGGAAATATCTCAAACTTTTGGCAGCCTGGCCTTGTGACTCATGTGAATTACTTATTAAATGAGTTACAGAAGAAAGAGAAAAAACAGCCACTTTAAATAAAATCACCATCTCCTTGCCAAATCCCTCAGAGGAGATATCTTAAAGGCAGTACATTGCAGCAAACTATTTGGTTCAAGTTGGCTAATACAGAAGAGTCAATCAGGAAGACTAAGGGAAATGGCATTTTTAAAAAAGTCCCCCCACCCCCAATCACTTCTATAAATAGAGATTCTTGAAACTATATCTTAGGATAAAAAAGGAATAAACCATGTTTGCGTATTCTTGGCAAAGAAAGAAATATTGATTAATTTCTTTTTAAAAAAAGGGTAAAAACTACCATGTCCATTTAAAACTACCATTTCTATAATGTGGCAAATTTTGTTTGTTTTTATTTACTTATTTTTTATCTTTTAAGTAAATGATAAAATCCTATATTCCCTATATTTAATTTTACATTTTTTTCTTAAAGAAGGCCCTGCAAATTGTTTTAACTTCAGTCCCTACAAAATCTGGACCCACCATGTTAATTATTATATTCCTGGGGCCTACAGTTCTGCCTATCACACAATGAACACTCAGTAATTGCTTGGTAATGAATGAATGAATGATGCCTTGTATTTTATAGGAATTCCTGATATGTCTTCCTATTCTGGGGCGGGAATTCCCGCTCCTCTCACATCTGTGTTGCACTTTGCTCCCATATTAATCTTCCTAAAATACCACCTTTATCCTGTTACTTCGCTATTCCAGAGATCTTCAACAACTCCCACACAAATAGACAATAATGTTCAAATCTCCTAGCCTGACATTCAAGGCCTGTCACAACTTTTTTTCTCCTTATCTCCTATTTCTTTTTCTTTCTTCTTTTTTGGTTAATCCTTACCTGAGGATATTTTTTTCCACTGATTTTTAGAGAGAGTAGAAGGCAAGGAGGGAGGGAGAAAAGGAAAAGGGAAAGAGAGGGAGAGAGACATCCATTAGAGAGAGAGACACATCAATTGGTTGCCTCCTGCATGCACCCGGACCGGGGTAGGGGATTAGACCTGCAATCCAGGTATATGCCCTTGACTAGAATCAAACCCACTACCCTTTGGTGTACCAGCTGACACTCTATCCACTGAGCCACACTGTCTAGGGCTCACCTATTTATTGTCTTCATGAACCCCCGTCACACACAGACATGTATTTTCAGCTTTACGAGCATCCTTACTCCTTCCATCCTGCCGGCCTTCACATTACTTTTACACATCATCTGGAGATCAACTTTCCTCCCATCTCTGCCCCCAGAGAACCTTATCCCTCCCAGAGCCTCCTCCATGAAGCCCTTCCAGTCTCCAGCACACCCAGTGTTCTCTCCTTCTTTTGAACTCTGTCCAGGCACATCATTCATTCAGAACTGCTTTCTGTTACCAGTTATCTTCTCCTGTCTCTGGTCCCGTCTGCCCTTCTGGATTATACAAGCACTTTTCCGAGGGACCGCATCCTCATTGCAGCCGCCCCCGTTCAGAGGCCCCGGTGGAGATCGAAGAGATCCTGGAGAGTTCTGCTGGGGTGCAATTTGGAGCCAAATGGGAAGAAATAACAGAATTTCACGGCTTCCCTGGAACCAAATAAAAGCACCAGAAATGTCAGCAGAAAAGAAATAACATCATGAAAGAATGGCAATATAATACTTTAATGCAAGTTACTAAATCATAAATTCTTCAAGGGCACCTCTGTAATAGTTCCTGAAAAGTACCTGATTTGGGGGAATTTGCTGCAAGATTGTACCCCCAAAGATATTACAGTATAGCAATTCGTAACGTGGTGACCATAGTAGCGGTGATTAATGATGGCAATGTGAAGAGAGCTCTAGTCCTTTAAGGTGGATGAGCCATTGGAAGTGTTTGATGGGGTCCTGCACAGGCAGAGTTTACTCTGTTACTGCTTTCTACATTGCAACAACAAAAGAAACAATGTTTTCCAAAGGAAAGTATAATTTCTATTTCATTTTTTTAAATGGTTACATTTTCCCCAAGGCATAATGAAAGAGTCTTCTTTAAACCATACTTCTAGAAAAGAAAGTACTTTTAGGAAATGAGGAAGAGCTTTTGTTTTCCAGCTAGCATCAGGCTTCTTTGTCTTTGTCTTCGTGTGTGTGTGTGTGTGTGTGTGTGTGTGTTTCAGGAATAGGCAAAACAACAATTCTTTGGTAGAGGTTAAAATTATAGCCCTAAAAAAAGTCACTCAAATACAGTATTTTATTTCAGTTTAGACTCATTTCCAATTGTACTTAATCTTTTCCAGGCTTGTTATTACTTTCTCTTACAGTTTCCACTGTGAAATGACATTTTTAGTCTCTTTTGCCCTCTATTGAATTGCCCTGGTAATAACAGTAACTAGCAAAATGCTAGTTCTCTAGCACGCAGGGGGAGACATAAATATTTGATATCAGATCAGTGGTGTGTGTAATTGTTACTATAGAGAAAAATCTTTGATTGCTGTCCAAATCTGGAGGTCAATTAAAATTTAATTGCTGGGTCTTCTCCATATATCTAAAACTCATAATATTTCATAGACTGTAAGTGAATCCCTTCCTGTTCCTATTACAAACTATTCTCCATCTCCAAGGGTATGAAGCTGGAGAAAATGCAACTCACCCTCAGGAACAGGAACTAGATATTAGAGAGTAATTCCTTCAATGAACACTGAAACTTTTAGAAAAGAAATTTTATCTCCTCTAGGCACCATTCAAAATAGGATAGACTCTCATTTGTCTGCATATCTTTCTGTTAATATCAATAATTTCTGAAAAATCATACAAAAGCAAAAGATATGAAAGAATTCATATATTAGCTTGCCTGTAAAAACATTTAAAAATACGAGTCAATACTGTGAAATTGGAAAACTATGATTTCATACTAATTAAATGCTATTCGTAAATTATATTTACAGAATTCCAAACATAAAAAGAAAAGATAAAGCAAATGTTCTTAGGGCAACAATGGCAGCGGTATAATACATGAAGTTTTTCTTCCTAATACTAACACCACAATTGTTAAGTGGGATTTGGCTACTGGCTGAACTCATCTCATTACATCCAGATGAATGCAGTACTAAAGAAGTAGAGAATCCTGAAGCTTAATTTTATGCATCAGTTTCAAAGTCTCTCAACTGCACCCGAAGCTGTTCTGGTAACACAAATAACTGATTTATCTTCTACCTCTCCTAGTCTTCCTCCTCCCCTTTAATAGGATGGGATGAGCATCCTAAAGGGATACAAAGTTTAGCAGAGCAGAACGGTAGGTGAGAGCTACTTACCTGCCACCAGGAAAGTCAGAATTGAGCAAAGGGTCCATGTAAAAAAGCAATCTAATGAGATTTTTAGAAATCTGAGATTTCTTTTGTTAGTATGTGTTATGCAACTAAGTACCTTCCTGGGATTAAAGCTAGAAGAGGACAAAAGTACTAGTTGAGAGGTAGGCTCTGGAGTCTAAGAAGACCGGTTATGCCATTTATTGTTGTGTGATCTGAAGCAAGTTTCTGAACCCTCCAGGCCTCAACTTCCTCACCTGTTTAATGAGAAAGATACAACTTCACAGAGTTGTTCTGAAAATTAAATGAGTTCATATCTGTCAAATACTAGGAAAAGGCTTGGCCAGAGCAGACTTGATTGCTTGCCAGAAGTAATTACTAGCATCATCACAATGGTCAAAATTCTCAAAAATATCTTCCTATTTTTAGCATTAATAATAAAGATAATAGTAACAGCCGTAACAGGGAAATTTTCCCTAGGCATTTGCTGGGAAAGAAAGCTAAGAAAAGAAGTCCGACTCCCCAGTTCACTGTGACCCAGGACAGGGAAAGGCCGCGAGATTCCTTCGCATCACCCAGGAGACTCCATCTGGTCTCTGCCTCCTTGGAAGCAGGTGGAGTTATTCAGGGACTTGATCAACCATGGAAGCCTCGGGCTGTTCGTTAAGTGGTTCTTTGTTTCAGGTCTGCATGGTCCTGATTTGGGCCAACAATTAGAATGAGGGAATCGTTAGACTGTTTAACTTTTTCACTTAGAAAACGGTTGCACAACCCTGGGCCCCAGAAGTCAGACAGGATGCGATTTGTACTGTCAACACATGTGGGGCATTCTGAAGGCACAGGTAGCAATTTGGTTCATATACAGACATTTATGAATTGGATATAAAAAGTCCTTTTTCTTTTTTGCTTATTACCTTGTGTGTGTGTGTGTGTGGGGGGGGGGGGGTGTTGAAATATATGACCTACTAGTGGAGCACTGGCTCCTCTTTCAGGTGCTGTTTGTGGAATATTCTTACAGGTGAAGAAGGGGCCCTGAATGTGGAAGAGGTTACCTCCAGGAACACAGGCACAATCTGTGAACATGCACCCAGGAGATTTGGGAAGTCGGAGCAAGCTGACCAGGGTTGGGTCTCTGGGAGGTAGGGCTGGAAAAGTTGAGCTGGAAATGCTGAGACTGCATCAGTTCTAGTGTAATCTCTCTCTGAAGGAAGACCGAGTTTCACAGAGAATGAAGAAGGCTGAATATCAAAGCCAAAAGGCAAAACAATTCAATTAATTTTATTTTTCTCAAGGGGGAAAAGTGGACTCTGAAGAACTAGTATGAACAAGTATGAAATAGTATATCTCACCTGTGTTTTCTGAGAGGCAAGATGGAATACTGAGCTTTTATGATCTGGATGAGATTTCACTCAGAATTATGTTCCTTCCTTAGTCTCACTCCCTTTCTGTCTCTCTTCTTCCTTTGTAAATTTAGTTCCTACCTACTGAATGGCTGCTGTGTGCAAAATACCGAGCCAGGCACCTTGGTCACAACAGGAAGCAAAATGAGAGCCTGTCCTGGCCCGCTTAGATATATGGTAGCAGGGAAGGCTACACATTCCTTCACTGCAACCTAATGAATTGGGATTTTGATTTAACCAAATCATTTCAGATTGATGCATAATGTGAGTCCCTAAGAGGCTGATTATCTAGATACATGGACCAAATTGAGTTTCTAAACCTACTAAGCGGAGAGCCAGACCACTGTCTGTGGAGACACACTGAAGGCACTGTGACCCTAGGCGGTGCCTCTGGGTGCCCGTGGGCACCCTTCTCTGAGAACCAGCCCATTCTCATTACTGTCACCAGGAAGGAGAGTTCTTATGCCACTTGCTGCACAGCACCACACACACACAGTTGCTTTAAGAAACATGATAAACAAACATTGATTTTTGATTTTGTTTTTAGTGGCAGTCTCTTGGCAAACACGTGCAACTCCGGACAGGTGAAACAGTGGGAGAGGGCGCTGAAAACAGAGGGAATGTGACGGGGGTTTTTCTAACTACAAACTGGCGCTAAAAGCCAATGGGTATATCCGACAGCTAAAAGAAGTGTATTTAAAACAATGATTCTCCAGCATCAATCAAGCTCTTTATATTCCAAATTTTAAGAATTCATTCTGTAATATTTTTATTATTTTATATCCTAAAATTACCCAAGGCACTGATCTAAGTCTAACCATGTGATTATAAATTTCTTATAGAGTCATGAAGTCCTTCACAAATTATTCAGTTACTCAAGATTAAGTGCTATACTGGCTATTATATTCTCCAATAAATCCTATTATCGATTATTTGTACAAATGATTTACACATTGAACTACATTTTTAGCTTTCTGCTTATTAAGTCCTAAACCCTTAAACAATGAGATTAAAAATTGCTTTGAATAATATATTTTACATGAATTAAATGATTCAAAAAACTACTGCAAAGAAGCACATTCAATTGCATCTACTTAAAATTGCTAAATAAGCTCCATTTGTGGGGTTTAAAATTGTCCTCTATTTTTATTTTGTGACTTTTACCCCGTGCTTTGGGACTATTTGTCTTCCTTAATTACTCTGACCTCCCATGGGAATGGGAATAAGATAGCACAGACACCTCCTGACACACTTAAGCAAAAATCTCACATTAGACTTGGCCAATGTATGCAAAACAAGTCCCCAAGGCTCTTTCTCCACAGCACAGCTCTGGCAGTGATCAACAGTTTGTCGTTCTTTGAAGGCCATGACTCTAGTTGAAAAAGACTTCAACCAGGTGTTCATAAAGTAGCCCTCCATTATCCATTGGGGATACATTCCAAGAACCCCACGGAATGCTTGAAACTACACATAGTACTGAATCATATATATATTATATTTTTTTCTTAAACATACACACCTATGATAAAATTTAATTCATAAATTAGGCACAGTAAAAGATTAGCAACAATAACTAATAACCAAATAGAACAATTATAACAATATACCGGAATAAGTTATGTGAATGTGGGTGGTCTCTCTCTCAAAACATCTCATTGCACTATACTCACCTTTTCATGGAAGGAAGCACTTTATGGCGTCTCTTTGGCAAATCCAAATTCCCAGCATCACTGTGGGGTCTTTAGTAAGTAAAATAGGGGTCACCTGAACACAAGCACAGCAATATTGTGATGGATCTGAAAACCAAGGATGCTGCTAACCGAGTAACAGCTGGGAGAGTCTACAGCATAGAGACACTGGGCAAAGGGCTGATTCTCATCCTGGGTGGGATGGAGCGAACACCACCACAAAATTTCATCATGTACTCAGAATGGCCCCCAATTTAAATCTTGTGAATTGTTTATTTCTGGGATTTTCCATTTAATATTTTCTGATAGCAGTTGACTTCAGGGAACCGAAAATGTAGAAAGGGAAACAGTGAATAAGGGAAAAACGACTATTTTTTCGTGCCTAAGAAATACATGCTCATTCATTTTTAAAAAGTTTTGTTTTAGTATTATGATTCTTTACAATAGTAAGAATACTACTGTTAAAAATGGGCTATGTCAACTAACTAATCAGCGTGTTATGAAACACAGTAATTACTTATATTAAACTTGTGAAGACCACAAAAAATTGCAAAGAGAAAGGCAAGTCCATTCTCAAAATAGCTAAACTTTAAGTACTCACTATATGGCAAGAAGTATGTCAGATGCTTCATGTGTTAACTCATTTAATCTTCATGACAATTTTGGAACCCACATATGACCATGCTACCCATTTCAGACACGAAGAAGGTGACATCACAGAATGATCAAGGAATTTGCCCAGCTGCCATGGCTGAACCCAGGCAGTCTGGCTCTAGTGCCCGAAGTCCTTGACCATTCAGCTATGCTACTGCTTGATGATACCCCAGGATCACAAATGACAGCTCAGAAGAGAAATCACGGACCATGCATTCAAGTTCTCGCGAAGACACATAA
This sequence comes from Molossus molossus, assembly GCF_014108415.1. Lineage (NCBI taxonomy): Eukaryota > Metazoa > Chordata > Mammalia > Chiroptera > Molossidae > Molossus > Molossus molossus. Next base: position 47,182,356 of record NW_023425345.1, on the reverse strand, counting down.
CCACTGTTTTCCAAAGCCTGTCAATAAAACGGCCCTGGTGGGCAGCTGTGTATGCCACACCAAGAACAGAAAGGGGGTTTTCGCTATCAGACTTCACAAGTTCTGGTCCCAACAAGACCATGTCCAGGGAGAAAGATGCACGCAGATGCTGTTCATCAGTTCTCACCCAGCAGCCTCCTGACCGCTGTTTGGCTTTTCATGCCTGTCTGCATGAAGGGAAGGATGCTCCGGTTCCAGAGATGTGAGTGTTCTGAGCCCTGACACAGCAAAGTCCTCTTACAAATCAGCACACTGATATCTACCTGCATGTGCTGCTCTCCCTGAGAATTGAACACATAGCATCCTGCATTATATGTCAGAGGAAGGAGCACACCCCTGGCTGTACTCTCTCTCCAAGGTCCCTCCCTTTCCAAGCTTCTCACTGCACCTGGTTCAAACCATTGTCCTTAGACCGGAGTGTCCCCAGGAGGCTTCACCTTCCCCCAAACAACTAGACTCATGGGTTCCCACCCCATGTCCCCCAGCACGTTGGGCCCTCCAAGTGGGTCATAGTTGCAACAAAATCCTAAAAACAACAATAACAATAGATATATCAAAAATTCTGGCACAGCTCTGAAGAGGAAACCGAAGCTCAGAGTTTATTTATTTAAAACATTTGTTGTTTGTTTTATCCTCACCTAAGCATATGTTTATTGAGAGAGGAAGGGAGAGAAAGAGAGAGAAAACGTTGATGTGAGAGAGAAACACCCATCTATTGCCAACTGAGCCACCCAGTCAGGGCTGAAGCTCAGCATGTAGATGGCCCTGAAAGAAACAGCTGGGGACTGGCAGGCCCAAACCCAAGCTCCTGGTTCCTAGTTCCATGCTGCCGCCTAGTGGTCTCCTGTTAATAGCCCTACTTCCAAAGGCAAAATGTTCCCTTCTTTCCTTCCTTCCCTCAGAACAAGAAACAGAATAAATGAAGTGGTTCACAGAACTACTCAGGAGTCAAATACGAAGGAAATCTTTTACACCGTTTACACTAGTTATCAAACTAGTGTAATATTTTTAGGGATAATGACTCTCAAAAATTCTTTTAATTTAGCTAAAATGCTATGATTGCATTACATTTAAAAGGCTCATTTGAGGATTATTTGGTGCTTTAAAAGGTGAGAAAAATAAGTATAGTATCATTTGAAAACACTTTAGTATGTTTTCACCAGCAAATTATATTCAAGGGACACCCTAGAATTATATTCAAGGGACACCCTAGAATCTTATAATTCTTTTTAGACTATATTGTTTGTCAATTTATTGACTTTCAAGTCTGTGAGAAGGACGCAAATACTGACAATATATTACTGCCATATAAAATACTGTTTCTCTTTAAAGTTTGTCAAAGGGATGGACTGTGCTTGGTATATGTTCTTTGCATTCTCTCCTATGTTCCTAATAATATATACGCATGCAAATATCATGTGACAATATATTAAGTGGAATTCCCACTTTCTATATGAAGCTTCAGAAATAAAAGTCCAAAATTTCACATATATAATATTCATACTCACATGTATACATATACTTTCATATAAATTAACTATTAATTACTGTATTGCATCAAATACTACAAAGGTATGAGAAGGTAAAGACATTCTGCTCAAAAGCAAACCCACACATTGTGATTCAAGTTGAAAACCTGAGGGTAATGTTAGAAACCAGCTTTCCAAATTCACAAGCCAAAAACAAAGGGTTGATGTCCTATTTCTTCAATTTACCCTAAAAGATGGTGGATTTTGGTCACTTGGAGCTTTTCAAAATCTGAATTTAAATCAAGTTTTATAAAGCACTTGCTACAGCAATGCATGTGAACCCAGGAGGAAACAGCAACCCTGTAAACGCCAACTCGTGATTGCAATCTACAAGACAGTCTGGGGATCAACTGTTCTCCACAACAGGTGCGACAGATGGTGTCCCTCTCCAGCAGCCCCCACACATGTCTCTGTTCTGCCCTTTTACCAGAGGGCACAGAAGCTACCACTTACTTTGACGAGTAGTGTTCATCTTCTGGCAGGGCAGAGGACTGTAGTTTTGACTCCTTTTCCAATGGCTTGGTTGTCCACAGTAAAGACACCAGAAGTCTTCAGTTCACACCACTGTCTTTAGGCTGTGATGAAAAAGAACACACCGAGCCCCCACGGGTTCGATTGAGGATCTGTTGAGATGTGTGGGTTTTGTGGTCTGCTTCTCGTAAATTTGCAAAACATGATTTCCTCTGCCGTGCAAATAATGGTGTCTATCACATGGGAGAAGAGACATTCTACCTAGTAAGTCATGGAGATGTTTGCAGAATGCTCTGAATGAAATTTGCTAAAGGCAGAAATGCTGAAAATACATAACGAGGGGGCTCCAGTGTAGCACAGAAAAATCCAGTCACTTGTTCGTGTAGTCAAAATCATCTGGGAAAAGGAAAGTGAGTGAAGGCTTAGAAACAGAATCCATTTTTCAAAAGTGAAAATGTACAACCTCTGATGACTTAAATGACTTCAAATCCATGAATTGTTTTACTAGCGCCAGAGATGTAGGCAGTCACCTATTTTCTATCTCCATGACTTGTGAGTTGTAACAGGAAGACTTCAAGATGTAAACGTCACCGAGAAAACCACCCTGTGCTGCCTTGGTGTACGGAAGGAACAGGCAGTGCAGGAACTCGGCACAGACTTTTAGCAGAGTTAAAACCCCTCAGTGAATTCACAGAAATCTCTTACACAACTTGCCTCAGGGATGTTAAATAGGTTTTCCTTAACTGCTTTCAGCAATAAGAAAATCACCATCTTGAAGGGCAAGTAATTCTGTTTTCAAATAACTTGAATCATTAGACGATTCTTTCTCATTTGAAGGTGAAATTTATCCCCTGTAACTTCCATCCCCTGGACTACTCTCTGGAGCTATAAAACTAAGATTTGTTCCCCTTCTATATAATAGCCTACTAGATCTTCCGAGTTCACTCTTATATTCTGCCTAACTAGGTCTCTCCTCTTTCCTGGGTAAATATCCCATTTCCTCAAAGCATGTATAATCAATACTCTTTCCTTCCTCATTCTTCCTCCCCTGATTGTGCTCAGGTTTGATCTTTGGAAATTCAAACACATTCCCGTATTCTTTTCTTTTACGTCAAGTGCTCCTCTCTTAACAACAAGGAACCTAGCAAATAAACCCCCCTCCATTACATTCTAGTTTTAATTGTATTTCTCTTTTCTCTGTCAAAGTCAGTTTTTTTAAAAGTATTTTGCACTCGCTTTTTCCATTTCTTCCCTTCCAAGGCTACTGCACCCTGGCTTCTGTCTTCACACCCTGCTGAAACTAATGATGACAGCTTCACTGTTGGCCCTGGAAGGTGAACAGCAGGTGGCTCGAGAATGGGTCTAGCTGTCAGCCGATGTGGTCTCCAGATCCACCACTTGCTCCTTGTGTGACCTTGGCAATGCACTGAACTTCTTCTCAGTTTGCGTTTCCTCACTGATAAAATAGATTGTTGTAATGACCAAATAAGATAACATAAGCAGAGTGTTAAAGGGCCTGGCCCACAGTTGGTGAGCAATGTCTCTGGTAGTTACTATTGTTATTATTATTGCGCTCACCAGTGCTGCCAGACTGCACAGTGCATCAGAATCACCTGGTAGGCTTGTTAAATTATCCCTCCCCCCAGGCTGCTAATTCAGTAGGTCTGGGTGGGGCTGAGGATGTGCATTTCTGCCAAGCTCCCCCGTGCTGCTGGCGCTGCTGGCTCAAGAACCCCCCACTTCGAGACTCACCCTAGCCTAGACCTTTGCCACCCTGAGTGTACTCACAGCACTGACATCACCTGAGAGCCTTCTGGAACTGCCACCCAGACCTCCTGAATCTCATCCTGCGTGGGCACCAGATGCCACCTGATTCTCATGCACATTAAGGTTTGAGAAACACAGGCCTGCCCTTAGGTATTTCCTGGTCCTTATATCCATCGATTCAGTAACATCTAATGCTTTGCTTCTCTCTTCTTTTAGATAGTCCTTACCTTTCCACATATACTTTTCTCCTGGTTTTCTTCCTATCTCTTTGATTATTGCTTCTCAATCTGATTTTTCTGCCTCTATACTGAAAGCTCCCCCCTCCCCCGCCGCGTTCTGTTTCTCTCCTGTCTGCACTCCGCATGCTTGTGTTGGTTAAGATTATATTCAACAGCAAGTAAGAGTGCCCCCCACCCCAACAGAACAAAACAGTGGTTCAGACAAGCTAAAAGACCATTTCTTGTTCATGCCAAAGTCCAGATGTGGGCAGTCCCGTGCTGGCATGCCGACTCTGCTCCACAAAGCTTTTAATTACCCACATTCCTTTTATTCTGGTCCTGCATCCTTCATGGCCTCCACTCCCAATGTCACTCCTGGTTTAAATACAGCCATCACATCTGTGTGGCAGCCACCAGGAAGGAGGAAAGGATGCAGAAAAAAAGGGCAAAAGACAGCTGCCAGCGATCTTTTACGGAAGTCTGCTGGAGGCCGCCACCAGATACCTCTGATTATAGCTCGTCAGCCAGAACTTAGGGCTGTAGCCACCCACAGCTGCGCTGGAGAGGGGGCAACGTACTTCGTCTCAGCTAAAACGTCGGGACATGTTACCGCAGGGGTAGGTCAGCGAGCAGTCTGCCACATGTCCCGCGATTCGTCCATGTAGAAGCCATCTCTCTGCACACAACACACCCAGCGCCTCCCCAGGTCAGACGGATTACTTTACCACGGCTGCTGTAACCAAGCACTGCAAGCTGGGTGGCTTCATTAGCGGACATTTATTATCTCACAATTCTGGAGGCAAGATCAGGGTATTGGCAGAGGTAGTTCCTTCTGAGGGCTGCGAGGGAGAGCATCATCCAGGTCTGCCTCCGGGGCTTGTAGGTGACCGCCGTCATGCGCACGGGGTGTCTCTCTGGATGCATACTATGTCCAGATTGACCGCCTTTTTTCATCCTCACCCGAGGACTTTTTTTTTTTTTGCATTTATCTTGAGATTGAGTGGGAGGGAGAAAGGAAGGGAAAAAGAGAGAGAAACATCCATGTGAGAGAGACACATCGAGTGGTTGCCATCCACATGTCCCCACCCGGGGCCAAACTGCAATCAAGGTACGTGCCCTTAGCAGGAAACAAACCTGGAACTTGCTGGTCCATGGGCTGACGCTCTAACCGCTGAGCAAAACTGTCCAGGGCCAGATTTTCCCCTTTTGTAAGGACACACTAGTCATTTGGGATTAAGGGTCAACTCCAGTAGGACCTCATCTGAACTAATTATATCTTCAACCCTGTTTCCAAATAAGGTCCCATTCTGAGGTATTAAGGGTTAGGACTTCAACACATGAATGTGGAGGGGGACACAATTCAACCCATAACACACTATAACCCCTATTTTCTATTCAGTTATTGAAACCAATCACAAATCTATGATACCTAGGATCAAGTGTCCATACCTGGTCCACACGGTTATTGGAAGAGGAGTGTGGGACATGTTACAACCACGGCTGCCTACACCTGCCAGGTGGCCAGTGACTGTGTTCAAGGTGGCTTCCCTTGGAAAGCGCTATGGTTCGGTTCGTCTATATCATGATGAACTAGCCCTGCTGACAACGCCACCTGCCTAACAGCTCCCTTTCTTTACTAAACACACTAATGGCACTGGCTACTCCCTCTGCTTCATACATCTTTCTAGACCTTCAAGTGGCTTGCTCAGACTCTGTTCAAATGTCACCTTTGCAGAGAAGCCTTCATGGGCCTCCCTGTCTAAAATAGCCCTTCCTCATCCTCATTACTTCCTAGCTCTTTCCCACGTTTTATTTTTCTTTCATACCATTTATCACTCCCTGAAATTATATTAGACACGTGTGTGTTTATTCTCTGTGTCCCTCACTAAAATGTAAATCCCATGAGGCCAGGGACTTTGTATATTGTACCTCTGTCGCTCTAACACCTAAAACACACGACTCAATAAAACTGTTGAATAAATAAATAAATCCTTCAAGATTTTGTTCACTTGACCTTACACAGATCTTGTAATCTGTACATGAAAAATATTCTGAGAGGGAGAATGAGTCCTCTAAATTTTGCTTCTGGGTTAGTATTTCTGAGTTTATAATTCTGCAACCTATACAGTAAGTAAACAAGTAGACATAATGGCCATTTTGGGGGGCTCCACCTGGTTTGAGGATTCCATCAACTTTCCCACCTTCTCTGATAAAGACGCCCCAAGCTCTAGGTTCTAATTAACACAATGTTTTAAAACTATGGGTCGTGACTCATTAGGGGTCATGAAATTGCTTTAATGGGTCAGAACCATCATTATTAAAGAGAACAAAACTGACCGGAATAGATGTTAGAGCTTGTCATGTTTTAAGAGTAAATATTGTTTTACGAAATTTCTGTTTCAGTTTTATAGATCTATGTATACGTGTGCTGTGTTAGAAAGTAAAATGTATTTCTTACTTTGAGTCACGGTCGAAAACAGCCGCTGCTTTTGTCCCCAGGCACAGAAATACAAGGAGCTTATCTAAATGTAATTCTTTGGCTATTGAATTTTTACTCATTTCAATTCAGTTCTTTTGAGGAGAGAACAATCGATTTGGTCAACACATTGTTTTTCAAAAACAATCTTTGCTCTTGAAAAGCTTGTACTCTAGCAGGGGAAGTGGAAGTACTACAGTGTGGGAGATTCAGTTGTATAGGGGTCCAGACCAGGGAGCAATTAGTTCTGACAGTAGAACCGTCTAAGAAACCTGCTCACAGTGAGACTGGGAGATGCACACCTCTGGTTAGTCCTCACCAAGAAAGCACTGAGGATAAGTCCCGCCTTCGATTAGCCCCAGCCTAGGCGGAGAAACTGGACTCTTAGCTATCAAAGCTATTTTGCTTAGAGCTAGAGAGCATTTAGATACATTTTATATCATATAAATATTTTTTCCTTTTAGTTCTGTATATGAAATTCTCAGGAATAATCAGATAATATATCACTTGTCCTGGAACTCCTAAGAGTACGATAACAATCTTAATTTAAATTTTAGGCACTATAACTCTTTTTTTTTTTTTTTTTTTTCAGCTCAGAATTGTTTTCATTTACGAAGGAGTAGTTCAATCTGTGTCTTAAAAAATGATGTCTATTGCTTCATCACCCCAGATTATGGCACCCATACTTACTAGATATTTCAGGCATATAAATGTATTCCTTTTTAAAAAGATGATATATTGAATATTTGACAAAGTATCACTGGATATTGACACATTTGTAAGAATTTGATAAAGAAAAATCACAAATGTGAGAAATTCTGTTTCAGACTAAGAATCTTGATTTTTGGGGGGTCTCTGACATATGGTATGTATTTATCAGTTACTGAATTGTTACTAGATATTAGTGTATGTAAGTCAGAACTTTGGGGTGCAACTGACAGAAACCAGGACCCAGCTGCTGTTGGAGGCAACTGGAACATGGACTCAACAACCACTAGGTTGGTCTGTTTTCCTTCTCTTGACTTTTCTCTGCATGTTGCTTTCATTCTCTCACATTCTTTCACTATGTAGCAGGAAACAGATGCCAGCAACTTTGCTCCTCTTTCCTTCTCAATGTGCCACTGACAAGTGACCAAAACTCTCTCTTTTGACTTCAAGCTAACAAACAAACAAACAGACAAAAACTGTAGCCTAATGAGGTTAAATTACTTCAAGATGTCAGGTACCCCATCCCAGACCAATGACTTGTGTCCAGGAGGTGGGGTAGTCTTACTCATCTAGTTTCTGTTGGATAAATACCCTTGGGCCAATCAATGGTGGTGACTAGCTGAGATTTGTAAGAAAATGGCAATTTCCCTTTTAATTGTATGGCTGAGGAGAGGCAATAACACATCCCAGGAACAGATGTTATTTTGGGTGGATCAGACCATAAACATTCACTACATGGGTGTAGTGTTAAGTATCTCATACACATTACTTAAGAGAATCTGGACATAGTATGCACACAACCCTTAAGATGCAGCTCAGTTTATCATCCAATGGCTTTGTCCCCAGATATAGAAACACAGGTGCTTTGGGGGCCTGTCTAAATGGGTCATTCTTGAAGAGAAGCCTGATAGAATCTTACCTTCCTGGTCTTGTTTGCTAAGGATTCATGGTGATGGGAGAACAGATTTTAGATACTCTTATAAAAAAAATTCTTCGAGAAGGTTTACCTTGAAATTTTCTGTGCAAAAATGCTGATTTGACCTCTTCTCCTCGTGTGGGCTGACCCGCATTCTCTGCTGCTCCTAACAGCTGCTCTGAAGGTTACAGACTCTGTTGCTTACACAGCTGCTTTAGCAGAGAGCCAGCCAGGCAGAGTTCCAGCCTTCAGACTGTTTGTTAACCCTTCCCAGCTATTTTAGAAGCCTGGTGAGGGATAGGATTTTATAGGCAGGATTCTGTCTAATCCTGTTTTAACTAGAAGACCTGATGGTACTGAAAGTCTCCTTTTTTTCTTTTTTCTTTCTCCCTCCCCCTCCCTTTCTTCTCCCCTTCCTTCCTTTCTGTCTCCTTTCCCTCCCTCCCTTGCTCTCTCCCTCCCCACCTTTTTCCTTCTTTTTGTTGCAATGACAATTTCTTGCACATATGGGAGAACAGGTTGATTTTTTTTTTTTTAAAGTTACTGGGTATGCCCTTTCCTCCTCTACCACAATTCTGGACTTAACGATATTTTCACTTTACTCTTCTCCCTTAGCAACATTTTAATTTAAAAATTCCCTGACACTGCAGGGCTGGTGTGGCTCAGTGGATTGAGCATTGTCCCATGGACTGAGAGGTCCGAGTTTGATTTCCAGTCAGGGCACATGCCCAGGTTGTGGGCTTGATTCCCAGTAGGGGGCGTGCAGGAGGCACCTATCAATGTTTCTCTCTCACATAGATGTTTCTATCTCTCTCTCCCTTCCTCTGTCTCTAAAAAAAATCAATTAAAAAAGAACAACATTTTGAAAAATTCCCTAACACTGAAAAGTAAGCTCTGGCATGTTATAATTTCTTGTACTACTTTTGTTTACATATGGAGTACCATAATCCAATTTGTCAAATGTTACTGCTAGAGATATAACAAGGAAAAGGTAGATTGTTAGCTGTCACTTCAGACTGGTGACATACTTAATCATATTGTAATAACAAGAATATGAGAAATAGACTGGATTCTAGAAAGACAAGAAAATTGTCTGTTCAACCAAAGCAACCCACCATTGAAGGGCTCTAAAATGTAATAGTTTTATTGACATCATCTGATATAAGATAAACAGTGTATAAAAACTATTGTAGTCTGTTCCAATCAAGGGAATATGAGTGACTCAAGTTGCTTATTCAACTATTTATCATATCAGGCCTGTGCTAGTCATGAAGGTATAGAAGTAAACAAGACTGACTGGGTCCCACTGTGCTGGAGCTAACTAGTTAGTGTAAGAACCATTATATACATATTTTATCAAGCTAACAAATTACAATTTTTATGAATGCTATGAAAAAAATGTACAGAGTGAGGTACAAATATGTAATATGGAATACTTCCTAGTCTGGTATTTGGGTGAAGAGAAGTTTTAGAGTTGGTTTCCCTGAGGCAGGGACATAGGAGGATAGACAGAAGGGAGTTAGATGCTGGCAAGACCAAGAGAGAGAGAAATAACATCCAGGCCAAGAGAACATGTGTAAAGGCTCCCGGACGGGAAAGGCTTTGGTGTACTTAGAGAACTGAAAGACAGGTTACAGTTCAGTGCTGGGGAAGAAGAGAGAGAGAGCATGCTAGATGTGAGGCTGGGAACCCATCACAGGCTTTTTAGGTCATATTAAGAATTTTTCAGTTGATGTTACATGAAGCTATATCAGTTAGCAATAGATGCATAACAAACAAGCACCAAATCTCAAGAGCATAAGACAATAAATAATTATTTCTTGGTTATACAAGTCAAATGGGTGGGCTGGGTGTCAGGCTGCAGGTCTGAGGGTCAGCCACGCAGACTGTGTTCCGCAGGTATCACATGGAGCACTGGTCTAAGCACCAGCAGCCACCCTAGGAAGCTCCTTTCATAGTGACAGCAGAAGCACAAAAGAGCAAGCCTGGTAGCAAACAACACGCACAGCTTCTGCTCATGTCAGATGAACTAACGTCCCATTGATCACAGTCAGTCACCTGGCCATGCCCAACATGAACGGGGCACAGAAGTATAACCTCCCTTAAAGGGGGCAGGTGGGGGAGGGAGGGAGTGTACTTTTTCTACCATAATCTCATCTACCACAGAAGACACTGAGGGATTATAACCTAGAAATGGGGGAGATAGATTTAGTTTCAAAATGGGCATATCGGGGTGTGTGGGGAATGGATTAGAGCAGTGATTTTTCAACCATTTTTATCTCATGGCACACATAAACTAATTACTAAAATCTGTGGCACACTAAAAATATATTTTGCTGATCTGACAAAAAAAAAAACAGGTATAATTTTGGTTCATTCACACTGGATAGCTATTGTTGGGTTGGCTGTTGTCATTTTTAATTTGACAATCTGAGGGAAAAGAAGTCAGTGCCCCTGACTAAATAGTCAGGTATTGCATGTTTTAAAAATTCTTGCAGCACTGTACTAGTCATTGGGGTACAGACAAAAAGGGAAGTTTTAATTAATAAACTACAGCAAACAAAAGCCCTGGTCTGGACAGTTTCACAGAGGACTTTTTCCAAACATTCAAAGAACTAACACCTGTTCTCAAACTATTACAAAAATGTTAAGAGGAAGGGGGACTTCCAAACTCTTGTTATGAGGCCAGCATAGTCCTAATTCCAAAGCCAGATAAAGACACAACAAAGAAAGAAAATTACAGGCCAATACTCGTGATGAACATAAATACCCAAATCCTCAATGATATTTTAGCAAATCAGAACCATGTGATATATATTTAAAAAATCATACACCATGATCAACTGGGACTTATCCCAGGGATGCAAGGCTGGTATAATATTCACAAATCAGTAAATGTGATACACCACATAAACAAAATGAAAAATAAAAATCATGTGATCATATCAATAGATGCTGAAAAAGCACTTGACAAAATCCAGCAGCCATTTTTTATAAAAACTCTCATCAAAGTGGGAATAGAGGGATAATACCTCAACATAATAAAGGCCATATATGACAAATCTACAGCCAACATCATACTCAATAGGCAAAAACAAAAGGCATTTCCCTTAAGAACAGGAACAAGACAGGGATGTCCACTTTCACTACATTTATTCAACATAATACTGGAAGTCTCAGCCACAGCAATCAGACAAGGAGAAAATTTAAAAGTAATCCAAATTTGAAAAGAGGAAGTGAAACTGTCATTATTCACAGATTACATAATATTGTACATAGAAAACTAACTTAAAGACTCCACCAGAAAACCACTAGATTTAATAAATGAATCTGGCAAAGTAGCAGGACACAAAATTAACATCCAGAAATTAATGGCATTTTTATACACTAACTATGAGCACTCAGAAAGAGAAACTAAAAAAAAAAAAAATCCCATTTACCAATGTAACAACAAAAAAAAATTAAAATACCTAGGAATAAACATAACCAAAGAGGTGAAAGATATGTTCTCAGAAAACTATAGGACACTTAAAAAAGAAATAGAGGAAGACAAAAAATGGAAGCATATACCATGTACATGGGTTAGAAGAATCAACATCATTATAATGACCATACTATTCAAAGTAATACATAGATTCAATGCAATTCCTATTAAAATACCAATGACATACTTCACAGAGCTAGATCAAAAACTCCAAAAGTTTATATGGAATAAAAAAAAAAGATGCTGAATAGCCACAGCAATCTTGCAAAAGAAGAACAAAGTGGGAGGGATCACAATACCAGATATCAGCTTATACTACAAAGCCCTCATAATCAAAACAGCCTGGTACTGGCACAAGAACAGGCATACAGATCAATGGAACAGAACAGAGAACCCAGAAGTTGACCCAAAACAATATGCCCAATTAATATTTGACAAAGGAGGCAAGAGCATACAATGGAGAAAAGACAGTCTCTTCAATAAATGGTGTTGGGAAAATTGGACAGGTACATACCAAAAAAAAAAAAAAAAAAAAAAAGAAAGAAAGAAACTAGACCACCAACCTACACCATACACAAGAATACATTCAAAATGGATAACATACTTAAATGTAAGTCATGAAACCATAAAAATCCTAGAAGAATATAGGCAACAAAATCTCAGACATCACACATGGCAGAATTTTCACCAATACATCTTCTAAGGCAAGAGAAATGAAGGAAAAAATAAATGGGACTACATCAAATTAAAAAGCTTCTGCATGGCACAAAAAACCAGTATCAGAATGAACAGGAAACCTGCTCTTTGGGAGAACATATTTGCCAATGATACATTGTATAAGGGGTTAATATCCAAAATATATAAAGTACGCTTATGACTCAACAAAAGGAAGACAAACCATCCAATTGAAAAATGGGTAGAGGGTCTGAATAGACACCTCTCCAAAGAGGACATACAAATGGCCAAGAGACATATGAAAAAATATCACTAACTATGAGAGAGATTCAAATTAAAATAACTATGAGGTATCACCTCACACCTGCCAGAATGGCTGCCATCAACAAATCATTAAACAACAAGTGCTGGCAAGGATGTGGAGAAAAGGGGACTCTAGTACACTGTTCGTGGGAATGCAGACTGGTGCAGCCTTTATGGAAAACAAAATGGTGTTTCCTCAAAAAAATTAAAAATGGAACTGCCATTTGACCCAGTGACCTCGCTTCTCAAAATATATCCTAAGAAGTCTGAAACACAAATCAGAAAGACTATATATACCCCTATGTTCCCAGTAGCACTATTTATAATAGCTAAGATCTGGAAGCAGCTCAAGTGTCCAGCAGTAGATGAGTGGATAAAAAAGCTGTGGTACATGTACACAGTGGAATACTATGTAGCTGTAAGAAAGAAAGACCTCTTACCATTTGACACAACATGGAGAGACCTGGAGAGTGTTATGCTAAGCAAAATAAGCCAGTCAGAGAAAGATAAGTATCACACGTTCTCACTTATTTATGGAATATAATGAGCAAAATAAACTGACGAACAAAATAGAGCTGGAGACACAAAAGTAGGGAATGGACTGGCAAACCACAGAGGGAAGGGGATGTGGGGGCGGGAAGAGACAAAGCAAAGAACTTATATGCATACATGCACAACAAACAGTTCAAAGGCCATGGGGTGGGGTAGATGGGGGCAGGGGGAGGAGGGTGTCAATGGGGGAAGAAAGGAGGGACATCTATAATACTTTCAACAATGAAGATCAATTTTTTTTTTTTTTTTATCCTCATCCGAGGACATTTTTCCATTTTTTGTACAGACAGAGTGGGAGGGAGAGAGAGGAAGAGAGAGAGAGAGGGAAACATCGATGTGAAAGGGACACATCGAGTGGCTGCCACCCGCACGACCAACCAGGGCCGGGGGACAAACTGCAACCGAGGTACGTGCCCTTAGCGGGAACCGAACCCGGGTCTCTCGGGACCACAGGCGGATGCTCTAACCACTGAGCCAAACCGGCCAGGGCATGAAGATCAATTTTATAAAATAAATAAACAATAAAAAAGCAAAAAAAAAAAATTGAAGCTTTATGGGAGGAGAAGATGTAGTTTTACAAAGGGTTAGATATCTAAGTGGAGCATCTGAGTGCCATCTTTATGAATCACCTCTCACACACCCAGTGCTTATTTTCATAATTTCTCCATAATACTACATGTTGTTGCATTTATGTTTGATAGTAACTAGGAGAGACTGCAAGTCGATATTTCAACAAAAACATGAACTCTAATAACGAATAACTTTATGAGTTTTGAGATAATTGAGTCTAATCCTTCCATTAGACAAATAAATCAAAAAAGACCCAGAGAAGTATTTTATTTCTTCTTGCACAGAAACATTATTTTTAAAAGCATAGTCTACATGGATCATTCAACACATTTCTTATTAAATATTTATAGTATGCTCCATACTTGATTAATTGATTTGTGGTACAAAAAATAATTATAAATAACAATTATGGCAGTACAATATAAAATATTTCTTAGGTGCTATGTGCTAGGCATTTACCCAAAAATGCATTTTTAATGCATTATGTCATTTATTCCTTATAAAAGAAGGAGTTTATGAAGAAACCGAGATTTATAATGATTAGTAAATTGTCCAGTGTCCATTTTCTTAGCTATTATACTATATTATTTTGGTCCCTGACTTAGTACATCCAAAAATATGATGGGAGGGGAAAGTATTACATAATACTTAGAAGACTGTGCAGGGAAACATATGTAAGTACTAGAAACTGCCATAAAATTTTATAAATTGGGAAGTGCACATTACAGGCTTTATGTGAAGTTCATTCATCTTAGCATCAAGATGGTAATCTTGTTGTTGGACATCCTATAGAGATTGTTGAATATGGTAGAACTTTGACCTTTTTGTGTAACTTGCTTACTGGGGGACACAAACCTGTGAACCTTCTCAGAGGCCCTTGGCGACTTCCTTCTTTTCTTGCTCAGCACCCCACATATACTGGGATCCCACCCGCTTTTGGACTTCGATGAAACCCCTCACTGTAGAGCATGGACTCTATCATCCTGAGCAGTTGCCCAGAGAATGGAGGTGTGGGGGAGTTAGATCCTCTTGAGATAAACCTGGAAGACAGGAAGGAGGTCAATTCTCTCTTTTCTCTCTTCCAGGGACCATTTTAAGGTAAGTTTTCTCCTTGTTACTCTTGATAGAATTTTATGGGTCCCACTTATAGCACTACAGCTGGTTTTAAATATATTTCATTCTATTGTTATATATTGAAATAAATAAACTTATTGTAGTGAAATGCAAAATGTGAATTTTAGAAGATAAAATATAAGACACTATAGAAATATTTGCCATAGGCTGCTTTGAGATAACGTTCTTGGTTCCTCCTGGAATTTTCACTTGTTAGCAGTAATTAGTTTGGAAAATTTGAGAATCATTGTGTGGGGGTGTATATACTTTTATATGTAAACATATTTGTACATCTCATTAAACATATTTGCACATCTATAAATAAAAATGTTATTTCAAAAACTGCCCCCATGTCTGTGTTCTAGGGGGCTGTTGCAGCAGTGTCTTTCAAAGGAAGATGGATTTTTTTGTTTGGAAAAAAACGCACTCTTGGTTTGCCAAGTTAAGTAAATTCCAGGGGCTAGTTTGGAAGGGAAAAGTTGAGTCACAGAGGAATGAAACTCCTTCCTTCAGTTGTGTTAATGGCTATCCTCATTCTGCATAGGTTGGCAACTCTTGCAGATTATTATAAGCTTCTTGGTTTAGCCCCCACTGGTTGAGGTTAAGGAAAAATGAATGGTTGGGCTCTAGACATAGGGGGAGAGGTTGGGCAACAGCTAGACTTGTCTGAACTGGCCCTGCATCCAGCAACACAGAGCTGGCTGGGGTATGAAGGAGACTGTCACTGCAGGGCCCCACTCAAAGGGTGTGGGACAGTAAGCTGGTAACCCAATGCTGGCTCTGCCTTGCTTCCCTGAAATTCTCCTCTGTCTCTGAGTCTCCAGCTGTGCTTTGGGAAGGGGGTGGGGGGAATTAAAGTAGGTCTGTGTTTGAGGACAATGTGCACCTGCAGACTGATAGAATTCTGGGACAGCATATGAAATACTGATGAGACTGCCAGAAATGATTAGGGAAATTTGGGGAGCAGCACATTGGAATGAGAGAACAAACAATAGAGGAATGGGAGCCCTTTCTGGGTGCTCTCAGAACTGTGCAGTGCTCTATATTTTCTGGGGCAGAGGAGTTTAAACTTATGTGTTTATATATTATGGGTATTGAGTCATTATGAAGGAGAGGAGAAACTTGAGATATAAGTTACAGGTATATAGTATTGTAAATCAAGATACATGTTTATGATGGAAAGGGTACTTGGAGTAAGAACTCATGGAAGAATGAACCAAGTCTCCATCTGAGAGACAGTACTGCCCTCTCTGGAGGGGAAGGTGGGCATGCAGGAGGGAGGAGGGATTCTGGTTAAGATGTTTTATAAATTGAACACCACAGAGCACGCAGAAGAGGGAAATAGCGAAGACGATGAAAATAAAGGTATCACTTTGTCATATCAGCTACAAGGACTTCTCTCTGTATACCTAGAAGGGTCTTTAAGAGCAACACATCTGATCACATCACCCATCTCCTGGAAACACTTCAATGGTTTCCCATGGCCTGTAAGACAAAGTGCAACATTCGTAACCTGCTTGGTGAGATGGCCTGAGCTGCCACTCATATCGGACTTTTCAACCCCGTCTCTTGTCAGGCTGCTCTGTGTTCTGTCCATGTCAGCCTCTCTGGGTAGGTAGGTAGGTAAGTATAACACTTCAGTTCTCTTACATCTGGGCCGCTGAACAAAGGTTTTCTTCCACCAGCCTCACTCTCCCCTCACCTCTTCAACTTGTCATTTAAGTATCAGGTGAACCATCATTTCTTTTTTCTTTTTTTAAAATCCTCACCTAAGGATGTTTTCCATTGATTTTTAGAGAGAGTGGAAGGGGTTGGGGAGAGAGAGAGAGAGAAACATTGTTGTGAGAGAGACACATTGATTGGTTGCCTCCCGCAAGACCCCAGCCACGGCTGGGGATCAAACCTGCAATGGAGGTACATGCCCTTGACTGGGAATCAAACCCAAGACTCTTTGGTCTGCGGGCTGATGCTCTAAGGGCCGAGCCAAACTGGCCAAGGCCCAATCGCCACTTCTTTACAATGAAATCCCTCAGCTCTCCAGGCATATGTTCCTGTGCCCGATCAGCTTCCTCTTTCCTGCAGACAGCCAGCAAGTATTCATCGAGCCTGGCATTGTTATACGCACGAGAGACACAGCAGTGAAGGCACCAGACAAAATCCTTGTCCTCATCACGCTTGGAATCACTTGTTTTCTGTTTGCGTGTTCTATTAGACGCAGCTCCAGGAGGGCAGAGAGCACCTCTGTCTTGTTTACCACTGGCATCCCAGCACACAGTATTGAGACCGGAACACGGGAGGTGCTTAGCAAATACTTGTCCGCTGGAGCCATGGTAGAGAAGTTGGAGATTCGCTGGGGCTGATCACATCTGTAACTTGAGATCTTCAAGTACCTTGGCCCCGAGTGCTCGCGTGGTCAGTGGCATCAAGTGATCTGTCAAACTTGGAAAGCTACAAAACTTGCCAAGAATCATGATTGATATAAAAATGTAGCCTGACCTGTTAGGCAGACATTGTGCAGGCTTTCAAAGCCAAATATTGATTTTAAATGTTTTAGGAGGATTTGATGTGGAAAGAAGCAGGATGAATCGGGAGCAGAGCGCCGTGGCCCGCGGAGCCTTGGCTGGCCTCCACAAACCCTTACCGCGGGAAGAGTGGTAAACACAATCTTACGTTTGTTGGGGGCAAGCTACAGGTGCAGAAGGGTTAGAGTTTTTATTTCTTTTACCTTCATATTGTTGGCATGAGGGAACTGAGGGAGAAAACTCATTTTGTTTTCAGAAATGTATTCTTTTGCAAATTAGCTTTGGAAAATTTGAGAAAATAACTTTAAATCTAGACAGTAAATTCCTCGTGGACAGATTTGTACCACATTCGTCTCTCAGTACTGGGCCCCGATCCTGACAATAAAAAATCACCCAGAAGTATTGCTTTTTCTTTTTTAAATGAAGAAGACCAGTCTCTTGAGTGGGAAAGAAAATCAGTCAACTTGATTATTTTGGTTAGCACAGAAACCAAAAATTATTAATTTGCTAAAGTTTTTATAATTTATAAATTTTTTGATGTAGACATAGTCAACCAAAATAAAATATCTTAATTCAATTGTGTTATAATATTTATTTAGCCTGCCTGCTTCTATAAGAAAATCATAAATACAATAAAATAAAACCCATATAACAATGAAACATAGAAGAGAAACTAGAAAAGAAAAAATATTATATTAAGAAACTATATTTTGAGGAAAGTTATAACAATTTAGCACAATACTTAGCTCTGAATTTCCCGTTCACCAATGCCAAGAGGAAGCATGAAGGAATACATACTTCTCACTGCCCAGTGCAAGGAACATCGAGGTCCATCAGGAGAGAGAGACATTTTCCTGGCCCTGGCATCTGAGATAATTTATCATATGTGTCTTTGTAAAGAAGACACAAAAAAACTGGGACAAGATCCTTAATGTTGATTTTACAAATAAAGGTAAAAAGACAAATATATGTGAGGCCACTTCTTTTTCTTCTTCTTCTTCTTTTTTTTTTTAGCAGTGGGTGAGAGATGAGAACATGGCATTAAATCATGGCTCTATAGAAGCTGTTCCTGAGGGTGAGCTGGGTAGTTTTATGTTTCTCTGGAAAGGATGTGCATAAAACAGGGAGGACTGGGAACTGACTACTTTGTATCAGCCTTGGTTCTGTGTACCCAGAGCCGCAGGGCAACAGAGGGGTGCTGAAGCTGAGGGTGGCGTGGTGGATGACAGCACATCCTTGAGGGCAACAGGACGACTCAGCCAGGTGGGGTGGGGGGACTCTGAGCCTTCACCTCCTGCCTCTGCTTCAACCAGTGATGCCCCTCGATTCTAGGTTTTACATTTGAGGCTTCCTTGCTTACTTTTTCTTTCCTCTGAAAGCAAAGTGCTGCTGGAAGACATGCGAATTTGTAGTAATATACATATTTACTGATGAAGCCTTATCTGACCAGACTCTTTAAAAAGCACCCACCTGCCCTGACCCAGCACGATTTACCCTCTTTCCCTGTTTTTTCTTTCTCAGCAGAACTTACCAATATCTAAGTTACTATATAATTTCTTTGTCTTGTGGATTGGTCAGGGTTATAACAGGAAACAGTATCCTTGAACTGGGTGATCTTTGGATAATGTACTAAAAAAAACCCATTAACAAATGTGTGGGCATGTTTCAGGGAAACCAGCAAGGACTAATGTGGTGCCTTGGGGTCAGCAGCGATGGTGGTGGTGGGGAGCCATTAACACCCTAGGCCTGCAGGGGGCAGTAAAAGAGTGGTTACTGGGACGCGAGCAACCTCGAGAGAGCATAGCAGCATGGAGAGGGCTGCCTTTGGGAGAAGAATGTAGCCACCCCATGGCAAATAAACACCACGATTTTATTCTCTTCTTGTACCTCAAGGGCCTCCCACAGGCCAAATCCAACTGGAGATAAGAAGCAAGTGTGCTTCTTGATGGGGTCTATAGAGATGCACAGCCCAGGGCGGAGGAGGCTGGAGAGCCAGCCGGTCAACAGGAGCACACGGAAGACCGCCACTCTGTTTCATTCACTGTCTTTCTCTAAGTTGCACGGGGGCTGGGACTTTTATCTGTTACATTGTCTTTCCCTGTGCCTGGCTCATGATTGGTGCTCAATAAATACTTTTTTGAATGAAGATATAGCAATTTTTTTAATGTGTATTTAACAGCTCAACAATGGTACAGCAATTATAGGCTATTTATAATGTATCATCATGGGAGATACTTTTTAAGTTGGTGCTCTTTGTCTCCCTGGCTTATATGTATGAGTAATAAATGCTTGATACTCAATAAATTTTATATATAAAGATAGATTTTTGTTTGTGTGTGTGCATGTGTGTAGCCCCAAAATAATACATTTAATATTGTTATATTATTCATACTTTTGAAATTATTTTCAACCATATTTTGAATAATTGTATTTAGAACTTCTTACAAGACATTTTCTGCATATTAATATAATTCAAATCATTAAATCATCTTTATTTTATATGTGTCTCATGATGCTGAGGACAGCATTATCTCCTTAAGTCCTATACATTTCAACACAGCAATGATCAAAGTATAAAACATCAAGCACAATAGCATTTATACTACTAAACTGGTAAAGATTTATCATGAAGACAACTGTTTTGAACACCCTACTGCTAGGGCAATAAAAAAAAAAAAAGGAAGGTCAGTGATTTATTTGAATGGACAGATGGGTCATAATGTATTCCTTCAAAATGATCTAATTTGGTCTCTGACAGGCTGCAGAAATAAGTGACTCAGAGTGGAGTGTCCTTCACTGACACAAATGTGGGCTCTGATGGAGGGGCTCCCCTCCCTGCCCTGCCCCAGGGGCTGGGCAAGGGTTGAGGTCTGCTTCTTCAGGCGTTGGGATCACACAGCCTAGGCATTACAAAGACCAGGAGCAATGCTTTGACTCACCTCAGGGAGCCTCCAGGACACCAGCCCCATCTGTCAGTGTCAGAGGAGTTCAACTCAACTCGGCAGACATGGCTGAGAAAACGAGAGGCCTCCCCTGCCCCAGTGGACACTTGGGAAGTCTTGAGACTCGGGCTCCATTAGATGGTGCTCCTTTAAAGGCAATTTGGTGATGTCATGAGAGGCCCGCATCAAAGTGAGAGTGGTAGATTGTATTATTGCTTAAATGTTGGCTGCCCCACCCTGGGCTACTTCTTCCTGAAGGAGGATTTCACATTTCCTCTCTGCTAACATCGGGAATGGCCACATGACTTGCTTTGTTGGCGAAGTGGGGACAGAAACTTTAAGAACCAGCTTGTGTTCGTCATGCTTCATTTGTCTCTGCCACAGACTTAATGTTCCCCAGAGAGGTTGCTCCATTAGCCTGGATCCTGGACAGCATCGTTTAGAGTTGAGGCTAACCCACAGCGGATACAAATATAAATGCAAAATAGAGCTATTTATTATTATTGTAAGCCGCTGAGATTTGGGGATCATTTGTTACCCAGCATAACCGAGCGTACCTGACTGATACAGGGAACTCGCATCTCTCACTGTCCCTGTTGGCCCACCCTGCAAAAGGAAACAGCAGACAAAGAGCTGGCTAGTAGGGCTCATCAGCCACTAAGGTTATAAACCTACACACACCATGAGGCCGATGAAGGAAAAGCAGAGCCTGTCAGGTTAGTGGGGAGGTAGTTAATACCAATGCTTTGCTTACTGAGAAACAATCGGAACTTGAAAGTGGCCTGAGCAAGGATACGCTGTTTGTTTCAGGGGCCCTGACTGGCTCATGCTGTCATTTCGTGCTTCCTGGATAATGCATTGGAAGGGGGCCAAGCAGGGAACTGTGACAGCAGGACTATGCCCAAGACACAGAAACCACTGGCATGTTTGGGCTGTAAGTGCGGCTACAATGTAACAATAGCATCTGGAATTGGCACTCCAGAAGAGAAAGCACTGGAAGCGGCAGGAAGTGGAACCATTAATAACTGTCAAGAGCAGGGCAGACAGGCTAACTTAATGGGTGAGCTCAGTCCACTTGGGGCCTGATAAGTCCTATCACTCTCCCTGTCTGCAGTCACTGCTCCTGGGAGACATATAAATCATAGCCAATGACCTAATAAAATAATAAGGTTTGTCTGAGTTTTGACAACAGAAAATAATAGAGGACCTCAAATTCAGAGGGAGAGAAATAGAAGGCATTTCAAAATTGCTTTCTCACTGGAATAGAGGAAGTCTACGGATGAACAAAAGTTATGCTCTGTCTACAAGTTGTCAGTTTCCTGAAAACACCCACAAATCTATGACACTTTATAGAGCCACAGAAAAGAGTCAGGTTAAGTGGGAATGTTTTTGGCTGGACATTTTTTCTGTTAGGTACCTGAATCGTCTCTTTTTGGTATGGACTAAATTTACTGGAGATTAAACTTTCTTTTTCTTTTACTTGTATTGCTTTTTATTTTTGCACTGTTGCATTGTCGAATGTGGAAAGAGTGGGCTTTTAAACGAAGCAGATCTGAATTTGAATCCCACCTCTGCTTTTGAGATCCATGACTTGGCAAAGTACTTAATTTTTCTGAGTCATTTTCTTCAATCGTGTTGTTGTGAGGAATTTAAGTGAAACAGTGTGTTAGGATATTTGGCACAGAGCCTGACGTGTAAGGGCTCAATCCTTGTTTCTTTAATCTTTTGAAACTGTTCAAAGGTGGGAGGGGACTTATGCTGCTGGTGCAGGTCAGTCTTGGTATGTTGACAAACAATGTACATTTGGCAATCATTATAATTAAAAGAAGGTGACTACTAAGTATACCATTTGCTCTGTTAGGTCCACTACATGGCCCACCCAGCCCACTGTTCTGCTCTAAATACCTATATTAAATTTCCATGTGGCTGACTGCTGGATATAATGTTTCAATGACAGCTTTCCTTATTCACCAGAAGCCAGTGGTTTGTGTCGCTAGTTAACAGCTATTGAGTTCAGTAAGGATTTGAGTCCCTGTGATGTACAAAGCACTTTGATAATATATCGAAGGCTGTCTTTCCACTTTGCTTCCCCGTCTTCTCTCCATTTAACAGAAGGAAAAGCATCGCTATTTCTCTTCTACCTGTGTTCTCAATTCTATCCTTTCCAGACCCTCACGGAACTCAGTTATTTCTTCCCTTGTGTATTGTCGATCACCTTTTTGCTTGCTCCTTTTCCTCTGCTGGGGCAAAAGAGAGAGGGATAAACAAAACTCAAAATACTCACAGGAGCACCTTCATGCAAGGCAGGCTCCTCCCTCAGGAAGCCTCAGACACGCTCCAGCTCAGGGCCAACCAACACACAGAGCAGGAAGGAGGAGGGACTTGGGGCGATGAGCAGGATGCTCAATCCTATCTGCTGGAGCTGGACCCCTCTTCTCTCCCTATACTGAGCAGCCAGGAGCAACCACGCTGGCTGCTTTGAGATCAGCAATTTTCTACCAGTATGCTGCGAAAAATTTTAAAACATACAACACCTGACTATTTAGTCAGAGGAACTGACCTCTTTTCTCTTAAATTGTCAAATAAAAAATGACAACAGCCAACACGACAGTAGTTGTGCAGTGTGAATGAATCAAAATTATGCCT
The DNA here is from genome assembly GCF_014108415.1 of Molossus molossus. Lineage (NCBI taxonomy): Eukaryota > Metazoa > Chordata > Mammalia > Chiroptera > Molossidae > Molossus > Molossus molossus. Next base: position 47,159,425 of record NW_023425345.1, on the reverse strand, counting down.
ATTTTTCTGTGAGACTGGCAAAAAATATCATGTATTTTTGGTGTGCCTCTGAATTTTAATAATTAGTTTATGTGTGCCACGAGATGAAAAAGGTTGAAAATCGCCGCTCTAGATTAAAGTGCTAATAACTTCTGCTTAAATAAAGTGGATGAAATTCTTGGTGTGGGCCAGCCTGAACTGTGGGTCTAGAGAAAGCATCGGAGTTGCCTGGAAGCCTACAACAATTCGGGAGAGGAAGCGGAAAGGGAGGAAGGGACTTCAGCATCTCTCCCAGCATCAACGCTACGGAGCGGGGTAGGCTGCCTGGAGAGGCGCACAGCTGGCTGCCAGGACCAAGCAGCGGGGGGCACTCCTACTCCAGCGCACCAGCCACCGCACCAGCCACCGCGTACTCTGGCCTTTGGGAAGTTGGACTCCTCTTCCAATCAGAGGAGGCGGGGAGTTGCAGCATTTAGATGTGATTTTAAACAGACCCAGTACTGTCAATCTCTTTTTGTACAAGTGAAGAAGGTGATCAAGTAATGGGAAAGGGTCGAAGGCTCTGCCACTGTGCCATTTGCTTTGTCTTATTAAAATTTTTGATATCTTAGTTCCTATATATATGTGACCCTTGACCAATGCAAAGGGTTAGGGGTGCCACGACCCCTTGCACGGTTGAAAATATGAATATAGCTTTTGACAACCTGAAAACTTAACTACTAATAGCCTATTGTTGACTGGAAGCCTTACTGATAACATAATTGATTAATATATATTTTGTAATATATATATGTAACTAAATTCTTACAGTTAAGTAATAGAAAAAAATATTATTTAAAAGATTATTTAATCATACAAGAAAATACATTTACAGGACTATATGTATTTAATGAAAAATATCTGCATATAAGTAGCTCAGTGCAGTTCAAGCCCGTGTTGTTCAAGGGTCAAAGGTATTTCATTCCTAAAGCAACAGGTTCAGGTTATTCAACACAATGCATATATCACACAAGCCATTCAAAACCATAAAAATGTTTTAAAAATCCTTCAAATAAATCCTATCCTTTATTAAGATAGTTGTGGGACTCTGCCATATTCTTTCTATTTCCATACACATCTCAGACTCAGCTTGTCAATTATGATTCTTACACTTTAATATCACACTCTTGACCTACTGATCCATTCTGTTGAACTTGAGCTATAACCCAAAGAGCAAATGCAAACGCAGCAAATGCAAACCACGTGTAAATAATGCAAATATGTGACTACTGTGCAAATAACATGGACAAAAGCTAATTTCCACAAGTAGAACACACAGGTAGAAGCTGTCACAACTTTCATCTGGAGGCAAATGACCTTGCTACAGTTGCTCAGTGTGGGGGCCAGGAAAGAGGTTTCACTTGTTCAGCTCCTTTGGAGAAGATCCTGTAATAAATACAAATTTGCAATAATGCAAATAATGTGAAAATACATGAACTGGGAAGAACTTCATGCTACTAACTACGTGTGAGCTGAGATGAACTGATTTATGTCCTTTCGGGACTTGTTCAGCTTTTAAAAACACAATGGTTATTGGAGTATGATGGGATTTCTGTGAAAATCATTATTTATCTAATATTTCAAATTGGGGAAATGTATGTGAACAAAGTGGTTCCATAACTTTTCCCCCTGAAATTGTGAAATGACCGCAGACTATTTGACAGACAGACCCCTGGAGACAACCAGTTATCAATAAACTGCATGGGCAGTGTAAACTTCAGACAAGGTGGAATTTAAGGTTGAGAATAAAGATGTATAATTTTCTTCACACGAGAGGAACAAAATAAAATAAGGACAACATTATTGCATAAGCATTTTCTCATGTCGTGAATATTTCTTCAGAACCTCCCATTAATTGGTGTTTCTGTTGGGCAGCTGGACTTGCAACCTGAATTCCACAGTATAGAACCATATTTCTCCACCGCAGCAATGCAGCAATAATTTATTATTAGGACTTTTATTAATACTATGAATCTAATCAATAGGCTCAGGAAAGAGAAACATCGATGGGTAGTGAAATGACACTAGATAAAACTCAACACCAAATTTCCTGTGTTACTGGGGACTTGTGCCAGACTCACTGCGTGTAAAGAAAATGGGGACTAGCCCTGGCCGGTTTGGCTCAGCGGTTAGAGCGTCGACCTGCGGTCCGGAGAGACCGGGTTCGGTTCCCGCTAAGGGCACGTACTTCGGTTGCAATTTGTCCCCGGCCCTGGTTGGTCGTGCGGGTGGCAGCCACTCGATGTGTCCCTTCACGTCGATGTTTCTCTCTCTCTCTCCCTTCCTCTCTCTCCCTCCCACTCTATAAAAAAAATAAAAATACAAAAAATAAATAAAAAAAGAAAATGGGGACTATGGTAGATCCCCTGACTGAAAAGGTAGCTTACAAAGAGCCATGACAACTGCCAGAGCTTATAATTTATATAAGTGGTCTATAGGGGGTGGTAGGGAAGATACAGCATTTGAGCAGTTAGCATGTGCCCCAAACTGCTCGTGTGGAGACTCAACCTGTGATGTCACTCAGATCATGTCACCGCGGAAGCAGAGATGTGTAGGGGACACTGTGACGTGCTGCCCAGGTTCCCCTTTATTGAAGGACTGGTTTGCTCCAATTCCTTGGAGTTTTGATGGCAGACAGAAATATAAATTTGTGCCCGGGAAAACTACTGTTCAAGATTTAATTTAATATATACACATTATTCAGATCTATAAAAAAATAGTTTTCCATCCATAGTCTCTCAATTAAAGAGCTTTTTACAAAAATTAACAACAACAACAAAAATGTAGGAAAGAAGTATGATGCCTAATTGATGAACATATTTGTAAATTAATTAATGCCGGAATAGGGTCGCTCAGTGTATAGCAAAAAAATTGTAATTTTATTATGAGAAAGGACACTAAAACCTTTACATTTGTTTTTATCCTCACCTGAGGACATTTTTTCCAATTTTTGTTCAGATAGAGTGGGAGGGAGAGAGAGGAAGAGAAAGAGAGAGAAACATTGATGTGAAAGGGACACATCGAGTGGCTGCCTCTCACACGACCAACCAGGGCCGGGGACAAACGGCAAACTGAGGTACGTGCCCTTAGCCGGAACCGAACCCAGGTTTCTCTGGACCGCAGGCCGATGCTCTAACCGTTGAGCCAAACTGGCCAGGGCAAATCTTTACATTTTTAATAAATAACTTTATCAAATCAACCAAAGAAAAGGAACAGTAGAAAAGAAGGAAAGTAAAGCCTGATAAATAAAAAACAGACAATATGACATAAGTAATTCTAAATGTTTCAATAAAACTCAGCTATTAAAATACCAATAAAGAATTTCATAAAATCAAGCTACTTACTGCATATAGACGTACTCACAGAATAAAACCACAAGATAAAGCACACTAGGATTATAATGAAAACAGAACCGATTTTCGTGAGGGTAAAGTCAGACAAAAAGGACGCATTAGTAGGACTGAAGTGGACCTGCACACGAGCAAAGAACAGCCCACAAGAGCATAATAATCATGGGCAAGGACAGACTGGACAACATAGCCTCAAAGTGTAAACAACAAACAAACCACGAAGAGAAGTAGAAAAATCCATAATAGTTGAATAATTTTTAAAAACCTGGATCAAAAACAGATACATAAAATTGGTAACAATAAAAATATGTAAGAAAAATAATATTTGGTTTACTAAAAAATATTTGGCTTATGATACACAGACATGCAAACCACACCTGAAACCTTTTGCCCAATATGTGAAGAATAAACATTCTTTTCATGCATAGATAAAACATTTATAAAAATTAATCATGTATTAGGTTACAGAATGTTTCAACAACTTTCAAAGAATTACTATCACATAGACCATGTTTTTTAAAAAAATATAATGTCATTAAATTAGAAGGTAATAACAAAATGATAGTTACAAAAAAACACCAACACTACTAAACTAATCCATGGGTTTAAGAAGAAACTACAAAGAAAATGATGAAATACTTAAGACTAAACAAAAATACACTGCATTTCAAATTTTGTATTACGCAGCTACAATATTTAGGGGGAAATTTATACCTTAATTGATTTACTTATAAACAATACATATCATTTCCAATAAATAATTTCATTATTTAATTCAAGAAGTTTTAAATATGAAATATGAAACCCATGAAAAAAAATATAAGAAATTTGTAACAATAAGAGCAAAAATGAACAGAGACAACAAGCAATGAAATACCACCAATAGTAATAATTAATACCCCAAACCTATATTTTTTGAAAGATAAATAAAAATATACCCTTAAGAAAATGGATCAAATTCAAATACAGATAACTATATCTGGGTACAGACTCATGATGTTTTTGTCAATAAATTTAAAAACAAATAAAATAAACAATTTTCCAGAAAAAATGTAAATATTAAAGCAAACTCAGAAGAAATAGAAAACCCCAAAAAATGAACAATCACTAAATAAATGGTATCCGTTTTAACAGCTCTATTCTTCCAAAAAAATTTCTTTTAGGGAAACATGAGTTGCATGAAAGTTTCAAGAAATGTAAACTTTTACAGACAAGAATTTGAAAAAACGAGAAAGTATTGAACTCATTGTATAAGAATGGCATAACCTTATACACTAAAACTAAGTAATCAACTTATTGATGAATCCCATTTATGGATATAGATGTGGAATTTAATCAGTTATTAGTAAACTAAATCCAGGTAGCAGTATTTAATCATGACCAATGTTGAGTTTATCTCACAAATCAAGGATAGTTTAATACTGGAAAAATCTAAGTAAATTTAATGCACTCACTTATTGAAAAAGTAAAAATATACAAACATCTTAGTAGATAATCGTAATAAAATGATAATAAATTTGATAAAATTTAAGATTTACTTATTATAAAAATGTCCTGTCAGATGATACGTATAAAGAATCTTCTTAAAGTCAATAAAGGGTGTTTACAGTAAAAATCTACTAGTAACAACCAAACATTTGAAACAATTTAAGTGTTCATCAGTTGGGGAATGTATAAGTAGATGGGGTTTCTTCATACAGCAAGGCCCTATAAAGCAATGAAGTTAACTTATTCACAAAGGTAGCTCTTGAAAACTTGAGTGAAAAGGAGCAGTATGTTTGTGCGTATGTTGTTGAGGGAGAGAGGAAGTTAAATCGAACGAGAGAAGGAGCATTAGGCTTCACTATCTGTCAGGGCGGGTCGAAGAGTGGGGGAAACATCTGCATCTTTTAGAAGCCGGCATAGGGCCGTAAGGGTTGGAGTGTTGTGAGTGAGGGCAAGCGTGCACTAGAGGAGACAGGAGAGAGGCAGAGGCAGATCTGAGGGACTAGGGGGCCACAGGAAAAAGTTGGACTTTTATTCTGGGTGAAGTGGAACACGTCGGAGGTTTTAAGCAAGGGAGTGATAATTGTTTTGTTTTTAAAGGATCACCTGTTGCAGTCAGTGCAGGTTGCTATAACAAAGTATCGTGGATTGGGTAGCTTCAACAACAGACATTTATGTCTCACGGTTTTGGAGGCTGAAGTCCAAGATTGAAGCCCCAGCAGATTCGGTGGCTGCTGAGGGTCCACTTCCTGGTTTGCAGATGGCGACACCGTCACTGTGTCTTCACTTGACAGAGAGCTGAGTGAGGAGCTCTCTGGGGGCCCTTTTATAAGGGCACTAATCGTATTCATGAGGCTCCATCCTCATAACCTAATGACCTCCCAAAAGCCCCACCTCCAGAAACCATCACTTTGGGGGGTAGGATTTCAACATATGAATTTGGAGGAGCACAACCATGCAGTACATAACACCATCTCTCTCCTCTTACCTCATTTACTATTGGTCAATATCATTATTTTTCACCATCATGATTTATAGCACTTATAGCCTATTCTATGACTAGATATATTACCCATGCCTTATGTATAGGTTGATTTGAAATTTGCAACCACTCAACACCATTCATAATATCACATTTACAGTATGCCATGGCAAAACGGGTAGGCCATCTGCTAAACCCAGCTGTGAACTGGTCTGCCCTCCAGGCAGGAGGCCTACAATTTCCCGGCATGGATGGAGTATGTGGGTAATTCTGCCTCGTACTGAGTCTCAGTCCTGGCAAGCCCAGCTTTGCCATGTTCCCACGCTACATCTACAGCAGTGCTATCGGTGGTAACGCAGACCAGACCCATCTCTTAGCAGGCAGGCGGATGCCATGAGAGAAGGGAAGAGGAAAGGGTGAGCTTACCTTTGTTGTGTTTATTCCGAACTCACCAGGCAGGTGCAGGTGCAGGGTAATGTGAGGATAGAGAGAGACTGGCAGTATTACCTTAGAAAAGGTTCCTCTGGCCCTGGCCGGTTTGGCTCAGTGGTTAGAGCGATGGCCCAGGGACCAGAGTCCTGGGTTCGGTTCCCACTCAGGGCACGTACCTTGGTTGCAGTTTGTCCCCGGCCCTGGTTGGGGTCGTGTGGATGGCAACCATTCTGCGTGTCTCTCACGTCAATGTTTTTCTCTCTCCCTTCCTTCCTCTCTCCCTCCCACTCTATCTGAAGATAAATGAAAAATGTCCTTGGGTGAGGATAAAAAAAAAAAAAAAAAAAAGAAAGAAACAGTTTCTTCACAAGGAAGGGGAAGGACGCCTTGGGGGGCGACGAGGACGGTTCCTACACCATTCTCCTTTTCAAGTGCTGTTTCCCACACTTCCCTCTCTCTCCAGTCTCCGGCTTGCTCTTGTAGCTTGTCTTCCACCTGAGACCAACCAGGTTCCCTGCCTTTTCTTTTCTCTCTCTCTTTTTTAGAATTCTCACCCTAGGATATTTTTCCTTTTATTTTCAGACAGAGGGGGGTGGGGTGTGTGTGTGAGAAACATCAATGTGAGAGAGAGACACATGGATTGGTTGCCTCCTGCATGACTCCAACCAGGGTCAGGGCCAGAACCACAACTGAGGTCCGTGCCCTTGACCATACTTGAACCCTCGACTCCCTCTTCCCCAGCCGGGCCACCAGAACAACAGCCATGTCCGGCCACCTCCTGCACTGTTTCCACCCAGCTATGCAAGGACAGGCTGCCTGCCACAGCGAGGCCATTCTTTATGACCAGCTGCTCGGTGCATGAAGGCTTTCATAATTGCGGCCTCCACGCGGCTCTCCCCGGCACACAATCCCGCGGTCCCTGTCTCACACACGCATCTTGTCTTCTCAGGCAGACTGCAAGGACACTGGGGGTAAGAAGTGTGTTTAGCTTTCTAGTGTGTGATTTATGGTACTCAATAATAATGGCACAGCTGGTTCTAAATATTTATTATGGAGAAATGAAGCTCAGCCTGAAGTTTTCATTTGGGCTGAAATTATTCGTGTCCATTTTTCTGCTCAAAATCAAGTCACAAGAAGAGAAAAGAAGAAAATGCCCTGTGTAAGAATGTAGATAAGCCCTGGCCAGTTTGCTGAGTGGTTAGAGCATTGGCCCAGGAACTGAACGGTCTCAGGTTCGATTCCCAGTCGAGGGCATGTACCTGGGTTGCAGGTTCGATCCCTGGCCTGGTTGGGGCCGTGTAGGAGGCAACCAAATAATGTGTTTCTCTCACATTGATGTTTCTCTCTCTCGCTCTCCCTCCCTTTCACTCTTAAAAAAAAAATCGATGGAAAAATGTCCTCAAGTGAGGACTGACAACCACAGCAGAAAGAATATAGATAAAAGACAGGTCAGTAGACTTCTGTCCACCCACTTGTTCAATCTGCCCTACAAGTCCACTTAAATCCTGCCCTGTCTTGAACAACCTACAAACACTTTATACTTTTTTTTCCCGTTGGACAAATGACCGGGGTAATTATGAGCTGTTGGCACATATTGTGATATGACCACATGTTTAAGAATCACAAAACCCTTCGTATGAAATCAGCCCCTAACTGAACCTTCACCCAAATCAACAGGCTCTTTCCTGAAGCAGCACCACGGTGCCACCAAGTGGACGGTTTGTGAAAAACGTCAACGCATGAACTGGCAAATCCTTCCCAACTGCAGCGGTGGTGGCCAGGTCCTCTACAGAACTGCAGATTTGAGCCTCTGCGTGCCTTGGACCCCCGGCAAATTCTAATGATTGCTCCATTTATGCTTCTTGAAATTCTTTTTAACTCATACTTGTCATTTTTCTTTAAGAACACTCTCAATAAAAGCATTTGTGACATACAATAGTATGGTCATTTACCTTTTATTTTACTATATTTTGAGAGAAAGCAAGTTCCTCATTGTCTCTGGCTGTACTTTTATTATTATTTTTTAAAATATTTTTTCTTTATTGATTTTAGAGTGAGAGAAAGGGAAAGAGAGAAATAGAAACATCGATGAGAGAGAACATCGAATGGCCGCCTCCTGCATGCCCCCCACTGGGGATTGGGTCCACAACCTGGGCATGTGCCCTCACCAGGAATCGAACCTGTGACCTACTGGTGCTTGGGTCAATGCTCAACCACTGAGCCACACCAGCCGGGCTCTGGCTGTATTTTTAAAGATTAATCTATTTACTTGAAAGGTCTATTTAGAGGGGAATTTTTTTTGCTTATGCAATATGCATGTTGTCTATGTGTAGTTTAAAAAAAAATGTTTTTATTGACTTTTTAGTGAGAGAGGCAAGGAGAGAGAGAGAGAGAAACATCAATGTGAGAGAGGAGCTTTGATTGGCTGCCTTCTGCATGCCCCTATTGGGGATCAGGCCCACAACCCAGGCATGTGCTCTGAGCAGAAATTGAACCAGGACCTCTCAGTCCACGGGGCACTGCTCATTCCACCGAGCTGCACTGGATGGGCTCATATGTGTAGTTTGATATTTAAGATTTTCTGGAGTTAATTTCATATCTTATTATTCAGAACATCAAGAAATGATGCTGGGACAATTGGACATCATATATATATATAAAAAAAAGTGAACCTCTAATCTTACCTTGCCGCATACACAAAGTTAACTAGAAGTAGATGCGATTATCCCAAATACCTCGAGCCACCGCGGACTGCCCGATTCAAGCAAATCCTCAAAGAGACAAGACAACACCAGTTCACCGGACTCTCTCCTACTTACCTGAGGCTAACAGTATCTCACCTGCATTTTCCTCAGTAGAGACCCCGTATGATGACATCCTTTCTTTTAAAATAGTATGTGCTCAATTTAATATTTTTCTAAAAGTCTATCTTGGCTTTATATAGCTTAGGTCAGTGGATATTTTTGTTCTATATGAGAGGACTGAAACATTTTCAAACTTATATATCACAAATAACTCATAAAATATAGGCAAGTGCACTTGTCTAACAGCAGGAGACCCAGGGTCTAAGCCCAGGTCTGTCAGTAACACTCAGTGTGGCCACATGCAAGACACTTAAGACTCCCTTCGCTCTCTCTTAGTTTCCACATTTGTGAAATGACGTAGTTAGTGACCCCCCTTTAAAAATGTCTAAATTTTCTTTAAGAAGCATGTGTTATGCAGTTAATAGAAAAGGTGGACAGGATCCCTTAGAGTCCTTCTTGTGTCTAGTTTGATGTTTTCATGATTGTGTGTACTTGTAAGTTAATATCTTTGAAATATGAACTCCTCACTTAAAAGCTATTATTCTTGGGATCTCACATTAATTTTGATGCATACTTATGGAAAATGTCTAAGCTATATCTTTCAAATTTTCTAAAAGCATAGTAAAACAAACATATTCTTATATTTTTGCCAAATTTCAAGTTTGTTTAAAGAAGAGTTTAAGCACCATATGTTCTGAAAGTGGCACCTACAACTACCTCTACCATTTTGGCAAAGGAAAAGGCAGATTAACCCCAGTGTCCTGTATCTTCGGCCACTGTGCCATGGATCATAAGGATCTGTGAGTGTAAAGTTACATAGAGCGGGAAGCATTGGACAGCAGCCCAAAGCCCTGGACTGCATCCCAGACCTATCACCCTCTAAGCCCCTGATCACGGGGCAAAATGCTCAGTGGGTCTGAGCCTCTGTGTCATGATCTATAAAATGGTGATAATGAATCCGGCCGAACATATTTGGTTGGTTGAAAGTTATGGTGAAATAAGGTTCAAGGTGGTATGCTGGGAACTTGGAAGGGCAAAATGATGGGAATTTGTCATTTAGTAGGAGGAAACTAAGGAGACTAGAAAGGTGAGGGGTACAGTGAAAAAATCAAGGATGATTTAGAACCAGAAGCAAAAACCAACGGAGCCTCCTGTGCAGTTATCAGGTCTATCAGCCTTCTGGTCTCCCCACCCCCCTGGTGGGAATGACGTGAACAGACATTCTGTCCATGATCCACTCAGTGCAGACCACAGGAAGGGAGAGGATGTTGGACATCACCGTCGAAAGACCCATAGAAGAACAGAAGAAGGCAGGGAAGGAACAGGGCAGGAGAGGAGGGGATGAAATGAACATGATCACGCGGGGCCAGCCAGACACCATGTGCTTGCTATCGTTCTACATTCAGGGGTGGCTTCTGGGTTTCTAGTGGTAGGAACAGAACCTTCAGTTGATGATTATAAAATAATCATTGAGGAGGTGAAGCAACTGAAGAACAAGAAATCTCCTAATTAAAAAAAAAAAAAGGAGGACTGTATTCTCAAAAATTGTCCATATCATACAATCAAAGAAAGGGTGCGAAATGTTGCAGAAGGAAGGAGGCTAAAGAGACACGACAACTCAATGCAGTACTCGTCTAAGCTGAAACCTGGACTTGAGAAGACAAAAAAGGACATGATTGGGTGAACTGACAAAGTGGAACGTGGATGGCCAAGGAGATAAAAGAACTACATCGATGCCAAATTTACTAGAGTTGAAAACTGTAGTATGGTTATGTAAGTGAATACCCCTATTCCTAGGAAACACTGAAATATTTAGGAGTGATAAACCATGATGCATGTAACATGTCTAAATCATTCAAAAAAGAGAGAGAGATGGAGAGGGAGAGAGAGGGAGCAAATGAGGTAAACTGTTATAAATATGTGACCCTAATTAAGATGTATGGATCATCTTTGTGCTACTCTTATTTGTGCAACTTTCTGTAAGTTTGGCTATTTCCACATAACACAAATTTGAAAATGTGAAGCAAATATTTTAATGAGGTCCTCTCTTCCTCAAACATTCTCATGATTATTTTAGTGATAACATTTGACATCTGCGTGACTCTTGACCATTTACAAAGTACTTTCGCATATTTTATTTAATTATCAGTGTGAAAGCCCCATTTTACAGATATGGAAAATGGGAATCAGAGACTTCTTCTGAGACCTTGGCTCGATCATCTCGGTAAGATCATTGGCCCACCCAGGGAACACATGAAGGCAGGCAGGAAGGATGATCTGACTTGCCGCCGTCACAAACTAGAGGTACACAGGTAGGACTGGGGCTCAGGACTCAGTACCTTTTTACTTCTTTGCAGCTATCAAATACCAGAACACACACTTAAATCTTAGACCAGGATTAACCATTATTTAATTACTCTTTGATGATTCTCAAGTCACGTAATCTTACAGTGCCTTAGGCTAATATTTTGGTATGCCGTTTATCATCCTGCAGCTAAGAGAAATAACAGTTGAAAAATGTTAATCAAATCCTAGAAGAGTGAGACTACCCTTGGAATAAACCCCAATAGATTGCTTTTATCAGTGATACTATTTAATCTAATACAAAAAATTATTTTATATATTTTGCATATACATGAAAATAAAGATATTATCAAGATATTTATATTGCTTATTTTTGGTGGCAAACCTTACCCTAATATAAAATTTCATGTATTGTTACTTTGAGCACTTCAAAATATTCTATTTTTCATTTTCAGAGTTTTCTGCCAGCTTTATTTTCAGCATTAAAGTGAAAATTCTAGATGGCGTTACCAGCAGCAGCAGAAATGGTTTCTTGGAAGTGGTTATTAATCCTGTTTGTTTTAATCACTGCTAAGCATTGTTTTGACATTTGCTGAACCTGGTTTCTTTTTAAAGTGCAATAATTTACACTTATATAAGATAACAGCAACAGCAGCGCATCCATGAAAACAGACGTGTGAAGAGCGAGAATGAAATGCTCACCGCTGGAGCTGGGAAGAGAGACTGGTCCAAGTGTACCTACCCGGGAGATGAAGAAAATCTAGTGTCAATACCTTATAACTAGGCCCACTTTCAGGACTGGGTTTTTAGTCAGCCTGTCCTGACCTGTCTTTTATTATGTGAGTAATGAATTGAATTCTCGATACTCATGTAGAGAGAGATATGTTACAGTTGGGAGATGACAAAGGTGTCATCTGGGGAGGACAGCTGATCATTTGGCAATGCCTGAAAGATGATTAGACAAGAGACTGTTGCTTGTTAATCAACTCAATGAGCAGTCCTTTGGGACAAAGAGACATGATTCATGACTCCTCAATCTGTATGCAGCTCTCCATCCCTTCTCTGATATGGTGTATCACCCTGCTCGTCAGTACATTAAAAACCAGATGCAAGTTGATTCTTAATGCTTAGGTAAAAGAAAATGTTTTAAGCAATTATCCTCATACATATTTGCATTTGCATAATTTATAGCAAGAGAGTCTTCTCCTGTGACTTACCTTCTTCACAAGTGCTCGGCTTGGTAGATTTGAACCTCATGCTAATGTGAGCAGACAAGCTAACAGGCTTCATTTTAGGGAGAGCAAATTTACTCCATAATACTTCAGTATTTTTAGTGAGGCGAATAAGGCTGACACCCTTCTTTTATAATTGGAGAAATGGATAATTAAACAGATGATTCTAAAAATTGATATGCACAAGGATAGATAGGTTGGGATGAGCATGTGGTTCTATGGACAATTTTGGGTAGTCCTCTTACCCCTTTGCAGATCATGGAAGGTTCTGGGGAATAGATACCTAAGTAGAGCACCTGCAGGAGACAAAGTTCATCCAGACCAAGGGAACAGAAGGAAAGAAGGGAATTCCAGGTAGAGGGACTAAAATATGCAGAGGTCAGGACATAGGAGAGAGCAGAATAGATTTTTGGGATGACAAGAAGTTGGGATAGCTGGAGCTAGGGAAGAAGAGCGAGGTCATGAAGGTCCTCAAATACCATTCCAAGAAGTTTGGATTTTATGCAGATGGTTATAAAACAATGTTGAAGGGTTTTAAGTAGACATAAAATGATTGCATGTACAGAGAATGGGTTGGCATGTGAGTGAGTCTGGAGGCAAGGATTCTAGCTGAGGAACTAATGAAAAAATGCAAGGGGAGAACGCACGGTGGGCTGGAGGGCCACACATCAAATCAGCAACATCGCGCACCTTCTTACAGCTGTGTTCTGTGGATCAAAGGCTTTCTGAAAAAGAAGAGATGGGGTGAAGAAATTTTGAACTAATCTGGGCCCTCTGCCCTTTTAGGAATTGTTAAATGACATTATCTTCATCTTTAAAGAATCATACACTCAGAATGGTGCGGTCTAAATAATGCATTATGATAGAAGGAAATGTAACGTTACTTGACACTGAAGCACTGAATGCTGACATTTGAGTACCTGAAAAGTGAATGAAACAAGTTAGAGAAATTATCAGAGTTGTCAACTTTCCCCAGAAATTGCTATTAGAACCTTCATGTTCATCTTGTGAATTCCACATGGAATATCTACAAATAGATATATTCATAGGTTAAAGCTAAAAAATTTGTCTTTGTTTTATTAATTCTTAGTTTTAGAATCAAGAAGACTGTGTCCTGATTCATTTTGGTACACCCAGTACCTCAGACAGGGACTATCACATAATCCCTTAATAGGTGGTTGAAAGTCAAGAATTAAAAACACACTAATCTGCATTCCCACCAACAGTACATGAGGTTCCCTTTTCCCTACATCCTCCCCAGCACTTTTTGTTTGTTGATTTATTGATAATAGCGATTCTGACAGATGTGAGGTGACACCTCATTATGGTTTTAATTTGCATCTCTCTGATGATTAGTGATGTTGAGCATCTTTTCGTATGTCAGTTGGCCATCTGAATGTCCTCTGTGGAGAAGTGTCTATTCAGGTCCTTTGCCCATTTTTACAAGTTGGACTGTTTGTTTTTTGGTGTTGAGTTGTACAGCCACTATGGAAAACAGTATGGAATTTTCTCAAAAATTTAAAAATGGAACTGCCTTGTGACTCAGCCATTCCACTTTTGGGTATAACTCTGAAGAATTCCAAAATACTAATTTCAAAGAATATATGCACCCCTATGTTCACTGTGGTGTTATTTACAATAGCCAAGCTATAGAAGCAATCCAAGTGCCCAACAATAGATTAGTGGATAAAAAAGTGGTAGTACATATATCCAATGGAATATTACTCGGCCATAAAAAAACACAGAATCTTACCATTTGTGACAGCATAGATAAATATAGAGGGTATTATGCTAAGTGAAATAAGTCAGTCAGAGAAAGACAAATACCATATGACTTCATTTATATGTGGAATCTAAAGAACAATATAAATGAACAAACAAAACAGAAACAGACTAACAGGTACAGAGAACAGACTGATGGTTGCCAGAGCGGAGGAGGGTTGGGGACTGGGTGGAAAGGTGAAGGGATTCAGTAGTATAGATTGGTAGTTACAAAATAGTCATGAGGATGTAAATTACATGATAGGAAATACAGTCAAGAATATTGTAATAACTATGTATGGTGCCAGGTTGGTACTGGAAATATCACGGGGAACACTTTGTAAAGTGTATGATTGTCTAACAACTATGCTGTGCCCCTGAAACTAATACAAAATAATATTGAATATAAACTGTAATTGAAAAACAAAAGAAAACACACACACACACACACACACAGTGACCAAAATTGATTTTCAAGGACCTTTGATAATTTTCATAAAAATTCTATGAAATGTCTTTAACATCAAATAAATATTATTTAGAAGTAAAATAAATAAGTAGCAATATTCATTTGGGATGAATGGATGAATGTAGCTTCAGATGTGTTTATACAATTTACCAAAAAAGAAAAAAAAAACCAATGGGAATTGCGTGGGTGTAACTAAGAGAGGAATTTGGTCTTTTGTAATTGTGAGCTATTTGAAATGAGAAAGGTTGAGTAGTTTTAAAAATGGATGGGAGGAGCTAGGGGTTTAATGGCACCCCACAATTATCTTCTCATGGCTATGATTACAGAAAGAACATTTTTCTGATTTCTTCTAATGATCACAAAGATGATTCTAGACCAAGGACTATGAGAGACATTGAATGTAAGAGTTGGGAAAATCTTATATGGATATATACACCTACCCCTCAATTGTGTCCCGATTTTAAAACACAAATTATAATATATAAATGTATATAATTAAAACATAATTATATAGACCTTTTGGTTTTAAGAAAAATCTTATTACATAGTTTTAAAATGTTAGTATTCCATTATTTTCCTGGTCATTTTGAGTGATACTTTTGTAACAGGAAACCTTATTTTTGCAATAAAAGCAAACTCCACAGCAAGTAGAGTGCAAATTGTACATCTGTACGGGTATACAACAGTCCAGTAATAAAATTATAGTAAGCCAACCAAATTCTTTACTAAATGCATGTTAGTATTTTCTTTGGCTTTTTAAAAATCTGTATTTTAATCATATAGACAGGAAAGAACATTTTCATGGAGACTCCTTTCTAGATATTTATTAGGAATCAATCACTACTTTGCTGCACTTTACACGCAGAATATTCCAGGAGTTTTTGTTGTTGTTGCTGTTATAGGATGTACTTTTATTTCGTTTTAAATTTAAGTTACATTCATCTAAAGAGCTCTTTTCCTCCTTTTTTTTTTTTTTTTTTCCTGTTGCCTATACTATGCCTTAGTTTATTTAGCAGGAGTTCTAGGGAGAGAAAATGGAGAATTTGGGCTTAAGCAGAGAGACCAGGACGTCCCTCTTCCTGTTGGTGGCAGCACTGCCTTTGCTTTCTGTGTCCCGCATAGGAGGCTGGACCGAAAGTCTCCACTACCAAACTGCCCATGGACCTCTGAGTGCAGAATGCTTTGAATCAATTAGATGAACCAAAATGAAGCTATCATGGATATATACAACAACGCAACCTCATTTTAAGAAAATCAAATTCACAAAAAACAAATTGATTTAGGATGGTACATTTGCATTACAAAAAAACTGCAAAATCCTTCAAATGGTGAGCTTTTCCATTGAATTTAAATATTGGATCTAAATGTTCTATTGGATTTTGACATTAGCATTTAGAATTTCTACTTAGGCACACCACCGTAAAGTACACCAGTTTTTGTATGATAATAGAAGACTTGGTATTTGATAGGTTTTTGCAGTTCTCACAGCCTACTACTGTGCCTCATGTCATTTGTGTCTTTTACCAACTATGTGTAACATCCCAGGTAGAGGGAACACGACCTAGTATAGAACCTGTGACTTCTTATCCAGCACCATTTTCACACAACTGCATTCCTATAAGGGTGTTCTTTGCTTTGCTTGTTTTTAATTTTTTTTTTAGGGGAAGCATATGTTGATTGCAGGTAACATACAATTGTTTTGGACACCTGCATGTATTAAAATATTATTGTATTTCGTTCAGAATAGTGAGATATATCTTTTAAACTCGTGAATAATAGACATTTTGTATCACAGTTGAAAATAACCTCCCTTTTATTTGAAAATGTTTTAAGCTGATCTATTATACCCACATATGGTAAATTTAGAATAGATGCCGACCTTCCGAATAACTTAATGAATATTTGATATTTCATCCTACATCATGAAGTACTAATTTGACATCACTTCTCTTTGTAGTAAAAATTATTCGCTCATCAGTTTATTCCATGCCCATTGATTTCTTTTGAGGAAATATTATAAGCATGCCTTTGATCCAACAGTTTAAAGGAATATGTACAATACAGAAGCAGAATGAGTAAAAAAATGTATGGTCAACATCACCACTTGGATCGAACAAGAGGAGCAGAATATAACGTGAGTCAGCCAAGAACACAAAGGAGGTGGAGGAATGAAGCCCTGGGCTTCCCGGTGATGCGTCTCCACTATCAGGCCATTGAACTGAGTAGTTGTTTAAAACTCAATTTAACCAGAGCTTCGCACAGAGCTGGTGCTCAATGGTACTGACTATTCAGTTAACTGACTTTGATAAGGTATTGATTTGTCTGGTTTAGTCCTTATCTGTTTTCCTATTTGCTGCCTGGTAGGTCCATCTCTTAACTAGCTTCTACCTTCAGGCTAGGCTTTTCCCTTGAAAATAAACTTCTAGCCTTTTTTTTCTTTTAATGTCCTTAAAACAACTTTATTTTTTTAGCAGCAGGGTTGGCAAATTGTGACTTGACTTCCTGTTAAGAAAAGTAGTGTCTGCTCTGGGAATAGGAGGGAGGTCCCCGCAGGTGGGAAGGCGCGCAGAGCTAGGCCAGCCCGCTGATGTCTCACAGGGGACTCACTTCATTTGTCACCTGGAGGCTGGGCGGGACTTACGAGCCCAGGGGAAGGTGTGAAGTGCCTGGTGTGGCCCATGCCTCTCACACTGCCCTACCTCCCAGACCTTAGGTCTTTTCCAGCTCTCTGCTTGTCACTCGGTCCACATTTCCAGGCTCCTGGCCACCAGCATTCTCTTTAACGCACACTACTACTCTGAGGTGCTGTTCCTTTTTCCAAATCTATTTCCACCTCCATGTCCCACCACCCAAGACCAAAATTTAATTTCAGTAGGGAGTTTGCCAGTTAGTTGTTAAGATTAGCAATTAAGCCTGGCCAGTGTGGCTCAGTGGTTGAGCATCGACCCACGCACCAGGAGGTCGCCAGTTTGATACCTGGTCAGGGCACATGCCCAGGCTGTGAGCCGAATCCCTGGTGGGGGGCATGGAGGAGACGGCCAGTTGATGTTCTCTCTCATTGATGTTTTGATCTCTCTCTAAAAATTAATAAAGGAAAAAATTTAAAAAAAGATTAGCAATTAAACCAATTCACACCAATACGTGCAGTAATCTTTCTGAGGGTATTTGCATTTTAGAAGAGTCAGTTTTTAAACAAACAAACAAAAATGAAGTTGTAAAAACAGAAATTCATATCAGTAAAGCTGCGTTTCAACCAGGAGTATTCCAGGTCTTTCTTCGGTGGAAGTTTATTCTCATTCTTATTCTCCTAGATCTTGTGAAGAAAGAGAAGTGGTGTATCGGGAGAAAAGCTAACGATTTGCTTGTAAACTGGTGCCATGCTCGGCCAAGTTCTGCCCGTGTCCGACAGCCCTGCAAAGGGTTAAGCCGCCATGTAGTTTAGTCGGGACCACCTCAGTAATTTAATTTATTTATCACCTTCCTCCTCTGATATGAACAGAGAAGGTAATTCATGTCGGGGACTTTGCATCAGGGAGATATTAAAGGCAGCCTCTGTCTTCTCCCAGCTGCGTGGTCTTGGACAAGTTACAGAAGCTTTCTAAGCTGCAGATCTCATGTTAAACTCATGGTTGATGCGAGTGACTCCGAACAGGGACTATCGTTAATAGCCCAAATATACATATGTATTTGAAGCAATTTGGATCAGAGTCCCATCGTTGCTACTTTAACTGCGTAAGATATGTCTAAAATTTATATGGAAGAACAAGTGTAAAATATTATCAAGAAAATTATGAAAGAAAACAAATAGTGAAGGGGAACTTGCCGTATTAAAACTTTCTTTATGGCTATTAAGATAAAAACAATATGGATATATCAGTCTATTCCATGCTTCCGTGTCTCTGGATCTATTTTGTTCATCACTTTATTTTGTACATTAGACTGACGAATCTCAGAGGGAAGGGGGTTGAGTGGGTTGGGGGTTGGGGAGGTCGGGAAGAGATTAACCAAAGAATTTACATGCATATATGCATAACCCATGGACACAGACAATAGTGTGGGGGAGACATGGGGTTTGGGGAATGAGGTTGAGGGACATCTGTAATAATACAGATAAATTTTTTCAACAATAAAGATAAATTTTAAAAAGGACATACATAACAACAACAACAACAACATAAAAACAATATGAATATTGGCTCAAGGATGAACAAATTGATCAGGAAACAGAACACAGCACAGAAACAGATTCAAATATTCTTTAAAATAAGAACTTGATATATGGTGGTGTTTGCATTTCTATTTAGTGAGAAAAGGAAGAAGTACCTTATGTACAGTGTTAAAATAATAGAATATTCACGTGGAAGAAAATAATATTTATAATTTACAATGACTACAAACAGAATATTATAATATAATTAAAGAAATTAAGAATCTTGGGGGTAGGTTACAGGCATTCATGGGCAAGACAGAAAAATCCACAAATCATAAAAAAACAAAACAAAACGGAGAGACTTGACTACATAAAAACCTACAATTTCTGAATGGCAAAAGTTACCTGTACAAAGTTAAAAGAGAAATGACAGTTGGGAAAGAATGTTTGCAGTATATATGACAAGGTATTAATTTCCCTTATATACAATGATTCCTGCAAATGGATAAAATACAAGAAATATAAGAGAAACATAGGTACATAGTGATTCTCAGAGGAGGGATACAAACAGCCAATAAACATTTAAAAAGATGCTATACCTAAGTGGTAGTCAGGGATATGTATATTAAATAAATAGATATTATTTTTATATATCAGAGGGATAGAAATAAAAAAAATAGATCAAATCTACTTCGGCAAAAGTACGGGGAAAACTGATACCTCTTAGGCACTATTGATGAATGTGTACATAGCTAAAACATTTTGAAAGTCAGCTGGTAATATCAAATTTAAATGTGCTTATCTTTGACCTAGAAATTCCATGTCTAGGGATTTAACTTACATTAAGAAAAGTGTTAATCTCATGGGAAAAGCTGAGTAAAGCTAACTATACATTGCTGCATTTAAAAAATGAACACCCCAAACCCTGGAATTACCTTGAATATCCACCAACAGGACAAGTATTAAATAGATTATTATTCATTTATACTACAGAATATTATGCAAATATTTATATAATTCTATAATCATAGATTTAGAAAAATATTTGTGATATACTATGAAGTGAAAAAAGCAAGGGACTAAGGTATATACATAATATGATTAGACTTAATAAAAAGAAAAAAACTCTGTATTTGTGTCTAAAAAAGACTATATAATATGTGATATGTGTGTAGGTATGGAAAGATTCATTTCAAAATGTTAAAAGCAGAAAAATGGGATTGGATGGGAGGGGAGGAGATATTATTTTTCATGTATCAGAGAGATAGAGCTTTACAAATTTTTAGCTAATATCTCTGTATTGCTTGAATTATAACCAAAACCTTCATTACTCTTATGGGTCGAATTGTGTGCCCCTCCCCCACTCACGTGTTGAAGTCCTAACCCCTAGTATCGCAGAATGTGACCTTATTTGAAAGTAGTCGCAGATCATAATTAGTTAAGCTAAGATGAGATCGTGGTGGGGTAGGTTTCCTTTTGACTGGTGTCCTTAACACGGGGGACATTTAGACACACAGGCAGACACGGGGCAGACAGTCACCTACAGCCCAGGAGAGACGCCGGGGGCACACCCCGCCTGCCCTGCCAGCCTCCGAAGGAGCCCACACTGTCAACACCTTGTCCCCGGCCTTCTAGCCTCCAGATTGTGAGACACATTTCTGTTGTTCAAGCCGCTCAGTTCATGGGACTTCGGCAGCCCAGGAGAATGAAGACAATTACTGTTGAAATACAAAACCAATCCAGTATTTTTGAGAAAGGTGAAAAGTGAAAAGAACGGTATTATGTAAGTTGATTCATTCAAGAAACATTTACTAACCATCTATATGAACCAGGCATTCTATACTAATTATTTTACTTAGTCTTCCAGAAATGGCAGAGGATAAGAGTGATTGTCCACATTTAACAGAAGTTCAGTGACTTTTCCAGTGTCAGGGAGTTCACTGTGGGTCGGAGTCTGGCTGACTCAGCGCCGATGCCAGGCTGCTCTTCTGTGCCCAACCCCCTCCCTGGTGCTTGATCTCTTCACTGGCCATTTCTAATCTTCAGTGAGCATTCAGGAAAAAGTTAGCTTCCCCCTCCCCGTGTCTACAATGTCAACAGGAGACACAGAACAAAAATGCCAGAATGACATTGCCCATAATAGATGATACCAAAGTGTAATGGTTTTATGCAATCTCCTTTTATTGTATTGTATTGAAGGGAAAGGCAGTGAACAATGGTTATAGCTTTTTCTCGGGTGTACTCAACATTTCATGCTCATTTTTATCTTGCGGTTGTCTAAGCTAGAGAGCTAAAATACAGGAAGATGGAAGAGAGGAATATTCCAGGAGTCATCTAGATGACTTAATCGTAGATAGGAGGTTTGGCTCAATGACATATTTCAGAGTTTTATCAAGGATAAGTCAAATAGAAAATAGCCATGACCTTGTGATACAGATGTTATACTTTCTAGATCTTTTAGTGTAGGATAGAAGGTTTCTTTGTTGCTGTAACTACTTGGAAAGGGCACTTTAATGACCTCGTCTATTAATTCTAGTGATGGCAATGATGCATGCTGGGTGTTATAGATAAACTCTTGTTCATCTTTAACATCCAGCTTAATTACAACTTTCTATCATATTCTCTCAGGCAAATTTGTTTCACCCTCTTCTTTGCATCAGTAACATTTTTACATACAGAATATATAATGTATTCTTAATGTGTATTCTGTCGTATTATTTATGTATCAGAATCTCTTGCTGAATTGTAAATTCATTAGGTTTGAGACCACTCAGTCTCTATGTTCATCAGTATCTCAAAACTTGGCATATAAACAGTGACCAAGAGAGCAGAGAGAATTAGAGGCACAGAAGGCTAGATAAGGAACGACAGAAGAGTGCCATCACCCTCTGAACCCGAGACCCCTCCCTCATTACTCATCTTTCCCACAGGTACTTCATCTCCAGTTGGCATGACTACAAGTCCATGGCTCGCGAGCTGTTTCCTCTCCAAATGCGCTCTCTTCTTTCCATCCTTCTTCTGTCTACTTTCTCCCTGGCAAAATACAGTTAGTAGTAGTAGTATCAGTACCATTACTAGTACTGGTAACTGCTAACACACGGCATTTACTGTGTCAGGCATTTCTAAGTAAGTTCATCCTTAAAACAAATCTCATAGACAGGTACTGTTATTAGCCCCACTTAATAGATGATGAAACTCAAGTACAAAGAGATTAATTTGCCTGAGGTCACATCGAAAACAAGTGGCAGAGCCATAGTTCAACCCAGGCAGTTGGGTTCCAGGGCCTGCATCTAAACCACTACGTCTTCTTGGCCAAGGAAATCACAACTGCAATTGAGAGTGTGGTAGAAAAGGGGACTTACTACAAGATCATGTGTATATTTAAAACTAAAACATACAAATGTCTCATTCAGTTGTCAAACTTCGTGGCCAAGGTTTTTTCTTTGAGAATGAGTCTGCTGAATCAAGTTCCTTAGAGTTCATTTTGCATTCTCTTTGTCCTTCTTGCATGGTTCCACAATTTCTAGTTTTGATTTCACTAGAGAGGAAGAGAAATTAAGTACACTTGCAAAGTAACCAGAGTGCAAAATCCATCTGCATGTTTACAATTTTCTCCCGGTTATTTATAGGTGTCTTATACCTAATGCAACAATTTCGATTCTTTTATAGTGACTAATTTGTGGAACCTTTCCAAAGCATTTGTTTTATAGACCAACAATTCTCTTCCTCTTCATGGTGAAATAGAATTGGTTTACGCAGTATTTCATTTGGTTGGGTAATCACCATAAGTACAGTGGTATAAACACTGGGAATCAATGCCTGTGACTCCTGACAGGCACACAAGTCACTGGGGGAGAGGGAAGTCGGGCACTCCAGGGGCGGTCAAGACAACCCGCAACCAGTAGCCACAGACATCACACAGTATGTTTGCAGAGGGCAGGGAAGTGCCAGTTAATTGGTGCTAAGTGGAGTTGATTAAACAAGAGCTAATGGATTTTGTGTCCTCCCTGGACTCTCAGCTACCCCCCTCGGCCGCAGGCCTTCTCTGGCCACCACCCCACCTGACACAGGTAATTTCTTCCTCTTCTGAGCTTCTACAGTATGCTGATTATGTTTCTACTGCATATTCATAATTTCTAAATGTAGTTTTTTCAATGTTTTACGGATAAAATGCACCTAGCATAAATTTACCATTTTTACCATTTTCAGCGTATAGTTCAGTGGCTTTAAGTATATTCATGTTGTTGTGTGACTGTCATTACCATCTGTCTCCAGAACTCTTTACATCTTGCAAAACTGAGACTCTACCCATTCAGCAAGAACTCTTCATTTTCCCTTTCCTCAGCCCCTGGCAACCACCATTCTACTTTCTGATTTTATGATTTTGACTACTCTGGGCACCTCATCTAATGGAATCACACACTATTAGTTGTTTTTTTGTGATTGGCTTCTTTCACTTGGTGTAATATCCTCAAGGTTCATCTATGTTGCAGCATAAATCCGTTTCCTTCCTTTCTGATGGTGAATAATATCCCACTGCACAGACATGCCACATTGTGCTCGTCCATCCATCTGTCCACGGACACCTGGGCTGCTTCCACGTTTAGTTATTGTGCATGATGCTGCTATGCACATGTGCGTACAGCCATCTCTTCAAACTCTGCTTTCGGGTGTCTTCTGTTTTGTTTTTGTTTTTTGGTAATAAATGTAATTTTTTTTTAAAGGTAGCTCTTTCCCACTAGAATGTGAACTGAATTTTACATCTTTAGTGACTAGCACATTTCCTGACACATGGTAATTTAATGAAGGCTTATTAAATAAAACATACTCCACAGGTACCTGGAGGTTTTATAAGAGAGACCTAGCACTGGGATTGCTAACTGTATGCAATGTGCACCCCCAGAGTGAATCAAACTGGAAGTAAGGCTGTTTTGTGAGCACTACACGATTCTTGTCCCAAACACTGATTGTATCACTCAGGTCTCCTCCCCTCTCTCTCCCTTCCTCTCCCTGAAGTGATGAAGTCTGTTTCATTTTCTAACTGCAGATTCCTTTATTTAAATTCTCGGTGGCAGAAATTTCCTAGGAAACCACAAATACCGATTACTTCTTGATGTATGTTTACAAGGGAGTCTAAGCCTTTAGAATAAAACATGAAATATCCTAGTTTTACTTAGCATTTCATGCAGACCTTTCGGATAGCTCCTGAAAGGTTATGTCAGCCAACATTACCCTTCTTGCCACTGAATGATTCAGATTCCAACAGCTTAAAAGACTGCATGAAACTTCCATAGGGAGAGCATACATTTTAACATTTAAAATAAAAAAAAATGCTTTGAAGCATTGACATGGGCACACCGCAAACAATTTAGTGAAGAAACATTTCACTAGAGAAAGGAAACCAAACTTTGATGAGGTCGATCACTGGCTGGGGCTGTTTGAGCTAATCTGCTGACCTATTGAAGTTTATGTTATTAGTGAAGTGTTATTGATTGGTCTTCAATGGGATGAGTCCTACATTGTTTTCTCCTTCACTGCTATTATAAGAAAGTTGCATATTTTGGGCTTCAGTCATGATATACTAACTTTATTTTTACAATGACTTCTGTTAGGCACTTCTTTTACTGGTATAATCTACAAGTGATGGCTTGAGAGAAGTAGACTGAAGGAATGGAAAAGGAAAAGACCAAAAAAAAAAAAAAAAAAAAAATCCCAGGGACTACAGTAGCCTTTTATTTATGAGAAGTCTGCTCCAGGAAAACCAATTTTTTTGTTTGCATTTCGATTGTAGTCTTGTCATTTTTTTTCTGTTTAGTTTAATTGGGCTAGGACAATATCCTTATCTTTATAACTTTACATTTTATTACTTAGTACATAATGTTATCACGTGAACATGTTTGTAAGGGCAAAGGTCTGGTTTTGGTAATGCGTTGATGATCTCAGTTAAGGAAACAGGTTGTGTTGGTGTGAGAAAGGTCTCCAGGGAACTCTGTCAAGTTCTCACTACAGCAAGCTGAAGAGGACCATCGGCAAATATCTTAACTTCTTCACTCCCAAACGAAATTCCTGTCAGAAGAGTCCCTTCGCTTTCACTGCAAACGTACAAGTCTGGAAAACAGAACATCTTATGGTATTTGTCAGAAGTATCCCTGGGCGACAGCAAATGCGGTCACTTTCCTGCACGCCTTGGGTACCTTTTGTCTAGCTGGTGCTCCATTCCTGCCCTAAACACATGCACACACTGCCCTGCAGAGGAAAGGGGACTTGCTTATGGGGCTCACATTCTACCTACCGGGGAGGTGGGCAATAAAAAAGGAATGCATGTACGTCTGGTAGGAATAAGTGCTCTGAAGAAAATTAGATCTAAAAGAGGGGCTGAAGCATCATAAGGGCACACACATGTATGGATGGGCATTTATGTGCGCATGCGTGCTCATGCATGTGCAGGTGTGTGCAGGTGTGTTGGGAGTATCAACAAGGTGACATTTGAATCCAAACCTGAAAGAATGAAAGGAGTGAGGTCTGCAATACCACCCTTAGACCCAGGCAGGAGGGCAGCTTCCCCCGGCTCTGCTGGTTAGAGGGACCCACATTTATCCCAGGGCACATGAGGGCTTCTGGTACCCGGGGTCTGGAACTCAGTGCTGGCACACAGCTAACTAGTAAGCTAAACATCCTTCTGAGCAATAAAATAGCTCAGGCCCCAGGGACACTCTTGTGCAGTGACCTCAGACCCAAAGGCCACAGTGTCCTGATGGTGTCGGGCACGTGCCTGGTGCTGCCGTTCTTGTTGGAGAGGGCAGAGTGACAGAGGTGTGAGGTAACAGAGATATTAACTGATCTGTCAGTTTTTTCCTCTCAGAAAAGAATAGATTCTTGCATAATGAAAACTCATTTTCCATTAGTGCAAAATGTCTGTTCGGTTCCTTCTCCTCATGCTCAGATTGTGGTTTTAGAGATACAAATTAATTTAATTTTTTACACTGAGAGTTATATGGACATTGAACACTAGAATTGTGGACTGTTTTATATGTATACAAATATTTAGTACATTTAAGTAAATTTTCCAAAAAAATAAAAAATAAAATTTCATCTTTAAGAGATTTTATTAAAATTTTGCTATTAATTCCTTTATATTTTGCCTTTTCGTTTTAATACATAATTTTGAAATTTTTATAATAACCTCTTTGGAAATCTGAAAAATAATTTTTATTTTTAAAAATTGGATTTAACGCCGTCGGTTTGGCTCAGTGGTTGGAGCCTTGGTCTTCAGACTAAAGAGTCACGGGTTCGATTCCGCACATACCCCAGTTGTGGTTCAGTCCCTGGCCCTGGTCGGGGTTCTGTGAGAGGCAACTAATTGATGTGACTCTCTTACATCGATGTTTTTTTCTCTCTCTCCCTCCCACTCTGTCTGAAAATAAACGAAAAAATATCCTTGGCTAAGAATTTAAAACAAAAAATTAAATTTAACCTTTTCATTAAAATGTGTTTAAGTTTTATGCATTTTGAATATAAGAACATTTTCTTTTTAATCTTTCAGATCAATACTGTCAACAAAACACACATCACACAAAAGTCTTGATTATAAAAACAGTGATCTTGCTGAAATGAGGATAAAAAAAAACATTTCATGGATTAAACCATACAATTTACAATTGATGTATTTTATTGCTCATCTGAACACTGCTGTTTCTGCAGCAGAACACCTAGACACGCACAAAGTTATTAAAGTGAGTAATCTTCGATATTTTGCTTACTCTATCATATCATAACCACAGCTTTACACTAAAGAACTTTTATCACCATGAGAGTTTATCTGTCAAGGCAAGAGAACAGAATACATTTTATTTGTCAGTTTGTTGTCTTGTCTTATCATTTAAAACTTAAGATATAGAGCCCTTATTTTTACTTTTGCCGTGGGCCCTGGAGATGTGAGGGGTGGCCTAGGGCCCTGCAAAGACTTAGGAAGGAGTATGTGGGCCCAGGAAGAGCAAGTACAAAGGCCTTACTGAGGACACGGGTGCTGTCTCTGAGGAACAGCCAGAAGGCCAGTTTTAGCCCAACTGGAGTGAGCAAAGATGGAGCCGTAGGAAATGAGACATGTCAGCAGGTGCCAAATAAACTAGGCGTGCTGTCCTAAGAAATTCATAATTGCCAAGACTGAGATGTAACCAAGATGTCTTTTGGTGGGTGAGTGGATATGTAAACTATGGTACATCCAGACAATGGACTATTTTTCAATGTTAAACAGGAATAAGCTATCAAACTAGGAAAAGTCATGGAGGAACCTTAAATACATCATTACTAAGTAATTAAGAAAAGCCGATCTGAAAAGGCTGCCTACGGTACAACTCCAACTATATGACATCCTGGAAAAGGCAAACCGAGGAGACAGCAGAGAGATCAGTGGTTTCCAGGGGTTCACAGGGAGAGAAGGATGAACAGGTGGAACACAGAAGGTTAAGGGTAGTGAAACTGTTCTGTATGATCTATAATAGTGGTACAAGGTAGTACTCACTTGTTAAAACCCATAGAAGGTACACCACCAAGAGTGAACCTTCATGTAAACTATGGACTTTGGTGTGTCAATGTAAGTTCAGTTGTAACAAGTGTTCAACTCTGATGTGGGACGTTGATAGTGGGAGATGCTGTCAGTGTGGGGGGAAGAATAGGATAGATGGGAACCCTCTGTACTTTCTGCTCAATTTTGCTGTGATTTAAAACTGCTTTAAAAAATATTTTTTTTTAGTCATTTTTTTTTTTTATCCTCACCTGAGGACATTTTTACATTTTTTGTTCAGATAGAGTAGGAGGGAGAGAGAGGAAGAGAGAGAAAGAAACATTGACGTGAAAGGGACACATTGAGTGGCTGCCACCCACACGACCCGACCAGAGCTGGGGACAAACTGCAACCGAGATATGTGCCCTCAGCAGAAACCGAACCCAGGTCTCTCTGGACTGCAGGCCGACGCTCCAACCACTGAGACAAACCAGCCAGGGCTTAAATCACTGTTTTTTGGGCATCACTGTCCTTCACTTCCTAATGTTCAGTGTGTTGAAAATAACTGTTTCAAATATACAGATGTACATGGGTATGTATGGCAAAGGGCAAATCTCGGAAGTCGAAGTATCTCTTTTCTAACACTTGTTGGTCTCACTTTTAAAATTACACCAGAAGAAATGAATTACACATGTATTTTTAGTGTAATACCACACCTTAGTATGTTTAAGCCAAGGAGTATAAATATAAATTCCTTTAAGAACTGCTAATTTTAGGAAAATATGTAGAAACAGTTCACTAACAGACTTCACGTCCATTTTCTAAAGAGGCAGTCTGCAGAATCAGTGTCGCTCTGGTGGCACCTCTCACTGCCCACGTCCAGTACCTTAAGGCCTCGGGATCTCCAGAGTTCTTTCCATTTGACTTTCCTTTAGTTCCGACAAAATCTGCTCTGGACTGTGTCCTGCTCTTGATTACTGCATACTGGAGAGAACGTGGATATTACTGGGTAAACGCATCATGTCTGAATTTTTTCTTATTAATTTTATTTATTTATTTTAAAATTATTTTTATTACTTTGTTTTTGTTACAGATGTTTCTCCTTTTTCCTCCATTGACACCCTTCTCTCTATCCCCCCACCCCTTCCCCGGCTTTGTTATCTATGTCTATTGGTTATACATACATATACATACATGCATATAAATTCTGTGGTATATCTCCCCCCCCATCCCTCCTCTTCTGGGGTGTGTCAGTCTGTACCCCACCTCTATGTCTCTGGCTCAGTTTTGTTCATCAGTTTGTTTAGTTCATTATATTCCACAAATAAGTGAGATTATGTGATATCTATCTTTCTCTGTTTGGCTTGTTTCACTTAGCATAATACTCTCCAGGTGCCTCCATGTCATCTCAAATGATAAGAGATCTTTCTTTCTTACAGCTGCATAGTATTCCATTGTGTACATGTATTACAGCTTTTTTATCCACCCATCTGCTGATGGACACTTGGGTTGTTTCCAGATCTTTGCCATTGTAAATAGTGCTGCTATGAACACAGGGGTACATATATTCTTTCTGATTGGTGTTTCAGGCTTCTAAGGAAATATTCCTAGAAGTGGAATCACTGGGTCAAATGGCAGTTCAATTTTTAAATTTTGAGGTAACACCATAGTGTTTTCCATAGTGGCTGCATTAGTCTGCATTCCTACCAGCAGTGTACTAGAGTCCCCTTTTCTCCACACCCTCGCCAACACTTGCTGTTTGATGATTTGTTGATGGCAGCCATTCTGACTGGTGTGAACCTCATAGTTGTTTTAATTTGCATCTCTCTGATGATTAGTGATGTTGAGCATTTTTTCATATGTCTCTTGGCCATTTGTATGTCCTGTTTGGAGAGGTGTCTATTTAGTTCCTCTGCCCATTTTTTAATTGGGTTCTTTGTCTTCCTTTTGTTGACTTGTATGAGCACTCTATATATTTTGGAAATGAATCCCTTATCTGATATATCATTGGCAATTATAGTCTCCCATATGATGGGTTCCTTTTCCATTTTGATGATTGTTCCTTTTGCTGTGCAGAAGCTTTTTAGTTTAATGTAATCCCATGTGTTCATTTTTTCCTTTGTTTCTCTTGCCTTAGGTGTGGTATCAGTGAAAATTCTGCTGCTTATGATGTCTAAAATTTTGTTGCCTACATTGTCTTCTAGAATTTTTATGGATTCATGAGTTACATTTAAGTCTTTTATCAATTTTGAGTTTATTCTTGTGTATGGTGTATGTTGGTGGTCTAGCTTCATTTTTTTGCAAGTAGCTGTCCAATTTTCCCAACACTATTTATTGAAGAGACTGTCTTGACTCCACTGTATGCTCTTGCCACCTTTGTCAAATATTAATTGGGCATATTGTTTTAGGTCAATTTCTGGGTTCTCTGTTCTGTTCCATTGATCTATCTGTCTGTTCTTGTGCCAGTATCAGGCTGTTTTGATTACAGTGGCTTTGTAGTATAACCTGGTATCTGGTAATGTGATCCCTTCTACTTTTTTTTTTTTTTTTTTCAAAATTTCTGTGGCTATTTGGGGTCTTTTTTGGTTCCAAATAAACTTTTGGAGTGTTTGTTCTAGTTCTGTGAAATATATGTCTGAATTTTGATGGGCCTCTGTAAAGGATATTTTAATGCTCAGCAAAGACTCTAATGACCGAAATTCTAGGCACCCTGGCAGGTTGGTGATATTTTTTAGGTAGGTCAGAGTTTCAATGTTCCCAAATCACACACATTCAGCTGGCTCCAAGTGGCTCCTTTAGGGTCAACACCACCAACAGGTAAGGGCTTTCAGATTTCCTTTGTTAATACAATTTAATTGGCTTCCATTTCAAATTTCACTGTATTTCCTTAAAAATAAATAGCAACAAGTGTAAGTAAAATAATCAAGTCATCATTTTCATCTCTATTAGTTGAAGAGAATAGTCAAAGAGAAATGATGACCCTTAACCATGGGACTTAAAAAGCCCAGAAGCATTTTTTGGTCTGTAAATGTCCTTGCTTTATGTACTTCCACATTCAAACTAGTTTTCTGAAACCTGTGGGGTTTTCATCTATTTGAGCCTAGTCTGATTTTACAAATATGAAAGTGACATTCAGGTCACCTCTGAATTACTGGATGGGACAGACTCCTGGAATGCAAACCAGTAACGCCAAGTTAGCAGTTAATAATCTGCTGCAAGTTCATGATGGCATATGTTAGCTAACTAATTTGGCACCATACTGCCTGAATTTCCTGAATGAGTGCAATTTTCCACTTTTGTGATAAGTCATAGAAAAAGGAGAAATTGGCAAGTAATGAATAACATTTCTTATTTATACATACCCATGAGATGTGAGTGTGTAAACAACGCTGCGGCTTTTTCTTTGGTGTTGGGAAGAGAAGCATAAAACAGCAGAAGTAGAGATAGAGTCCTTGTCTTCAAATAATTTATAACCCACTTGAGCCAATTCCAAAGAAAAGTATTTCACCCAGCAGAAAATAAAAACATGGAAGGTGAACAAGCACAAATATTTTTACTGGCGCATACCTTCATTTTCCCATTCTCGCCCGTGGAACAGAGTGACGATGCTTTTTATGTGAACTGTGAACAGGGCCACGGAGCGCAGTGTTGTCAGCCCCCACGTCTGTGGCTCACATTGCACCCCTGGAACCGCAGGTCATAGTGACAACAGGCCAGGCTTATCGTGATGAGCCAACAACTCGTGGATGAGGAGTCTGCTGAAAGAGCCCTATATTTACACAAGTGGTTCTGGTCATGACATCATACTCAGTGTGGTTATGTTTTATTCATTTCAAAGCAAGAAACATCTGTCCTATCCTACAGAAGCCAACACTAGAGGAGAACAGTCTTTCTGTTTCATTTAGAGAAAATGTACTTTTTGGTATATAAACTGCAAAAATCAATATGAAGGGCACAGTACATTTCTAATACATGAGTACTAGATACTGATAGTCTCCTGATTATCTCTCTGGACAAGAGATTTGCAGTATCGAAACATAACTATAGGTAGTCTCCCTAGTTGCCTAACTTTCTAGTCTAGTTCATTATTTGCTGTTGGAAAGCAAATTTGTCTATTGTAACCTAAAGATGTGTTACAGGATTATTTCATACATGGCAGATTTTCAAAGTCCTGCAATGATGACATTGATATAGTGCCCCTACTCTGTTATAACCTTTGTATATTATTTAAGTGTAACAAATACTTCATTCATTGCTTGCCCTAAACTTTGCATTGGGTGACATTTGGTGACATTCTTGCTGCTGTGTTAATATCGGGTCTATTAAGCTGGACCTCATGGTCCATTACCCTTTCTTTAGATTTGACCCCATGAAGTTTAGGGGTCTTGAACACAGTGTGAAAAAGCAAAGGGTTTCACTCTCACCCAAGGAGCTCATTAGGACTTTATAGAAACACAATAAATACTCACACAGTACTAACGTCTGCATTGAGGGATGCTCACCGGACACACAGCCCAGTGTCAGGAGGTGTCCACTGTTCCCGTACCCAGGCCTGCACACGGATTTCGCCAGCTCACTGAAGAGAGTGCTCATTTGTAATCTGGCATCTTTTTCTTTGTAGGAGAGATTCATTTACTGGCATCCTAGCTTTGTGGGAGTTTTTTCTACTTTTCTATGTCTTGACACATTTCTTAATATTTCCACTTAAAATCTGGATTGCATAATTTAAATCAACTTCCACAGTTAATGAAAGAATTCCAATGGGAACTGCTCACAGCGATTTTTGAGCGGGAGGCCTTCATTCACTCATAAACGACACTGTAATTCATTAATCCCATTTGCCTTATTAAATACAGTTTTATAATGCAGGTAAATATTACTAGATTGATTTAGGGGAGACCTATCAATAGTGCTACTTTTAATTTTAAAGTCTAGTGTGTATTAAATCTCTAAAATACCTTCTAATATTTTATCGTAAAGAGTTATATCATTACATAAACCAACATTTGATTACATCGTATTTATTATGCTCAACCGCTACCATTAGCAGGTTTTCCTCTTTAAAATATATTTCTGTCTGAAAGGGCCATGAAACACTTTCTTCCAGGGCCTTGCAGGCAGCATAAAATGGGATTCCTGTCCTAAAGTAGCATCTTGTTACTGTGAAGTCCTTTTCTCCAGAGATGGCGTGCATGAGGTACGCTTGGAGACTCTAACTCTACTATTCAAAGTAATCAGATTTTCTTGGACAGAATGCCTCTGGAACCCCCTACAAATACTCCTTTTCTCTTCCTACTCTGCAAATTACTTAGTGAAAACACTGGATTAAACAAAACAAAAGGGCTTGTCCAACTATGTCAATCAAGCATTGATGGTTTTGTTCTTGTTTCTAAAACAAGAGAATAAAGGGATAATTTTGTTATACAAAGTCTGGATGAATCACCTCACTGCATAACTTTCAAAAATTTTTTCACTGGAGCCTTGGGGAAAATATTGGCAAGTCAACAATTTCAAATCCAAGACCATGTGATAAGATTAACATTTAAGCTAAGCAACTCATCTTTGTTTAACAACCAGCTACTTCTCTTAAGAAGGAAAGTGACTTAGAATACGGGCTGTTGTTTGTTTTGGCAAATACCAAGAACATTTGCTAATCTTTTACTCTGTGTAAAGCACTCTATTATTCATATTATAGATATGAAAAGGAATAAGACTACTCCAGGACTCAACAGCTTGGTGAAATAGACTCCCTTAACCATCACTCAGCAAAGCAACAGGAACCACTAATGGAGGACGGGCTGCAGAAGAAGAGAGTCTGGGGGCAGAAGAAAAGGAAACTAAACTTTGAAGGAGAATTTCCCAGGCAGCTGGTGGAGGAAAAGGCATTCTAAACAGATTGCACAGCTCGAGGAAAGATACACAGGTACAGAAGTTCATGGCATATTGAGCGAGTAGCTTGTACTGTATGACTGAAGCAGAGAGCGAGGAGTTGGGGAAATGATAAGAAATATGCTTGAAATTAGGTTGGTGTTAGAGTGTCAAGGGCTCTGGATAATGTACCAAAGAAGAAAGCTGATATTTCTCCTGGTGGCGATGGAAGATTTTAGGGATCCATGGAAGGAAATGAAAGGAATTATGGATATGGTCAGATCAGTGCTTTAGGGAGATAATGAATGGCAAGGGGGAAAAAATTTGGAGTAATAGGAATTAATTCATGGAGAATGATAGAGGCTATTGCAAGCATCCATGCAGGCAGTTCATGATGGCTTAAACTAGGACAGTGGAAAAGGACAAGCAATAATACATTTAAGAAACACTGATGAAGTAGAATTAATGTAACTTAATGATCAACTACATATTCAGTTGGGGATAAGAGAAAGTAGAAATAAGCCTAGCATCTATAGGCTGAAGAACTGTAAACGGTAATTCCTGACAGCAGGTTTTATGGAGAATATAGTAACTTTTGGTTTTGGACAAGGTGAGTTTGAGACATGAAGTGGAGAAGGTTATTGAAAATACGAATCTAGAATTCAGGAAAAATCTCAGGTAGATTTTGGGGATCATCTTCACAGAAGTGAAAGTGGAAGCCATGTGTGCAGATGAATTGTTACCAGAGGGGCTAGGGGGCCAGATTCCCTCGACACTCGTGGGAGTGGGGTGGCTCTTGCGATATTTCCAGAAAATGAATTTTCTAAGACTCACACAGGAGAATGAATGCTCTTTACTTGCATGGAGTTACATTTCTGGGGTTGTAAAGTCCCATGTCCCTCAGCCCAGTCCTGGAGAGGGGCAACTGTGCGTTTAGTGAAGCCAGAAACCGGGCCCATGTCCAGAGATTTCTCTCCATGATGAGACTGGGTCCGATGTGGCATCAGGCAAGGTTCTGTCCATCTGTCCACTGTATGAGGTCCACATAGCTGTGGGCCATGTGGGCGAATGCAGGGGAACATTCCCCCAGCAACAGGAGTCCCAAGAGGGCAGGAAGGCCACACGCCAAGAGAGAGGGAGAGTTTTCCTCTGTGTAGGAGTTTCAATATTCAGGTTTCGCTTACTTGCAGTGGCCACACCTATTCTGGCCACTGACTGGCTTACGGGC
The DNA here is from genome assembly GCF_014108415.1 of Molossus molossus. NCBI lineage: Eukaryota > Metazoa > Chordata > Mammalia > Chiroptera > Molossidae > Molossus > Molossus molossus. The sequence goes on along the minus strand of NW_023425345.1, from coordinate 47,124,839 downwards.
GTGACAGACAGATAAAGCACCTTCCCACGTCATTCACACCTTGCTGGGCATGCGTCTGATCTGCCTTTGCCCAGTCCCTTTCCTCACTGATCAGCGGGGAACAGGCTTAGAGAAAGTGAACTAGCTTTCCGGTGAAGCTGCATAAATGTCATGCCTATATTATTTGGTCATCTCTTTTCCTGTTTAATAATCAGGTTATTCCAACAGCATCAACATCATTGACGGAGAGTTGCAGGGGAGCAGGAAGATTTCCTGGTGCGCACCACCTCCAAATGGCTTAGCTGAGATGCCGAGCTGAGAAAGAATTTAAGGTCACCTTCTGGCGTGGTGGGAGAGAGTGCCATGAGTAGTGACTAGCATCTTCCACTGGCTCCACACACGGGAGAGACTGCATCTGTGTCAGATGTTAGCCATTCCCCAAAACAGAAGGAAGAGACTCAAGAACAAACAAACCCCTGGAAAACACCAGTCCTTAAGGGATAATGGGAAAGTTGTGCTGGCAAAAGAGAATAAGAGCAAATGAGCCCGTCTGCAGTGCTAGAGTATTTAGTCAGGGTCTCAGACATCACAGTCAATAAACATTTGTTGAAGGAAAGAATGAGTTTAATAAAGTTGTGTTGACAACTATACTGCAGTTGGAGCAATATAAAAAGCCAGCAACATGACTCATAACAACAGTAACAACTACTTTGGGTTAAAGAAATTAATGCTTTGGTTTTCTTCATAAGAACATGCTATTTTCCTCCCTTTTGCACAAATATAGAAATTATTCTAGTGTATAATCATTTGGAATATTAGAGTTAATACTACAGAAGAAATTATAAAGCTATTAGCAGAATAAAAGTATGTATGATTTGATATAAAAATGTAGTTGAGAAATTAAACGTAGAAAAATAATGGCCAAAGAAAGGAAATGGAAATGAAGCAATGGTACTCCAGGAGGTTTTCAGAGAAATGTGAGCTGAATTTTTCCTTTCACATTTTAAAAGAGAAGATGCTCCAATCAAATACTTTCAACTCCAAGCAAATACTTCTGGCTTACTTATATGTGGAATTTAAAACACCAAAACCAACAACAACAACAAAAAACAGACTCATAGCAACAAAAAACAAACTGGTGGTTGCCAGAGGAGAGATGGGTGTAAGGATGAGTGAAAAAGATAGAGGGGATATAGCCGAAGGTAGTGTGATCATTCTGCACAGTGACAAATGGTCCCTAGACTTAGTGTGGTGATCACATCATAGGACACATAAATGTCAAATCGCTCCATTGTGCACCTGAAACTCATATAAATGCCAACTATACTTTAACTTAAAAATTCATTTAAGCCCAGCTGGTGTGGCTCAGTGGTTGAGCATTGACCCATGTACCAAGAGGTCACCAGTTCGATTCCCGGTCAGGGCACATGCTCAGGTTGTGGGCCTGATCCCCAGTGAGGGGCATGCAGGAGGCGGCCAATCAACATTCTCTCTCATTGATGTTTCTCTCTCCCTCTCTCTTCCTTTCTCTCTAAAATCAATAAAGAGAAAAAATTCATTTAAACGACCTACTTCTAGCTTGCAGTGGGCAGGTAAACACTACTATCCTGCTATTCAGGTATTTGAAAAGACTTCTTTGCCTATGAAATTAGAATCTAAAATTAAGTAAGTATTCATCCATTCAATACTTTTCCTGAGTGTCAAACCTGTTACCACCCTGGTCGACCTGTTACGAGTGTGGCAGGTAAAGGAAAGAATGAGGGGACATCGAAAGGGGCATGTATCTGCTACCACAAGGAGACAGCCTTTTGGGATTGCATTGTTTATTGAAGTTGGCAGGGCAGGGGGAACTAGGGTTGACCAAACCTAGGATTACCTAGGAAACACAGCAGTTATAACAAATGTGGTGAGATACAGTCTAAACAAGGAAGAAACAATATCTTCTTTCTCAGGAAGAAGGAAGAATCAGTAGAGCCTCTCTGGAAGGCTTTCCAAAGCCTTTCGAAGAAGAAGAAAAAGATCAGCAAAGTCTCTCTAGAGATAGTAGGATTTGCATGGAGCCTTAAAGGGAAAACACATACAATTTCAGTCAGTGGGCAGCAGGAAGTAAGGCAAGGCAGACAACCTGAGCAGGGCAATGAAAGAAGCCTGGCAAGTTCTGAGAGAGAAAATGAACGCACTGAGCCATAGAAGACACTTGGGGAAGCCCGAGTCTCTGACCGCTCTGCACGCCCCTCTGCGCACCCTTTGGCTCTGGGTCAGGCATTGGCTGCTTGGGCTCTGGTGAAGGAGACAGAGGAGTGAAGGTTCTCTCCCACCCTCCACGTTGCTTCTCCCTCTATGCTTCATAATGCTTCCTATGCTCCGAGGGGATGCCAGCACAAGGCCTCGCAAGCCAGCTTCCCCCGGATGTGGGAGAATTTACTGATGTAAGTCTGCAAACCTCAGAGGACCTGAAGCAGAAGAACACTCACTACACTGGGAAGGCAGGGCTTGGTCAGCTGACGGACATATGCTGGAGGAGGAACTCCAGTTTTTCTGAACTCCCGTGGCTTTAAGGGTTGGAAAATGTGACTTGTCTTTGGATGAAGGGCTCTTTTTTTTTTCCTGGGAAGCACAGTTTTTGGTAAGCTTTTTAGTCATGCAGATGTGCTGCACCCTAGTTATTGTTTTAGGGGCAGCCTGGAATTAGTTATCCAAACTCCGCCGTTTCTAACCGAGGGGCAGAGCGGCCGCGCCGGGAGTAGACGCTGGACTCCTTCATTTCCCAGACTGTGGTATAAGCTTCTTGATGACAAGATCTGTAGTTTATGCTTCTTTATATATGCTACATTTTATTTTATTTTGCTTAATACATTATTTTGTGTTGACAGGCCATCTACTTTACTCAGTCATTTAAACACTAACATTGAGAGACAGCGGCTCTGAGAAAGATTTTCATGATCCCTTGGGGCTTTTCATGGTTTAAATAAAACTTATTTTTAAAAGTACAAAATTACTTCACAACAGTCAGAAGGTGGAAACAACCCAAAAGTCCAACAACAGATGAATGGATAAACAAACTGTGGCATACACGTACAACAGGATGTTATTCAACCACAAAAGGGAATGACCTTCCGATATATGCTACAACATGGATGGACCTTAAAAATATAATGCTAAGTGAAAGAAGCCGGACACAAAAGACCGCATCTTATATAATTCTATTTATGTGAAATGTCCAGAACAGGCAACTCTGTAGAGACAGAAAGCTGCTTAGTGGTTGCTAGGCACTGGGGAGCCTGGGGCATGGGGAGTGAATGTTAATATGCCGTGTCCCCTTTGAGGTGATGGAGTTCTACTACTAGATGGTTGTGAGGGTCACATGCACTGTGAATGAACTTTATACCACTGAATCGTACATTTTAAAACTATTAAAATGGTCAATGATATGTGTATTTTACTACAATAAAAAAAGAAATTTAAAAAATTAATTTGTGTTCATTGAAGGAACTATATATAGCCTCCACTAAATTAAATTCTGTGAGAGTTAGGGTTGCTAGATAAAATACTATACTCATACTAAAATATTATCCACTGTGTATCTAAAATTCACACTTGATTGGATGCTTATTTTTAGTTGCTAAATTTGGCAAACTTATCGAGAGTGGAGATGTTTTTGTCATTGCTTTACGCTTGGCCCTTGGGACTCTCAGGACAGACAGTGTCTGGAACAGGGCAGCAGGTCCTCAATAAATATTTGCTACATGAATATAAATTTAAAAGACATATAAAAATTGAAACTAAACTATAGAAAGAAGAAACTAAAATTATTCATAGATCCACCAACCAAAAAAACAATTAACAAAGACTTTTTGGCTATTTTTACTAAAGTAGAGACTTTTCTCATGTTTTGTGCTTGGTTGCTGTCATCACTGGAGGTCAACTCCATATCCTCCTTGTTCCAGTGATGAGCTTAACATGACCCCCATCATACTGCCAAACTCTCCTCATAAACATGCAGGTTAGAAGTTGAACAATGATGTGTGGTGTAGATGTTATAATTTACTTATCTATTTTCATACTGTCAAATCTTGTGTGTTACATTTCTTCTATGCTTTATAAGATGTATCAGTAAACGCGTTAGTCTCTAAGTCTTTGTTTTTGATTTCCCTGATGAATTAGGGAAAGAGTTACCTTATCAAGGGAAATATACATATTAATGGCTTTTGACCTGCATTGAAGTATTAATTTCCAAAGGGTCAGATTAAGGTACAATTCTACCTGTGATGAGTTAAATTCTTATTTGGCTGCTTGGGCTAGTACCTTTATAACAGTTTAACATTTTTGCTAAGTTGATAGAGAAAAGACAGTACCCTGTTGTTTTAGCTTATGACATTAAAAGAGAAAAACTGAACATTTTCCCATATATTTGCCAATCAATAATTTCTTCTCTTGTGAATAGTCTTTGCTCTTACTTAGTGGAAGTTGTTACTGTTTTTACTAATTTGTACGCACTTCCGACATATCAAAGCTATGACTCCTTTGCCAATCATTTTTTTAACAAATATTATTTTCAGTTTGTTGTTAAATTGTGGTCATTCCTTTTGTGAGAAGGGCTTTATTAAAGGACAAGACTGCTGGTGGACATAGTACCGTATCTCACGATTTCCTTCTGTCTGGAATGCTGGCAGGATCAGCGCCACCTCAGGGTCTCGGTGTCCGGGAGACGACAACAGGAATGGATGTAGAGAAGAAGGGGAGGATTTGCTCACTGGAGAGCATCATTATCCAACTGGCTTCCCTTCCTCCTCCATGGGGTTCTGTTGGTCTCAGTCAGCCACAGCCTGACCCCTGCTCTACCTACTTCGGTGTCTGGAGCTTTATACTGTCAAAGCCCAGCCCAGCCACCATGCCTGACTTTCCCACATTTTTGGTTTTTAAGAAAATTCACTTTGCTGGTTTGATGGTCAAGTTTTACACTCAATTGGTGGTTTCTGTCACCACAGACGAATATTCACGGCACTTGTACAAGGGAAGGGTTAGTGCTGGAGAATTCATGTTCAGATGCGGTTACCAAGAACACCTATTCCTAACGTTCAGAACTGGCCTCCAGGACACTGAAAATGACGCACTCAGCACAACTCAGCGGGGGTGGGCTGTCCTGGGACCGCAGACCAGTGCACAGGACAACCCTTAGTGTGTGGGGAAGCAAATAATAGAACTTACACGTCTTGTAGGTCACAGTCTAAAGTTTTTATTGTTTATTTACTTTATAATGTGTATATGTTAGTAAATAAATAAACATGAATTGAGGAATGTACTAATTTTTTTATCAGGGTGTGCAAAAATGCCTTGGAAATGACTGCAAGGGACGAGTAGAAAGTGTAACCATTGAGGGAATGGGGCTCCCCCCCAAAAAAGAGTAAGAAGTGGGAAGCACTGAGAAAGGCTTCACTCAGTCATTAGCCCTCTGTCACAGAGCGCAGTGACACCCACACGCTACTTTTCATAGGACAGGTTTCACTTCTCTTTAGAGTGTTTGAATGAAATCTGATTGCAGTGAGGGAACTTAGGCAGGTCGTCTGAACTTTGCTGACAGTAGACCAGTAATTTTAGAGTAAAAAACCCCAATAAGCCCAAACAGAATGATGTTATTTTAAATCAATTCAACTCAGTTTCATTTCTAAGAGATATCTTGGTTAGCAGTTCAGGAAGACCAATAAAGGAACAGTTAGGGTTTATGGGAAAGGAGTTTCTGATATATGCGATAATACTTTCCATTTTGTGAGTCACAATTTTTTTCCTATACTTTATTCCCATTCTGAACTTGCTTTATCACAAGTGTAACATCAGCCTATAACAGTTATCTAGCATCTCTACTATTTCCTTTTCTAAATTTGCTTTAGTCTGCTAAGAACTAGGGAGGTGGTAGCTGTGCCTGTATATAATCTATACCTTTCATCATGTCCCATGTATAATCTATACCTTTCATCATGTCCTGTGTTTAATCTACACCTTTCATCGTGTCCCTCCCAGCTACGATGACCACTGCACTTCCTTACCTTCCCCTGAGGCTGGGCCCCTGAGCTACTCTGAGAAATGGGACCCTACCCTTCAAGAAAAGCCTTATGGTGCTGACCACATATGATGGTTCAAATATCCATGGAGATTTGGGAGCAGAGGAAACTGATGGCAAAGAGAAAAAGAAATGAAACATCAGAGAGATTTCATCCTGAGAAGCAGGATATACGTTTTCTGGATCCCCATTCCACTACCCATTAGCCTCTTCTTGCCCTAAATTCTGAGAATTCCCCTGAATCATTAGGTCCTTGTAATACATTCCTCTTTATTTTTGTCTTTTTAAAGCTACCTACAATTTTATTTCCGTTATCAGCAATCACAGTCCTAACGAGTACACTGCTTACATCTGAGGCTTCCTAACGTTCTAGTTGGGAACAGTTGCTAAAGTGACTAAAATCACTGGCCTTCTAATGACAGTTCCTTTTCTCAATGTTGCATGGCCAGACGTTTATTCCCCATGATTAGTCAATTGTATTGTCTTAAATGTGTCTGTACTTCTGTGGGAGTATTTTCCCAGTGAAGCCATGGGCTCCTGGGAGTTTCTGTCTGAAGAAGTCGAGGAATAGAGATTTGACGGAGGCGAGGCACAGAGATCACACGGGGTTTCCTCTCCAACGGCCTGCATGAAGCCATGACAGCACCCTTCTTCGGAGCAACAAGTTCCTTAGGGCAACTGGAAGCTCAACTTGGTATAATCTGTATAAACAGGAAATTGCTTTGTAATCAGAATGGTGAGGTCTGAACATACCCCTTACATGTCTGCAAATAAGAGATTCTGCTTAACTCATCACCAGACAGCTGCTCACATAATTTGATTTAAAGGTTACTGAAAGGTTTCTCTCTCCAAAAAATAATTCCCTCACAGAGTACATCACCCACTCCTACAGGAAATTCCAACCCTCTTTGATCAGACAACTTAGGGGAAGCCAGAAACTGTCCCAAGAAGGTTAGTGTACAACTGCAGATGTCATCTGAGACCAAAGGAGAATCCTTAGGGTTCTATTGATCTTTTCTCATTTTAGGATGGCAAGCATTGGTTTATTATTAGACTAACAAACTGTTGCCTAGGAAACTAGAAAAGAGAAGAGGTGGAGATGAGAGCTAAGTGTGGGTGGGGATAAAGTTAGAATATGTTATCAAACAACTGGGGTAGACAGGAATCCTCAGGGTGGAGCACGGAAGGTTGGTGCAAGCAGAGCCCACACAATGACCCCATTGTGACAGGGATGCTAGAGAGACAAAGGAGACTGAGGGCAGCGTGAAGAGATGTCCTGAAGAAAAGCAGAACGTCTCAATGACCTCAAAGATTTATTTTGGCTGTATTGTTAGTCAACTAGCTCTTTGAAGAATTTGCATTAATACCTGGAATTACTCTCCCGGGTTCCTCAAATATCCATTATATTTTGTCTGTGAGAATATAAGGATCAAGTTATAAATGACTACCTTTGTTCTTCTGCCCTCTCTGCTCCCCTCCCAAATATTACCTTCCTCTTCCATGAAGAGGATTCATGGTGGTGACATACAGGATGCTACAGCAGAATTGGACAAAAACATATTTACGCCCACACCAATTCACCCTTGGCCAGAAGTTAACCCTGACAGTGGTGAAGCTGACGTCTTTGGACTAGGGTTTCCAGATTGAGCAAGAACATCCAGTTAAATTTGAATTTTAAATTCAAATTTAACTCGGTGTTCTGCATTTTATCTTGCCATACAGGAATTTGTCATACGTACACAGAAAGCAACTATAACTAGTAACTGAAGATTCAATTTATGAAAGAATTACTGGGCACTTTCTCTTTATGAAGTATTGTGCTAGACTGTGGGGAAATCAAACATGATTAAAATATGGTCACTGTTTCTCATATGCTTATAATCTATGGGAAAAACATTTGTGGAAATAACCATCAATAATACAGGGCAGAAGGAACTGTGCCAATAAATATATATTAAGACTACAGAAAAAGGGGTGATTAAATTTGGGAAAGAATCTGGGTAGGACTTTGAAGAATACACAGGACCTCTGTCAACAGAGAGGGGAGCTTCAAAGGGCTTTCCAGGGTCAGGGAACAGAAATTTGAGCAAAAGCTTGGAGGAATGAATACTCACGGTCCATGTTTGAGAAGTGCTGGGTAGACTAGTATCTGGAGCAGTATCTAGTGTCTGGAATGTGCAGAGAAATGGAATGAAGTTGATGCTGACAAAGGTAGGTGAGGGCTGGATGGATAAGGCTCTTAAACATTATGCTAATAGTTAAGGCTTTCATGAGCAAAGGAGTGGAGGCATAGAAAGAGCCAAAGGTTTTCTACGATGGGAAGAGCATGATCTATCCCGTGGTTCAGTATGACAAATCCGTCGCAATGTAATGATGGACTGGTGAGGCAAGAACTTAGAGGTATGAAGTTGGCTTAGCAGGATCACTGCAATTATTGCCAAATGAGGAATTATACTCATGATTTTAGTCAAAATTAACCACTCTCTCTTAATGTACTGAACAGCCTACTTTCTGGTTTTGAAGTGAAGCAAGAACCCCTTCAATGCTCCTTCTGTTGCTGATCCTGCCTCTGAGGTCACACTTGGCCCAGACTTGTATTTCCCTCCCTGTAGCTGGCAGCTCTGTGCATTTCAGGCTATAACACTTCCCTCCATACCTAAGAGGTACACAGGGCAGCTCCTGGCATAACAAATATCCTTTACTTCTATTGAGGACTCAGACTCACGAGTCTATCCCAAAAGTAAAGAGAAATGCTCATGATGGGTACAGGGCCTGAATAAATTACTTAGCAAGGACTTCTTCCCTCCATAATTTTGTGATCTTGCGTTCTTTATAGAAAAGGTAAATTTATTTTACTATTCCCTGTATAATTTCAGAATAATGGTAATGCTATCTTCATTTAAATTAAATTTCTTATTTATCACATTTATATCTGTAATTCTAAGAGATAAAACAAATCAATACCCATGATTATAACTAAAAATTGTTAACTACTCTTAAACATTTAAGATTTTATCATCATTGTATTAAGCACATTGCACAAATGATCTCATTTAATTTTCCCACTAACCCTATGAAAGGATTAGATATGTCTGTTTGTTTTAATCCTCATCTAAGGGTACATTTATTGATTTTTTTTTTTTTTTTTTTTTTAGAGAGAGAGGCAGCGAGAAACATCAATTGGTTGCCTCCAGTATGCATCCCAGGCGGGGGTTGAACCTGGGCATGTGCCTTGAAAAGGAATCAAACTCATGACCTTTCAGTGTATGGAATGATGCTCCAACGAAATGAGCCACATCAGCCAGGGTGAATCAGATATGGTTTTAGGATGCAACTCATACAAGAAGAAAAATGAGTGAATCATAAAAATTATTAAAATTATAAAATGTATATCAGAGACATACAAATATTTAAAAGACGTCATTTTCACTCATTTGGTACTGATTAAGCAAAGATAACACCAAGTGCTGGTTTCCATGTAGTCTCATGTACCACTGGTAGGAAGAAAACTAGTAAGACTTTTTTGGAAGTCTATTCTCAATAAGTGAAATTTTCATGGCTATTATCTAGAAATTATATGTGAGGGAATTTGTGCCAGAGAAATAATTATATATATAAATAATTATATATATAATTATATAGTAAATAATTATATATATATATATAAGATTATGGTATAAGGGTGTTTGTTACAGTATTATTATTGGGAAATGAAAAATACTTGAATGGTTAACAATAAGAGATTTGTGAATTGTTTTTTAATTTCAGCATAAGGTTATTTAATTAGGAGGCTGGAAGTTGATGACTTTTTGGTTTATTTATTTTTTTAATTTTTATTCTCACCTGAGGACATTTTTCCATTTTTTGTTCAGATAGAGTGGGAGGGAGAGACAGAGAGAGAAACATCGACGTGAAAGGGACACATCGAGTGGCTGCCATCCGCACAACCTTATTTTTTTTTAGGAAAAGGTATTAAAACATTTAAAAATGCCCTTCATGTAACTAAGACACTACAGATTATAATATAAATAGTATTTTTTAAATTAATTTTTAGAGAGAGAGAAAGGGAGAGGGAGAGAGAGATAGAAACATCGATGAGAGAGAACACTGGTTGGCCACCTCCTGCATGCCTTCCACTGGGGATTGGGCCCACAACCTGGGCATGTGCTCTGACCGGGAATCAAACCGGTGACTTCTTAGTGCATGGGCTGATGCTCAACCATTGAGCCACACCAGCTGGGCTAAATAGTATTTTAAGAAAATTATTTCATCTCCTTAACGTATTTTTCTTTGTAATCTACTATAGTCACACAGTGGAAGAATAAATATGGCTTAGAAGGTTAGCAGTTACTTTGTCTTTTATTTAGCAATCAATATTTTTCAAAATATGAATTTAAGAAATTATTATTATATAGTAAATCTTATTTGAACTCATGCAAGTCAGCCCATCAGATAAGTCTTGTCATATTATTAATGATTTTTTTTCTCTTTGAGTCTTTTCCCACAGACTTGATTCAGGCTGTAGTCAGCCAGTTGTTTTTTTTTTTTTAATTTGTTTTATTTCTGAATGAAAAATAAAAGAGATTTGAGCACCTACCCAACCAATCAACTCTTTTCACTGTGTAAATGAAATACCAAAGATATATATCTATATAGATACATAGATATTGAGCTCCATTGCAGCTTTAATATGCTCCTGTTGATTCTTTAGGTTATATTTCTTCCTCAACATATAAAATTGGTTTAATTTAGTTTTCTTTTTAGTCTTGTAGGCTCTCTGTCTAAATTTTTCTATCCACCTGACAGTCAAAAGAACTCCTGGTTTCTGTAAGGATCAAACCAGGAAGCAGTTTTTAACTACAACAAATTGAAACATTTGCACAAGGAAGTGCTGCTTTTATAAGTGATGGGAAACTTCAAATTTGATTACAAGCAACCTTTGGCTTCCTATCTGCTCTACAATAGGCCATGTTGTTAAGGGCAATTTCCATGCACAGCATGTGGGTCCCATTTTTTCATCCTTAGACATGGTTGTTTACTGTTCAGCACTGTTTATGCATTTTAATCAGGCTTTTTCAGTCTCCCTTAATAAATCACTACAAAGTGAATGTACCAAAACAAGAGCTGTTATGCAGTATTGGTTGCCCTTACACACTATTTGCTGCCCTGGAGTTTTACTTAGTACCCAAATTTAAAAAATAATGACAACAAAGAAAAAAAAATCCACCGCCAACAGCATTATATTGAAAATTGCAACATTTCTGGCTAAATACCCTCTTTGAGCTCCATTCTTTAACAGTAGGAACTTGACTTTAAAATTCAGTTCAAGCAAGAATGACTTAACAATTGGAACCTGACATCAGACCTTGGGACTGAAAGTCTTTTTGATGGGATGAAGCTGACAGCCTAGTTCCTGCCTGGCAGGCATCCCCATGAAATGAGCCTGTATTAGTATAGATAAATGCTTAGACATTCAGGTATTTTGCTGTCTGAGAAGAGTATTACTGATCAAGGCAGTGGTAGGCAGAAGAAAAAGTAGTTTTCAGACATTTATGCCTGAGTGAGAAAAGACAATGACCTGTTAGCATCATCTGGCGAGCAGGCAAAGAAACAGTTTGACCTCTCTCTCCCCCCCTTAAAGCTAAACTTTCATTTGTTTTAAATGAACTAAGAAACAGTACAATTTTTCCTCCAAGAATATTTCTTATTGTTGAATTAAGTGGAATTTCTTACATTTCGTTTCTAGCATACGAGATAGATTATGATGTTATAATATTTTAAAGCCCAGGCCAGAGGTAAGAATGTCCTAAAGGAAAAAGAAGGCAAGGGGCATGGTACAATGTAGATTTACATTTTAAAACGCACATTTTAAAGATAGCACTTAGAATCTGGATTCAATAATCAACACTGACATATTTTAGAACAGTCACTGGGAAATGAACAGCATAAATATGTATTACAATTTGGGGTTCAGGAGGAGCGTTTACCACATGTAGGAATTATAGGAGAATACTTTAAGTGAATAGATGATTCCTGAACTGCACAATTATTTAGAAATGTTCACGCTAACTTACTTTGTAGAATATCTCGTATTACCCTTTGACATCACTTTATAAAATCCTCGGGAGTCCCAAGGAATTGAGCAGAGGCAGGTGCTATGCATAATTCCTCACAAACCCAGCCAGCCAAAGGGCTGTTTTGGACATGGCATGGAGAAAATATTTCATGAGTGAGAAATCAAACTGTCAAGTGTTTAATTAAGAGGCATCTATAAGTGTTTGAGGAACTTTCCTGAAAGTGTTCAACATAAAAATGACAGGCACACTTTGGGAGGTGTTCTGACTTTAATTCCTGCACATCCAATGGTGCAGTACACAATCATTCCATCTGAAAATGTGGGTTTGGCATTTAATTTACAAGTTTCCTAAACTGTTTCAAAATGCCCAGAAATCTACCTTTCACTTATTCATTTTTGCCTACAAATTAAAAAAAATTTTTTTTCTTGATCTAGGTTCTCAAGGTTTGATTTCTTTCTTCATGATTGAAGCAGACTGTCTGTTGACTCCTACTACTGATTTGTCCCTTCCTCTTCAGTGAATGAACACTAACTTCAACTGGGCACATTTTGCACGGGTAAAGGACTACATTTCTCAGCCCTTCTTGTGGCAAGGTGTGATGATGTGACTATGTTCTGGTCAAAAAAATGTAAACAAAAATATTGTGTAGACCCTTTAAGAAGTCTTCTTAAAGAAGGAAGAATGCTCTTCTTTGCTAAGCCCCTTGCTCACTCCCAAATCCACCTGCCTGTAACACAGATGTGATGCTGGAGCTCTAGCAGCCATGCTAACCTTGAGGATTTAGAATCACATCCTATAGATGGCAGAACAATGAACTGGAAGGACCGAGAGTCTCTGATGACTTTATGGAGTTGTCATTCCAGTCCTGAGCAATGTTGGTTTTCTGAAATAATCCTAATGAATACACCCTCACTCAAATATGGGAAAAGTTAAGAAAAAAATGGAGTTTCATGTGACTAGCAGAAACGTAATTTTTATACTCGGCAATTTTCCTTTTGGGTATGTGTTTTTGATAGCTTAGTATATGTTTGAACCTGTAAACATATATAATTTGTATAAATTCTTCCTATGGCCTATGGTAAAATCATTGGCAAAATACTGGATTACTGGCATAAGACTGTGAACTGAATGCTGCCAGACATTTGGGGAACATGTATAGGATTTATATCTGACTTGGTTAGTACAAAACATTTCCTAATAGTTTGGTTTTGGACTACTCACAGCCAAGACAAAACATATTTCCCAAATATAATAATCAGAATGATATCATTACTATTATTATTATCAACATTTATTGAGCACTGTTACATGTGAGCACTTTGCTAAGTACTTTATTTATATAACTTTAATTATTTTATGTTTTAGCTACAGATATAATTATTATTCTCATTTTACAGTTGAGGAGATCAAAACCCAGAGAATATAATGTTGACTTTAGGAAATGGAAGATAAGGCACTTTAGACTATTACAGACACCTAGAAAAGTTGGAGGGAACCCCAAACACATTTGCTGATGAGATAGTGAAAAATTACAGTCCAAATCCAGAACACAGAAATACAGAAATGTGTCTTTAGTATTTGAGGAGCGGGTACACAGGAAGAGGAAAACGTTTTCCCTGTTGGAACTTGAGAGTTGGAAAAAGATGGCTGAGAGGAGAGCTTCTCACAGGTTCGTAGGGTAGAGGTACAGATGTTGGAGTCTAGGACCTGTCAACGTCGGGGCTCAGGTGAACACTGGCTTGGGACCATGAAGAGCTACATTTTACTAATAAAGATTAAAAAATAAATAATCTAGACCTTACATCTATGTGTTCTGAAAAATCTCAATTCTTGAAATGGAATAAAAGTGATTCTAGATAGCCTGCAAAAGAAAATGGAAAGTCCATTCTAGAAAAAAAAATAACATTATCCTAGCTCTTAAATCATTTCCCAAATTTAAATATACAATGTGTGATGCATAGTCCAAAATAATTCGACACATAGGAGACTAGTTAGCATAAAGAATATTAGTAGGAGCTTCATATATTAAGTTAATAAGATACTGTGTTAAAGGAACTTGCTTGCTAAGTTCAAGGAGTAAAAAAATAAAATTAAAAAAATTCACTTGATAGCTAAAAATGACAAAAATGGCATAGCACATTTAACCCCTTCAAAAAAGCCCTTATCCAAATATAAATTTTATAAGTAAAATGCACAACAATCAATATTAAGAGATTGGTGGATGGATTAAATAAAAAGCATATGAGATATAAAGGAGGAGAGACTTAATGAACTAAGAGTTCAGAGAAAATTATCTAAACTTCATAAGGGGTTAATTTCCAATATATATAGAGTGCTCATACAACTCCACAAAAGGAAGACAAAGAGCCCAATTAAAAAATGGGCAGAGGAACTAAATAGACAATTCTCCAAACAGGATATACAAATGGCTAAGAGACAAATGAAGAAATGCTCATCATCAGTAATCATCAGAGAGATGAAAATTAAAACAACAATGAGTTATCACCTCACACCTGTCAGAATGGCCGCCATCAACAAATCATCAAACAACAAGTGTTGGCGAGGGTGCGGAGAAAAGGGGACTCTAGAACACTGCTGGTGGGAATGCAGACTGGTGCAGCCACTATGGAAAACAATATGGTGTTACCTCAAAAAATTAAAAATTGAACTTGCATTTGACCCAGTGATCCCACTTCTAGGAATATACCCTATGAAGCCTGAAACACCAATTACAAAGAATATATGTAACCCCATGTTTGTAGCAGCACTATTTACGATAGCTAAGATCTGGAAACAGCCCAAATGTCCATCAGTAAATGAATGGATAAAAAAGTGGTGGTACATATACATAATGGAGTACTATGCAGCTGTAAGAAAGAAAGATCTCTTATCCTTTGAGACGACATGGAGGGAACTGGAAAGTATTATCCTAAGTGAGACAAGCCAAACAGAGAAAGACAAGTATCATATGATCTCACTTATTTGTGGAATATAATGAACATAACAGTCTGAGGAATGGGGTAGTCCCGGAGACGTGGAGGTGGGGTACAGACTGACAATCCCCAGAAGAGGAGATGGTGGGGGAGAGATAAACCACAGAACTTATATGCATGTGTGCATGAACAGTGGACATGGACAACAAACTGGGGACAGGATGGGGAGGGAGGGGAAGGGGGCAATCAGTGGGGGAAAAGGAGAAACATCTGTAACAAAAATTAATTAATAAAAAAGAATAAATAAATAAATAAATAAAGAAGAATGTCCGCCCAGCCTGCTATAAAGCTAGGCACGCCCTGCAGCTCGGGGCCCAGAATTTGGAGACTGCCTCCTTTGGGTCCGCATGCGTAAATAAAGGAAACTCTTCACTTCAAAAAACAAAAAAAAAAAAAAGAAAGAAAGAAAATTATCTAAACTTCAGATGAAGAGATAAGAAAGAACGAAAGGAAAAATAGAAAAATGAAAAGAAACAAAGGAAAGAATGTAAAATCGAATCTACATTTAATTGGAGTGCCAGAAAGAGATAACAGAAAATGAGAAGAAGCAATATTTCAAGAGGTAATGGCTGACTTTTTCCAAAAATTGCTGAAAAACAATCACAGGTTTAAGAAACCACATAACTGGATTAAGGATAAATAAAATGATGTCCACATTTGGATACATCATAGTAAAATTGAAGAAAAAATCAAAATGTGAGAAAACACCCAGGGGGGAAAAGATTACCATTAAAGAAATAACAGTCTGATGTATGGTTGGTGTAGCTCAGTGAATTGAGCATCGTCCCATGGACTGAGAAGTCCTGGTTCGATTCCTGGTCAGGGCACATGCCTGGGTTGTGGGCTCATTCCCCAGTAGTGGGCAGGCAGGAGGCAGCCAGCTGATGTTTCTTTCTCCCTTCCTCTCTCTCTCTTAAAAAAAGAAAAGAAAAGAGAAGAAAAAATAAATAACAGTCTGAGAGCTGATCTCTCAATAGAAACCATGAAAGCCAGAAGCCAAAAATATGAAATCTCTAATGTGTGAATATAAAATTTTTTACCCAATCAAAATATCCTTCCAGAATAAAGATAAAATAAACAAAAATGGAAAGAAATGATTACCAGCAGTTCCATAATAAATGAAACCTGAAACATAGTCTTTAGGAAGAAGGAAAGTGATACCAAATAGAAAGTCAGAGATTAATAAAGGGAAAAATAACAGAAATGGTAAAAATTTAGGTAAATATAAATGCTGTATAAAAATAATTGTCATGATTTATGTAGTTTAAAAGTATATATAAAATTGATATATATGACAATGATAGCATATAAAATGGAGAATTAATGCTGAAAGTACTCCAAAGTCATTTCATGGCATTGGAAGAGAATAAAATTAGCAACTAAGATTAGACTTTGCTAAGTCAAGTATACATGTTGAAATCTCTGGATAATCACTGAAAAAAAATCTATAACTAATTTTCAGCCTAACTGAGGAAACATGTGAAACAATAAAAAAAATTTATGCAAAAGAAGGAAAGGAAAGAGAGAAAACAACATAGAAGAGATAGGACAAATAAAAAAACTTAGTAAAATGGTGCATTTTGAGTAAATCAACATTTACATTAACTATTAATGGATTACATATTCCAGTTAAAAGACACAGATTCTCAAGCTGGATTACAAGAGACATCTCAAGCATGTATATTATCCATTCAGAGAAGCTAAAGGTAAAAGGATTAAAAAAGCTTCATCTTTCACAGGAAGCTAAAATAATTATGAAGTGTATAAATGTAATAATGTGACTTCAAAATATACAAAAAAAACTTTATGGAACTAGAAGGAAAAAAAAAAGACAAAGTCACAATTATACTGAGTATTATAAAAAAAAGCAAACCAGCCCTGGCTGGTTTTGCTCAGTGGTTGGAGCGCTGGCCTGTGGACCAGAGTGTCCCAAGTTCGGTTCCTGCTAGGGGCATGTACCAAAAAAAAAAAAAAGCAAACCAACATAAAGCAAAACAAAACAAGGATATAGAGGATTTGAACAAAACAATCAACAATTTAGACAATAGAAATAGATATAGCAATCTACCCAACAGCAGCAGAATGCAAATTATTTTCAATCATGTACAGAAGTTTATAAATATTGACCATGTACTGGGCCATAAAGCAAGTCTCAAGAAATTTCAAAGGACATGTTCATTCTAAAAGCCAAGTAAGTTAAAAAAAAAAACAAACTTGAAAATTCCAACAAATTAAGCAATTAAAAATATACTTGTAAATAATCCGTAGGTCAGAGAAAATTTACATTGGAAATTAGAAAATATTCTGAATTGATAATAAAAATAAAAATTTCAAACTTGCAGTAAAAGCAGTACTTAGAAAATATGCAGCCTTAAATGCAAATACTTAAAAAAAGAGTCTAAAATGAATGATCTAAGTATCTATGTCAAGAAGTTAGAATAGTAAAATAAATCCAGAGAAAGTAAATAGCAGGTAATAATTAATATAAAAGCAGATAATAATGAAATAGAAAGCAAAGAAACTGATTAAGAAAAAATATAGAAGACATAAATAATATGTTAAAAATAAAAAAGAGCACATGTTTACAAACCACATAGATATTAAACAGTAAGAGGATAATTTTATACAAACATATTAAAAATGAGATGAAAAAGATACATTCTTGGAAAATATATTTAGTCTAATACTGACCCTAAAAGAAATAGAAAATCTGAATATTCTGAAAATCAAAAAAGTCTGAATTTGTCATTTAAAATTTTCCTACAAAGAAATCTCTAGGCCCCCATGGTTTAACTAGAAAATTCTAAAATATATTTAAAGAAGAAATATTTCCATTTTTGCAAAACTCTTCCAGAAAACTGAAAAAGACTTTTATGAACTAATTTTATTAAGCCAGCATATTATTAATCCAGAGTCTGCCAAGGACATTATGAGAAAGGAAAATTAAGGGTCAATCTTATTTATAAACATAAATGAACACAGCAAACCAAATCCAGAAATATCCAAAATGGAGAATTGATTGATTACATTATAAACAAGTTAGGTTTCCAGCAATTCTAGGTTAGATACAATCTGGAAATGTATTAATGTAATTTGTCACATTAACAAAATAAAGAGGAAAAATTAGCCCGGCCAGTATGATTCAGTGGTTGAACATCGACCCATGCACCAAGAGGTCTCCAGTTCGATTCCCGGTCAGGGCACATGCCCAGGTTGTGGGCCGGATCCCCAGTGGGGGTCGTGCAATGTTTTCTGTCATCAATGTTTCTATCTCTCTCTCTCGCCCTCCCTTTTCCTCTCTCTCTAAAATCAATAAAGGAAAAAAAATTAAAAAAAGAAAAAGAAAAATTATATGACCATTTCAACAGATGCAGAAAAAAGTCAATCTCCATTTATAATTTAATAAACCCTTTTAGTAAACCAGAATGGTTTACTGATAAAGAATTTCTAAAATACCCCATAGATGTCATCATACGTAATGGTGAAATGTTGAAATTTTCTCTTGAAATAACAAGACAGGAATATCTACTATCACTGTATCTATCTGACACTGAACTAGAGCACATATTCAGATACTTGTATGTGCAAATATCAGAATACCTAGTTAAATATGGCTTAAATAATAAGTAAATTTTAAAGTCTCCATAACAGGAACTCTGGTAAAAAGCTCCCACATTTGCCCATCGGCTTGGTGGTGTTATCAAGGACCGAGCACAGGTTGGTCCTTGGACTTGTCCTTTCGTAGTTCACAAGGTGGCTGCCACAGCTTCGGGCATCAGAGAGGCAGAACACTGGCCAAAGAAGAACTGCACTGACTCCTATTCTCTACTTAACAGGAAGGGAAACCTATCCTAGAATATCCCTGGCAGACTTTCTTCACATCCCATTGGACAGGAGTGAATCATAGGCCAGTATCTAACTTCAAGGGAAACCAGGAGAATAGCTGGCATTTTTGGCCTCTGAAGGGGTGTAAAGGCTCTGTCCACAGAAAAAGGCACAGGAGAATAGGTAGAGAACATCTTTTGAATAAGGAATAGTAATGCTTGCTACAGAGAGCTTAAGTAACTCACTCAAGGTCACATGTCTTATAAGTAAAAGCTGGGATCTGAATCCAGACTGTCGGCTCCGGAGCCCACACGCTGAGTGCCTACGCATTCTCAGCCTAGTGTGTGACTCTGAAAGCAGTGCCTTCTAAGTATAACTTAATTCTCCACCCAGAACCCATAAAACAATCTGCACATGACTCTCAGTGCCACTCTCAGCCGTGTTGTACTCGATCCCAGCAATTAACTGACAATCACTGAGAAGCTTACGGAAGCTAACAGTCATCTGTTTTCCACAGAAAAGTTTTAATTTCACATAGAATTCTTTTAGAAATAATTATTTATAACATTTGGAAATTTAAAAATCAATCTATTATGAGTGTTTGAAAGCATGTGAGAACAGCTCATCAACTTTGAAAAGCAGTAATATGCATACAAGTCACATAAAAGGTTTATAATAAGAAGATTAAATATCACTAAGCAGAAAAAGAAACACAAAATAAAAGAATACATTTAAAAATAAAATGGGCACATCTTAAAATAAATCTTTTCAGCAAAGTTAAAACAGTAAAATAGGCTTTTGTAGGAAGAAAGTTTTAAAATTGTGAAATCATCATATTTTCACTTTATAGTGCATTTAAAATTACATGCATACTATTAAATTACATTATAACCAAATAATTATACCTATTTTATCACCTGTTGTAATAAAGGCAGATGTAGTTAACTAATTTTAAATATACTTAGGTATTTTTAATTATATAAAGAAAAACTAGTGTTTTATAAGCATGTGGGGTGTGTGTGTGTATTTTGCATTGGTAAACAAAATAACCGTGAAATTAAGTTACCTTTGGCTCTAATCATTACTATGACACCAGAGATTTTTGGCTCCCATACTCCATGGTTGTATTTTTATATTTTAAAAAAGAGCATGGCAATGCTAGTTTTTTCCAGTTTCCAGCCCAACCTGGGCACTATTTTATTTTCAAATTTTGTGTGGGTTTACCCATGGTTCACAAATCAAAAATGACTATTTATCTGTCCTATGCTGTATAACCCCAACAGCACCAGCCAGATTTGTTTAGGATTAGGGAGAAGGAGGTAGAGGCAGCAGGACCATCTCTACTTGGGTCTTCTATGGGTATTGTACCGCCACAGTGACATAGTGCTGAAGTCTGGAGCCCTGAGGGTGAATACAGGGGAGAATCAATTACTGTGTTACTGTAATTACATTTCTATGGGCCTTTGATGACAGTTCTAGGCACTAAGGAGAACATGAGCCACTCATACTTGCAGTTTCGGAGCTCATAATCTAGTGTGGGAAAAATGATTATACGTAAATGAATAGGTAACTGGCTGATATGTTAGGCAATTTTAGAGGTATGTGGAGAGATGAATACTGACTGGGTAAGAATTCAGGAAGATTTCTTAAAGGAAGCAGGAGAGAGGAATGATAAAACCCTATTATGAAGAGGGATCAGTTTGGGGCAACTGGTATATCTCTGGGTGGAAGATTTTAAATTAAATATGTAGAGTATTTCAGGGAAATGTGGCTGAGGTCAGACTATAAAAGTAGGGGTAAAATTCTCTACGAAATCCCTCTTATGCCATATTTCCCCACTGAAGTCATCACAAGGAAGTTTAAGCCATTAAGGTCTTCCTACACTACGTGGACTCTTATTGTCATTGTACATCCAATAATCTAACCCAAATCCTACCCCTCATCGACCCTCAAATACTTCCACTATATTCTTTGGAACTTCTCATTGTCATCAGCAAAGTTCCCTCTATCCTCAAATTCCTTGGAACACTCTCACCACCCACTTGCTCTGAACCAAAACCTCCCACTCCCCTGAGAACAAAGCATCACCTAAGCCTTGGCAAGTGATGGCTGCCCCCACCCCCACCTGGAAAACCACTGTGCCTGGAAGTGGTATTATTTGCTCTTTTACTTCTTTTTATGGTTTCCCAACCATCATGCTTACATTCTTGTTTTTAAAAAATCCTCTTCTTTTGAAGAGTTATATTGGGTATCACCCTTCATTCCACCACACTGCAGGCATCACACCCTTCCGATCACTTCTCGTTCACTGAAGACGTTAGCACAACCCTTACTGTTTTTGACATGATTACATATGACGCAATGACCTGTCATCACTCTTGGTCATTTCTGTATCCACATGACTATTTCATCCCAAACTCTGAAACTTCAGTTCCTCCCTGACCTCCTTCCTTCCTGTTATCTCATTCTTCACTCCACCCTGTCAACCTACCTCCATAGAACTGGTTATTATCAAAAAAGGTGAAGATTAAAATACTAACTGTGAAGGTCCTTAGAAATTTCAATGTTGCCAAATCTAAGAATCAATTGTTTTTTAAATTTTTATTTAAAAATTTTAAATAAGAACTATGCAGGAGAGTTTGGTCTAGAAGAGCCTTGGTATTCAATGTGATCCACGACCAGCAGCATCTGAATCATCTGGGATATTATTAAAAATGCAGAATCTGAGACCCTATCCCAGACCTCGGATAAGCTCTCTGAGACTCAGTGTGTTAATCTCTAAAATGGGTAATAGTCAATTCTTGGTCCTTATGTTACTCAACCTCACTGCAGCAGCTGATTGATTCTTCCTCCTTCACAAATAACTTTCCTTACTTGGCTTCTGGGATACCATAGAAGCATGGTTCCCCTCATACCACCTGCAACTCTTTCTTAGTCTCTTTTGCTAAATCCTTTCAACCAAATGACCTCTAAATGTTGTCATGACCATACTTGACTTTTTACTATTGTCTCAACCAGTTTAAATACACAGGTTATACATTTTTCCAAGATGTGACTCCTGGAGGCCCTGGGTCATCACCTCTAGCTTTAGGCAGCTTTGTCTGGTTGCCTCTTCAAGTGTATAAATATACTTTTCTATGTGGGTCACAACATGAAAAAGAGTGGAAAGAACTGTCCTGGATGATCTCACCCAAATGCTTGGTTTTAAATGCCAATTATATATTGATGATTTCCAAATTTATATCTTGAATTCCAAACTCCTGTATTCAATTTCCTAAGTAACATCTTTACCTGTATGCTTAATGGACATCACAAACTAAAAATACTCAAAAGTGATCTCACAGCCTTTGATGGCATTCAGGTAAAATTTTAAAAGGAGTAATCTTGACTCCCAATCCATCAGCAAATCCAGGAGCTAAATTCAAAGTGGTTCCCAAATATAACTCCTCCTTGCCTCCATGACTTCCACCTAGTCCATGCCACTGTTACCCTCACTTGGACCTCTGCAATTCTCTTTGAACTCCCCTACTCAGAGGCTGGGTTGACTATTCTATAAGGTAAACCAAATCATGTAATTTCTCTGCTCTTGACCTTCCTCTAGTTGCCCATCACACTTAGAATAAAATTGAAAATCTTTTGAAAGACCTATTAAGCTATAAATGACCTTGTTTCAATCTCTCTAACATCATTTCCAACTCTTCTCAGCTAAACATGCTCCATCCACATTGACCTCCTACTGTTTTTCAAAACCACTAAAAGTGCACTCACTTTAGGCCTGGTACTTGTTACTCATCTTCTAATCCATTTTTCTAGATATTTTTATGACTTTATTCATGAATGAAGTCTCCTCACTTCATTCATATTTTTGCTTGAATATTATTACTTTCTTAGAAAGGACTTTTCACCCAGCCGGTGTTGTTCAGTGGTTGAACGTCGACCCATGCACCAAGAGGTCGCTGGTTCGATTCCTGGTCAGGGCACATGCCCAGGTTATGGGCCTGACCCCCAGTGGGGGGCATGCAGGAGGCTGCCAATTGATATTCTCTCTCACTGATGTTTTTATCTCTCCCTCTCCCTTCCTCTCTCTCTCTCTGAAATCACTAAAAATAAATAAATAAAAATAGCATATATTAAAAAAAAGAAAGGATTTATCAAAAATTCCAACCCAAATAATAACACTTGACAGTCAAACTACTCACTTGCCTTTATTTTCTTTATAGCAGTTAACTGAACCTGCCAACACAATTTATATTTATTCTTTGTTTGTTGTCTGTCTACTCTGGAAAAAGTAACTTTGATGAGACATGGGGTATACTTATTTTGTTCACTCCTGAGCCCTTAGGGCCTAGAACAATACTAGGCATATAGATGCTCAGTAAATATTCATTTAATTAATTTTGAATGAAGGCATGCTGGAAAAGCATATGCTATATTGACATGGTGGGATGGTTGGAGAGAAAAGAGGTAAGAAGCACAGAAATTGGCTGACATGCTTTTGCAACAATTCTGGTCAGAGATAAGAATCAGTGCTGAAACAGCACCTTGGGAATACTTTTCAGGAGAAATCAGGAAAAAAAATGATACAAGCTAAAAAACCCAACAAGAGTCATTCCGATGTCCTCTTGGGAGTGACAAGTAGAATGAGGTTCAATCAATCATGATGAAAGGACATCCAGGTTGTTAAGTGATCATTTTGTTCAGCATATGTTTATTGCCACCCTAATGTGGCACATGTGGAGCTAGAGTAATATAAGTTTCCTCTTATATAAAATCAGAAATCTGAGTGTACGCATTTCTCCTCAGGCACATGGAGCTGTTCGCTCACATGAACAGAATGGACTGACCCAGCTGCATCCACATGGTGTTCATTCAGGTGCAGAGGACAGCCATTAAATTAACAAGAAATGATTTGGTTACACGTAAAGAAAACCCTCAGGGTGCTTAGAAAGTGAGTAACTTGGGTGTCTGACCTTGGCTGGCTGTGAGACTGGGGAATTCAGGGAAAGTTTCCTGAGAACGAGACAGTCCAGCTGAGACTAAGAAGATAAGCACACACTTTCCAGGTGAAGCTGGGACAGAGAAGGGGCTTTCTGGCAGCAGGAAAAATATGTGCGAAGGCTCAGGGCTGGGGAGGAGCATAAGGCCCTGGAGGAACCGAACACAGCACAGTAGCAAGGAGAAGTAACTGAGCTGAGATTGGTAAGATAGTCAGGAGTCAGATCATTGAGGGCTTAGAAGAACATGTTAATAATTATAGATTATATTCTATTTTTTAAAAATATTAAAATAAAAAACTATTGAAGTGTTTTAAGCAGGGGAGTTATATGACTAGATTTATATGTTATAAAAAAATTAATCTGGCTCCTGCTGAAAAGTAAAGCATTTACATTTTTGGCAATTTGAGGACGCTGAATAAAACAAAAACCCTACTGGTATAAAGCAATAAAAAACCACAGGATAAGATGTGACATAGTCATTTTAAACATGTAGCTTGGATTTCAGTTTCAATCCCTGCATTTGCTTCTTCCCAAGACCTCATTTTAGCAGGGCTGGAAAATTTGGAAAAAGTAGCTACAAAGTATGTCTCTGTACAGTGATACACATTAAAGTCAGATAATGGTGGATTACTATAAAATACAACTCTATTAAAAATAACTTTACAATCTAAAACTGCGATACATAAGAAAGCAATCTAACAGAAGCAAAGTTCATATGACACATAAACAACAGGAATAGAACCTTAGAATCTTCAGGTAACAAAATTTCTAATAGAATCCATAAAATAAGTATTTTTAAATTGTTTAAAAACATTTTAAGAGAGTTAAAAAATGGGAAAAGATCAATATATTATTGAAAATGATCAGCAGGATTTTAAAAGAAAACTAGTAGAAAATCTAAAATTAAAATAGAAAATGTAATCATTTAAGTAAAAATTCCACTAATTCAAATGAAATAGTAAATTAAACAGCTGAAGATAGAAGTAGTGTCTGTAATATAGATATAAGAATATTACCTAGCAGACTAAAGAGATGAAAAGATGCAAAAGTAGGTAAGAGAATGAGAAAAGAGAGCAGAAGAAAAGTCTATAATTGGTCTAATAGAATTTTAGAAGAGAGAGACTCAAGTTGTTGAAAGAGAAGTAATATTTAAAGAAACAATAGCTAAGAATTTTCTTTTTTTTTTTTTTATCCTCACCCGAGGACATTTTTCCATTTTTTGTACAGATAGAGCGGGAGGGAGAGAGAGGAAGGGAGAGAGAGAGAGAAACATCGATGTGAAGGGACACATCGAGTGGCTGCCACCCGCACGACCAACCAGGGCCGGGGACAAACTGCAACCGAAGCACGCGCCCTTAGCGGGAACCGAACCCGGGTCTCTGCGGACCACAGGCTGACGCTCTAACCGCTGAGCCAAACTGGCCAGGGCGCTAAGAATTTTCTAGAATTATTCAAATACATGAATCATCATATTCAGGAAGCACTCCAAGTTCTGAAGAGAATTTTCCAAAAAAGAAAACAAAAAGTAATCACTAGATATATCATAGTAAAATCTAGGGACTTAACAACAACAACAACAACAAGGACAAAACAACAAAAAAAGACAGATTATCTACAAAAGAACAACAATTAGCCTAACAGGAGACTTTACTCCAGCAAAAATAGAATACTAATGACAATGGAATAATATCTCCAAAAGACTGTAGAAAACCACTGTAAATCTGAAATTTACTCACAGCTAAACAATCATTCAAAAATGACAAAAACTGAAGATATTTTTAGTAAAAATTTCTACTCACTGAAAAAGGATGTATTTCATAAAGATGGACTGTAAACAGGAAAAAATCAATGATGTTCAAAAGTGAATTGGAAATAAAGAAATTTGTAACTGGGTGAGTATGTGTAAATAATTAGTCACCAATTTATAGTGGTGGAACTAAAATAATGCAGAAAAATAACATGTAAGGCCCTGGCCAGTCTGGCTCAGTGGTTGGAGTGTTGGTCAGAGGATCTGAGAGACCCGGGTTTGGTGTCCGCTGGAGGCACGTACCTTGGTTGCAGTTTGTTCCTGGTCCCAGTTGGGGTCGTGTGGGTGGTCACCAGTCGATGTCTCTCTCTTACATCGATGTTTCTCTCTGTTCCTCCCTCTCTCCCTCCCGCTTTTTTTTTTTTTTTTAATTCTCACTCAAGGACATTTTTGCATAGAGAGAGAGGGAGAGAGAGAGGAAGAGAGAGAAACATCAATGTGAGAGAGACACATCGACTGGTCACCACACACTGGACCCCAACTGGGGCCGGGGACAAACTGCAACCGAAGTATGTGCCCTTAGCAGGAACCGAACCCGGGTCTCTCTGGACGACGGGCCGACGATCTAACTGCTGAGCCAAACTGGCCAGGGCACTCCCGCTCTATGTTAAAAAAAATAATAATAATAACATGTAAGTTAGAGTGGTATTTACAGTTGTTCAGGACAGTGGTAGAGATATTCATTAACTTTAATGTTAAAAGATTGAGATTAACCATTAATTGAATAAAAATAGACTACATATCTTTTGGTTCAGTAGAGAAAGGAAAAGGACTAAATAAAATATTACCAATCTATTAACAATCAAGAAAGAAGAAACCCAGTAAAAAAAAGGTAAGTAGAAAGCAAAAAACAAAAAAGCAAAAATCCAGCTATATCTAAAATACACATCTAAAACATAAGGACTTGGAATTTTTATAACTAAAAGAATGTAAAAATATAGCAGGAAAGTAGTAATACAAACAGATCTGATGCAACAATATTAATATTAGACAAAACAGACTTTAAATATGAAACATAATTAGAAATATATAAATTGTATATATATGCAATACAAAGAGAGATGGGTATCTTATATAATGGAAGATATTTATAAAATCAGTATTAGAAAACACAAACAGATAAATAATTCACAAGGTTATGGAATATTTATATAACAACTTGATATAATTAATACATATAGAACCCTGCAACTAAAGATAGCACACACACACAAATTTCTTTTGACCAGCCAGGGAGGAATATGCCCCCTGTCTGACACTTCCTGGTGTACTGAATTAACCCTTGTAGTACGGTAAGACAATCTCTATCTTAGCTAAAATAAAAGGCATCCTGGCTATTTAAGATGGACATAGCTATTTAAGCTGGAACTTGTTTCTTTAATCTGACCTAGTTCTAGAGAACCTTCTAGTCCCCTCTTAAATTATTTTATTTGTATTTATTTGTTTCATAATTTAAATTTTTTCTTTTTATTGAATTTATCATAACAAAATTACAGGTTTCAGGTGCACAATTTCATTACACATCATCTCTACACTATATTGTGTGTTCACCATCCTGAGTCAAGTATCTGTCCATCACGTTTTGTCTCCCTTATATCGTCCTCCACCTCACTCCCCAGGCAATCACCGCACTGTTGTCCATACAATATTATATTAGTTTCAGGTTTCCAACACAGTGATTAACATTTATATAACGTATGAAGTGATCACTCCAATAAGTCCAGTATGCATCTGACATGATACATAGTTATTACAATATTGTTAACTATATTCTGTATGCTGTTGTTGTTATAAGTGGCAATTTGTTATAAGTGGCAATCTGTAGTTCTTATTCCCCTTCACCCTTTTTACCTATCACCCCAAATCCCCCCTAATTGGCAACCACTAATTTGTTCTCTGTATCTATGAATTTGTTTTGTTTGTTTATTCAACAAAATGTCCATTGATAGACAAATCGATAAAGAAGGTGGGTACATATATACAATGGAATATTACTCAGCTATATTTAAAAAGAATGAAATCTTGCCATTTGCAGTAACATGAATGGATCTTGACAGTATTATGCTAAATGATAATAAGTGAAATAAGTTAGAGAAAGACAAATATTATATTATTTCACTTATATGTGGAATCTAAAATACAAAATAAATGAATGTCTCATAGTTTGATGTCTATTGTGCAGTCTTAAATACTTCTGCACAGCCTCTGTCCTGATAGATGACTTCAATGATTCCAAATAAGCACAGTAACATCATATCAATTAATGCTCAATCAAAAAATTAGATCTCTACAAATGACAACTTTGAGAATCAACAACTGTGTTAAGATCTAGAAAATCCTTGATTATCTCTTCTAAAGCTCTGGATGAATGAGAAACAAAAGGGAGAACTGAGAATTTAAAAGTTTCCGCAAGCTTTTTCTAAAAGTGATTGTTCTGTAACCATGGTAACAAGTAGTCACCTAAATCAATTTTAAACCTGTTCAATAGATGAACAATAAGTGCCCTCAGTTAATTCACTTTTGCAAGTCAACCAAACAGTATGAGCAATCTGATTCTAAAAGTCAGTTAGGGGCAGATTCATTCCAAAATGTAGCATGTCTGAAGTGTCAACAAATCAACCACTGTCTTACCTGAGAAATCACACTACAACTACTGATGATATCAACCCACTTATACCTTTGAAAGTCCATCAGTCCATGACTCCATATTGCCAAAAACCTTATGTAAGAACAACAGACTACTCTGCTCTGAGGCACTGTGCCTGACCAGAAATAAATACAGCTTTGTCTTTTTATATCTGATAATGAGCAGTGGTTTCACCATGCTTTGACAAAGTGAGATCCTCATCTCACACTATACATAAAACGTACTCAGTTAATGGTGTGGATAGGTTTGTGACTTTGAGTAAAACAATTTCACCACAGGCTAATTGATATAAACAAGAGTTAAGTTCCTATTGTGTCTCATCAATGTTATAACAAAATGACATTATTTAAGGACCTGCTGTAATTTCAGATAAATATTTACATGTGAAAAGCAAAATTTTTTAACTTCTGAGGGAAAATATGAGATTTATAAATTTAGGCTAATGAAATACTTCATAAAACAGGTTTCAATCATATAGGAAAATAAGAACATTGTGTTCATATAAAAGTTTAGAATTTGTACATTAAAATGCATTTTAAGAGTGAAAATAAAAGCTATGACCTGGAAGAAGAAATCTGAAACATATATAACTAATTCAGGATCAGTAACCCTAATCCATTTAAAACAATTAAGAGACTTCCAGT
Source organism: Molossus molossus (assembly GCF_014108415.1). Lineage (NCBI taxonomy): Eukaryota > Metazoa > Chordata > Mammalia > Chiroptera > Molossidae > Molossus > Molossus molossus. Next base: position 47,095,812 of record NW_023425345.1, on the reverse strand, counting down.
CAAGATGGTGGCGTGGGTAAATGCGGTATTCAAATCCTCTCACAATCACATCAAAATTATAACTAAACTATAGAACAATTACCATTCAGAACTGCCTAAAATAGACTGAATGGAAGTCCTACAACTAGGGAGTTAAAGAAGAAGTCACACTGAGACTGGTAGGAGGGGTGGAGAGACAGAACAACTTGGTCCCACACCCACGTGTGGAGGGCTATCTCAGCTGAGAAGGTCCCCTCCTGAGGAGTGAGGTGTCTCAGCCCCACACTAGGCCTCCCAGCCCAAGGTTCCAGTACAGGGAAGAGAAGTCCCCATATCTCCTGGCTGTAAAAACCAGCAGAGACTGAGGAGGCATATCTGAGACTCCATCAATGTGGCTCACACTGTTTGCCCCATCCTGGTGATTCCCACCCAATTTTTGGGCCCACCCAAGCTATTACCAATTGCTTTTCCATATGAATGGCCTGCCTTGGCCCATGTCTCAGATTTTCCTAAAATCTCTCACACAAGCAGCATCTGGCCCCATACCTCTCACTAAGTGGCCCCAAGCCTAGCAATAGCAGCAGCCTGCCTTGGTTCACAGCTTGGCCTCACCTGGGCACCTCCAACATGAGCACAAGTATCAGTCATCTTCAGATTGCTTTGTAGTTCATGCCAGGTGACCCCAGGAAAAACATAGCTGACGGCTGACCTTGGCCTGTACCTCTTGGGAGGCCCCAAGCCAGCACACTCAGAGAACAGCTTCAGATCACAATGAAGCACCACCCAACCACCTCCACAAGCAACCAGCAGGCAACAGAGCCCTACTGAAGTTAAGTCTTGCTTTGTTGAGTGGGCCCCAGCACAGCTGATTCTCCATGGTGATTGGAAGTCAGTGGTCAGTGGTTGCAGATGGTCCTTGCAGCTGATCAGCCTGAGGGTAAATCTCTCCCACTTATGTGCCAACAGCAATCAAGGCTCAACCACAGGAGGAGGGTGTGCACAGCCCACATTGGGGGAGGGTGTGCACCTGGAGTACCCAGCACGGGTGAATAGGGAAGCTGTGCAACTAGACCCTACAGGACACCTACTACTCTACTAAGCCTAGGAGACATAGCAGCTCTGGTAAATACATAAAAACAAACACAGTGAGACTGCTAAAATGAAGAATCAAAGACACATGTCCCAAATGAAAGAACAGAACAAAACTCCAGAAAAAGAACTAATCTACTAACTACAATCTACCAGCTGCAAAGTTCAAAACACTGGTTATAAGGATACTCAATGAACTTAGAGAGGACCTCAAGAGCATGAAAAAGGACTATGTGAAATAAATGATACACTAACTGAAATGAAGATAAATGATTTCTAGGGAATCAACAGTAGAAAAGATAAAGCTGAGAATCAAATCAGTGATTTGGAATATAAGGAAGCAAAAAACACCCAATCAGAACAGCAAAAAGAAAAAAGAATAAAAAATTGAGGATAGTGTAAAGAGTCTCTAGGACAACTTCAAGTGTACCTACATTAACATCATGGGGGTGCTGGAAGGAGAATAGAGTGTGCAAGAAATTGAAAACCTACTTGAAAAAATAATGACATAAAACTTCCCTAAACTGGTGAAGTAAATAAACATACAACTCTAGGGAGCACAGAAGAGTCCCAAACAAGATGAACCAAAGAGGCCCACACCAAGACACATCATAATTAAAATGCCAAAGGTTAAAGACAAAGAGAGAATCTCAAAAGCAGCAAAGGAAAAGCAGTTAGTTATCTGCAAGGGAGCTCCCATAAGATTGTCAGCTGATTTCTCAACAGAAACTTTGCAGGCCAGAAGGACTTGGCAAGAAATATTCAAAGTGATGAAAAGCAAGGACCTACAACCAAGATTATTCTACCCAGCAAGCTATCATTTAGAATTGAAAGACAGATAAAGAACTTTCCAGCCCTGGTCAGAGTGGCTCAGTTGGTTGAGTGTCATCCTATACACAGAGAGGTAGATGGTTCCATTCCCTGTCAGGGCACATGCCTGGGTTGCAGGCTCAATCCCCAGTAGAGGGAGTACAGGAGACAGCCAATCACTATTTTTCTCTCATTGATGTTTCTCTCTTTCTCTCCTCTTCCCTTCCTCTTTCTCTTAAAAAGCAAAACATAACAATAAAACATTAAAAAAAGAAAGAGCTTCCCAGACAAGAAAAAGCTAAAGGAGTTCATCACCACCAAACCAGTATTATATGAAATGTTAAAAGGTCTTTTTAAAAAAAAGACAAAGAAGATAAAAATGTGAACAATAAAATGGCAATAAATACATATCTATCAACAATTGAATCTAAAAAAATTAACAAAATAAATGAACATGCAGAACAAAAACTGACTCACAGATACAGAGAACATTTTCATGGTTGCCAAACGAGATGGGGGTTGGGAGCTGAGCAAAAAGGTGAAGGGATTAAGAAGTACAAACTGGTAGTTACAGAATAGTCATGGGCAAGTAAAGTATAGCATAGGAAATACAGTCAACTATATTCTAATAACTATGTATGGTGTCAGATGGATATGAAATTTATTGGGATGATCACTTAGTAAGTTGTATAATGTCTAATCACTGGGGTATACACCTGAAACTAATATAATAATGTATGTCAACTGTAATTGAAAATGAAAACAATCAAGAACTAAGACAAGTCAAAAAGAAAATGCACAAACAAAAAAAGCAATCAATTCACAGAAAAGAAAATCCCAAAGGTTAACAGACATATGACAATATGCTTGACCCTCGGAGTAATTGAGGAAACACAACAGAACAATGATATACTATTTTATACATAAAAAATTGTGAAAAGTCTCAGAATTCCAAGTTTGGGCAAGGGTGTGGGGCATATGGAATTCCCATAAACTGCTGCTGGGAGTGTCAACATTATTATTTTATAGAGCAATTTGTCACTGCTAGTGAGACAGAGGAGCACACAGCTGATGCTTAAAGTATTTCACCATTAGAAGAAAAGGAAACATCTAGGATGGCCAAAGGTAGACAGGAGAAGCCTAGTTAGAACGGTTCTCATTCATTCATTCAGCAAATATTTACTGTGTGTCTTATATATGAGGTACTATTAGTCTGTAAGGATATAAGAGTGAACAAAAGAGATAAACTCTCTGTCTTCATAAACCATAAATTAGAGTGGTTATTGCAGTAGAAAAACCCCCAAATAATCAAAGCTTGGATTAGAGTGTTGTCGGATGGTGATAAAATGAAATCAACAGATTGGGGAAATATTCAAAAGATGAAAACCAACCAAATTTAGTGAGTGACTGGATATAGGTGTGAGGGAGTGGGACATGTCAGATATAACTTGAGGATCCCATCCTGAGTGTGGGTGGATGGTGGCCCTTTTCCTGAAATGTGAAACATTGTTGGCCAACATCATGGGATTGATAAACTATACTTAAGTCTAGCCTTAAATACTTACATTAGAAAGAATAAAAATGTATTTGCTAAGCAATGAACCCCCAAATTTAGAAAAAGTACATCAAAATAAACAAAAGGAAAACAAAAATTACAAAAAGATAAAAATAGGAACAAAAAAAGGCCAAATTGATATCTTGTGAAAATTACTAAAATTGACCAACAACCTTTAGCAAGACAAATCAAGAGAAAAGAGAAAAAGAACAAGTAAACAATATTATTAATAAAAAAGCTATAATTAGAAATGCTGCAGAAGTAGACAGTAAAAGTACATTTCTTTTTTTGCCTACAAGTTTGTAATTAATAAGATTTTAGGAAATTCAAATTACCAAAGATGACTCAAGGAAGCAATAGAAGACCAATATAATCCTTAATCTTTAAATAAATTGAATCAGTAGTTAAAATCTCTCCTCCGTCCAAAAAACACCTGATCTATTAAGTTACAGAGAAAAGTCTTCAACAAACACTCTTAGCACATAATGCCAACTTCATATAATCTCTAGAAATGAGAAAAAAAGTAGTACCTAAAAAGAACAGCATAGGATTGCAAAATTATAGGTCAGTCTGACTCACGGTGTATCATTCATTTAAGTCATGTGCTATTTAACAAGTTCATTGCTGAATGACTGGTCATGGTGTTTAGGCTAAAGGAAGAAAGTGTCACTACTGCAGGGGTGTTGGGATGGGGCTGGGGAGATTAGAAGATGGACTGATACGGAGAGTGAAATACACGCATAAACTTGAAAAAAGGAAGGGTATGTGAGTGACATAAGGAATGTCACTTGAACATTACACAATTTAAATGGCTCACTGTCAAGCTATACTTACTTCAGAAAATGTGTGCTATTACTCTAGTTTCCAAATGAAGCTGTGAAACTCAAAAGAGGACTTGGGGACTAGAAAAGAAAAGTCTACGGATTAATTTCTGTTTATTTGTCTAAAATGCTTATTCTCTTTTACATGAGACAAATGCTCAGCAGAGAAATGGCGCCCCAAAGCAAGGCAATTCATGCATCTGAATGTGGTTCGTAGAGCCTGGATTCAGCCTTACAGCAGAGCTTCACAGGGATGAACTACTCTGTGTGTACTTCAAAATCTTGGCAGTGGATGTAAAAAACGTAATGTTCATCTGAAGGGACTATTGGGTGTAAATATAGGGGACTATGACAAAATTCATAATGCAATGTTCAGCCTCCCTTTTGTTCAAAGCAGTAATTCAGGGTAAATGAAAAAACTAGCATTTCAATATAAATGAGAGGCACCTGTGACTTTGAGGCCACCGAGACCATGAGAAGCAGCTGAAAAGATGCCACTCAGCAGCATCCAGTCATTTCCTCAAAATCTTTCAGCGGTCTCCCATTTCACTGCGGGCCAAGCAGTGCAAGTGGAAAAGTGGTTAGAAATGATCAATGAGCAAGTAATGCCAAAGAAACTGAATGGCCTGGAAAGAAACTGGGAAGTCTCCCAGTTACAGAAGAGTTAGTAAAATAGAGCTTGAAGGTAGAATGCAGGGCACGAAGACCAACAATGCCTGAGGCATGGCAAAATAATGCACAAAGAGCCAACAGGGCCAGCCAGCAAAGACATGTGCAGGAAAAGTAGGACAATAAGAGCATGAGTCCTGCCAGATCGAAATCGAAAACATATTTATAAATGTCTTTCAGAGGGAAGCCAAATTTTTAGAATTCATTTCAAAGACCCAAGAGTATTTGGGGCTGGGCTGGAGGGGATGGGAAAATATTTAAGAAAGTATAGAACTACATAGAATGTAATTGAGTAATGATTATTGAAATAGTTGAATGTCCCTAACTCAACATATTCCTGTATGTGTCTTTAAAACATTTCCCCCCTCTAATTTGAGGATTAGAATGTAACCTACCCGGAGCTCTGAGTGGTGAGTGGGTGTTGGACTGTGGAGAGAATCTACAGTTAGCAGTTACTGGGAAGTCTTTGTTGCTTCCTGAGTAACCCAGCACCAGCCAGATTTCCAGTGGTTACAGGACAGGCTACGGAGGTTCCCTTGAATTTTCTCATGTCAGCTGAGAACAGAATTTAGCTTCTCACGATTGTGTGTTTCTTTTTAAAGATGTGTAATTGTTGGAACAGGTGATGAGAAGCTGCCAATGAGAGGTCAGCAATCCATCCTGGAGTTCCCCATCCACTGTCCCTATTGCAGGGCTACGAGAAGGCTTCTCTCCACCACCCGCGGAGGGAAGAATCCAGCTGGTCAGGAAGGAACAGGGCAGGGCTTCTTCAGACGCTATAACAGAAGCCCTCATCTTAGTGGAACTACTGAAGCATGTGTGTAAAATCAAAAAGAAGCTATCTGTTTTTTGTATTTATTACTTGTAGGATTTGAGGAGGCACACTAAACGGATACACATACAACAGAACCAGCAAAGGAAACATAAACACTTAAGAGTGAAACAAGAACAGGATGAAGATGAGCGCAATACAGGCCAAAATAGTTCATCCAATCGAACTCTAAAATGAGCTCAACTTCTTGGCCTTCCAATCATACCAGGAAACACAAAGGAATATATAGTTATCACTGAGCATACTAGTTCCTCAGGAGAGAAAACACTTTATCAGATTCTAAATTCACAGAAGAATGGATTCCACCTTCCAGATATCTCTCAAATTCTCGTTTCTTTCCACCATCACTGCCACAAACCCAGCCCAAACTCAGTGTCTTTTATCTGCATACAAAGCATTATCTGGCCCCAGCCTGTTTCTCCAGCCTAATGACCACACGGGTCCAGGCACATGTCTTGCTCGGTAGGCCTCCTCCTCTCCTCTCCACCTCCCCCCCTTCTTTAATAGCCAACTCACATTCCCTATTATTTTAACCTGGCTACACAGTAGGTTTTACCAATCTGACCCTAAAGGCATTTGGGTTTGTGAAGATGCTCTTTTCTTTTTGGACCAGATCTCAGCATAGGGCAAAGTGGTTCTTTAAATAGAGATGCTGCAGCAAAATGACCTGAGCCTCTTTGGTTAATCTCAATTATTATGTTCTTTTTCATAAGTATCTGTAGCTTCTAATACCCAGCTAAGCAAATAAGTGCTGTAGAGCCATTCCCATAGACCCACGACCAGGTGTGAAAACAAGTGTCAGACTGAATTCTACGACAATTCTCAACATTTTTGTGCAAGTAGTCACAGTTTATCTTGTTTTTTTTTTAATCCTCACCCGAGGATATTTTTCTATTTATCTTCAGATAGAGTGGGAGGAAGAGAGTGGGAGAGAAAGGGAGAGAGAAACATTGACGTGAGAGGGACACAATGACTGGTTGCCTCCCACACGACCCCAACCAGGGCCGGGGTCCAACTGCAACTGAGGTACATGCCCTTGGCCGGAATCAAACCTGCAACGACCCTTTAATCACTGAGCCAAACTGGCCAGGTCCTTATCATCTGTTGATCTTCTATCATCCACCAGTGGGTTTCTGCCTCCCTTACTCCCCTTGAAAGGTTCCTGCCCATGCTCTGGCCAGTTTGCCTCAGTGGTTGAGCATCAGATTGCGGACCAGAGAGTCTTGGGTTCAGTGCCTGATAGGGGCACGTACCACCAATAAAAAAAGGTTCCTGCCCAAGACACTTAGGATCACGTTACTGTTATTGGTCTGAGGCATTTATAGAATCACTATACAGGAGTTAGCAAACGGAGGCTTACAGTTCATTCTTGTATTATTAATCATATTATTTATTTGTATTACAACTGTAAACCTACTTTTGCCTACCCCTGAATTAATTAAGTCAGATGAGGATATACGATGGAAACTAACTCCTAATCTTAATGGCATTACTTAATGAATGTTTATTTTTTGTTCAGGTCATGATCTACTCATGTAGATATTCATCTTTGTTGGCTTTCCACATGGTGATTCAGGGCTTGAGGCTCCTTTCATCTGCAGCTCCACCATCTCCTGGGGACTTAGGGTCCTCGGCGGACCTCTGCATCAGGCAGCTGGAGAGCAGTGTGTGGAGGGCTGTGTGGGTTGTTAGCGTGGGACAGGACTCGAGACAGACCGCTTCTACTCGTGTTCCACTGGCCATCCACGGCCTGAGAGGGGGCTGGGAAATGCAAGGTAGCACTTGCTCAGCTGGAAAAAGAAACTTCCGAGCATATAGCAGCTCTGTACCAATCTGGCATCCCTCCTTTCCGAAGCTCTCTCCTTTGTCTTCCATGACACATTCTCTTGGTCTCTGTCTTCAGATCTTGACTGCTGGTTTCCAGTGTCCTCCATGTCTTTCTTTTATCCATTCCTGAATGTTGGTGGCCCCCCGCGTCTGTCTCTTAATTCATTTCTCTTCTCCCTATATGACTCTCCTGGAAGATTTCATAAACAACCAGAAGGTCTATCTCCACCTTTTTGTTTATATCCCACTGTAAAACCCACTCCTTGTTTTATTTATTTTTTTAATTAAAAAATTTTTTTCCCCTTCATTGATTTTAGAGAGAAAGGAAGGGAGAGGGAGAGAGAGATAGAAACATCGTTGAGAGAGAACATCGATTGGCCGCCTCCTGCATGCCCCCCACTGGGGATCGGGCCCACAACCTGGGCCTGTGCCCTGACTGGGAATCAAACTGTCCACCTCTTGGTACATGGGTCGGTGCTCAACCACGGAGCCACACCGGCCAGGCTTGCTCCTTGTTTTATAAGTCCCCATCTAGATAAGGGGGTATCCAGTCACTAAACTAGAAAAGCGGAAGTGATCCTACATTTTCCCCTTATCTTCTACAACCGAGGTTTCTCAACCACCATACTACTGATGTTCACGGCTGGATAATCCTTTGTTGTGGGAGCTGTCCTGTGCATTATAAAATGCTTAGCAGAATCCCTGGCTTGTACATGCCATTAGCTAAGTCCCCTACCTCCATCAAACAAACAATATCTCCAGATACTGCCAAATATCCCCCGCCCAGTTGATTACCCCGAGCTGAGAACTACCTCATTCAGCCCTATAGATTCAACCATTGCAGTATTTATCCCCTCAATTCCATTTTCGTGCCATTAAGTTTATTTAAATTCCACATCATTTTTGTGTCTGGATTTCTCCAATTGCCTCCTAACTGTGGCAAGTTGGCAGACACAATAGTTATTTCTGATTCACATCTTCACTGCCACCTTCTGCTACAGAAATATGAAATACTTGTTTTTCAGCCTCCCTTGTATGATCAGGTGACACCACTTAGCATGGCAAGTCAGGTTTGTGAAGAGGGTGACAGTTGTGCTTAAAGGGTCAAAAGCTTTGGAATCATCCAGCCTTGGGCTGAATCTCTGTCTCATCATTCTGGAACTTCTGTAGCTTTAAGAAAGTTACTTAAGTTATCTGTGCCCCATCAGTAACACTGGCATAACAACAGTACTGACCTTATAGGATTATTGCTAAGATTAACAATAAGTTAATATTTATGAAATGCTTAGTACTATTCCTGGCTGACTGTAAACACTGGATAAATGGTGGCTATCATGGGGGAATGGCAGTGATGAGGTAATACCTCTTTTCCTTGCTAATTGCAAAGGTTACTACTGCACATCCTAACACCGACCACTGTTCACATCTGAAGACTCAGTTTAGAGGAGACTTCCTCTGGAATTTTCTCACACTGTTACTTCCAAAGTACAAGCCCATTCTTAGGTGTTACTTGTTTTCTCCCTCACTATGCAGTGAATGCCTACAAGGCAAGGACCAGACCTTTCTTCTATATCTCAGGACCACCACAAGTAAGTATTTAACACAGTAAAGATCTGTTGCTAAATCAATAAGTGAATTAACATGATTAATACACACCAGCCTTGCAAATAACTTCCCTTCCACTTAGCAGCCCATGGGGAGGGTGGACCTTTAAAAAGCTTTGGACAGCCCTGGCCGGTTTGGCTCAGAGGTTAGAGCGTTGGCCTGCGGTCCAGAGAGACCCAGGTTCGGTTCCCGCTAAGGGCACGTACCTCGGTTGCAGTTTGTCCCCGGCCCCGGTTGGTCGTGCAGGTGGCAGCCACTCGATGTGTCCCTTTCACGTCGATGTTTCTCTCTCTCTCTCTCTCTCTCCCCCTCCCGCTCTATCTGAACAAAAAATGGAAAAATGTCCTCAGGTGAGTATAAAAAAAAAAAAAAAAAAAAGCTTTGGACATACCTAGGGTAAATGAAACAAAAATCAGCCAGGTGAGTTTGTAAAAGGAATTTTATCTCACTAGCCTCACAACTCCGGCTGGCTTTTAAGTAAATTGAAGACACAGATCAAATTATTCTTAGAGTAAAGAGAAAAATATACACGTGACCCCAAACATTGCAGGCAGCCTTTAAATGGGGGACATTTGTAATACTGTCAACAATAAAAAATAAAAAAAAGTCTTATTTTAAATAAATTCATCTAAATTTGCACAGGAGAGTGGCAATGGAAAGTGCTAATTGACAGAGAAGTCACAGTTTTAACACTCCATTGATAGACATGGTTTCCAAAATTAGGAATTTAAAGTTGCCTTGTGGTTAAAATTTAAACACACACACACACACACACACACACACACTTTTTACACCTGTCCAGTCTCTAGTTAGCAGGCTGTTAATAATGGAAATATTACCATATTTCTGAGGGGGGGGGGTAACTGTAATCCTAAGTAATTCAGCATTCTCCTTCATGTGTCTGTGGAAGAGGACCCAACCACATTTGGTTAGAAGTTGGTGATGGCTTTTCTTCACAAGTTTTGGACCCAACCATCTGTCATTTGCCATTTAACCAACTCCAACTAGGATCTCCTTCTCTAGGTCAAAATTTGTTAGATCATCTCTTCTGGAGTGATTCCTAAATTTAAAAATTTTTAAATTTTTTATGTCAGAAGAATGTTTTATATTGCCAAGTACTTAAAAATACCCTATTTTGGAGTGCTGGGGTAGGATTTCTTGTGGAAGACTATGGGATGGTAAGCATAGTCCATCCCCACGGTTCCTGCAGCTAGCTCCTGTGGGGCTGGACGGCAGAGGTCAAACTGCCACATACACACAGTATATCCCTTCTGTGAAGCCCAGAAGCACTTGAATGATTAACTGGAGCATGGGTCGGAGCACAGAGAGGAAGATTCAGATGTCTCCAGGGCCTGGCAGGTATGGTCAAGGGCTAAGAAAGGATAAGGCCTTGTGTAAGAAAATGACCACAGGAATGTGGGGGAGCAGGGGTAAACGCATTTGAATTTAATTAGTTAAAAACCACTATGGGGCTTCCATTTAACATGGCTAGCGGATCAATTTACTTAGCTGCCTTCTTCTCCCAGACTCTTTTAAAGAAGTAAAAAAAGTAAGAAGCTACTAAGAAATCCTGAGAGGAGACACTGGCAGAGAATAATTTTAGGACAAGCCTGGGGAAAACAATGGAAAGAGGAAGAAAGTAACTGACTTTCAGTGGAGGGACTAACACCCTTTGGAAGATAAGGGTTGGGTATATAAACACTGAATGTTTGAAACCACCAGCATTTCCTTTCCCCACAGCCAGTAGATGCTGTTGGTCTTCAGTTGTCCCTGTGAAATGTGACTGGAGAGGCTGTAAGGGAGTATGGGCACATCTCAAGATGGTGATGAGGGTGAGCAGTGGCTTTGAAAACAGTTGAGTCTCATCTGAACTCTGCAATCAAAGGCTCATCCATTTCCACCCCTATCCAGAACACTAAATCAAATCTTATAAAAAATATCTGGAAATGAATGACTGGAAACAGAAATTTCTTAAAAGGTCTCCAGGAAAAAGTAATTTCCTTTATCTTTGTCAATCAATGGTTGTTGGTGCCAACTCAACACCAACAGGACTCCCCGGTTTGGGATGTAACTAAGAAGGAAACTTAATTCAGTGCATGCAGCTCAGCTGTGATACAGCACAGCCATGAGAACCCCGTGGTGTGGAACAGTTCAACAATGTTACAGCTCAATCATGAAACAGCACAGCTGTTAGGAGGCCGGTGGCAAAGTCCACTCCAGCTACACAGCTCTCTACTCAGCCTCTGCGCTGGTCTGCTCCCCTCTACTCTGACAAAACTGGTATTTCAGTTCCAGCCAGGGGCCTCCATGGAAGGGGAAAATGAGTTCCCCAAACCAGAGGGGAGATGACTTAGGTGCCACCACCCCTGGTTCCTAATTGGTCTGTCCTAATGCAAATGAGGTCTCCAAACCTTCACAGTTTAGTCCAAAAGGCACTGTCCTAATTAGTCAGAATGGAGCCATTCTGATTGGTCAGTGAAAATGCTGATGGGGAAATATAGCCACACAGCACAGCTCTGATGGGACAGGGCAAGCCTCAGAGCTATTGGTTGAAATACAATTCCAAGAACTCCTTTTTAAGGGTTGGCTCATGTGGCCAGAACACATTGCAGCCAGGCAGTTGTGCTGACTTTTCGGTAAAGTCTGGTTTTGGTGAGAGGCTCCAGTTTAGAATTGGCTGCTAAGTTGTGTTCTTTTTTTTTTTTTTTTTTAAACTTGAGCCCAGTTCAGCCACTGGAAGCCCTTCTTAGTAAGTTATCATCTTTCTCAGGGTTCACATCCTTAAAAAAGTAGGAGTCACATCTAATAGCAAACAACCCACTCTTTAAAGGTAACTTTTCATCTGTACTGCCACAACAGTCTCTAACGCCTGTGACTTTCTCTGATAACTCCAAGCTTTCCAGATACTAACAACTCCGTTTACTTTCGCTGGATGCCTGCTGGTTCCTGAACAAGTGACATCCACGCTGGAGAGCCAGAAGTCGCCCAACAGGTGGAACACAGAGAGCAGCTACAGGGCGCTCCTTGCTGGCGTGCATGCGACTTCACGCCCAGGGGCTACTGGGGCTCCGGAGCGGCTTGCAGAGCACGGCCCAGAGAGAGGGCCCAGCGCCCCGGGTTCCCGTCGCCCACGCCCACCTCCTCCCGGCTACGCGTCCCCTCCCCTTGCCAAAGCACGGACTCTTGCGGCTGCCCTTATTGTTGGTCGCGTCTGTCACTTTGTGGGCCGGTGACATGAATGGATGAGCTGGACACACCTTCCAGCTTTCTAAAAAAAAATCCGGTCCGGATCTGCATAGAAAACGGGAGGGACGCCCCCGACGCCCCCGGAGCCTACACCGCGGGCCAGGAAAACGCACAGCTTCCCCCTCCCACACTCACTCCTCCCATCCTTTTAAAAAAAAGCCCGACCCAAATAAATAATACTGTTCCAAGTCTACCGGCGTCCTCGGTGCCCTCTCCTTCCCCGGGGCGCACGAGCTAGAGGCGGACGTGCGACCGGCCCGCGGGCGCCGCACCATGCTCCCCAGCGCCCTGGCGGCCCACGCCGGCGCGTACTGGGACGTGGTGGCCTCGTCCGCGCTCCTCAACTTCCCCGCGGCGCCCGGCTTTGGCAACCTGGGCAAGAGTTTCCTGATCGAGAACTTGCTGCGGGCTGGGGGCGCCCCGCCGCCAGGGCTGCAGCCGCCCCCGCCCCACGGCCCGGCAGCCGCTCTGGCCTCGGCCGCCGCCACCGCCACCGCAGGCGCGCAGGTCCGGCCCCTGCCCGCCAGCCCCGTTCCCCTGAAGCTGTGCCCAGCCGGCGAGCAAGTCAGCCCCGGCGGGGCGCCCTATGGCACGCGGTGGGCTTTTCAAGTGCTCAGCCCCTCGGCGGACGGCGCAAGGCTGCCAGGCCGGGCTCCGGGGGACCGGGACTGTACCTTCCATCCTTCAGCCCCAGGTGAGCCAGCTCTCCCCTTCCCAGCCGAGCCCAGCGCCTCCCGCCCGGCCTGCGGGTCCTGGGTCTGGGCGCGCCGGCGATGCGCACTGCCCGGAGGGCGCTCCGACCCCAGTGCGCAGGAATCCGCTCTGGCCTGGAACGTTCCTAGAACATCTCGAGGTTTAGAGGAGATGCCACTTTGGGGGTAAGGAGGGTAACCCACATCGTGATCCCCCACCTCCGTATCCCATACCACCAGCTTTCTCTCTGTCCCTTTTCTTTCAACAACTGGTAGGGCTACCTGGAATTTCAGGCCTTTTAGGGGAGAAACCTCGTTGTTAGCCCGAAAGGACAGGCCAAACCCCTAGGTCTCGAGTTCGCTGGACCAGTTTCACGGGATTTCCCAAGTTCAGCGATTTTGCCTGTCCGCTCCTTTCCCAGAGGCCGCGCGACACAGTCTGCTTAGAAAGTTCCTGCCAAGAAGAGCTTCCCATGGTCCACTTTGGGGTCATTTGCCTCTTAAACTGTTCAGACTGTCAGGCCCTTCAAAAACACTCGCAAAGAGCTTTGGAAGGAGAGTTGGGTAAAGTTTGGCTTTGGGTCACTAAGGCGCAAAGAAATCAGGCCTACTTTCTCTGCGTGCTGAGTTGAAACAGCTCAATTGGCACCTGGAGTAGAAAGTTCACCAATAAATGGGAATTTACCAAAAGAAGGGCAGTTTTGGTTTAATTCCTGCATGAAACTGAAGTGGTATGAGTGGGAAGAGTATGGGCAATTTAGTCAAATATTAGCTGAAACTTATGGAGGGGCTGCCGAAATAGGCAATGTGAAAAGGGAAAAGCCTCTTAGAGACTCAGGAGCTGAGGTCCAGTTGGATTAATTTTCTTTTTTTTTTGTCGCGTCCTTAGACGATCTTAACTCATTCTTTTAATCCCGAAGGGTTTGTCCAGAATGACTAATAGATGCGTTTTCAGCAGATTCCATTGTCCCAGTAAACTGCCGGATCAAATTTATTGCTAATGGCTTTATAGAATTTAACATGTTTAGAACCTGTCCTGGTCTTTCAGTTTGAAATGGTTACTAACAGAATGGAACAAATATAATTATATGAGCACCGGTCTCATTCACATAGTTTAAAACCTAAATTCTAGGAAGCCTTTTTGTACCCTGGGAGAGGAACAAATATAGTTTAAGCAAAGTTTATAAGCCTTGGAAATTTAGGCCACTCTCTTCTTTTTGAAGTAGTAGGAAAATTAGAAACATATAAAGCAGGTTCAGGTAGACAAAGTTAGTAAATAATGTCTCATAAAAATAACATTTTCAAGAAAATTTAGTGATTTGCATAACTTTTGGTGGTTTGGCATTATGTTCATAGAAGTTATTTTTCAAGGATCCTTATATTGCTCCTCATCATGATTTGCTACTCAGCAATGGAAAATTACTTAATTTTAACTTTCGTAGATTTTACAGATTAAATATAAATAAACCAAATGCTAATCAAATGCAGGTATGTCAATAACTCTGAAAAATAATTTCATATACCTGTTTGCTTCATTCAACATATTACAATTATTGGGAAAAGCTTTTTAATTTTCAAGAACATATTTACTCTTTTATGCTTATTAAAGTGTCAAAATGGAAAAATAGCTTTTTGGAATAATTAAGAGAGTATAAGAATTTATATTTTCCTTTGAAGTATTCTAATATAGTTTAAGCATATGTTATTTAAATATTTTATCCGATCCTCATTGAAGATTTTTTCTCTTAGGTTACTTTTCATATGAATAACCTTTTATTTCAAAAAATGATTATTGTAAAAAATGAATTTAATTTTTGAAATTAGAAAAATGTCTCAAGAAGAAAATGAAAGCCTTGTAAATTTGTGCCCACAAACATACTGCTTAAAATGAGCATTTACATTCATTTATTTTCATAATTTGACGAAGAATGTAGTTTTCTGAACATTGCCCAGTTTTATTTAAATGACAGATTCTTGCCTTACCAAATAGTATAGGAATTATTTTACACTCTGTAGAACTATGAGGTTATATTGTGCACTGACAGTGTTAGCTATCATCTGAAGATTAGATGAAGTTGAAAGTGATTATGTTCTGATGAGATATAAAGGAGGTCCGAAAGCTACTGTTTTCGGAAAGAGAACAATATTTCTTTCTGATCCGTTAGACACTAACTTAGGAATGGATCACAAAATGTGATTTTTGATCATTTCAGCCTATTGACTACCCACTTTTTTCTCAACCTTAATTTGTCAAATGTGGAATAAGAACACCACAGCTTTCTTAAGTGCATTGGTGAAAACAACACTATTTAACTAAGGGATACAGTTCTGCTTCATAATTTTTGTTACTCACTATTAATTATACCATATATTTCATTCATTCAGCAAATACTGTCTTCTATGTGTCAGGCTCCGTTCTAGGCCATTGGGATAATCAGTGAACAAAACAAGTAACTATCTCTGCCCCTGTGAAGCTTACATTCCATGTCCCATTACCACTTTATGGTTTACCAAGCATTTTTTAAAATTGTTAGCTGCTTTAATCCTCACAGGAGGCCAATCATTTTTCTACAATGATTATTTCATTTCCTAGTATTGTTTGGGTTTGAAGTATCAGTTTAAACATCTGTGAACTTGTGAAAGAAAAAAAACCCTGCCCAAATCCCCCTATTCCTTAGCTTAGTCTTTCATTGAATGAGAAACTAGTTCGGGATAATGGGATAACCAATTACGTGTATCACAATAATATATCAGATGTGATTTTGTATCTGAGCCTATAAAAGAAATGGGCTTTCCCCTTGATCTCATTACAGTTAAACAGTAACAGGTTTATTTACAGGTCTTGGGTGAAGGTGTAGCTGTCAGAGCTTTGTTCCTAAAAATTGGCAAGTCTGAATATTTAGCACAAGGGAAGAAACACTCTGCAGCTGTATGTTGCCAAGTTGTTCATATAGAGTAGTTTTAAAAATTTACTTTAAAAATCAAAGGACATTCCTCAAGGGTTGAGAAGGGCATATTTAGTGTATGTAACAGTATGTTGTAAGAAGGGTAAACTCCAGGGGTTGTATCTGAGGGTGGAAAAAAAAAGTCTTGGGTTTATTATAGTTTATTAGTAGAAACCAGGGGGGTTTGCAAGTAAATCTTACTCATCAGAGATCCTTCCGAAGACGTTTATTAATGTTATTCGGTGAATCCTGTGCTGGATTAAAATATTCATCTTTCGGCATATAAAACAGTCTTGAAGTGTAAAAACCTGAAAAATTTAAATGTGTTTGGGTTATGCCACAAATTATCTTCAAAAGAAGAACAAACAGCCTTGCTTTTAAATAACATTTGTTATTTTAAGCACTTTAGAAAATGTTTGACATAAAGATAATTTCCTGAATATAATTTATTGATTATTAAATCTACTCTTTATGCTACATATAAAAGGATTAAAAAGCAAATGTTTATTCTGGATAGGTGAATTAAACTGTTCTTTTTTTTAAGCAACTTTGTCAAGTAAATTGTACTGTATGCTCAGAAATGGAGCCAGGTCTGTAGGGTTTTTCCTGGCACTCAGTTAGGGCTGCTCCTCACCACTAATACTTAACGTGCACTCGGGCTTTTTTGTCCACCCCTGAGTCCCAGTTACTATTTACCTATTACTTCTTGATTCTGTCTGAATGCTTTGTGCTCCAAATTGGTAGTTTTTTCCACTTTCATTGAGATGAAAGTGTGAAATAAAATAGCTTCTCTTACATTTTAGGCATTTGGGGAGGGAGAAGATGGATTTGTGCTCCGAGTGGGAATAACAGTTCAAATGAAGACCTTATGGTCTGATTTTTAAAGCCAGAGCATGTCACTTATTAGGTATGTCACTTATTTTTGCTAACACTGTTCTATAGATTTGTTTTGGCAAGTTAAAGCTACAGCATCTTGAATGTTGATGATACTGACCCAGGACAAAAAGAATGGGGAACCCAAATAATAATGTGACCTATTCAGGTGGTTCCTTGCACAGGCCATCACCCCAAACATCTTTTGTTGGAACTTGTAGATAATATTGAACCATATTCTTACTGCATCTGAACATTATTTTTGTAATCTGATTAACATATATTTGGAGTTATAGTAATATATTAATAACTTTTACATGGTTCATGAAGAATTAGCTCAGAACAAATTTGATATGGTGTCCAACTTAATAAACTCCTTCAGGTTCAAGAAGAAGTTCTCGCAGTGAAGAGAATCGATAGCGCTAATAGTCCTTTTACTTGTGGTACTGATTGAGTAAGCCACAGTCCTTATAAAATACTGTCTGAGTTGAAACTACAACAGGGTAATTTATGTGCATGTAATTTGCCTCTGACTTTAGCACCTAGCCCTCTCCCAACGCCTAACATATGCTTCTCTACTTCACCTTAACAAGGAATCTCAGTTTGCTAACATGTATTGACACTATTGAGGTTTAATAACGAAACGGGAGTAAATCCAGAAGGCAAATAGGAACATTTTAGAACTTTCCCCTTAATTAATATTCACTTTAAGAATGCAAGAGTTATTTTAAGAGGCACAGTGGTTTCAGTGCCCGGAAATTGCATATGGATATGTGCAGAAATAAACTTAGGATTCAGAGAGTTCAAGGTGACATGCAGGAAGCCAAAGAGGCCATATGTTTGCCTTCCATGTAGCTCAGGTGTTGGAAGCAGTGCTGTGTATTGACTCTGTCGGACCTCTCTTTGAGGGTGTCACCTCCTTCCTGTTCTTGTGCCCACCAGAAAAACATCATTTTGCTCTAAGAAGACATTTTATGGTTAGGTTTGCTGCTGAACAGTGATGGAGATGGTAGCAACTTGAAATAAGGGGGCCATGTAGATACTAGATGTGTTCATGTAATACTTTGAGATTTTTTGCTATGAAAGTTTTTATAGAAGTGAAATGTTATCTTTAAAACATTTAAACAATTCTGTCCTTATGTTAGGGTAAGAGGGGGTGTAAATGCTTTATTAACTCCTCACTCAGCCTGCTTTCCGCCAACCTATTTCTGTTGGTGATAATGTCCATAATTTTAGAATCTATCTTATTATGTCTTTTGAGGGAACTTGATTTGTAGCTCTTAATACAGTGTTTGTCCACTTAATCTTGGGTCAACAGAGACTCTAAACATTCTTTTCTTAAATATAGTGTTGTTGTGTTTTTTTTGATAGTGAAGGTACACAATTTTTAAATCAGTAAATAATTTCAAGTTTTTATCCAACCTAGAGTTTGTCCAGAATAAAAAGGCAAATTGCAAAAAGAAACAATATGATTTTTATCTAGGACTGCTTGTTAGAATCCTTATTTAAGACTTCATTAGATCATGCTTCCATTTTATATTCTCTTAGTAAAAACGTTGGACTTTTGCCTTAATGTATAATATGCTTACCAGACCCTTGTATATTTTGTTCCAAAATATTTTATTTTACTTTCTGTAATGTTTCCACTTTTAATGAAATCTCTCCCTTTCATTCTTTTTTAGCCTCCAGACAGTACTTGATTTGGCACTGCTGAGCGATTCATCACTTTACTGATTTATGTTTAATAGCATTATTCATTTTGTCAACCAGCTATTGGGACTATTTCAGGGGCACATTTTTTTTTTTTTTTTTGTGAGTTATGTGAACAGTAAACTTACAGCTTTAAAATTCTCTCTGAAGTCAAAGATCAAAAAGCCGCTATAAGTTTTTAGACTTTTGTTTCAGAACCAAACCATCCAGGAAAAGGAAAGAAAAAAAGAATGTTCATTTCTTTTTCTAGATATTGCTGAATATTTAATTGCCTTCTTGTTTATAAATATTCCAACGATGAACTAGGGTTTTCACTTTTCTTTCACATGCCATAACAACGTTCATTGTATTAATTCTAAGTGACCAATAGAAATAGAGTATTACTGTATGTATTTCTACCAGTCCTCTTGAGGGGACTTAACATTTCTTGTTCTTTACAACTTTAATTCTCTGATTTAAAAATTTTTTAATTCTCACCCAAGGGTATGCTTCCACTGATGTTTAGAGAGAGAGGAAAGGAGGCGGGAGGGGGAGAGAGAGAGAGAGAGAGAGAAACATCAATATGAGAGAAAAACTTCGATTGGTTGCCTCCCATATGTGCCCCGACGGAGGATTGAACCTGAAACCTGGGTAGGTGCCCTACCAGGAATTGAACCTGAGACCCTTTGTGAGCACAGGATGACACTCCAACCAACTAAGCCATAGCAGCCAGGGCAAATCTCTAGCACTTTAAATACAAATATGTGAAAGAGTTAGTAAGTAATTCTTTTTGATAGGATTTATGTCCATTAAAAGAGAATAAAAATCATGACTGCTGGCAAGGTTTTTAATAGACTAACCTAGGGCTGGGTTGAGTTTAGATATGTTGAACCAATTCTACAGTTATATTGGGTGTGAAACCAAAAGACAGTCTGACTCTTCAGAGCAGGAATAGTCACTCCTGTCCACTTACATATTTTCCGTAGGTGCTTTTGCACTATGCATCATAATTGCCCCAAACAGTGTGGCCCGCAGAGCCTAATGGATCGACTATCTGACCCTTTATGGTAAAAATGTGCCAGTATTTTCTCCAATAGAAAATTGGGTAAATGTCAAAATACTGTATATTTTCTAAGCTAGTTTTAGCAGCACTTTTATAATTTTATAGCCTAGATTCACGTCTAAGGTCTTTATATTCCAGATTATGTAATCCTAAACAATTCATGCAATCTCCTTGAACCTCTGTTTCTTTATTTCAAAAGGAGAACCGATGTTAGGGTCAACATTTGACTTTCAAATACACATCTCAAAACCCATAGACAGCATACCGGGGAAGATGTGAAAGACTCCTGTCCCTGGTTCCACCACAGGTAAAGCATTGGTAAAAGGGGCATTGCTGTGTAAGAAACCATCTCCAAATTTAGAAACTTAAAGGAACAGTTTATCATTTTCTCTTTCATTTTTGTGGGTTGGGCTCAGCTGGGTGGTTCTCCCTTCGGGTCTCATTGCAGTTGCATGTCAGCTGGGCTGCAGTCATCTGAAGGCTCAACTGGCTGGGTGTCTGAGACTGTTGTTCACGGGGCCGAGGGCCGTGCTGGCTGTTAACTGAGTGCTCAACAAGAGCGGCTCCAACTTCCACACTTGGACTTCCTGAGTGTTTGAAGCTGCTTGTAGCATGGCACCTGGGTTCTGAAAGGGAGAGTCACAAGAGCAGATTCCTAGAAACCCAGGCTGTACCTCACGGCTTCTTATGAGGGAGGCTTGAAGTTCCAGAACACCACTTCCTTTATATTTCATGGTCAAGCAAGGCAGCAAGACCACCCCAAATATAAGAGAATGGGAACTAGACCCCACCCCTCAATGGGAGGAGTGCCAAATAATTTTAGGCCCTTTAAAATCTGCCACAGGGTGAAATCAGGAGACTTACCTTCAGACGTCATTCCTACCTGGTCTGCTATACCTGGGAGCTCAAGGAACCTTCATGAAGTCTTTCAGAGTTTTGAGAGCTACAGCTAGTTCTATTCTGTTATAGTATTCTCTTCTGTGACATCAACTTTATAATAAAAGAGAAAAGGATTTCCCTAAAATTAGCTCTTTTTTTTTTTTCAGAGCTCTCTAATGGAGACTTCTTGAGGGGAGAGGCAACAGAGCTAGTGACCAGCTTGACTTGTTGCAATGAGCTAGGGCTCCACAGGCTGAGGAAAAGCCAGACCCAACCCCCTGGTGCTGTTGTAAGGATGTAGGAGAAGATGGTAGTGGGAGTGTGCAAATCAGTGGTTGTTGTTGCCTGTGCTACAGCATATTGTTACGGCAGGGGGATCCTTTCACTTAGCCCCTCCTTGTTCCACCACATCCCATCCACTGCCAGGTGAAATTTCCCAAAATACAGCTTTTGTCATGTCACCAAGCTTCTCATGAAAACTTTAATTATCCCCATCTGACTCTCAGATCAAATGGAAATATTCAGGTTGTCCTTCAAGACCTCAATTCCAACAGCTGCATTTGGCTTGGTCCCAGCAGTCAGGGTGGTCTCCTTACCTGCCCCAGGTCACCGCCGTCCCTCCCCTTTCCTCTGGTTCCTGCCACCTTTCCTTCCGGAAGTGCCTTCTTCCTTTCCTTTTGCCCTTCCAAGTACAGGTCCAGATTAAGATGTTTTTCCTGCTTAAACCCTTCTTTGGCAAAGCCTTCCTAACAAGATTTTTTTCTTCTTCTTTTTTTACTTCTGTATTTCAATGGAAGTCTGAACCATGCTGCTTCTTTTATGTATTGTCTTTTTTTTTTTTTTTTTTTAGGCTTAGTTGATTCAAATTATATTATAAATGGTAGGCATAAAGGCACTGTTTTCTGTTCTTTCCAGTGGTCTCATCCTGGCTGTACATTATAATCATCCTGCAGCTTTTGAAAAAATGTTGTGCTAAGGGCCCACTCCTAGCCAGCCTGATTTAACCCAGTTGGTGTGGGGCCTGGGCATCTGTGTCTTTGGAAAGTACTCGGATAATTCTAGGGTTGGGAACACTGGTTAGGAAAACAGTATAAACTTTTTTAGGTCTCATCTCCTCTTTGGGGAATGCCTCATGTTTGACAGAACAGCATTAAATTTGGAGTATGGAGAAAGATACATTTCATTTTTTTGACCAGCAGATATAAAATCTAAGTTAAAGAATACAAGAAATAGAAATTCTTCAAGGAGTAAAACTATCCTCTTTATCCTTTTAGTCCCAACACACAGGGAGTTAAGTGGCATTTGATAGATGTGCAGTAACTATTATTTGCACGGAATTAAAATTTAGAATCAAACAAGTAGGCATTGCATGGGATTTAACTTCTCATGAGCTGTACCAGAACATTAAGACTTTTGTTTTTCTATCTCTGAAATATTTGAGGGGGAAACGTGCTGATATCTGTTGTTTTCTGAGAAGTAGAAAGGTAAAGGATAAATTTCATTAACTTGCTTTTCCTTGCGATTGAAGGCAAGTTTGCATGTAGATCACATAAACGAAGTTTTTACAGGTTGTGTGATAAAATAAATAACACGTTATGGGATAACTGATATTACTTAGGTCTTACTACTCAGGACAGATGGTTGCCATTCATCAGTCTCGATTTTGGGTCCATTTTATTCTAGGTAGTCTGTTTAATTGTGTATTATTTTTAGGTCAGAAGTTTAGATTTCTTTATTCCTAGTACCCTGTACTGGAAGGAGGTCATTAATTTAATCCCTTTGAAATTATTTAATTCCCTGCTATTCTTTCCCAGAGGTATTTTTGACCCTTTGGTTGCCTTAGACATCATAGGGCCTTTGCTCACTTCTCATCCTTAAAATGTCTGCCAAACGGTGCAGCATCGCAGTGGGCTCCTGAAATTTATTTGAAGGTTTTATTAGTGGTCTTTAGTATTCTTTCTTTGAAATGTCAGCTCAAGTCAGTTAGTACCACAGTTTGCTTTGACAATAAAAAGAATGAGGTTTCACCCCACTTAGATACCCGTTGTTCCTCTCCACCAGTAAAGAAGAATGAAAATAACAAAACAATTAAAAAAATTTATTGCTTGCTTTCTAGACAACAGAATTTTGAAAATAATTTCTCTCTAGCTAGGCTTCTAACCATCCTCGGCTGTGGGATACTTAGATCACAGAACTGTCTAGTTGGTTAAGTTAAAAAAAAAAGAAATCAGGCCAGCTCATCATTAAGTTGGCTCTAAGTTCTCGTCTTAATTACACATTCAAAATAATTGATAGAGATTTTTATTCTTTGTCTTCAGAAAGGTCAGAACATTTGATTAAGAAGTGAAAAGTTCATGAAGTTTTCTGTGAATAAGTGCTTTTAGTCATTTGGATTCAGACAGCATAGTTCCAACATTTGAAGTCATTTGTGGCTTGTAACAGTTTCCCACAGAAGACAGAAGTTGGATTTGCTGGCAGGATACAAATTAGGTGTATCCCAAGGCGTTGCACTAAGTGAACCTAGTCCGGCATGCTGTAGGACCTGACCGTGTGCATCTTTTCCATAGGAAAAGCCATGTGTTTTTCTCTTATGGAAAGCTTGGGAGGTGAGCCCATTTTCTGGGCTCCAGCTCCTATTGAATAAGCTGGCCGTCTCTGTGCCTGAAATCGTTATTCCTCATGGCTAGTCACTATATATTATGCTAAAATATTTATGTGTCTATTATACTTTTAAAAAGTTGCTGAAAACAATTATCACATTCCAGATGCATGCCCTTTTGAGGTTGAATATTAATGAATAAATGAGATAGAATGTGTTAAATTTGTAGCCTGTCCAGTGCCCGGTGAATGGTAGGCTCTCCTTAAATATTATTATCATAAGGATTGTTTGGTAAGCCTACGATGAATTGTCCCTATGTGATAAATGATACGGTGACCGCATCTGGAATGCATTGGTGGGCTTTGAAATGCTCATTACCGAGGATGAAAGTGCCTTGTTTTCTGCCCTTTTCAGAGCATCTTCAAAGTAGTTAATGGCTCACAAAAGTTTTAACACATCTGTCAACTTGTCACTTGTTTTTTTTTGTTGTTGTTTTGTTTTGTTTTATCATACTTGAGTTTCCTTTTTTTGCTCATTGCTTTAAAAAGTATGTGGTTTACAACTATTTTAAATTATAATATATATTTCCCAATGCATTGCATTGCTTTAAATGGTTATTTCCTAACACCATTCAGCATGCCTGCGGTGACATGCTCAGCTGGAGTGACAGTGTCAAAGTAGGAGCATGCAAAAAAAAAAATGGAGCACTTAATTGGAATTTCACAGTGATTTCCACATAAACCAGCTTAAACAAGGTGTATTTATGTATAGAAATCAGGAGTTGACTAATCTCCTGTGTAAATATATGGGTGTTAAAGAGGTGATTTAAAATGGTGAAGAAAGTCTACACAATAGGACTTGAAGCCTGGTCGTGTGACATGTAGTTCTTTAGCTGCTGGAATTGTTACTGTAGCTAGCATGTCATTTTGATTACAGCTTTACTAATATTAAGTGGGTAATAAACTGTAATATAACAAACTGTTCAATTACAACTCCTTTTCTGGCTAAATTTAACACTAAGATATAAATCTCAGAACCTCATTTATTACAAATGAATTTAATCGATTGCTTGTCTCAAATGAACCATCATTTTTTACTCTTTATTTTTCCATTTTTAGGGCTATAGGGTTAGCCTGAGACACATGTCGGCTAGGGTAATAAAATTTGTATTTTGTACATATCCTGCATCATTATTTTAATAGTATCAGTAGTACTACCCTGGGCAATATGGCTCAGTAGTTAGAGCATCGGCCTGCAGACCAAAGGGTCTCGGGTTCCACTCCTGGTCAAGGGCACATACCTGGGTTGCAGGTTCAATCCCTAACCCCGGCTGGGGCACGTGTGTGAGGCAACTGTGTCTCTTTCACATGATGTTTCTCTCTCTCACTCTCTCCCCCTACCTCTTTTCCACTCTCTCTAAAAATCAATGGAAAAAATATTCTTGGGTGAGGATTAACAACAACAAAAAGTAGTATCAGTAGTACTTACTTAATATTGAGCAAAAATATTTTTATGTATTTCTAGCTATTATGATAAATGTTTAATTGTGTCTATGTAAGTGAAATATTGCTGAGTCTTTTTCTTTTATCTCAGTTTTTAAAATGTGAAATAGCATAAAAGTGATAATTATTTATAAATAATTAAATTAGCTAATAGATAAAATAACTTGAAAATAAACACAATGAAGCAACTTTTATGTACAGAATATATATTTTTAAGTATTTCATATATTCATAGAAATAACGGAAAATGTAACTAAATAATATCATGCTCTTGTAATACCATTTAAGATGTTAAATTGAAAAGAAATGACTTAGTATTACTATAATGGTCTATATTAGAATGATTTTTGATAATAATGAAATTTAAAGGTCCAGGCCAGTGTGGCTCAGTTGGTCAGAGTGTCGTCCCATACACCAAAAGGTTGTGGGTTTGATCCCTGGTCAGAGAGTGTATGGGAGGCAACCAATCGATGTTTCTCTCTCTCTCCCCCGCCTCTCTTCCTGTCCCTAGCTCCCTGTCTCTCCCTCTCCCTAAAGTCAGTAAGCGTGTCCTTACTTTTTTAAAGTTTAATTGAACTTTTTGCACACCAAAATAGGTATTTAAAAAAATTTTTTTTTTCTTTATTGATTTTAGAGAGAGAGGAAGGGAAAGGGAGAGAGAGATAGAAACATGGATGAGAAAGAGCATCAATTGGCCGCCTCCTGCATGCCCCCCACTGGGCATCGGGCCCACAACCTGGGCATATGCCCTGACTGGGAATTGCACCAGCGACCTCTTGGTTCATGGATTGACGCATAACCACTGAACCACATCGGCTGGGCCAAAATAGGTATTTTTTTGAATACTTTGCTTAGTTGCCATATTTTCAAAACAGCATTAAGACAAACATTTTCTTATTTGAAAATCTAGATATTAAAAATAAAATCAGCCCTGGCCGGTTTGGCGCAGCGGTTAGAGCGTCGACCTGCGGTCCTGAGAGACCCGGGTTCGGTTCCCGCTAAGGGCGCGTACCTCGGTTGCAGTTTGTCCCCGGCTCTGGTCGGTCGTGCGGGTGGCAGCCACTCGATGTGTTCCTTTCACGTCGATGTTTCTCTCTCTCTCTCTGTTCCTCTCTCTCCCTCCCACTCTACCTGAACAAAAATGGGAAAATGTCCTCGGGTGAGGATTAAAAAAAAAAAAAAATTAAAAAAAATAAATAAAATAAAATCAATATTGACTGATTTTCAGTATATTATAAAAAACAGTATATTATGATTAAGTTGCAATTTGAAGGCATTAAGGAACCTGAGACTATACAATTCTTATTGGGAAGGAGACTTATTTTGATATATCCTTCAAAGGCATTGGCGAAAATGAACACATATTCATCAATTGATTAAAATACAACTCTGAATTCTTAAAAGAAGGTATGTATTTGTAGAAAAATAATTTTGACTGCCCTGGCCAGTTTCTCAGTGGTTAGAGCATTGGCCCACGGACCGAAGAGTGTTAAGTGTGATTTCGATCAAGGGCACGTACCTCTGTTGCAATTCAGTCCCTGGCCCTGGTTGGGGTCATGTGGGAGACAACCATTCAATGTGTCTCTCTCACATAGATGTTTCTGTCTCTCTCCCTTCCACTCTGTCTGAAAAAAATCAATAGAAAAATATCCTCTGGTGAGGATTAAATAATAATACTAATAGTACTACTAATAATTTTTGACTATATATAATTGAGAAAAGAGTTGTTTTTGCATATGAAGGGAGAGTAATAAAAACATTTATTTTGAAGTCATATTTTAGACTTCAAGGTAATCTTATGGAAGATCCTGTATTTCAGGGTGTGTCAGGGGACAGAGTAAGGGTTAATTTCTGATCCTCATTCTTTACATAAGAAGATAGAAAGAAAAAGTCTAAAATCTATTGCTTAGATTTGCAGATCATTTATCCATTTTGTGAAAATGTATCGACTATTTAGAGTGTGCCAGGTATTCTGCTGGGTATGCTCTGGTGAAAGGAAATTGCCCACCTTCAGGAAATCTCACCCATATTTATAGTATATAAACCTCATTATACTAAAGCATATGGTATATTTAAGGTACTTGACTAAAGGCTGGCATATAGTAAGTGCTCAATAAAAAAGAGTTATTAATGTTCTATGACATCCTTTATAGATATTTTTCATCTACTGAGAAACAGAGTTTAAAATGTCTTTATTTACAAGCGTAATGATAATCAGCCCATGTGTATGTATTGAAAATATTAGGTACAGCATAGTTCAATAAAATGAGCAGAACAGAATTATATGGCAGCTCTTTATACTGTAAACATTAATGCTGTCAGGTTAACTAGATTTCTCTTGTGATAAAATGTTATTACTCTCCTCAAATACTTTTAAATATGTAGAAGTGATCAGAAAAACCAGATTTTGTTATGGAATTGCTCAGCAAAGTAACTTATAAACTTTGGAATCCAACTATATATTTCATAGAACCTTCTGAGATTAAACAGTAGAGTAATAGAATCTCTTTTAAAAATTAAGCCCAAGCGCTTAACATTCAAATTGTTTCTTGGCAAGTATTATATCTAGAGCTGCGCTATTCGATACAATAGCATCTAGCCACATGAGTCTACTTAAACCTAAAACAGTTTAAATTTGGAGTTCTATTACCCAGTCATACGAGCTACATTTCACGTGCTCACTAGTCCCGCGTGGCCAGTGCATGCTGGGACGGTGCAGATACAGCACACTTCTGTCACCACAGACAGTTCTCTTGCACAGTGTTGCTCCAGGTCCTAGAGTCTAGGATATTTTAAGTAAAGAAAATATTTGATGTATGATGTAAACTACTTATAATCATGACCACACAGAAACAGACTATTACATTTTGTTTTGATGATTCGTGTTTTTTCACCACATCTTCCAAACCCTGATTAGATTATTTGGCAAGGTCTTTGACAGATAAAGGCTACTTTAATTTTGGTAAAAGTGATAACTATGTAAAGGCTCAGAAAACGAAGGACTTTTGCTCAATGACTTTTGGGAAACTGGAATTTTGAATATTGTCTAAAAGAAATGGCTAATCAATGAGATCAATGCTTTCTCTGCAGCGCCTTCCAAACCTTTTTTCCTGACTGCCCCGCCATTCTACTCCGCGTGCTGCGGTGGGTCCTGTCGGCGCCCTGTATCCCCCACTGCTTTTCCAAGTAAGTTTTTATGCTTCATCAGCAATGCCTCAGTTATTCTGTAAACCAAAGCAGCAGGATTTAATGTGCTCTGGAAAACGAATTGGTAATGCAATGGCAAGGAGCTAATTCCTCACTAAAAATCACAGCGATCCTATTCAGGAGGCTTCCAGAGATTTATCAAACCTCAGCACACTGAGCAATTGTGAGTGGTTTCTAATGGCATTGAAACCCAGGGCCGACACTCCAAGGAAAGCGACTTGTTTTCCATTTGATATAAAAGATCTCAGAGGGACCAGTTTGGCTCTTTCTGAAATGTGTAGCAATACCCATTTAAAGAAGAAAAAAGGAAGGCTAAGAAATTGTGCTGTGTAAAATTTCCATTCAGCTTAAAATGTGACACAGAAAGGCACGAGGTGTCCATAGAAAATAATTAAAAAACGTTAAGATTATAAAAAGAAATTAATCCCTCCTCTTTGTGATCTTGAAGGAAACCAACCAGCATCCCCGGAGATATTTGCAAGAGAATTTGTCTTTTTAAATCTTACAAAATTTTAATGGAGTCCGAGGTTGAGCCAAAACGACAGCTTTCAGAAACTTACAGAGTGTGCACACACGTGCTCACAGATGCAAAGAAAAAAACCGTCTCACTAAAAGTCAGTAAGGTGCCTCTTGATCTCGGGATTTCTAAACTAGCTAGGAATCAGTAGGCAGAGAATTTGAATTTATGATGAAGTGCATTTATTTCAGCTGCCCACAGAAAAGCCTTTACGCAGGCTAACAACTCTGTCAGGTGAAAAGAAAAATAAGAGTCGAGGCGGGCTGAAGCCCTAGCTCCCGCGTGGTTGAATTCAGGTCCCTGCTGCCTGTCTGCGTGTGTTTTATGAATCTTTCAGGAGAGCCGTTGCTCAACAGAATGGTTCCTGACAAGTGAGGCAGCAAATGCTGGCCGTTTAATGAGCTGCAAGCTTGTGAGCGCCTCTTGAGGGGCCGCCACTTTCCCACAGAGCACTTTACATGGCTGGGACCCGGCCACAATGGGGGACAGAGCCGTGACCAATCGTCACTTTCACTTGACTCATCCACACGCGACCTCACCACGATTTTTCACTGTGCAGATGAACTTTAGGAACCATTTCACATGGAAAAGGCTTGGGCAAGGGTCAGTTGCCCTTTTGTATGGCCATAAAGCAAGGCTCTGTGTGCCAGTCTTTTCTCCTGTCTCACATTCCCAGTGAATTTCTGGACACCATTTAAAGCACTTGACTGAAAAATAAAGCAGTGAATGAAACTGACTTTTATAGACTCATTCTAGCTCATCTTCCCATATAGTCCTGTCCACCTGAAAAGGGGTTTAGTGGATGAGCTGAGTGTATACAGGACTTGCTGAATGCATAGGGCCCATTATCAACTGTGGGGATTGTTTATTAACCAGGACTGATACACTACTATTTTGGAAGTGACCTATTAATTGTCCATTTAACTAGAGTGTATTGATTCAAATAGAAAAATAGAAACCATGACTAAACCTTTTACTCGCTCCTTCAAGGTGGTCTCCCAGGAGGGCAATCGAAGACTATTGTGCAAATTAAGGAGACATTTATCACCATAGATTTGAGTATCAGGAAAGGACTGCTGGAGTAGAGACAACCCCCGCCCGTCTGATAGTGCAGCATAGTGGCATCTCTGTGGAATGAACTCCACAGTGTTGCATTCCAGGGGTGGAGATTAAAAGAGGCCTCACACCTTATTACAGTTACTTCGCCTCGATGTAATGCTGGTCTTCTGCTGTAGAAAAGCTCTGGCAATGGGGCTTAGGTGAGTGGAAAGGGACAGAATTCCATGTAATCCGTGGACGTTCATGTGTGTGTCGGTGGGTATTTGTATTCATTCCGTGGCAGTGTTTTAATAAGAGTCTCTAAATCACGAGTACTCTAGTGCCCAGGCCAGTTTAATCGAGCACTTACAAATAGTTCTAAAGGCGTTTCCCAGATAAGTTTATCTTCTCAATCGCGTGGAAGTTTACTTTGAGCAAGCCTCATTTTCTTCCGTCTTGTGCTGTTGGTGCAACTGTTTGTTGTGAATTGTGTGGCTCTCCGGAGTCTTATAAAGTCTCATGCTTATCTTCTTTATTTAACAAAGAGCTCAGATGGAGGGTAGAGAAGGCTGCACTGGGTTTGTTTTTATTTCCAAAGTTGGCATTTTAAAACAGTTTAGAGATGCCACAAGTGTTTTTAAACAACCTTTGGTGTCTCATTAGTTATAAATCTGAAATGAAGTCCTTGTTTTTTTATTTATAATGTTCGCTGTATTGGCAGCAAATAATAATGAAATGGTGGGTTTATGTTGTCAATAAAGACTTTTACGTAAATAACCATGCTGCCAAGGAACAGTTAATAAGGCTTATATCTGCATGGTAATCACTTTTATTTAAGGCATTTACTAGACTTTTATCCCCCCTTTTCTTCTCTTTTTAATAATAAGAACAATTTTTATGCCCAAACATTTAAATTTTTTTCCATTGTATGAAAGAAGGAAAATGAACTGTCCAAGTAATCTCGTATTACATTTCGTCTTGGACAGCCGAAATTAAGGTTTGTACTAAAGTGTTTAATAAGTGAGAAAATCAACAGCCCTAATTATTGTTTTGCAGTTTTGACTTCACTGTTTCCCAAAGTGTAGGATCAGATCAACATGCCTGAAACTAGCAAGTGAAGTATCCTTTTGACTCTTCTAACTGATTCAGTTGTTTATAGTTGATTTAGTTTTTCTTGTTAACTTTTAGATTTATGATGGACTTGTTGCAATGTGGAAACAATCATTCATCCAGTGCCCTTCCCACATATAATAAATAGTTTAATAGGCTATTTAAGCACAACCCTTACAGTGGGGGAAAATTAAAAGGCAGCGGTAAAAGTTCTCCCCTCCCTCAGAGCAGTGTAAGGAAAATCTTTGATATTGCATCCATACGGTTCTTTCAAAACAACACATTTCCCAGCCAAAAAGAAATGGAAAGTTTTGGAAAATCATGCAGAAAATGACCTTAAGAAAAACTACCTGAAAAAAGGACTGAAGTCTTAATTATGTAGAATAGCTCGTTGAATTCATCAGATAATTATTTTGTTTTGTCTTTGAGTACCCAACTTAAATGTGACCTTTTGGGAATTTATGTATGAACAGACGGAGTTTAACTTCGGAGCAGCAATGTAAAATTATGCACAGGGAGCTATCCGGGGTTAGCTGCTCTACCTTTTCCTTGGGAGATGACCTTAACAGTCTGCATTCGAGAACGCTGTACTTTCTTCCTGTCTTTGTGAAACTTAAAAGAATGTAATACACTCTCTAAATTTGAATTTAGGATTTTGTTGAAGGAGCAAGGAAGGGACATTATTGTTATTATTGTGCGTGAATGTTGGTTGTCCTTGAGTGTTGCTGTCAAAGAAGGGCAATGCTCTGGAATTTTTTTTTTTTTAATCCTCATCCTAGGATTTTTTTTTTTTTTTAATTGATTTTAGAGGGAGAGGGAGGGAGGGAGGGCGGGGAGAGAGAGAAACATTGATGTGAGAGAGGAACGTTGATCAGCTGCCTCCGTATGTGCCCTGACTGGAAATTGAACCTGCAGCCTTGCAGTGTACAGGACAACACTCCAACCAGCTGGTTAGTATTCCTGCCACCTGGCTTGGCTGTGCTCTCAGCTGGAGTGGCTGAGGAAACTGACAAGACCCGTGGACGTCCATTAAAGGCGGCATGGAAGTTGTTACAAGGATTTCTCTTCAATACTCTGATCTCTTCAGAGGGATGCACGTTGTGTTCAAGTAGAGAAAGCAGCCTAATTATTTTCTTGATAGCATAATTGGCCTTGTGTGATAAGTTGAATGTAGGTTTTGACTTCTCAGTAGTGAAGGCAGGGGTGCTCCATAGATAAATGACACTCGGTCAACCAGGAAGAGTGTTTAAAGGAGTCAGAGACCCAAAGACAATAGATTTTCCAAGTTGATGGCTCTATTCAGCATCTATTTCTACAGAGGCAGTGAAAGTATGTGAGTAATGTTCCTGGAATGGAGTTCCCTGCTCCCCAATGTTTGTAAGTAGTGGGCATGGGGGCTGGGGAAGGGAACTGCTCGATACAGGATGCTTGTCTCTGATCTTGTCTGCAGCCTTTGCCTGAACATAACATACAATCTAACAGGGCAGCAAATAAAAGTCCCGGTTTTAGATCCCCTCAAATGAATGCACAAGTGCAGAATAGGGGAGAGAGAGAATTGGACAAATAGAACAAAGTGGAAAGGGGTGGTACTGAGGTCAGCATGTGTCTGCAGAACGATGTGGGATGTTGAATTGTGCTTTTAGAAATAGAATATCCAGACCTGGGGAGATAGCAGTCCTCTGGGACTCTGTAAGGGTCAGCCTGCCTACACCTGTTCATTTCCGCAGGCCCACTTTAAAGGCACGGTGAACAGATTTGTGTATAAAAACCAGGCCAGGAGGTGGTCAGTGACTGAAATGGTGAAGGGGCTGTATGCCTGGTCAGGAACTTTCGAAAGCACTTGAGTATGTTTGGTCTGGAGAAGAGAAATAATAGGGAGAATGTGAGAGTTATCTTCAAATTAGATATGCTGTATTCATTATAGATATAAAGGAAAGACTTGGGGCCACATGAGTTGAGTTTAGTGGAAATGGAATTTGGGCTTACTATAAGAGAAATTGTTTTAGAAAATCAAACTGTATGTTAATGAGTCCAGCTGGTGTGGCTCAGTGGTTGAGCATCGACCCATGCACCAAGAGGTCGCTGGTTCGATTCCCGGTCAGGACACATGCCCAGGTTGTGGGCCTGATCCCCAGTGGGGGGCATGCAGGAGGCGGCCAGTCGATGTTCTCTCTCATCGATGTTTTTATCTCTCTCTCCCTCTCACTTCCTCTCTCTCTAAAATCAATAAAGGAAAAAAAGTTAAAAAAAAACTGTATGTTAATGAAATATTATTATACAGTATTCCCAAATACTAGATTATATAGCAAATGGAAGATAACTTCTAGTTTAAATAGGGAGGGATAGGCAAATATTGTATCTTTTCTCTCCAAACCTCAAATTCACAGGAATTACATAACACACACACGCGCACACACACACACACACACACACACACACTCCACTCTTGAAGATGAGGGTGAGAAAGCTCTGCACAGGAGAGAGATGGAAACACTGGAAGTGGCAGCTGTTTGAGTGTCGTTGCGGAAAAAAGAGCCCACAGAGAAGAACTGCTCCGGGCTTGAGGAAAACAGCTCCAGGAAGGAGACAAACAGACTCATGGTTCGAAATAACTTGCGTTTGAAGATGTAGTTAGTGGGCTGTTGGCATCCTCACTGGCCTGGTGGAGAGGCCTGCATTAAGCAGTGACCTGTCTCGTCTAGCTCTGCAAAGCTACTGTTGAATCTATGTAACAGGATGAAAGGACGCTGCTTCTGAAATGTTTGTTGGTAATCTCCAACTTGAGCTATCCCAAAATAACCCTATTTATTTATTAAAATTCTCACCTGAGGATATTTTTCTATTCATCTGCAGGTAGAATGGGAGGGAGGGAGAGAGGGGGGGAGAGAGAGAGAGAGAGAGAGAGAGAGAAAGAGAGAGACAGACAGACAGACAGACAGACAGACATCTATGTGAGAAAAACACATGGACTGGTTGCCTCCTACACAACTCCAACCAGGGCCGGGGACTGAACTGCAACTGAGGTACGTGCCCTTGACCGGAATCAAACCTGAGACTCTTTGGTCCACAGACCAATGCTCTAATCGCTGAGCAAAACTGGCCATGGCTTATTATTATTACTATTTACTAAAAGCCTTGAGAGCTATAGATTCATTGTTGCTTCATAGACTTGTCTTATAACTTTCCTTAGAGTCACAAGGATCATGAGTTAGTCTTCAATACTAAGCCGGTGTAAACTCAGAAAGAAAACCTGAAACAGGGTAGCTTATTAGGAGTGGCCACCATAGAACACGCTGGGTTGCTGTGATCCCAGGGTGGCCCGGACTGCGAGTGGAGGAGAACAGGGAAGAGCAAGGCCAGTGCCATGGCAGGGTCCAGGAGCTTGGAGTGGGGCAAAGACAGAACGGTCCCAAACCTTTACAGGGCTTCCTGAAGCGCGTGGGTGAAAGGCTGTAGGACGAAGGAAGCTGCCCCACATGGGACCAATAATCCAGAGATGCCAGTGACTCATGGTGAGTCTAACATCACATGACATACCAGCACTCTGTCCCTGGGACAGGTCTCTGTCGGATTGCAGGGGTGACCAGACAGGGTGGCCCTGCAGCTGTCTGCTCTTGGGCTGGTGTCTACAAAGTGGCTGCACTGGGCATCCCCTTGTTCTCCAGGGCTTGCTGGCTGTTAAAAACAGCAACGCCCTGTATCAGTTCAGATGTGTTTTTCTGGAGGTCAAGACAAAGGGAGAGGCAGAGGCAGAGGCTTCCACTGGTTTATCTAACACTGTGTTTCTCTATTGCTCCCTACCCGCACCCCAAACAATCTCACTCACCACAGCACACCTCCTTTTGCAGTGCCCTTTACTGGGGCCTTACACACAGGGGTTCCCAGGGGGATGGTAGTTGGAGGCCATCTCAGGATCCAGGGAATCATGTTTTTGAAAACTTTTCTACTCTAGGGCATTCTGCCATTGTAATGTGACTCTTCCCCACCTCCTCCTGATTTCTTTCCCTGCCCACTCATAACCTCGACAGTCTTCGGTATAATTTTAAAGAGCATTGATTGACCTTGCTCTGCTTTGATGTGTGACCTCTGTTTTTCCTATGGAAAACGGGGGTGATAATATACACCCCAGGTGGTGGTTGTAAAGACTGCATGGCACGCTGCATGTAGTTGGCATACACATCAGCACATGTTGGGCCCAAATGTGTATGGAAGCTGCTCTATAACATAATCATCACGATGATCGCCCCAGTTTGGTAGCACCTTGAATTGGGGGCCCTGGCTTTGAATGCTGCTTTCCTGCTACATGCCCTAAACTCTGCATCTGTTTATTGTTGTATTATTCATTTGTCCATTTATTTTTGGTCACCTGGAAATTCCCAGGCAAGTCAGACATTTGTCATGAATTTAGGAATAGTTGGAAGAATTTGTTGCTTATACATTTTCAGTAGCTACTGAGGGATTTTTGAGTCCCCAAGTTCTTGAAGTCCATGTTGGTTTTGCAGGTGTAAATTGCAGCATGTACTCATAGGTTCAGAAAGCATGAACATAGGTTCATCAGTGCGGTGAATGGTTAGATCCAGAGATAGCTTATAAAATACACACAGGTCAGCCAGGGAAAGGAGCATCTGTGGTAGAAGCAGCTTCTTGTAGGACCCGAGGCACTTCACTGATGAAAACAAGCATGGTTCGTGCATGGAGGGCAGTGCTAAGAGAAACCAGGCAACTGGCAAGGAAGGGGAGAATGTAATGTTCTGTATCTTTACCGTAGTTTTTGCTTGTTCATTGGTTGTATGCGTTTTTGTTATGGGCACTGAAACTGGAGGACCAGACCCAGGAGCTAGCCCTTTGACCCTCACAGCCACTCCAGGTCTCTTTCAGAGAATGAGGTCTGATTTGGGTCCCTGACCCCCAAAATGTTAGTATGTACCACATTGGCGAGAATAACTTACTTGTAGATTCCCTTGATGAGGATCTTTTTTCTCTTTTCTTAAAACTACTTCATTAGGAAAACCCATGGATTTCTGTTTTAGGGGCATTTAAATGTGTTACTAGATTTATTTAAACAGGTAGATCGTGGTGAAGACGGGGCTAAGATGAGTAGAATCATGACTTCTTATAAAACCTCTACTTAGAAAAAACGTAGTTTTTAAAGAAACTCGCCTTCTAGGTCCATAAATTGTTTTGCATTTCTATATAGATATAAAAAGCTTTATAAACTCAGAGAAAGTGGTCAGGTCCTCCTTGAAAGGCTTCCTCTGTGGTAAGTTATAACTTCAACGAGTTTCAGCCCTCCCGGCCCTAATCTACCTTCCCAGTGTATCCCGTGTTGTCCCCATTCGTGGGCGGCAGTCTGGAGACAGCAGGCTGGCCAGAGCCCTAGACCCACGGCGGTCCACGGGAGGCCTCCGCCGCTCACGTGTCTGCGCGTGTGGTCCCTCTGCCCTGCCTGCTTTATCTAGATCGCCAGCCAGGGGAAGGCTGTTCTTCTGGTTGCTTTTTTCACAGGCTGTACTCTGCTGGCCTCCAAGTCCAAGTGGCTTCTCACCTGGTGCTCTGAATGCTTTTCCTGCTGTGGTCGGCGGGGTGTCGGGCTCCCGGCGCTGTGGCTGTGTTCTCGCTCCTCTCCTCATCACAGTGCCACCCGAAGGGGGATTGGATTCTTCCTCACTTGTCACTCAGCAGCGACTCAGCCACTTTGCCCGATTAGTCCCCAGAGGTTGCTTGATTATTTGCTGTTTTCCTTCGAAAATAGAACCAGACTTAAAATGTAGAGTGGAGATGAATGATTTGTCCATAACTCTCCAACTAGTAGCTTATCTTAGTGTTTTATTTTTGCCTTTTCAATCTTTTCTCTGAATTTAGATTAGTTATAAGCATAGTATCTATCTTTGCTGCTCCTCATCTTTAGTGGTTCTTTAAAATTTCACTGAGTAGATATAGCATAATGTACTTTCCCTTTGAATATTTAGGTTTTTCCCCCTGATATTTAATTTGTGTGGCTATAATAAAGGTAGATTGGATAGATTTGTAAACTAAGAATGCCAGAATCAAATATCACGTGAGGGGGGCAGAAGCACTGGCGGATACAGTGACCAGGCTGTGCAGGAGATGCCATGTAGTTGGGCTCCCAGATGGTCCAGGGCAGGACGCAGAGCCTGTAGCCAGTGTTCATGAGTGTTTCTTCCTTCCAAGTTTTGGCCCATCACGCCCAAGGGAAGAAGCAGTGTGGGCAAAGGAAGGATCCAAGAAGTTGTATTCAGAAAGGCTTGCTACCAGCTGAGCTCTGGGCCCTTTGTTTAGCTTTGGGCCTAACCACTCTGAACACTTCATCTGTACAGAGGATGTCTGTGGCATATGATTCTTACAAGAATCAAATGGAATCCAACAAGGGGAAGTGGAATAGATTTGTGAGATCTTTGCTGTGGGCTTGGCACTGAAACCTTCGTGTGCTATTTCATCAAATCCCCAGAGCAGCCCTGTAAGATAAGCTGAAAGACACTAACTTGCTTCAAGTCTCACTGGTGAGACTGAAATCCAACCCCAGTTCTTCCATATTCCATATTCCAACGTGCTTGGTCCTGAGGCTTCCTGGAGAGACAGCATCCCACCAGAGAAGTCTGTGCTCCGAATACTGCACAGGGGCCAATCCCGGGTCTCTGTCCAAGGAGAGTCCAGGGAAGAAAAGCAGTTAGAAAAAAATGGACATATTGAGATATTTAGAATATTTTTTATTATTGACCAATATTTCATAAAATTTAAATCTCTGATAAAGAAACAGTGAATCCAGTTGTCAAAACCTGACTTCAAGATGTGACCTTGGCGTGAGACAGGCAAAAAAGTTGGTTCTATAAATGGAGAATTGACCAAGATCCTATGAGAGGATGAATGGACAGGGCTTCAATAAAAGTAGACCCAGATTTATTTATTTATTGACATTCTCTTTCTTTTTTTTTTTTTTAGTTTTTTTTTATTGTTTTTTTGTACAGATAGAGTGGGAGGGAGAGAGAGGAAGGGAGAGAGAGAGAGAAACATCGACGTGAAGGGACACATCGAGTGGCTGCCACCCACACGACCAACCAGGGCCGGGGACAAACTGCAACCGAGGTACGTGCCCTTAGCGGGAACCGAACCCGGGTCTCTCCGGACCGCAGGCCGACGCTCTAACCACTGAGCCAAACCGGCCAGGGCTTGACATTCTCTTTCTAAAATACAAGTCAGGATGTGTGAATGTTGTGTAGGGTTCAGAGCCTTGGTTTTGGAATCAGTCTTCCTGGGATTGAAACCCTAGCCCACGCAACCTCAGATAAAGTTACTTAAGCTACACGAGCTCCATTTTATTCCTCTATAAAATGGAGAGAATAATCGTAGCATTCATAACATCGATTGGTTGGAAGAATTAAAATAAATGATGCACGTCAGCACTTTAAAACAGAGACAGTGTGTTAGGTCTTCACTACCTATTGGGTGATGTCCCAAACTCTTGTAGTCCTCTGTGACCTGGCTCGATTCCACTCCATAACCCCTATGCCAGCAGGCCCAGCGTCTTCCAGAGCCTGGCGGGTAAAAAGCAAGCGAGGCGAGGCAATGCCAACTGGGGGCCACATGCTCTACCTAAAGGGAGCACCTGCTACTCACTCTGGTAGCCATTTACTTTGTAGGAGAGGGAGCCCAGTGTGGTTCCCTTTGAAGAAATGCTGGAAACCTGGAATTTACACGAAAGCTCCCAGTTATTAAATGTGGACAATTAACTCAGAATTCCTAATCAGCACTAAAACCAAGCAAAGCCCACCTGCAGGCTGGATATGGGGCCAGCTTGCACTCTCTGCTTCGTGCCTTCCCTGCCTGCAGCCTGCCTGCCTGCCCTGGGCAGAGGTGCTGCTCACACTGCTGCACTGGCCTTGATGCGCTCTCCTTGTTCATCCCCACCCGAGGACAGTTCTGTATTCATCATCAGACAGAGCGGGAGGGAGGGGGGGGGGAGAGAGAGAGAGAAACATCTACGTGAGAGAGACACATTGATTGAATGCAACCCACACAACCCCAGCCGGGGCTGGGGACAAACTGCAACCGAGGTACGTGCCCTTAGCAGGAACCGAACCCAGGTGTCTCTGGTCCAAGGGCTGACGCTCTAACTGCTGAGCAAAACTGGCCAGGGAATGTGCTTTCTCTTTTGAACTGGCCTGTTCTTTCAGATGTGGCTCGACCTGATTATTTTCCCTGAACCCACCATTTCCTCCTCTGTGACGCCGGAGCTTTATACAGGTCATTCTATTCCAGTACGTATGTCTGTATAAAATGTCTATTCATGTGCTTGTTTATTTAGAAATAATTATTAAGCACCACAGTGAGTACCAGCCACAGCCGTACACTGGAGTCCCTGCTCCCCTGGTGCCTGTTTCTGGAATGATGGTCACATTTCAGTCCTCTCATGAGAGGTGAGCTCCTTGAGGGCAGGGACCATGTGACAACGTCTGGGCTCCTTAGCAGTTAGCGCAGTGGGTCTGGTACCCAGTGTATTAGTGTCTTCTTGGTACTGTAACAGATTTTCACAAACCTAGTGTCTTAAAACAGTACCAACTTGTTATCTTCCAGTTACAGAAGTTTGGAACCTGAAATGATCTCACTGGATAAAGTGAAGGTGTCAGCAGGGCTGCCTTCCTTCTGGAGACTCTAGGGGAGAGTCCGATCCCTTGCCCCTTCCAGTTCCCAGTGGCTGCGTGCACTTCTTGGCTGTTGCCCCATCTCTTCCATCTTCAAAGCAGGAAGTGCAGCATCTTCACATCTCTCTCTGACTACCACTTCCTTTTTTTCGTTTGCCTTCCTCTTTTACCTGTAAGGACCTCTTTAACTATCTTGGGCCAACCTGGATATTTCAGGTTATCTCTTAATCTTAAGGTCAGCTGATTAGCAACTGTAATTTTGTCTGTAACCCTCGTTTCCCCTTGCCATGTAATGTAACATAGTCACAGGTTATGGGGATTAGGACATGGGCATCTTTGGGAAGACCATTATTCTGCCTACCAACTGGGAAGCATTGGAAGGAAGGAAGGAAGGAAGGAAGGAAGGAAGGAAGGAAGGAAGGAAGGAAGGAAGGAAGGAAGGAAGGAAGGAAGGAACTCTCAGAAGGTGGGAACCAGTGAACTAGCCATAGAAAGGCAGAAAAAGTAGTAGATGTCTCAGACCTGAAGGAGTTGGTGATCAACAGGGGTGGGGGAGCAGGTGTGGTGATTGGGGTCTTCCAAAGCTCCCTTCTCAGATGAAATGTATCTGACTCCTACAAGCTTCCCCTGGCATCCCAGAGTAAGATCAGACCCCTTGTTTTAGATCTTCAGGTACCCTCCCTTGGAATACTTCATTATACATGTGATGCTAGTTCAACAAATGCCTTTCGCTAGATTTCACAGGTAATGATTGTGATGAAACATATCTGACTCGTTTCTCAGTAGCATTGACCAGAGTGCTTGGCATATGGTCAGTGTTGAAAATTTCTTGAGAGAATGAATGAATGAATGAGTGAGTGAATGAGTGAATGAATGAATTAGAGAAAAATGACGTGTTTAAACTACCTACTACTTGTTCTGTGTTGGAGCTTTGTGTCCTGGGACTGGATTTTCAGACATGACACACAAAACGGAGAGGGCAAGCCTAAGTATGTACTCTTTTCCCAGTGGGGAGCAAGGAGCGTTGATCAGTTCTCAACAGAGTCCATGACCAAACGTTAGTAAGGAGGCACTGCTCTGAGTGTGCAGAGTTCAGAGCCGGGTAACCGTGGGACAGCCAAGGAGGACACTGGTTGGGAAAGACAGCCTGGCTTCTCCTCACTACAGCTAACTGGGCTTTGTGTCTTTTTCCATCTCTAGGAGAGGAGAGTGTGCTGCCTCTCCTCACACAGGACTCTAATTCCAAAGCTCGAAGGGGTATTCTGAGAAGAGCTGTCTTTTCTGAGGACCAGAGAAAGGCTCTGGAGAAAATGTTTCAGAAGCAGAAATATATCAGCAAAATAGACCGAAAGAAACTTGCCATCAACTTGGGACTAAAGGAGTCACAGGTACTAAAGAGCAGGAAGATGTCTCCTGCTCCTGATTTCTGAAGGACTGCAATGAAAGCCATCCATTTGGCAACTATCTGTTGTATGAGGCTGGACCCTGAAGCATTATTGAAATGATTTTTATAATTATTTTAGTGGGTGGAAATATGTCACAATTCCTATTTGAAATGGGTCTATTTGCTGAGAGGTCTAGATTTTTGCCTTATTAATCCTTCTCAAATAAACATAAATGCTAAGGATGTGGCTCTTACATCATTAAATTGTTTGCTCTGCTTGTAGAAAGGCAGGGCTACATAATTCCCTGCAACAGCAGCAACCAGTTTTCCTGTCTTTTTCTTCATTTCCAATCCAAAACCAAGGTATGAATGAATGATTCATAAATACCTCTTAATAGATTTCATTACTTTGCACTTGGGTTTATGCCAAGTACAGTTAACTGATTTCAAATTTGCAACACTTACAAACCTTTCTTGTACGTTGATGTTTCATATAATTTTGAATGAGACTTTGTGGCCTTCTGGGAAGCACAGAATACTCCATTTAAAGATTGGTCTGCTAATTATAAATAAGACACTAGCATTTTCTGTTTTATCCGTATAGTCAGCATATGAAATAAGCATTGTAATCATCCACATTTCATAGGTGAGGAAACGCAGAGAAATAAACATAGGTCCAGTGTCCCACCCCAGGCAACCTGACTCTGGAGTTTGTGTTCTTCTTAACCTGGGGCCCCCATGTACAGCTGTGAAGGGCATTCACTGCAAAGGGCGCTTGGCTAAGGGGGATGGCAGCTGAAATGCAGCAGGTACTCTGCTTTCCAAGCTGGCTTTCCTGGTACAGGGCTACATCTACCCGGGTTTTTAAAAATTAGCTTAAAAGCATTGAAAGGCTAGCAGAGGCTTGTGCTAACCACTGTGCTCTGTTCTTCCCTTGATACAAATAACCCGGTTGCTAACTTTGAATTTTATTTAAAGCAGTTATTTTGGATGAAACGCTCCTTAGCCCTGCTTCCTTTCCCTAGTGATCTGTTTTCCCTCCCACCCCCAGTGTTCTCTGATCACAGGCAGCTGTTTGTGGTGTGGTAGAGGGTCACTGGCCCATATCAGCCTGTCTGTGCTTTGCTCCTTGTGTGGTACTGAGTTCATTCACCTGAACTGATGGCTCTGTACCTCAGGTTCTAACTTAAAAAACAGGGACCTAGAAATTCTTTCTGTGACACAGAGTGATTCTGGGTACATGACGGTTAAATCAATAGCTATATCCTGATGGTCTATTGTGTGCAAGACACCATGCTAAATAACCAGTAAGCGGGACTGTCAATATGTACTGATTAAGATATACCACTGGCACCCTGGGAATGTATACAACCAACTGGGAAAACAAAGCAGAAGCTCATGAACAGTTCAATAACAGTGTAAGGCAATAGTATAGGAGACATCCCCTGGTAGGTTAGATATACTGCCAAACAAAGGAGCTAGATCCGTGGTCCTCAAAGTTCTGTGTTTTTAGAGCCTTATGCTAATTCCCATCTCTGGAAAGACAGCCATGTGACTGGTCTGCAGACACGTGGGGAGCCTAGTGATGGAACTGTCTGATCTTCAGAGGAATTGCATAGATATAGCATAATTCATTTAGCCATTCTTAACAGTAAGTTACTTCCAAGTTTTACTGTTGCATATCTTCATGCCCTTTAAAAATATTTCTGTAAGATACGGAACTAGAAGTGGGATTAATGTGTTAAAGTGAATGTACGTGTTAAATTGTGATCAATTAAAAAATTCCTTTCCAAATATAACATTGTATCAAAATGCTGAATTATATCAAATTTGTACTCTTAATAACAATCTCTTTTTACAAACCCTCCACTATTTATAATTTTTAAAAATGTTGCCAACTTTATTGGCAATGATAGTTTTTTTCTTTTAATTTTTCTAATTACCAGAATTTCAGGGTCTGTTAATAATTTTACTGGCTATTTTGAATCTGTGATATGGCCTTTTCATGGCTGAACCATTTTTTTTTTCTATCATATTGTCTTTTCGTTGATATGTAACAGTTTTTGGCTGTTAATAAAAATTTTACAATATTATGGTTAGTAACATTTTCCTGTTATAGCTGTTGCAAAAATCCTCTCCACATTTATGGCTTTTAAAAATTGTGGTACAATATGCATAACATAAAATTTACCATCCTAACCTTTTTTAAATGTACAAATCAGCAGCATTACACACATTCATTGTTGTGCAACCATCTCCACCATCCATCTGCAGAACCTTTTTCATCTTGCAGAACTGAAACTGCACCCATTATACAGGGTCTCCCCAGAACCCCCCTCCCGCACCCCACCTCTGCCAGGCCCCTGGCAACTACCAGTCTACTTTCTGTCTCTATGAGTTTAACTACTCTAGATAGGTCATTTTGTCTTTTCTGGATGGGTTTATGTCATGTAGCATAATGTCTACAAGGTTCATTCATGTTGTAGCATATATCAGAATTTTTTTACTTTTTTATACACACAACAATATTTCATTGTATGTATATACTACCTTTTGTTGGATTTCTTCCATTTTTTGGCTTTTGTGAATAATGCTGGTAAGAACATGGCTATACAAATATCTCTTTGAGTCCATGCTTTTTAAAAGTTATAGGTGGCATACAATATTATATTAGTTTCGGGTATACAACATAGTGATTTGACCATTTATACACCTTATAATGTGATCACCCCAATAAGTCTAGTAACCACCTGTAACCGTGCAAAGTTATTACAAAATTATTGACTATAGTCCCTGTGCTTTACACTCAACATAGCTTATTTATCTTATAACTGGAAGTTTATACCTCTAATTTCCCTTCCCCCTATGCCCCTCCCCTCTGTCAACCATCAGTTTGTTCTGTGTGTCTAGGAGTCTGTTTCTGTTTTGTTTTGTTTTTTATATTCCACATATAAGTGATACTATGCAATATTTGTGTTTCTCTGCCTGACTTATTTCACTTAGCATAATACCCTCTAGGTCAGCGATTTTCAACCAGTGTGCCACAAGAATCTTTAAAACATGCAATACCTGACTGTTTAGTCAGGGGAACTGACCTCTTTTCCCTCAGATTGTTAAATAAAAAAATGACAACAGCCAAAATAACAATAGCCATCCAGTGTGAATGATTCAAAATTATACCTATTTTTTTTTTGGCAAAAAATATAGTGTATTTTTTGGTGTGCCACAGAATTTTAGTAATTAGTTTATGTGTGCCATGAGATGAAAAAGATTGAAAATCACTACTCTAGGTTCATTTATGTTGTCACAAATGGCAATATTTCCTTCTTTTTTATTTGACTAATATATATAACATTTTCTTTATCCATGTATTTATCAACAGACACCTAGGTTGCTTTCATATCTTGGCTATTGTAAATAATGTAAATAGCATAGGGGTATGTATATATTTTTGAATTAGTGTTTTTATTTTCTTTGAATGAACACCCAGAAGTGGAATTGCTGGATTGTATGGTAGTACTATTTTTAATTTTTTGAGGAACCTCCATACTGTTTTTCATAGTGCAATCCCACCAACAGTGTATGAGGGTTCCCTTTTCTTAATGTTCTTGTCAACACTTGTTATTTGTTAACTTTTTGATAATAGCCATTCTGACAGGTGTGAGGTGATACCTCACTGTTGTTTTGATTTGCATTTTCCTGGTGATTAGTGATGTTGAGCATCTTTTCCTATGTCTGTTGGCCATCTGTATGTCCTGTCCTCTTTGGAGAAATGTCTGTTCAGATCCTCTGCTCATATTTGAAATTTGAGTTGTATGACTTCCATATATATTTTGGGTATTGGCACCTTATTAGATGTACAATTCGCAAATATCTTCTCCCAGTGGCATTCTTCTCAGAACAAGAACAGGTACTACTAAAATTTATATGGAACCACAATAGATCCCAAATAGCCAAAGCAATCTTGAAAGAGAACAAAGTTGGAGGTATCATACTTCCCGACTTCAAACTATCCCACAATCTATAATAATCAAAACAGTATGATAGTGGCA
Source organism: Molossus molossus (assembly GCF_014108415.1). NCBI lineage: Eukaryota > Metazoa > Chordata > Mammalia > Chiroptera > Molossidae > Molossus > Molossus molossus. The sequence continues at coordinate 47,051,169 of NW_023425345.1, read as the reverse complement.
CAAAAACAGACACATAGATCAGTGGAACAGAATAAAGAGCCCAGAAATAAACCTTCACTTATATGGTCAGTTAATTTATGGCAAAGGAGGCAAGAATATACAATGGGGTAAAGACAGTCTTTTTAGTAGTGTTGGGAAAACTGGACAGATACATGAAAGAAAGAAAGAAAGAAAGAAAGAAAGAAAGAAAGAAAGAAAGAAAGAAAGAAAGAAAGAAAGAAAACTGGGTCAGTTTTTACACTGCATACAAAACAAACCCAATATGGATTAAAGACTTAAATATAAAACCTGGAAGATACACAACGCCTTAAAACACACACACACACAGAACACTCTCTTTGTGTGTGTGTGTTTAATGTTTATTAAAACATTAATGAAAATGAATTTATTAAAACATCAAAGCAACATAACATTCTTTGACATTGGTCTCAGCAATATCTTTTTAGGTACGTCTCCTTGGCAAGGGCGACAAAAACAAAGATAAACGCATGGGACTGCATCAAAACCCAAATGCTTCTGAATCCCTCCTTTTAATTCTGTTGGGTAGTTTGTGGCTTTTTCATATGTTCATGGTGTCTTTATTTGTATATAAATATCTCATTTTTATGTAGTTTGCCTTTTTATTTGTAGCCTCAGTGTTTTATGTCATTCTTACAAAAACATTCATCTCCCCAAGAGTATAGTGATAATCTCTTATATTTTCTTCTAGAACTTTTATAGTTTGTTTTTATGTTTAGCTGTTTAATCCATGTGGAATTTGGTTTTGTATTTGTTGAGGAGTAGAACTTTTATTTGATGACTTTCCCCAATACACACTTGTCCTAACACCATTTGATTGTGAAGAAACTCCTTTCAGGATGTTTAAAAATGAGATATTATTCAAAAATATTTCTAGATATACAGAAGAGCTAAGGGTAGAAGAAAATAATGAATGTGAAGAGAGAGGCAAGAATGGGCTGAGTGAAAACCCATTAGAAATAACTTGGCAGGCTTTCTAGGAGTGAAAGCCCACTGAAAAGCATAAATGAGTTCATGAATAAAACCAAATGCCCTGGTATGTACACATCAGTACTGTTTTCTTAGGAAAAGCCTTAATCATAGGGGTGTAACTGGGATGGCGGTCTTTCGGACGCAATTGCCTGGGGTAGGTTTATTTTGAGTCATTTTGAATATTGCCAATCAAGGTGAAAGAATGAAGAAATTATTTTGCCAATCTGGAAAGACTATGTCAGAATGTTTTTCCTTCACTGGGAGAAATATTTGGTTGATGTATTTCAAGAATTATTCCTTTAGGTAAAATTTTCCAGTTTTTGTTTTAAAAAATAGGTTATCTACTAAATTGTTTGCATACAGATGTAATGTAATGCCCAGGAAAACAATGTGATATGTTCCTAAGATATCAGGAAACCAACTGTGAACTTTTCTGCTCAGGGAGGTTAACAGTACACAGAGACTCCAGTGGATTGGTGGGAAGGTGTGGCTCAAATGAGAAATCACCCTCATAAGTACTTTTGGGTTAATTACAATCAATTGTTATCTATTGGGCCTAATTATTTGAGTTTGATAAATTCTGGGAGTAACCAAACTTGCAAACTGAATAAAGCCTGAAATTTATTAAAACATTATAAAACGTATTCATAATTTAGTCTCCAAAAGGTTCATGATGAGCTCCAAATGCTTATAAGTCTGGGTACTGCAGTGGGGGAGTCATGTATTCTAGTCTAAGTGCTGTTTGACCTTGAGCTGATTTATTACTCTGAACCTCAATTTTCTTGCATGTTAGTGGAGACTTCCTGCAGATATTGCGAGGATCAAATTCTGTCATCCGCGTAGAGTGCATGCCTGACACCTAGTACAAAATAAACACTCAGAGGCTATTATTCGTAGCTAGCATTGCCTTTGAATAAATAATTTAGCACAGGCTAAATGATTTAAAATATTGAAGAGAGTTAAATCAGTCTTGAAAGATGTCAGACTTACAGGTTGTGACTAATTTACCACAGTAGTTTTGTTTCTTGAGTGTCTGTGGGGCTATTACATACTAAAGTGCTTTCTCAGATCTTTTGAAGGCGCCCATGTGGAAAGCCACGGGACTCTTCTGGGCTGGCTGTCACGATGAGGTGGCCTGTAGAAGGCACAGTAGGAGAAATTACAGTTTAAAATGCTGAAGTGAGTTAATGTCGGATAAGTGAACATTTTATCCAATTATTTTATCAATAGGTGAAAATTTGGTTTCAGAACAGAAGGATGAAATGGCGGAATTCCAAAGAGAAGGAAGTGCTTTCCGGCAGGTGCATCCAGGCAGTGGGCCTTCCAGAGGAGCCCCTGGCGCGGTCCGCGCTGGGTTTCCCTTCTCCGTGCTCTTCTCTCTGGGACGTCGCCCAGCAGCACACGAGCCCAGGATGGAGGGAGGCTTCGCCAGAGCCCCCAGAAAGACTGACGCCGGGGAGATCGGGGGCACAGCCCCCAGAAGCGGAGTCACTGCAAGGTGCCTTGTACTTGTGTTCCGAAGAAGCAGCTGGCGACAAGGGAGGACTCACCGGGCCGTCTGAGGGGAAGCATTCCTCCGTGTTAATTTAAAAAGAACACTTAACTAACAATGTTTGGACCCTAAAGCCAACTAGCTCGTGCCTCGGGGGCACCTGAAACCTAACATCGCTGGAGTGACGCATGGACTAATGCTTTAGGAAACTCTGTCCAGTGTTCTGGTATTAGGGTCTTAGGCTCAGACTTGATCTGTCAGTGGAATAGAATCTCCCAGAAAGTACAGTGGGAGTGGGGGAAATAAAAAGAGTAATAGTTGGTTCATTCTTAGTATGTGTATATATGATGTGTCTCTATGTGTGTACATATATAAATATTCATTAAAATGCATTAGTAGAAACACCAGTGCCTCTTTAAATACTGCATCAAGCAAATCCATTTCCTTTTAGATGAAGAACAACCAACCATTGACCACATGTTATTGATTTATTAAAAATAATGTAAAAGTTGGACTTTAGTCCATGTTTTTCTATCATCAGAACGTGTTTTCAAAGTTTTTCTGTTTTCTGGTTTCATTCCGTATACAGCTGTGAGTGAGTTTTAGCAACTCAGCACCCCTCAGCAAATGAGCCACTGTTTGATACATGTATTGAAAGTATGTATTTAAAATTAATCCAACAAGCAAACAAGAATAATTTCTGAATGAAATTATTGGTATTCTCAATTGCAAGTCTTTTGACTTTATCAGGCCATCAGTGAGGGAGGTGACCTAACCAGTGGTTATCTTTTGGGCTCCTCTCTGGAAGGATGGGCCTTCATCAGGGTTTGCAAAATAAAATGCCTTCAAGGGTCTGTCAGGTGAAAAAAGGGCAAGACCCACCCAAAGATATTTGATTTTTTTAAAATACTGTGCTAGCCAAACAAAACTTCTGTGCCAAGCAGTTTGTGACCTCTGGCCAAGACTTCAAGAAATGTCACAATTTTTAAAATGTTCCCAACTGGACTGCAGAACACAATACTGATGAAATCTATAGTGATTCTCTTTGCACTTCTAGTTGTAGACTCGATTTTCCACTTAGGCGGTATATATTATATATTAGGTTATTTTTATGTATTAACAAGCACCACACAGATGTTTTATGTCTTTCGGTACCCTGAAATAGTATTATTATAAAATTGCCTTTCTGGTAACAATTTGCTTAGTTAATCTAGAATTTTTATTCGAGGTCCAAGAAAAAATTATGTTTTATTTTGAAGGAAATGAGGCAGAGAAAAGGAAATGATGTGGTTTGAACTAGATTATTATTAATCTGCAGAGAAGAAGCATTATTAGATGTTCATGATGCGGAGTCTTGTTAGTGAGAAAGCTACGTGAAGAGAGGAGCTTTCTAGTTTGCTTATGTTCTTAACTACAGACTGGGAGGGTTTAGAAAAGATAATATTTCACCACTATGCTGCATGCCTGAAACTAATATAATATTGTCAACTGTAAGTAAAAAATAAGACAGTTAAAAAAATAGTAATATTTAGTCTGCATCAGGAAATTATTTTCTATGAATGGAATTTGAATTGGTGCATGCTAGCCTATGTTTTATCACAAGATCTTTTATTTAAAAGTCATCTTGGAAGAAGCTTTTTTTCAGTGCCTCTTTGTGGGAAGTAGAGGCAGGGATCTTCTGACAACAAATTAAATTTTTAAATTAAAAATTTTTAATTTTCTTTTGCCCTGGCCCGTGTGGCTCAATCATCCCATGCAGAAGGTTGCTGGTTCGACACCCTGTCAGGACACATGCCTGGGTTGCGGGCTCAATCCCTTATAGAGAGTGTGGAAGAGGCAGCTGATCAATGATTCTCTCTCCCCCTCTCCCTTGCTTTCTGAAATCAGTAAAAAAAAATATATTTTTAAGTTATTAGTTTCAGGTGTATAACATGGTGGTTAGATATTTATATAACTTACGAAGTGATCACCTTGAAAAATGATTTATAGTGTGGTTTCTTTTCTTTATATGATGTTAACCTCATTTACATTTATTGGGCCCTTTCTATGTGTTAGAGACTGTGCTATGCCTTTAGGGTGGGTTGACTCATTTAACCTCATGACAATATCCCTATGACATAGGCACTGTTGCGATCAGGATTCCTGTTGCCCAGACAAGGAGCCTAAGGCAGTGTGGTTAGGGATAGCCCCTGTTCATGAGGTTAATAAATGGAATTTGGACCCTGGCAGTCAAGTTTCAAGTCTTGAAATCTTACCAACCGTGTGGGGCTGCATACCACCATGGCATACCTTGTAAAATGTAACATTTTGAGGATTGCAGTGAAATGTACTAAAGAAATTCAGAACCACATTGCACTTCATAAGTTCTTATTTGCGGAATGGTTTTATTCTCTTCTCTATTCATTTCAAAGTTTAGGGAAAATGAAGAATTGCAAAAGCCATTAACTATGAAGCTTCTGCAGAGATTAATCCCATAGGAGTGTGAAATGCAAATGTATTTTTTTATCACTCATTGCTAAAAATCATAAAGTACTTATCTATGGTCAATTTCTATTGAGAATAACTTGAAAATCAAGTGAGAGAAACTGCCATGGCCATTATTACCCAGGTTCTAGAAGGGGGCTAATTAGTACTTAAATGATCTTGCCCCAGGGTTTCATCCCAAACTCTGACACTCAGCAGAGGCTTCCCTTCGTAAAACTGGCTTTTATATATGAATATACAAATAAATCTTTTCATTGGTTTCCACTTTGGAATGCGTTAAGACTTAGGAAAAGTCCTCTTTGGGTGACTATATCATGAGTACTTGGGAAACACACATGAGCACATACACACGGTACATGTACATATGCCTGCTATGCCTTTACTTGGACTTCACTTACCTGAATTGTTGGAAAGAGCCACTGAGCTTGATGTTCTAATTGACAAGGGTCTCCCTCCTTTCTTAATTTGGGCTCTGCTAACCCTCCATCCACCTACAGTGTACTTACATGTGTGTTCTCCTCTGTTATCTAAATGCTGACTCCTTTTCTCCATGTGATCACGTATTAGTATACGGGTTGCTTTCCAGACAGATGCTGCTCTAGTAGGCACCAGGACCACAGAAGCCTGTAGACAAACATATTTAAAAAATTTTTTTTTTTTTTTATCCTCACCCGAGGACATTTTTCCATTTTTTGTTCAGGTAGAGTGGGAGGGAGAGAGAGGAACAGAGAGAGAGAGAGAAACATTGATGTGAAAGGAACACATCAAGTGGCTGCCACCCGCACGACCAACCAGGGCCGGGGACAAACCGCAACCGAGGTACGCGCCCCTAGCGGGAACCGAACCCAGGTGTCTCGGGACCGCAGGCCGACGCTTTAACCGCTGAGCCAAACCAGCCAGGGCTATTTTTAAAAATTTTTTGGAAATTGTCAAATGGATCTTAAGCAGATGAGAAGAAAAAAAAAATGGTGAGCACCATCCTCTAGCATTTAAAAGATGAGTGTTTTATAAAGCTAAACATAAAATGCTGGAAGTATGTAAGCAGGTAAGGAATGATCACTGGTTGTAGAGGTAGAGAAAGCCACGATTATTGATGTTTAAAAGACAACTCTGTTTTCTTCACGGTGGTTTTAGTGGGTACATAGTTATTTAGGCCAGTGATTCTCAAACTTTAAAAATCCATACACATAAACAGGCCAAACTTCCAATCAATTTTGGGTATGTGCTTTAGACATGTATTTCATGCATACTCTTCAACATCTACCCCTGAGGATCATCATACATATAATTTTTTCACTTTTAAAATATAAAATCACAATAAAATATGCTTGCCAAATCACACATATTCCTTCTAGCCCCCTTTGCTCGCCATTCTGATGCATCCTTTTATTGATTTTATTTTTGAAATTAAATTTATTGGGCTAACATTGGTTAATAAAACTATATATGTTCTAGGTATACAATTCTGTAATACATCATTTCTATATTGATGCATTCCTTTTTTTTTTTTTTATCCTCACCCAAGGACATTTCTCTCCATTTTTTTGTTCAGATAGAGTGGGAGGGAGAGAGAGGAAGAGAAAGAGAGAGAAACATTGATGTGAAAGGGACACATCGAGTGGCTGCCACCCACACGACCAGCCAGGGCCGGGGATAAACTGCAACGGAGGTACGTGCTCTTAGCGGGAACCAATCCTGGGTCTCTCTGGACTGCAGGCCGATGCTCTAGCCGCTGAGCCAAACCTGCCAGGGCTGATTCATTCTTTTAAAGGCTACATACTTCCCAACATGCTCTATGACCCATTCATTGATGAGCAGTGATTTCATCAAAGTCTGTTGGCCTTTTTTTTTCTTTTTTCTTTAATGTATTGGGGTGACATTGGTTAATCAATTTATATAAGATTCAGCTGTACAATTCCATAATACCTCATCTATATCTGCTGTCCTTTTAATACAACAAAGCTCATTCCATTGTGTTCACAAGCTTTTTAGACACCGCCTCTGCAGTCATTAGAAATCCCCAAAAATATTTTCTTTCTGGATTTCAACACTTATTGGGCACTACATGTGAGGCATTGTCCTAGGCTCTCTGTAAACAAATGAGGGAGAGCAAGCTCTTGCCCTCAAAGAACTTACCATGTAGTCTTCTTGCCAAACAGCGTTTGAAATGTTCTATGCTGCTGGTGACTGGGACCAGTAAATTTGGGGCAAAAAATAATCTAACATCCTCTGAAAAACCCATCTCTTCACTTGCAGTGGTGGTGGTGACGGGGTTAAGTGCTCTGCTATTCAGAAACATACAAGCTACTCCGCATTGCTGGGGTTCTATGCTCTCTCTCTTCCATGCAGTTGCATTGGTCCAAAGAGGAGTCAGAAAGAGTCCAAGGGAAGAATTCAGTGTACCCTGCCCACAGTTTTCTTCTTTCTACCTTCTCAGCCATAGACCAACCTGTGCTCATGGGGGGTGGGAAGAGGGGAGGAAAAGCAAATGGCACTAGTAGGGGAAATAAGGATGATGAGTATTTTTGAAAATACAGGGAAAATTTTGCAGAATTAAATTATATCTTTTATAAACAATTTCTGAAATAACCTATTTAATAATCAATGACCTTAAGGACATAGCTCTATCCTGACAAAAATGGTTCTTAGCTTCCCGCTGTTAATTGGGTTCCATTACATTGCTATTTTTAGTTATAAAAGTTATACATGCTAATTATAAAGAAATAAACCTGAAAATAGCTAACAAAGAAAAATGTGTGTGTAATTTTGCCATTTGGAGATAGCCGATTTAGCTATTTTGTGAAAAATGTTCACTTTTGAATGTATGTATATGTAAATATGTGTGTGTCTAAACAAATTTGGATCATAGTGTATATCCAGATTATCATGCTTTTTTTTAACTTTATACAAAAAACATTTTCCCATGCCATTAAAAATTCTTTGAAATTGTTTATAATGGTTGTGTAATATTTCATTGTTACTCCTTCACTTCTTGAGGTGGACCAGGGGACAAGACCAGGAGGTAGTAGGTCATGAAAAGAATGATCATGGGCTCCTGTACCATAAAATGTACTGAAGAATAACAATATGCTGCTTATTATGTCTTTTAACTCAATGAAATCTCAGCAAACATAAAACAGAATGAAAATTGAGAGAATTTGGGCTTATACCCTCAGTGGCATTGAATAGCAAGGAGTACCAAATATATCAAGTGGAGAGCCTCTTCCAAAAAGCAACTGTGAAGTTTATCAAGACATATCCTATTAATTCAAAATCCAAGGTAGTGCATACACTTGGATTTCAGTATATAGTGAGCAGCAAACATACTAATATAGGGTAATATTCTGCCGCTCTTTAATGGTGTTGTACAGTCACGTTGATACGTTATTTAGCTTTTTAAAGTATGGATTTTTGGTGTACAAAATGTACAGAAGTCAAGCAGACTAATGGGTACCTGGCATGGCACCATTTTCAGACAGAGATGGTAAGGCAGCTTTGCCTTTTTAGTCTAGACTCCCTTGTAGGTCACAACTTTGTAGATTTATTCTCAAAGTTGCTTGAACAACTTTTGAAATTATGGGGAGAGACTTTGGGGATCAGAACATTCCAAGATTAAAAGGGAGCCTTTAATGTTACTTAAACACAAAGCAGAACCATCAAGTGCTTGATTCTAATTGAAAACAGAAAAATCAGGCATGTCAAATTCTAATAAAATACAGTGATATAATTAATTCATGACATATATCTAATCCTATTGCTATGAAATTTCATTGTAGTTTGAATGTAGGTCTGTCATAACAGATTACCACAAACTGTGTGACTTAAAACTACAGATTTATATTTTTTTACATTTCTGAAGGTCAAAAATCCAAAATCAAAATGTCAGCAGGGCCATGGTCCCTCTGAAGACTTTAAGAAGCAGCCTTTTCTGGCTTCTGGTGGCTCTAAATGTTCTTTGGCTTGGGCTGTGTGACTCCAATCTGTACTTTGACTTTATAAGGTCTTCTTTTCTATGTATCTGTGTCAAGTTTCCCTCTGCCGTTCTCTAAGAACACCTGTCATTGGATTTACAGCCAACTCTAAGTCCAAGATTATCACACTCAAAATCCTTAATTGCATCTACAAAGGCCTTTTTTCAAATAATTTCACATTCACAGATTCCAGGAGGTAGGACATGGACGTACTTTTTTGGGAATCACTGTTCAACCCACTATACATATATTCTACAATATCACAGCAAAATATCTGGAATTAACAGAAATAAAACACTTCCGCTTGCATTCCCTGAAATGGAACTTGACTTATATTGCTTTGGCTCAAGCTTTTGTAGCAACCAAGCAATGCACTACTTGCAAGAATATTTGGAGCAGAGGAATTTTTGTAAACATTGCCTCCATTTAGGATTTCTTTCTACACTGGGAAAATTTTAAAAAAATACAGGACTAATTTTTTAAAGCTGTCACATGGTTTCCAGATGTTGACCATTTAATCCAAGAAGGTGTTTCCTTATTATACAAATGTGGTGCACATCAAGAATTGGCATTGTTTAATTTATGACTCACACGTGAACCATTGTTTTTTTGTGATATAGTTATTTTAACTTGTTCATAAACTAAACAATGTCAATATTTTGGACACATACCATATTTGTATAATGAGGAAACACCTTCTTGCATTAAATGGTCAACATCTGGGATCCATGTGGGAATTTCTTTGAAATTTTAAATAAAGACAAATTAGCATGGCATACATTTTCTGAGATGCCGTTAGTTGGTAATCAAAAGACACAGTGAACTTGGTACTACATTGTGGTTAAGCAAATAGGGATGTCGTTGATAAAAACATTCAATAATGTTTTTACAGCACTATTTTAGAGATGGGGTAAATGGAGGCATATAGTGAAACACAATATGGCAATTTTGAGTCAGGGATCAAAATTCAACTCTCTTAGTTGGAGTGTAAGTCAAAAACTTTCCGGAGGGAAATTTGATCACACAAACAAGGTGGTAAATGAGCATACTCATTGACCAGACAATGCCACTTACTGGAATTTACCTTAAGGATATAGAAATGTGCAAATAATTTTATATAATAGGATGCTCATCATAACATATTCGACATTATATTTTTAAGTTCACAGTGAAATTTAGTAGGATGTACAGAGATTCCCAATAAGCCTTCTGCCCCCGCATACATACAGCCTCCTGCACTATCAACATCTAGCACCAGATGGTATGTTTGTTACAGCTGAAGAACCTACATTGACACACCTCATTGTCACCTAAAGTTCACAGTTCACATTAAGGTTCACTTTTGCTCTTGTACATTCTATGGATTTTGAAAATTGTACAATGACATGTATTTACCATTATAGTATCATACAGAGTAGTTTCACTGCCCTAAACGTCCTCTTATGGTATGTTTTTGATAACAATAAATTAATTAAATCAATTTTAACAAATTTATATAATGAAGTCTTATAAAACTATTGAAAATAATATTGTAGATGAATGATGATCTATAAAAATGGCCATCATTCATTGTTAAAGGGAAAAACAGATTATAAAGCAATATGTTAATAGCCTAAAATTGTGTGTGTGTGTATGTGAATACAGGTTTAGAAAAAAGACTATACACCCTTATATTAACTATAGCTGTCTCTGAGTTGGGGTTAAGATGATGTTTGCTTTCTTTTCCTTGTTCTTTATTTTCCAAATAATCTACTATAAATCATATTACTTTTAAAATGAATAAACACACATTTTGATGTGGCTGTCTCACAGACATCTCAAATTCAAATAAGATCTTCCTTTTTTTTTTCTTTTTCCCCAGGCTTATGAATATCGCCTCAGAATACAACTGTGCTTGCTGGCCTTTTATGTAGCCTCTTAAAAACTTGGTTCCTCATATGTGATATGATTTTTGTTATTCTGAAAGATCCCTTTCAGAATAAATTCTATTCCATCTTAATTGTAATGATAAGGCCTCCTGGGCTTAGCCAGAACAGCTATTCATATTTCTAGACCATGTGGTCTTTGGAACTTAACTCCTGAGGTGAGTAGTTGTGAAGGAAGTTAAGAAGGCCTTCATCCTTGGACCTATTTTTGCCTTGAAGCTGGGACCATGTGGCTCCAAGACAGATTGCATGTAGGTGGGACACAGATCTGAATCATTATCAGGTTAGGTAGTGTTCTTCTTGTGGACAATTCACATTGTATTTTGAATTCTTCCTGAATTTATTATTATGTTTGTCTTACCTTTTAATGTAAATCTCAAATCCCTTCAATTTTTCTGTTTTTCTTGTAATAAGTAGTCCAGACACAATACAATATACAAATGATGTATTATAGAATTACACCTGAAACTTATATAATTTTATTAACCAATGTCACCTCAATAAATTCAATAAAAAATATCCCAATAGAAATTGGATACAAGAAATTAAGTATGAGTTCTTCTTTCACCTCAAATTTTCACTAGTAGTTGCTTCTTCTTTTTTAATCTTTACCTGAGGGTATTTTCTATTTTATTTTCAGATAGAGTGGGAGGGAAGAAGAGAAAGAGAGAAGGAGAAACATCGACATGAGAGGGACACGTCGACTGGCTGCCTCCCACACGACCCTGACCAGGGCTGGTGACGAACCGCAACCGAGGTGCGTGCCCTTGGCCGGAATTGAACCTGAGACTCTTTGGTCCGTGGGCTGACACTCTAACCGCTGAGCCAAACCGGCCAGGGCTAGTAGGTCATTCTTTCAGTAAATAGCAAAATAAGACAACCAGTTGCTGAATGCAGCGACACGGGAGTCAGCTGGACACTTTCCTCCTTGCTGCCCTCTTGTACAGTTACAGCAGGTCCTTGAATAACGTCATTTCATTCAACATCCCTATGTTGTAACACTAAAAGGAAAAGAAAATTGCTTCCTGGCCGGGCCAGGGACACTGTCTGTGTGGAGTTTGCATATTTCCCCCTCATCTGTGGGTTTCCCCCAGGGACTCCAGTTTCCTCCACAACCCAAAGATGTGCATGGGTAGGTAAACTGACGTGAGTAAATCGTCCCAGTGTGGGTGAGTGTGCCCCGCAATGGAATGGCATCCTGTCCCCTGAGCTGCCTCTGACCCTGAACTCGAGTTGCAGGTTGGAAAATAATTCTCTTGATTTTATTCATCTTTTCTTTATTAAGAGAATAAATCCATTTTATTTATTTACTTTTCAATAAATTTAAATTATTAAGGGGTACAGCATTACATGGATTCTGCGCCCAATGGCCTTAGCAGGAAGGTTGCTTTGGAATTTGCTTCGGACCATGCCACTGGTTCCCCAGGTGACTCTGCTTTTGTTCGGTTTGCCAGCAGGAGTCCTGGGTGTTCTTTGCTTTGTACACATAAGCACATCTCTTGCCCAGATAGAATTCAGTTTCATGTCGAGCATAAACGCCTTCAATTTTAAGAAGAGCTATGTCCGCCCTCTGGTTCCAGAGACCACGCCTAGAGCCAGCAAAAGTGGCCTTGGACCAGCCTTCACGGTATTTGTCACTGTAGAAGTCCAGCTCACAGCAGGCCTCTGCAGGCTCCGCGGCACAGCGGGAGAGAGGCCTCGTTCATCTTCCTACAATGTGTGTAGAGCTCACATGTTTCAGTGTTTAATATTAGAAGTGTTCGGGTCTTTATTTAGGAGTTCGGAGATGTTTTTGTGACCAGAAATATGATGTAGGAACTTAACCTTTGTCTCTATCAGTTAGCCTTTGATAAAATTAGTTTCAGTATACAGTTGACCCCTAAGCAATTTGGGGGTTAGGGGCACTGACCCCCCCCCCAATGCAGTCAAAAATTTACATACAACTTTGATTTCCCCAAAACTTAACTGCAGGCAGTACTGTGTATTCATGAGTGTCAAATCCATAGATTCAACCAACAGTTCATTAAAAACAATAATTTCATTTTGAGGCTGGGAATCTGTGGATGTGATCAGCTGACTGTACTAAGAGCTACTGTTGACTGGAAGCCTTACCAATAACACAAACTGTCGATTAACACATATTTTGTATGTTAAATGTATTATACACTGCATTATTGTAATAGAGTAAGCTAGAGAAAAGAAAATGTTAAGAAAATAATAAGGCAGAGAAAATACATTTACTGAAAAAATTGTGCTTATAAGTGCACCCACGCAGTTCAAATCTCTGTTGTTCAAAGGGTCAACTTAAGGTTACTTCTTTTTAAAAAAAAAAAAAAATATGTTTTTTATTGATATTTTAGAGAGAAAGAGAAACATTGATGTGAGAGAGAAACATCATTCGGCTGCCTCCTGCATGCCCCCTACTGGGGATCGAGCCCACAACACGGGCATGTGCCCTGACTGGGAATTGAACCAGGACTTCTCAGTCCATGAGATGACGCTTAGTCTACTGAGCCACACTGGCCTGGCTAAAGTTACTTTTTTTTTTTTTTTATCCTCACCCGAGGACATTTTTCCATTTTTTGTTCAGATAGAATGGGAGGGAGAGAGAGAGAGAGGAACATCCATGTGAAAGGGACACATCAAGTGGTTGTCACCCACACAACCCAACCAGGGCCGGGGACAAACTGCAACCGAGGTACGTGCCCTTAGCGGGAACCAAACCCAGGTCTCCCTGGACCGCAGGCCAACGCTCTAACCGCTGAGCCAAACCGGCCAGGGCTAAAGTTACTTCTTAAAGTCAATTTCAAGAACCTATCAACGACATTACATGAGGGGTTACTGTAATTACCAGGTCTCGTCTGTACATTCTTCTCTACAACTCTTCAATCTGTCCCTCCTTTCCATTCCAAAGCCACCGATGCCTTCCAGATCACCACAGTCTATGCATTTCTGGTTTCCTAGAAGTCTCTGCATTCCTTCTTGCTTCCTTCTAACTTAAGCTTCTCCAGGCTGTTGTTAGAATGGACCTTTTAAAATGCAAATCTGATCATGCAATTTTTCTCCTCCCATTTTTCTATGGTTCTTTCTAAGCTAAGATCAGGACTAACATCCTTCACATAGTTCACAGTGTCCTGAGGTCTTATTCCTGCTCATCTTGCTAGTCTTACCTCTCTCCACTTTCCTTTTTTGTTTTCTAAATTCCAGGTATGTTGGATTGTCTTCATTTTCTTAAAGTTCTTGAGCTCTCCTAGCTCAAGTCTATACACAAGCTCATCCCAGGCTACTCTCCTTCTTTGTTCCCCACCTACATTTCTTCCAGCCTGCTCTTCCTCACCCTTCAGATCTCCCCTGACCTCTCAGGTTAAACCCTCTGCGGTATGTTCCCATGCACTCTAAACTTCCCTCTTCCCAACACCCTCGCTACCCTTGTAATTACCTATTTGTTTTTTCTTCCTGACCTTAGGAATCTAGGTAGACTTCAAACTCTGTAAGATCAGCAAACCTGTCTGTATCCCCTTCCTCCCCGCCGCCCCCACCGCCACCCAACAGGGAGCCTGGAATGTAGTAATTCCACAATAATTACTTGTTGATTTGATTTGAAATTAGGTGGTATTTCAGAGTTTTACTCCAGTTTTCCCTATGCATTTGTCTTTTAGACAGCTCTTTAGTTAAGTGAAGGTAACGTATCTGCGAGGAAAAGATGCCAGGGAGAGCACCTGCCTCCGTCATCCTGGGATGGTCCTGACGGTTTATAACGTGCAGCAGGCTCAGTGTGAAATGCTTGTAGCTTTCAACACTTCATTAGTTTTCTTCTTATGTCGTGTAACATCAAGCACAAACTCAAATTACGGAGGAAAATGTAAGTAATTAGTAACATAATAATGCAGAATGGCTTTCTGATAAAGGCAAAGTAAAAAGCATTAGTCAGTTCCAGCTGTCATAGCAGAATACCACAGACTGGGTGGCTTTAAACAGCAGAGATGTATTTTCTCACGTTTATGGAGGCTGGGAGTCCAAGATCAATGTACTAGCAGAGTTGGTTTTGGTGAGGACTCTCTTCCTGGCTGTGGATGACTATCTTTTCACTGTGTCGGCACATGACCTTTCTCTTGCGCATGTGTAGAGAAAGGAAAGTCTCTGGTGTCTGTCCCTCCTTGTACAAGGACAGCATTCACCAGCCACACCCTTATGACCTCATGTAACCTTATGTACCTCTTGAAAGGTCCTATCTCTAAATATAGTCACACTGGTGGTTAGGGTTTTCACATATGAATTCTGAGGGGACACACTTCCATTTATAACAGTATTATCTATATCTCATTCTATTATATATCAATGAAATGGAAACTGTATTTTAACATATACAAATCTTTAAAATATACTTTTGTATTCGTTTCCTATGGCTGCTGTAATAATAAATTACTGCAAACTCGGCTTTAAAACAGCGGTCATATATTCTGTCACAGTTCTGGAGATAAGAAGTCCAGAATCAATATTACTTGGCTTAAATGAAGGTATTGTCAGAGTGGGCTTTGTCTGGAGGCTCTAGAGTAGAGTCTGTTTCTTCCCTTTTCCACTTTTGCTGGCTGCCAGCACCCCTTGGCTTGTGGCTGGGTCACTCCCATCTGTCTCCATAGTCACATGGACTCCTCTTCTCTCTGTCTTTTCTACTTCTGTCTGTGCCGCATCTTCCTCTGCCCCCTTATACCATTACATCCAATTGCATTTGGGACCCACTCAAATATTCCAGATCCTTAACTTAATCTCATGTGCAAAGGCTCTTTTTCCAGATAAGGTAAAATTTATAGTGTCAGGGATTAGGACCTCATATCTTGAGTAGGGCTGGGGAGGTAGGCATTCTTCAGCCTACTACAAGCAGTATTTTAAAAAATCCTAGTCTTTTATCATTAAGCCTCAATCTTAAAATAAAGTCTCTCTTGGTCAAAAGTATATTTTTATATTGTGTCCTATAAACACATATAAATCTTTTTTATAATGAAGAACTTCAAGGCATAAAAATCAGAAATAAAATCAGAAGCCTTAATATCATTGTTTTAAATTAGATACTATTGTCTTTTTTTTTATATATCATAAAACTTTTTAAATTACTTTCACATAGATAATACAAATTGGCCATTTCATTGCTCACGTGTGTAAAAGGAATTACACATTTAATGTAAAGTTTTTCTACTCTATCATCTTTACTTATTTAAGTTCCATTTATGTTTTATTGTAAGATCTCAATTATTTTCTCTAGGTGTTTTAATCATTACATTTCTGAAGTTTGATGTCTTTTATCTTATTTTATGTTATTTTCTTTCTCCCCTTTCATGAAATATCTATAGTAATAATACTGTATGCTAGTTTTTCCATGCCTTATTGTTTTCACTTTTATAAGATTTGTCTTGATTCATTTCTGCGGATTTATATCTTGGGTTTTTTTTTTTTCTTCAGCTATGGAAATTGTTAGGCTCATCTTGTGAGTGCTACAACCATTTATTAACTTTATGTTTTATTTGAGACTGATTATACCTTCCTCCCCAAGTGAGCTCAACGTCCTGTATCTCCAGACTGAAAGTTGCACTACTTTTATCTAGGCATCTAAACCAGAAGCCAGCGAGTAATCCTGGATGTTTTTGTCTGCCTGTCTGACTCTTTTTCTTCACAAAGTATAATCTAAACATTATTCTACATCCATACAGCCTAAACATGCATTTACTTCCCTCCATAGCATATGTTTCTTTTTACCTGGAATGACCTTCTAACTGGTCTCCCCATTCATTGCCAATTGAGGAAAAGAGAAATTGGCAATAGTCTATTCTGCAAACTTTATCTTGATCTCTCTAAAATAGGGTTTTTCACCTCAACACTATTGTACCTCATCAACAACCCCAACCTCTACCCATTGGCAGATCCTCCTTCACCCCAGTCATGACAATAGAAAATATCTCAAGATGCTGAATGTCCCTGGTGGGAAGAGAAATTGTCCCAGTTAATAACCACTCCCTTACAACATGCATTTGATCATCACTCCCTTCCTGCTGTTTCAGTGATTCTTTTGTTAATTCACACAACAAACACGTGGCATGCAAGGCCCTCTGCTGGACTATTGGAATATGATGGTGAACATGTTGATGTGGTCGTTGCCCTAACAGCTTATATTCAATTTCAGTAAATAGACAATTTAAGTCAATAACAATATAAATTATAATAAGTTCTAGAAAAGAAACCAGTTAGAGATGAGGCAAACATTACTTTGGTACTATTTCAGGTGCCGCCTGAAGGATGAGAAGGAGTGAGATATGCAGAGTGGAGGGAGGAAAGTTCCGGGCAGAGGGAAGATCATGTTCCATTGCTTTGAAACAGGAGAGTGTGCTGGGTCTGAGGAACTGAGGCAAGGTCTATGGGGATAAGCATTGATCAGCAAGGGACAAGATTCTGTAGAGTTGAGCAGGTACTAGATTGGGCCCAACTGTACAAGTTATAGTAAGAAGTTTGGGTTTTAAGTGCAATAGGAAACCATGGAAGGGTAAAGACCTAATCTATTAAAAGAAATCACTTTCTCTGTGAGGACAACAGTGGAATGGTTTAGCTGAGAGGAAATGATGAAAATATAGAAAGGGAGAGGAGGAGCCAGCCTTGATGACAGAAGGATTGGATGAAGAGCCACATGTGGAGGAGGGTGTTCCCTTTGCGAGGAGAGAGCGTGTTCTCTGCTGGACCCTTTGAGGAGAGCAGTGCAGAGGCAAGTCTGTTTGCCTCAGTGGAGCACGAGGCCAAGTCATCAACTGAGGATGAAGGTGTGGGTATTTAGCTGTGAGACTACATGAGCAAGCGATCTGGTGGTTGGACAATGTCATATTTGAAATTAAGGTTTTAGCAGTAATGCCATTTCTAACACTGATGAAGCATAGGATCAGACCATGGGGATGGGTGGCTGACAGGACAGAGAGAAAGGTCGCTGGTGATAAAGAGGTGAAGGAACTGGGAGACTTCCCACTGCTTGTAGGTTTGAATTCTTTAATAGGGTGCACATGGATCTTTGTGAAGTGGCTTCTACCTAATTCTCAGTCCAGCCTCATCATTTGTCACCATCCCTTCATTTCAGACTGTTCTCATTGCATCTTGCTCTCCATACTCTCACCAATGCCTCCAGGTCTAGCTTTGCTCATGTCCCTTCATTCTGCCGAGAACACTCAGACCTCATTGCACTCCACTTCCATTCCTCAGCGATACACATTTAAAATTTTTCCAGATATTATTTTACTCATTAATATGTACCTGAACATAAACTTCTGGGTGAGACATTCCTCTCTTTGCTTTCAGATGGACTCTGTACTTTCTCTTTTATGATTGCAAGTGTGTTTCTACACTAGTCTGTACAATAGTGATTTTTAACATTTGTTTAGACCTGCTCGTATCTTAGTACATGCTCAAATTTTATAATTATTCCATTTGTGTTTTGACAAGAATGTTAAATGCAAAGCTTTATTTATTTATTTATTTGTTTGTTTGTTTGTTTGTTTGTTTGTTCATTCATTCATTCCTTCATTTAACACACACCTACGAACTGTGTACAATGTGCCAGGAAAGCTTTGAGGGGCCTGCAATACATCACTGAACAAAACAGATAGAAATATTGGGCCCGAAATGCTTACATTCTCAGGGAGGAAGAATGTAAATGATTACATTCTGGGCAAGGAATAAAATTAAGATGGGGAAGTCTGTGGGTGAGTTAGGTTTTTGGGAAGGAGCTCAGAAGTCTTAAACCTATTGAGTTTTTTTGTAATTAAAATTATTAATTTCTGTTTTTTCCATACACCTCTCTGTTCAGGAAACAGCCTCACATACATGTTTAAGATAATGTGCAGTCACACACTCTGCTTAAAGGCAAAGCACCATTGGTGAAGCTGGTCAGCTGTCCAGAGTTCTCAGCTTATGGGATCTTGCTTTCTAATTTTACGTCAATTCCTGAAAGTCAGAAATGTCATCTCCAAGAAATGGTAAGGGAGGTTGTAAAAAGTAATCACTCTATTCATTTTTTTCCATTTATTTATTTTCTATGATGAAAATATTACTGATGTCCCCCATTTTCCCCCATTGATCCTCTCCTTCACGCTCTCACCCTCCTCCTGCTTCCCCAACCTAAGGTCTGTGTAGATTAGTTGTGCATATATGCATATAAGTTCTTTGGTTTTTCTCTTTCCATTCCTCCTACCCTCTATTCCTCTGAGGTTTGTCAGTCTGTTCCCTACTTCCATGACTCTGGATCTCTTTTGGTTGACAGCTTATTTTGTTCATTATGCTCCACAAATAAGTGTAATCATGTGGTATTTGTCTTTCTCTGTTTGGCTTGTTTCACTTAGGATTACACTTTTGAGGTCCCTCCACGTCGTCTCAAAGGATAAGACATCTTTCTTTCTTACAGCTGCACAGTATTCTATTGTGTAAATGTACCACAGTTTTGTTTTGTTTTTATCCACTCATCTACTGCTGGACACTTGGGCTGTTTCCAGATCTTAGCTATTGTAAATAGCATAGCTATGAACATAGGAGTGCACATATTCTTCCTGACTGGTGTTTCAGGCTTTTTAGGATATATTCTAAGAAGTGGGATCACTGGGTCAAATGGCAGTTCCATTTTTAATTTTTTGAGGAAACTCCATATTGTTTTCCATAATGGCTGCACCAGTCTTCATTCTTACCAGCAGTGTACTAGAGTCCCCTTTTTCTCCACATCTTCACCAGCACTTGTTGTTTGAGGATTGGTTGATGGCCGCCATTCTGGCAAGTATGAGCTGATATCTCATAGTCGTTTTAATTTGCATCTCTCTGATGATTAGAGATGTTGAGCAGTTTTTCATGTCTCCTGGCCATTTGTGTGTCCTGTTTGGAGAAGTGTCTATTCAGGTCCTCTACCTATTTTTTAATTGGGTTATTTGTATTCCTTTTGTTGAGTTGTATGAGTACTCTATATTTTGGATATTAACCCCTTATCCAATGTATCATTGGCAAATGTGTTCTCCCAGAGAGTGGGTTTTCTTTTCATTTTGAGGCTGGTTTCTTTTGAAGTGCAGAAGCTTTTTAGTTTGATATAGTCCCATTTATTAATTTTTTTTCTTTGTTTCTCTTGCTCTAGGTGAGGGATCAGTGAACATTTTGCTTTGTATGATGTCTGAAACTTTCTGCCTACATTTTCTTATAAGATTTTTATGGTCTCATGGGTACATTTAAGTCTTTTATTCATTTTGAGTCTATTCTTATGTATGTTGTAAGTTGTTGGTCTAGTTTTATTTATTTATTTATTTATTTATTTATTTATTTATTGCATATAGCTGTCCAATTTTCCTAACACCATTTATTGAAGAGACTGTCTTTTCTCCATTGTATGCTCTTGCCACCTTTGTCAAATATTAATTGTGCATACTGTCTTAAATTGATATCTGGGTTCTCTGTTCTGTTCCATTGATCTATATGCCTGTTTTGTGCCAGTACCAGGCTGTTTTGATTATAATGGTTTTGTAGTATAACTTGATATCTGGTACTGTGATCCCTCTCATTTTATTCTTCTTTTTCAAGATTGCTGTGGCTATTTAAGGTCTTTTATGGTTCCATATAAATTTTTGAAGTATTTGTTCTAGATCTGTGAAATATGCTGTTGGTACTTTAATAGGGATTGCTCTGAATCTGTAGATTGCTTAGGATAGTATGGACATTTTAATGATGTTGATTTTTCCAATCCATGAACATAGTATATGCTTCCACTTTTTTTTATATCTTCCTCTATTTCTTCTTCCAATGTCCTGAAGTTTTCTGCAAATAGGCATGTTACTTCCTTGCTTAAGTTTATTTCTAGGTATTTTATTTATTTTTGTTGCAATAGTAAATGGGATTTTTTTTTAGTTTTCTTTTCTGAATGTTCATTATTGGTGCATAAGAATGCCATTGATTTATGAATGTTAATTTTGTATCCTGCTACTTTGCCAAATTCATTTATTAAATCTAGTAGATTAAAACATGTTTTTTTCCTGTATTGAGTTTTTAGAGAGAGAGGAAGGAAGAGGGAGAGAGAGAAACAACAACATTCTTGAGAAAGAACATTGATTGGCCACCTTCTGCATGCCCCCCACTGGGGATCGGGCCCACAACCTGGGCATGTGCCCCAACTGGAATCAAATCAATGACCTCCTGGTGTATGTGTCAGTGCTCAACCAATGAGCCACACCAGCCAGGCAAATCTAGTATATTTTTTTATAAATATGTACATTTTCTATGTACAATATCATGTCGTCTGCAAATAATGACAGTTTCATTTCCTCCTTTACAATTAGGATCCCTTTTATTTTTTCTTCTTGTCTAATTGTGGCTGAGTAGCTGAATGAATAAGAAAGTGACTCATATATGTTTACAAGAGAACTACTTCACAACAAAAGACTCACACAGATTGAAAGTGAAGGGATGAAAAAAAATTTCCAAGCAAATGGGGGAAGAAAAAAAGCTGGGGTTGCAGTACTCATATTTTATCAAATAGACTTCAAAATTAAGGCCATAACAAGAGACAAAGAAGGCCACCACATAATATTAAAAGGATCTATCCAACAGGAGGATATAACTTTGGTAAACATATATGCACCCAATATAGAAGCACCAAAATATATTTAAAAACTTCTGGAGGACTTCAAAGGAGAAATCGACAGCAACACAATCATAGCAGGGGACTTCAATACCCTGTTGACATCACTGATAGATCCTCTAGACATAAATTTAACAAGGGAACAGAGACTCTCAATGATACACTAGATCAAATGGATTTAGTAGATTAATTTACAGAGAATTATACTCCAAAACTGCAGAATTCACATTCTTCTCAAGTGCACATGGGGCATTCTCAAAGATAGACCACATGTTAGGACACAAACTCTATTCCTTATTATAGCTGTATAAATGAAATCTACTTTCTTTAAGAAATTAAAAACTGAGAAGAAAATGCCATTTAACATCACTGGTATGTCAATATAGGTCACCAGGAAAACATGTTGTGATAAGCTTGTCTCTTTGATACCCAGAAGATAATCGAGTTTGAGCTTTACTATGCTTCCCATGCTTTCTACTAGATGCTTATTTTCTGCTGCTTCTCATGCTCTTCCATGTTTCATATCAGAGCATTGGTGTAACCTTTAAAGCTTTATTAACAGGTCTAAATTCAGTATCCCCAGATTTCTTCTCAAAAGGCACTCTCACCCGTTAGATAGCCCACATTGTCATTCTCGTGAACACTCCAGCCATGAAAAAACTCAACAGGACACAGACTAATCCAATGAATAGAAGAAGATGTCTATTGAGTTTTGGAATGTTTGGTGCATTGGATTGGTCTAGGATAATGAAACCTAAACCTCCTGATGTAAACAGGAAGCTGAATGCAAGTCTTTCCATAATATATTGTCCATTTACTCTATAGCCAAAAAAGCTACTGGTCTCTAATGCCCATGATCATCAGCCATAGAGCCAACACTTGGGGGTTCAACAATAACATCATAAATTATTCTTTCAGTGATGAGAAAGTAAAACACCACTAACAGAATGCACACCATCATGGCCGAGGGCATGTGCACCCAGGGTGGCTTCTTCAGCTTCAGGTTGGGGCATTCGAGCACCAAGAATTGAACTCAGTACAAAGTTTCCATTTTGGTGGTGGCAAGGTGAGTTTGTGTTGTTAATCTCTCAAGTGGAGATGTTCAGAAGGTAAGTGGATATACAAACTTAGACTTTAAGATAGAGGCTTGGGCTAGAGACATATATTTGGGAGTCATTTTCTTATAGACAGCACTTAAACCCTGATACTGGATGAGGGTACCAAGAGAGTGAGTATGGGAAGAGCAAAGAAGAGGACCAAGGGCTAAGCCCTGAAGTCTGAGAGAAAATGAATAACCAGAAAGAGACTGAAAAGGACCAAACATTGATGTAGGAAGAAAACTAATTGCATTGGTATCCTAGAAATTAATGAAGAAAATGACTAAGAAGGAGATAGTGATAGACTGGGTCAGTGCTGACAATAGCATAGTAAGATGGGAACTTGGAAAAGACCATTGGATTTAGCTATGTAGATCTTGACAAGAGCAGTGATGAGTGTGAAAGTTGGACTAGAGTAGATTTAAGAGTATCAGATGAGAGGTGCTGGGAGACAGTAGTTACTAGCATGCAGGAGTATTATAGAGGAGATGGGTGTCATGCTAATGGGAACGCAAAGAGGAGTGATCCAGGAGAGTGAAGCAGGAGAGAAAGGAGGACTGTTCGAGAGAAGGAGCTAGAGGGGGATGGGGTCCAGTGCACAAGGGCAGAGTGGCTTTACACTGAAGCTCAGTGCGTTCACTCATAGTAAACATGGCAATGCAGAGTAAGGGTGCAGATGCTGATAAGTGGGTAGATGTGGTAGAGGGAGTCTGGAGAAATTCGTACTGCTTAAAATTTCTCAGTGAAGTAGGAAGTATGTCAGCTGAGAGACCAGCTAGGAAAGAGATAGTATAAGTTTACATAGAGGAATTGGTGTAACATATTTTATTGGAGAGAAGATTGGATAGACAAGGTTTAAAATATATACTATGTATGTTAGAGCTTGTCACAGTATTATCAAATTGTTGTATACTTATTAATTTAGGATTTGTTTGATCCAATTATTGAGAAAATTATGACAAAAATCTCATTGTAACAGGATTTGTCAAGTTGCTTATATAGTTGTCAAATTTTGCTTCACATATTTTGAGGTTGTTAGTACGTGTAAATTTAGATTTGTATTTCCAGTGAATTAAACCTTTTGTCATGTAGCAAACTTTTTTGGCTCTAGTGTAGCTATTGTACTTAGAGTCCCTTTTACTGTATCAACTTTTTGGGGGGTGGTATTTCACGCTTATACCTTTAATCATTTTATGTCCTTACTTTTTAAGGTGTCTCTTGAAATAGAATGTAGCTAAATTTTTGTTTTTTTAATCCTCACCCGAGGACATTTTTTTGTTATTTTGTTCAGATAGGGTGGGAGGGAGAGAACGAGAGAGAAACATCAACGTGAAAGGGACACATTGAGTGGTTGCCACCCACACGACCCAACCAGGGTCAGGGACAAACTGCAACCGAGGTATGTGCCCTTAGCGGAAACTGAACCTGGGTCTCTCTGAACCTCAGGCTGATGGTCTAACTGCTGAGCCAAACCGGCCAGGGCTAAATTTTTGTTTTAATCAAGACTCTGTGGGATAAGCAATAAAAGTGTGTGTGTGTGTGTGTGTGTGTGTGTGTGTGTGTGTGTAGGGCACTAGAGAGATTGTATTCCACTTCAGAATTAGATTTGGAAAAGGAAAAAAAAAAGGGAAAAGATGTGGAAAAGAGCATCAAGGGGAGTGGGTGCTGGGTTTTGAAAGGAAAAGAAAAGCAGGTTAAATCCATAGGTTAGTTGGCTAAAGGAAAGTAGAACAAGAGAACTACCTCACAGTCCACAGGGTTCCAGTGGAGGTGATAAGATACTTGGGATGTTACATGCCTTCAGGAATACCTGTGACCTACACCTGGGGCCAAACCAACATGGAACAAAGAGAGAATCGACTGCCAGCGAGTCCAAGTTAATGGTGTGGAATAGACTCATTGGGCTCTGTTCTCCTTGGGGTCGATCTCTGAGGCAACAGGCTTCCAGTAGGTAGGCAGAGAAAAGCAGAACTTTGCAAGGGAGTGATTTCAGAAACAGTTCATACTATGAGTCTTTTAATCAAAAATAAGCTCTCCCAGATGCTGTGAGGTTCACAGTGCAGTTATCCAATCATTAACCAACTATGTATTGATTACACAAGTCAGGCACTGGTAGTGTGGTGGGGAATCAAAAGAAGACGAGAAACAAACCTTAACAAACGTAGGAGGTTTATAATTCCCCATCCTTATAGATAATCCTTAGACTTTCTGAAGCCATCAACAACTGGGAGATCTTAGCCAAAGGTTTTTGGAAAAGCAGATCCTTAGGTGATTGCAATTCTCAGGGGGAAGGATGGTGGCAGGGACACACATCACTCTGACTACCACAATAGTAACAGCAATGGGTTCATTTGGGGGGGAATCCTAAAGGTCAGATCAGTGTGCATAACTGTGGGGCCCAATGGGAGGTGGCAGGACTCCAGTTGTACATACTAAAGCAGTGGCTTTTTACCTGTTTGGGAATCTGATCAAAGCAGTGAGCCTTCTCTTTACATCAGTGATTTTCCTGGGATAGTTGTAATATTTGGAGACATTTTTGATGGTCATGATTGGGGCTGTGCTAGTGGTGTCTCATGGGTAGAGGCTGGAGATAATGCTAAATGCCCTACAATACATAGGGCAACTCCCACAACAATGAATTATCTGGCCCAAAATGTCAATAATGCCAAGATCGAGAAACTGTGCTCTGGATAAAGACATGTTCGCACACACACAAAGAACTTCGAGCACAGTTCCAGGGTTTCAGGGACTTCCTGAAGCCCATCAATAGACCTACCGTGAGTCAGCTGATCTGTCTGCTGGAAGGTCCTATCTATGTACAGTTGACCCTTGAGGAACAGATTTGAACTGTGCCCATTTTTTTTGCAGATTATTTTTCAACAAATGTGTACAGTATTACAAATATATTTTTTCTTTCTTATGATTTTCTTAATTGCATTTTCTTTTCTATAGCTTACTTTATTGTAAGAATATGGTATATAATACATATAACATGCAAAATATGTGTTAATCAACTGTTTATGTTGTCAGTAAGCTTCGGGTCAACAGCAGTCTATAAGTAGTTAGGTTTTTGTTGAGTCAAAAGTTTTATGTGAATTTTTGAGGCTCAACTGCAGGCCCATATAGGAAGAAAGGTAAACTTCTCTGAGCTTTATTTCAAACAATTGAATTAAATTTTAGAACAGTATCAAAAATGTGTTTAATGGTTTACATTCTTTGAAATAAAGCAGACATTTTTACAAAAACTTTCCACTTTATTTTCAAATCAATGTATATTTTAAGCCAAACATGATACAGATGTTTTTGATTCGTATACTAATACATCAAGATGTTATTTTGTATGGGTCATTTAATGTTAGCAAAGTTGAGCAAGCTTTCTTTTTAGTAAGTCTCCAAAGGGTCATTTAATATTTAAAGGTAAGAGGTTATATTTTTCCATTAGGAAATTGACTAACATGGGTTTAAATTATGTTCAAGTACACAGTTCCATTAGGATTTGGAGAAAACAAGTCATCGCTTCCTTATTTTTATCGTGCTTACCCAACATGCAAGTGCTTGGGGGATGACTTAAGTGATGGCTGAACGAATCTTTGTTCTATATATTGCCAATAAAGTTCAGGCTTTATGCTTCTTTGTAATTTTTGCCTCATTAAAACAGTTAAAAATCCCAGGAAATGGTATAAAGTTCTTTGGTGAACAAGTATGCTAATAACTTTCATAAAAATCTCACTATTTGAGATTTATAAAACTTTCTGTGGCAATCTAGGGATTCATTAAAAAGCTGATTATATCAGTCCTGCATATAAGTTAAAAAGCATATTTTATTGATCATTCAATAATATGCTCTGACTTTAGAAATGTTTTATTAAATATATGCTTTAGTATTCATTGTATGGGATTGAAAAGCAGACAAGTTTAGGAAAAAAGCACTCCAAATCATTGGGCAACCTTTAAAATTTTAATGCCATCGAACAACATAAATGGCACTCCTTGTGCTTTTAACTTTAATTTGTATGTGTGTTTGATTGAACATGAAGGCATATTATTTGCAGCATTTTCCCCTCTGAATATAAAGCTTAAAATGCTAGGAACGATGATTATGATTGCAGTTAAAATGTTCACTGACTGTGTTAGTGTTCGAGAAGTGAAAACGGAATACTGGAGGAGGCAGCTGTTTGGGTTTTCATCCGTTCAGTCATTCATTCAACAAATATTTATTTATTCTAGGTACTAACCTAGGAATTTGGGGTAATATAAAAATGAATCAAACAGGGATCATCTCCTCCGTGAGTGAACTATTTGATCTGGGAGATAAGGTAGGCAATTTATTTATTCATTCATTTGACGAATGCTTATTGAGCACCTACTATGGTACAGTTCTAAGCCCCCGGATGCTATCAGCAAATAAAACAGCCAGAATCCTTGCCGTTGCCAAACTTACACTTAGTGAGGGAAATATTGGAAAGATAAGAGAAAAGAATAATATGAAGAAGGCTGCTCCTGTGGAGGAATATGAGCAATAATCCCAAGAACAACACTTGTTGAACAGCTACTATGTGCCAGATGCTGTGATAAGTTCATTTTAGTCCCCAACCTTCATTAAAGTAGGCATCATATTTTAATTTTACAAATGAGTGAGCTGAGGCTTAAACAGATTAGGTACTTCATTCAGAGTCATAAGCTATATGTATTATTTACTGAATTGAAAAGAATTCTATCTGATTATCTTCAGATTAAGATGTCTGTGCCTTATTACAGAAGAACGGGGGAGCTACCAGCAGTGCTTTGGTACGTTCGAGTTGGCAGTACGTACAGTATGAATAGCAGAAAGGGATGCAAGGCTATTGTAACACCACTGCCTCCAAATGTTTTTCTTGATAAGGCTCTCCAAGACAGTTGTCTCATATCTGTGGCACAAATGCAGTTTGCCTTCTGCATGTTGGCACATGAGTATACATTTAACTTTACACTTTATTTTATAGTGTCTTATAGTTATGTCTTTGATAACAATGTCATCTTGAAAATTGTAGAAAAGATCTATGATCTTACCTGCCTAGCATCTCTTATCATATCTGTTCATACATCTCATCTGCTCCTGGGGAGAACAGATTCCATGTGATTTGAGCAAGGAGGGCTCCATCTATCAGATGTGAAGAGGAAATATGCCAGACCTGCCTAATGAGAGCACCCCTGTCCCCTGGCCGTAGTGCTTAGTTAAGGAGGAGTTGTCCCTGGTAATTATCTGCCAGAACTATTGGGAAGGTTGCTTTTTAAATTTTTATTTGGGGATTACTAAGAGAGCATGATGTGGGTCTTGTGGGCTACTGCTACTCATCATGCCTAGAAGAGCTGTCCAAGACAGGAAGAGAGAGAGAGCCATATATGACCACCTATATTCTGCTGTGCCTGCAGATAGAAACCTACAAACATTTCATTTATGAAGGCTAATGAAATCTCTATTTTGTTCCACTTAGTTTGAGAGGAGGGTTTTATTACTAGCAGTTGAAAGAGTCCTCAATAATAGAATGACATGACATTGATTTCTCTTCTATCACTTATTGTGCCTTGACTATGAAATACTAAGTTGGTGAGGCTCAAACTTACTGAACTCAGACATTAAGGACACATAGGGGGGAAAAAAGGAAAATATTTGAATAGTTTGAACAGCTGTCTTAGTTAAGTACTTACTGTATATTTTAGGGGAAGATATTATGTCTGAAAATTCCCAAGTAATGCAGAACATGCTTGTAGAACTTTGTTTTTCAATAAAATGCTGGCATTTGGGTTTTTGAGGTTACTTTACTACAATTTTCCAAGGGAAATTCAGTAATTCAGATAATTAGAAATTTGGAAGAAACAGTGGAAATTAGGTTTATTATAAGCTGCTTAGGGTGTTCAGGTTTTGAATCACAGAACAACAATTTCATTCAAAGCAAAGCAAATAATAATATCTAATGAACCAGAAACCCTGTTGAATTACAGAAATTATGAAGCCTGGTGAGGGATCAAGCTGTGATATTGTATTAATACATTGACGATACTCTGGGATGAAGCTACAGATAGTGACAACTTTTGAAATTGAGCATGTTTGCATAAAATCATTGCCTTTTAACAAGCACAGGAGAGTGGGCAGAGGGTAAAACCTGTTAAGTGAACTGTTGCTATAGGTGTGAAAAGTTGAACAAATATCCCAGGGTCTTAGTAGGACTGAATGATTTCCTCCAAGAAGATCAAAAATGTTTCCATAAACTCAGAGACCACGGCTTTGTAATTAAGGGTGGAATGCCACCAATGGAAGGTTCTTCATCTTCCTGAAAAAGAGCAGAAGTTTCCTCCACTTATTACCAGTAGTTAAGTAGTTAATAATATTTGCTCACTACTAATTATATGCATGCAATTTATTTTTCTCTCATCTGTTTTATCCCCTAACTATGCTGCATGCAATGACATACTATTCTTAAAATAATCATGATAGCTATTGGTATCCTATACTTTATATATCTTAACATTATTCCTTGCCCCAAGTTTAAATCCAACAGAACCATTAAGAACTTTTCTCTGTGAACTGCCTCTCCATGATGTTTATTTTATATTTCAATTGATAGACTATCCATCTTTGCCACTTAATTCCCTAATTTAGTCAGACCTTATAATTGCTCTTCAGATGTCCCAGTTTGGGCTACATTTAGGGAGTTTCTGGTGGTAAGGGTATACATTAGAGTTGGCATTCTGTATCTGCTTACAGCCAGATAATTCTAGACTTGAGTTTATTCATTGTCTGCAGTGATTTTTTAAAATTATTTTTGTTTTATTGCGGTATAATTGATATATGATAAACCACTGAAATAATAAGTTTTGACATATTTATATACTCATGAAAACATAACCACAATCAAGATCATTAAAATATCTACCACCACCCCTTCCCCAGAGGATCCTCATGCACATTTGTAATCCTTTCTTTCAGTCTCTCTGCTCTCTTTTGACCCCATTACTAAACAACTATTATTTTGCTTTCTTTAAGTTGCATTTCCATTAATTTTCATATCCTATAACTTTATATAACCAAAATTATGCGGTATGTATTCCTCTGTCTGGCTTCTTTCACCCAGCATAATTATTCTGATACTCACACGTGTTGCAGGAGGTCAATGGTTCATTCCTTTATAGTGTTGAATAATATTCAACTGCATTGATATACTGCAGTTTGTTTATTCATTCATTTGCTGATAGACATTTGGGTTTCTAATTTTTGGCTATGACGAATAAAGGTGCTAAAACATTTTTGTACAAGTGTTCATATGGGGATATAGACTTTCATTTTTCTTGAGTAAAATGTGTAGGAGCAGAATGGCCAGATCACAGCACCTCTCTTCACCATTATACTGGAGGTTCCAGCCTTTTTGATAGAGCAAGAAAAATAAATAAAAGGCATCCAGATTGAAAAGGGAGAAGTAAAACTTTTTATTTATGAAAGATATCATTTATGTAAAAACTTAATTGAATATACAAAAATCTATTAGAACTAATAAATTAGTTTAACAAGGTTTCAGGATACAAGATCAATATTCAAAAATAATTATATTTATATATACTAGTATCAAATAAGCAAATATTGAAGGTAAAATACCATTTATAATAGTATCTACAATTATTAAATACTTAGAGATTAAAATGAGTCTAATATCAATTCCAATGTGATGGTGATGGTGGGGGTTCCCCACACCAACAAGCAATTCTCAGAACACCTGCTGGGCATCCTACAATTCAACTCAATTCTGACACTCTCTGCCTAGAGATAGCGTCAGATCCCACAGGTCAAGGACTTAGTCTTACGAGACTGACCCCCGCCCCACTTTAGACATCAGTTGCAAGAACAGGTTGGGACCCACTC
This sequence comes from Molossus molossus, assembly GCF_014108415.1. Classification (NCBI taxonomy): domain Eukaryota; kingdom Metazoa; phylum Chordata; class Mammalia; order Chiroptera; family Molossidae; genus Molossus; species Molossus molossus. The sequence goes on along the minus strand of NW_023425345.1, from coordinate 47,020,680 downwards.
TTCTGACTGACTGGCTATAGTTCAGGTTTCTGCAACTCCCTCCTTAGGTTTTACTAAAGTGCTAGAGCAGTTCATAGAACTCAGAGAAACATTTCACTTACTAGATCACCAGTTTATTATAAAAAGATTTAACTGAGGAAGAGCCATATGGAAGAAATGTGTAGGGCGAGGCCTGGGGAAAGGGCACCGAGTTTCCATACTCTCTCCCAGAGTGCTGCACTCTCTAAATCTCCAGATGTTTGCCAACAGGGAAGCTCCCTGAACCTTATCCTTTGGGGTTATTATGGAGGCTTCACTACATAGTCCTGATTGACTATATTATTGGCCATTGGGCGTTGATTCAACCCCCAGCCCCTCTCCCTTCACTGGAGGTCGGGGATGACGCTGAAAGTTCCAGTTCTCTAATCACATGGTCAATTCCTCTGGCAACTGGCCCCTGTCTTTAAGTGCTTTCCAAAAATTATCTCATTAACATAAACTTGGTTTTAGTTAAAAGATGTTTGTTATGAATGTCAAGAGTCTTTATACTCTTATCACTTAGGAAATTCCAAGGGTTTTATGAGCTCTGTGCTAGGAACCAGGACAAAGACTAAATATATATTTCTTATTATAAATATGTCACAACATCACAGGGATAAATCTGATAAAATAAGTGAAATATCTGTACAAGGAACTGAAAAACATTGCTGAAATTAAATAAGACCTCAACAGTGGAAAAATATACATGTTCATAGTCAAAAGATGTAAATTTGACTCAGATTGATTTTTACAGTCAATGCAATCTCAGTAAAAACCCCAGAAGGCTTTTATGCAGAAATTGACAAATGAGTTCTAAAATTCATATGGAAATGCAAAGGACCTAAAATAGCAAAAATAGTTCTGAAACAGAAGACCAAAATTGGAAGACAAAATGTAGCTAATTTCAAGACTTACAAAACTAGAGTAATCAAGAAAATGTGGAAATGGTGTCAAGATAGAAAAGCAGACCAATGGAAATTATTACAACATCCAGAATTAGATATACAACTTGTTTTTTACAAAGATGTGCAAAGGTGACTTTCCAAAAAATTATGCTTGAACAATTGGATATCCTCATGCAAAAAAATGAACTTTCATCTATTCCATGTATAACATACAATAATTAATGGATCACAGACCTCAATATTAAACCTAAAAATATGAAGAGATGATGTCACCAAGATGGCAACATAGGTCATTCCCCACTTCAGTCCCACTTACAAGATAAACTAGCACTATCCATAGACAAGATACCACTGAAAATTTCAGAGCTGATTTGAGGTTGACATACCCTTTAGAACAACAGAAACTAAGAAAAAACATGTTAGAAGAGTAAGAATTGCTGTTACATCTTGACCACGTTACTCCTGCTCCTGGCTGGCACAATATCACACTGAAAGGAACCCCATGGACCTATGGTTTCTCCAGTGGGAAAAGAGAAGCCACGGTGGAAATCCAGTTTCCCCAGTATGTAGCACACTTCCTGGGAGGCTCATGGGTCCTCATCTCATGGGTTTCACTGGGAGAATCTGTGGAGCTCAACCACTGGAGGTCAATCAGATGAAGATGGAGAAAGGGGAGTGCTTACAGCCACTAGTGTTCAGATCTTAGCAGACTGCATCCCTGCTTGCCCAAACAGAGATACCAGGCTCAGCTGGAAATTCTGCCTGATTTGTATCTCCAGCCAATAGGTTGTACTGGCTGTAGAGCTCATTTTATGGCCTCACTGGGGCAGGGGAGCAAGCTTCCAGTCCTGTACACTGAAAATTTTAAGACTTTGATAAAAGATATTAAAGGCACAAATAAATGGAAAGGTATTTCATGTTCATGGATCAGAAGAATTAATATTGTAAAAAATGTCCATACTACCCCAAATCATCTATAGAGTCAATGCAAATCCCTATCAAAATTCCATTGGCTTTTTTTTTTTTTTTTTTTAGGGTTTTGTTTATTTAGTTTTTTTAACTTATCTTTATTGTTGAATGTACTACAGATGTTCCTTCTTTTCCCCCTATTTACCCCTACCTCCCCGCTCCCACCCCCTTCCTTTCCCCACACTGTGTTCATTGGTTATGCATACATGCATATAAGTTCTTTCATTTATTTCTTCCCATTCCCACTTCCCTTTGAAGTTCATCAGTCTAATAACCAATCTGTACTTCTTAATCCCTTCACTTTTTCACCCATTCCCCCAATCCCCCTCCCATCTGGCAACCACCAACATGTTTTCTGTATCTATGAGAATGTTTATGTTCTGCCTGTTTATTTTGTTTGTAGATTTAGTTGTCAATAGATATGTATTTATTACCATTTTGTTTTTTCATATTTTTTATCTTCTTTTTCTTCAAGAAGACCCTTCAATATTTTATATAATCATGGTTTGGTAGTGGTGAACTGCTTTAGCTTTTTCTTGTCTGGGAAACTCTTTATATGTCTATCAATTCTAAATGATAGCTTTGCAGGATAGAGTAATCTTGGTTGTAGGTTCTTGCTTTTCATCACTCTGAATATTTCTTGCCACTCCCTTCTGGGTAAGTTTCTTTTGAGAAATCAACTGTCTTATGGCATTTTTTTTACAGAAAAATTGATACAACAATCCTAAAATATGCATGGACCACAGAAGACTCCATATAGCCAAAGCAATCCTGAGAAAAAAGATTAAAGCTGGTGGCATCATGCTTCTTGATTTCAAACTATACTACAAACCTATAGTAATCAAAACAGTATGGTACTGGCATGAAAACAGATTCATAGACCAATGAAACAGAATTGAGAACCCACAAGTAAAGTTATATATATATATATATATATATATATATATATATATATATATTCAACTAATACTTGACAAGGAAGCCAAGAATACCCAGTGGGGAAAAAGTAGTCTCTTCAATAAATGATACTGGGAAAACTGGATATTCATATGCAAAAGAATAAAACTGGACCATATCTAACAACAATCACAAAGATGAAATCAAAATGGATTAAAGGCTTGAACATAATACATGAAATTATGAAAGTCTTAGAAGAAAACATAGATGGCAAGCTCCTTGACATACAGATGGCCAATAGGATAAGGAGCTCAACATCACCACTTATCATGGAAATGCAGATCAAAACCCAAATGAGAGATCACCTCATCTGTTAGAAAAGATATTATCAAGAAGACAAGAGATAAATGCTGAGAAGGAATGAAGAAAAGGGAACATTTGAGCACTGTTAGTGGGAATAGAAATTGGTGCAGCCACTATGGAAAATAGTATGGAGGTTTCTCAAAAAGCTAAAAATAGAATTACCATATGATCCAGCAATTTTATTTCTTGTTATATATCTGACATAAATAAAATCACTGTCTCAAAGAGTTATCTGCAATCCCATGTTAATTGAAGCACAAATATAGAAAATGTAGCGTGTGTGTGTGTGTGTGTGTGTAATTTAGCCACAAAAAAGAAGGAAATCCTGCCATTAATGACATGAGTGAATCTTGAATCATTTTGCTAAGTTAAATGAGTCAGATAAAGGCAAATAGTCTATGATCTCACTTATACATGGAATGTAAAATAACCTTGAACTCAAAAGCATAGCAGATTGATAATTGCCAAGGGTGGAGTTTGAGGGAGTGGGGGAAATGGGTGAAGATGATCAAAGGGAACAAACTTCCATTCTTAAGTTCTGGAGATGTAATGTACAGCATGGTGACTATAGCTAAGCTAATCATACCGTATTTTATATTTGAAAGTTTCTAAGAGAGTAAATCTTAAAAGTTTTCCTCACACACAAAATATGTTAACTATGTGAGGTGATAGATGTGTTAACTAACCTTATTGTGGTGATTATTGTGCAATATATGTATATCAAATCATCACGTGTACACCTTAAACTTACAGTGTTATATGTCAATTATATCTCAATAAAGCTGAAAAAAAAAAAAAAAAACCCTTAAAAATATTAAACATGTGGAAGAAAACAAAGGAGAAAATGTATGTCACCTTGGGTTAGTCAAAACTTTCTTAGGTACATGAAAAGCACAATCAACTTTAAAAATCCATAAATTAGACTCCATCAGAATAAAAAATTCTGCTCTTCAACAAACACTGTTAAGAGAATAAAAGACAAGTCACAGACTGGGAGAAGATAACTACAAAGCACATATCTGTTGAAAAAAACTTGCATCTAGAATATATAAAGAAACCCCAAGCCTTAAAACACAAATAATAATTTTTTTTCAAAGATGAAAAGGTTTGAACAGATGCTTATCCAAGGAAGATTCGTCAGTGGGAAATAAGCACAAAAAAGATGTTCAACATCATTAGTCATTAAGGTAAATTAAAAGCACAATGAGATACCACTACATATACACCTTCCTTATGACCCAGCCATTGCACTTCTAGATATTTACCCAGAGAAATAAAATTCAATAGCTATGCAAAAACTTGGAAATGCATGTTTATAACAGCTTTATTTATAATAGCCACAAACAGGAAATAACGGAGAGGTTCACCAATAGGTGAGTAAATAAACTGATTGTGTTATATCTACTCAATGGAATATTACTCAACAATAATAAGGAATGAACTATATTTTCTATAACATGAACAAATATAAAAATAATTATGTCGAATATAAGAAACCAGCTCTCCCAAAGTATACTGTATGATTCCACTTAGATAAAATGTAACTAATGTTCAGTGGTAGAAGCAATGCATAATTATTTGGAGACTGAAGCAGGAGGGCTGGGCAGAATGGGTTATAAAGCAGGTCGAGGGAAGATGGCCGCGGGCATGACCGGAGGGAGGGTGAGTGTGTGAGAGAGTGAGCAAGTGTGTGTGAGTGGACATAAAGGTGGATTACCAAACCCGAGCAGTGTAGAGCCATGGAGCAGAAAGTTCCTGTGCTGTGGATGAAGCAGCCGGATACCATGGTAAGCTGCCCTGAAGGGCACTTCTCCCTATGCTGCAGGGAGGTCCCACCATTTTGGAAGATCCCGGGTCTTCCCTACGAAGAGGCAGTGGGAGCGGCTAGGGCCCAGCAACCTGAGCCCACCAGCGCAACTGGCACCATCAAACCAGTGGACACTATGTGTCAACACAGACCTGTGCACAGTAGTGGAGCTCCCAAGGTGCTGGTCACAGAAGCTGCAGACAGCCCAGAGCCCAGCACCATTCCCCATAGTAGCAACCTGATCACAGTCGAGATATACTCCCAGCAACAGAAGCTGGGAAGCAGACATCCATCCCAAGCAACAGAAGCACAGACCCGCAGCTGAGACCCATCCCCAAAAACTACAGCAAAAGCTGAGCAGGAGGTGAGCCCCATTAGGCAGCAGCACTCCCCAGCCACCAGCCGCAGGACCTGGAGCTTCACAGAGGTTTGTGTGGTCCAGCAGCTCACAAGTGCAGTGGGAAGGTGGAGCCCAAGAGAGACTGGTGCAATCCAGCTGCCTGCCCACGGGAACTGCAGGGTGCAGGGGCACCAGAGAGGCCTGTGTGACCCAGCAGGGACTGTGCCATCCAGTTACCATGGGACCTGCAGGGTACTGAAGCACCAGAGAGGCCTGTGTGACCCAGTAGCCCATAACATAGGCATAGAGCCAGGTCCCCAAAGGGACTGTGCAATCCAGTTAACCGCAGGACCTGCAGGGTGTGGGGGCACCAGAGAGGCCTGTGAGACTGAGCTGCACAGAAGATAGGCTTAGAGTATGTAAAAATGGAGGTGCAATGAATAGAAGCTATGCAGACAATCTCCCAGGACCAAATGGGAATTACAACTAAAATAAAGACAAATCCTCAGAAAAAAAGCAACAGAAAAGCAGCAGGATAGGACCAAATAACCAGGGACACTGGTAGGATCTACAGTGAGAGGGCGGTGGGCTGGAAGCCCAGGGACAGCAGCAGTCTTAGCTGTGAGCGGTGCCCTTGGGGAATAAAGACCAACCCTGCTCCACAGTGCAGAGAGCTGGGACAGAGTGCTAAAATAGCCACAGCCACTCACCTGAGGACTATGGCAGAGAAAGGGCAGACTGGGAAAAAACTCTGTGAGGACACCTGGGATTTGGAGGGCACTCAGAGTTTTTGCTGAGATGCAGCCACAAAGGATGGTGGCCAGTGTGCTTCTTCAAAGAGCTGTGGGGAAAAGCAGCAGCACCCACCCCTTGGAGATTCAGCCTTCCAGGTGAGGCAAAGAAATGCAAATTGAGGCTCATTAATAACCAGCATCTATCCCACCCTCTGGAAATACTCTTATGCAGAACACCAGGGCTACATTCCAAGGCACTGAGTAACTAAGACTACTAGCCACCAGGAAAAAGCTAGAGGATAACTGAACCTTTCCTGGGCTTGCAAATCTTCCAAGGAAAGTAAGACTTGACAGTGGTGTTTAATGTGGGCCCACCCAGGCTCATCCAAACACAGTAGAGGGAGCCACAAACAGCAGAACACCAACACCCACAGAGAAAATTGGGCAGACTCCAAAACCCACTGAGATAGCCAAAATGGTGAAACAAAGAAACAAATCCCAAATGAGAGAACAAGAGAACTCTACTGAAGATGAGATAAATGAAATGCAGTGATCAGAGGTAGAGTTCAAAGCCATGATCTTGAGGAAGCTCAACAGCATGAGTAAGGACATCAACACCATGAGTACAGATATACAAACATTGAAAACCAACCAAGTGGAAATGAAGAATGACATAACAGAAATTAAGAACACATTGGAAGAACTAACCAGCAGAGCAGAGGAGGTTGAGGTCTGGATCAGTGAATTAGAAGACAGGGTAGAAAAAAATCAACCAATCAGAAAACCAAAAGGAAAAAAACAATTAAAAAACAGGAAGATAGCTTAGGAGAAGTGTGGGACAACTGGAAACGTAATAACATTTGCATCATAGTCCCCGAAGGGGAAGAAAATGGGCAAGGGTTAGAGAATATATTTGAAGAAATAGTGACAGAAAACTTTCCTAACTTGGTGAAGGAGGAAGGCATTCAAGTTCAAGAAGCACAGAGAGCCCCAAGTAAGAAGAACCCAAACAGGCCCACACCAAGACACATAGTAATCAAAATACCAAAAATTAAAGATGAAGAGAGAATTCTAAAGGCAGCAAGAGATAAGCAACAGGTTACCTACAAAGGAAACCCCATAAGGCTCTCAGCTGACTTCTCAACAGAAACACTACAGGCCAGAAGAGAATGGCGTGAAGTAATCAATGTCATGAAAAACAAGGATCTGAATCCAAGACAACTCTATGCAGCAAGGCTATCACTCAAAATAGAAGGTCAAATAAAGAGCTTCCCAGACAAAAAAAGGCTATGGGAATATATTAACACCAAACCAGCACTGCAAGATATGCTAAAAGGACTGCTGTAATTAGTAGAAGAAATAGGAAGAAAAATAGAACCACACTAAACAAAAATGGCAATAAATAAGTACATATCAATTATCACCTTAAATGTGAATGGTTTGAATATTCCAATATAAAGACACAGAGTAGCTCCCTGGATAAGAAAGTATGACTCACATATGTGTTGTTTACAAGAGACCCACCTCACAACAAAAGACTCACATAGGTTGAACGTGAAGGGATGAAAAAATCTTTCAATCAAATGGAAAGCAAAAAAACAAAAAACAAAAAAACGGAGGTAGCAATACTCATATCTATTAAAGTAAATTTCAAAATGAAGGCCATAGCAAGAGACAAAGAAGGCCACTACGTACTATTGAAAGGATCTATCCAACAGGAAGATATAACCTTGGTGAACATATATGCACCCAATATAGGAGCACCAACATATAAGAAGACATCAACAGCAATACAATCATAGCAGGGCACTTCAATACCACGCTAACATCACTGGATAGATCTTCTAGACAAAAAAATGAACAAGGAAACACAGACTCTAAATGAAGCAATAGAACAAATGGAATCCATAGATATCTACAGAGAATTACACCACAAAACTGCAGAATTCACATTTTCTCAAGTGCACATGGGATATTCTCAAAGATAGACCACATGTTAGGACACAAACTAAGTCTCTACAAGTTCAAGAAGATTGAAATCATATCAAGCATCTTCTCAGATCACAATGGTATGAAACTAGAAATCAATTGCAACAAGAACATGCAAAGACATTTGAAAACATGGAGGCTAAATACTATGTTACTGAACAATGAATGCATCACCATGGAGATCAAGGAAGAAATTAAGAACTTCCTGAAAACCAATAAAAATGAACACACAACACAAAATCTATGGGATACAGTGAAAGCAGTTATGAGAGGAAAGTTCATAGCACTACAGGCCTACCTCAAGAAGCAAGAAAAATTTCTAATAGACTATCTAACTTTACAACTTAAAGAACTAGAAAGCAAACAAAAAGAAAATCCTGGAGCAAGTAGAAGAAAGGAAATAGTAAAGATCAGAGCAGAAATAAATAAGAGACCCCACCCCAAAAAAAAAAAAAAAAAAAAAATTCAAAGGATCAATAAAACAAATATTCGCAAATAAATGTGATAAACACATAAACAAAATGAAAGATAAAAATCACATGATCATATCAATAGATGCTGAAAAAAGCATTCGAGAAAATCCGGCACCCATTTCTGATAAAAACGCTCAGCAATGTGGGAATAACGCTCATCAATGTAAGTCATATCTCAACATAATAAAGGCCATATATGAAAGACCTACAGCCAACATCATACTCAATGGGAGAACTAAAAGCATTTCCCTTAAGAATAGGAACAAGACAGGGATGCCCACTTTCACCACTCTTATATAACATAGTACTGGAAGTCTTAGCCACAGCAATGAGACAGGAAGAAAAAATGAAAGGAATCCAAATTGGAAAGGAGGAAATGAAACTGTCATTATTCACAGATGACATGATACTATTCGTAGAAAACCCCAAAGACTCCATCAAAAATTTACTAGACTTAATAAATGAATTTGGAAAAGTAGCAGGATACAAAATTAACGTCAAGAAATCAATGGCATTCTTATACACCAATGATGAACTCACAGAAAGAGAAACTAAGAAAACAATCCCATTTACCATTGCAGAAAAAAAAATTAAGATACCTAGGAATAAACTTAACCAAAGAAATAAAGGACCTATTTGCAGAAAACTACAGGGCATTGAAAAAAGAAATAGAGGAAGATATAAAAAAGTGGAAGCACATACCTTGTTCATGGTTTGGAAGAATTAACATCATTAAAATGTCCATACTACCCAAAGCAATCTATAGATTCAATGCAAGCTATAGATTCAAAATACCAACGACATACTTCTCAGAACTAGAACAAATACTTCAAAAATTCATATGGAACCAAAAAAGACCTCGAATAGCCACAGTAATCTTGAAAGAGAACAAAGTTGGAGGGATCACATTACCAGATTTCAGGTTATATTACAATGCCACTGTAATCAAAACAGCCTGGTACTAGCACAAGAACAGGCATATAGACCAGTGGAACAGAACAGAGAACCCAGAAATAGACCCAAGGCAATATGCTCAATTAATATTTGACAAAGGTGGCAACAGCATACAGTGGAATAAGGACAGCCTCTTTGATGAATGGTGTTGGGAAAATTGGACAGCTACATGCAAAAAAATGACACTAGACCATAAACTTACACCATACACAAGAATACACTCAAAATGGATACGAGACTTAAATGTGACTCATGAATCCATAAACATCCTAGAAGAAACTGTAGGCAACAAAATTTCAGACATCATATGCAGCAGAATTTTCAGTGATACATCACCTAAGGCAACAAAAACAAAGGAAAAAATTAACACATGGGACTTCATCGAAATCAAAAGCTTCTGCGAAGCAAAAGATGCAATCATCAAAATGGAAAGCCAACCCACACTATGGGAGAGCATAATTGCCAGTGATACATCAGATAAGTGGTTAATTTCCAAAATATATAGAGTGCTCATGCAGCTCAACAAAAGGAAGACAAAGTACCCAATTAAAAAATGAACAGAGGAACTAAACAGACACCTCTCCAAAGAGGACATACAATGGCTTAGAGACATATAAAGAAATGCTCAATATCACTAATCATCAGAGAGATGCAAATTAAAACACAAAGAGGTATCACCTCATACCTGTCAGAATGGCCGCCATCAACGAATCATCAAACAACAAGTGTTGACAAGGGTGTGGAGAAAAGGGGACTCTAGAACACTGCTGGTGGGAACGCAGACTGGTGCAGCTACTATGGAAAACAATATGGTGTTACCTCAAATAATTAAAAATTGAACTTGCATTTGACCCAGTGATCCCACTTCTAGGAATATACCCAAAGAAGCCTGAAACACCAATCAGAAAGAATATATGTACCCCCATGTTTGTAGCAGCACTATTTACAGTAGCTAAGATCTGGAAATAGCCCAAATGTCCATCAGTAAATGAATGGATAAAAAGGTGGTGGTACATATACACAATGGAGTACTATGCAGCTGTAGGAAAGAAAGATCTCTTATCCTTTGAGACGACATGGAGGGACCTGGAGAGTATTATGCTAAGTGAAATAAGCCAATCAGAGAAAGACAAATACAACATGATCTCACTTAGATATGGAATATAATGAACATAACAGTCTGAGGAATACGGTAGACCCAGAAACATGGAAGTAGGGTACAGACTGACAATCCCCAGAAGAAAGGGTGGTGGGGGAGAGATAAACCACAGAACTTACATGTATGTATGCATGAACAATGGACATAAACAACAGAGCTGGGGACAGGGCGGGGAGGGAGAGGGAGCGGAGAATCAGTGGGGGAAAAAGGAGAAACATCTGTAACAAAAATAAATTAATTAAATAAAAAAAAGAAAAAAGAAAAAAACAAAAAACAAGACAAACAAACAAAAAATAAAGCAGTTTGAGGAAACTTTTGGGGGATGGATATTTTTAGTTTGATTGCATTGATATATATATCTCAAAACTTTCCAAGTTGTGTTCTTCGAATCTGTTGTACCTTGTATCCTATATCCATAGGCTTGGACTATAGCTACTAGGACTGTTTTCTCTAACTTCTTACTTCCTTCAATATATACTAATATAATAAACACCTATCATCCAAGTAACAAGAGCAGATCTCTGTATACTTTGCAAGCTTCAAGAGTCTAACAGATTGTTTTGATAAAATATGAAAAGTGTATTAGTCAGTCCAGGCCAGTTATGCTGTGATAACTGATGCACAACTCCCAAACCCCAGTGGCCTAAAACTATAGGCTATATGTCTTATGGCTTGCCCAGCATGGGCAGTTTGAGGGTTCTAATCTGGTGTCCTCTTTACAGGACTCAGGCTGATGAAGCTGCTCCAGCTGGAGGTTGCTGGTCACTGCAGCAAAAGAAAAGCTAGCCAGGCACCCTTTATTATTATGCACTAGCTCTTGAAGTATCTGCCTGATACTTCATGCCCACATTTCATTGGCCAAAGCAAGTCACATGGTCAATGTAACTTCAAACAGGCCCAGAAGTGTATCCTATTAGATGCTCAAATATTTTTTCAAAATTATTTTTATTGATTTTTTTTTAGGGAGAGAAAAAGGGAGAGGGGGAGAGAGAGAGAGAAACATTGAGAAACATTGATTGGTTCCCTCCCTTACGAACCCCAACTGGGGACCAAACCTGGAACCTGGGCATGCACCTTGACTGGGAATCCAACAGGTTCTTGGGATGATGCTCAGCCAACTGAGCCACACTGGCCAGGGCAGGTGCCCAAATATTTTGTGGACAGCCAGCGCCGGTGGTGACCACTGAAGGAAGGAGACACCTAGATGGAATGAGGTTTCTGTGCTTTTGAAAGCATGGAGATTACCATCTTGAATATTTGTCCAAAACTGTGGTGCACTGTGCTATGGTTTGGAGATCTTTTTGTGACATAGAGGTATTAATTTTCTCAAAAAAGTATTGTAGGACAGTATTTTGTAAGGAAATTTATGAATTAGTGTTCTTGCATAACATATTCGTAGGGGACCAAGGAACCTTTGCTGTGATAAATTAGAAAAATTGTGACCATTTTTTTTCTAGTTCAATGAGCTGTATAATAAATTTTAAATTAATGCTTGATGATCTTTACGTTTGAAACCTCAGCATAGCAGTTACAACTATGAAATATGGTAAAAAAAAAAAAGAAAAAAAAGAAATAGAAAAAGAAAGAAAGAAATAAACACAAATTCAAAGGGGATTTGACTAGATAACAATTATTCCTCCCTAAAAAAGTCTAGCATTCATTTAGCACTTTATAAATTACATCATGAAGAAATGTTGGGTCATTCTAGATTTAAATAGCTAATTCATAGAAGTATCATATATTTAAACATTTTGCAAAATGTCTATCATGTAAAGATCTATGGAAATTATTAAAAGATCATATACAGAAAGAGAGCAAACTAGCTTTCAGACATATTTTGAAGTCACACAAAACAGAAATTCAGTAATGAATATGAGAATTCCAGCATGGGGAGAAAAATAAATCTTGTGCTTTTTCTCTCCACTGTTCAGTTTGAAGAATAAGGGTCTGAAATTATATTTTCCTATCGGCAAACTGAGTTCATCATCATTAAAAGAAATCATGATTTCACTAATAAACGTGCCTTGTATCTTTTGAAGGTCCTTCACTGATTGAAGGCCTCTTTGCCGGGTGTGCTAGATGCCATCTGGATGTGGCCACACTGGCATCATAATGTTTTATAGTAAAACATTCTTGGCACAACCTCAGTCCTTTCTTGTGCAGGAGAACTGCAGGGAGAAAATAGCAGAAATGAATTTCTAAAGACTGTAATTCTTCAAGATTTTCTGCTTAATGATTTTTATACAAATTACCCCCTCTCACCTCATTGGTGTAGAGATTACTAAAAAATTTTTTTGTAACTTTAATCCTTATAAAAAGCCACAGGAATATTGTGGTTACGTATTTCAAAGCTCTTCCATTAATACAGGAAACTGTTACAGTGCTTTGAACATTCACTGTTTAGTTTCCTAATTATTTCAGCTTGAAAATTTAACCAAAGTTTACTTCTGCTTTGAAAGTTCACACAAATGTTAAAGGACGCAATTTGCCTCAAGAGTTATGAAAGCCAGTAATGGTGGTGGATATTTCCATACCATTTACAAGAAGTTTCAAGTTGATGATAATTTAGCAAATAGATACTTCTGTAATGTTAGTCTGTTTATATTTTAAGATATTCATACAGATCTGTAAGTGGCTCCCTACTTTTATAGGACGATGACAAGTTTTTCTTAACGTTTTATTTTGAAAAGTTTCAAAGTTGAATGAACACTTGCAGTACATTGTTGAGGTGCATCAGTGGTTAGCATTGCTTCTTTTATTTTCTCCTTTACTCCATATATGTATATGTGTTTATTGACTTTGCACAATCACTTAGAAATAAGTTGCAAGCACCATGCCACTGCATTCCTAAGTATTTCAGCATTATCTCCTAATACCTAGGTCATTTTCCTACATACAACAATGCTATTATTACACCCACAGTTTTAATATTGATATAATATCTAATATGCAGTCAATGCTCAAATTTCCTCAGTTGTGCTGATAATGTTCCTTTTTAGAAAATTCTAGGATCCAGTTAAGGGTCACATTTTCGTTTAGTTGTCTTGTCTAGTTAATCTCTCTTAATCTAAAGTAGTTTGCATGCTTTTGTTTTGTCTTTTATACTATTGACATTTTGAAGAGTAAATATCAGTTGTCTTGGAAAATGTTGCTTGACCTGGAAGGATAATTATCTTTTTACTTAAAACAATGCCAATTAATCAAGTATTTTCCTGAAAACATTAAGCCTTCATATTAAGACTTTATAGCCACCTGTGCATTTCTGATGTTGCATGTCATCTACATCAGATTTTAATTAGAATTAAATAAACATTATTTTTTATTTTTATTAAATATGTTGAGGTGACAATGATTAATAAGGTTATATAAGTTTTAAGAATACAATTGTATGATACATCATCTGTATATTCAATGTACAAAAATCTACTGCATTCCTATACACTAACAATGAAATTTCAGAAAAAGAAATGGAAAAAAACAATTTCTTTTGCATTTGCAACAAAAACAATAAAATACCTAGGAATAAACTTTAAAAAGGCTGTGAAGGGCCTATATGTTGAAAACTACAAAGCATTATTAAAAGAGATTGAAAAAGACACAATGAAATGGAAAGATGTTTGTGGACTGGACAAATCAACATGGTTAAAATGTCCATATTACCCAAAGCAATATACAGATTTAATGCAATTGCCATCAAAATCCCAATGACAATTTTAAAGAAATAGAACAAAAATATCAGATTTTTATGGAACCACAAACGACCCCAAATAACCAAAGCAATCCTGAGATTTAAAAGAACAAAGCCAGAGGTATCATACTTCCCTGACTTCAAATTATACTACCAAGTGACAATAATCAAGGCAGTGCCATATTGGCAGAAAAATAGACACATAGATTGAACAGAATTAAGAGCCCAGAAACAAATATATATATATATATATATATATATATATATATATATATATATATATATATATATAATTTTCAAGAAAGGAGCCCAAAACATACAATGAAGAAAAGAAAACCTCTTCAATAAATGGTGCTGGGAAAACTGGAAAACCACATGCCAAAGAATGAAACTAGGCTACTGGTTGTGCCCATAAACTCAAAATGGATCAAAGACCTAAATATAAGACTAGAAACAATAAATTACACAGAAGAAAACATAGGTACTAAATTTATGGACCTTGGTTTTAGAGAAGATTTTATGGATTAAGATTATTTTCTGGAGACCTTTGAGAACCTGGCTTAGTGGATAAAGATAGGGAATCATTGGGGCATAGCCTCAGTATGTCCTTCTTGGCTACTTTCAAATTTAGTTTTGTATTGTAGGGAATGGTAAGATTAATCAAACGTAAATTCTTTCCTTTTTGCTCCGAATGAGTTTACAACCTGGTTGAGATGTTAGTATATATTACTGAATAACAATATTGCAACAGAGAAAGTGTTATGTCACAAGAGAGATACAGAGAAAGTTAAAAAAAAAAGTTAATAGGAGAAAAGTATTGTGGTGGTGGTAGCCCTTGAGATATTATCCTTGAAGGGTGGGTGGGACTGGTTCAGACATTGGGCAGGGGTGGTGGGGAAGGAAGATGGGAGTAAATCATGGAAATTCTAGGCAGAAGAATCATCCCAGTGAGGAAAAATACAGAGATAGAGAGAGCAAGTGGTTTGATTAGGGGGAGCAAAGCGTTCACGAGGGAGCAGTGGAGCATGCAGATGGAAAGGCAGATTGGAGCTCATCTTGCTTGACTCTACTTGAACTTTCTAGCACTGAACTATGTAGAAAGGTTGGGAGGGAGATAGGGAGATAGGAAGGAAAGAGGAAGGAAGGAAGAAGGAAGGAAGGAAGGAAAGAAGGAAGGAAGGAATAGATTTTAAACTTGACCAAGTAAATATCTTAGCCCTTTATTTCAGACCAAATCTGTGTAATAATGCTTGCACCATTCTTTTAACCCATTTACTATGTTTACTTTGTAGCTTATTAAAGCACTTATGTACTTAATGTGAAAAGTATAAGCAAAAATTTTACAAAGCATTGAATTAAATTATCCTCTGCTTACATTTGTCATAGAATGGTTAGTTGTAAACACAAATATATAGGCAATATGCATGGGTTCTTTGGGCTCTTAGAAAATACAACTTACCTCTCTGGTATATGTTTCTTTCATAAGATAGATAAATATACCTAAGTGCTGAATATTAATTCATCATAAAATCAATGGTCGCTGTTTTCAAGGAGCTGAACTGTAGTGTGGGAAATAATAAATGGAAAAATACAAGACAGATATAATAGCTTTAAGGCATAATATGGGGAAAGGTGCCGAAGAAATACACAAAAGAGATCAGCATGGGCTAAGTTCAAAATCAAACCAAGTCAAGCCTTCCCAGTGTCCAGCCGTGTCACGTGGTCCTGTAGGAATATTGCATAGCTACCAATTATTCAGTGCCCACATTCTGCCAGGAATTTTACATATATTTTTACTCTTACCACTGTTTAATGAATCCTTTAATATCCCTATTTTCCAGATGAGGAAAAAAAAAAGGCAGATAGGAGTAACTTACTCACAGACATATGGCAAGTAAATAGCTAAGCCAGGATGTGAAGTCACTTCTGCCTGCCTACCAGACCTGTATTCATTCCCACATATACACTCTATTTATTTATTTATTTATTTCGTTTTTTTTTTAATCCTCACCTGAGGACATGCTTACAGAGAGGAAGGGGGAGGGAGGAGAGAAACATTGATATGAGAGAGAAACAATGATTGGTTGTCTTCAGTATGCTGCCCAACCAAGGATCAAACCCACAACCCTGGTACATGCCCTGACCCGGAATTCAAACGGCAACACTTGGTGCACTGGACAATGCTCAACCAACTGAACCACTCTGGCAGGTCTGGCATTCTCCTTTAGAGGTATTTCGTTCCCCAGGGCTTCCCACCCTAAGATTTCTGGTGTCCCAAGTGCTTTTGTTTGCCAAGATCTCAGAAGAATGCTTGTCTTGCACATTCTGATTTCTGTGTTTTTTTCCTTTGTGGTGGAATTGTCAACCTGAGCCCAGAATGTTTTTATTTCTGGCTCCAGACACTGCCATTTTTTCTGGTGATCTTGTGGGACAATCCAGACAAGCAGTTTATTTGCATAAAGGCTGAGAAGTTTTTTGGGAACTATCTTAAGATGTGTGTTCAGCTGGGAGCCTGAGATACATAAGAGAGAGAAGACCTTTTTTCTTGTAAGAAAAGAATTCCTAAGTGGGGAGAAGAGTAGTAGTCTCTCACATTTCTAAGAGAACCATTCTGAAAAGAACTTAGTTACCGTTACCTGAATCACTGTTGGTGATACTCTGGTTACTCTGACCAATCATGGACTCAGCCACTGAACCTGTGTCTGCTTCCTATACTTGTCATGCTAACAACCAGTCACATTTTCGCCTGCTCTACCAATTCTATTCTAACTATTCCACCAATAGTGAACACTGCCAGCCATAGAAACCAGGTTTAGACAAACTCACCATTGGTCTTTGCTTTACTGAATAATAAACCGCTCTGAAACCAATAATGATACAGCACATCATTAATAACTGTGCACCCAATGTTTCACTTTATTTTTAATTAAAAAGCTGGAATCTTGTTTTCTCACAGTTGGGAAAGTTTTTGAAGCAAATTCTTTGGAAATGTTTTTTAATATTAAAAAATACAACCTATGATTTTTCTTTTATTTTTAAATGAAAAACAGGATATATATGCTTGTGATAAAATCATTGATCATACATAAAAGTAGAAGGAACTAAAAATGACACAGAATCTTATTACGCAGACATAATGGAATGTTAACTTTTTGTGTATTTTTACCAACTAATTTTTTGATGCCCTCATTTGCCATATAATCTCTTTGCCATCAATTTTTATTATACATAGTTAATATACTGTTTGTGTACACATATGTATATAAGATAGTATTATATAGTTTTACACACATCTACCTATATCTGCAGTTTTTATATTTTAGTTATTCTAAGGACATATGAAAATAAAAACAAGAGGCTAAAATTTCCCTGTTGAAAATAAGGAAAGAGAATTCTCCTCCTTCCTTTTTCTTAGAGCATTTACCTTAGAAAACTTGTAACTGTAAATACTTTCTCCTCTCTGAAATGTACATAAATCCTTTTGAAAACTCGATAGGACTTTTGTCAACTTTATAATCCAGTAATGTCTTTTTTCATGGATCCATGAGCTGTCTCTTTGAATGTAGACAAGGCAGATAGCGCCCTTCTCCCCCAGTCTCTGTGGGAAGGAGGAGCCTAACTTTGGTAGGTGTCTTATTCCACATTGCAAATCTACCCCCTGCCATAAAAGATATGAGAAGTTTGTTTCTCCTCTGGATAAGGCCAATTATCTAACACAGATGGCCACTCCCATTCCAGGTAAATTTATGATGTACTATGTGTGACAAATGGTGCTGTCAAGTCCTCTTATTTGAGGACTGGTTATTATCTATCTTGCGGACACGTATGTCACGGGTTGTGTCTGCTTGGCCATATGAGAGGGTGAGATTCCTTTCTCTTTGAGATCTCTCAGTGCATTGCCCATTGTGCATCAGATTCAGGTTTAATGCTTATTCAGAAATAAAAGTGTTTTCTTTCTCTACCGTCTTGGTGGAGAGGATTTGAGGGTTGTGAGAAGACTGTGTTTTTAATTATTTTTCCCACCAATATATGTTTGTATAATTATATACACGTGTGTATAAAAGATAGTAGCATAGGAATATTCTCAGATGAAAAATAATGTGATGAAAAATGTCTTAGATGAAAGATAATATGAACAGGGGCTTGGTGGGATATTATCTTCCTTACATTTCTTATTAATATTTCCTAATTAAAAATGCTCAGATTATCCAATTTAGGCTTTAAAGATACACAAAAATAATTATTTGTATTCCTTGATGTAAAAATAATAATTATATTATCTATGTATTTCTAACTTTGTAAAGATGCTACTCCTCTCTTGATTTAACTGACAATAACATTTTTAAAAAGTGGAAGATAACCCCAAACAACTTAAACACCAGTTAACTTTCTCATAAGAAATAAAAATTAGGAGATTTGTTGTCCTAGATTTAGAAAGTTAATCCTGCCCTGACTGGTTTGCCTCAGAGGTTAGAAAGTCGGCACTCTGACCAAAGAGTCATGGGTTCGATTCCTGGTTTAGGGCATGTACATGGGTTGCAGGTTTGAACCCTGCCCCAGTTGGGGTTGTGCAGGAGGCAACCAATCAATGGGTCTCTCTCTCTCACATTGATGTTTCTCTCTCTCTCGTTCCCTCCCTCCCATCCACTCTATCTAAAAAATCAGTGGAAAAATATCCTTGGGTGAGGATTAATAACAAATAATAATAAGAAGAAAATTAAAAAGTTAATTCTAACACCCCCCCCCATATGGTATTAATATAAAAAGCATTAAAATTAGTTTGGGCTACTGTAACAAAATACCACAGACTGGGTGTCATAAACAACAAATATTCCTCACAGTTCTGAAGGCTGGAAGGCCAAGATCAGAGTACCAGCATGGTCGGGTTCTCGGTGAGGATCCCCTCCTTCCTGATCAGACCCTCACATGGTCTTGCCTTGGTATACAAACATAGAGAGAGATCTTGTGTCTCTTCCTCTTAAGGCACTAACCCCATCATAGGGATTCTACCTTCATAATCTCAACAAACCTAATCACTCTGGAGGTCCCACCTCCAATACTATCACACTGGTGATTAAGACTGCAATATATGAATTTTAGTGGGACACAAGCATTTAGCACATGGCACCCATCAGAGGCAAATAGAGAAAAAAGATGGTAATAAACAAATAACGTGGACCCACAGTAGTGTGGTTTCCACACTTCTTTCTTCTTCCTGTCAATAGACTTCCTCACCCTCTTCTCCTCTTCTGTCTCCTCTGTCACCTCTGCTCAGGGATTAGGGTCATAGGCTATGTTGCTGGAAGGAGAATGAAAAAGTCATCAAGAAGTCATTTTTTTTCTTGACCCGGAGTGTGTCCTAGGGACAAACATTGTGAAATTTAGCATGTGTGTTTATACAATGGCCATTTGAGAATTGTTTTCCATTTTTTCTGGTGGATTGGCAGGTAATCAAGGGAGCCTAAACTAGCTTGGATATGAACACAGTGATGAGGAGGGGCACTGAGGGAGCATGCATGGATCTTGAATGTGTTAATAATTTAGAATAGTCTGAATGCAAATCATTCTCTGTACTGCTTTAGCTGCCTGATTTTGGACAAGGTGCTGAGCCATTCCGTTGTTTACTTTATTTGTAAAATTAGGAGAAGCATATCTACCTAGTTAGAAAGCCCTTGCAGACTGTTAAATGTTTTCACTATTGATGCTTCAAGTTTCTTCATAGCACAGTCTGCTGCACACTCCAAAGGCTGTACGTGACTCAGCCTCTAACACCATGGCCTCCAAAGGCCAAGAAATCCATCACTATGGCCAACTTCCTCCAGTGCTTTTTTTATGCTTACATTGATCTGACTGATATATAGTATGAGGCTAAAAGGTGATATCTTAACTCTGGATCTTCAATTCATAAATAAACAATATATCACTCAATTACATCTCTCTACATGAGGGTACATGATTAATTCCCTGTTTGAGCCTTCTAAGCAGCAGCCAGACCCAGGAGTATGTCTTTGGTATGGGTGTCATGATGTCTGTATTTTATTGCCCTTGTCTTATAGTTTATCAATGGAAGAATGCAAAGAATAAGGCGTGTTGATTAAGTTCTCCATCCAAAAATATCAATTCCAACATGTCAACTGCTGATATGCAAAGGCCATCATTGTGACATTTTTATTAGACATTAATATCCCAGCACCACTCTTTACTACCTTGAGACCTTGGGCAAGTAATTTTAACCATCTGAGGGAAATGGAAGAAATAAATATATTCTTAGCCCTCCCCTAACAATTTCCTTTACTCTATTAAGGAAAAGTCCTCTGTTAAAATGCTAATACCCTTAGTCTGCAAAATGCAATAATCTAATTAGGCATTAAACCTTAGGCCAATGAGTTTATCAGAGCCATTCATTGGGAGGCAATGTAGCATAGTGGTTAAGAGCAGCAGGCTTTATATCTTTAATTTGTTTACTTCTTTTCATTCTATGGCCACTTTCATTCTTTCTACTCCAATAATTTCCAAACTGATCTCTTTTCACTTTTTCCTGAATATTTCCAATATCTAGACCTCATAGGAGCCAGGGCATTAAAAAAAAAAATCAACCAGATTTTCTTCTTTGCGACGTTGGAACCTCCATCCTTTCTTCCTTAGGCAGCGGTAGGTGCAGCTGGGCCAGGGCTGGAGTCTGAGCCAGGTAACAGGTGAGAGTTAATGGAGACCATTAAAAACTTACTAAGCAGAGGTTCAAAATGGCGGTGGAGTGAATGGAAGCTACACAGACGATCTCCCAGGACCAAACTGGAATTACAACAAAAATAAAGATAAATTTTTAGGAAAAGGCAACAGAAAAACAGCTTGGAGGACCACATAACCAGAGACACTGATTCAATCCTGGTAGGCTTGTGGAGATGTAAGAGGGGGACTGGGAGCCCACGGTCAGCAGCGGCCTTAGCTGGGAGCAGCGCCCTTGTGTTAAAATCCCAAGCAGCTCCACAGTGCAGAGTCGGGAAAGAGGCTAAAATAGCAGCAGCCACTTACCTTGGGCTCTGGCAGAAGGAGGGCAAACTGGACTAGAACTGTGTGGGGACACTTGGGATTTGGAGGGTGATCAGAGCTTTTGCAGAGTTGTAGCCACACAGGACTGTGGTCATCTTACTTCTTCCCAGGGCTCTGGGGAGAGGTGGCAGCCCCTACCTTGGAGATTCAACCCCACCTGGTGGCCATTCACAAAATAATTGAGGCCCATTAACAACCAGCATCTGCCCCACCCTCAGGAAATCCTCTTACACTGAGCACCTGAGGGAGTTTTTCAGGCAACTCAGAAACCAAGGTTCTTCAGGTGACCTCTACTAATAGCCTCCAGGCAAAAAAAACAAAAACAAAAACAAACCTAGAACATAACTTTACCACTCCTGGGCTAGCAACTCTAACCAGGAAAGTAAGACTTGACAGTGGTGTTTAACGTGGGTCCTCCCTGGCTCATCCAAACCCAGGAGAGGAAGCCACAAACAGCAGAACACCAACACCCACAGGGAAAGTTTGGCAAGCTCCAAAGCCCACTGTGATAGCCAAAATGGTGAAACACAGAAACAAAAGCCAAATGAAAGAACAAGAGACCTCTACCGAAGAAGAGATAAATGAGGTGCAGTTAAGCAAGTTAACAGAACTAGAATTCAGAGCCATGATTCTGAGGAAGCTCAACAGCATGTGTAAGGACATGAGCACCATGAGTAAAGACATATAAATGTTGAAAAGCAACCAGTTGGAAATTAAAAACCACCAAGAAGAAATGAAGAATGACATATCTGAAATAAAGAACACATTGAAAGGTCTAAATAGCAGAGCAGAGAAAGCTGAGGACCGGATCAGTGAATTAGAAGATAGGGTAGAAAAAAATCGACCAATCAGAAAACCAAAAGGAAAAAACAATTTAAAAACAGGAAGACAGCTTAAGAGAACTGTGGGACAACTGGAAATGTAATAACATTGACATCATAGGAGTCCCTGAAGAAGAAGAAAATGAGCAAGGGTTAGAGAATATATTGGAAGAAATAGTGACAGAAAACTTCCCTAATTTGGTATAGGAAGAAGGCATTCAAGTTCAAGAAGCACAGAGAACCCCAAGTAATAAGAACGCAAAAAGGCCCACACCAACACACATAGTAATCAAAATGCCAAAAATTAAAGACAGAGAGAATCCTACAGGCAGCAAGAAATAAGCAACAGGTTACCTACAAAGGAAACCCCATAAGGCTCTCAGCTGACTTCTCAATAGAAACACTACAAGCCAGAAGAAAATGGCATGAGATAATCAAGGTCATGAAAAACAAAGATATCAATCCAAGACTACTCTATGCAGCAAGGCTATCATTCAAAATAGAAGGTCAAATAAAGAGCTTCCCAGACAAAAAAAGGCTAAGGGAATATATTAGCACCAAACCAGCACTGTAAGAAATGTTAAAAGGACTGCTATAATTAGCAGGAGAAATAGGAAGAAAAATAGAACCACACTAAACAAAAATGGCAATAAATAAATACATATCAATAATCACCTTAAATGTAAATGGATTGAATTCTCCGATAAAAAGACAGAGTAGCTGATTGGATAAGAAAGCATGACTCATCTATATGTTGTTTACAAGAGACCCACCTCACAACAAAAGACTCACATAGGTTGAAAGTGAAGGGAGGAAAAAAATCTCCAAAGCAAACGGAAAGGAAAAAAAAGCTGGGGTAGCAATACTCATATCTGATAAAATAGATTTCAAAATGAAGACCATAACTAGAGACAAAGAAGGCCACTACATAATAATGAAAGGATCTATCCAACAGGAAGATATAACCTTGATAAACATATATACATCCAATATAGGAGCACTAAAATATATTAAAAATCTTTTGGAAGACTTTAAAGGAGAAATCGATTACAATACAATGATAGCAGGGGACTTCAACACCCTGCTGACATCACTGGATAGATCCTCTAGACAAAAAATTAGCAAGGAAACAGAGACTCTAAATGAAGCACAAGACCAAACGGAATTCATAGATATCTACAGAGAATTACACCTCAAAACTACAGAATTCACATTCTTCTCAAGTGCACATGGAACAGTCTCAAAGATAGACCACATGTTAGGACACAAACTAAGTCTCTACAAGGTCAAGAAGATTGAAATCATATCAAGCATCTTCTCAGATCAAAATGGCATGAAACTAGAAATCATTTGCAACAGGAACAGGCAAAGACATTTTAAAACATGGAGGCTAAATACCATGTTACTGAACAACGAATGGGTCAACGAGATCAAGGAAGAAATTAAACACTTCCTGAAAACCAATAAAAATGAACACACAACACAAAATCTATGGGATGCAGTGAAAGCAGTTATGAGAGGAAAGTTCATAGCACTACAGGCCTATCGTAAGAAGCAAGAAAAATCTCTAATAGACTATCCAACCTCATAACTTAAAGAACTAGAAATCAAACAAAAAGAAAACCCCAGAGCAAGTAGAAGGAAGGAAATAGTAAAGATCAGAGGGAATATAAATGACATAGAGACAAAAAAAACAAAAAAAACAATTCAAAGGATCAATGAAACAAAGAGCTGGTTTTTCGATAAGATAAAGAAGATTGATGGACCCTTAGCTAGACTTGCCAAGAAACAAAGAGAGAAAAACCAAATACACAAAATCAGAAATGAAGAGGAGAAGTAATAACTGATACTACAGAAATACAGAAGATCATTAACAACTACTATGAACAATTATATGGCAACAAATTCGACAATTTAAGCGAAATGGACAAATTTCTAGAAACACATAGTCTCCCAAAACTGGACTGGGAAGAGATAGAAAATTTGAACAGACCAGTAACAACAGAAGAAATTGAAGATGTAATCAAGACTCTCCCAGCAAACAAAAGCCCAGGCCCGGATGGCTTCACCAGGGAGTTTTATTGAACACTCCAAAAAGAACTAAGACCCATTCTCCTCAAACTATTTCAAAAAATTCAAGAAGAAGGAAGCCTTCCAAACTCGTTTTATGAGGCCAGCATAATTCTAATTCCAAAACCAGAAAAAGACATTACAAAGAAACAAAACTACAGGCCAATATCCCTGATGAACATAGACGCTAAAATCCTGAACAAAATACTAGCAAATCGGATCCAGCAACATATCAAAAAAATTATTCACCATGACCAAGTGGGATTCATCCCAGGGATGCAAGGCTGGTACAATATTTGCAAATCAATAAATGTGATACACCACATAAACAAAATGAAGAATAAAAACCACATGATTATATCAATAGATGCCAAAAAAAGCCTTCGACAAAAATCCCGCATCCATTTCTGATAAAAACGCTCAGCAGTGTGGGAATAGAGGGATCATATTTAGACATAATGAAGGCCATATATGAACGACCTACAGCCAACATCATACTCAATGGGCAAAAACACAAAGCATTTTCCTTAAGAACAGAAACAAGACAGGGATTCCCACTTTCACCACTCTTATTTAACATAGTTCTGGAAGTCTTAGCCACAGCAATCACACAGGAAGAAAAAATAAAAGTGATCCAAATTAGAAAGGAGGAAGTGAAACTGTCATTATTTGCATATGACATGATACTATACGTAGAAAACCCCAAAGACTCCATCAAAAATTTACTAGACTTAATGAATGAATTTGGAAAAGTAGCAGAATACAAAATTAACGTCAAGAAATCAACGGCATCCTTATACACCAATGATGAACTCACAGAAAGAGAAACTAAGAAAACAATCCCATTTACCATTGCAGCAAAAAAATTAAGATACCTAGGAATAAACTTAACCAAAGAAATAAAGGACCTATTTTGCAGAAAACTACAGGGCATTGAAAAAAGAAATAGAGGAAGGTATAGAAAAGTGAAAGCACATACCTTGTTCATGGATTGGAAGAATTAACATCATTAAAATGTCCATACTACCCAAAGCAATCTATGAATTCAATGTAATCCCCATCAAAATACCAATGGCATACTTCACAGAACTAGAACAAACACTTCAAAAGTTCATATGGAACCAAAAAGGACCTCGAATAGCCACAGTAATCTTGAAAAAGAAGAACAAAGTTGGAGGGATCACATTACCAGATTTCAGGTTATACTACAAAGCCACTGTAATCAAAACAGCCTCGTACTAGCACAAGAACTGGCATATAGACCAGTGGAATAGAATAGAGAACCCAGAAACGGACCCAAAGCAATATGCTCAATATTTGACAAATGTAGCAAGAGCATACGGTGGAGTAAAGAAAGCCTCTTTGATAAATGGTGTTGGGAACATTGGACAGCTACATGCCGAAAAATGAAACTGCACTATCAACTTACACCTTACACAAGAATAAACTCAAAATGGATAAAAGACTTCAATGTGACTCATGAATCCATAAAAATTCTAGAAGAAACTGTAGGCAACAAAATTTCTAACATCATACAGAGAAGAATTTTCACTGACACATCACCTAAGGCAACAGAAACAAAGGAGAAAATGAACACATGGGACTACATCAAACTCAAAAGCTTCTGCACAGCAAAAGATACAATCATGAAAATGGAAAGGCTACCCACTGTATGGGGAGCATAACTGCCAATGATATATCAGATAAGAGGTTAATTTCTAATATATAGAGTGTTCATACAACTCAACAAAAGGAAGACAAAGAACCCAATTAAAAAATGGGCAGAAGAACTAAATAGACACCTTTCCAAACAGGATATACAAATGGCTAAGAGACATATGAAGAAATGCTCATCATCACTAATCATCAGAGAGATGCAAATTAAAACAACAATGAGGTATCACCTCACACCTGCCAGAATGGCCGCCATCAACAAATCATCAAACAACAAGTGTTGGTGAGGGTGTGGAGAAAAGGGGACTCTAGTACGCTGCTGGTGGGAATTCAGACTGGTGCAGCCAGTATGGAAAACAATATGGTGTTACCTCAAAAAAATTAAAAATTGAACTTCCATTTGACCCAGTGATCCCACTTCTAGGAATATACCCTAAGAAGCCTGATACACCAATCAGAAAGAATATATGTACCCCCATGTTTGTAGCAGCACTATTTACAATAGCTAAGATCTGGAAACAGCCCAAGTGTCCATCAGTAGACGAATGGATAAAAAAGTGGTGGTACATATACACAATGGAATACTATGCAGCTGTAAGAAAGAAAGACCTTTTATCCTTTGAGACTACATGGAAGGACCTGGAAAGTATCATCCTAAGTGAAACAAGCCAAACAGAGAAAGACAAGTTTCATATGATCTCACTTATTTGTGGAATATAATGAACATAACAGTCTGAGGAATGGGATAGTCCCAGAGACGTGGAAGTGGGGTACAAACTGACAATCCCCAGAAGAGGGGGGTGGTGGGGGAGAGATAAACCACAGAACTTATATGCATGTATGCATAACAACGGACATGGACAACAAAGCTGGGGAGAGGGCGGGCAGGGAGGGGGAGGAGGGAATCAGAGGGGGAGAGATAAACCACAGAACTTATATGCATAACAACGGACATGGACAACAAAGCTGGGGAGAAGGCGGGCAGGGAGGGGAAGGAGGAAATCAGTGGGGGAAAAAGGAGAAACATCTGTAACAAAAATAAATAAATTAATTAAATAAATAAATAAAAACACACATACATTTTAATGACAATCTATTACCTCTCTCTCTGTTTAATTCTTTTCATAGTACATTTTTTTCTGATATCAATCAACTTTTCCCCCAGTATTTCTTCCTTTATCTTCATCAAATTTAAGCAGATGGTGGTCAGTTTTGTTCTTTGCCTCAGACAATGTACGTGCCATAAAGGAATGTAGAAAAGTCCCTCCTAGGTTTTTTTTTATTCCTCACCCAAGGACATTTTTCCTTTTTTTTTTTGTTGTTGTTGTTCCGACAGAGTGGGAGGGAGAGAAAGAGAGAGAGAGAGAGAGAGAAATATCAACGTGAAAGGGACACATCGAGTGGCTGCCACCCACACGACCAACCAGGGCCGGGGACAAACTGGAACCGAGGTACGTGCCCTTAGCGGGAACCAAACCCGGGTCTCTCTGAACCGCAGGCCGACACTCTAACCGCTGAGCCAAACTGGCCAGGGCCCTCTTAGGTTTTGTTTTCATGCTTATTAAAGAGATTTTTCTAGATGCCTCCACCAAGAAGAAAGAGACTGAAGAAATATACAATGGAAGGAGGGTGCTGTCTTTCCCTACTAGGAATGGTTATTTGGGTTAGGAAGCATGGAGACAAAGAAGACATACTAAGATTAGAAATATCAGTGTGTTCTGAGTAGATGGGTCGAGTTTAATATGATAGAATCTCAGGGAGAACTCTGGGGAAAATGAGGGATGGTAATTAAAAAAGCAGCTCCATTAAAATTAGTTTTCCACCTTTATCTTAAGCCTGGAGAGAGGAGGCTTCAGTAAGATTACTCCAAGAGTTTGAAATCCATCTGCAGCATTTTGGGAGACCCAGAACTGGGGTCTGATTGCCACCCAGGAGGTCTTGAGTGCAGGAGAGCCCTGACTGTGAGCCACTTTGTGGGCGAGTGAACACAGCTACTGTGTCTGGAAGGCAAGTGTACCCCATTCTGCAGGGGGTTAGATGATGTGTGAGTGCGCCTGGTAGACAAGGTACGTCCACAGAGCAGAGAGAGCTCTCGCTAGAGCTATTGCAAGTCCCGTCGAAGGGCAGTTCCTGGAAGAGACTCTGTAGGACCAGGGACGGAGTGCAAAGAGGTGAAGGGAAGGAGGGCTGTACCCTCCACTGAATTTAAATCTAGGGTGGCCCAGCAGAGGAGCTCCCAATGAACCTGTAGAAGCACCCAGAAGTAAAACAGTCATCTGTAAACATTTGTCTGGTCCAAAAATGGCATCAATCTTGCAACAGAGGCAGTTCAAAATCAAACAACATATCTCTTACTTTCCCTGGGTGGGAAGGTGTAGGACTGACCCAACTGGAGGCAGGTGGGCCTATAGAGTAAACAGTGTGAGAGGGCCGGGGGCAGGGTAGGGGTGTGTTGAGAAGCAGGAAGAGGAGACTAGTGCCCACACACAGAAGGAAGGCATGGCTAGAGGAGGTACAAAGACAACCGAGCAAACTTGACCTACTCTCTCGTTTAATGAATTCTCTATTCAAGATTTATTGAAAGTCTACTCACAGTGATATGGACTGTGTAGGGTGCTGAGAACACAGCACTGAACAGGGTACTCGGGGAGCCTGAAGCTCAACCTAAAGGCTATATCTATATCTATATCTATATCTATATCTATATCTAATCATCATCTATTATATAGATCTATCAATATATATTTTCCAGTTTGATGTCTTCACAGACTAGATAGAATATTCAGTTCTTTCATTCATAATCTGGTAGAATAAAGTTTCTATCTTTATAATGACAAGCCAATAATTACCCAAGTGTAGGGCTTTTAGGTGAATCTGGAATGAGGGGACACAGTTTTGGGCCTGAGGCCAGAATGAATCTCCCAGTTCTGGGTTTCTTGTAGTGAAAGGCCAGCCTGACTTACCTCCTAGACCCAGGTAGAAAAGCCAGACATATCAAGTCATGTGCCCGAGGCCCAACTTGGGGAGCTTGCTGCATGCAGTTTGGTAGAGCTCATCCATTTATTTAAGTCTTAATTAAGACATTTACAAATCCACTATGAGCACATATTTGGGGGCCTACATATCTACCTTTTAGGTTAAAGTTTATGGTGATATATTTTCTGTGCAGTTAATATGTACACATATGCCACTGAACAAGGAATAGATAATGGACTTATTATTATTATTAATCCTCACCTGAGGACATTTTTGCATTTATCTTCAGATAGAGTGGTAGGGAGAGAGGGAAGAAGAGAGAGAGAAACATCAATGTGAGACACATTGAGTGGTTGCCACCCACACGACCCAACCAGGGCCGAGGACAAACTGCAACCGAGGTACATGCCCTTAGTGGGAACCAAACCTGGAACACTCTGGTCTGCGGGCCGACGCTCCAACCGCTGAGCCAAACCAGCCAGTGCAAGATTTATTATTTTTTTATAGCAACATAAAAGAGGTGATAGTCTTTGCTTTAAGTGTGTGTGACAGAGTGTTACAGGACAGGCGGTGGCGAGCCCTGGCACACAAAGGGTGATGATAAAATGACAGGACGGGGACCCAGAAGATGAAGCTAAGCAAAAGTTCGAACAGAAGTACTTATTTCTCCAGAGTTTTAAAATTATATGAGAACGAATGGATCTTAATGTGTTACTGCTGCTGTAAAAAACAATCACAAACTTAGTGTTTCACAACAAATTTATCTTACAGCTCTGGAGGTCCAAAGTCTGACAGGAGTCTCCCTGGACAAACACGAAGGGGCCAGCAGGTGGTGTCCTTTTCTGGAGGCTCTAGGAGAGAAGCCATTTCTTCACCTTCTCCAGCTTCCGGGGGCGCCTGTATTTCTTGGCTCATGGCTCTCCCATCAGTAGCAAGTTGCTTCCTTCCTACATTGCCATCCTTCTGGTTTTCTGACAAAACCAGGACAGGTTTTCCTCTTTTAGGGACCCAGGCAATTAGATTGGGCCCACCAGACAATTCAGGATGATCTCCCCACCTCAAGGTTCTTCACTGCAATCGAGTCTGCAAAGTCCCCTTTGCCATGTAAAATAACATAATCACAGAGCCTGGTAATTAGAGCATGGTCCTCACTGGGGGCCACTATTGTGTCTACTTCTGAAAAATAACATTTGTCATTCAGGGAGTCTATTAAAACTAAATGCAGTAAATTTATGAAAGTGCCTAGAAAAATGTACCTGGCATAAAAAAGAATCTGAATAAATGCAGTTAACAATAAAGACAATTCAATAACTTGGGTGTGTGTGTGGGGGAGAGAGAGAGAGAGAGAGAGAGAGAGAGAGAGAGAGAGAGGATAGGAGTTGGCTCGTGCCGTTGCAGAGGCTGAGAAGTCTCACAATCTGCTGTTGGCAATCTGGAGATCCAGGAGAGCCAGTGATGTATTCAGCTGCGTCAGAGGCCTGAAAACTAGGAATGCTGATGGCCAGGGACTGGAGAAGATGGATGTCCCAGCTCAGTCAGAGACAGAAAATTTGCCTTTCCTCCACCTTTTAATTCTGTTCAGATTCTCAAGGAATGATGCCCATTGGCACTGGTGAGGGTCCTCTCGACTTGACTCAGTTACCCACTCAAATGCTCATCTCTTCTGGAAAAACCCTCACAGATACAGCCAGAAATTATGTTTGATTGGCTATCTGGACATCTCTTAGCCTAGTCAAGTTGATACACAAAATTAACCATTACATATACAAATATGCAGTTTAACCTGAT
This sequence comes from Molossus molossus, assembly GCF_014108415.1. Classification (NCBI taxonomy): domain Eukaryota; kingdom Metazoa; phylum Chordata; class Mammalia; order Chiroptera; family Molossidae; genus Molossus; species Molossus molossus. Next base: position 46,990,005 of record NW_023425345.1, on the reverse strand, counting down.
CGTAAACAATGCCCAAATTCTCCTCTCATTCACTTTGCTATCCAGCTATCGAAGTGTAAAGTGTGCTTTCGTATCTGATCACATCTTACCACCCTGCTGGTGCTTTCTGATCTGAAGTAGCGTCCTCTCTCCTGGATCCCAGTAACATCTTCGGACTTGTCTCCGGCTTCCGCCTGGGCCCCCCACTGTCTATTCCGCACACAGCAGCCAGGGCATCCTCTTTCAAATGTAAGCCAGAGCATGGCCCTCCTTTCCTTAAAGCCTGCAGTGGTCTCCCTAAGCTGACGGTTTATCAGCGTCTCAGTCCTTACTCTGAGCTTTTCCCCTGAGCTCAGCATCATCTACCACTCCCTCCTCACTCAGTGATCCAGATCTCCCCTCCTCCAACATGCAAGCTCACTTCTGCATCAGGGATTTTCACATGTTATTTTTCTGCCGAGATCCCTCATCTCCTAGATACCTACAACATCCCCTCTTTCCCTTCCTGCGTCTCTCCCTCCCTACATGCTGACTCATGAGTAATGCCTTCCCTCTTCCCTGACCATCCTATATAAAATCACACTTCCCCATTCTCTATAGTCTCCATCTCCTTAACCTGCTTTTTTTTTTTTTTACCTCCACAGGTCGTAGCACCATCTGACATTATATTTATTTACACATTTGATTATTATCTGTGCCCCCACCTCCTTTGAAGAACATAAGCTCTATGAGGGCAGGGATTTACTTTGCTTTGTTTTCTGCTATAAACCCAGAGCCTAGGTTGGTGCCTGGCATATAACAGGTGCTCAGTAATTAATTTTACTTTCTGAAGGTAAAATTAATATTTACTGCAGAGAATGAAAAAAATGCAGAAAGATACAATGACTCCTCTAAGTCTAAGAGATGACTCCTGATAGCATTTGATTGAATTTCTTCCAGGCTTTTCTAAGAATATATATAATTGTGAACTCAAAACTATTCTTTAAATAAAGTTTACATCTAGCTTTTCAATATAATATGTTGTGACCATTTTCACATTTTTTTATAATCTTTGGTTTATAACCTTTCCTGCTAAATTATACAAATTGTGGTTCTATTATGTGTTTCCAAATCATATAATGTTAAATTTATATTCTTATAGTATTAAATAATTGAAGTATTAAAAAACAGTTCTGGTGGTCAAATACTTTCCCCAAAATATAATTTTCTAGAGGAAGTTGACTGTGTTGACATGTCAATATTTCAGGTGGTAGGACTACAAGTTTGAGCTGCAACACTTTAATATTGCTTTATATTCAGTCCAGGGGTTGTTGAAGTAGCAACTTGCTTTTGGTTACCCAGAAAAATGTATGTCATTAAAACACTCTTTATATGCAACCCTGGAAACATATCCCATGCATTACGTATTCATAAAAAGTTCATTTTATTTACAGCTTGTCACATAATATGGTATAAGGAAGCATAGTTCTGATACACTTCAATTGAATTATACTTCTCTTTTTGACAGAGTGGGGAAATCTATTTGTAAGAATGAATAAACACACCTTGAACTGCCTACTTTCTAAGAAGGAGGCAGAGAGAAGCACATTAACATTATTCTGTTGTTAAAACATCTATGGAAATAGACATTTTGGAAATTTAATAGCTGCTTGTTTTCAAAATTGGGTGCCTGAAATAGTTTATGTCAAAACTTGATGACAGTGACTCCAGGACGCAAGGAACTCAGAGAAAAATATTTTTCAGAGTTGCAGTGTTATACTGTGAATATGGGGCAAACATCTGTTGTTGCCTATTCTGTCATCGGATCCTTCACTGTTTCATTCAAAGTAATTCTAAGATTAGTCTTCGTAATTGGCTGGTGTAACCTATTTCACATACGGATGGAGACAGCGTTTGTTTCGTGGGACAGAGTGTACCAGAACAGCATGTGAATGTTCTTTCATAGCGGTATTGACACACATCCACTCAGAAAGATGAATTTTTTTCTCCTCAACAAATTTATTAATTTATAAATCATTAAAAACATAAGTGCAGAATGCTAGCCTGAGACAGGAGATAAAATGAGAGGTACTCTATAGTACTTTAAAATAAATACCGCGTCCATCCATGAGGACACATGAGGTCTATCAAGGTCTAAATTCTAGTGTCATATCTGTGTGTACCATTTATTATCCCTTGCAGTTCTTGGGCCACTAATTAATTCCTGTACTACTCACCTCCTATCTTGCTATCCTGGAAATACATGCTCATGGTCAGTAGGGGTTCCAGAGAAGAAAACAGGTGGATCAGTGGGAATCTATAATTATTACAGAAACAAAACAAAACAAAACACAAGAAAAAAAACCCTAGGGATAAAACTCCAAGCACATGGCCTGCCATAAAGAGATTAGACAAAAAAACACCATATTATTATATTATTATATATAGTTATTGTGTTTAAACTGCTTTCTTGATTAGAGGATGAAGAACTTTATTAATAGTCAGTTCTAAATTTTTCCTTAATAAGAATATTAATGGACACTAATGGAATCAATTTACCCCATTTCTATAATCACATCCTCTATGAAGAATCTTAGTACTAGTTCAGTGTCTCCAGAGAGCAACTCTAGCCCTCTTTTCTTATAAAAAACAAAAAAAACCCCAAAAACAAAAACAACAACAAACAAACAAAAAACACTCAAACAAAATAACTGCAGCCACAATTATCTGACCCGTTGAGAACTGTTAGGGAGAAACGAACAATCTAAAACTAAGATGGGAATATTGTGTGGTGAGGGCTGGGGAAAACTGACACTAAAAAGACCTCAAGTTTAAAAATCTAAACTGAGGGGAAACAGTTTTAAACCTAGACCGAATCAGTGTCCAAGGGTCTCATGCAGTGAGTGATGGGACAGGGGAAACTTCTGGGTGGCAGCACCAGGTGGGATTAGAATCTTTAAACAAGATGCCCTCTGTGCCTGATGTTGGGATGTTTAAAAGGTGAAACCTAACCTGGCCAGTGTGGCTCAGTGGATTGAGTGTCATCCCATGGACGGAGAGGTCCCAGTTCGATTCCTGGTCAGGGCACATGCTTGGCTTGATCCCCAGTGGGGGGTGTGCAGGGGCAGCTGATTGATGTATCTCTGTCACATTGATGTTTCTATCGATCTCTCTCTCTCTAAAAAAAAAAATCAATAAAGGTATATTTAAAAAATAATAAATAATAAAAGGTGAAGCCTAGGTACAGAGACCAATGCCAGGCAAAGGGACAGGCAGAGGTTAGGTAGGTAGGTTGGCCCTTCCCACTCATTTCTTCCCCACCCTGCTGATTCTGGTGGCTGTAATTCAGGAGGAGGCTCTGGGAATCATAGGGCCCAGACATGCAGTTGAAAGTTCCATTCAGACATATTGGCTACACTAGGTGGGGGCTTGAATAGATTCAATCTGATGCCTGAGAGAACAGTTAGAAGCATAGGCCCAGCTCTGGCCAGTGTGGATCAGTGGTTTGAGCGCCAGCTTGCCCACCGAAGGGTCTCGGGTTTGATTCCTGGTCAAGGGCATATACCTGGGTTCCAGATTTGATATGCAGCCCTGGTCAGGGTGCGTGTGAGAGACAACCAATTGATCTCTCTCTCTTTTTCTCTCTCCCCCTCCCTCCACCCTTCCACTATCTCTAAAAATCAGTGAAGCATATCCTCCAGTGAGGATTAACACACAGAAAACAACAAAAAAACCTATGCGCAGCCCTGGCTGGTGTGGCTCACTTGGTTGGGTATCCTTCCCATGCACTGAAAGGTTGATAGTTCAATTTCTGGTCAGGGCACGCACCCAGGCTCCGGGCTTGATCCCCAGTAGGGGCTGTGCTGGGCTACAGGTGGTTGTTTTGCTCTCACATCAGTATTTCTCTCTCTCTCTCTCTCTCTCAAAATCAATTTAAAAACAAACAAACCAACCTATGCCCAAAGTACCAAACATAGCAGGGCTGGGAGTAGTAGAGTTTTCTGGGATGTATTGTGTTTCACCAGGTCTGATTCTTTGATCTGGAGTCTGGGTGGATCTTGACAGAGATTTTTACCAAAGGTCGCTGGAGACAGGGCTGAATGATAGAGCCAGAGCCTCGGACATTCCAACGGTATTAGGTTAAACAAAATGGACAGAACAGCAAGCGCAACTGCCTTGTATTGACTATATTCCGTTTTTGAAGCACCATCTATACCAAGCACTTTACATTTTCCAGATTAGGGCACTGACGATTAGAGAGATTTAAAATAATACTCACTCAGCCCATCACGCCCGAAACAGCGAAGCTCGAATTGGAATACGAGTCTGCTTGACCCCACAGCCTGCAGGGAGTCCATGATTTTCTAATTCTGACATATACTTTCCCCCTGAGGGCCACCTCTTCGGTTATGTGCGAAGAGCTAGCGGCTTCTAGGGGGACGTTTTCCCTGCTGAGCTCGGCAGCGTCCGTGTCTGAGAGGCACGTTCACCGGGGTGCAGACGCGGGGCTCCCCGCGAATCCCGGGCTTTTCGGCCTGGTGCCGGGGCCGGTGGCGTGGGGCGACCTCACCGAAGCTCCTCTCTCCCAGGCCCCACGGGCCGCCTGCAGCGCCAGCGAGCCCTCGGGCGGTCCCTGGGAAACCCCCTGCTCGGGGAGCAACGTTCCCAGGAACATTTCCAGCCCCGCGGTGTTGCTCCGGGAAGCGGGGCTGTGTGACACCACCGGGGTCACCCTGGCCGCCCCCTTGGGGCCCTGGGGCGTGCCCGCCGTGCTGCCCACGCACGATGACTTCTCACGCCTGCCAAGTGTGCGCTTTCGGATGCTGCGGAGTGGATTCTGCCCCTCAAGTTCAGGAAGAATCAAATACGCGTGTCTAGAGGATGTGGCAGCAAGTCCAAAATCTGTGTCTCTGTGTCCCTCGAAATGCACAGGGTGGTTTATTTAAATTGACTTCAGAGGCGGCTTTGGATAGCTTAGACTTCCCCAAGGTAAATCTGTACTAGCCTTAGTAACAATCTTAGGTTATGTGGGGTAGTGTGATTATGATTTCCTGGGTTGCTTTTGGTTCTACTTACAGAAATATTTAAATAACTTTGACAAACGTTACATAGTCTAATGCAGGAATGTGATCAGATTTTTTGTTTTTGGTGATTTTAATACAATCATGATGACATATTTCCTTAGTTATTTTCTTATTGTCAATTTAATATAACAACTCTAGATTATTCTTATTATTTTAGGATATAAATATATAAGTCTGTATTTATATATACATATACTTTAACATGTATATTTCAGTTATCAATGATAAATAACAAGTATATCTCTATTTCACTACCTCCTACCTCCACTGGAGCTTACTGATATTGTTCTATTATTGTATTTAAAACAAACCAATTTAGCCCTGGCTGGTTTGGCAGCTAGGTTAGAGCCTCTTGGTGAACCAAAGAGTCTTGGGTTTGATTCCCAGTCAAGGGCATGTACCTGGGTTGCAGGTTTAATCCCCAGCCCCCATCAGGGTCTCTCTTTTTCCCTCCCTCCCTCCCATTCTCCAATTTATTTTTTAAAAATAGCTACTGCTTTTAATAATTGCAATAGAAAAATTTTATCACTATGTCTTCATGGAAAAAGATATAGATTCTTAAATACAAAATAAAATTTTTATAGGCATAGTCTGTTAAAAAAAAAAGCACACTGTTATCTACTTAACTATTACAAGCAAATCAAAGCAAATTTGATTTGTGAGAAAATATTTACAGGGTGACTCAGTACAGTATAAAATTCTGTAGAAGACGCAAATGGGAATATGCCATAATTCCTGTCTTCAAAGTTCAAGGGCAGAGGTAAAGACAAATATCTAATTATTCTTATTTAAAAAGACCTAACAGTGGAATTTCATCATCTAAACGAAACAAACTAATAATCCCAGAAACAAAAAAGGGAGAAAATTTACAATTTAAATAGTGCTGGCTACCCAGCCTGCCTTTTAGCACTTGCCTGGAGTGAGTATGAGAGGAATACTGGACTCTGTGGTTGTCCTGGTCAGTCTCTGCCGGGGGGCCTCTGACGTGCGAGCATGTCACTGAGCTGGGTGTGATTCTAACTTTTAAAGATATGCATGTATGCATTTTTCATATAAAATGGACCCTAAAATCAAGCCAACTACTTCATCTGGCGCCCAACCAAAGAAACAGGCATCTGGTCCAATGCTGGAGAAAAACCTGGCTGTGCTGACCCAACTCATGGTCTTCAGTGGAGCGCCTGTCGAAGGACCTTTCCAGGGTAATTATTCATGATTGTTTCTGATTTTAGAGTCTATGAGATGTGACTCTATTATAAGACAAGTATTCTCAGAGAAACCCACACAGCCTGCAGTGCTTGAGTGTGAGGTTAGGTAGTTTGCTTTTATTTTGCCACATAGTAGGGTGTTAACGATTTCTGAATAAAGGAGATCATAACACTGCACTTTGGGAGATTAATTTGGCAATAATCTAGATGGACCGGAGGAGGGGAAACTGAGGCAGAGGGGCAATTAAAAGCTGTTATGACTGCAGAGGTGAGTAGGAAGTAATGCTTGTCAGGCCTGGGGTGGAGGTGAAGTAAGTTAACCGTTTGAACTGACGTGGATGGGTTAGAAATGGAGGTTTTAAGTTTGGGTGTCCATGAAATTGGTAGCTTGTTTAAGCAGAATTAGGAAAATCAGATAAAGAACTGGTTTTTGTTATGAAGATGAGTGTGATTTTAGATAAAATGGGAGGTGACTATGAGACATCCAGGTAGAGAGGTGCAGGGAAGAATTCTTAAAATGTTGGTTTGGAGTACACTGTGTTTAGGAATGGCAGCTGAAATCACAAGAAGAGATGACATGGCTAATAGAGATCAAGCTTGTAGAAAGCAGGGAGGAGTCCAAGGTTTCTGGGGATCTCCAGATGAAGAAAGCAAGAAGCCACAGGAAAAATGTTTAGGGAAAGAGAATTTTAAAAGGAGAGGTGACACTAAGTGTTGCTAAAAGTTTAAGAATTATGTAGACAATAATGAGGAAATAATGAACTAATTTTGAAGGCAGAAGGAAGAAAAATAATAAGCAAATGAGAGAAGAGATATTTAAAAAATAGGACGGGATGAGTTAATCTCAGGAAGAAGAGGTAGCAAATGAATTTAAGTGTTACAGAGATTTCAAGGAAGGATAGGTACTGAATTAGAGAGATGGAAGTACATTCCTAAAATTAGATATGTAGTCTATTTATTCAAGGATTTGTTTTTTTATGATTTATAAATTTGTGTGAGACTAACAAGTACCTAAAAATCAACTCGTATTTAGTTTCACAGTTGATTTTGTATATGCTCAAAATAACAAAAATTGGGGTTTTCTCAGAAATGGTCATTGGTGACCTTCTAAGAGAGGGTGGGCCAAGTCACATTGCAAGCCAAGGAGTGTGAACCGCTACTCTAATTGCAAGCTATGAGAGTATGTGCCAAGTTAGATTACAAGTCAAGAAGTAAATTTGAGTTGAAAAAAATATAGATTTTGCCAAATATAGATTTTAGTCACGAGGGCAAGGAGAGAGAAGGATATGGTTAAAAAGCAAGAAAGACCTGGAAGACAGCTCAGACCAGCCTGGCGATCTCATCGCTGCTTTCGGGTTATTTTTCCGTTAATCTTTTGTGTATTCCTTCAGCTTCTTTTCTATGCACATGCTGTGTTAAACCACTTGATAATCCACAGAGTTTGTCCGTGTACAGTACTAAAACAAGTTGGAAAATATACAGCATTTGCTGCCATGTGAAACTAGAAATACACAGAAAGTATACGTAATGCATAACCTGAGTGGAGAGTTCATACTAGGGTTCAATCACAGAAGATGGTTTCCATGATTCTGATTCTTTAAAAACTGCTTAAGTATCTTTAAGGTTTCTCCTTAAAGTAATTCTCTGTGAAATATTGTGATTATCTGTACCGTAGGTCCAGAAGTCTTCGAAGTAGGGGACGTGGGATGTGGATGTTTCTGCGGCAGAGATATGTCCTGTTTCAGGCATGGGAGAGAGGGTGGGACTACTCCAGCCCTTCCCTGATGCTCAGGCTCCTTACTGGGATATGACCTTCTCAACTGAGCAATATTTTTAATTGGGCCCATTCAGGCACTTATAACATTTACTGATTACAGAGAATCAGCTATAGTTTATAGAGCATATTAGGTTTAATGAGATAGGAAACATGATCACTAACCTGAAGGGAACAAGTCAGACAAAATGGGAGGAAAGCATGTTGGCAGTCTGCCTCAAACAAATCAACGCATGTGAGCAAAGCATGTATTCTGACATGAGGAGCTAACTACCTGTCACATTTGTTTTCTTTTTTTTTTTTAATCCTCACCCGAGGACATTTTTCCATTTTTTGTACAGAGAGAGTGGGAGGGAGAGAGAGGAAGAGAGAGAGAGGGAAACATCGATGTGAAAGGGACACATCGAGTGGCTGCCACCCGCACGACCAATCAGGGCTGGGGACAAACTGCAACCGAGGTACATGCCCTTAGCGGGAACCGAACCCTGGTCTCCCCGGACCGCAGGCCAACGCTCTAACCGCTGAGCCAAACCGGCCAGGGCTGTTTTCTTTTTAACATAATTCATAACATCCTCAATGCAAAATACCCACTGCCTCTTTCAGGAAATGTCTCATCCTTTCTCCTTTCTCAAAATCCCTAGATTATGGGGGCCCAGGATGTAGGACTTTTAGGGCTAAAATGGGGAAAGTTCTGGGCAAACTGGGATGAGTTGGTCACCTCTATTGGGAGCAAGTCTTCATGGCTATATGCCTCTTTCCATCCTGCAGTGATTGCCCAGTCTACTGATCCATCTCTCATTTAGTGGTGATTTTTAGTACCCGATTTAATATCCTTCTTTCCATACTATACCTGTTCATGTAGAAAACACATCTACTTCCTGATTTTTGAAGTTTCTTGATATTTTCCTTTGTAATCTTTTTCTCTCCCTTCTTTACGACCTTGGCTACAATTCTCATGGTCTAATCTTAGATTTTGTCATTATAAATATGTTTCCTACCCTCAACATCTCAATTTCTAATACCCACTCGCTGACCACCACTCCTCTCTTTTCAGCTCACTGCCTCTGTACTAATTCTTTGATCACAATGGCTCTTCCCACTCATTCACTACCACCATTTGTAGTGTCTACCCTCCACCCCAGTTTCTGTCTTCACTTCCTCCTTGTTCAGATTAGATTCCACTGTCCAGTTATTTGCAAACACCCTCAGCTTCCTTGCCTCCCTCTTGGCCTTACTCAAATGGTAGAAGACCGACACTGGTAAATCCCAGGTATTTGCAGAAAGGTGGTAAAGGTTAGTGGTTAAGGATGTGGGCTCCAGACCTACAGTCCTTTAATCCTGGATCCAACATTTAGTAGCTAGTGTCCTTGGACAAGTTTCTTAACAGCTCTGGGCCTCCGTGTCCTTGTGTGTACCTATCTCATGGATTGTTGGGGGCTCAAAGGTATTAATTAAAGTAAAATGCTTCCAACAGTATTTGGCATATAATAAACACTCAATAAATGTTTCCCAAGCTTGTAGCTGATGGTTGGAGAAAAAAACCCTTATTATTCTGACTGACCTCTTTTGGATTTCATGTCTAGGTCTCAGTCTCTGCAATGCATTCAACCACAGTTGCCATTTCCTTATTGATTCTCTCTCTGAGAGATTACTATTTCACACCTTCCTCTTTCTCAAATTCCCAACTCCTCCTTCCTGTCATTCACTCTCAGTGGGTGACTGCTTCGTATCTCACTGAGAAAACACAAGCAATCAGAATATATCATTATGTTTCTACCAGCCAGCCTACCCACACTTGTAGCCTTCTGTCCCCCATTTTTAGAACAATCGATTAGCTATGCACTGAATTCCATCTTTTTTCACTTTCTCAAGAACTTTACTGACATAGTTATTTTTTCTCTGTCTTGAATCATTATATGTAAATGAGGTGACCAACTCATCCCAGTTTGTCCTCTCTGCAAAAATGCCTTTTAATACTAATTAACAATCTTAAATAACAAAAAAAGAGAACCCTCTCACTTCTATGCCCCCTGAGGATTCCACCTTATTTACTGTTCCTTATAGCCAGCCTCAATGTCCCCGCGGTCTCAGCTCCCATCCTCAGGACAATTTTAATCAGGCTTCTGTCCCGCTCTTCCAGTGACACCACATCTGCGTGACCAACGCCGTGTCCAGTCCGATGATGTTCTCAGCCCTCACCCCACTCTGCTCGTCACCAGTGTTTAATGTGACTGATTATGTTCCCTTTCTTGAAACCTTTTTTTGCCACTTGGTTTTAGGACACCATACTATTTTGATTTATCATCTATTTTTTTCTTGGTCTCCTTGGTTAGACTCTTCTTTGAATCTTTATGTGTGTTTTGAATAATGGAGCTTCCCAGAGCTCAGTTCTAGACTCTCTTGGGCTTGTTAAGGTAATTGGAGTGGCTGAAACCAGGAGAAATTAATTTCATAGGTTTCATGTGAGGCAAATAGAACTATGTTGAGAAGAAGGGAATAGCATAGTTTGTAGGAAAGTTATTTATGATTATTTTATGCTCAATTTTACTTAACACTAGATTGTTTAACATAAGCCCTTTTACTGTGATAAATTCAGTTCCACAAATGTTATGTGAGCACCAGCAACGGAAAGGGGAGGGGAGACTCAAAGCTGAAGCAGAAAAGTTGCGTTTTTTAATTTAATTTTTATTTAAGAGAGAGAGAGAAGAAGATGGAGAGAGAGATTTGTTGTTTTACTTAGCTGTGCATTCACTGGTTGCTTCTTGTATGTACCCTGACCAGAGAGCAAACCCACGACCTTGGTATACTAAGTCAACACCTTCACCAACTGAGCTACCCAGCCAGGGCTACAGCAGAGGACTTCTTGCTAACACAGTCCCGAAAGAAGTCAGGCTATTACCCTACTTTCACCAGCAGAATTTTAATACTTAAATCAATACTAGAACTAGAACCAGAAACCTGGTGGTTCCAGGTCTTTGATTAAGTTGATTAACTTATTTGCCTCCCAGACTGCAATACAGTGAAGAATAAAGTGTGGCTACACTACACGTTTCAAAGCCGTTGAAGTGGAACATTACTGGAAAGCATAGTCAAATAACAGCTTGCCAACCAGCTACCGCTAGGATTTTTGTATTGCTTCAACTGGATTTTCTTTTTGGAAACTTATTTTTGATAAAGAACAATCAAGAATATAGATGGATAATTCTATTTTCTTATTAAAATTCCAAAGTTGACACTTTGAACAAACTCATACTTTAAAAATACGTAATAATAAATGTTCTCATCTCCCTTTGAGGTTTTGTGTACACCACCACCAAGATCTGAGCACAGTTTGTCTATTTAGATTTGGGTTTGGATGATAATTGTAAAGGTTAGAAGTTTGGATATGCAGTGTATACCAAACCACTCTAAAAATAAAAACTGTGCTAATAATAATAATTACTTTCTAAAATTAGCTATTTACATGTTATGTCTTTTATCCCTTACGAGGACTGGATGAGGCGATGTTATTATCTTTCTCAGAAAGAAACAGATTCAGAGAGATTTGATAATATTGCCAAGGAAACAAGAAATGTGTTCACAGTTCTCTTACTTCCAAAAGCAAAGGAGAAGGATACAATTAAGTCCCAGATATCACGCCGGGACCTTTCGTGTAACCGTCTTGTTTAATCAAAAGAAGGAGTTACGAAATAGATTGTACTATTAACTTCATGCTTAGCACTTTGTATTACTACAAAAGTACAAGTCTGAGTGGCATCTTAAATTAGAAAAAATTGCAGCGCATTACAATGACTTTTCTACATTTCGGCATCATATTTTATAGGCGATGCTTAAGTCCTTGACCCTATAAAGAGCTAAAGGAATTGTTCTTTCGCATCAAGATTTTTTACAGTATTTAATGACTGCTGAAGCATTTCTTCTTTGCAAACCAGCTTGTAAAACCGTTGGCCTTCATTTAAAAACAGAGTTGCTGAGAACTGTGTTCTTGATCTGTGTACACATGTTGCAATCACAATGCTAACCTTCTTTATTTGAACATCTGGGCACAAGCACGGGCAGGACATGGTGAACTTGTTTAAGGGTAGTTTCCCTAGAGAGCTTTAGTCCCGTTTGTTGGTTAAGAGCTGGTGAGTTCTGTCTCCATTTGTGGTCAGGCACACTGATGTGACTGTCTTGGGGTGAGTGGCCAAATGTGGCCAAATAGAACAGAAATTGGACTGCAAATTGCTCTTTGTTAATTATTTATAATGAATTCTCTTTCTGAGGCTGCTGCACATGGTTCTGTAATCAGGTGTTAACATTTTAGGTAAAGAATAAAATCCAGGTGGAGCATTGGATGGGAACTAAGAGTTGAGAGAGGATGGTGTGGGGAGGGAAGCGAGAGCAAATGCACCCCACTGGGAGATTTCATCATCTTCTCGGATAATGTTGATTTTTCTTGCCTTTTAAAAAGTTCTCTAGCAGGTAAGCAAGCTACCTCTTTACATTTTTATTTGTTTAAAGAAAGAAAATTTTAGAAAAAATCATCCCTAAGTTCTCCACCCCCAAATTAAAACACAGATACAAATATAGAGACAATTTTATTTTTTATTAATTTTTGTTACAGATGTTTCTCCTTTTCCCCTCACTGATTCCCCCTCCTCCTCCCTCCCTGCCCTTTCCCCAGTTTGTTGTCCATGTCCACTGTTCATGCATACATGCATATAAGTTCTGTGGTTTATCTCTTCCCCACAACCCCCCTATTTAGGGGATTGTCAGTCTGTATCCCATTTCCGCGTCTCTGGGACTACCCCCTTCCTCAGACTGTTATGTTCATTATATTCCACAAATAAGTGAGATCATATGAAACTTGTCTTTCTCTGTTTGGCTTGTTTCACTTAGGATGATACTTTCCAGGTCCCTCCATGTAGTCTCAAAGGATAAGAGGTCTTTCTTTATTACAGCTGCGTAGTACTCCATTGTGTATATGTACCACTGCTTTTTTATCCATTCATCTACTGATGGACACTTGGGCTATTTCCAGATCTTAGCTATTGTAAATAGTGCTGCTACAAACATGGGGGTACATATGTTCTTTCTGATTGGTGTTTCAGGCTTCTTAGGGTATATTCCTAGAAGCGGGATCACTGGGTCAAATGGAAGTTCAATTTTTAATTTTTTGAGGTAACACCATATTGTTTTCCATAGTGGCTGCACCAGTCTGCATTCCCACCAGCAGTGCACTAGAGTCCCCTTTTCTCCACACCCTCGCCAACACTTGTTGTTTGATGATTTGTTGATGGCGGCCATTCTGGCAGGTGTGAGGTGATAACTCATTGTTGTTTTAATTTGCATCTCTCTGATGATTAGTGATGTTGAGCATTTCTTCATATGTCTCTTAGACATTTGTATGTCCTGTTTGGAGAGGTGTCTATTCAGTTCCTCTGCCCATTTTTTAATTGGGTTCTTTGTCTTCCTTTTGTGGAGTTGTATGAGTACTCTATATGTATTGGAAATTAACCCCTTATCTGATATATCATTGGCAATTATGCTTTCCCATACAGTGGGTTGCCTTTCCGTTTTGATGATTGTATCTTTCGCTGTGCAGAAGCTTTTGAGTTTGATGTAGTCCCCATGTGTTCACTTTTAGAGACAATTTTAAAAATAGCCTATTGTCTTTATTTGTTCAGGAGATGGAGTTTCCTATCAGGAGATAGATTCAGGGGTTAAAAACCCAAACCAAGAGTTATGGTGAATGAAAACTTTAGAAATAAATTAGCACCAGTTTTTTTTTGTGGTGGTTTGTGTGCCTTAAGGAATAACCTGCCTGATTCTCATCCAGGAGCTTATCATTGTGGCCAAACATAAAAACTATTGTAAAATACAATGGATTTAATTCAACAAACATGTGTTGAGTTCTGATATGCACTGCAGTTGGTGTTAAGTGTAAAAGGATGAGTAAGATAGTCTTGCTTTTCAAAGAGCTTATAGTTGTAGGAGAAGCAGACAGGTAAATAGTTATTTAATTCTTCACAGGAGGTGAAGTTCCATATTAGGTTATGAACACATTACCATGGAAGCACAGAGGAAGGAGAGCGTGTTTAATTCTGACAAAGGGACATTCTGTACTCTGCTTTTTAGGGTTTTGGGGGATACACAGTAGTCTAGAAAGTACTTTGAGAAGTGTGGTGGAGCTTATGGTTCACCCAGGGTTTCACCCTTTGGTTCTATTCACTGATCTGGGAGCATGAGTGAAAAATCTCCCTTTCTCTTACCCCTGAAGGTTATGTTCAGTGTCCTGCAGATAGCGTGCTCTCCCAGACTGCCCTTCCCGGGTGTTTCCTCCACCATGCAAGTATTTGTGTCCTCTACTAGTCTCTCAAGTGTCTTGAAGAAGGGACCACGTGTCATTCACGGTTTACTCCCCACGCTTGGCACACGGTCGCCTCTCAATGCATTGCGGTAAATAGCACTAAGAAGAAGAAGAAAAGAGATGTGTGCTGCTCTGATCTTGCCCAGCCAGTCATTACCCCGCCTGTCTTCTCGACGTGCTCCCTTCCGATTATGGATATTAAAGAAAATGCTTCTTCATGAAGTTCTTCAGAAACTGCTGCAGTAATGTTCAGGGTTTCCTTTTTTTGTTTAAATTCTCACCCAAGGACATTTTCCCATTTTTTGTTCAGGTAGAGTGGGATGGAGAGAGAGAGAGAGAGAGAGAGAGAGAGAGAGAGAGAGAGATGCGAAAGGGACACATCGAGTAGCTGCCACCCGCACGACCAACCAGGGCCAGGGACAAACTGCAACTGAGGTACACACCCTTAGTGGGAACTGAACCCGGGTCTCTCTGGACCACAGGCCAATGCTCTAACCACTTAGCAAACTGGCCAGGGCTCTTTTTTTCTCTTAAATGTGAAAATAAGGACGAAAAAGCCAAGACCTCCAGCTTTCTCTCTCTCTCTCTCACCCCTCACCCTCTTTTCAGATTCCTTCTTTGGTTCTGGGGCAAGTTCTATCTAATAAAGGCTTTAACTTTGTATTTTCTTTATAACACAGACATAGATCATATGGTTTCTGTGTTCTAGGCTAATACCTTCCTTTTCTGTTTGACAGATATTCCAGAGTAAAGTGTTTTAAAATAATTTGTAATTAAAAGAAACTAGAGCAAGTAGCCAAGAAATTCAATCACATTTCTTCTCTAACGAATCAGTGTTTCACCAATTAGATACTTTCTTCCACAAGATGGCGCTGTAGTTCTTTCAATTATTTGGAGTATAGCAGCACAGGGTTTTATTTTATTTATTTTAACATTTCCTTCTCCTCTATTTCTTTACATATGAAAGTGACACATAAGAAAGAATGTAAGACTATCATTTACAGTCAAGGCCAGATTTACCATCTATTTTAGTGCAGTCCATCAGAAATAACCATAGAATAGAAAATAACAGAAATTAGGTCACAATGAATTAATTACCAGAAATGAGATAAATATGAATGTGAACATGATATAAAGCTTGAATATGAATTAGAAATTTTTAAAAAGCATTATAGATAAAATTCTGATGTTCTTTAGTGCTACTTTGTAGTTTGGGTGTTTGAAATGGATGTGTTGTATAATTAACTGTGAATTCATTTATTCTCATCTAGAAAAACATGTTAAATATACCACTGATTTTTTTTAGACTAAATATTTTGGTGCTTAATCACATCCTTAGGTTTATTCTAAATATTTTTTAGTTTTATTGTTTTGAAGTTAAGTCTTTCTAAATTTGCAAATAAAATTGCTGTTGAATCAGTGTATAATAATGATCAAGCCCCTTCTATGTGCAAAGCCCAGTTTTAACCAGATCTACCCAGTAAAGAAAAATTTCACTATTAATTTCTTAAGATCCACTAAATCTGAAAAGTAAAGAAAAACATTTTTTGCTAAAAATATATTTAGAAGATTTATATTTCAAACATTTGGTGAATGGATTATTTCTGAGATGCACTTTGACCACATTGATCCATTTAGTTAAAATAAAATATTAAAGATTTTAATAAGTGCCCTAGCATAGTCTTCTTGTAAGTGTAATACATTTATTAAATTTAAAAAGTCCAGCACGAAGAGAAAACAAATACATCACCATGCAAATTCTTAATTATGCCTAATGACAATGAATTTGTAATGCATTTACAATTATAAAATCACTTAAGTTATCAATGTCTGAGACAACAGTTTGTGTTTACAAATTGCACATTGGTAAGGAGTGAATTTGTTCATGTGCTAATTAGAAAACTCTTGCAAAAGACAGGTTGTGGGTTGCTTTTATTAATTTACTCTTACTTGGATGTTATAGTGCAGAGTGGGTGGAAACGTCATGTTTAACTTTAAAATCACTGAATGCACATTGGCAGATATGTTGGTGCTTGAAGTATTTAAGCCATATATACCCTTATTCATACTACAACTAACTCCTCTCCCTGAAGGGTCATGATGTTGGGCACATCAAGCACTTATTTAATTCACACAACAGAGGTATGGAACAGGTACCATTATTCTGCTTTCACAGACGAAAACACTTAGAGAAACTAGATAATGTTCCAAGGGCTAGGCAGCTGGTGAGTGGGGGCTGGGGTCTGGATGAAAGTCCTGTAGCCACAGGAGCCTGCTCACCACTTCAAACATGTGTCTGTATGCGACTGTAGCCCCTCACCTGTGTTAGGCGTGTCACTGCCATACCAGGTAGGGCTTGGTGAAGGCTTCCAATGTAATACGAAATATTATGTTCTTACTATGTAAGGAGTCGTTTGGGCTTTCTTATTGTGTTGTCTATTTAGGGCACAACAAGGCTTTTCAAAGGGCATTTGTCAAGTTATGTAATAGGCAGCAGGCAGAGAATCTCAAGGGGGTGCCAGACTTCTCACAGCAGGTGGCCGAAGGCTGAGGGTGGAGTCCACCTCCTTCTGCCCTCCCCCTTTCAGGAAGCTCACTTCCTCAATGTACCAAGTACAGGCGAGCCGGCCTCCACAGAATGGACCCAACTGTGTGAATTTTTAAAACACTTAAAACCCACCGAGTGCATTACCTTCCAACAGACTTAGTCAAAAGATAAAATGTTTCTATTCCAAAATATTGTTAGATTCTTAAAAGGAATCAGTTTTTAAAAATACTTGATAAACTAAAATGGCCAGTGAAGAGCTTTTTGTGTTATTATTAGGAGAGATTTCCCACATATTCTGTTGCTAAGTACCTAAAAGTGATTAAAGAAAGCACTGCTGTGAATATCTTCTTTTTATTTTCTCAAGAAAATTTGGGGATGATAATAAATTTTACTGTGAAAAATTTCAAATATGCATGAAAGTAGAAAAAAGAGTATAATGATCTTTCATCCACTAGCTTCAATAAGGATCAATTCATGGCCCATGTTGCTGTTGAAGATTTTAATTTTTTTAAAAATTACAGTTTATACTCAATATTATTTTGTATTAGTGTCGGGTATATAGTATAGTGGTGAAACAATCATATACTTTACAAAGTGGCCCCTCTGATATTTCAAGTACACACCTGGCCCCATACGTAATTATTATAGTATTATTGACTATACGCCCTAGGGTGAAAAGTGTAAAAGGGTTAAGAAGTACACATTTATAGCTACAGAATAGTCACGGAGATGTAATTAGAACTGTGACTATCTTTTAAAAGTAACTAAATGGTTGGATGGGATGGATTTGAGTAACGTGAAGTCTTCTTTAAAAAATACAATTCTTAAGGCTTATTCAAATTTTGAGTTAACCCCAACCCCAAAGATTCTTTGATTTCCTAAGTGATGCTAGAAAGAGCAGCGGGCTGTTTGCAGCCCCAGCCAGCGCAACGGGAGAGTTACAAAGCAGAGCACACACCTGGCCATAGGAGGTTTCATGACTTGAATCATTCTCTCCTTCATCCATCTGTCCAGCGTTACTTGATGGTTACTTAGTATTTGTAGCATATGCAATCCAAATATTTCTAACTCTTCTGTTGTAGGCACTGTGTGAGGTACTGCAGGTCTTAACTTACACAAAAAAAATTAAATAATGAATTCAATAGGCTGGCCTCAGTATGTGATTATAGCTTTTATTGTACTGCTGATTCAATTGTTTGGAGCTGTAGTCCTTGATTTTTATTGTCAGCTTGTTTGAACAGGTAATAGTCTATCAGTTGATAGAGTTGAAGAAATTTATGTATTTGGGTGATGACACTGATCTACATGTTTGGTGTTTAAAGGATTTGGTGTGTGTTTTCGGTACAGTCTGGTACTCAGGTAACAAAGTGCTACATCATATCTACGCTATAGTCTAGTAGAAGTGGTAACGGAAGTCATAGTAATGATGTTGATAATTATAATAGTGCATTTTATTTCATTGGTGGGAAGCTATAAATAATTCATTGAAGACCTGACTTGGCAACTTCTTTTTCAGAAACAATGAAAACATGTTATCTTGGGGAAGACTATTCCCTCTGTCCTTTGGTTCCCTCCATGAAAGATGAAGAAACTACACCAGATGGTCTCTAACTTCAAGTTTAACACTAACGTTTTGTAATTTTAGGATTTGATTGTTCTCCTGTTCTCAGAAATATGAAGAATTCAATTTTAAAATTTTACTGCTAGGTAATACCTAGCAAGCTATCTATCGTACACAGAATAAAGAGTAAATGGAGTTGAATTAATAAAATATGTATATAGTTTTAGACCAATATCAACTTTACATTATTTTAATGCCTAGTAATTGAGCATCAGCTATGTACTGGGCACTGATCTGCATGCTTGGAACCAAGAAACAAATTAGGGTTAAAAATTTTCCTCGTGTAGTTTACAACCTAGTGGGGAAAGATGGTGATCATTTGTAAAATAACAAATGCCCTGCAGGGTGATGGGAGAAACCTGAGGTGGGCCATACTGTGGACAGACAGGATGGTCAGGGAAGGCTATTCTGCTGTGTGAGGATCGAGGGTAAGAATAATCCAGGCATTTCTAGGGACATGTGGGTAGGTTGTGAGTGAGGAAGTAGTCTGAAATGAGGCTGGAGTTAGGTAATGTGGAGATGGTGGCGGGTCTTCTAGGACTTAGTTAGAAGTTTGATTTTATCCAAATTGCAATGAAAACATGAGAAGGTCTTCAACTTATACCTAATTTTCTTCTACATAAATATATATCCTTTGATCGTGGGTGTTGAGTCGTAGTAGCCAAAAATTTCCTTCCCCTCCCTTGTGTCCATAGTGATGACACCCTATAACTTACTGTCTTTGAAACTCATTTCCAAAATTACTTCATTTCAGTAAGAATGAATGTCTTTCTCTGCTCATGAATTGAGGATTGCAATATTTCCAAAGTCAGTTTGAGAAATGAGAAGCAAATAGGGTAAACTCCAAGAGGGGATGAAAAATATATTTGTAATCCATTTTTAGAAAATCTAGCATTCACAAACCCATTTTTTTTTCAGTGAGATTTCTGGAACAGTGGGCATCAAATCCCCATTTTTGTGATAAGGAGTTATAGATTGGTGACACGTTTAATATCCCCCTTTACATTATGAATTAGAGTACAAATAGGCTCACTGTAGAAATACAGGTGTCACTTTATATAGTGTCCCTCCTTATCCATTGTTTCACTTTCCTTGCTTTCAGTTACCCATGGTCAACCAAAATCTGAAAATATTAAATTTAAAATTCCAGAAAGAAACAACTCATACGTTTTAAATTGTGGGCCATCTTGAGCAGCATGATGAAATCTCATGCAGTCTGCTCTGTCCTGCCAAGGACTCAATTCGTCCCTCTGTCCAGCCTAAATGCTTCCTGCCTGTTAGTCACTTAGCATTTTTGGTTATTAGTTCAACCGTTGTGGTATTGTGATGCTTGTGTTCAAGTAACTCCTAATAATGGCCTCAAAGCCCAAGGGTAGTGATGCTGGCGATTTGGATATGCCGAAGACAAGCCGTAAAGTGCTTCCTTTAGGTGAAAAGGTGAGTCCAGTACAATGAGATATTTTGAAACAAAGCGTGAGACCACATTTACATAACTTTTATTACAATCTATTGTTATAATTGTTCTATTTTTCATTAGGTATTGTTGTTAGTCTCTTACTTTGCCTAATTTATAAATTAAACTTTATCATAGATAGGTATTTGCAGGAAAAACATAGTATATATGAGATTCGGTACCATCTGCGGTTTCAGGCATCCACTGGCGTCTTGGGGCGGATTCCCCTGAAGATAATGGGGGCGACTGTTCGGGGTAAGAGAACATTCTAAATATGACCTCATAGTGCAACAGAGAGAAGGAAAACTCACACTGAAGTGCACTGATATTCTTTCATAGAGTTTTATTATAAAATATAGGATGCTAGTAACCTTTGAAAGCTAATTGTGAAGTTGATTTGTATTTACTATTATATTGACGCCTACAGATAGTGGGGTAAAACTTGTGTGTGATGACAGTCTCTAGCTTGGCACATTTTTTCTTTCCCAAAATATGAAAAGATGAATTATTACATATATTACATATATGTCTGAACCAAAGAAAAGTAAATTAGGTTATATATTGTGCAATATTAGGGTATATTTTGGGGGAAGTCAGTTAATGTCTTTGAGCTTCTGTTTCTTCACCTATGAACATAAAGTTGAACCAAATGATTTCTAAAGAGGCTTATAGTTTCAAAATTCTTATGATTCTATTTGATTAACACTGATAAATTAAATATGTAATATAGTAAAGGGAGTAGAGAATGAGGTGTTTGTAATTACTTTATGATCAGTTTTTGAATCAAGAACGATGGAAGGGAACAATAACATTTTAAGATGCAAGACTCTTCAAAGATGGATTGGCTAGAAATAAGGCTTTGTTTTGTACATAAGAAGAAGGCACCATAAAATATGTACTTTTTTTTTTCTCTCTGAATTAAGTGGAAATTGAATTCCATAAACCTCTAATACTGCCCATTTCAAAAGCGGTTACTGGAAAGAAAACTCTGCACGCATTACTGCCTCCTGGGTGCGTTTTCACACTCTTGTGACCTGGAGTTAGTTCTGGGAATCAGTCACGGCTTTAAGTCATCGCTGCTGCTTGTTTCTGGTCTCTCTTCTACTCATGAAGTTCTCAATAATCTAAAGGCACATCAGAGAACCAAAGAGGAGTTCAAAGTTGAGAGGAAATGAAAATTCAGTCTGGTGACAATAACTTGTCTTGGGTTTGTATGTAGATATTTATATGGGAAGTGTGAGTATTGAATGGCAGGTTGATATCTTGTATGAGGGATATTTATCCAGCACTTACTTGGAGTTGACACGCACATTGAATAAGTGCCAAATGACCTAATTGCTTATTGATGATCATTGACAGACATCGGAAGCATATTAAATTTTCTAATTCCCATTAAGTACAATTTAGGATCTCAATGTTAAGAATAAAATTTAGACGATTTGATGTTTTTCAGTATTGTTTAATTTTTTTTTTTTTTTTTTTAAATCAGGCAATGGTGAGCTTATGTTCAGGAAAATAAAACCCCCTTACCCTAGATTACAAAAAAATTAAGGATATGTCCAAGTACTTTCATTTCTCAAGACATAATCCAAGACTTTTTTCTTCTTTCTAAATACTTTCATCAGTTACGATCCTCTAGGCATCTGATTCCTAACATTGATGTCTCTGGCCCAGGCCTCTCTGCCAAGACCAGACTCATCGGAGACGCTGCCTACTCAGCATCTGTGTGCAGAGGTTTCACTGGAACTTCAAATCAACACGACTGAAACTCAAGTCTTTCACCCAACCTTTACCACCCAGTTCTCTTTCAATTCCCTATCAGAAAAAATCGCATATCCCATTCATCCAGCAGTATGAGCCGGAGACCGTGTCCTCATCCGGCACTCCGTCACATCGCTTCCATCACCATAGTCTGACTTCCAAAATCACATGCACAGTGTATGAATCTATTTCTTCATAGGTAGTTTCCTGCTGAGAGCTACCCTTAGCTCTCATCTGGGCTGCTGTGGCAGCCCCTAACACATCCCTCTTGTCCACTCTTGTCTGCTCACAGTACTTGGGTCCAGAGAGAAGATTTGCAAAAGCAAATATGATCATCCATTCTCCTGAAAACCCTGCAAAGGTTTCTCATCGTCTACTATGAAAAGGTCAAAATGCTTAACCTGGCCTCAGAGACCTCTGCGATCTAGCCTCTGCCTGTCTCACCGGCCTCACCTTGATACAGCTCTCACTCTTTGGGCCCTGCTTACCTCGGCCTATGAATTTCTAAATGGGCTGTATTCTTTCCTGCCTCAGGGCCTTCGTAAATGCTATTTTCTCTGCTTAAAATACTCTTTCTGGTCTGTTCTTTAAGTTAACTCTCATCAGTCCCCAGGAAGCAGTTAACTCCTGTTTATTACTCTGCCCAAGTAGAATTTCCACAAGGAAGCTTGTTTTGAGCTTTTGAAAAAAGGTCACATATCCTTAATGAGCACTCTTTTGTTCTGTAGCTATTTTCATTCAACAGTTATTTGGTGTCTACCACATCATATACTCTTCTAAAAGCTGGGGATGGAATGAGAGATTGACAGCTATCATGGGACAAAGTAAATCAGATGATTTCCTATGGTGATGAAGATTGCAAATAAAGTTGAATTATTATGTTAAAGAATGACTTGAGAGGGTCCTTTGGTAGGATACTTGCACTTGCACTGAACGAGGGATAATATATTTTGTTTGCTCCGTGCTTGTCTTCTCTGCAAGGACACAGTGCCTGAGAACGGGGACTAGTCTGCACTTGCTCACATGGTGTCCCCAGAGCTCGGTACAGTGCCCAGCACATGGCAGACTCTTCAGGTATTGTTCCAGGATCAAATTGACCTCTTGGGTTATTTTCATAGGGATGCCATGACAAAGTGCCATGAAATGGGTGTCTTAAAACAACAGAAGTATTTTTCTGTCACAGTTTTGGAGGCTAGAAGTCTGAAATCAAGGTGTCGCCAGGGCCATTCTACCTCTGAAATCTTTAGAGAAGGAGCCTCCTTGCCTCTTGCTAGTTTCTGGTGTTTGCTAGTAATCCTTGCTGTGCCTGGCTCGCAGCTGCATAACTCTCATCTCTGCCTCTGTCATTACATGCCCTCATTCTCTGTGTGACTGCTGTGTCTCTGCCAAAATGTCCCTCCGTTATAAGCATACCAGTCACGTGATTAGGGCCCACCCTGATCCAGTATGACATCATAAGTTGATTACCTCTGTTAAGACCCTGTTGCCAAATAAGGTAACATTTGCAGGTATGGGGGTGGGGGTTAGGCTACAATATATCATTTTTGAGGACACAATTCAACCCATAATAACCTACTTCTCTAAGTTAATTTGAAAGAGTTAATATTTAAAAGTTTATATAGTGTCATTTTAGACTTATTTTTAAGTAAGCTGTATATTATGTACAAATATTTGAAAAGGCATTACTATTTTACCTTGTGTAAGCATGATAAATTATTTTTGATTTAGTTTAGACTATTTAGTTGAGTCCTAACCACACCGATTTTCATGCAACCCTAAAAAATCAATACCATGATATGAACCAAATTCATCTCATGCTCTCTATTCCCCCAGCAGACAAGCGCTTACTTCTTCATATATTAAAAATAAATGAATGTGGAAGGGTATTCATAACACTCACATCATGAAAATTCATCCTGACATTTCTGCAAAGACTGTGTGTAGAATGTTGACATATTTTTGTTATAAAATGACAGTTTTAGTGCAGGTTCTCATTGTGACCAAGGAGGAAGAGCTGACAAAAGAAAAGAGTAGGTTATAGGACCACCCACACGGAGTGAACCTGCCAGCACAGAGTGGCAGGAGTACTTTCCGAAAAGGTACAGACATTCTTTTGTGTTGGATGGGGGAGAGGAGGGTCACTAATGTTGTCTGCTTTATGCTACCTGTCTTAGAAAGTCATTCCTGATTTTTCCATCAAATGCCATCCTGCCCTCCCTTGAATTCCATTAACACTTTGTTTTTAGTTTTCTCAAGTGACCCTTACCCTGTACTTACAGTGTACACTGTTCTAAGTGTTTTACATATTAACTCATTAGTCTTTATAACAACTCATTCCCATCACACAGCCGAGGAACTGAAGCACAGAGAGGTTACGTGACTTGGAAGTTGGAGCCACAATTCAAACCAGTCTGACTCCTGGGTTTGTGTTCTTACTCATCATGTTACATAAACAAAATCAAACTTATCCCTGGCCACTTTGCTCAGTGGTTAGAGTGTGGGCCCTCGGACCAAAGGGTTGCAAGTTCAATTCCTTGTCAAGGCCACGACCTGTGTTGCAAGTTTGATCTCCAACCCCTGTTGGGGTTGTGCAGGAGGCAACCAATCACTCGTCTCTCTCTCCCTCCCCCTCCTGCTCTATCTAAAAATCAGTGGAAAAATATCCTCGGGTGAGGATCAACAACAACAACAACAAAAACACTTATTTTATCCCCTGCCAGACTGTAAGCGTCTGAGAACTTGGACACTATTGTCTTTCTTATATTTGTATCTCTCATAAAATCTAGCTTAGTGTCTTGTGCATAACATATACTTTATTCAGTGTCTGGGTCTTTGACTTCCACATCATGGTTTACATGTGAAGAAGTTCATTTGGAAAAATTGAGTCCTGAATACATAGAAAAACATAAGGAAACTGACAAGGACACGCCACCTCAGGCGCTACTTCCGCCCTCTACTACCTTCCCAAGTCCCCACCTGCTAGCTGTGACAATTCACACTTAGCTGGGATCTCAAAGGCTTCTCACTCAGACTAGCTGGGTTACCCCCTTTGAGAATATTCATATTTTTACCAGAATTTATCACTTTAATAATTTCTGCCATCAGTCAATAAATGAGGGAGGTATTTTCTTGAACAGCAGAGCTACCCCAGGCTGCAGAAATTATACCCATTTTTATGTGAAATATTATTTTAGAGATTTGTTGGTAACTTTTGCCTTTATTTGCACTTTCTCTATGTATAAATACAAGATTAATTAAAAGCAAATAAAAATTTTAATCTTTCATTTAAATCTGGAAGTACTGAAATAATGTAACCGTGTTGGTATTCGTTTGCTTGCAAGAAATTCTGCTATTGAAGAATTTAAATTTAATTTTGCCTTTTTATTATGTGACATGTGTATCATAAGCCTGTGGGCAATAGATGGGCTTTAGTAAAGCTAAAAATAAATAAAATGGGAATGTTAATAAACCTTGTAGCTCATTAAACATTTGGATTCACTGAGTATATATCTATTAATTTTAGATGAGACTACATTAGGAAACCTTTGTTACATGAAGGTTGTAATTAAGTGAATAATATATTCAAATTCAATACAAAACATCTTGTTCTACATCTTTTTACTGACAATTCTTTAGTAAGAAATTTCAAGGAACTGAAAGACTTAAAAAGGACTGATTAAATATGCAAATATAACCATTTATAGTTCTTTGTAAAGAATTAAAATTTAAAAGATATGTCCAAATGGATTATTTTCTCACATCTCATTATTATCTTCTTAATCTATTTTACCATTTGCGAGTTCATCATTTTACTAAGAAACCACGCTTGTCTCTTAACCGTGTTTATTGTTCTGTTCCACTTGTATATTTGAAAATTCCCTCTTAGGTTCTATTGAAATCATACCCTCCAAATTATTCTTTTTTATTTCTCTATAGGATATTCCTTTTTTTTTTTTTTAAAGTTCTTTAGTTTCTGATCTAAGGTTTTCATGTGTAAAGACCATTTTGAGAATCAGTTTTTTTTTTTTTTGTATTGCAATCATCTATTAAAATAAGCTTGTGAATGTATGACTATGAAAAAGGTGCAATTTAGTTTCTGTTTTTGTTTTTTTTTTTTTTTTGGAATTTGGGTTTATTTTTAACATTGAGTTATGTATTAGTTTGCTAGGGTTGCTGTAACCAAGTACCACAAACTGGATGTCAAACAACAGAAATGTGTGGTCTCAGAGTTATGGATGTTTGAAGTCTAAAATCAGACATCGGCAGAGGTTTCTTCTGAGGCCTGTTTTCTAGAGCCTCTCGCCTTAGCTTTTGATGGTTTGCTGGCCATTCTTTGGTGTTCCTTGGCTTGTAGAAGCATCATTCTGATCTCTACCTTTGTGTTCATCTGGTGATCTTTCCTGTGTTGTGTCTCTGGGTCCTAATTTCCTTTTTTTTTATAAGGATACAGGCATATTGGATTAGGGCCCACTCTAATGACCTCCTGTGGTATTGTGACTTACAGTATGAAGTACATATATGGTATTCATCCTCCTTGCTGGCACCAAGCTCCTAAAACCTTTGGAATTTTCTGTGTTGAGATTGATGGTCTTTTGTTATGTTAATGAGGAGACTATTGGAAAGCACCAGGGGATGGGGGCTGGTTGCCAGTGGAGCCAAGCATATGACAGGGTTGGAATTTTCAGTCCATCCCCCAAAGCTCTGGGGATGGGAGAGGGGCTGGAGGTTGACTCAGTCACCAATGGCCAGTCAGCCATCCTAGGTAATGAGCCTCTATAGAAACCCAAAAGATACAGGGTTTGGAGAGCTTCTGGGCTGGTGCGCACAGAGGTGCTGGGAGAGCGTTGTTCCTGGAGAGGCCATGGAAGCTCTGCACCCTTCCCCGTGCCCTGCCCCAGGCGCTTCTCTCTGGCCCTTTCTGAGTTATAGCCTTTTAAAAATGAACAGGTAATTTCATAAGTCAAATGTTTTCCCGAATGGCGTGTCACTAGCAGATTAACTGAACTAGAGGAGTGGGTCTTGGGAACCCCAGATTCATAAACAGTAGGTCAGAAGCACAGGTAACAGCATGGATTTGCGACTAGCATCTTAAGTAGGTCGGGAGACAGGCTGTCTCGTAGGACTGAACCCCGAACCGTGGAATCTGGTGTATCTCTGGCTACATAGTGTCAGAATTGAGTTAAATTGTAGGATTCCCAGCTGGTGTTCTGGGAATTGCTTGTTGGTGTGGGACTTCTCCAACCCGACACACACACCAATACCTACACATTGGAATTGGTACCAGAACCCTATTCACCTAGAACCTTAACTGGATTATCTGAAAAGACTGTATTTACGTACTTCCTTTTTCTATTGCTGAGAAAACTGATGCTTAGGAAGGTTAAAAAGTTGTTAAAGATAGGCAAGTGCATCATTTAGGATGCTTGTGGCTAAAAGTAACCGAATACCCCAAAGTGGCTTACACAAAGCATTTATTTTCTCTTGGAAGAGATCTGGCAGCAGGGTGTTTGAAGATCTGGTTAATCCATTGGCTGAGTGGGGTCATCAAGAAATCAAGCTCTTTCTATCTTTTCACTCCATCACCCTCAGCAGGTTGACTGTCTTTGTCAGGTTCCTTTGGGGTCATATGCTCATGCCCTCAATAAGGAAGGTGGAAACTACAAATGTGGTTTTAAGAGTTTCCACACTGGGGATTAGAAACTGACTGCAGAGGAGAAAGGAAGACATGAATGACTGTTGTGTAGTGTCTGTTATAGGAGGGGTGCAGTTAATCTCTGCTACATGACACTTTACAAAGGCTGAAAATAGAAAGACTGCTTTTGCAAGTTAAAAATAGATAATTCATGTAGTCGGACATAAAATCATTAGTGAGCAAGGATGGAGGAATGAGGCTTCATAATGTGTTTGAGTATGAATTGGTTAGAGGTGCTTTTACTTTGCCTGTGCAAATATGAAAAGAGGAAATCTAGGATTCTGAGGTTTTTGCCATTGGCAGAAAAATCTACACAAACACGTGTGCATATGCATGTACATGTACGTATGTCAAATGAACATAAGCAGCTCGAGTAATTAATACAAATGATAATAGAAAATGTTAAGTACAATAGAAATGTTTGTGACTATATGAAATACTCTAAAACAAAATTTGCAAACTTTGGAGTTGACACAAGCTTTGGATTTAAAGGGTTACTTTCTAATCGAAAAAGAGGTTCATTAGCAAAACAATTTAATAATGTAAACATCTTTTTTTCCCCTTTATTTTTAACTCTAAATGTCAGACTAATACAATAGAGAGGATCTGCACCTTAGGGTAAAAAAATGGCATCATCAAATTTAATTGTGAATTTTATGTTTCTAGTTAAATTTCTATCACTACCGACACCCCATTGATGCTTTCTGTCTAAACACATTTTTACCCTGATGGTTTCATTTACTTTTGCAAGCCACGCTTTAAAGGAAATTTATCTAAAGTAGAGGTGAATTGGGTAGAGTGACCATGAGAGGACTTGAAATATTGAAACAAAAATGGTATTAGTTTTCTACTTCTGCAAACCAAGTTACCACAAACTTACTGGCTCAAGCCAAACACTTTTAATTATCTAAAAGTTCCCATGGGTCAGGAGTCTGGGCACAGTTTAACTAGGTCCTCTGTTCAGGGTCTTACAAGCTGTGTTTTCACCAAGAGGGTTGACAGAGAAGATTTGCTTTTGAGTTCACTCAAGTTCTTGACAGAATTTGTTTTCTTGAGAACTCATGGCTGAGGGCTCTGATTTTTTACTGCCTGTTGGCTGGAGGCCCTAGAGGTCACCTGTAGTCCCTAGTTCCCTGCCATGTGAGCTTCTATAACATGACCCATCCATAGTTCCCTGCCATGTGAGCTTCTATAACATGACCCTTTCTTCATCAGTTCCATAGGAGAGTCTCTGCTGCTTGGAATCTCTGACTTCAGGGAGGGTCCAGTCACTCTTTTAAGGGGCTATCACCTGTTCCTGATTAAGACAGGCCCACCCAGGATAATCTTCCCTTTGATTAACTCAAAATCAACTCTTTTGGGATCTTACTAATATCTGCCAAGTGCCTTCATCTTTGCCATATTCTATTGGTTAGAAGCCAGTCACATATCCCACATACACTCAAGGGGAGAGCATTATACAGGGTGTGAACATCAAGAAGTGGAAATCGTGGGGCCAGCCTAGAGTGAGAAGGTGGACACAGAGCAATGTGTGGAATATATTATATTCTTCAGTTCCCAGTTAGTTATTATTATCCTCTTTGTACAGATGTGGAAAATGAGACTCAGGACAGACAGTTTGTCTGAGTTCACTCAGAGGGTCATGCATTCAGAGCCTCTCTGTCTGAATTCAAATCTTGTACTCTCTCCATATTATGATGTTACTGTATTCTACTGTATAATAATCAAGAAAGCAAACTGAGACTACCAGATAGAAGCTTTAGGGAGATGGATCACTTGACATTTTCTAATAGTAACTCTACCATGGTGTGGCATGGACTTAGTTTAGTGCAATGTTCATCATTATGGCTGCATATTAGAATGACTAGGGGGCCTGAAATTATACTGATTGCCAGGGATTCCCCAATCACGTCAATAAAATCAGAGTCTCTGTGAGGTACAAACCAGTCTTTTGGTGTTTGGTGTTTTGATTTGAGGGACATAAGAATGGAATAAATAATAAGCTGAAGTGAAATTTGAAGGTGAAGTGGGCCTTTATGGAAAATGGTAGATTCTCTATCAATCAACACGTCTCTGTAAAAATAATCCAGCTGTTTGGCAGGAATGTTACAGAAGGAATTTAAGAATGAATGCTTGGTTGGACTGAAAGACCTTTAAAATCCCTTGTGATCTTGAGAGTCTATGAGTCTATTATGCTGGTGTTCATAAGTGTTAAATATGATTTATAATGGTTCTGCTTGTACATCTCAAATTTTCTCATTTTCTTGTTCTGTACTCCACACAAATCTCATGAAAATTGGCCTGTTGTGGTAAGAGGTAGATTGGTGGTTGGTTATAATGCTAGATGCAATAGGAGTGCTTAAATGTGATGGAGAGGAGAAGGCTCTGGATATTTTATTGGAAAAGAGAGGAAGAAAAATTCACAATGGTGACCTATTCAATATTAGTTTCCTCAATAGTCCAGGATTCTCTTGCTTCATTTATTCCTATCTCTGCTGTAATAATGTCCATTAAAAAAAATGTGAGTGTAGTATGATGGTTGATTAGTAACAATTTCTTTTTAGCTTAGTTGAATCCTGAATCCATTTACTTGATTTTCTATTTTACTTACAATTCAGGTTGTTTTTATACTTTTGACTCTCCTTTATACTTTTCCTTTTCCTCATTTGATTTCCTTTGTCTATTTCCTTTTATGATGTTTAAAAATTGATTTTAGAGAGAGGAAGCGTGAGAGAGAGAGAGAGAGAGAGAGAGAGAGAGAGAGAGAGAAAGAGAGAGAGAGATTGACAGGTTGCCTCCATTATGCACCCCAACCAGGGATCAAATCTGCAACCTAGGTATGAACCCTGACTGAGAGTTGAACCTGCCACCTTTTTGCGTATGGAATGATGCTGTAACCAACCAAGCCATAATGACCAGGACTACAATTTTAATTTCTGTCTCAACTTATCCATCTTCATAACTTGAAACCTGCCATTTTTTCAGTTTTTATAGAGTTAGGTTGGTCTGTTGATTGCCTGACATCTAATGAGTCAGCACTTTCTAATACATGTTACTTGTTAAATTATGTAGGCTTTTCCAATACTTTAACGTTGATTTAAACATACTTGAAATATGTAATGCAGATTTTAGAAATTTAAATATAGTAGGTGATGAAATACTACATTTTGGAAAGTGGTGACTGTGAATATGAATTAAAGGTGTTTGGAAAAGCTCTTTGGTTACCCTGCAGCTAGGCATCTTCCAGCCCAACTGTGTTTGCAACACGTCAAAGCAAACTGCAAGGATTGGTGAGTGATGTCATTGAAGGAGTGCGATGGGCCAACAGCTTCATACATATAATTAGTACAAATTACCAAGCAGTGGTGGTGGTTATTTTATAATATTTTCCCTGCTTTTTGCATCTGTTTCTACAAAATGCAGACAGCAGAGTCTCTGAGGCGACTGTTCTGCATTCTAATCGCTGATGCTCAGTAAACTATTGTCTGACCTTGGGCTCTGCATTTATATTTTGAAGAAGCTTCAGAATAAGTTTCAAATTATTGGAAAGAGAATTGTAATCTCCATTTACTTCCAGTGTATTACTTTCAATTCCCACATGTCCTGTCAGTTCTGCCAGTCACCACTAAAATTAAATAGTCACAGAAGACTTACAGTGGAATGGGAATTCTTTAGGAACACATTACATGTGTTTCATTTCTTTATTAGTGTTCTGTGGTTGTTGCTTGAGATCAGATGGTAAACAGGAGAGTGGGAAGGCATCCATTTCCTTCATTTACTGAGAGGATAAGATAACCTTGAATATGAAATAAGGCAAAATGCAATTAAAAAGAAATAAAAAATTATTGATTCAGAGCCCTGCAAATGGTTACAAATATTTTGGTTTTTTTTTTAATGGCCTTTAGTTCTATAAATTTTTCTAATTTGAAATTTGCAAAAACTGTGTTATTTTTGCCATGGTTTTTCAACAAATATAAAGATGAGTTCTCTTTTTACTGAATTTATACAGTCTCTTTATCATTTTATTTATTTATTTTTCATTGAATTTTAGAGGAAGTGGAAGGGAGGGGGGAGACAGAGAGAGAGAGAGAGAGGGAGAGAGAGAGAGAGAAACATCGATGTGAGAGAGAAATATCAATTGGTTGCCTCCTGAATGTGCCCCGACCTGGCTGGGGATTGAACCTGCCACCTAGGTACATTCCCTTGACTGGGAATCAAACCTGTGACCCTTCAGTACATAGGGTGATGCTCTATCCACTGAGCCACACTGGCCAGGGCTCCATTCTCTTTATTTTTAATGCTCTCTTCACTGATGACTTCTAACATTGTATCTTTAGCTCACACTCCTCTCCAAATTCCAGGAATGTGTATCCATTAGCCTACCCAACACCTCCACTTCATTTAATAGCCACAAAATATTTATTGAGCAGCTACTATGTATAAGCACTGATCTAGCCCCTGGGATTACATCAGGGAACAAAAACAGAAAAGTCTATTTCTACTTGTGTGGTCAGGGAAAACCTTCTTGATAAGGTGACATTTGAGCAAAGCACTGAAGGAGACGAGGGAGCGAGCCATGTGGACATCCGCTGGAAGAGCTTTCCAGGCAGAAAGAACAGCATGTACAAAGGCCTGACTGGCTTCTTCTAGAAGCAGTCAGGCGGCAGGGACTGGGGTGAATAAGGGATGTGGAGTGAGGTCAGAGGGGGACGTGGAGCAGACCATGTAAGGCTTGGCAAGGACTTTAGGGTTAAATGGGAAAACACTGAGAGTTTTCAGCAGAGAAGTGACCCCGTCTAACTTGGTTGTAATGGGATCACTCTTTGGACACTGTTTTGAGGGCACACTGCTGGGAAGGACATTAGTGGGGAGACCAGTACAGGTTGGCTTGGACCAGGGTGGGTGGGGGTAGAGGCGGTAAGTGGTTTGAGGCTGGACATAGTGTACGTTGAAGAGAAGCAGAGAGGATATGCTGGGCAATTGGATGTGGGATGTGAGAAAAAGGGCCCCAGAGTTCTTGCCCTGAGTGGTCAGAATGGTTATCCAAGCTTTTTCTGAAGTAGGAAATATGCTTTTATTCAACCCAGAGGGGGAAAAACCCTTTAGACTTTATTATTGTTAAATATCTGTAATAATTCTCAGTTTTAAAATTTCAGTTCTTAAACTCTTTCTTACTATTTTAATTTTAAGGTAACCCCCCCCCCTTTTTTTTTCATGTAAAGAAGATACAGTGACCTGTATTTTCTTTTTAATCCTCACCCGAGGATAGTTTTCCATTGATTTTCAGATAGAGTGGGAGGGAGGGAGAGAGAGAAAGAGAGAAACATCAATGTGAGAGAGACACATCAATTGGTTGCTTCCTGCATGACCCCAACCGGGGCCGGAGATTAATCAAAACTGAGGTACGTGCTCTTGACCGGAATCAAACCTGTGACTCTGGTCAGAAGGCCAAAGCTCTAACTGCTGAACCAAACTGGCCAGGGAGGTGTGACCTGTATTTTCAAGCAGCTATGATTTCATTGTGAATCATATTGTTTTCTTCAAATATATTAATGTTCATGGATTTTTAATATATTAATCGTTTTGGAATTTCTTTAGTAAATTCACAACTATTTCCAATTTGAAAAATAATGCTTAATCCCACCCTGACCTCCCAATCATCTGTGGCTACTATTTTTAGATTGGGAAGGAGAAAAGCTTCCAGGTTGTATTCATCTTTGTTTCTAACTCTAGTTTGACGGCTGACTTTTTAAATCAACATTTTTATACTGAATATAAAAATTATATATATTGATTTTTGACAATTTGAAAACAAGGAAGAAGTATAAGAAACTAGCAATTAACTTAATATCATTATCTTGCATTTTCCAAACAGGTGTGGAGAAAATGAGAGCTAGGCGACCATGGCTCACAACTAGGGTCAAGACCGAGGCTTCGGTGACCTTTCTTACTTGGGGGAAGAGCCCAAATGGACTTGTATTATCTCCTTTCTACCAATATCTAAACAGGCTACTCATTTGTGACAAAAACTTCCCAGAGTAAATGTGCAGTAAAATGCTTTGGAAAAAGGAAGGAAATACAGTCCTTCTGACCCTAGTATATTTATTTTATTTATTTAACAAATCACGCATTGTGCTTTCTATATGCCAAGCACTGTTCTAAGCACTTTATAAATATTAACTTACTCTATTTCTCTAATCATCAGAATAACCCCTGCATTAGTGTTATAATTCCCTTTTACGGAGGCAAAATCTGCAGCACAGACTGGCTAAGTAGTCAGCTGGTAGGCCAGGACTCAAGTCCAGGCAGTTTGGCCCCGGCGTCTCCACTCCTAACTACTATATCCCGTGATGAACGAGGATCCTTTACAGTAAGAATCCAAGTTCGTTTTTGTTTCATTCAGGGTAGCCCAGGGAGAATTAAATGTTTTAAATATGTCTTTTAATATCATTGCTTTTTTCAAAATCCTGCAGTGACTTTCCATTGCACTGAGAGAAACGGTGGCACTCTCACAGTGACTCCTAGGCTCCGCGACTTGGCGCCCTTCCGTCTCTGACCCGGCTCCCCTCTCTCCCTCCAGCCCCGGTCATACTGCTGCTGCACATGGTCATTGTCTTCTGTCCTCAGATCCGCCTGGCGTTCCTACCTCAGCAGTCACTGTTTCCCTGTCTAGAGACCCCTCTCCGAGATGTCATCACCACCACCTCCTTGTCTCCGGCAGGCCTTGACGCTCTGTCCATCTTTGTGGGCCCTTCACTAACACCCTATTTAACGTATTTACCCCTCCATAAACTTCCTATTCCCCTCTCCTAGTTTATTTCCACAGTGCTTTTACTATCTAGCATACTGTATGATCAATGCATTGTTACTTTTGTTTACTTGTCTTCCTCACTCCCCCACTGAAATCAGCCTCCGAGAGGGTGTAGTTTCCGTTTGTTTTGTTTGTTGACATATCACCAGTGTCTGGGACATAGTAGACCTTCATCACACGTTTGTTAAATGACTACATGTGATGATCACACCAAAGGGATATCTATTGTAAGGATTCAGACCAAAGGACCCCCTCTGGGGACGAGAGCTACTCAGATAATGTATGATTCATCCACAATTTGCAGGATATTCTGATGGGCTAGAAAAAGATATTAAATAATTTGGTTTATCTTTAAAAAATCATATGGAAAGAAACATTAAGGATCTTTTAGTGCTCCAATGAATAGCTATTAAAGAAAGAATTTATGTTTCTTAATTTATTACCCATTTCTGATCCCTATATTTTATTTGGTCAGTCTGATTTCACAGAATACTCACTTTAAAAACCTATACTATTGAAAGAAAGTATATCTCATAGAAGAAACATATTTGGACACTAGAGTCATTTCAGATAAGATTTATAAGCAGTTATGAGAACATATACTTAAAACAATAAAATGTACCAAAAAGAAAAAATTGTAAAGTACAAAAAAAACCACATAAAATAAAAAATTATCAAAAAATGAGAAATGCATTAAATATAACGAATGAGAAAATTTCATCTTACAAATGCAACTACATTAGAAGGAATAACAAATATTCAGGAAAAAATATAAAAATCAATGTATATGAAAGCATGAGAAAAAAATCATAACTCTTATGTCAGAAGTCTTACAAATAAGATTTTTTTTAAAACTCATAAAATTGAAGTAAATTTGGTCCAGTCATTTACCAGTGAGGGTTTCTTGGTCTCCTCCCAAAACTTTCTGACCCTCATTGGACAAGGCCCACTGGAGAATCATCATGGAATAACCAAATCCTGAATGAACTATCAGGTTACCTTATTTCAAAATGTAATGATAAATTGTTCTATGTTCCTTTTCCTTATAATATTTCTCTTAAACTTTTTAATACCCTGGAAATTTGATTATAGCATAATATTTTGGTGTTTTGAAACACTTTGAAGTGCTTTGAGGAAGATTAGAATACATATAACTTCTGATTTTTAAATATGAATACAGTTTTGGGAGTTTCTATTAGTCAGGATGTGCTAACTACTATAACAAGCAATCCCAAATCTCAGCAGCTTTTATTTCTAGCTCATGCCATAATCCAATAAGGCTCATTGGGAGGTAATAGGAGGGTCCTTCCACCACACAGTCATTCAGAGATCTACCATCCTTCCATCATGTGGCTTTTCTTGTGTTTTGTTTTTTAATCTTCAGTAGCCCCAAAGCATTCCACTGGGTATTGTTGCATCTAGCAGGCATACAGAGACAGAGAGAGAGCATGGAGGTTTCAGGAGCCAGACCTAAGAGTGTTGAATAGCACTTCTAACCATATTCTATTGGCTACAACTCAGTCAAGGGCTTTTCCTAAACAGGGGGCTTGGGAAATGTATTCTTGTTATGTCTTTAGAATAAGATCAAATAGAGTTTGTTGAATATATAACATTGTTTCTATCACACTGCCTGATTTAGCCTTTTCTCATTTCCCCTATATTTGAGAAGGTTAATGCAATGAAATAAATGTCCTTTTTCTAAAAGGACATTTAGTCTTTTAATTTGCGATGTCTATAAACTAGCAATCCAAAAGAGTCCTAGACAGCTGATACATTTGTTGCGAGTGCTCCTGACTGTACATATTCATTTGCCTAGATTTTGAAGATGCTGTTTTTACATTGAAAAAAAACAAACAAAAAACACTCCTCTTTTGCATGTCTTAGTTTGTATGTGAACCTTCGTTGGTTTTCTAATTGTTTCTGAGAATGTTGTGATTAGTTTCTGCCTTACGTTCTGTGACCTGGCATTCAGTCAACCTCAGTGGTGATTATTACTCACAGTCATCTGCTCACATGTGAGAGGACTCACAGCTTCTTGTTAGCATTCTGCTCTCACCAGCGCTGTACAGACAGGCCTTTTTATGAAAGCATGTTAATAATATATACTTGCACAGAAGAACAAAAGACAATTTAAACCTTTTCTCTGATTGCATCACTCTTGTGCCTAAAAATCTTCAACAGCTTCTCGTTGCCTTCAAAATAACATCCAGAATCATTTGGGTTTTCATAGCTATGGGCTTCACTTCCCTATCCATCTTTATCTCTTACTTGTCCACCTTGTGCATCTAAACTAGATTTTCATTCTTCAGAGAGGGAGGAAACGTTTTGCTTCTGATGTTCCATCCATCTAGAATATCCCTCATTCCCCTTTCTACCCTTTAAAAACCAATTTATTTATTTTAAAGTCTAGGTCAAACACTCCATCTTTTGTAAAAATTTCCCTAGTCTCTCAATTAATCTATACCTTTGTCCTCTATGTTCTTTTAGTACTTTGAATAATAGCTCTCTCATAGAACCAGTTACATTTTGCTTTGCCCAATAGTTTTCATATGTATACATATATATTTCTGTGACTAGACTACACCTTCCTAAGGACACATGACCTTGGAAATATATATCATTGTAGTTTTTACCACTCCTGTGTATACCTTAGACATAGACTGTATTTAAGTAATGTTAATTGATTTTGATTACATTTTTATAATTATGTTAATTTCTATCATTTGTTAACAAAGAATACTTAAGTAAGAGATGGAGATGTTCAACATCTCATGCCAGCTTATTTAAGGAAGACTTTTGAGTTAACCTCAGCTGGATATCTAGAACTAAAATATACATTTTCTTCTTTTTTAAAACTTTGCTGTGTATTTCATATTAGCTAATACTAGCATATATATATTTAGTAACCATCAGGAATTGCTTAGTTCAGTGATTTTTTGTGAAGTGACACAACTCTTACCCTTTAAAAAATGACATGTCTTTGCTTTCTGACTTAGCCGAACTAAGACCTACCCCGACAGCCCCCTCTTACTGAATGGTAACTTATCTTGTAACTGCTACTTGGATCTTAATGGGAATCTCAGACTCTTGCTTTTTCTCTCTCTTCATAACACACTAAATGCTTTATGTTATTTAGCCTAAATAATCTTTAAAGCACTTTATAAGACCAAATATGGCAAAGTAGTTTTTAAATTTATAGACATACATATTATGATTTATTATTTGTCAAACCGAGTGATTACCAGTGTAGACATGTTAAATGATAATGTAACCCAGTTGTTTCTCTGTGTTTATTTGTGTTGACCATATAATGCCACCAAAGAAAGGTTGACTGATCCTTTGAAGCTGTGAATCTCAAAGTGGAAGGATGTGCTCCAGGGTGGTAGTGGTATCAAATTAAAGATGGAGGTGATATATGATTTTATAATATATACTACAGAAAAAAAAATCAACAGAAATCTTATTGCGTGGTGTGGATACAAATTAGAATCCCTGTGGAGCACATATTTATAAAGGAAACATGAGTTAAAAAGAGTTGAGGACTGTGACTTTAGAGCTTCTAATTCAGCTACATGGGACGGTGACAGTCTCGGCACAAGCTCCCCCTCCCTGTGTTTGTAATGGGGATTTAGATTACTTTGCGATTTTGCATTTATCTGCAAAAATGTATTTTTAATTTAATCATTGGTATGAATACCAATCAATTACCTAAATAGATGTAGAAAATGAAAAACTATTTTAAGCAAAGCTGAGAGAAATATAGATCTTAGGTACAAATTGGAATTTCATTTTTGCATTTCAA
The DNA here is from genome assembly GCF_014108415.1 of Molossus molossus. Classification (NCBI taxonomy): domain Eukaryota; kingdom Metazoa; phylum Chordata; class Mammalia; order Chiroptera; family Molossidae; genus Molossus; species Molossus molossus. The sequence continues at coordinate 46,951,944 of NW_023425345.1, read as the reverse complement.
CTGTTCCGATTTGCTCCTCTTAGCTGAACGAATGGCTCTTTACTAAATTGTTATAATCTCATCATGTCACCCTTTGACCACTGTGGAAGCTGACACTCACTGTGGAAGAAAAGTGCTCATCTAACACCCAAACAAGAACCTAGTCTGCTACTGCTGTCTAAGTGCCTGGCAGAGAGGTGCAGGAGACGACTCCCTTCTCCACAGGGCTTCTTTCTACTTTTCCTACCTCCTGTTTTTTCTCCTGGCCAGTTCCCACCAATCAAATGTGAGAACAAGTATCACCTTTTACCCCACCACCTCCCTTGTGAGTCACACCTCTCACCCATGTGTTCACTGTTCATTGTATCTTTTAGTTCCCCTCTCAATTGTTTAACCAGGATTTTATGTTCTTATGGAAAGGGACTTTCTCTACATTACCAACCCTTTGCATAGTCTCTTTGTATCATAAAAACATAACAAGTAGTATCAATAGTTAATTGAAAATTAAATATGCATGCAGTCCACTCATTTCTGCTTCTACATCATGTTACCATGCTATTTAGAAACCAGAGTATAATTGATGTATATTATTTTTAATCTAGAGTTTTTGTATTAAGATGAACTTAAACATTTATTTTACTTGTATAATGGTGAACTTAGATAAATGTTTATTTTTACATTTATTTATTTACTTAAACATTTATTGTCTTTAATAAAGTAAATAATTTTAAATGAATAGGGTTTATAAATTATAATTGTGATAGATTATCAACCAATTACCAGTTTTAAAAATCACACACCTAGCTGAAGACCTCAGATGTCAAATTTTAAAGTTTTACAGAAATGGCAGTAATGCAAATATTGATACTAGTAAATTAGGTTAAAGTAGATATATCCTATTAGGCTGTAATAAAATATGTCAGAAATTCAAGGAAACATGTCATCAAAATGAAACAAACAATTCAGAACTCAGTACCTTCCCTATTAAATTAGAGATAACTTAGAGAAGAACTTATTTGTTTGCTGCAGAAAAGTAGAAATGAAAAAAATAATTTAGAAAATGTAAAAAATAATTTACCTCTCTGGTTAGCCTAAGAAAATATGTTAAGGTAGAAAAGTCTTATTTATTTTTTATTAATTCTGATTACAGGCAAAACTCTAAGTATGAACACTGAGAAATATGAAAAGAAATTCTAAGTCAGAATGTTTTACCATCTCAAGGCACAGCATTGGGGACTTTTTCAAAAAGACAGACACATTCTGAGTCCATTCTCTGACTGAGAGGCCAAAAGCATCCATGTGGTAAATATGCAGGGTCTGGTGGTTTAGGTGCCCTTCTTCCCTGCCCTTATTCTGTTCTTCATTAACCTCTATTTTTGCTCTTATCATATATATTGTAACTACTTGCTTACAGCTCAGCTCTCTGTCTTCATATTCCCAGAACATAGCACAATGCTTTACATAAAGTAGATTCTCAATAAATGATTGTTGAAAAAACAAACAAACAAACAAATAAGCAAAAGAACAAAGACAGTCAAGAGAAAAAGAGAGGCAAATAAAAAGATAAAATGTAATAGAACATTAAAGCATTTTTTGTAATAACTCAAAAATGATCTCTTGTCCCTCTTTTTCTTATCTATTTTTTTCTCCCACTTCTCTGTCTTCATTTACTTCACCCTTGAGATTTGCTTTTATTGCCATCTAGCCTAATTTCAACCCCCCACCTCCTACCCAATCCTCTTTTTAATTTTTTACCTACTTCTCTGTTGCCCACCCCTGACCCCCCACTCTGCAGACTTCTTATTGTCAGGGATATAGACATACACCTTATTCATTCATTCCATCAGCAAGCAGAGTGAACTCTGCACTGGTCAGGCACTAAAAGTGCCGCAACCTCAAAGGAGAACAGGCATTCCTGCCCTCAAGGAACACACATTCCAGGTAGAGAGGAGACAAATAAACAACTTTGTAAAAATGATGTGATATGTGTTACAACAGAGATGAATGCTGAGTGCTATGGATTTGAAGAATACAGTAGAGAGATAGGAGTTACCAACCATAACACCCCCCACCCCGTGTGTGTGTGTGTGTGTGTGTGTGTGTGTGTGAAGGAAGGTGATAATCATGTGAGTCTTGAAAGATGACTGGGAGTTCATCAGGCAGGTGTGGGATGAGAGTGGCGGTATGAAGGCAGAGATGGAAGGCTTTTCAGACAAAGTAAACAGCATAAGACAGAACGCTTAGCTGCTTTTGCATGTGGCCTCTTTTTTTCATTTATTTCATTTACTTAATCTTACCTAACTTTCCCTTTATGTTTTTTCTTTTTCTGCCTCTGGGAGGCACAGGGCTAAAGAGTTCCCAGAAGGAGGAATCATACGATCAAAGTGGATGAGTCTGAAGTGTTCTTTTTTAAAAAAGTATATGAGACATTATGGTGGTTGTACTCTGTAAACTGTTGTAGAAAAAGTCTGTTCAGTGAATCTTTATTGAATACCTGGCATTTGGGATTTGATGATAAAAGGGACATAGTCTTTGTTCCTATGGTGGTTGCATTCTAGAAGGAAACACAGATATTAGACAAGTGGTTTTAAGATGACAAGTTCTAACAGGGGAAGTATAGGGTGTGAAGTGGGAGTAAACAGGGTATTTATGGATGACCAGAGTGTGGAGACTGAGAGGGAAAGTGGCATGAGAGAAGACTAGAGATCTGAATAAGGAATGGATTATGTAGGGTCTTGCAAACCAAGGTTACTCAAAGTGTGGTACTGGTTGAAAATTATTTATAATGGTCCCCACAAGATAAAGAGCAAATGTTTAGAAACTCTTACTACATTTTGACATTATCACAGTATCTAAGCATGTAGTCAGTACTGTTTGCAGATTAATTTTTATGTAGAGTATCCTCTAATGGTGCACCACAATAATAGAAAAGTATTCTGGAATCCATATTCAGATTACAAAGCTTGTCATTTACCATGCTACTTCTTTTGTTGAGAAAGACGTGTTATGGGAAAAATGTCAGCTGAACTAGATGGTGTGCTTAGTGACATAGTAAAAATTGTGTTATGTTAATGCTAATTTGTTAAATTCTTTTTATTATGTGATGGTGTGAAAGATACAAAAGCTGATCTTAAGCAACTGTTTTTGCATGCAGAGTTCCAATGATTATAGAAGGAAACTATTCTGTCGAGTATGTTTGAACAACAAAAGAAACTCGATCTTTCTGCAAGATAAGAAATTAGTTTTATCCCAACATTTTAAAGTTGTGAATTGGATAGCATAGATTTGTTTATATATAGAAGCCATCTTTGATGTTTTTAATGATCTAAGTATATCTGTGCAAGGAAAGAATGCAAAATATGTCTCAATAATAGATAAAACTGAAGAAAAAGATTGAGAGTTAGAAGCTTGGAAGAACAGTTTCTATAGATTGTTATGACATGTTCCATAATTTAACAAAAGTATCAATGGGATAATTGATGGTCTGGCATTGCACATCTGTGAGTGCAAATCCAATAAGGTGTTTGAAATTTTACTTTGTAACAAAAGAAGATGTGCCCATGAAAAAAATAGTGGGCCCAGCATTCCTTTTAATTTTTGAAAGGTGATATAAATTTAATCATGACTTTACATGATATATTGTTATAATTGTTCACTGATAAAGGATTAAAGATGGCTTTTAACCTACAGGATCATTTGCTTCACTTTAGGTAAAAATGAAAGACAAATATCCTGAGCTCACTGCAATTCATTTTCCTTCATTCTTGTCAATACACCTTTGTGAGACTGATTTTTCTGTTATGCATATTAATAAAACAAAACATAGATGTATGTCATCCCCTTAGAGTAGCATTATCATCAATCCAACCTAGATAAGTTAACAAGCAGAAAGCAAGCTAAACTATTGATATACATAGTGCTCATTCAAAGTGCATATAAAGCAATTTAGTACAGGGAATCTCTATTTTCTTTATAACTTTTTGTTATTTATGACTGGGAATGACAAAAGTTATGAGCATAATCAACAGTTCTCCATTTTAATCTCCTATATGCACACTTTCAATAAACAGTATATATAGTTTCTGTAATTTTTCCTGTTAGATTCGTTCTGATTAGATTTATTGAAATGTAATTTAGGACTGCTGAGTTTCTGTGTTTTCTAAAATTTATTTTTCTAGAAGTCCATCTTGTTATACTTTAAAAACATATAATTTTAAATCTCTAATCTGTTAATTTACAAGGATTAGAGATTAAAAATTACCCTGTCTCCCCAATGAAACTGGACAAGAAAATTGGTCTGTCACCACAGATAGTTTGAGAGACATTTTTGTGGATGAGTTTGGGATTTTGGACATTGTCCTAAGGGCAGGAATCTTTTGAAGGTCAAGTTGTTACTCTCATCATTTAGGATGTTATGTAGACATTCGCAGTTAGGAGGTTTGGGAGACCCAGTGGTCAGGCTTTCTCAGGCGCTTAGAACAGACACACAGCTAACCTCAAATCTTGTAGCCAGCTTGGTTTAAGATAGTACAACTGCTTTATCCATTTTTTAATTGAATTGTTTGATTGTTGCTGTTGAGTTTTATGAGAACTTTATAAACTCTGTATATTAACCCCTTATCAGATCTATCACTGGCAAATATGTTCTCCCACTCAGTGGATTGTTTTAAATTTTGTTGATGGTTTCCTTTGCTTTGCAAAAACTTTTAAATTTAATGTAGACACTTCTCCAAAGACAACATACAGATGGCCAATAAACATATGAAAAGATACTCAGCATCACTAATCATCAGAGATATGCAAATTAAAACCACAATGAAATATCACCGCACACCTGTCAGAATCAATAAATCAACAACAAAAAAAAGTGTTGACCAGAATGTGGAGGAAAGGGAACCCTGGTGCACCATTGGTGGGAATGCAGATTGGTGTAGCCACTGTGGAAAGCAGTATGGAGTTATCTCAAAAAATGGAAAATGAAACTGTCTTATAAACCACTGATTCCACTTCTGGGAATATATCCAAAGAAACCTGAAGCAGTAATTCGAAAGAATATATGCACCCCTATGTTCATTGCAGTGTTATTTACAATAGCCAAGCTATGGAAGCAACTCAAGGGCCCATCAGTAGATGAGTGAATGAAAAAGCTATGGTACATTTACACAATAGAATCTTACTCAGCCCTAAAAATAGAAGGAAATTGTACCTGTTGCTACATGTATGGACCTGGAGGGTATTATGCTAAGTGAAATAAGCCAGTCAGAGAAAGACAAGTACCATATGATTTCACTTACATGTAGAATCTAATGAACTAGAAACAGATTCATAGATACAAAGAACAGACTGACAGCTGTCAGAGGGGAGGGAGTTGGGGGACTGGGTGAAACAGGTGAAGGAATTAAGCAAAAACAAACAGACAAGCCAAAACTCATAAATGCAGACAATAGTATGGTGATTACCAGAGGGGAAAGGGGGTGATGAGACAGAAAAGGGTAAAGAGGGGATACATGGTGATGAAAGGAGACTTGAGGTGGTCAACACACAATACAATATGCAGGTGATGCATTATAGAATTGTACACCTGAAACCTATATAATTTTATTAACCAATGTCACCCTAATAAATTCAATAGAAAAGATAGTTCAAGTGCTTCCTTTGCAAGCACTCCTGATACAGAACTTCCACCCACTCTCAGTGATAAAGAGGTGCCAACCAGGTTCCAGAAAGGACTGTGAAATAATGTTAGCAACTGTCTTTAAGTGAGGGATGTCCTTGTATGATTATGTATAATCACCAAATATGTGAAGGGTTAATTTGGCTTTGTTTTATTTAGAATAATAGAATTTTGGAGCTCAAAAGGAGTTGATATATTTAACGTTATCTCTGAGAGAGAAAATTGAGGCTCAGAGAGGTTTCAACAGAAGGAACGGATTAAGAGTTTGGGTCTTAAAGGCAGAGATTGGAGTAAAGCAGCCATCAACCAAGGAACACTTGAGGCTACAAGAAGCTGAAAAAGGCAAGAAAGGATCCTCCCTGAGAGCCTTTAGACCATCACCTTGATTTCAGATTTCTAGCTTCCAGAACTGTGAGAAAATAAATTTCTGTTATTTTAAGCCAGTAATTTGTTATGGCAATCCTAGCAAACTAATACCTGTACTGATATATATATAGTGTCATGGATAAGTTTCTTTGGTATGTGACTTTTCTAATGAGTTAAACTAATGTCCTCTCTAGAATTAAGAAATTAAAAACAAAAAAGAGTGTGGGTCTTGGACTAAGATACAAGGGTGCTCTTACAGAGCTTTCCATATAGTGGAAAAGGTGGAAAACATTTTCCTGTTCAGAATCCTGACCCACAGGAGGGAATTAGAAAGAAAATGTTCAGAGAACAGTAGCATGTAACCACTTTATAAATTAAGAATGAACTTAAAAAGCCAATAATAAAACAAAATTATAATGACAACATAATAATATGAAAGGCTTCGGCTGCTAAGGGACATGGTCCCAATGACGTAGCACCTGCAGTGGCAGAGCTGAGAGCATGGGCCTTCGCTGACGTCCTGCAGGAGGACTCGAAGGGCGTGATTTCTCTGGGAGAGTACATGTTGCGTATGGACCTGCCGGTATTAGAACATGCAGGCAGTTAGCAAGTTCTCCTTTCGTGGCTCCAATTGCTTACCTGAGCTAGCCCAAAGCCCAAACTTGATATTAGGAAGATCTCCCTTGGCTTCAATTATTATTATTATTATTTGTAAATCCTCACCCAAGGACATTTTCCATTGATTTTTGATAGAGTGGAAGGGAGGGAGGGAGGGGGGAGGGGGGGAGAGAGAGAGAGAGAGAGAAACATCCATGTGAGAGAGATACATTGATTGGTTGCCTCCAGCATGACCCTGACCAGGACCAGGGATTAAACCTGCAACCTAGGTATGTGCCTCGACTGGGAATCGAACCCATGATCCTTCAGTCTGAGAGCGGACACTCTAACCACTGAGCCAAACTGGCCAAGGCCCTTGGCTTCTATTACTGGCTTCAGTCTATTTGACTTTGTTACTTGGATATCTGGTAGAGTCATCAAACTCAAAAAGCTCTCTCCAGAGTGGCAGGGCAGAGGGAATAAGAATGGTGTCCTCTGAGTGGGGAGCACCTTCGAAGGGTCAGGGTTGACAAAGGTTGAGGGGACTTTGGACACCAGGAAGGAAGGAGCTGAAAGGGTGATGATGGAAAAGATGCCTTTTCCACTACTGTCCTGATGAAATGTATGCACCTTTGGGGGCAATGGTATTGAGGGGGAGAATTTTGAATTGAATTTAAACTGGAAATTACCTGACAAAAAGTAGAAGTAATTAAAGCAGCCTGGAATTCAGTAGATACGTGGTCTAGAAACTTTTAAAAGAGATAGCTGTAATGGAGTGGCTAAGACAATCAACTCTGGTCATGCCGTCTGTGTTAGAATCCTGGCTCCACTACTCTCAGTTGTACGACCCTAGTAAAGATATTTTACCTCTCTGCCCTCACTTTCTTCATCTGTGGGATGGGTATGGGTACCTCATAGGGTTCTCATGATGAGAACCAGTGAGTTATTTCTCATAGAATGATACCTGGCACACAGTACTCAGTATTCAGCACCCTTCCCCAGTGCACACAATGAAAGCAGTTATTCTTTCACTGAGGTGGTGGTGGTGGTGGTGGTGGTGGTGCGGTGGAGAGGTCTTAAGATGAGTATAAAGTGTAGAAAAAAAGTTACATTTTTGCACATCTGAATTTTGGCAATTGAAATAACATGTCTAGAGAATGACACAGTGTGCTATGATAGTCAAGCTAAAGAAGAAAATAATTTGATGTTTGGATAAAGGGAATAGGAAAGCAAAGGTTGAAAAATATACCTTTAATGCTGGCAAAATAGTGGTCAATCTCACTGATACATTTTGCTGTGGGAGAGGGAGGGAATGAAAGGAAATGGAAAGGAATGTTTGTACTTCATCCTAAGTCGGAGACATTGTGAGGTACATTCTTGTGCACAATCAATAATAACCTGAAGAACTGAGATAAATAACAAGTGAAAATAAGTTGTCAATTTCTATTTCTTGCTAAAAAACTTATGTTATAAAACTGCTGCAAATTTTACACGGGAGGTTTTACTCAGATCTCCATTAAAAACCTCATACACACACGCGCGCGCGCAAAAAAAATCAACCAATAACAATCTTATTCTGTAAATAATTTGTTTGTATGAGATAGTTAGAAAGGCCAAAGATAAAAGGGTTATATATTTTTCTTTTTTTGTCAATGAAGTTGCTGTTTGTTTATTTATTTTTGGTCTCATTGATGTATATGTCAAACAATGTTGTCCAACAATAAACCTGAATTTTATTTTGCTTAGTTGTTATAACAAAAAAAATTATTTGTTGAACCCATTTTGAATATGTAGCAGTGATGTAGAGATAGAAGCTGACTTTCGCTGTATCTCAGCACTGAGGTAGTGCTCTGTAGAAGTTAATTAGGAGGTTTTGCATGCCTTGGAGGGTTATGCCCTCTCGATCAATAGCTTGTATACTTTCACTCTAGTAAATTCTAAGATAGAATAGCTACCATTTATTGATTGCTTACTATATGCCAGACACATTCTAGATGCATTTTTATGCATTATTCTTGTATTCCATAAATACTGACGCCTGTGATGTGCCAGGCACTCTTGTAACTATTAAGACTAAAGCAGTGAAGCCCTGGCTGCTGTGTCTCAATTGGTTGGAACGTTGTCCTGTGCACTGAAGGGTCATGGCTTCGATTTCCGGTCAGGGCACATACCCAGGTTGCGGGTTTGATCCCGGGTTGAGGTGCATACAGGAGGCAGCTGATTGATGTTTCTCTCTCACATCAATGTTTCTCTCTATCAGTAAAAACATATTCTCGCTGAGGATTAAAATATAAAGAAAAGAAAAATGCCATTAAAGAAAAAAAGAGAAGACGCATAAAAAAGTGAATAAAACCTGTGAAAAATGGAGCTTACCTCCTGGAGTAGGGGGACATGGTAAAGAAATAAGCAAATATATAAATAAGTAAAATTAAGCAATGAAAGGAGATAGGAAATGTTGCATATGTATCTGGGTGGGGGTTGCAACTTTAAATAGGGTCACTTGGGAACCTTATTGAGAAGGTGACATTTGAAAGTGAGACAGCTGTGTGGGAGAAGAGCATTCTAGACAGATAAAAATATGCAAAGGTCCTGGGGAAGGAGCGTGTTTGGTTGGTTCAGGGAGCACCCCTGCAGCACTGGAGCAGAGTGAGTGGGAGAGAGGTATAGGTAGAGTCCATGGGAGGCGGTGCATCGTTTTCTTGGGAGATCTAGAGGCAGAGGCAATATTTTTAGATTAGTCTCTGACTCTTCATCAAGTGGTTCCTGGGCCTCAGTTTGAGATTTGCTGAGCTGAGGCATGGAGCATGGCGCTCATCACATAGCTGGACATTCACAAATATCCTTCGAGTAAGTGAATAAATCAGGGGAACACGGCTTAAGCTCTGAAATTAACTAATTGTGTAATTTTGAACAAATTATTTGACTTATCTGTGTGTTAGTTTGCAAAATAAGAACATTTTAAGCTTTCCTGTTGTGTGATTATCCACCATGGCCAGACTCCCCAGTGCATTGCTTAGCGCTGTGAATGTTGAGAATCAGCCTTCATAGGGAAGGACTAAGGATGACCTGAGCACCCCCTGTACCCCTCTCACATTGATTTACCAGCTCACTCAGTAGTTCTGTCTTTCCTTTTGCATCCTCAGTTGCAGCCTTTGGCCAAGACAATAAAACTGGAGATAGAAGCTGGCCCTAGAAGAGTTATTATTCCTATCAGAGGATTTGATGATATGTGTGAGCTCATGCTGAATCTGGGATCCCTGACAGCCTCTTAAGACACTAACATAAACTCATCCTTGTTCTTGAGCCATGCATTTGGGAAACCTGGTCTGAACTTTCTGTCTAGAAACGTATCCATCAAAAAGAAGATTCTAATGTCAGTAGCTAAGCACTAGCAAGAATTATGTGATGAGTCAGGAAAGATTTTGAATTATTGTGTCTCAGGGCCTGAATGTAATACATTTCCTTTAAGGTGTGGGCTACATACAGCTTTAGAAAAAGAGAATTATTTTTGATGATAGCAGAGGCAGAATCAAATAAAAATCTTCCCTTGAAAATGGAATTTTTAATGACTTCTATATTTACTATTTCCGGAGTTGAGTTTACAGGATGAAGGGAGAATTCTGGTATAAGTAAACCTGGTCCCTCCATATCACTGAGAATATCCTGGCCTTTAACCTTTCTGTGGAGGTTACCTCGACTCTCAATGTTAGACAGAGCCTGTCTTTTAACAGAAACCCTTAAGCAAGGCCAGAAGCTGGCAGACGGGCTGGGTCCACATGTACACTTTATTCTATTCAGATGAACACCAAGTGCTGCAGCTCCTGGCAGAAGCAGTCATTGCTAACTCTGCTCATCTATTGACAGTTAAAAGTAAGAGTTGCATGGTGGGATATGTTCTGAAACCAATGACTCATGGCTCTTGGAGTCTGATAACATTTGATAAACTAGTAAGTCAGTCCTGTGCTCAGAACACTATGCATATTTTTTTTAACCAGCAAAGCTCAGTAGCTAACAATGCTGTTGTTTTTTCTTTGTTGGGGTATAATTGTCATAAAACATTATATTAGTTTCAGGTGCATCAGTACTACTTCGTTACCTATATTCATATTTCCAGTTCTCTTTTCCTACAGACTGATTTCGATGACCATTATCTTACATTAGGCTAAATCACAAAACGGGAATGACAGAAACAGGCCAACCCTGATGTGGCATAATATAATGGACAACAACAGGAAGAACTAGCATTTATATGCTGCACGGCCATTTTTGAAGTGGGCTTGACCCTTGGCAGCCTGCTGATTGAGAGGCTTCAGTTACGACGCTCGCCTGATAACAGTGCAGGGAGGTTGTATCTGACTCGGGAAAGAGCCAGGACCCAGAGCTCCTGACCAAGTTCTAAGCTTGTTTCTTTTCAACATGCTGCCTTTAGAACTGTGTTTGAAGCAATACTTCTCTTATTTTCCTAGAGAGTTTCAGTTTAGTTTGGTGAGTAGTTCAAAGTGTGTGGAGAATATAAAGAATGTTGACCTACTCCTGTGTCCCAAGTGGGCATCTCTTTTACCTTCTATTGTCAACAAATGAGTGTGCCTTGAAAGGAAAGTCACCTTTGTTATATAAATCCTCTTCTTCAATTTACCAGGAACATACAGGGAGAAACTGAGTAGGCTGGCATAGGGCCAAGAGCTGGAAGGGCAACTTTCTCCCAAACACAAGTGCTGGCAGAGGCCACTGTTCCTTTTCTGAGCCCCTGCCCCACAGAGCTGGCAGGTGGGCACCATATCTGAGACTATCAACCTGGCTAACACTGTTCCACCCACCCTAGTGATTCTCTGAGACTTTGCCCCACCAACTTGAGGGCCCACTCAAACTATTTCCAGTGTCTTTTTCATACAAACAGCCTGTCTTAGCTCATGTTTTAATCTTTTCTAAAATCTCTCAAACAAACAGGATCTGGCCTTGGTGTGCCCTATACCTTTGCTAAGTGGCCCCAGGCCCAACACTGGTGGAAGCTGGCCTTGGTTTGCAGCGTGGCCTCATCTGTGCATCTCCAGGCTCAGCACAAGTAACAGCCATTTGCAGATTGCTTTGTAGCTCATGCTGGGTGGCCTAAGTCAGGGCACAGGTGATGCTGACCTTGGCCTGCACCTTTTGGAACGTCTCAGAGTCAGTGCACCCAGTGGACAGTATCATACCACATTGAAGCACCACCCAACCTCATCCACAAGGGACACACTCAAGAGTTGGACTCAACAGCACTAGAGCCCCACTAAAGTAAGTCCAGCTCTGTCGGGTCAGTCCTTGCACAGCTGATTCTTCATAGTGGTTGCAGCTGGCCCTCAGAGCCAATCAGCCTAGGGGTAAATCCCTTCCACTGAGGTGCCAACAGCTATCAAGGCTCAACTACAGGAGGAAGGTGTACACAATCCACACAGGGGGTGCACCTGGATTGCCCAGCTTGTGTGATTGAGGAGATTGTGCTACAGGATCCTACAGGAAATCTACTACATAAGGCCACTCTACCAAGCCCAGGTAATGGCTCTACCTAATTCACAGAAACAAATGCAGGGAGGCAGCCAAAATGAGGAGACAAAGAAATGTGTTACAGATAAAAGAACAAAACAAAAACTCCAAAAAACAACTAAATAAAATAGAGATAACCAATCTACTAGATACAGAGTTCAGAACACTGATTATAAGGATGCTCAGTGAACTTACGGGAAGAGTAGAAGAACCTGGTGAGAATTTCCACAGCATAAAAATGGACATGGAGCCTTGGCTTGTATGGCTTAGTTGGTTGAAGCATCATCCTGGGCACTGAAAGATTGCTGGTTTGATTCCCAGCCAGGGCACATACCTACGTTGTGGGTTCAATCTCTGGTGGGGGCATGTATGGGAAGCAACCGATTGATGTTTCTCTCATACATCAATGTTTCTCTCTCTCTCTCTCTCTCATGTCCCCTCTCTCTAAAATCAGTAAAACGTATCCTTGAGTGAGGTTAAAAATGACATAAAAAAACATAAAAAAGAACCAGTCATAGATGAAGGATATGCTAACTAAAATGAAGAATGCATTATAGGGAATCAACAGTGGAGTAGATGAAGCAATCAAATTAAAAATTTGGAAGATAGGGAAATACCCAATCAGAACAATAAAAATAAAGAATTTAAAAAATTAGGATTGTGTAAGGAGCCTCTGTGACAACTTCAAGTGTACCAACCTTTACATTGTGGGGTGTCAGAAGGAGAAGAAAGAGAGCAAGGAATTGAAAACCAATGTGAAAAAATAATGGTGGAGTCCTGCTGGTGTGGCTCAGTTGTTGAGCATCAACCCATGCACCAAGAAGTTCACTGGTTTGATTCCTGGTCAGGGCATATGCCCAGGTTGTCAGGGCATATACCAGTGAGGGGCATGCAGCAGGTGGCCAGTCAATGTTCTCTCTCATCAATGTTTCTGTCTCTCTCCCTCTTCTTTTATTTCTCTCTAAAATCAAGAAAGAAAAAAAGAAATAATGGTGGAAAACTTCCTTAACCTGGTGAAGGAAATAGACATACAAGTCCAGGAAGTACAGAGGGTCCCAACAAGATGAATCCAAAGAGGCTCACACCAAGACACATCATAATTAAAATGCCAAAGGTTAAAGACAAAGAGAGAATCTCAAAAGCAGCAAGAGAAAAGCAGTTAGTTACCTACAAGGGAGCTCCCATAAGACTGACAGTTGACTTCTCAGCAGAAACTTTGCAGGCCAGAAGGGATTGGCAGAAATATTCAAAGTGATAAAAACAAGGACCTACAACCAAGATTACTCTACCCAGCAAAGCTATCATTTAGAATTGAAAGTCCGATAAAGAGCTTTCCAGACAAGAAAAACCTGAAGGAGTTTATTATCACTGAATCAGTATTATAAGAAATGTTAAAGGGTCTTCTTTAAGAAGAAGAAAAACCAGATGAAAATATGAAAAATAAAATGGCAATAAATACGTATCTATCAACAATTACTTTAAAATTAAAATGGATTAAATGTTTCAATAAAAAGTTATGGAGGCTGAATAGGTATTATGTTAAATGTAATAAGTCAGTCAGAGAAAGACAAAAAGCCTATGATTTTATTTATATGTGAAATATATGGAATAATATAAGTGAACAAACAAAACAAATAGACTCATAGATACAGAGAACAGACTGATGGATGACAGAGGAGAGAGAGGTTGGGGGACCAGGTGACAAAGGTAAAGGGATTGAGAAGTATAGATGGGCAGTTACAAAATAGTCATGGGGATATAAAGTACAACATAGGGAATATACTCAATAATACTGTAATAACTGTATGGTGCCAGTTGGGTACTGGAAGTATTAGGGGGAACACTTTGTAAAGTATATGATTTTCTAACCACTATGCTGTATACCTGAAACTAATGTGAAATAATATTAAACGTAAACTGTAACTGAAAAAAAATTAAGAAAAAAAAGCATATATGTGTAGGTTAATTTCTTTACTCTTTATTCTATTCCATTAATTCATGTCGCTGTTCTCATCCCAATATCATAATGTCTTGACTACTGTATCCTTATAGTAGTCTTGAAGTCAGATAGTGGGAATCCTTCAATTTTTCTCTTATTCAATTTTTTGGCTTTTTTATTTTCTATGCTTTTCCATATAATTTGTCATTGTTGTTGTTAATTCTCACCTGAGGATATTTTTCCATTGATTATTTTTAGATAGAGTGGAAGAGAGGGAAAGAGAGAGAGAGAGAGAAACATTGATGAGAGAGAGACACATTGATTGGTTGCCTCCTGCATGACCATGACTGGGGCTGGGAATCAAACCTGTGACCCTTTGGTCTGAGAGCTGATGCTCTAACCTCTGAGATAAACTGGCCAGGCCATATCAGTTAAATCACATGATTCATCTTCTTTAGATTGTAGATGTGATAGATTACATTGAATTATTTTAAAATATTGAACCAACCTTGCATTCCTGGAATGAATCCCACTTTGTTGTAGTTTACTAGTTTTTAATATAGTGTCAAATTTGATTTACTAATGTTTTCTTGAAGATTGTACATGTATGTTCAAAAGATATATTCTGTGTTCGTGTTCAAAAGGTATTTTTATGTCATTGTTCTAGTTTTTGGTTTGCTGGTTTTGTATTAATTTTGTCTGGTTTTGGTATGAGTAATGATAGTCTCACAAAGAGTTAAGAAAGATTCCCTCCTTTTGTGGCTAGTTGATATTTTTCTTTAAATGTTTAAATGTTTACTTGAATTTGGCATTGGAACAACCTGGGACTGGAGTTTTCCACTGACTGTGAGTGAGGAATGATAGTAGTTTCTATATATAATTGAGGACTTGTCCATTTCTTCCTTCAGTTCTGCCACCATTTCTCTAGGGTAAATGTTTCACGTGTTGTAAAGCTTTGCTATTAGGTGCAGGCACATGTAAGATTGTTATGTCATCTTCAAAAACTGACTCTTTTGTTGTAATGTAATGTATCTCT
Source organism: Molossus molossus (assembly GCF_014108415.1). Classification (NCBI taxonomy): domain Eukaryota; kingdom Metazoa; phylum Chordata; class Mammalia; order Chiroptera; family Molossidae; genus Molossus; species Molossus molossus. The sequence continues at coordinate 46,936,833 of NW_023425345.1, read as the reverse complement.
TTATCTGTAGTCATTTCTTTGCTTTAAAATTTACTTTTTCTGATATTAGTATAGCAACTCCAATTTTATTTTTATTCATGTTTGTATAGTATATCTTTTCTTTTCTTTAAAAATTTTTTTTTTCTTTCTTGGTTTTAGAGAGTGAGAAATGGAGAGGGAGAGAGAGGTAGAAACATTGATGAGAGAGAACATCTATTGGCTACCTCCTGCACGCCCTGCACTGGGGACTGAGCCCACAACCTGGGCATGTGACATGACCAGGAATCAAACCGGTAACATCTTGGTGCATGGGTCGATGCTCAACCACTGACCAACACTGCCTGGACTAGTATATCTTTTCTTAATTCTTTTACCTTAAACCACATTGTATTTGAAATGGGTTTCTTTAAGCAGTATATATTTAGGTCATATCTTAATTGTTGAGTTTAGACCCTTTACATTTAACCCAATTATTGACAAGTTTGGATTTTAGTATTTTAATTTATTTTTTATTTTTGTTCCTTCTATTTTCCATTTCTCTCTTAACATTTTCCTACCTTCTTTCAAGTTATTTGAATGTTTTTTAGTATTTTATCTACTGTATCTTTTAACTATATCTCGTATAGTTTTTTAAATTGGTGTTCTAGAGAACACAATATACATACTTAACTTTTCACTTTCTACTTCAAATCTATATGTCACTACTTCAATTGAATATAGAAACTACCATCATATAGGTTTCTTTATCCTCATCTCTTTATGTTGCAGTTGTTTTATGTATTAAATCTACATACATTGAAACCCCTTCAGTTTAAAAATACGGTTTTTTTTTTTCAATCTTTATAATAGCCAGAGGAATGGCTCCCCAAAGATGTCTCTACCCTAATCTCCAGAACCTGTGAATATGGCAAAGGAATTTTGCACATGTGATTAAGGTTAAGGGCCTTCAGATGGAAAACTTATCCTGGATTATCCAGGGGACCCCAATGTCATCATATAACTCCTTCAAACGTCATATAAGACCTTTATAAACTTTAGTCAGAGAACCAGAGAGAATCCTGTGAGAAGGACTTAGCCTGCCATTGCCTGCTTTGAAGTTAGAAGAAGGAGACAATGAGCAGAAGAATGCAGACACTCTCTAGAAGTTCAAAAGGCATGGGAGTGGATTCTTCCCTACAGACTTCCAAAGGAAATACAGCCTTGTCAACACTTTGAGCTTAGCCTGATGAGACCATTGTGAGATTTAAAACCTACAGAACTGTAAGAGCATACATTTGTGTTATTTTAATCCACTAAATTTTTGTAATTTGTTATAGTAGCAATAGAAAACTGATACAACCATCAAACATATTTTACAGGACTCGAGAAGAACAGTCTATTGTGTTTATCCAGCTATTCACCATTGCTGTTACTATTTCTTCATTCCTGAAACGCTGGTTGTCTTTCTGTTATCATTTCCCTTCTGTCTGAACAACGTCCTTTAGCAATTCTTTTAGAGCAGTTCTGGTGGTAAGCAATTCTTTTAGATTTTCTTCATTCGAGAGTGTTTTCCCTTCATCTTCATTCCTGAAGGATATTTTCACCAGATATAGAATTCTGAGATGACAGAATTCTTTGAGCACTTTTTAAAATGTTCCCTTCCTTCTGGTCTCCATGGTTTCTGATAAGTCTGTATTCATTCAAACTGTTGCTTTCCTATGAGCAGTGTATCATTTTTCTCTGGTTGCTTTCAAGATTTTTTGTGTTATAGTTTATTATTTTTCTATTGTTTTTAGAAATTTAATTATGAAATGGCTGGTCATAGATTCTTCAGAGTTTATCTTATTTGGGATTGGTTGCACTCCTTGAATTTGTAAGTTTTTTTTTCTTTTCTTTTTTTATTCTTCACCCAGGGATATTTTTCTATTTATCATCAGATAGAGTGGGAAGAGAGAGAGAGAGAGAGAGAGAGAGAGAGAGAGAGAGAGAGAGAACGAACAGAGAGAAACAGCAATGTGATAGAGACACTTTGACTGGTTGCCTCCCACACTACCAGACCAGGGCCAGGGACGAACTGCAACTGAGGTACATGCCCTTGTCCAGAACCGGAACCGAACCTGTGACTCATTGGTCTACGGGCCGATGCTCTAACCGCTGAGCCAAACCAGCCAAGGCAAGTTTGTATCTTTTGACAAATTTGGGAAGTCTTAGATAATTATTTCTTTAAATACCTTTTGTATACTAAACTCTTTTTCCTCTTCTGAGATCCTGATGAAATGAAGGTTCTTTCGGTTATATCCCACTCCCTTCCTCTATTGTTCAGATCAATGCTTTCAGTTTTAAAAGCTCGCTGACTCTTTCCTCTGTCATCTTGGGTCCATTCTAATGAGTTTTTACATTTCATTTATTATGCTTTCCAGTTCTAAAATTTCCATTTGGTTCTTTTTGATGTCTTCTATTTATTTGATGCTACGTTCTGTCTTTTCATTTGTTTCTAGAATGTTTGCCCTTATTTTTTGAAGCATTTTTTAAAATAATAACTCTTTAAAATATTTTTTTCAGATAATCCCAACATTTGTGTTGTCTTCGTTTTGGTCTCTGTTATATTTTTCTCATATAAGTTAATATTTCCTTTTTGTTGTTTTTTGTATGCCAAATAATTTCAGATTATATTCTGAACATTTTAATATTATGTTATGAGACTCTGAATTTTTCTAAGTACTGTGGGGAAAAAATTTTTTTTTAAAGCTGGCAATTGGCCCAGTTGGATTTAGACTGCAATTTTGACTAGCCTTCTTTTGGTGTGATTTCAAAGTATTTGTAGTGTATTCAGATTTATCCAATGTGTGTAGCACCCAGAGTCTGATCTGTGACTTGGGTCATGGTGTGTTTCTTAGAAGTACTAACTGCCAATATAATGATACCTCAAACCTTGGTCTTCTTTCTCTGTTTGCCTGCTACTATTTAATTTTTGGAGTCCTCAAATAGGTCATTCATCTGTCAGGTTTTATAGTATTCAGTGGGATTTTGTTTTACTCAGAATTAGAAAATCATGTCATTCTTTAATTTTTGAAAGCTTTTAGCTCTTATTTGTTTGAATATTTCCTACAATATTGTCTGCTTCCATTCTCTTTAGTCTTTTATTCCATATCTATGAGTAGTCGTGTATTAGGTCTTTTAATTCTAACATTCATATTTTGTTCATGCTTTCTATCTTTTTATTATTCTTGCCACATTTTTCATAATATTCTCAGATCTCATATTTGTTCACTATTTTTAGCTCTATTTTTTCTGCTTCTTTTATAGCCAATACTTGTTTTTCAATATATTTTTATTTTTAGACTTTCTTTTTGCTCTCCTTTGAAATCTGCTTAATCTTTTCTCATACAATACTGTTATTTTATAATTTTTTATTCCTCTAAAAGGAACTGTTTACTTAAACATACTTTATACTTTTAATCACGTTTTTCTGATATTCTGAGTTCATGAGGATTTATACTAATTCTCTTTTTCTCTGTGCCTCCTGTCTTTTATGTTATTTTATTTTAATATAATTCATTATTATTATTATTATTATTATTATTATTATTATTATTTTATTGTGTTCTGGTCATCATCAGAAAATTTTCTCTTTTATGCAGAGATTGTAGAAAGTTCCTGAATAGAACTTTTACATTTGCTTCTTCAGGAAACTCTGGGGGTTTTATGCTACTTTCTGAATTTAGAATTTTTATACCAGTGAGGAGTATAATGTCAGACCTTGTCCCTGCAAGTGGCAAGCAGTAAGACTTGGGATTTGATTATGGGTGTTTCCCACCTATTGTCACATGTAGTTTGCAAGCATTTTTGTCACTTCTTAGGCCAATCTGAAAAAATTTTAAAGTTTCTTTTTTTGTTAGGGTAATCTTTCAGAGCCCCTCCCCCCCCCTTTTTTAATCAGTGGAATCAGTAACATCTTCCATCTTCTTGCTTTGGCCATAATTCAATATTTCTAGTTCTTGTGTGGATATTAAAATCCTACCCCACTGTCCCTATTGAGTCTGAACCCCTGTGTCCCACCCTCTCCTGAACATTGCATCAGCTACTCCTACCTTCACCAACCTCCAGCTGCTTCTTTATCTCCTTAGCATCCAGGATTTTCTTTCTTTTTTAAATTTAAAACTCATATATAAGTAAAAAAATTCTTGAACATTTTAGTTAGCTTTAATATGCATTTATGGTAGAAGAGGAGCCTCTTAGGGTCAGCAGTGTCTACCATTTTGACTGACCTTTTTATTATGTGGTTAGTAATTATGTTATTTTTCTGTGGATGTTGAAACAAATCACTACAAATTTAGTGGATAAAACAATACAAATTTATTATCTTATAGTTCTGTAGTTTAGGAGTCTAAAATGGATCTCACTGGGTTCAAATCAGGGTATTGACAAGGTTGTGTTTCTTTTTGGAGGTTAAAAGGAAGAATTCTTTTCCTTGTCATTTCTAGCTGCCCATATACCTTGGTTCTTAGCCTCTCTATATTCTTCTATTGTTGTAGGCAGGACAAACTCTGCTCTTATTAAACTACTCTGACTTTCTCTTCTGCCTCCCTCTTCCATATTTAAGAACCTTTGTGATAGACTGGACACAAGTAATCCAGGATAATCTCCCTATTTTAAGGTCACTTTATTAGCTATCTTAATTCCATCTGCAACCTTAATTCCCTTTTGCCATATAAAATACCATTCAAAAATTGTAGGGATTAGGACATGGATATGTTTTTTTGGGGGAGGAGGAGGAGGAGAGAAGGGAAGGAAGGCATTATTATTTCCACCACAATGATTGCAAGCAAATATTTACCGCATAAGACAATCACAACATGAAAAGATGCAGATAAAGGGATCAATATGTTTGTAAAGTTTCTGTATTTTAATTGATCTGTTAATATGTGGATTTTAAGTAGATAGTGAAAGTTAAGTAGTATGTTGTCTTCCCTAGAACACCAATTTTATTTCATTTATTAAAAATTTTTTTTCTTTATTGATTTGAGAAAAAAAGGAAGGGAGAAGGAGAGAGATAGAAACATCGATGAGAGAGAACATCAATTGGCCACCTCCTGCATGCTTCCTACTGGGGATTTGGCCCACCACCTGGGCATGTGCCCTGACCAGGAATCAAACCAGCAACCTCTTGGTGTGTGAGTCGACGCTCAGGCATGAGTCACACCAGCTGGGCAACACTACTTTTAATTTATTTTATTTTATTTTTGTAGCTAGAGAAATCTAAATTTATCTTATTTTTTATTGAATTTATTGGAGTGCATTGGTTTACAAAACTATACAGGTTTCAAATGTATAACTCAATAAAACTTCATCTGCACACTGCATCATGGGTCCATCACCCCAAGCAAAGTCTCCATTTCCCACAGCTTTGCCCACCTTCACCTACTCCTACCCTCCTTTCCCTCTGTCTGTGTCTATGTGTGTAATATGTATATATAATATATATGTAGTATATATATATATTATATATGTATTTTGCTTAATGTCTTTACCTTCTTTTATCCAGCTCTCCAACCCCCCTCTTCTCTGAAAGATGTCAATCTTAGAACACCAATTTTAAAAGTAACACACACACAAAAATGTTAAAAAGCATCTAGATAAAATGAAATACTAAAAAATAGTGGTATTTAGTGGGTAGAGACTAAGGGTGCCATTAATCATCCTACATGCCTCAAGACAGTCCTAACAAATACCTATCTAACCTTAAAATGTCAATAGCTCTAAGTTTGAAAACCCCTGCCCAGGTGGAGACCCCCTGCCCTAACTTACATAATGATTAACCTTTATTATGGTTTTCTAGAGTTTTACACTTCAGTTTTATAAAAAACATTTTTTACTGGTTTCCATAAATTTAATTATATCACATAGTTACAGTAGCAGGTTCAACTGGAATGATTTTGGGTACAAAATGCCACTCTTCTGGAGGGAGCAAAAGTCTGTGTGGGCACTAGAGACAAGCTTACTAACCACCAGCTTTCAGATGTCATAAGTAGGAGTCAGAGAGAATGGAGCGTACCCCTGATTCCATGATTTGGTAGAATATAAGTAGGCTAGGAGAACTTTTACATGTAAATATGTATGTATCTGTATATATACTTTTCCATCTCATTTTCTTTTGTAGACACTTATTATAATTTTGTATGTAATGCTATAAAAAGATCTTTAATTCCCTGATAATATTCTTTGAATTAGTTCAATTCAATTATATTAATTTTATTTTCTGTAGTTTTGCAAATGTAGGAAGATTCATACAACAATACTTTAACACTTAAGTATTGGGTATTTCTCAAAGTTTATAAAATTAGAAATATAATTAAATGGGACATTTGATATAAAGAGATAATTAAAATTAATTTAGAAAAGCTTTCAGATTATGTTTTTTTTTCTTCCTTAAAAATTCCAAGGACAAAGGTTAAAATGTCCCCCTCACCCCATTATAGTATAACATAGTCCATGTTATGCTGGAGGAGCCTCAGACTACACCCAATAGGTATTTTGGTAACTGGCTATAAAGGCTCCTGTTGCAGAACTCAGATTCTACCTATATGGACTGAAAGTTAAGAAACTCAATTGATCTGTGTATAAGTTAACATTTTAATCACTTTGAAATTCTTACATTTTCAATATGGGAGTTGAATGTTGTTATTCAAAATTGACCTCAATATTTTAGGGCTGTGTTGAAAATATTATGTGCTATTGACCTTGAATATACTTTATACTTTTGCCTGATGAGAATTAGATGTTAAATAATCTCACTGCTATGGTTCCTGCAGGCATGCATGGTGAAAGGGTGGGTAGAGAGCGTTCATGAATATAGTCAACAATGGGGGTGGTGGCTTTTCTCTCCTCCCAGGCTCAGGGTTTTGGTCTCTCGCTCTCCCTCTCCGTCTCCCTCCCCCTCTCCCTTACCCATTCATATTTTTATCTATCTATCTATCTATCTATCATCTATCTATCTATCTATCTATCTATCTATCTATCTATCTATCTATCTATCTAATCTACCGACCTATCTTTGCTTTCTGCGTAGGCAAGCACGCTGGCTCTGCTGCCCTTGCCTCATGCTGGGTGCTTGTCCTGGAGAACTAGAGCTCTGGTCTTGGTGCGGTTTGGCAAGGGGGCGCGCGAGGTCCCGGAGCTGTCCAGCAGTTTCTGGCTAAGTTCTCCCTGGCTCTCTCCGCACCAGGGAAGCTCTCCAGAGCCCTGCCCAGAGCAGGGAAGCTCCACTTTAGGGCTCCCTAGGCTTGCCTCCCCCCACCCCTGGCTCCGCCAGTCGCTCTTTATGTTGCCCAGACCCACCTTGGGAGTCTGGCGTGCTTTGGCAGCCCTCCGCTGCAAGCCCCTGAGAGACAGTCCCCTCTCCAGTTCCCAGGCTGCTCCGGAGCCCTGTGCAAGATCGTTTGTGGGCTTCTCTCCTTTGCCGAAAGGGCGGGCGAGCCTTTCTCCTTCTAGTCTTGCCTTCTGCCGCTGGGTGGTCCTTTCTCTCTGGCTGTCTTTCTAGACACGCGCCCCAAATCAAGGGGCGAGAGCAAAGACCACTCATCAACTTAGCACCTTGCATTTAGATCTTTCAATCCCGAAAGGAAGTTGGTGTTGCCCAGGTCGGCGAGAGAGGGATGGAGGAGGGTGGAAGCTGTAGCTACTCCGGGGCTGGCTAGACGGGTCTTGGATACCGAGGAGGAGCCCTGCGGGAAAGGGAAACAGAGCGCTGGGCCTTGCCCTCGGTGGTCCCTCCCTTCTCCTCCTCTCCCCGCCTCCCGGCCTGCCCCTCCCTTCCCAGAGGAGCCGTCTCTCCTCCGCGTGTCTTCGGCGCTCTCTCCATTGTCTCTGTCTTTACAACAGGTTTGGGCTCTGGGAAGACTGGGGGTGCAGGGCTACCCCAGCCCAGGCTTTCTTGTGGCCGCCTCCCTTCTTCTGGGTGTGCGTGCCTTCTGCTGCTTTTATTCCGGTTCCTCTGGAGCTAATTCCCCCGCAGAGCAGCCTCCAGGCAAGTCCACCCCCTCCTCTGGCTCCCCTCCCGGCTGGCCGCTGCCGGGCTCTGCGTGTGGGAATGGTGTGCGCATTGGAGGGTCCAAGTTCTTCACGTGCCAGGGGGGTCCTCCCTTTTTTTTCTTAGGCAACCAAATCCTACTAATCCTACTAATCAGTAAATCTGAGGCAGCGGCAGGAGAGACAAACGCTATTTTCCCGCTTGATTCCCAGAACCGCTTCAATTTTTATTTTTATTTTTAAAGAGGGAGACGATGGACTGAGCAGATCCACACCATGGAGTCTCGGGTCTTACTGAGAACATTCTGTTTGATCCTGGGTCTCGGAGCAGGTGAGTGGCCCCAGAGCTGGGGCAGGGGGAAGGGGTGACCCGGCCTCGGGGCAGCCCCCGTTGGCTGGGGTTGTTCACCTGGTTTTTCCTCCACTTGAAGTAGGTCTGGAGTGGGAAGCTTCGCATAGGGGCGGGTTTGGATTTGGGTTTTTTTCTGTGCTTGTCTTGGAGACGGCAGGGCAGGTCACACCCCAAGTCCAGGGTCTGAGGGCCTTAGGGGAAGTTTGCACCCAGAGGGGTTTAAAGTAGGTCACAGAGATGGAACTGGGTGCTCCACTATTTAAAGCTTGGCTGTTGATCTCAGGTAAGGCTCTCCGCGCGGCAGAGCAGGGAGTCGCCTCTCCTCTTCAGTTCCCAATGTTGTTTCCCAGACGCAGTTCTTTGCTTTTCTGGAGGAAGAGCCATGCATTTTGACGGAGCTTTTCTTTCTTTCTTTTTTTTCCACCCTCAAATCCCACTCCCACCAGTTTGGGGGCTTGGTGTGGACCCTTCCCTACAGATTGACGTCTTAACAGAGTTAGAACTTGGGGAGTCCACGACCGGAGTGCGCCAGGTCTCCGGGCTGCATAATGGGACGAAAGCCTTTCTCTTTCAAGGTATGAAGAGCTTGCTGAGTCTCCTGCGCCGGTAACCCCACAGGAGTTGGCCTCGCCACTCCTCCGTATTGCCTCCTGGATGACATTATCTGAGCTGAGGTGGGGAGGGGTTAGTGTGAAAAACACGCACCTTCCATCTCTTTCAAAATTCTTGTTCTTTCTCCTCTCCCACCCCTTCCTCCTTACTTTGTACTCTTGCCAGTTCTAATGGATAGTGCCTTAATTACTGTACAGAAACTCCGATGGCAGATGGTGGATTTTAGAGTCTGGGGAACAATGAATTATAACACAAATGCCTCATTTGGGTAAAATTGATTTAGGTAGGAAATAGGATAGTTTAATCGTAGTTAAGACACTGCTCTCTGAAAGTTTCAGGTACAATGGTGCCTGGTCGGGAGGAATTTCTTTATGTGGGTAGCTTTATCTACTGTGCATCACAAACAATATGTTTGAGACAAGATTCCTCACTGGAAGATCATGATCCTTCCTTTTCTATCAATGCTGGGACAGGGGATAATATTTCTTAATAATTATTTTTAAAATATTTCAAATAAGTGTTAATTCAAAAGTATACCTGTATCACTATGAATTGTATGCTTAGGATTTTAAAACTTTTTTTTTAAAGTCAGGAGACACTGACACAATTGTCTACATTTAAATTGTGTTTAAATATGTTGTTTAGTCAGAAGCAAATTCCAATGCATCAAGCCTCCAACTTTGATTTACTAAAGCTTTTGAAGATTAGATTGGTTTCTGGAAAATTGCTATAATAAAAGTTTCCAAAAGGTAACTAATCACACACAGAAAGACTTGTTTCAAATATGATGAAGTATAGATGAAGGCAAAAGAGAAATGGAGTTTGGTTTAACATATCTGATAGACTGAACTCACCCCACCCAGATTTTTCTTTTGTGATTTTGGTGCCATGATTTTAGAAGAACTGTAACTCATAATTACTAAAGAGTGGGATATGCAAAATAAAACCACTTCAGCAAATCTGCCACCAAGAAACAGGCATAAAATAAAACGCCAGTGTTTCTGTAGTGGTGTTATTGCCTGATACAGCCAGCAAGTGTCACCATGGACAGCAACACCAAAGCTTACCCTGGAAGGAGGAAATTGACATGTGTTGCATTTATTTAAAACAAGTTGCCTCGTATAAGAAATTAAAATGTAATTTTTAGTTTTCATTATGGTGAGGTCACTAAATGTTTTTGTGACAAATATTTCTGATGAAATTTTATTTTTTTACTCATTTTATTTTTATTACGTAAAGGTCTTTTTTTGGGGGGGGAGGGGGTATTGAATCCTTTAAAAATAACGACCAAATCTAGTAAAGGAAATAAAATCAGACTGCCAGAAAAATTCAGAGTAAAATAGAAGAGTCATCAGAGTTAAGCTTCTTTCTTTCTTTCTTTCTTTCTTTCTTTCTTTCTTTCTTTCTTTCTTTCTTTCTATACCTCTGATTTTCAATCCCTGTGAATTGGACAGAAACTTATTTCAGGACTGTCTATCCATGTAACTAGAAAGCTTTACAGAAGCTAAAGCTCCTAATAAATGGTGTTTAAGTGCTGTTACAGTTTTGAAAGGCCCTTTAAATTATATCAGTGTTCTTTATAGCTTCTTCTGAAGAGTGTCCAAGCTGTCACAGACCTCCAGGACTGTGCATTTTATGTTCTGTTGCTAGACAAGTAGACAGGTTCTAAGAAATGGTCTCAAGAGATCAATATCTTTTCATGATTTATTTTAAAGGAATGTTTAGTATTCATTTGTATTTAGAGTGCCAGTTCTTCAAGTTAGCATTGTATTGCAAATACATAAATCTTATGAAATATATATTCTTTGAGTTGTCCATAGTAACTACATATCAGTACACATTGCTGAACTAGCTATTTTGTTTCCTTGTTGGTACAAAGCCCAGTATTTAAAGCAGCAATTTTCAACCATTTTCATTCCATGGGACACAAAACTAATTATCTAAATTCTGCAGTACACCAAAAAATATATTTTTTGCTGATCTGACAAAAAAATAGGTATAATTTTGATTCATTCACCCCAGATGGCTATTGTTGTGTTGACTATTGTCATCTTTTTATTCGACAATCTAAGGGAAAAGAGATCAGTGCCCCTGACTAACTAGTGAGGTAATGCATGTTTAAAACATTTTTGTGGCACACCCGTGTGTCTCTTGCAGCACACCACTCAAAAATTTCTGATTCAGAGTAAATACCTAACAAATAGAGTATATGAGCTTTGAAGAGGTAAAACTTTATTTTCTGCAAAATATGAACTTTATTTCATATAGCCAATCAATCAGCAAGTATTTGCTGCCTGCCACATTCTCAGTAGGCGTGTATTTCTGATGTATTGATTATGTTCTAATGATATTTTTATTCTGAGATTTAGATTCTGAAATGGACAACAGGTAGACCTTTGGCCTTGTATCGTGTTTACTTTGGAAAGGTCTTGTTTTCTGTCATTAGAATGTGGAAACTGTTCTTAAGAAGTCAGTTCTGACTCCCTCCTACTGTTTCACTGGGATTCTGTGGATTTGAGAGAGACAAAAGCTTTCATACTCTGAAGATTTTGTGGATTTAATTTATAGTGAATTGCGGGTGATGCAGATATTTTTGTATAGTGTGTAAAATGTCATAGCAAAAATAATTAACAAACTGCAAAACCTGTGAGATATTCTCAGATTTCAAATAAACTTATTAGATAAGTTACTTTAAGATATCAGATATGTTTTTTTTTTCTTTTTTTAAAAGACTGCAACCTGGCATATGCCCTGACTGGGAATTGAACTGGGACCTCTTGGTGTAAAGGAGAATGCTAAATCCACTGAGCCACACAGGCAGGGCTCAGATATGTTTTAAATAGGTGAAACAGATTTTGAGCCATTAAAATTTTCCTGCAGGAGTATAATCATTTTCTTTTGTCTCTTAGCTTGTAAAATAAGCTCAGTATATAGTTTCCCAACGATTTTTGCTCATTTAATATTGCTTTTCTTTTAGACTATTTCAGTCTTCTCTTTAGAGATTTTTAAGATACTTTCAATTCCGTACTTTTTGAAACTGTAAATAATTTTTTTAAATTGTTGTGCAGTATGAATCTACTATTACTTAATATATTTTATTATATATGCATTCAAAGTAAAAATATGTTCATAAGTCTATTCTTACTCCAGTGTAAGAAAACAAGAGTGAAATTGGGCATTTGGTGGTGGGTCATTGGCAGAGGTAACTGCAGTAAGGAAACTGAGGTGATAGTGGATATTTGTCTTCATTATGATGGTCAGTGAGCCTACGTGTTCTTAGGGACAGTGGTCATTGTCTCCAGCAGAATAGAATAACACAATAACTAAGAGATGGGCTTATAAACCAGATTGACTCACGTGGAATCTCATTTGCCATTCTACTATGGTGAAGTTACTTAATTTCTCCAAGCTTTTACCCTCAATTATAAAATTAATGTTGTTGTAAGAATTAAAGAAGACATGTTTATTCAGTCAAATAAATTTTATTGTTCAATTACTGCTCTGCTAGCTGTTGGGCATATAACAAATGAAGAAGTGAGAACTTTGCTTTCATTGTGGCTTGAAAATCACATAGATAATTTAATCACTATCAAGGCAAATGATATGAAGAAAAACTAAGGGTGTAATGGGACTCTATATTCCCATTTAGGAAGTCACAAGATCTAGGAAACTGTCTTTGAAGAAGAGTCATTTCAGCTGATGGCTGAAGGATAAATAAGAGTAGTCTGGAGAAGAAGTTCTGTGGAGATTCAGAGAGGGAGAGTAAGGAAGGCAAAGGAAATAGTGGAAACAGAGATTCTGGAATGAGCATGGTGCATTTGAGAAAAAGGAAGAAATCCAAACTAGTGAAAACATAGGGTTGTGCTATGAAATGGAGCAAATGAAAAAATCGGAGACCAGGTTATGTGGTAGGTCATATTAATATGGAAGAATTAAAAATTTATCATTATACATAGATATATTGTGGTGGGCAGAATAATGGCCCCTCAAAGATGTTCGTGTCCTAATCCTGGGAACCAGAGAATATGCCATATAATATGTCAAGGGGGAATTAAGGTTGCACATAAGATTAAGTTGACAATCAGCTGACCTTAGGATAAGGAAACTGGGAATATTTGGGAAGGCCCCATGTAATCACAAAGAGGCTTTAAATCTAGAAGAGGGAGGTAGAAGAGTCAGTGTCAGAGTGATGCAATGAGAGAATGATGACACCTGCCATTATTGGCTTTGAAGATTAAAATGGACCATAAGCCAAGGAATGTGGGCAGTCTTGGGAATTGGAAAGGCAAGAAGATGGCTTTTCTCTTAGAGCATCCAAAAGGAACATAGCACTACTGACACCTTGATTTTAGCCCAGTGAGATTCACTTTGGACTTCTGCTCTCCAGAGCTGTGAGATAATTTTTCTCTATTCAAGACACTAAGTTTGTGGTGATTTGTTATAGTAGTAATCAGAAACCAGTACAGATTTTGATACATGGAAGTGGGGGGCTGCTGTAAGAAACACCTAAAAATGTGAACTTGGCTTCGGGTTTGGGCAATTGGCAGAGGCTAGGAGAATTTTGAAAAGCATGATAGAAAATGTCTAGATTTTTCTGGAATAGGCTGTTAGTAGAAATACAGATATTGGTGATTCTACTAGTGAGGACTCAGAAGAAAATGAAGAGTATGGAAGAGAAAAAATGAAGTCACCTTAGAGAATGCTAAAATTATCGTGGACAGAGTGTTGGTAGAAATATGAACATTAAAGGCGCTGCCACTGAGGGCTGAGCTAGACCTCAGGAATGTGCTGTTGGACATTGGAGGAAAGGGAGTCCTGGTTGTGTGGCGGCAGGAAGCCAACTGAATTGTGCCTTGCAGTTACGTGGAAAGTGAACTTAAAATAATGAATTTAGATATTTAGTGGAACTGAGGTATATGCAAAGTTTTGAAGGTATAGCCTGGCATTTAAATTTTTTTATTTTATTTTATTTTGCTGCTCATAGTATAATGTGAGAGCAGAGAGATAGATTGGGGGAAAGAAAGGTTAAGGAAAAAGGAACCAGAACTGATATTTGCAAAATTTTCAGCCTATCCAGGTTGAAAAGATGCTAAAATGAGGAGATTCACTGTCAAGAAAGCTTGCTCTGGAGAGAAAGCTAATGGTGTAGCTGGAAATCCTTTTGCTAGTACCTCAGAAATAAGGTCAAAATATTTAGTCACATAGAGGGTCCTTTTAAGAAACTGAACCATGTGGCTCATGGATTACCCCAACATCTCAGAGCAGAAGCAGTAATAGAAATGGATTTATTCAGGAATTATCTGCAGAGAAACCTTTTTTTTTTTAATTAAAAAAGCTTTTTATTTTTAGTGAATTTATTGGGATGGCACTGGTTAACAAAATTATACAGGTTTCAGGTGCACAATTCTAGAACACATCATCTGTACACTGCCTTGTGTGTCTGCTACCCCAAGTCAAGTCTCCATCCATCAACATTTATCACCTCGTACCCTTCTCCACCTCTCCCCAGCAAACACCACACTATTATCTGTGTCCATTAGGGTTTTTTTTTATTTTTTTGTTTTTGCTTATACCTCCACAGCTGTCATCCTCTCTATCTATGAGTCTGTTTCTATTTTGCTTGTTAGTTAATTTTTCTTCATTAGATTCTACATATGAGTGAAATCATATGGTACTTGTCTTTTTCTGACTGGCTTATTTCACTTAGCATGATGCTCTTCAGGTTGATCCATTGCTGTCACAGTGTGTAAGATTTCCTTCTTTTTGACACCCAAGTCATATTCCATTGTATACCATAGCTGTTTCATCAACTCATCTGCTGATGGACACTTGGGCTGCTTCCAAATCTTGGCTATTGTAAATAACACTGCAATGAATATATTCTTTCTGATTGGTATTTTGGATTTCTTCAGATACATTCCCAGAAGTAGAATTGCTGGGTCATAAGGCAGTTTCATTTCTAATTTTTTGAGGTAACTCCATATTACTTTCTACAGTGACTATACTAATCTTAATTCCCACCAACAGTACACAGGGTTCCCCCTTCTCCACATCCTCACCAGCACTTGCTGTTTGTTGATTTATTGATGGTAGCCATTCTGACAGGGAACCTTTTTTCTAGCAGAGAAAATCTCCATGATACACATGGGAGACCCATAGGTTATTGAGAATATTATATCAGCAGAAACACTCCTGGCTTGTCCTGAAAGGGGAAATGAGAAGGGGTAATGAAAGAAGGGTTTTCGATCCCAAAAATTCTACAAGCAAGAAACAGGCTGATTTAAGTGTTTAATTGCAAACGTGTACCACCTGCACTGGAAAAATAACATTGGCTCAGAAGGCAGAGCTAAGAGCCCAGAAGGTGGAGCCAAGAACCACAGACCTTGAAACCAAATGCAGTTTTCTTGGCTGGATTTCAAAATTGCATAGGTCTGGTGTCTAATTTTCTTAACTTCCATTTTCTCCCGTTTTGAATGGCAATGTCTATGACTTATCTGATGTCTCTTTTGGGAGCAGATAACTTATTTTTTGAGTCTCATAGATTTACAGATGGAGAGGAGTTGTGCCTTAGAAGGGATTACGCCCAACACCTCATTTATACCTAATTTAGATAATGAAATTTTGGACTTTTGAATTGATAGGAATTTAGACCAGGTTTAAACTTTGAGTTGATATCTAATGGGTGGAGACTTGGGGACTGGGATGTATTTTGCATATGGGAGTGTATTTGTAGGGTGGTTAGTAACTTGAACTGGCCAGTTTAAGGCATCCTACTCATTTGGGGCCTAAAATGGTTTCTTACATATAAAGTCAGAATCTTCATACTAAATTCTGAGTCTTTTTAAAAACATATGTTTTTATTAATTTTTTAGAGAGAGAGGCAGGGAGGAAAGGAGAGAGAGAAACATCAATGTGAGAGAAACACTTTGATCAGCTGCCTCCTGCATGCCCCCTACTGGGGATCGAGCCCTCAATCCAACATGCATCCTGATCTGGAATCGACCCTGGACCTCCCAGTCCGTGGGACAGTGCTCAATCCACTGAGCCCCACCAGCTGGGCAAAATTCTGAGTTTTTAAGGGATTCTCATCATCATTTAACTATGAGCTCATGCTGAAAATAAAGTATAATTAAGTGCTGGGCTTTTTTATTGTATTCCTATTTCAAAAATATAACTCTCCCTCAAAAGGCTAATCCACTGGTAGAAAGGGAAAAATTAGAAAGCGTGAATATTTTGAAAGTAGAATGGATAGCACTTATTATGGTGTTTGGCCCCCGGTGAGTGTCGTAGCAATAATTATGGACAGGGACAGGCGTAACTAGAAGTCTCCTGTCAAAAATGCCAGGGCCCTGGCCTGGTAATTCAGTTGATGGGAGTGTCGTCCTGATATGCCAAGGTTTTGGCTTCAATCTCTGGTCAGGGCACATACAAGAAGCAACCACCGAATGCATAAATAAGTGGAACAAGAACTCTCTCTCTCATCAATAAATAAAACTATTTTTAAAAAAGTGGCAGGGATCTCTGCAGGATGTTTGATTTGGAAGGAGCTGGGGCAATCTTGACCAGCTCTTGCAAGTAGATAACTGTGATTGTCACGGCTGAGGTGCACCCTGGAGAATGGCTGAAGTGAAGGGCCTCTGCCTTTCTTTGCCTGTATCTTTCCCCCTCCCAGCTCACACTTCTCTTGCTGGTCCCAGAACCCATTCTTGCACACATCTATTCTCTGTTCCATTCTTGTTGTTATTTGTCCATACTTCAGTACCTGCTAACTGACTTGGGTATTAGACATGAAGACATTGTGGTATGATATTTCCTGTTGATTTTACTTAAATTTATTAAATATTTATTGTACTGCTTCTGTGTGTAAGGATGGGACAGAGTGTAATGGATGAAGGAACATGTCTACATAAATTATTACAGAAACTGAGATTTGGCATTTTATCCTAAAGAGTGAAACTAGAAACTATAGAAATCATATGTCCTTGTCTATATCTGCAAAATGTAGGTAATCATCTAAGTATGAGCTAATTATAAGAAGAAATAGGGTAAAAACAAGTGCTGGGTATTTTTGTTTGTTTCTGCAAAAAAAAGCCGAGCCCTTTCTTAACCTTTCATTGTAAAATATTTCTGTTTTGAGGTATTTATAATTCTTGTCAAATTTTTAATTTTTTATATTTAAAATTTATCATTATGAGTTGGTGTCTTTGTGTTTCATTTGAGCACTTCTCTGACAATGGTTTCATTGGCTTCATGAAATCTTTCTTTTGCTGGGTTTCAGTTTAAAAAACTGATATTGAAGAGACAGATGCCAGTCTATGTAGAAACTCATTTTATAAGCAGTTTGTTAGTGGATATATATTTAATGATGAGTTTTGCCTCTCTGTATTCATTGAAACGCAAATACAGACCACTGTAATGAAAAAGAACGAGGGACAGAGCTCATGGGAGAAAAAGGTGGAGCGAGGCTCTGCCCTTTCTCATTTGGCCAGCTGCCAGAGACTGGGCGTGGACAGATCTGCTTGGAGCTGTTCTTGATGCCACTTCTGCCAATAGTCTTCATTCTGGGGAAGGTATGGAATCCCGGCAACCTTGCACCTCTCCCTACAAAGGGAAGATTCAGAATGAGGACAGCAAATCATTGCTCTGAAAGGTCACTCTACAGGTGTCGACAACGGGGAAAAGTGATGGATGCAATTCTAAGTTCATGTTGATGTGCAGTAGTAGTTTGAGCATGGGCTTCAGAATGAGGCATCTGGGGTCCAGATCTAGTCTCCTTCATTCACCAGTTGTGTGAACTTGATCTTGTTGCTGATCTCTGCTTCAGGTGAGACAACAGTACTGCTTCTCAGGGTTAATGTCTAGATTATCTAAATACAATTGCCTAACATTTACTAAACATTTAGTATATTTTAAATATCATTTTTATTTTGGAATTAGCTTAGCACCAGGTCATGCTCGCTTGGATTTTTTTATTGGCTCTCAGGTAGAAATGCTGGATTTTGTGGAGCAGCTAAAGTAAGGCAACTTTGTGTGATGGAGGACAGGGGAAGGTGGACTGGACTGGGGGCAGAAACTGGCCCTGAAGCCTCTTGTCTGCTTTTGCTGCTTGGGTTGTTGAGGAGAGGAGGCTATTCGGATTCTGGCGGAGAAGGATGAGAGTGGCCAATTCAAAGAGGAAGGAGTGTTATCCGCTCTTGCATCGCCTTCGGAAGTAGGGAGGAGCACAGAGAAAACCAACAAAGAAAATTTGGGGTGTAGCTCCTCTACAGTCACCCCAACACATTACTTTTCAAACATATTCAAAATTTATCTTTGATTTTGAGTATATGTTATAGAGATGGTAGAAATATTGAGAACCAACAACATAGTTGTTTTACCTGTCTGGGTGATCTTGGAACCCTTGGCAAGGTGAAGCGGTGGCCTGTTGGCGAGAGCTGGTGGAGGAGGATAGGATTTCAGGGAACCTCTAATGACGGTGGCTAAGAGCCAGTGTGATGTTGGCAGAACTGTGGGGTGGTGCGTGGCCCCTCTGTGAATTGGACTTACTTTCCCTATATTTACTGCGACTTCTTTGGCTCTTCTCTTGAATATCTTGCTGGCATTATTGTTTATTTCTATAGTTTGATGTCTCTCTTGTCAATTTTTATTCCAGTGGCACCTGGGACTCTGGTTTTTAAGTGATGTGGTATCTTCTCCCCCTTCTGAGACTGCCGTTCTCAGGGAAAGGATGGTGCTCTGTTTCTGGCAGCCAGCAGCTCCCTGCCAGGTGCTTCTCTGGGTTGTTCTTCCTTGTTCTTTTTCCTGACGAGTTTTTACATGTCTTCAGCACTCAGCTAAGATGTCACTTTGACTACAAATCAAATCTTTCCTTTGGTGGAATTATTGCTGCTTTCCTGTTCTGTTTTAGTATCCTCTATTAAAACAACCACCTCACTGCATCATAGATCGTTTTTTATATAAAACTCTGACCCTTTTCTTTTTTTTGCTGCTACTTCTCTGGTCCAAGCCACCACCATCCTTCATCTGGATTACTGCAGTCTTTCTGCTTCTACTCTTGCTTCCATGCAGTCACTCTCTATATATTGTTAATCCTCATCCAAAATTATTTTCCCATTGTTTTTTCTTTCTTTCTTTCTTTCTTCTTTTTAGAGGAGTGGGTGGGAGGAAGGGGGAGAGAGAGAGAGAGAGACATTGATTGGTTGCCTCCCGCTCAACTTTGACTGGGGCTGAGATTGAAGCTGCAACCCAGGCACATGCCCTTGACCAGAATCAAACCAGCAACCCTTCCATCTGAGTGCCAATGCTGTAACCCCTGAGCCAAACTGGCTAGGGCCATGCAGTCTATTGTTAACATTGTCACTAGAATCCTTTCAAAATATAATACATATCGAGTTACTGCTTTGTCCCAAACTTCTAGTAGTTCCCTATTTCACTCAAAATAAAAGTTCTTATTATGCCTTACAAAGACCTATATGAATACTCCCGCCATCACCCCATGATTTTTCTGGTCTAATCTGTCCTCTCTCTCTTGCTCAGTTTGCCTTAACCCCACTTTCGTCTTTGCTGTTCCTCAATTAGACAAGGTCCTTTTCGCCCCAGGGCTTTTGCATTGACTGCTCTTCCTGGATGCTCCCCCCACAGATATCTGTGTGTTTTCTTCCTTACTTCCTTTAAATGTTTACTCAAATATCCAGTTTTTAATGAAGCCTACTCTGACCACTGAGTAAATTTCAACTTGTCTTCTACCCCACACGTATTTTTGATCTGTTAGTTTCTATAATATTTGTCATCTAACATGCTTACCAATAAATTTGTATTTATCATATAAATTTACTTATTTATTATTTGAATTGTTTATTATCTGTCTCCCCTGCTAGAAAGTAAGTTCCATAAGGGCAGAGTTTTTTTGAATGTTTTATTCACTGATATGCAACCCAAGTGTCTAGCAGGTAGTGAGAACACCATAAATATTTGTCATGTGACTGTACTTGCCATGCTGACTAGATTTTGATCTCCCTGAGGCTTGGGACTCTGCCTTGTTCTTCTTGTAGCTCCTGGCCTAGCATGGTGGCACACGTAGTATGCTTCAGTAAGCCATCGGTGAGTATTTGTGGCACTGAACTGAGTCCATTTATTCATGGCAAATCTGATTTTATTTTGGTGACATTATTATGGTTTATATTTATGTAACTTTAACAAAAGCAGAAGAGATCTTGTTCTAAATCAAAACACCTACTTTCTTCTCTAGACATAAGAAGGAGGATTGAGAGGCATGGGGGACAGGTAGTTCTTTTGTCTTCGTGCTCTGAATTATTCTAAGAAGGCTCTTCTCCACCTCGAGATGGAGTGGGCCACAGAGGAAACAGCAGCTTGTTGAAGAACCTGGACATCCGGAATACTTGTTGACAGTAAGAGTTCAGGATTTTGGTTTGAAGTATTGTGAATTCAACATTTAGCAGAGGAACTCATATTCATATGGAAGTACTGAGAAACATTTCAAAGTCAAATAAGGATAACTGTGGCTTATTGATGCTATGGTACTTCTCCACAATGCACACAAATGAAACAAACTGGAGAGGACAGCAACCAGGGATTTGAAAGATTTGGAAATCTATCAAATGTGGGATGGTTGATAGAGCTTGGAATTTTAGCCTGGAGAATGAAAGACAGCAGAGATGTGGCCAATTTTTTAAAAAGATATTGTGAGGACAGTTATGCAGAGGAGGACTTAGATCTATTTTGTGTAGTTCTAGATCAGTGATTCCCAAATATCAGCCTGATGATCAGTGGTTTGTTCACTTATTTTAAGATTTTATTTATTTTTATTTTTTTATGTTTTTATTGATTTTTTAAATTTAAATTTTTTATTTTATTTTATTTTTCTAGAGAGAGAGGAAGGGAGAGAGAGAGAAACATGGATCAGTTGCCTCCTGCACGCCCCCTACTGGGGATGGAGCCAGCAACCTGGGCATTTACCCTGACCCTGAATTGAACTAAGATCTCTCAGTCCATGGGATGATGCTCAATCAATTGAGCCACACTGGTCATGCTATTTATTTTTGGATCAGTGGTTTATTGACTGCCTTGTTAAAAACACTCCCTGACCCTCCTAAACTAACTAAATTAGAATTTCTGTGGTGAATCCTAGAAATCCATATTTTGAAAAAGTTTCCTGAAATTCTAATATTCAGCCATTGTGTAGAATTCGTAAACCATTGTGTAGAATTCATCTGTCCAATAGCTACTAGCAATGTGAGGATACTGAGCCCTTGAAATGTGTCTAGTACAAATTGAGATGTGCTGTCAATATAAAAAACATATGGAGTTTTGAAGACAGTATAAAAAATTAAAATATCAATATTTTATGTTGAACTTTATGTTCAAATAGTATCTTGAATATACTTAGTCAAATAGATATATTATTAAAATTAAAATCATCTGTTTCTTTTACTTTTTTTAATGTGGCTGGTAGAAACTTAGAATTCCTTTTGTGACTTACATTTGTGGCTCTCACACTTTTACTGGACAGCACTACTATAGAGGTCAAAACTAACATCTATAAAAATACTTAGAAACAGGCAAGTTTTGAGTCAATGTAAGAAAAACATTTTTAACAAAGTTTTTCAAAATTAAGTGGCTTACTTTAAGGAATATCTATACTGTGCTTGTCCATCCATCTATCCATCTAATAAACATGCTTCTAGTAATATTCAAATAGAGATAAAATGATTTTATTTCAGGGAAAATGTTTCAGTTGGTTGGGAATGTGGATAAGACTGAATGATGTCTAAGGTCACTTTAGTTCCAACTGAAAGTAAATTATTGTCTTTTTATTTAATTAATTTTCCTTTTCATTGTAACCTGTTTTCCAGATCATCTTCCTTTTCATCTACCTGACAATCCTTAATATTTCTTTCTAAACAGTTGTTGTTTTTTAAACATCTTGGAATGTTCTAGTACCCTGAAGTTTGCTACTGAGGGATATCCTGTCATTTACTACGTGCTCTGCATTGTATATCTCTTTTAGAAATATTCATTCTTAATGGCAGTGATCCGCTTTATTTCTTCCTTATACTGTTGTTTTAGTGTTTAATCTATTTTGCTTGTCTATTTAAGTGGCGAATCCCCCAGGCAGGCACTAGGCCTAACACATTGTACCGATGGACCATTAAATGTCCCAGAAAGAGTGTCAAACAGATAAGTATTTCAGAGTGGAATACAACCTATATTTTTAGAATTTATTTAAATTTCCAGGAGTGATTGTTAGCTGAACATTCTCACTAAGAGTTGTGTGTGTTGACATATACTTGTAACTGAGCAGAGTTTTTCCTAGAGACTGACAGATTGTTAAAAGGAAAATGAAAAGGCTTATAAAAATGGTTGCTCATTTCTACCAATGGGATGCAGGGGTCCTGGTAACTGAATGTTGAACCTGCTTGTTTCCCACAAGCTTGTTGGCTTTGTTTGGAGGAGGACATGTTGTTTCCTATTACACTTGGGTGTATTTTTACTGCATTTCAACAAATTGATCATTACCTTTGACTCCTGAAAAATGTTTGAAGTACACACCCCCTGCAGGAAAAAATCTGCAGATAACTTTTGACTCACCTATCACTCTGTCGACCCTTATTCCTTGGTATCTGCAGGGAATTGATTCCAAGACCCCTGAGGACACTAAAATCTCTGAATGCGCAAACCCTTATATGAAGTGGCATAGCACAATAAGTGCAGTTAGTCCACCCTCCACATCCAGAAAGTCCCAACCGTGGCTGTGACACCACCGTGACCGTATATTTATTGATAAACATCCATGTGTAAATGGACCTCCGTAGGTCAAACCTATGTTGTTTAAGAGTGAGCTACATGCTATGAACAAAGATTAGTAAGTGTATGAGTACTCCAGAGAGGTAGCTTATTTAATGATATTATCATTCATATGTTGTTTTTTCTTCTGAGACTGATTTTCAAAAGTTTTGTTGAAATGTAATTATTAAGGTTATTGCTTTTGTTCATACTTTCTATTCCCTGATGTTCACAGTGAATTTATATAGCATACTTAATAGATAATTTAATTCAAGCATCTTAGAAAAGCACTGTGACTCTAGGCTTTGTGTTTTTTCCTTTCAAATGAAAGCAGAGGGATTTTTCACTCCAGGAGGAGAAACACCATGCCCCCAATAAAGAGGAGAAATGCTTTAAAATGTCTCAAAGGAGGGATTGTTGAATCCAAATTTAAGTGCAAAGAATCCAAACTTGGATTTGTCTAGGGTTTTAGTTTATTTATTGTTTTATTATCATTCTGAAAGAAAACTCACAGAAATGAGTTTACAAAATTCCTTTAACTTAAAAGTTAATGGTTGGGCCCTGGCCAGTTTGGCTCAGCAGTTAGAGCCTTGGCCCGAGGACCAGAGAGTCCCGGGTTCAGTTGCAGTTTGTCCCCGGCTTGGGTTGGGGTCGTGAGGGTGGCAACCAGTCGATGTGTCTCTCTCACATCGATGTTTCTCTCTCTCTCTCCCTCCCGCTCCATCTGAAGATAAGTGTAAAAAAAACAGAGAACAACAACAACAACAACAAAAAACTCATTAAGGGTTGGAAATTGGGACTCATTTTAATTGGACTTTTAATATTTCTAAATCAAATCTGGGTTATTTTTACCATATTTCTTACCAAATTCTTCCTGAAGTTTGTCACTTATTTCCATGATAAAAAACAATCCTGAGAAACATGACATTGTTTTAAGTTATACATTTTATAAGACTATCAAGTTATGGGTTAAAATCAAGAATTATTTGAAGTTGAAATGAATTGGATATAAGAACTTGAGTTGGAGAATGAAGTCACAGTATGGGACTTTATAAGAAATGAGACCTGTAGAGGGAAGGGAAAGAAGCCAGAATGGATGTGTATTTATTGCCAGTCACCTTGAAAAGACGAAGACTCTGATGCAGAGGTCAGTTATTAAAAAGTTGCTACAAACATTTCATTATCCTTATCATAGATGCCTCTATGCAACAAAGCATCTCATAGTACGTTTTCATCTCTTTGCTGCTGTGGTTCCAATTTTTAATAATTGGCTTGCATTTCCAGTGAAAATAGTATAATTTAAAGTATTATTTGATAACACACTTCCAAATTAGAATATGTTTCAGAGACTAATGGGAAAACTGAGTGCTCCCTCTGCATCACTGGCCAGGCAGGAAACTATCGAGTGGGGAGAACCTACCTATTTAATGGATGACCACTTTCTGTTATTTTTGTCAGCAAATTAATAAAGTCAAAGAGTGAAATTGGGAAAAGGCCAGTTAGACTGTGGAGACTTGCAGGTTCAGTCTTGTGTCCAAAACTTCCCAGGACTGATGTTAATTACACAGGCATTGGACAGGAAAAAGCAGGGTTTCAAGTAGAAACTGTCCTAGCTGCCTTCTGAAGAAACGGAGGGAATGTTTAAACCGTAGTCATCTGTGTCACAAAGCTTTCCTCTCGTGGGAAAACCAGAACAGAGGTGCAAACACAGAATTACCTCATTTTAGACTTTCTGCAGTTTTCAAGCACATAACAAACGTGTCGTACTGGCAGATACAGGAGGGTTCATTTTCTTTCCACACTATCTTAATAGCAGGAGCAGACAAGGGAAATGTAACTTGTTACATTTTTTTCAATAGTATATGTTGAAATATGACTCCACAGAAGAAAATTTTCAAATCATTAAAATGAGATACAGATTTTTAGGGCAAATATTCTCCATTAAAAAAAAAAAAGGTAAATCTAATGCTCTGTTGATATAAATATGTTTTTATTGATTTTTAGATAGAGGGATGGGGAGAAGGAGAGAGAGAAATATCACATTGGCTGCTTCTTGCACACCCCCTGCTGGGGAGCGAGCCCACAACTGGGGCACGTGTCCTAACCAAGAACCAAACCGATTACCTCTTGGTGCATGGGACAACACTTAATCCACTGAGCCACAGTGTCCAGGCAGAATACATTTATATTTTAATGAATTAAATGGAGAGGACTCGTAGAACAAATCTGTAAAAATATGAGAGAAGACAATAGAAAACAGGACATAAATGTTCTACGTTCTTGCTACAGAAAGACTTTTAATTCAAAAAGTAAAATGAAATCTATTTACAAATGAAAGATAAACATTTTTCAAGGACAAAACCTGCCCTTGTGGCATTGTAGGTATTGAGGAAGAACAAAATATGGCATCAGATGCCACAAAGCAGACTCAACTGTCACCCTGTGATGCATGGGAAGACCTGGGTCCTGCTGCCTCTGGACCTGGGCCTCGCCAGTGCAGTTTGCTGCCAACGCTTTAAACTGAAATAGGCCATTTTGCACATGGCAGATCATCCCTCTGAAGGAGGAATGGGGTTTATAATAAATGTTAGTCCACCACTATTTCCTCCTCCCGATAGACCTATTAAGCTTTTTATTTGCATTTCGATTTTGAAAGCACTCTCATCTTCAAAGCTATAGTTTAAGTCCATCTAAAGTAATAGCTCTAAATAAATTACTGGTAAAAAGTGAAAATGACAGCAAAGTCAGCAGGACGCTAAGGAAGATTTGAACAAGGCAATACTTGACTTTGTCTATATTATTCTGTTTAGATCACCAGGTACTAATAATGGTTGGTTATCTGATTTTTGTATGTACATATCTTGTTATTGACATGCAATCAGAAGCAAAGAATCCAAATTTGGTCTTGTCTGAAGTTTTAGTTCCACTTAAAAAAAAGTAGGTTTTTATTGATTTTTTTTAGAGAGAGAGGAAGGGAGAGGGAAGAAGAGAGAAACATTGATTGGCTGCCTCAGCCCATCCCCTACTGGGGAATGAGCCTGCAACCCGGGCTTGTGTGCTGACTGAGAATTGAACTGGTGATCTCTTGGTGCATGGGACCATGCTCAAATAACTGAGCCACACTGCCGGGCTCATGGTGCACTTCCATTCTGAAAGAAAATGCATAGAAATGACTTTACCAAATCTCTTACTAAATTCTTCCTGACGTTTACCATTAATATTTATTTATGAATGTGAATTCTTTACTTCTCTTGATTTATTGTGGTTGATGGTGGTGGTTGGGTGAGTTTGGAAGACTAACCCAATCAAATATTGTTTACTATGTCCAGGATAGTAGTATGCTAACCAGATGGATTCAGGTATTCTATTAAAAACAATAAGTGTTTAGGGATTTCTTGTTGATTATTTGAGTAATAAAAAAATAAGTGTTGAGAAAGTACTTGATGAACACAATATGGATAGCATTCTAGCCTAATTTTATTGATAGTTATATAAATATGTAATATAATGTAGATATTTTAAGTATACTCCATGTAAGATAATTAGACTCCCATATCCTGATAACTTCATGAGCCAAATCATATTTGTCTGTTTCATCTAATCCAATCTAGATTTACTGCTCTACTCTTGAATTGCACTTTATCCTTACTGATCTCTTTGGCTGTTCTTGCTCATTGATGTCTACATTATTGTCATTATTGCCAAAGGTTTATAGAGCCCCTTTAGGAGTATGGTCCATTTTATGTAATTGCCAAGGCTTTGTTGCAAGTTCCTATCATTTCAAATTATTTGTTCATTTATTTAATAGACCCCTTTGACAAATAGGGATATTTAATTTTGATAAAGTTCAATTCATAATTTTTTTATGGTTTATGCATTTTGTGTCTTGTCTAAGAAATTTTATATCCAACTTTAAAATCCTCTTAATTTGTGAATTCCTTTTTTCCAACATGTAAATTCAGCTTAGAGAAACAGACCTAAATCATCTTAGACATTTTAAAGCAAACTGTCACAAAATTATTGCCTACATGGGTCAGGTAAGTAACATACATGAATTCACCACTGAACCAGGTATGAGATTATCAGTAGTGATGTCAGCTGCTAAATGAAAAGTGCAGGCTTCGCTTACAGCTGTTCAAATTCCAATTTACATGTCTGGACATGGGTGGGCTGGTGAGAGGTTGTGACCTCTGCCTTAAGGAGTTGTTGAACTAGATTTTTATTAAATGATTTTTGTCTAGTGACCTCTGCTTAAAGCATGCACTTTTTTCTGGTGAAAAGAAGTAATCAGTCTGTCTGTTGATTTAAAAAGCCCAGTTTCTCTGATAGTCTGCACCTTCAGCTTTTTCTAAAATTATGATGGCTCACGAGGAGAAGGGTATGGCTTTGGCGCCTTCACACCTAAAGAAGGAGTATCCTCTGCTTCCTATCTCTGGAGTGTGCATATGCTTGTGTGTGTGTGTGTGTGTGTGTGTGCATGTGTTCACATGTGCATGCTCACATGCTCACACATGCATGTCCTGTGTCCCTCTCTGCTACTCTCTGGAGTGCTGTCCTATGCCCACATGTAGCTACTTGTTCTGTTGGCAGTTGTGGCTCTAGTCTGTGCTCTAGTTATTGGTTAGCTCGGACAGAGACCACTGGTATTGTTTGACTGCCTTATCTGAGTCCAGCTGGTGCTATGGAGCCTCCCGAGGCTGGGCTCCAACTTCCATTTGATTGTAGCCTAGGAGGGTAATCGGCTCCTCTGTGTCACTCTCTGTAAAGTCACCTCACTGCTTCTCTCATATGTGCTCTGGCAAGGTCCCTCGCCAGATCTTGGGAAAAATAGGTGTCAACACATCCCTCTTCCCTAACCTACTGCACTTCCAAGTTTCCTTTGATGTAGCTATGCCCCAAGCTGATACAGTGCAACCTCAAAGCCATTACCTTCCCAGCTTCAAAGTGGAGTGGGCAAGAGCCCTCTGCTGTCCTTGGTTCCCTTATTTTTTAATGCAACTCCCTCTCTCCAGATCAAAGTCCCAAAAGAGGATAATCTTTATTCTTTGCTCCTCTTTTTATTTTCTTCACAAGTCTTCACAGCCTTTTAAGGGGTGTTTATTAATTTTATTTTATTTTTAATGAATAGAAATATTCTCCCTTCTCTTTTCTGCTGTCGTGGGTGGAAGGGTATATTTAGTACATTCCCAAGAAACTGAGCCACATTCAACAGGATTGGCTGTTGGTAAATACATGTAAGAACTCAAGAAATTTATAATATTCTCCCTGGAGGTAGTAGCAGGCTTGCAAGGCTATAGTCTTTCTGCAAAATCTTATTTTTGAATGAAAGATGTTGAATATTACTTAGACTTTTTTTTTTTTTTTTTGCATTTCTTCTGTACTGAGGCAAAATCTTCCTCCCAGGCAGAAGAATACTGAGGCCAGCTAAGGGGAATGCATTTTGTTTTTTGTTTTAATCCTCACTCGAGGACATTTTTGCATTCATCTTCAGATTGAGCAGGAAGGAGAAAGGGAGGAAGAGAGAGAGAGAAACATCAATGTGAGAGAGACACATTGAGTGGCTGCCTCCCACACAACCCCAACAGGGGCCGGGGACAAACTGCAACCGAGGTACATGCCCTTAGTGGGAACTGAACCCAGGACTCTCTGGTCCGTGGGCCAACACTCTAACTGCTGAGCCAAACCAGCCAGGGCAGGTGGAATGCCTTTTGAAAGGCACATTATTAATTGATAAAACAGTATCCCTGTTACACATAAGAAAATTGAAACAAGTCCATTGTGGTAAATCTACTATATTAGTCTCAGTGGAATTAAAGAGTAGATAGTAATAAGATATACGATCATAATACTCAAGGACTATGCACCTGAGTTTGGAAGATAGGATTAATACACATGTAAATAAGATAATCTAATACACTTACTTCATAAAAATGAGGATTCCCATACTCCATTCTTTACCCTGTGTGCATTTTTACTGTACCAGTGAACTAGGCATGGGTGAGTTACTGCCCTGCCAATGGTAATAATGGTGACAGTGGTGACTACATAAGTGAGTCCCTAGCCCATTACTTTGGTCCTCTCCTGGCCTGTCCACTCTGGAGCTATTAGAAGCATAGGATGTTGTAATGGTCTGACTTCCAGCAACCGGCATTTTATACGTAGGGGAACACTTTCCCTGGTGATAGTCTCCTTCCTTTTCTTCTGCTTCCACAAGATATACTGGGACTGAAAAGCTACCTTCAAAAGACCTGTGGCCAGTACTGCCTTCAGAACACTATTGTTGGGAAGTGTCAGAATGCCATGGTAGGCAGATGGTTTTTAATTCTGGAAAGTGGCATAACTGAAAAACCCCAAGTAACTTTTGTATGTATCATACATATAGAAGTCAAATGGAAAGTGAAAGGTCATTTGGGAAACTTGAAAATTATTGGCCTGAGAAAACTATAAAAAGTATGTTACAGGATTTATTTTGCATTGATCATCTTAAATGGGTTCCATTGCTTACAATAAGATGTGATACTGCTCTGGCATATTGTCTGAAAGGGGGGAGTAAGGAAGAAAAATTCAATTTTCTTTTTCACCTGGAACCTGGGCTACTCAACTGTTGCAGCAACTTAAAATGCAAAAGATTGCAGCAGGAAAAACACTGACATGACAGATGATAATGGTTCCAGAGGAACCATGGTGATCAATATTGCTCAGTGAGCCATGGACTGAGGACGCTCTTTGTGGGGTTGATATGATTAGACCACAGTGGCACTAACAAAGCCATTCCCATCTGTGGTATTGAGAATCTTCATAAAACAGAATGTCCATGTTGATGCCGAAACCATAGGCTGCCTGGCAGTACTAGAGTTTTTCCTTAAGATAAATGCATCGTTAAATGTGGATGGCTGCAAAGGAACTTTTGTGGTCTTTGGGGGTCAATAATCTCTAATATATACTTGCATAAGAAACCACAGATGCTATGAGAACATTTTACAGACATCTGGCCTGTAAGTTGTCTCTTAAATGGCCTTAAACCATGTATATGGCCACGTCAGTAACTTCAAGGGATCCACTCCAATCATCAGTCCATATGGCTATTAGTGCTCTTGGTGTAAATGTTCCAAGTCCATTTAAATTATATTAACATTTTTATACATCAGGAATAAGTACTGCCCTAGCTTAGAGTTTAAGTCATTTTTTAATCTCAAGTCTTGGATTTTAAAAGCCTTCAGGATTAAACCATTGCCATAGAGAATAACCAAGGCAGTCAAAGAAAAACTACATCTTGGCTCAAAGATTTTTTTCCCTGGAAATGAAGACAAATTGAATTTTGAATACTTTCTATTAAATGAAATGAATACTTCTTAAAAATTAATGATGCATTTGAGATTTTGAACTAGATTTTAAAATGTAGTACACATATTCGTGCTCATCTTTAAAAATATTTTTTATGTTCTGATTTATATACCGGGGTGGGAAAAAGTAGTTTTACAGTTGTGAGTACACGAAACACAGAGTTAATAAAGCTATTGTAATAATCATAACCTGCATGTGTTTTTCCCCTGTGGACAGCTGTAAACCTACTTTTGCCTACCCCTGTGTAATACAATGCACTGATATGTATCTCAAATCTCATCACTCCAAGTACTCCAACATTTCTCATATAAAAACAGTTTCAAGCATTTTGGGGCCTCTTTCCAGGTGATCCCTGCCACTCTCCTATGCCACCCCCACCTTTGAGGAAACTGATTTCTATAACCATAGCTTGGTTTGACTTGTTGTGAGTGCTTTATATAAAAGGAATAGTATGTAGTTTCTTGTATCTAGATTCCTTTGTTCAGCATCATGTTTTTAAAATTCTTTCATATTGTACACCTGAAACTTGCCCCCTTTTTTCTTTATTTCTGAGTAATATTCCATTGTATAAATATACCTTATTTTTTCCATTTTTTTATTGATAGATATTTGGGTTGTTTCCCATTTTTGGCTATTATGTCTAAAGCTGTTATGGAAATTTCTGTACAAGTCATTTTTGTACATATGCTTCTCTTTTCCTTAGTAAATACTTAGGAGAGGGGTTGCTGGCTCCTAGGGTAGAGGCACCTTTAACTTAATAAGGCACTATTGGAAGGTTTCCTAAGCATGCGGACCACTTTGTATTTAACCAGCAATGTCTGAGCGTTACAGTTGCTCCAGGTCTTCTCTTACATTTGGTGTCATGACGGTGTTGTTACAAGGTTGTTGTTCTAGTGGTATCTCCTCTGGTTTTAATTTGCATTTCGGTGATGATGAATAATGCCAAGGACCTTTTCATATGCTTATTTGCCATTCCTATATCTTCTTTTGTGAAGTTTCTGTTCAGTTTGTTCACTTACATTTTATTGGTTTTTAAAAATTGAGTTTTAGGAGTTCTTTACATATTTTTATTACAAATTCTTGATCATATATATGTATATATACAAATATACATAGTTTCATCTGTAGTTTTCTATTTTATCAATGAAGTCATTTTTGTCAATTAAAACAATGATTTATTTATAAATAAAATGTATGCACATAGATTCTGATGATAAGAAAACCTTTGAAGAAACAAATATTCACCAGGGAATATCGCAAAGTTCCATTCTTTCCAGAATCTTCATTTTCCTTAGTAAGAAAAGACCCACACTTGATGTTTTCTAAATGACTCTGATGCTTGGATTATCAAGCAATGAGGTGCTTAAAGCAAGAAATATTAATATATTGGTGAGTTCTGAATTCATGAACTTTCTGTTTGTCAAGTCTCTTGATGAATAGAAGTTTTAGTTTCTTAGGTTGCTGTAATAAATTACCACGCTCTTTGAGGCTTAAAACATTTATTCTCTGAGATATTTTTTCTTTCACAGTTCTGAAGGCCAGAAGTCCAAAGTCCTGGTATTGGCAAGGCTCTCGTCCTAGCTCCGGTAGCTCATGGCAATCCTTGGTGTTCCTTGGCTCATAACTGCGACTTTCTAATATCTGCTTTCGTCTTCATGTGACCTATTCCCCTTTGTGTGTGGGTGTCTGTGTTTCTGTGTCTTCCTATGTTCACATGGCCTTTTTATAAGGATATTAGTAATTGGATTTGGGGTTCACCCTAATCCCGTATGATCTCATTTTTAACTAATTCCAAGTAAGGTCACATTCTCTTCTGCTGAACATGAATTATTGGGGTACACCATTCAACCCAGTACATTTGCTTATTCTTTTAAAAAATGAAATCTTTTGTTGAACAGAAGTTTTTAATTTTGATGTAATCCAATTTGTTTTTTATTATTATATAGCTGATGCTTTCTGTGCTCTGTTTAATAAATCTTTGCTTAGATATTCTCCTGTGCTTTTTCCTAAAAGTTTTTTTTTTTATCCTCACCTGAGGACATTTTTTCATTTTTTGTTCAGATAGAGCGGGAGGGAGAGAGAGGAAGAGGGAGAGAGAGAAACATCGATGTGAGAGAGACACATTGAGTGGCTGCCACCCGCACAACCCAACCAGGGCCGGGGACAAACTGCAACCGAAGTACATGCCCTTAGCGGGAACTGAACCCGGGTCTCTCTGGACCACAGGCCAACGCTATAACTGCTGAGCCAAACCGGCCAGGGCTTCCTAAAAGTTTTATAGTTTTTACTTTCAGTAGTTTTCACATTAAGGTATATAATGTATATTGAATTTACTTTTGTTTTTATGGTTGGTGATGGCATTCAAGAATGATTTTTTTTTTCCATATGGACATCCAATTTTCTCAGCATGATTTATTGAAGACATTTTCTTTTCCTCATTGAATTGCCTTGGTGCTTTTGTCAAAACCAATTGAACATATAAATATGCTTGTTTCCACACTCTGAGCTATTCTGATACCACACTGTCCTATAAGTCTTACAGTACGTCTTGACATAAGGTAGTATAAGTCTTCCAACTTCCTCTCTCCCTCCCTTCCTTCTTTGTTGGATTTGGTGAGTATAGGTCCTTTGCATCCTAATGGATTTTGTTGTCTTTCCAAAAAAAAAAAAAAATGTTTTTTTTTTTTTTTTTCTAATAGGCAGTCCCTTTACTGGAGGGTTGTCATTATTCCATGAAGGTTTGCTCTTAATAAGGCTCATTAAGGAAGCCATTATTCTTGAGCTAGAGTGGTTTTACTTTGAAGGCTTAGCTTTTCTGAGCTTGAATGCCATTGGATCCAGGGATGTCTCCCTACTTTGGATGCTCATAATCTAATGGGCTCCCAGCACTGTATGACCTACAGAATCTATGGGACATGTTATCTGCCAGTCTGTTAGCATCTCACTCACTGACTGCAGCTTTAGTAATTGGCCAAACTTAGAAATTTACAAGATTCTCGGGACCCCTCTGCAGATTCCTGGAGCTGTACTTCTGCACCTTTCTCTACTCTCTCTGTGCGCTCCGTCTGCTGCTTCTGCCTCGTCTCTAAAGTGTACCCAGGCAGAAAGCGAGGGTCTCTCAAGGATCTTAGCCCTTTGCTCTCTGCTGTCTAATGACTAAAAATAGTTGCTTTCTCTATTTTGTCTAATTTTGTAGGTTTATATAGTAGAGGGTAAATCTGATGGCATTGCTGCATGGTGGCTGGGACAGGAAGTCTGTGGTGTCTTTTTTGGAAAGAAAGATGTAAATAGTATTACTAGTCAATTAGATTCTTGAAGATATCTAATATTTAAGAATTTGATTTATAGAAAGTTGAGACAGGTACAGAAGAAGGAAATGTGAAAAAGACCATGGGGTACAGTTAAAGAAGTTCATTTACTTCTGGCTATCAGGGAGATTGCGGTAATTTTGAAATGTTACTGTAAAGATAGACAATTTCTTTTCCCTTCTATTTGTTATACTTTCAGCTAATAGACTAGGTACACATGTTCACCAGTCTATTTGTTTTAAACTGTTGAATTTTAATAAAATTACTATGGTTTTCCCTCAATAGGTCATTATGCCAACTGAAAAACACTACTTCAGAATATTAAAAACATCTAGCTTAGTGGTCTGACTGCTCCTAGTGTTTGGCAAAAAGACTTATCTTCTTAAATCCAGATATGTAAACAACTGCCTTAGAAATATATTTTCAGTGGTTTATAAGATATCTCTTTTCCATGTGTTTGACCTAGTACTGCTTTGGATAAAAAAAAGAGAGAAAATGAATTGCTACATTTCCTGTAGCACCTTCGACCTACTCATAGTGCAATTTGTTTTAAGCTAGAGATCTATAAGAAAGTGGTTGACATTTCTTTTGGTCAGGGAACCTCTATGTTTGATTGCTTTCTTAGGGTTTGTTAAGAGCAGATACAGTACATATTATGCCATTGAGAAAGAACAACAAAGGGCCTTGCTTAGGAAAGTACATTTCAACACTGAAGCTGTAGATCTGAATTTTGAAGCTACTCTGGGCCAGTTTTGATTTTAATGTTTCGAACGTGGAGAGACATTATCAACCGAAAAGAAAAGCCACTATTTGAAGTGACTGGAATGATTTAGTCAGTAATTCTCAACCGTGTATATTGTATAAACCTTTGTTTGTTTTTAAAATATGATTTTATTGATTTTTTAGAGAGAGGAATGGAGACATAGAAACATCTATATGAGATAGAAATATTGATCAACTGCCTCTTGCACTCCCCCGACTGGGGCTGGAGCCTAAAATGTGGGCATATGCCCTGACTGGGAATGGAACTGGGACCTCTCAGTCCATGGGGTGATGCTCAGTCCACTGAGCCACACTGGGTGGGCTATATAAACCTTTTCTAAGGGAAAAAAATTCTTGGTGTCTGAATTATTTGTATTATAGTCCTCCAAAAATATATCTAAACAAAAAACAAAATTGAAATTCCTTGTGCTAATAACACTTATACTAGTTCTAAATCAAAGCACATTTATAATTTGCAAATAAAGATATAAATACAACTTAACAACACTAGTTTAATATGATGGATAATGTTTTGCTGAAAAACTAAATTATGGTTTTCAACATAAATATGGTAGTGGCTGCTAGGATGTAGGTAGTGGCTGGGTGACTCAGTTCTCCCATTACTTTGTGTAAATATTGAGAAACCTTTCTTCTTACAGTATTTAGTAGTGTAACTTGGGCATCACTTGGCCTGACACCATCATTTATGTGTTATTTACACATATCTTTTCTTATTGATCTGTGACTATTATAATAGTACATGCAATGATAAACAAAAACACTAAGGCAGGCACTGAAATTTCATGACAGTCCTCCAGAAAATGATTTTTCAAATATTCAAGACTATATTAACACTAATCTTAAAATTACTATCATAACAAGACACAAAATGATAGAGTTCTTATAGTTAATATATGGACTGTTAAGAATGCATCCATTTACCTGCAGTTTAATAAACAATATTGTAGAATGACTTAAAGGGGCAAAGATTGGATGCAGGGAGACCAGGAGACGACAGCAACAGTCCAAGAGTGGGGCGGCAAGACCTCGAACCAGAGTGGAAGTGGTGGACATGAACGAGAAAGCCAGAGGGTGGTGACTGATCACTAGCTCCAATGCTCCAGTTTAGTTGAAAGATTCCATTTCTTTATTCAATCACTCATTTCTTCATTGCCCGTCCACCTCTGGGGAGGCTGTCTTTTATGACAACTAAAAATCTGATTTTTGTCATCTGCCATTTCCTCATGGCTTTGTTGAGTGAGGTAAAAAGGTGAAATCTCGATACATAGTTGGTTCTCAATAAATGAGGGCTATTACTAGTCCATTTACATTTACTGAGTTTTAAATCATGTTGGAAAGTGGACTGAATCGGGATAGATAAGACCTGAGCACTGATTCCAAGGAGCTTGCAGTGAGGTGGGACCCTGCCGTGAAATCCTGAGTGAGCCCCGCAGCGTGGTCAGCACAGCGGTGGGGCCTCCACCGCGCTCAGTGCGCCGGCACTGAGGAATGCATCGCCCTCCACCAGCTCCGGGGTGGGGGGGGGGTGCCCAGGACTGCCTTCTAGATGGAGCAGGGTGTTTGGCTGAGCTGGAACTCGGAGAGCATTTAGGTGCTTGTTTGACAGGCCAGCGAGGTGAGGATGGTCATTACAAGTGGAGACGCAGCACTTGCAAAGCTATGGGGGTTTCAGGAGCTTGGAGATGTGCGGGTGGTCTGGTGTGGGCGGGATAAGGAGCGCAGGAGGGAGAGCGGTCCCGGTCCCGGATGAGCTGAGAGTACAGGCAGTAAGACAACACTGAATTCTGAGAACTAGAAGGGAAACCCAACCTGTGGCGTCTGTCTTGCAAGCGTGTGCCACCAGTCATGGGAGGCGCTGAGAAAGCCGGGGTTAAGCAGTGCGCCAAGCCCAGCTGCCAGAGAAGCTGTCCAAAGCTGTGTCCCCAGGTGGCAGGCACCTAGTGTTACCGTGGGTGAGGACAGCAGAATTGTTACAGCCTTTTTCAGTAGATCCTTATAAAAAATGTTCACCATGATCATAGCCTTGACAGCAACTGAGGGAATGATAGTCCTGAAGTGAAAATCTCCCTGAGTAATTGTGTTAAACATTTGAAAGAAAATTTTAATAGTGGAAAGAGCTTTGAAGTAGATCATTATAAGTACACATTTTATACTAATATTTTTTCATAGAACCAAAGGGCTTTTTTGGACAGCATTTTGTTTTAATATTATTCAAATATTGATATTATTCTTAGGATATTGCAGGGTTTTCTTTGTTTTATATGCTAATGCTTATGTTCTTAATTGATAGTTGTGAAGAAAAATCTTATGGATGCTTAAAGCATCGATCTAGGTCATTGTTACAAATAATTCTTTTTTTTTAATGACATGTTGCATATCATTTGTATATAACAGGTCATCTCAGTTTTCTTCTAGTACAGTTTTTTTTTCGTTACTATCATCACTGTAAGTAACATGAAAACATAAACGTAGGCTGGTTTTTCTAATAATGATCATAGTGCCTTAACTTTCTTTGAACTTTCAGTGTGTGATTACCAAGGTTGCCGAAGGGGCACTTAAATTCTGCAGAAGCATAATTAGTACAATGATAGAGAGTAATCCTTCACAGATGGTATAAAGGAATAAGAGAAAATGTACAAAGAGCATGATGAGAACAGGAAGTGGTGTAATACGAATTCTCACTCATGTGGCACAGGCTGAAGTGCGCGTGGGGAGGTGTGGGACATGTACAGAATTAACCCCGCCTCACGCTCCGAACACCGCCCTCCCGCTGCCTGCCAGGTTCTCCTCCTTTATTGAAGCTTGCTCCCAGACCAGCAGAAGAAAATTTCATCGTTCAACATATTCCCACGTTAGTTGATGAACTCATTTACAATTGTGGCTTTTCAAAGCTGACGATGTGTGTGTTGAGATGACTGTTCACAACCAGATCTATTAGAAAAGTGTTCTGTTCTTCCTATGACTTTTCTCTCGCTCATGATGTATTTCAGCTGCAGACATGTCCTGTTGTCTGGCATTGAAGCTTTCCTAGCTTTCTGTTTACCTTTATTTATTCACACACCGATTTATTCATGCATATCAATTTGGATTCTTTGAATAGCAAAGTGTGTGTGAGGGAGTGAGAAAGAAAGATATTAATTGCGCACTTATTGTGTGCCAAACACTCTTTTAAGTGATATGTGTGTGTGTGTGTATACATATATGGCCTGACAGTGACCTATGCACTATTATTATTATTTCCATTTTACAGGTGGCAGCCAAGTTACCCAAGGCTCAGAGAGGTGAAATAACTTGCTAAAGCTGTAAAATAATGGAAATGACATGGAAACCCCATATATACTGACTCCAGAGTGCACACACTTGTTCAAAAATGCTTATTCAAAATGTACATATATTTGTGTAACAAAGGATCAGTATTCACAATTTGTATATTACCTATGTAATTCATATTGACGTTATTTACAAAAACATTTTTCACAATTGTCCCTCATGAGTAGTTGTTGCTGCTTTTTCAATATCGTCAACAATATAAGTGCTTTTACTGACCTTTTAACCTCTCCACCCTCTGCTGACAATATTAGATATCCTTTTTGTACTTTGGGGTACACAGTGATACCAAAATCTGGTACCATATTTCTCAGTGGGTTTTATTACCTTTAGTAAGGGATATTTTCATGCTGCATCTTCTAAATATTAAAGACAGGTAGAAGGATTTGAAGACGAACCCCTCAGGCTTTAGTCTCTAGGTAACTTGAAAAAGGACAGAGAGGAGCTCTGTGGACTGTGATTTGCTCATGTTGTTCCTGGAGAGTCCAGGCTTCTGTCAAGTGCAACTGCATCACAGCCATCAAGGAACCGCCGGTGCAGGTTTCAGAAAGCCATCTCCTCCTGGCGCTCACGTCTTCCGGAAACTGTTCTCCAGGGATCTGTGCTTCTACTTTAGGGTGATTTCAGGCTTTATATAGGGAGACTGGCACAATATAAGTCCTTAATGCTGTATAGAAATGCGGATTGATTTAATGTGAACAATTTAATCCATTTCTTAGTTCTGTAAGGAACAGCGCTGTTACCGAAAATGGGACAGAAAACTCAGGGCCTTAGCAATCAGAGAACCAAATGTAGTGCTGAGTGCTTTGAAAGTATTTGAAAAAGTATCTGGAAGATATGAATCAACTTGTTAAGAAAAATAAATTGTTCTTCAATAGTGTTTGGCTTCAAAGGTAGCTGTCCAGATACTCAGCTTGGTGATAATGAGACGAAGTGATGTGGGAAAGTGCTCAGCATCACACCCAGCTCACAGTCAGCATCACTAAATGCTAACTGCTGTTTGCTTTGCCAGCAGCTGTAGGTAGAGTTAAGAGCTCAGTCTCCACAGTGGACTGTCTGGGCTCAAATCCTGGCACTACCAGTTATCAGCTAGAAAACCTAGGCAGTGGTTCTCAACCAGGGCCAGTTTGGTCTCTCAGGGGACATTTGGTAATGTCTGGAGACATTTGTGGCTGTCACAATTGGAGTTTGGGTCCTACTGGAGGCCAAGGATGCTGCTGAGCATCACAAAGTATTCAGAACAGCATCCCCACAACAGAGAATGATCTTGAGGAACCCTGACCTAGAACAATTAACAAAAATATTTTTTCCTTTATTGATTTTAGAGAGAGAGGGATTGAGAGGGAGAGAGAGATAGAAACATCAATGAAAGAGGACATTGATTGGCCACCTCCTGCACGCCCCTTTGGGGATTGGGCCCACAACCTGGGCAAGTAAGTGCCCTACTTGGGAATTGAACCGGTGACCTCTTGGTGCATGGGTCGATGCTCAACCACTGAGCCACACTGGCCGGGTGACCTAGAACAATTAACTAGTAATGCCTGCTTAGCTAATAGAAAAAAAGCCCTTAGAAAAGTGCTCCATATAATAAGCATTCAGTAAGTTTTGGTTCTTGTTATTCATTCAACAAATATTGGTAGAAGGCTCACTATGTGTCAGACCCTGTCCTAGGATGCTAGGTATACAGTAGGAGCAAAGAGGCCTGGTCCCCACCCTTGAAAAGTTGTTTCTGACTGTAAGGGTTTCTGTAGAGGTGACCACTACTCCTTAGGGGCAGCAGCATCTATCATTGTTGGGGCCACTTCATGTGCTATATGCCCCTCTCTCTTTTATGTGTGTGTGTTTTTTCTTTTTAAATCTGTCTCTTAGAGTTAGAAGAATCCACCCAAAAGAAAAATATTAGCCCATCACACTTACCCGAATTTCAGTGTTACAGATCTCTCACATTGATCCATGTGTAGACACTGCCAGTATCTTCAAGCATATTTTGAGAGTGGAAAGGTCTCTTTCATCAGTGGCTCTCCAGTTAGAGGGTCCTCTTTGCCCAGAACTTCCTCTCTCCTCCCGTACCGGCTGTGAGTATCCTTGGTCTCTCGTTAGCAGTGTTGGGATCCCTGAGTTTTATCTATGCCCTCTTCCTCTTATTTTTTCAGAATTGCCAAGAGCTTCTCATATTCCAGCTCTTGCTTCTATAGCATATTGTGGCCCAGGGAAGGAGAGTCTTTATTCCCTTTATACATGATGCTTGGGGAGGAGACGTTCTTGGGGTCCTAAGTTGGAAGTTTGTGGTTTCACCTGGAGGCGAGGCTGTAAGGGTGGTCAGTGTCAACAGTTTAGGCTTGGATACAGAGGCCTTGTACGCCAACTATTTCCAGTTCTTGAGCCAGTTCTGACCAGGACAAGGAATACGTTAGGACCCCACTCTGACAGTGTGGAGGTACAACTGATTGGAATTCACTGCTGGTGACTGGTACCTCTTGTTCCTAAGAAAAGCCCTGTGCTGCTTTGTGCCTCCCGCGTCATAGCTTTTTCTTACCCTTCACTCTGCCAGTCCAGTTCATATAATAGGGCTTCCACTTTGGTTTCGTCTCAGCTCTGCAGTTCTCTGGGTAACAGTGTCTTGGCACAGAACAGTGTCTGATTACAGAACAATTATCTGCTCCTAACCACCTCCTTCCTCCCTACACCTTATTGTAGCAGTGTAAATTACCGGCAGGTCCACGAGAGCAGCATGCTTCCGGACACTTCATGCTTTGTATGTTCTCTTCCTCTGCCTGCATTTCCCAACCAGAGCCAACTCCGAGTTCACCTTTACCTCAGTGACTATCAGATATTGAACTGCTGGCTCCCTTCTTTAGCATCTAGTCTATGGCTTACTCAGTTATCCCATCCTTCTATCTCATCTTAGCTTCCAGATTTCTCCCTTTCTCACTGAGGTACCAGGTGTTTCTACTGGATTCATCAACCAGAATCTATTGGATTTAAATCAACTACAGCATACTGCAGTAGATTGAATCCTCTGAGGATCTAACCATTATGTATAATATTGCTTCTGTGTAAAAATGCAGGCCAAAATCTTGAAAACTGACCAACTAAGGATGGTTTTAAAACAGCCGAATGTATAAATTGTAGATTGACCCTAGCAAAATGTATATTTGTGTGTATGCGTGTGTTTACATGCTGAATACTGTATTTATATCTCCTGCATTTATGCATGTATTTTATTAAGCAAGAGGGAAGACTGAACAGAATGTTAAAAATAAGAAATCAGAAGAAAAACAAAGTTAGACTTTGTTTCTATTGAATGCATGTAAGATTGTCTGGATAAGGGAGAGAAGGTATGGAAATGAGGAAATATGGGAATGAAACATTGGATGCTGGTATTTAAATAGAAAACATATTGTTGATGTTTAGGCCTAATTTCCTTAATTCAAAATGGAAATATATTTTTCACATATCTGTATGTAATTCAGAGCCATATATAAATGTGATACTAAGGTACAAATACCCATTTTATCTTTCAAATGCTAGGAAGAAAACATTTCTTTGGAAGTAAAATGTGAACAAAAGTGGAAGAAATATATGAATTGAAATAACATTCAAACAGGAATTCTGGAATGAAAGAAAGCAGCCTGTTTTAAACTGCACTCAGATACTATGGTTTCAGTAGAGATTTAAACCCTAGCATTTCTCCTAGCCTGGACTAATGAGATAGTTGAGTCTAGTAATTAGTATGGGCCATGCCTTCCAGGACCTCTCCACAAACCTCTGCGCAGGATAAATTGTGTTTGCTTGTGAGATGATCAGGTATTGCCCAGAGCTGTGCAGCGAGTGCAGGGTTATAAACCTTCGGTGGAGAATCGGGAGTGATGGGAGTGACTTACTATTACACAACCAAGGTAGGTATGTGGCTTTC
Source organism: Molossus molossus (assembly GCF_014108415.1). Lineage (NCBI taxonomy): Eukaryota > Metazoa > Chordata > Mammalia > Chiroptera > Molossidae > Molossus > Molossus molossus. The sequence goes on along the minus strand of NW_023425345.1, from coordinate 46,895,402 downwards.
TCTCCCAAACCTCGAAAAGGAAAATTAATTCAACTCTATTCAACAAATAGAGTTGAACTCCTTCTCTCGTCTTGGGCTATTAGGGCTGGTAGTTATTGGGATAGAAAAGAAGTATTATGTACAATTCTTGCACTCGAAGAGATTGAAATCAGTCTTTCTGAAGATATAAGACTGTCACATAAAGCAGTTAGACAAGAAACAAAGCTATAAGGCAGCACAAAGTGTTACACTGAGAAATAATGAAAGTGCATAGAAACTAATTAAAGCCGTGGAATATCATGAAAGGAGGAGAATTGTTGAGAAGGTGGGATGTGACATGTTAAGTCCCAACTGTAATATGATTCCAGGATTACTTTAATTCCCAGTTCTCTTCTGTTTTACAGAGTGTAAAATATAGTGAAGAAATTATAAGTAAACCACTGTATAGACTTTTGTGTGAATTGTTTAAAAAATCTTATCTTACTAAAAAAATAGCATTAATGTAATTGTTCTGAACATTTGTAGATCAATTCACAACTATCCCCAAAACTATTGGTAGAGCTAAAAGAAGACAAGTCTAGTGCTCAGCTCTGGAAGGTGTTTCTGGCCATTGAATTATAAATTATTTTTTTCTGACATTCTAGAAATGTATAACACTTCTAAGAAATATTTAACCAACATTATAATAATCTGAGGAGGAGAAAGTATTGAATCTACCATCTGAGACCCTCTGTTTTTCCTTTTTTAAAGCATCATTATCTTAGAATGCTACAAAGATGACTTCTTTTCATATGTAGACTTGTCAGTTCATATTCCAAGGGGAAAGGAGAATGTTTTTGGTCTTAACATATAGCAACATAAAATACTATATTGTACATTTTTGTATGTATTATAGTTTAGTTCATTGGGATTATCATTTACTCTATTTTTAAATCATAATATTAAACTAGGTGTCAATGTAAAGGAATATTTGAAGGCAAAAATAAATCTGTAGCCTTTACTTATTTATTTGAGCAAACAATACACAATTATGCAAAGGCATAGAGCAGGTGGCAAAGTCACTACCAATAAACAAGACAACTGGCCATACTTCTTGTTTTCTACATGGACTGTGCTAAAAAGGAGAATTACAAAATTGGTCCCTGCCCTGGGAAAGCTTATCACAGAATGATAGAAGATAGAATGTGACCCAAAATATACATATCAACAGTAGTGATGAAAACAGTATTTGCCTCCTTCCTTCTCTGCTTGCATAGCATCCAGATTTACTCTAACTAAGCCTCTCAACACATTGTTTTGGTCTTCCTTTCTAGACTTAAACATAACTAACTAATGATACAAAAACTCTTTATTTAGGGGAAATTATATCTATATTTGTTGCTTCCAGGGATCAGTAAACTATGGCCCCTCAGGACAAATTTGAGGCCTATTTTTGTATGACTCCTTGAGCTAACAACAGTTTTTTAATTTTAAGATGATTATAAAATAAAATAAAAGAATATCTAACAGAGATGTATGTGGCCTTCAAAGCCTAAAATATTTACTCTCTGGCCTTATACAGAAAATTTTGCTGATTTTTGTTTTGAAGAATGATCACCCCCCACACACCCCCTCCACCCCCTAGGAACATCTGAATAAGTCATAAGAAATTTTTGGAGATTTAGTACTTAGGGAATATGCTAAGCTCCTATAGCAGAGAGACCAAAATGCAGTGTTCAAGAAAGAAAGAAATTGATTGCTCATCTAACAATCTAGAGGTAGGCAGGTGATTCCAGAGCTCATGAGTAGATCTGCCATGAGATTATTTGAGGCCCCACAATGCCCTTGTCCTTATTGAATTGCTTGGTTTACCACCACAACATCCCTATTCCAGTCCTAGAGAAAGGATAGTGGAGAGCAGTCAGTTTCCTTTTCAGTAATAAAGTCTGGATTGTAGCTCATGTTACTTCTCACTTCTTATTGGCCAGAACCAAAGTCACCTGGCTGCTTTAGCTGCAAAGGAGACTGGGAAATATAATTTCTAGTTGCACAGGTGGGAGTAGGGGATTTAATTACTAAAAAGAAGAGAGCCCTGGCCGGTTTGGCTCAGTGGTTAGAGCGTCGGCCTGCGGTCCAGAGAGACCCAGGTTCGGTTCCCGCTAAGGGCACGTACCTCGGTTGCAGTTTGTCCCCGACCCTGGTTGGGTCGTGTGGGTGGCGACCACTCGATGTGTCCCTTCACATCGATGTTTCTCTCTCTCTCTCTCCCTCCCACTCTATCTGAACAAAATGTCGAAAAATGTCCTCGGGTGAGGATAAAAAAATAAAAATAAAAATAAATAAATAAAAAGAAGAGAATTATTGCTGTTGGAGGATAACTAGCATTCTCTGATACAGTGAGGTAGATGGTTCGTAGTATTGCATTATTTCTGATCTCTATTACTGAATGCTTAGCAGGTAGCAAGTGCTCAGCATACATTTGTTGAGTTGATTAAAGTCAGCACAAAACTGGAGGCAATCCTTAGCCCAGGAATGGGCATTGAGGGAGAAATCCTAGTCTTGAAATGGGGGAGACAAAATCTTGGTGGGATTAGATGTAAGGTTCCTGAGAATAGATCAATCAGTAGTGGAGATTATATAGGTTCTAGTAAGGTGAAGTTCAAACACTAGTTTAGATAGGAAGTAAATCTTCTGTGCTGTATTTAGGTGTAATATCAGATTTTAAATAGTGAAATTAATTTAGAAAAACTCATGGGGCTGGGGAGAACTCCCAAAGGGTGGTTAAACTGTGTGGGAACAGGGTATGAGGATACACGGGAGTTGGGGTAATATTTAGTAAATGGGGCAAGTGCAGTAGCCCCCACAGTTCAAAATTAGGCAGCCGTTATTTGATGGATCTAGCATTCTGACCCTCTTTAGCAGGATTCATCCATTCCTGAGGCATGGCAGAGAGAACTGGCAAGATCCTTCCAGAATATCAGAACCTCAACAATGCAGATAGTGTGCAGGCAGAGTTTGGTGTTCTAGGCTGGGTAACTGAAACAAAGCTCAACTTTGTACATTGGGCCAACATAGCATGGCTGGGAAAGGCTTTATTAGAGGCTGCACAAATTAGCACAACTCTTTTTTTGTTGAATTTCTGAGCAACAAGACTTAATTCTGAGCCCCACTTCTGATTTTCTGTTACATTGCCATACCTGACTCAGAAACCAAGGGGAAGCAGATTCAGAGAAACAAAGGCAGGGGTTGACATAAAGGCTAGTGTCTGAAACTGGATTGAGAAGCTGATTATATGTGCCCTGTGTCCTTTGATACTTTATAATGCTGTTTTCTTTCTTGCTGTGAAAATAATAATAGTTGAAAAAATAGCACAATTTTGATAGGGTGATTGATTAATCATAACTGTTATTTTGGTGTATTATTTTTCTAAAATAATTTGACTATTATAATTAAAGAAGAATAAAAGCAGAACAATCCAAAAATTGATATCTCAGGTCAAATTGGCCTGTTAGGTGGAAGATGAAATTGTGCATTTCAGCACTTCATCTCTGCATAATTGATGGGCACTATGTACTATCTCTGGCTATTCAGCAAAGATTCTGCTAGAATCTGTGCAATCTGAGGTTGCAAATTTATAACCTCACATTTTATAGATGTAAAACTATATTATAGATCTCTATTGCTTTTTCTTGTCAATTAATGGGTATAATCAAACATTAAATACATAAAATAGAAATCTCACCTGATCCTATTATGTTTTCTTCTTTTTACACAAATAATTGTCCTAAAGCTGAGTCCAAAACACTAGCACCTATGTGGATAAAAAGATAGTCAGCTTTATGAATGAACATTTATTTTTTCTTCTCATACTTCTGGGGACTGTATGAATATTTGACTAGACCACAAAGAAAGTAAAGGAATGACTTATGGTTTATTTTTCCACTTAAAAAAATCTGTATGTATGCTTATCTTTTGTACTTATAGTTGCTCTCTTAACAGCTAAATACTTTATAAAGAGTAATTATATGTTTACTTAAGCTATAGCTAGATACTACATATGGGATAATTTACAAGCAGAAAAAAAAGCCTAATTCTTGAATTTACACACTTCAATATTATTGTGAGTAATTTGTTAATTTAAGCAATAGCTCATACATTGTTAACTGGTATCAGTATGCAAAGGTGTGGCTAATAGGCTTTTTGATTTTAGCCTTAGTTAAGGCTAAGACCAGTGAAAACTTATTTATTATTTTTACAATTAAAATAAATTCAAACATTTTATTTACTCAAGGTTTCAATAGCTTTAGTCAAGGCAGAAACATGTTTCATAAAGTATAATAGTCCATGAATTTAATTTTCCCTATGTATTTAAAGCATTGGGTCATGACACTAGCTGACAAATTGTATGCATTCATTTGGGTTCAATCTGATCTAATATTTTGGATTGGTTTAAATAAAGATCCTGAAAATTACTGATTCTTTTAAAATCATTATTTTTAAAAATTTTAATTTTATTTTTAAGTTAAATTTATTGGAGTAACATTGGTTAAAAAGATTTTAATTGGTTTCAATTTTTAAAAAATTCAATTATAGGTGGCACACAATATTATATTAGTTTCAGGTGCATAACAATATTACTGATTCTTAAGTCTGTTACTTATGTTCAAATGATGTTGAGACTGCCATCTACAGATAATGAAGTGTTATCAACAGAGGAATACAACCAGTCTAATAAAGTGTGGATGGCATCATCATCATCATCATCATCATCATCATCATCGCTTCATCATCATCTCTTTTATTTGCTTAACATTTCTGCTGATTCAATCTTAGTCTTGAGCTGAATTGTAGTCTGGAGAAGAGATGATAAAGAGGATACTGTTTTGGCTCATTTATCCTCTTGATTTTACTGGTAACAAAACAGCTGGTAATTTCACTAGTGAGATTCTGAGGTACTGCTTCATACTAGCCCGACGCATTAAAAGCTCAAGTGCCAATTTAAATTTTAATCTACAGTGAGGGTTATAACAGTGAACTAAACCAGAATACTCATATTGGTTGAACTTTACTGCTCCTTCTGAAGGAAAATGTAGCTGGGAAGCCAAATTATTATCAGAAAGTTATTTGTTAGCATGGAATAGAAATAAGCAAAATGGAATGATCTCAATAAGTTGCATTATGACTGTTATATATAAAATTTTAATACTTTAATTTGAAGCTCCAAATTATAGAGACATTTTATTGTTTGTAGCTCTCCTACATCCTAACTATATTTTGTTCTACATTATTAATGAAAATTCCAACAAGTGAGTCATGAATGGTTTGCTTAAAGTCAACCATTTAGTTGTTAAATCCAGGAGTAGAACCTGCTTTTGTTTTTGTTGTTTTTTTGAATGGTTGGTTGATGCTTATATTTCTGAATATATTAATGTAGCAAGTTTATATGTGGCTTAATATTCCCAACATTAAACCAACAAACATTTTTATAAATAATACATGAGGAAACATTTGTTTATTGTGCATTGGATCAAATTATAATTAGCTGTAGATATGAAAGAAGTTTTTAAGATTGTTTAGGGGTTTAGTGAGAATAAAACATAGAAGGGGAATTTCCAGACTGGCTTTCCAAGCGTGTATCCTTGTAGTCTCTTAACCTAGTAATGGAAGGGCATGTAGATATCTAAAGGGTGAGTATGTGTCATTACTAAGTGTAGGTTTGCCCCATTCAAAAGTTGTGGATTACTGATACGTTTTTTCCAATAACTTTTTAAGAAGAATTATTTGAAAATCATTTTTTGAAAGCTTTTGGTTTTAAAATTAATTACAGTTTGCAATTTAATAGTTTAGAGTATGTGGCTGAGAGATTATATGATATGAATACTTTTGTAGATTTGAAAAGCCTGAACTGATCTGAAGATCAAGAGAAATGCATTTATTTATCTTCAGAATATATTTTTATAGAAATTAACTTAAAATGAGGATCCATCCACTTTTCAGACTATGCAATCACTGCCATGTTGGTAGAGCACTATTGTGTAATAACAGGAAACACATTGGCCTGAGTTGGGATCCTGGCTCTACCATTGAATTTGATAGGTTCATTCCTATATCCTATCACAATTGCTTTTGATGGTTCTGTTGGAGGAGGTTGCTGAGAGGACATGACTGCCAGTTGACCCATGAGCTGGATCCAGGCAATTGGAGGCTTCTCACCTCCTCCCCTGACCTTAGAATGTATGCTCTCCCCACCATTTCCATGGTAGGAGCTGGTTTCAAAGACGCAACCTTAAGAGAACAATGTGTTGTTGAGACCATCTTGATTGAATATGTGACTGAACCCAGTTGAGGGATGTATATAAACTTTAAGATTCTTGTGGGCCTTGGCAGAGACCTACTTGTCTTTCAGCCACCAAGACAAGCCTCATAAGTAAATTACCTTGCATATTAAATCTGCTACCTACTAGTCTGGAGTGGCCTGCCAGCTTCTTCAGTCTCTTCTTGGCCTCCATGTATTGGGCCAGTTCCAGGTTTCACTTGGGAGTCTCCTGAGGTTTCCAACCAAGTTCCTAATGTAGTAAGTTCATAGAATGACCTCTGATTTTGAGTCAATTATGGTGATAATCCCAAGTGTCCTGGCTTCCCTGTGCCTCTTTCCTCATTTGTAATTTCTATTATTATGGACCTAACGATCCCATTTATTCTGAGTGCTGTGAGGCTTAGAGGAGATTGTTTATGTTTAAGTACTTTGCAAACTGCATATATAGTGTTAATAAGATTATAATGGTTTTTAAGATTGTTACTATTACTTTGCCTTGGAAGTTTGCACTCTAAAGACATGGATATATTGAAGGGAGAGTAAGAGCAGTGGACAATAAATATAGTAATAGTTCTAATTTGGTGTATTTATAACCTGAATTTAGAAGACAACAACCTTTCATAGTCAGAGACTGAAAAAAAATTGGTGAGTTGAAACATTCTTAGTCAAATATACTATGCCTGAGATTAGACTGTTTTCATAATTGAATTTGCACATGGTATTTTTATTACTCTGGTTATGTGTGTGTAGGGGAGTCAATTTAAGTTTCTACACACTACGGATGGGGTAGAGACCCGTCAGTGGGCAGAGACTCATTTAATTTATGATGGCAATTATAATGATGCAGTTTAAATGTAAAAGAAAATAATTCTTACCAATTTCTTTGTTACTGAAAGATAGACAAATCCCTTCCCTTTACTTTTACTACTAATGCACTAAAACTATTTTTAAAAGATCCAACCTGACTCTCTTTTTCAGTAAACACCCATATTGACCATCACATACATAATTGCATTGAGCTACAGCCTATCAGCCTCTTTTAAAAATACCAGTCTCTCTCTCTCCCTCTTAACTATGTATTTGGGGTCTACATAGCATGTTGTTTAAATCCCCAGAAATTGTTACTACATCCCCGTATGGACTCATCACTCCATCCTGGTAGTACCATGACTAAAACGAAATATTTTGATGTAATTGCTTCTGAACTGCTTCATTATTTATTAACAACTTGCTTTAAAATGCCACTAGTTGTTTTCTCAGTGGGATTTTTAACCTCTGCACACATTAAAAATGAAAATGTTGAGACAAACTTTTGTTTTAAACTCAAGCAGTTCTCCAGGTAAAAGCACCCAGTACAGCATGGGCACATTGCTAAGTTTTTCTGTAGGTCTTAGAAGTAGCATTAAAGGCTCTTTTTCTCAGCCCTTCTTTGGAAAGAAATTCAGTTTACATTGATTTTTGGCCATAAAAGGATGATCATTTATAGTTCTCTAGAAACAGAGAATGGTAGGCAAGATTTTATCTTAAGAATAATTTGCCCAAATATTTTATGTTAATTTTCAAATGTGGAAACTGACATATGGTGGCTATATTTGGAATAGTTATAATGAAAATAAGCTCAGAAAGTTGCCACAAGGGTCTTATGGCTTTTGGTAGTTTTAGTGGGTCCACAGCCTCATTGCTTATAAGAGCAGTAATAATAAGTATCATAACCCTAATAGCCAACACATGGTGTTTGCGACACACCTCGTGCAGCTAATGTCCATGGCTGGCCTTGGAGCCTTGTTTTTCTGGGTTCAGAGCTTGTTCTGATAACCTCCACTCTTTATTTCTCTATGCTTATTCCTGACAGGAGGTCTTGTTGAGAAATTGCTTAATATATACCTGAATTAAATTATGAATTCTGAAAACTGAGATGATAACAAAGATAAAGTAAAATTAATTCTCACACGGTAGTTTCTTTGACTTGATTTTTTGGTGAGGAACAGAATCAGGTTTATAGTAATAATCATGGGAGTTCAGAAGTCCCTCTGAACATTATATAATCTCTGAGATGAAAAGAGAAGGCAGGAATGCTAATTTTACGAATTGGAAACAGAAATGCAAATGAGGAAAGTGACCTTTCTTAAAATCACTTCTAAGCTAGTGACTTAAGAAACTAAAAATGTTATCTTATATAACTGCTTTTTCCTGGATTGTTTTCTGTGGTGGTGCTCTCGTATTTGCATTTCCCTGTGAGCGGCAGTGAAGCTTGGGTAGAGGATGCCTTGTTTGGGAGGCAGTGCAATTTAGTGGAAAGAATACTGGAACAGAATTTCCATCCCATTATACCTCTAGCATGCCGTGTGCCTTTGGGTGAGTCACAGGAGCGTTCCTTGGCTCACTTTAGTCCTGGAAAAGGAAAATAGGAACTGTTGTCCCTGTCAAGTTTCCAGGGCTTTGTGAGAACAAAATGGAATGTTGGTTCAAAATTAGTACATTGATCATGACAGAATTGCAGATTATTGTTAAACATTGGAGTTGTGACTATCAGAACTGAGGGAGTTTCTTTTTTGAAAATAACAAGGTTTATTTTTCCGGAAAATCTGAGCAAATACCCTGGACCTGAGTTTATCGCCCTGGACAGGTGCCCGTTCCTGATTCGAATACTGCAGACAGAGCAGGTGATGTGCTATCAGTCAGAGTTCTTTCCTGCACAGAGGAAGTTGTGGGGAGGGATCATTTTTCAGTGGTAAATAAGAGGGTTTTTCTTTTCTTTTTTTCTTTAACCAAGAGAGTACATGATGCTGGTGACAGAAACAACAGGTGTCCATTACATAGGCACAGGAGGTCCTGCCTGTCCAGTCCAGCCTTCCTCTCCAGCCCCACCCACCGGGCTGCTCTTCACTGTGTTACACACGGCATGCCTTTTCCCTGCTCTGCTTTGTCACAGTCTAGTCCTATGACAGCATGCTTTCCACTCTCTTCTGTAGCTGGTGAACCCCTGATCAAATGCCATCTATTTTATGAGATCCTTTCCTTCAGATGATGTTGCTTTATCCTCCGCGATCCAAAAACACTTTGTTGTACCTATGTATGTGACAGCATTTTCTTCATTGTGTTGGAATTATATATTCCTTTCCCTAGTTTGTGGGTATCTTGAGGGCTTCTCCATCTGTGCATTCCCAATGATGGACACAGCCCAGGTGATTACATTTTTATTCCATACATTTATAGGGCTGGAATGATAGTGAGCTTTGGGTTAATCCTATAGTCTCAGTTGTGGTTCTCAGTGAGATTTCTGCTGCCCCGCTCCCAAGGAACGCTTGGGAACATGCGAGAGAACATTGATTTGTCCCAGTGACTGGGGAGTGGGTGCCACTGGCCTTCAGTGGGCTGGGACCCAGGCTTTCTAAATGTTCTGCAACTTATAAGACAGTTCTGCACAAGGAGGGCTTGGTCTCTCCAAATGCAGTAGTTTCCCCACTGAGAGCTACTTAACTAGTCTACCTAGTCTAAAGCTTAAAAATAAGAGAATGATTTGATCACACAGAAAAACTGATTTTGGCTCCCATAAACCCTTTGCACACACTATGAATAGGAGAACCTTATGCTCAGTTAGCAGATGACCTGAATGGTGGTTCTCTCCTGTCCACTAATCCATTTCTCTCCCTACTTATTTCCCATGTACGCTTTGGGTGCTGAGGTTGGAGGGCAAGACTGTGCCAGGTGGAAGAGCAGGGTAAAGTTGCTGCTCTCTCAGGCAGACCTCCCTTGGCTAGGCTTTCTCTGAGCCAGGGGCGGGGCATGTGGGAATGAAGTTCTATGTAATTCTTTCAACAAACATGGTAAGATAACTTGATCTAATGTTTCATCCACTGTACAGAAGGCTGAGAGTGACTAATTGCAATGATCTTTTAAAAATTCTATTTAGAGCAAACCTTCTGGCTAAAGACATCAGTGTGGAACATGGCACTTAGATTTAAATCCAGTTTTCTGCCATGAGGTGTCAGAAAAGCTAAATACCTCTGTTGTGCTCTGTTAGGTCCCATTCTAGAAAGCACATCTTTTTGTTCATCATCATTGACACTGATGTGGCCGTGGTACGTGGGATAGAGGAAGTGTGCAAGGAGAACACTTGGGAGTGTGCTTCTCCAAACAGGGTTCTTTGATTCTTTGCCTCAAAGGTGACATTTTGGAAAAAAAGATTCCTGAAACACAGTTCAGTAATTCTTGTTGTTTACTATCCTACTAAATGTAGCATAAAGTCTTGTTGAAAGAATTTAACAGGAGAGTTTGAAACTTGTCATTTATTGGTTATTACTTGATAACATTTCTTGAAAATTTTTGCATGTAAAGGGTACTTTGTAAAACCAAATTCTAGTCTATTTAGTGTATGTTTCTCTTTTTTAGACATTCCCAGAAGTATTAAAGCATCCACTGCTACAGCTGAACAGTGTTTTCAGAAGCTGAGAAATAAACATGAATTTACTATTTTGGTGACCCTAAAACAGACCCCCTTAAATTCCGGAGTTATTCTCTCCATTCACCACTTGGATCACAGGTAAGTGTGTGGGGAGGCATTTTCTATGTTTTTATTATATCTGGTTAAATGAGCACATTAAAGGGAAGTAAACAAAAGTAAGATATGCGATATCTAAAACTGGCTTAAAACAGCCAGAATAATTTTGCTGCATTATGCAAAATCACAAACAGAAGTAATTGAGATCTGCCTAAAAGCAGAGGAGCTGTGCTTTTGATGTTGCTAAGAGCACCCAGAAGACACCATTTCTAAAACAAATTTATTAGTCACTAAATTCTTCATGAGATATCTTCCTCAATGTTAAAGTCAAACATACTTCTTAATTTGTGACTAGATTAAAAAACACTATATTCTGTTTCTTTAGGAAATTGCCTGGGTTTAGAGTTTAATACTCATAGAATTTTATCCCTGACATATATAACCTTTTGTTCAACGCAGTTCTTAGACTGCAGTGGTTAAAGCTGTATTCTTGGATGCACGTTGAATCAAAATGCTGTCTAGTGTTTCCCAGCTTCTTGCATGTGTAGAAGTATGATTAGGAGAGCCGATGGGAGTAATGGGGAGGAGGAAAAAGAAATTCATTCATGGCACTTGGCATATACATTAATCACACACCTGACAGTGGTTCATTCCTTCCTGAAAGAATAACCACAGTTCTGCCAATGAAAAGTCCCTTCATGTTCATTATTTTGAATTCCTGCACTACCACTTACCATCTTTGGATGTTGAGCCAGTCACACAACCTCTCTGCACCTCATTTTTCTCATTTGTATTTATTTATTTATTTTTTAATCCTCATCCGAGGACATTTTTCCATTTTTTGTACAGACAGAGTGGGAGGGAGAGAGAGAGGGAAACATCGACGTGAAGGGACACATCGAGTGGCTGCCACCCACACGACCAACCAGGGCCGGGGACAAACTGCAACCGAGGTACATGCCCTTAGCGGGAACCGAACCCGGGTCTCTCCGGACCACAGGCTGACGCTCTAACCGCTGAGCCAAACGGGCCAGGGCTTTCTCATTTGTAAAATGAGGATAATAATAGTTGCTTTATAGGTTGTTGTGAAGATTAAAGAGTTTATACTTGTAATGTGTTTTCTGGTGTGGGCAGAAGCCTCGTGGTTTCTCTCATCAGAGATGAGGCTACCTTAGACTTTTCACATCTTTACTAAACACTGAAGGGCAAACAGAAGCAAATATGTGGAGAGCAAAATATAGCAAGAGGACATGGAAAGGAGAGTTCTCGATCACACTCTGTCTGGCTTACTCTTAGGGCCTTACAGCGTCACTTAGCTGTTAGTGGCAGAGTCAGGACCCAACCCACTTCTGAGTCTTGAGGCCAGTGTTTTTACAAATCCATGTGACATCTCCTAACCTCCTGTCACCCGGACAGGCCTTGGGTTATGGTTCGTGTTGTCCTTTTTTCCTGTTATTGTTCCTGAAGTTATCCTTCTTCCCCTAGTCTCAATCTTGCCCATCTATTTATCTCACCATTTCCTGAACACTTATTTATTTATTCTCTTCCTTTCACACGCCACAAAATTTAAGGTGTTTTATAGAGATATCTATGGGGCAACATGATATAAATAAAATGAATACGTAGATCAGGGCAAAGAAAAAATGGAAACCTACTTGGATGATGAGGACAATGAAACTATTCTTGATTCTGAGGCCGGAGACATATTTCCCCTGTGGCCTTCTGTGGGCAAATAGAGTATCTTGAGAGGAACAGTTCAGGGGGCTTCCTGTCTCTGGGGACGTCATGCCACAGTGCACTTTGGTAAAAGCACACCTGCAGTGATGCCGGTGACGCGGGTCTCGGTGTGAGGTCTTTGAGACAGTGCTGCCTTGGAGGCCCTCGGTTGTGGGTGTGAAAGTCCTGTGCAACCAAGTTTTCCTGCTCAACATGCCAGTGGTGCATACCGTATGAAACTCTGATAACAGACCATGTCCTCCAAGAAATAGTCCATGTCGACTGCTTTCCTCAATTTGACTTTTGAGAATAATACTGATTCTACTTGGACTTCTTTGATAAATGCCCAGATTTTAGCTATTTTCTTGTTGACAGTTCAATGCGAGTTAAGTTGAAAAATGAGAGTTAATGTTGAAAACCGCCTGTCAACATGAGTGTTGACCTCTCATCCTTTGGCAGGAGCTAGGCGTGGGCCCCGCTCTCCGTAAGGTCCTTCCTGGCTCGTGGAAGAGCGTTGCTGTGCGGAGCTCTTTGTGGGAGGTGGGTGGAGCGAGGTGGTGGTGCTTCGTGGGAGCACATGTGTTGCCTGCTCGGTAGGAAGCACAAGAACAAGAGCTTGAGTTGCTCCTCTGTGGAGTAGGCTCGGTGAATTAGAGAGCACCTGATCTGCAGACGTTGATGCTGTCTGCAGAGCAGGTGTGCATTGGCCTCTCGGCTCTGCGCGGGTCGCTGCCTCCAGTCTCATCTCCATGCGGGCTGATTTGCAGCCTGCACTGGAGCCGAATTAAGCAGGGGAAGGCAGTAAGAAGTACACTGTGGGCAGCACTCTGCTCCGGCTCTGGCAGAGGTGGACAAAGGGGTGTCATTCAGTAGGGGCCCAAATGCCAGGCACCGTGGCCAGTCTGCTCATCACCTGCATGTCACGCTTCCTCCCTCTCTGCTCCTACTTCAGAACACACTCAGGTCTCTGTGGAGCTTCCACTGACCTTTGCAGCTCACAGGATTCCTCCCTCCTTTGCCTCCAAAGCTGTTTTTAAATGTGTGCCACCTTGGCGTTCTAACATATCACCTTATATTGCTATTCATTGTTTCATAGATATGTATGTATTAACTGTACAGGAGATGTTAGAACTATCATTTGCTGCTTTTGATCCCAGTGGTGATGAACATTTATTGAGGGTTTAAAATATTTAAATTGTAATTAAAAAAATTGGTAACACATTTCAGGGGTCAACATTTAAAAGGCACAACAAAGTATAAAGTCTACCCCCATCCCTATCCCTGGGGGATACCACTATTATCATTAAAGACATTTTAAAAATAAGAAAAGTTTAAAGAAGAAGTCAGCCACCAGTGTTGTGCTGGAGAGGGTTCCTACTGGCATGTAAGGCTGGCAGCTTTGTAAGCCCGTGACATTTGTCTGGTAGCTTCGCGTAGAACAAGGTGTGATTATCTACACCTTGGAAATCAACAATGCTACAAAGCAGCGCCTTTTTAAAAAAGAAAATGTATTTTTTATTGAGAAATACTGTTTTAATAAGGACTTTAAAAGTATTGCTCTTCTATCTTTCCCATGCAAGTGGATACATATATCACTGCCTTAGAATTATTTCTCTGGAGAGCAGAGAGCCAGCTCTCACACCTGCACCCGCCCTGCTGCTGGTAGTCGGGCATCGGGAGAACCGCCCCAGGGCTCTGGGATGCACTTTCTCACCCTTTTCCAGGTGTGCTTGGGTGTTTGTGTCCACTTTTACATAGTTACCAACAACTGTTGATTGGGTTTGAGATTTGTTTTTGCTGTCAGTGATTATGCATTCATCGTGTGAACTCCATTTATTTATCATGCTGTCATACACACATAATAAACATTTGGTGAATGAAGAAATGAGTGAAAGATCAAGAGAAAGACCATCATCAGTGCACCAAGAATCATAAATGATCTCACAAAGTTTTTGCCGGTCTAGGGCAAAGGTTCTGGATAATCTTCAAATTTCTCTATTGATGGGCGTGCCTCATCTATCCTGAAATGTCCTTAGCTCTAGTGTGAGGATTTCACTAACTGGTAGCTACAGCCTCCAAACAGCTACAAGTCAAGTTCTAAGAGAACAACGACACCTGTAATGAGCTGTATGACAACGTCACAGCCACTGTGTTAAAGCTGGAAACCTAGTCACACAGCTTTGTGGTTTGGACATATGAGACTAGTGGACACGCTGTGCATTCTGGGGTATCTGAAGTGAGCTGAGAGCAACACAAAGAGCAGGGAAGGTAGACACACAGCATCGCAGAGCTGGGAGAGAGCCACCCTGTGCCCTGAAACAGCGTCGAGCAGAGTAGCACAGTTACGAAACTACTGGGAACCTCGACAGCAGTGTCCTGCTGTTCTGGGAACAAAGTCTCATTTGTCTTCCTAGCTGGAGTTGCTGGTTTCAAATGGTGTTTTCAAGTAGGGGCTAATATTAAAAATTAGACCACAAACTTCATGTGAGCAAATTGCAAAAAACGTGTAGGCTCTTCAGCCATTTCTTTTTTTATTTTTTCTTTTCTTCATTGATTTTTTGAGAGGAAGGGAGAGGGAGAGAGAGGTAGAAACATCCATGAGAGAGAACATTGATTGGCTGCCTCCTGCATGCCCCCACTGGGAATCAGGCCCACAACCTGGGCATGTGCCCAAACCAGGAATCAAACCAGTGACCTCCTGGTGCATGTGTCAACCACTGAGCCACATTGGCTGGGTGGCTCTTCAGCCATTTCTCTGTATGTTTAGCCAACATCAGTATTACCTAAAAACAACAGACAATAGTATACGGCACTTTATGTCTGAAAGAATTAAGACATTCAGGCAGATCAAGAGAGCACCATTATAGTTTTTCTGGCTGAGTTTTGAAAGGGAAAAAATAAGGAATAAAAAAATAATTCTAAGGTATTGATTCACTTACCCATTTATACAGGTAATATGGAAGAAGAGAAATATAGAAAGAGCAAAAGCTCATTGAAAAGCAAAGTATATTTATAAGTAAAAATGAATGAGAAAATTCCCCCAAATTCTAAAAGGACTCTTCTCATCCCCATTTTACAAAACTGTAGTTTCTTCAGGATAAACAACCCCACCCCCCCTACCCCGCTGCCCTTTTTTATCCCTTGGTGTAGATTTGGTATAGTCACCTGGATTATGTTCTGTAGTTTATCATACTCCTTTATTTAAAATAGTCTTGGGCTTTACATCTATAAATTGGTTCTCTTGGGGTTGTTACTAAGAATTTTCCTGATAGCCAAATAGTATTTCTGTTTCTAACTTTGAATGCTTTGCAAATAGCATACATGGAAACCATTTGTGGCAATGACTTTGCAAGTAAATGTAAAACTGTCTTTAATTTGCCATCACCTTTACATTAATAAACTTGAGGTGAGATAAATGAGATTTTTTTCTACTAGCTTAGTATTAATTATTATACACTCTAGATGAGTAAGAATGTATTTATACATGAAGCTGATAAAATGTGTCTTCCTATTTGTGAGAGCTTGTCATATATTAAGCCATTTCTCTTTCTTGACATTACTAAGTAAAAATGAAACTTGCTGGCAATATTTGCTTGGCTTAATGGTTCTGAACTAAAAAGATGACTGTTTACTATAAATAAAATTAACAGACTGATATAACAGTCACCACACTCTTTACTTTTTGATTGCACTTGACAAATAACATTAAGGATAATTGGATTTATGAGTAAAATTTTCAAACCCCAAGTTCTATGTAATTAAAAAAATATTTACTTATATTTCACTCTCTTAAAGCATGTCTCTATATGATTATTTATCTTTTAAAAATTACAGCTTTAATATGTATTTTAATACCTCCCTTATTATTGGGAAAATTGCAATATATATTCTAATGTGGTTGAGCATAAATGTATCATTACCAAAGATACATGGTGAATTGCTCATCAAAGAAACTGAATTAAAGTTAAGACTCAGCAAATAAATGTGACATCATATTGCTTATATACACACCAAATTTGTATATAGCTGAAATGATGGAAAAAAGTACACATTTTAATATATTGAAGTTATTTCATGGAATGCAAATCTCCCTTCTCTGCTGAAGAAGCAAGGTATCTTTTCTTCCTGTCAGCATTGCACTCTGCAGGGCCAAGGAATGAATCAGTTGGTTGTAGCAGCAGCAACCATGGATGGACCAACTCATGTCCACTCCTATCACACATTTGGGTATTTACCTGCTTAGGCAATGCTGCAGAGGACCAGGGGTATTTCTCGGCCTCCACCCTATGTCCAGTTGTCAGGCCCCAAATATCTCAGGTCATTGCAAGACCCCTACCACATTCATCCCGGAGCTCCTTTGCATCTACTTTCTTTAGTCCAGATTACAGAATACCAGTACCTTGGTTGTTGTGTAGGCAATTGTTACCGAGGCTCTAGCTCTATTATTTTAGGAAATCAACCTGGTGTGTCCCTGCTAGAGTATTTTCACTCTTCTCATTTCTGTGTTGCTGTGTTATTTCCTAATAGTAAATGTTAGTTACTCAGTAGAAATAATTGACCCACGTAGCTACTAATAAGGTTTGCAATTTTTAAAAGTTTTTTTTTTGAGATATGTGTGTGTTTGTGTATTTATATTTATTTATTTATTTATTTGACAGTATTATAGATGTCCTTGATTTGCCCTCACACGTTGCCCCCCTCCAACCAACCCCTGCCCCACCTCAGGACTTTATCACTCTATTGTCTGTGTCCATGGGCTATGCATATATGAACATGTGTTCTTTGTTTAATCTCTTCCCTTCTGAGTGAGATCTGTCAGTCTGTTCCACGCATCCACGTCTCTGCACCTGTGTTGTTTTCAGTTCATTTTATTTAGCAGATTGCACACATACGTGAGATCTTGTGATACTTGTCTTTTTCTGATTGGCTTATTTCATCCAGCATAATACTGTCCAGTTCCCTCCATGCTGTCTCAAAGGGTAGGAGATCCTTTTCTTTTACAGCTGCATAGTATTCCACCGTGTAAATGTACCAATATTTCCCTAAATACTATTTCTTCACTTGGAAATGGAAAGTTCAAGAATGTTTTTTTTTTTTTTGATAAGTTCCTGTAACTTTATTATTTCCTCTTTTATCAATTTTGAAGATGTCGATATTTCTAAATTTTAGGGCATAGTAGCTTTCTCTGATTGCCTCTAAGTTGTAAACTTATCATCATCACTAAATGTTTTACTAACTAATCCCACATTTCATACAGAAGTTGTACATGAATGAAGATTATTTGTAGTTATTAGTCTAGAATTATGTCATTTTAAGAAAACTCAAACTTGTCAAATGTATCAATTCCTATGCAATACAAATACTTCTGGCAGGGATATTTTGTTGTTTTTTACCCCTCGTAAATGAAGCCTTGTAATTAAATGTGACGCTGTTAGAGGTTTGACTTTCCTGAGACCATTTTTTCTTTAAGAGGATTTTTATATTCTGAATGTTAGGGAGGGGAAGAAAGGCACTTTTTAAAGCATAAGTACAGGCTCTCCTTAGCAGCTAGTATGATGTGCTTGATAAAAACAGAGCCTAAACTTTTTTTGACATTTTCAAAACTGATGTTTCTATCCTTACAGAAACTTTAGGAGGAGGTGAACTTTTGGCAAAGAAACAAATTAATTAATGTTTTTATTATTTTCAATGTGGTGACTGTAGAACTCATTTTCAAATTCTTTTTGACAGAGAAAAATTTTTTGTGCATTTGTTCATTTATTCAGAAAACATTAAAGGTCCTTCAGTCATTGTCCTAAGATGAGCCCTGAGCATTCAGAATTGAAACACGCGGCCATGCATGGAGATAAGAAAACAATTGCACTGTAGTCACATACAAGATGGTGTGCTTATGGCCTTTCCTCAAGACTGTCCTGTCATAGCACTGACCGATCAATCAATCTATAGATGCTGGTTGAGTACATACTATATGCCCATTCTTGGAGGTGGATAGCTTTGCCTGGTGCATTGGGCGCAGTAAGGGCTTGTAGGCAAAATGGATTGAGTTGAGTTTAATTCAAACTTTACTAGTTCCTCATATGATCACTGTGGACATGGCCTTTTCCCTTTTTGAACCCTTATTTCCCAAAGAAGACTAACAATACCCGATTTTGGGGATTGTTTTGAGGTTGATGCCATATTTTCTGTCTCTTCTCATACCTTGCTGTGTTTTTTAAGGCAGCATACACAGAATTCCTAATCCTACAGGTAATCCATATTCACTGTACAATATTTGATGAATATAGGAATATAAAAGAAAAAACAAAATGATAATCACTTTACCAGAATAACCACCATTAACATGTTATATGTTTCTAATTGTTTTAGATTGCATAAAATGAGAGATTATGCCATCATTCTAAATAGATAAAATATATTACATTTATTTTCCAAAATTATTAATATATATATCTAAACTGCTCATTGGTTTTATGATTTTTATCATCTTATATTCTGTAATTAATTTTATTAACCTATTTTTGGATAATTAGATTATTTCCTGTTCTTCACAATTGTAATTAATGCAGCAGGTACTGTGCCCAGCATGTAGTATGTGCTTGATCTCTGATAGTTTCCTTTAGACAAATTCTGGGAATGCAATTTGTTAGGTAACTGGTTATAATAGTTACTTTCCTGCATTAAAAAAAATACACATTGTTCAATTAACCTCAAGAAAACTTGTACCAATGTAAAGTACTACAAACTCATGTCCAGAAGTGACTTTTACTGTGCCCTTGTTAAAACTGAGCACTATCCCATTAAATGACAGTTTGCCATTTTGTTTTTGTGATTACTGATTATTTTATTTAGTATATGATTATTTTATTTTATTTTTGTAATTAATATATTTTTGTTAGATTTTTCTCCTTTTTCCCCCACTGAATCCCTCCTCCCACTTCCCCCCTCACCGCCCTGTCCCCAGCTTTGTTGTGCATGTCCATTGTTCATGCACACATGCATATAAGTTCTGTGGTTTATCTCTCCCCCACCAACCCCTCTTCTGGGGATTGTCAGTCTGTACCCCACTTCCATGGCTCTGGGACTACCCCATTCCTCAGACTGTTATGTTCATTATATTCCACAAATAAGTGAGATAATATGATACTTGTCTTTCTCTGTTTGGCTTGTTTTGCTTAGGATAATACTTTCCAGGTCCCTCCATGTTGTCTCAAAGGATAAGAGATCTTTCTTACAGCTGCATAGTACTCCACTGTGTATATGTACCACAGCTTTTTTATCCATTCGTCTACTGATGGACACTTGGACTGTTTCCAGATCTTAGCTATTGTAAATGGTGCTGCTACAAACATGGGGGTACATATATTCTTTCTGATTGATGTTTCAGGCTTCTTAGGCTATATTCCTAGAAGTGGGATTACTGGGTCAAATGGCAGTTCAAGTTTTAATTTTTTGAGGTAAAAACATATTGTTTTCCTTAGTGGCTGCATCAGTCTGCATTCCCACCAGCAGTGTATTAGAGTCCCCTTTTCTCCACACCCTTGCCAACACTTGTTGTTTGATGATTTGTTGATGGCGGCCATTCTGACAGGTGTGAGGTAATAACTCACTGTTGTTTTAATTTGCATCTCTCTGATGATTAGTGATGTTGAGCATTTCTTCATATGTCTCTTGGCCATTTGTATGTCCTATTTGGAGAGGTGTCTATTTAGTTCCTCTGCCCATTTTTTAATTAGGTTCTTTGTCTTCCTTTTGATGAGCTGCATGAGCACTGTATATATTTTGGAAATTAGCCTCTTATCTAATGTATCAGCAATTATGCTCTCCCATACAGTGGGTTGGCTTTCCATTTTGATGATTGTATCTTTGGCTTTGCAGAAGCTTTTGGGTTTGATGTAGTCCCATGTGTTCATTTTCTCCTTTGTTTCTGTTACCTTAGGTGACGAATTAGAGAAAATTCTGCTGCGTATGATGTCTGAAATTTTGTTGCCTACATTATCCTTTAGGATTTTTATGGAATCATGAGTCACATTTAAGTCTTTTATGCATTTTGAGTTTATTTTTGTGTATGGTGTAAATTGATCGTCTAGTTTCATTTTTTTGCATGTAGTTATCCAATTTTCCCAACACCATTTATTAAAGAAGCTGTCCTTACTCCATTATATGCTCTTGCCACCTTTGTCAAATATTAATTGAGCATAATGTCTTGGGTCAATTTCCGGGTTCTGTGTTCTGTTCCACTTGTCCATATGCCTGTTGTTGTGCCAGTACCAGGTTGTTTTGATTACTGTGGCTTTGTAATATAACCTGATATCTGGTATTGTGATCCCACCTACTTTGTTCTTCTTTTGCATGATTGCTGTGGCTATTCGGGGTCTTTTTTGGTTCCATGTGAACTTTTGAAGTATTTGTTCTAGTTCTGTGAAGTATGTCTTCGGTATTTTGATGGGGATTGCATTGAATCTATAGATTGCTTTGGGTAGTATGGACATTTTAATGATGTTAATTCTTCCAATCCATGAACAAGGTATGTGCTTCCACTTCTTTATATCTTCCTCTATTTATTCTTTCAATGACCTGTAGTTTTCTGCGAATAGGTCCTTTATTTCTTTGGTTAAGTTTATTCCTAGGTATCTTAATTTTTTTTTGCTGCAATGGTAAATGGGATTGTTTTCTTAGTTTCTCTTTCTGTGAGTTCCTCGTTGGTGTATAAGAATGCCATCGAGCCCTGGCCGGTTTGGCTCAGTGGTTGGAGGATCGGCTTGCGGTACAGAGAGACCCGGGTTCAGTTCCCGCTAAGGGCACATACTTCAGTTGCAGTTTGTCCCCTGCCCTGGTTGTTCGTGCCGGTGGCAGCCACTCGATGTGTCCCTTTACATCGATGTTTCTCTCTCTCTCGCTTTCTCTCTCTCCCTCCTGCTCTATCTGAACAAAAAATGGAAAAATGTCCTTAGGTGAGGATAAAAAAAAATAAATAGAAAAATAAATAAAAAAGAATACCATCAATTTCTTGATGTTAATTTTGTATCCCGCTACTTTTCCAAATTTATTTATTAAGTCTAGTAAATTTTTGATGGAGTCTTTGGGGTTTTCTACATATAGTATCATGTCATCTGCGAATAATGACAGTTTCACTTCCTCCTTTCCAATTTGGATCTCTTTTATTTTTTCTTCCTCTCTGATTGCTGTGGCTAAGACTTCGAGTACTATGTTAAATAAGAGTGGCGAAAGTGGGTTTCCCCGTCTTGTTCCTGTTCTTAAGGGAAATGCTTTTAGTTTTTTCCCATTGAGTATGATGTTTGCTGTAGGTCTTTCATATATGGCCTTTATTATGTCGAGATATGATCCCTCTATTCCCACATTGCTGAGCGTTTTTATCAGAAATGGATGCTGGATTTTGTCGAAGGCTTTTTCGGCATCTATTTTTATGATCATGTGGTTTTTATTCTTTATTGCATTTATGTGGTTTATCACGTTTATTGATTTGTGAACATTTTACCAGCCTTGCATCGCTGGGATGAATCCAATTTGGTCATGGTGAATAATTTTTTTGGTGTATTGCTGGATCCGATTTGCTAGTGTTTTGTTCAGGATTTTGGCATCTATGTTCATCAGGGATATTGGCCTGCAGTTTTCTTTCTTCGTAGTGTGTTTTTCTGGTTCTGAATTAGAATTATCCTGGCTTCATGAAATGAGTTTGGAAGTCTTCCTTCTTCTTGAGTTTTTTGAGATAGTTTGAGGAGAATGGGTGTTAGTTCTTCTTTGAATGTTCAGTAAAACTCCCCCGTGCAGCCCTCGGGGCCTGGGCTTTTGTTTGCTGGGAGAGTCTTGATTACATCTTCAATTTCTTTTGTTGTTATTAGTTTGAAGTTTTCTATCTGTTCCTGGTTCAGTTTGGGGAGACTATGTGTTTATAGAAATTTATCTATTTCACTTAGATTGTCAAATTTGTTGCCATATAATTGTTCATAGTAGTTGTTAACGATCTTTTGTATTTCTGTGGTGTCAGTTGTTAACTTCTACTCTTTCATTTCTGATATTGTGTATTTGGGTTCTCTCTCTTTGTTTCTTGGTGAGTCTAGCTAAGGGTTTATCAATCTTGTTTATCTTTTCGAAAAACCAGCTCTTTGTTTCATTGATCCTTTGAATTATTTTTTGGACTCTGTGTCATTTATTTCTGCTCTGATCTTTACTATTTCTTTCCTTCTACTTTCTCTGGGGTTTTCTTTTTGTTTGCTCTCCAGTTCTTTAAGTTGTGAGGTTGGGTAGTCTATTAGAGATTTTTTTCTTGTTTTTTGAGGTATGCCTGTAACACTATGAACTTCCCTCTCAGAACTGCTTTTGCTGCATCCCACAGATTTTGTGTTGTTGTGTCTTCATTTTCATTATTTTCCAGGAAGTTTTTAATCTCTTCCTTGATTTCCTCAGTAACCCATTCATTGTTTAATAACATGCTACTTAGCTTCCATGTGTTCAAACTTCTTTGCATGTTCATGTTGCAATTGATTTCTAGTTTCATGCCATTGTGATCTGAGAAGATGCTTGATGATTTCAATCTTCTTGAACTTGTAGACTTAGTTTGTGCCTTAACATGTGGTCTATCTTTGAGAATGTTCCGTGTGTGCTTGAGAAGAATGTGAATTCTGTAGTTTTGGGGTGTAATTCTCTGTAGATATCTATTAAATCCATTTGGTCTAGTGCTTCATTTAGAGTCTCTGTTTCTTTGCTAGTTTTCTGTCTAGAGGATCTATCCAGTGATGTCAGCGGGGTGTTGAAGTCCCCTGCTATGATTGTATTGCTATTGATTTCTCCTTTGAAGTCCTCCAGAAGATTTTTAATATATTTTGGTGCTTCTATATTGGGTGCATATATGTTTATCAAGGTTATATCTTCCTGTTGGATAGATCCTTTCAATAGTATGTAGTGGCCTTCTTTGTCTCTAGTTATGGCCTTCATTTTGAAATCTATTTTATCAGATATGAGTATTGCTACCCTCAATTTTTTTTTCCTTTTTGTTTGCTTGGAAGATTTTTTTCCATCCCTTCAGTTTCAACCAATGTGAGTTTTTTGTTGTGAGGTGGGTCTCTTGCAAACAACATATTTGTGAGTCATGGTTTCTTATCCCATCAGCTACTCTGTGACTTTTTATGGGAGCTTTCAAACCATATACATTTAAGGTGATTATTGCTATGTGCTCATTTATTGCCATTTTTGTTTAGTGTGGTTGTATTTTTTTCCTATTTCTTCTGCTAATTTCAGCAGTCCTTTTAACATTTCTTGCAGTGCTGCTTTGACACTAATGTGTACCCTTAGCCTTTTTTTTTTTTGGTCTGGGAAGCTCTTTATTTGACCTTCTATTTTGAATGATAGCCTTGCTGGATAGAGTAGTCTTGGATTCAGATCCTTGTTTTTCATGACTTTGATTTCTTCATGCCACTCCCTTTTGGCCTGTAGTGTTTCTGTTGAGAAGTCAGCTGAGAGCCTTATGGGGTTTTCTTTGTAGGAAACCTGTTGCTTATCTCTTGCTGCCTTTAGGATTCTCTCTTTGTCTTTAATTTTTGGCAGTTTGATTACTATGTGTGTTGGTGTGGGCCTGTTTGGGTTCTTCTTACTTTGTGCTTCTTGAACTTGAGTGCCTTCTTTCTTCACCAAATTAGGGAAGTTGTTTGTCACTATTTCTTCAAATATATTCTCTAAACCTTGCTTATTTTCTTCTTCTTTGGGGACTCCTATGATGCGAATATTATTACATTTTCAGTTGTCCCACAGTTCTCTTAAGCTGTCTTCCTGTTTGTTAAGTGTTTATTCCTTTTGATTTTCTGATTTGTTGATTTTTCTACCCTGTCTGCTAATTCAGTGATCCAGTCCTCAGCTTCCTCTACTCTGCTGGTTAGTCCTTCAACTGTGTTCTTTATTTCTGCTATGTCATTCTTCATTTCCACTTGGTTGGTTTTCAGTGTTTCTGTATCTTTACTCATGGTGTTGAGGTCCTTACTCAATCTTTTGAGCTTCCTCAAGATCATGGCTCTGAACTCTACCTCTGATAACTTGCTTAACTGCATTTCATTGATCACATTTTTGGTAGAGGTCTCTTGTTCTTTCATTTGGATTTGTTTGTTTGTTTCACGATTTTGGCTATTCCAGTGGATTTTGGAGCTTGCCGAATTTTTCCTGTGGGTATCGGTGTTCTGCTGTTTGTGGCTCTCTCTGCTGGGTTTGAATCAGTGTGTGAGGACCCATGTTAAACACCACTGTCAAGTCTTACAGTCCTGGGTAGATCTGAAAGCCCAGGAAAGGTTCAATTATCCTCTAGCTTTTTGCCTTTATGCTATTAGTCTCTCTTACTTGAAGACACTTGGGTTCTCAGTTGAATGAAAAACATCCTCAGGTGTTCAGCATAAGAGAATTTTCTGAGGTGGGGCAGATGCTGGTTCTTAATAATCCTCAATTTGCCTTTCTTTGGCTCACCTGGGTGTGGTTGAACCTCTGAAGGAGGGGCCACCACCTCTCCCCAGAGCCCTGGGAAGGAGTTGCATGGTGGCAACTCAGCAAAAGCTATGAGTACCTTCCAAATCCCGAGTGTCTCCACACAGTTCCAGTCCAGTCTGCCCTTCCTGCGCTGGAGCCCAAGGTAAGTGGCTCTGGCTAACTTAGTGCTCTGTCCCAGCCCTCTGCACTGTGGAGTGGGCTTGGCATTATAACCCAAATTTCACTGCTCACAGCTGACACTACTGCTGTCCTTGTGCTCTCGGCCTCCCTTTCGCGCCTCCGCAATCCTACCAGGATCGATTCATTGTCTCTGGTTATATGGTCTTCACAAGCTGCTTTTCTGTTGCTTTTTTCCAACGATTTTTCTTTTAGTTTTAATTCCAGTTTGGTTCTGGGAGATGGTCTGATTAGCTTCCATTCACTCTGTGCCATTTTGGAATCTGGGCTCCATTTATTAATGATAACTTCTTATCATCTATATATTTTTATTTGCATTAAAGTCTTTATGATTTTTGATGTACTAAATATATTTATTAATATGCCATCAAAGCAATGATTTATATCTCTAAAGGGTGAGATTGTGTTAACAGTGTAGTGAAGAAAGAATATGCTATTTTCTCCTCCCAAAAATAATATAGAGAAAGGCAATTAGAAAATTTAAAATATACAAAATAAAACAAAATTTAATATGATTCTTGGGCAAATTTGGGGACGTAACAACAACAACAAAAAATCATGTGTCTTTGATGCTACTGAACGTTTTTCTTGGGATGTGGAAGAGTTTATGTCAATGCACTTAGTAATAAGAGGTTGTCCCAGCACAGGTTCTGCATATGAATACCACACACACACATGCAAATAGTGCTGAACAGTTTAATCATTGATGCTGTAATCAGGAGTCTGGAAAGGGGACACTAGTACACCTGTATTTTAACTTTCCATCTTAATCTTCCACATTATATTCATTGAATGATGTATTTTGATGCCCCCCCCCCCCCCCCACCTAATAAGAAAAAGAAATTGATGTCTTAAACTTAGATCTGGGAACACTTATCTAGTGTAATAGTCAACAGATGAAGCTGGTCATCTCAATGCCATCTATCCAAAAACCCATTCTTGTCCCACAGATTTGCAATGCCAGATGTAATACAGATATATCAGTGCTGAATACCAAATACCAAATGTAATACCAAGTTTCCATCAGCACTGAAGTCTGTTTTTGGAACCTGTATTCTGGTCCACTGATATGTTTGTGACTTATGCAGCAATACCACACTACTTTATCATTTTATCAGACTTGCTATTTATAATTAAGGTCCCTGTTCTTTCTGTCACAATTTTTTTCTATGTTTAAAACTTCATTCTTTGGTATATACTTTAGAATCAATTTTGTAAATTCTAGGGGGAAATTGGGATTTGTATTGGAATTACATCATATTTATAGGTTGATGCTAAATTAACATTTTTATGATATTCAGTTTTTTTATGATGTGACTTACCTTTCCATTTTCTTTTATGCCTTTTTTTTTTTTTTTTTTTTTGGTCTTTTGTATAATTATCTCCATAAATGGCATACACGTATTTTGTTAGATTTATTCCTAGGAAGGTTATAGGTTGTGCTGTTACTTTGGTGGGATCCTTATTTTTCTTCTATATTTTCAAATTTGTAAAGGAATTTTAAGTTACTATCAGAAAAATTGATTCTGTTTTGTATCAAATGTATTATCTTCCATAGTACTTAAATTGCTTTCTCTTTTGTCTTTTGGAGAAATTTAGACTCTTTGGATGCAACTCAATGTAATAAGAAAAATTTTAAAGTGCCATCAAAGTTCATTTGATTCTCTTTTCTTAATCTACCATAGGTTGATATGCACGGACATTTCAGTGATCTTTTCCAAGACAAATGCTGAGGGATTATTGTAATATATTTAATTATTTGAAATTAAAACTCTTCTTCTTTTAGTCTTCTGATGTCAGTGTGAAACTTCCCAAATGCTCTTTAGGCCTTTGATCAATCATTTAAAATCATTTTACAAAGGACTTATTTAAAAATTATAATGATCTAGCTACAGTTTATTATCAAGTGACAGGAAGTAGAATTCAGTTTATTTGTAACTTGTCTTATTTCTTTTAGTTATGGTGAAGCATGTACCTTTTAAATTAATTAATTAATTAATTAATTAGATCCTCACCTGAGGATATTTTTCCACTTATATTCAGACAGAGTGGGAGGGAGGGATAGAGAGGGAGGAAATGAGAGAGAGACAAAGAGAGAGAGAGAAACATCGATGTGAGAGAACATTGGCTGGTGCCTCCCGCATGACCCTGACCAGGGCTGGGGACTGAACCACAATTGAAGTATGTGCCCTTGACCAGAATCGAACCTGTGACTCTTTGGTCCTAGGGCTGATGATCTAACTGCTAAGCCAAACCAGCCAGGGCACCTTGTGTTTTTTGTTTTTTAATCCTCACCCAAAGATATTTTTACATCTATCTTCAGACAGAATGGGAGGGAGGATGGGGAGAGAGAGAGAGAGAGAAACATTGATGTGAGAGTGAGACATTGATTGGCTGCCACCCACACAACCCCAACTGGGGGGCCAGGCACAAACTGCAACTAGGGTACATACCCTTAGTGGGAACTGAACCCGGACTCTGGTCTGCAGGCCGTCGCTGTAACTGCTGAGCCAAGCTGGCCAGGGCAGGATGTACCTTTCTATAAAAGGCCATGCAAAATATTATTTTGGTGTCCTTATGACAATGGAGTTTATGTTATCTCAATTAATTAAGTAATCTTATTTCCCTCGCTTTTATATACACTTAAATTCATTGATTTTGGGGAGAAATCATATATTTTTGTGGTTAAAACCATATATTGGTGTACTTTATAACAGATTGATAAGAGTCATTCATATTTTGCCTGTTGTTTTCATTGATTTTATCCAGTGAGTCTTTTGAAGGAAGATAATTGACATGCTGGCATCACTCCTTTATGCTTCCACCTGTGGTTATTTAAAACTCTAGGTGTAGTAAACTCTAATTATAGTAAAATTGATTATTTTTGAGGATGCTGAATGCCCCACAGACTACATGAATTACTGAATATTTTAGCTTAAATTAATTTGGCCAGTAAAAATGCCCTGACCAGCACCAAACAGAAGTAAGATATGTATTTTGAATGAACTGCATGTAAACAATTTGATTTTGCAAATGACAGATTTAAACTATACACTTGGAAGCAGTAAGCATTATATTTATATATTTTTGCTAATATGACATATAAAAAATGGCTATCTCTGTTTGATGAATGATTTCTAAATATTCTTTCCATTTTTTAAATTGGGGGGTCATATCATTTTTCTTGCTTATTTGTAAGAATTCATTATAAATTAAGAATGTCCACTTATATAGAATATTCACAAGGATGTTAAGTACAGCATAGGGAATATAGTTAATAATATTGTAATAACTGTGTATGGTGTTAGGTACTAGATTTATTAGGGTGATCACTTAGTAACTTCTATAATGTCTAGTCACTGCATTGTACACCTGAAACTAATATAATATTGTATGTCAGCTGCAATTGAAAAAAAACATTAAAAAGAACGTCAAGTCACTGTGAGTCATACATGCAGGAGGTTTCCCAGGTTAATGTTTGCTTTCAATTAAAAAAAAAATCTTTTTAATAGTTTCAACCTACAGAAAAATTACAAAAACAGTACAAAGAACTCTTACATCTCCTTACCAGATTTCTGATTGGTAATATTTTTAGCTCATTTGCTCTATCTCTTATTCTGATATGCCTTTTACTGACAGTAATTTGCTCTATTCCCTTTACATACTCAAAACAAAGAAACTCTCCTACAGCCAATATACACCTTTCCGATCAAGAAATCAGCATCAACATCACAGTATCATCCAAGCTTCAGATCCCATTCAAATGACACCTCCTGTCTAAATTAACAATGTCTCTTTTTTCCTTCTTGGTCCAGAATTTTATCGACTCCAAGAACACGTGTTGCATTTGGTTTTTATCTCATAATCTCCTTCAATCTGAAGCAGTTCCAGTCTTTCCTTGTCTTTGGTATCCCTTATGGTCTTAGAAGTCAGAAACACCAATCAGAAAGAATATGTGTACCCCCATGTTTGTAGCAGCACTATTTACAGTAGCTAAGATCTGGAAACAGCCCAGGTGTCCATCGGTAGACGAATGGATAAAAAAGCTGTGGCGCATGTACACAGTGGAGTACTATGCAGCTGTAAGAAAGAAAGACCTCTTATCCTTTGAGGCTACATGGAGGGACCTGGAAAATATCATCCTGAGTGAAACAAGCCAAACAGAGAAAGACAAGTTTCATATGATCTCACTTATTTGTGGAATATAATGAACATAACAGTCTGGGGAAGGGGCGTGGAAGTGGGATACAGACTGACAATCCCCTAAATAGGGGGGTGGTGGGGAAGAGATAAACCACAGAACTTATATGCACGTATGCATGAACAGTGGACATGGACAACAAACTGGGGAAAGGGTAGGGAGGGAGAGGGAGGGGGGAATCAGTGGGGGGAAAAGGAGAAACATCTGTAACAAAAATTAATTAATAAAAAAAAAAAGAAGTCAGGCCTTTTATTCTGTAGGCTCACCCTAACCTGGGCCCATCTGATGTTTCCTCATCACTCAGACCAGGCCTTCTTGTTAGGAATACCACACAAGTGACGGCTCTTCTCAGTACACGTCTGGAGGCACCATATGTCAATTGTTTGACTGCTGGTGGTGTTAACCTTGATCAACTGGTCAAGTTGGTGACCTTCCAGTTTCTCTATTATTTTCCCCCTGTAATTTGGATTAGTATTTTATGGGGAGATATTCCAATTTTATTCTAATTTTTTGTTCTTCATCAGACCATCACCCACTTTCCTTAACATTTATTGACTGTGCCCACCTGAATCAGATACTATTGCTTCTTAGAGACATAAATAAAATGATGAAATTAAAAATTGATACTCATTCTCACTCTTACATTTATTTTTTAGTATTATAAAAACTAGTATTCTATGTTATGTTAAGATATATACTTAAAGGTCAGTAACAGATTTTTAAAAGTGCATGTCAGCAATCACTATGCAAGGCATCTTTAAATTAACCATTGCATTCTTCTTTAATGAAAATTAATCCTTATATTGAATGGGATTAGAGAAAATAACATCTTATTTCTGTAAATGTGATTTTACCAGTTTTTCTAGCTATCTCTTTATAGTTTTATACATGGTATTGTATTCATTGAACTAAAATACCTTTGTAAAAACAAGATTAGATTGTATATAAGATATATTAAAGTCATATTTGCTGAGGGGCTTTCACATTAAGACTGCTATGACAGTGCTATTTATGGTTTTTCAGAATTTTCATTTCATCTAGTTATTGGATTTTCATTTTTAAAAACATTTTTAACAGGTTAAAAATGCGTATTTTATTCACTTAAAAATACCTGATTGAGCCTGGCTGGTGTAGCTCAGTGGTTGACATTGACCCATGTACCAAGAGGTCGCCAGTTTGATTACCAGTTAAGGCACATGCCCAGGTTCTGGGCCAGATCCTCAGTGGGGGGCGTGCAGGAGGCCAATCGATGTTCTCTTTCATCGATCTTCCTATCTCTTCCTATAATCAATAAGGAAAATAATAATAATAAAAAAAAAACTAATTGTTTTCCATCAGCCAGTAACTGAAATAGATATATGACAAAATTTTTTCAATCTCCAACTTGTCAGAATTCAAGACCTATTGCAAGAGTTTTGTTCAATCACATTAAGAAACATGGTGCTTTTTTATCCATTCATCAATTGATGGACATTTGGGCTATTTCCAGATCTTAGCTATTATAAATAGTGCTGC
Organism: Molossus molossus; assembly: GCF_014108415.1. Lineage (NCBI taxonomy): Eukaryota > Metazoa > Chordata > Mammalia > Chiroptera > Molossidae > Molossus > Molossus molossus. The sequence continues at coordinate 46,864,532 of NW_023425345.1, read as the reverse complement.
TATGAACATGGGGGTACATAAATTCTTTCTGATTGGTGTTTCAGGCTTCTTAGGGTATATTCCTAGAAGTGGGATCACTGGGTCAAATGGCAGTTCAATTTTTAATTTTTTGAGGTTACACCATATTGTTTTCCATAGTGTATGCATGAACACAGGTCATGGACAACAAAGCTGGGGACAGGGTCGGGAGGAAGAGGGAGAGGGGAATCAGTGGGGGAAAAAGGAGAAACATCTGTAACAAAAATAAATAAATTAATTTAAAAAAAAAAAAGAAACATGGTGCTTATTTAGGCTCTCCATTTCTAAGTAGATGAATAATGTAGAGTAATAGGAACTAATAAATATGAAAACAGTATAAAAAGATCTGGTGATATAAAAGAAAGATTTGGCAGAAATATAGAAATTTTAGATGAAAATGGAAGAACTACATTTATTGTAAAATATTATCCTGGGGAGAGTTATTTAGGAAATTAATAAAAACGAGGAAATAGGAAGCTCTTTGAGGGTTTGGACTTTGTCTCCTTTCCCCAGCATCCTCTGTGCCTAGTACAGTCCTTGCTGTGTTGATGGCCAATAGGTATTTGCTGAATGAGTGAGTGAGAAGTGCAGAGCATCTGCTGATATCAGGTCTTGTGGTAGCTGGCTGATTTCTTAGTGCACTGAAATGTTTTCTCTGTATTATAAGCATGGGCAGACTTTATTGGGTCCCTATCCTGTGTCAGCAGTCCTCTAAACACCTTACATGGATTAATATTATTAACTTCTGAGGTAGGTGTCATTATTATCCCTAGTTTACAGATAAGGAAAGGGGGCCCTGAGAGGTTAAGTCCCATGTCCAAGGTTACAATAAATGACAGAATCAGCATTAGAACTGGGTTGCATGGTACCAGAGCCCATTCTTCTAAACACGGTCTTGACAACGTTTCTATTTAACTGTTTTGTTTTGTATGTCTTTATGTATGTATTTTTACTGAGGTATAATTACCATTAGTTTCAGCTGTACAATATCATTTTATATTTTTCAACATTGTGATATGATCACAGTAAGTCTAGTTAACATTTGTCAGCATACATAATTATAAAAATTATTTTTCTTTTGTTTTTGTGATGATGACTTTTAAGATCTTCCCCGTAGCAACTTTCAAATATGTAACACAGTATTATTAACTATAGTCACTATATTGTAAATTATATCCTTATTACATTTATTTTATAGCTGTATGTTTTTACCTTTATACCTCCTTTACCAATTTTGCCTCTCTCTATATATATGAGCTTGGTGTTTTTTTTGTTGTTTGTTTTGTTTTTCAGATTCTACATATAAGTTAGATCACATTGTATTTGTCTTTCTCTGAGATATTTCACTTAGCATAATTCCCTCAAGGTCCATCCATGTCATAAATGGCAAGATTGCATTATTTTTAATGGCTGTATACTATTCCTCTGTGTGTGTGTGTGTGTGTGTGTGTGTATCACAGTATATCACATCCTCTTTATTCATTTATCCATTGATGGGCACTTAAGTTGTTTCCAGATGTAAATAATGCTGCAGTAATCTTGGGGGTGCAATATGTCTTTTTGAATAAGTGCTTTTGTTTCCTTGAATGAATAGCCAGAAATGGAATTGCTGGATCATATGGTGATTCTCTTTTCAGCTTTTGGGGGAACCAGCATACCGTTGTCCACAGTGGCTGTGCCAGTGCACATGCCCATAGCAGCACTAACTGCTGATTTCAAGTGGCACCGTGGCCTTTCTGCTTCCTTCAGGCCCTAAGAACTTGATTGACAGGGTTAGCACTGTTGTCTTCTACTGCATTTGCAGACAACAATCATATATTTGTCCTCTGTTGGGCTTCTTTATTATACCAAGCATTTTTATCCAGAAGTTTACTTCCTTTTAATTTACTTTATTTCAACAGCATCCTCAGAGCATACTGAAAAGTTGATGGCAGTATAAAGCCTTATGGTCTGCATGATTGGGAAAATATTTTGTCTTTTTATTCTTCTAATTGCTTCTTCATAAAACATTAACGCTAATACTTAATAATAGCTAGAATTCGGGATCAGGTTGTTTTTATTTCTTCTATCTAGGGGTGTTTGGTACCCTTTTCAGTTGTGAACTTAAGGTAATAGGCTCACTAAGAGTAAAATGTCACCTCAGTGGGTGACCCTTGGATCCTATTGCCTTCTTCTTTGGCTCTTATTTATTCTGAACAATAGAAAAGACATGATGACCCATGAAGCATATCAGAGAACAGATGCTGCAGCATTGACAGCTAACTGTCCCCTGTGACTAATTCCTTTCTTACCAATACAGCCTGCCTAGAACTTCGAGCTGTCTTACATGCATCAGTGCTTTTCTCTTGTTGTCTGCCCATAGTTTCAGAATGTGTTACATTTAAGCTACTGAAACTTTCTACACAGGCCCATTTTATCAGCCTAAAGAATTCCTTTTTATTTTGAGGACCTTAGGATATAGCAAATTGTTAATTCAAGAAGAATATTTGAAACCAGATAAAATGCTGCATGGAATAATTGGACATCGAGGGTCTCTATGAGTCAGTCGCACCAGATGGATGCGTCCCTAAAAGTACCTTGAACCAATTTTAGGTAAAGATGAAGATGAAAAGTCACCATCTTGAGAATATCATTTTCTTCCAAAAATACTGTTTGTTCTTTGAAATAATTTAACTGCATGCACACCTTAACACATTTGGGAAACCACCTATGTACCTGGAGATCGAAGAGAACATTGGTATACTCTCTTGGGAGCACACACACACATCTCAACTTATTCAAAACCATAATAATTTTCAGTTTTTGTGTAGACTGAACTTTAAGAGATTACCAAATTCTTTCCTTCAGGGAGAGCTCACTTAAACCATTGTGACACGTAAATTGCATCCAGAAAAGATGTGCTTTTTATTTTGTTCACAAAAGAACTTGACTTGAGAAACCAAATTTAGAAACTAAAAAGTGATATATTTGCCATATTTTAAAGTAAAATTAAGTACATGGTATCTTATATACTAAATGAGTAACTCATTTAATGGTTCCTCAATGAACATGTTATTCCCTTGTAGGCTGTGGTCTACCTATGTCTATATACTTTTAGATCCTTTCATTTCAAAATTGATGTGTTGTGAGAGTTTGATGTGTAAAATATAATTTCTATTTTTTTAACTTTACCATTAAAACCTATCACAGTTGGTTTCATAGATCTAGAGATAATTCACTCTACTTCTTCTCTACAGAAAAGTGTAATAACAAACATTTAGTGAAGAAAGAAATTCATATTTTATATAGGTCTCTCAAAATAACTCTTAGATAGGAGTTTCATCTTTCAATTCAAATAAAGTGATATGGAAGTTAATAAATCCCTTGGGACCACAGGTATTTTAGTACTTAATTCTCTCTCTCTCTCTCACCCTTCCTTAAATTATTTTAAAACAGAACTGCTTATTCTTATATTTAAATGTTCAGTGCTCAAATTTTCTTCTTTAACATGTTAACATGAATCGTATAGAAAAAAGTATATTGGAAGATTTTAATTACATATTCAAATATGGAAACAATATAGAAATGTGAAAACAATGACCATTTTTGAAATTAGAATGATGTTTTAAGTTATAAAGGGATAGTGAGTTGGAAACATTTTGGGAAAAAGAAAAAATGACACTTTCTCAGACTATCACACTTCAGTGTGAGCCCACTTGGAAGTTAAAAAGGGCTATATTTCTCCCTTCATTTTAAATATCATTAACATCCTTGAGTTGGAGCAGGGACTAGATGCAGAATAGCTTTGGAAATGCCATTAGGAGTGGGGTGGAATGAATCTAGTGTCCACATCTGTGCCTTGAGTTTTCAGGAAGTGAGGGTCTTACAGTATTGTATATAGCCATCACAATCAGTGATAAATATGAGTTGGGAATCATTACAGAGACCTTTTTCTTTTCCTATATGGATATCCAGTTGATATTCCACAGATTTTTAAAAGGACCATTATTTTCTCTTAGAATTGCAAAGTAACCTTTGCTATAATCAGTTGACCTTATTTGGATGAAGCCCTTCTAAACTATATGTTTCCATTTGTATATTTTTAAAATTCATGTGCCAATATTTCACAGAGTTAATTACAGTGGTTTTATAATGATTTTAGATATGGTAGTGTAAGTTCTCAAAATTTTGTTGTTCTTTCAGATTATCTTGGATATACTTGCATTTTTCACATTTGGTCGCAATTTTAGAATCAGTTTGATTTTTGGTTGGGATCTAATTAAATCTATACATATGGGAGATGATTTATGTATTTTCATTAGAGATTCTTTAATTTCACTCAATAACATTTTATAGTTTTTTTTTGTTGTAGTTATTGCACATTTTCTTCTTACATTTATTTCTGGGTATGTGCTGTTTTGATGTTATTTTAATTGGCATTTTAAGTTTCATATTCTATCCGTTAGCAATGCAATTGAGTTTTGCACATTGATCTTATATCTAGTGACCTTGTTAAATTCATTTATAATTCATTTATTATTCATTATAATATTGAATACCAATAATATCATACTAATAACATAATAATAGCAATACTAATTCTCATGCTTATAATACTTTTCCTATCTTTTTGCATTGGCTGGGACCTCCAATTCAATATGGAATAAAAATGTGCTATCTGACATCTTGTCTTCTCAGTCTCAGGGGAGGATTTTTGGATTCCACCATTAAGTATGGTGTTTGTCATAGCTATTGTTATTATTTTTATTTGTAGTTTTAGATTTTCTATCTCATACAGGAAACTCACTTTTATTCAAAATTTTAAGAGAATAAATGGATGTTGAATTTTATCAAGTGCATTTTCTGCAACTGCTAATCATTTAATTTTTCTCCTTTATTTTGTTAATGTGTAGTGAATTACTTGGAATGATTTTCAAATGTTAAATCAACCATACTTTTTTAAATATAAATTCCACTTGGTTATGATATATTGCCATTTTATATACCACTAGATTATATTGTCTGTTTGTTTAGGTCTTTTACATCTATTTTTTTGAAATAAGTTGGTTTCTAATTTTTTTTTTTTTGTAGTGTCTATCAGGTTTTGGCTTCATTAAATATATGACTATGTGTTCCCTTTTGTGTTAATCTCTGGAAGAATATGTGAAAGATTTGTGTTATTCTTTCTTTAAGTATTTAAAAGAATTCACTGATTTTTCCATTTGAGGTTGTAAAAATGTTTGTGGGATCATTTAATTTACATAATCAAATGTGAATACAATATAGAGATGTAATAAATTAAATATAAGTTTTAAATACATTGAAATTATTTAGATTTTCTATTTATTGTTATGTTTGTTACTTTCCAGAAATTCTCTATTTTTCAAGGAATGTGAATTATTCAGATTTTTCTTTTTAATTCTGTGTAGTTCTCAAGGAATTGCTCATTTTGAATACATTTTCAAATGTATTGGAACAAAGTTCTTTTAATATCCCCCAATTTTTTTCAGCATTTACGGAACTTATATTGATATGACTCTTTTTTATTCTTGATATTGGTCATTTCTACACTCTTTTTTTTTTTTTTTTTTAAACTAGTAATGCTAGGGTCTTTTTAGTGTTATTAGTGATTTGAAAGACCACTTTTAAACCCCTCCCCCTTTTTAATACTGATTTCTTTATTATTGCTTTATTCCTGTATATTTAATATTCCCTCCTTGTACTTTCTCTAGGTTTACTTGTGTTCCTTTCTCCACCTTCTTGAGATGAATACTTAAATCACTGATTTTCATTCTTTTTTTAAAAAATAATTATACTTTTATGGCTATAAATTTCCCTCACCACAGTTTTATATGCATCACATTTTGATGACTTATATTTTTAAGTTATAATCCAGCTCAAAATATTTTCTAAGTTTATTTTGAATTTTTTTGACCTATGGATTACTTAAGAGTTTGTTTAATTTTAAAACATTTCAAGATTCTCTCATGTTTGTATTACTGATTTCTAACTTAATTCTGCTTCTAAGTATGATGACCATGTAGTTGACATCAGACTGACCTTTCTATTGAGAAAAATTTACAAAAGTAATTTTAAAAATGGAACTTATGTATTGTACAAGTATAATATTCAGGATTATTTGAAAAATGGGGGCATGGAAGCAAAGGAGAAATATAAGCACATCATACATTTCTAGCATTGCCTTGGAGATGTTTATGGATTTTCTTACATTCTTTTGTTTTGTATTTTTAATCCTCACCTGAGGATATGCTTATTGATTTTAGAAAGGTGGAAAGAGAGGGGAAGGGAAATAAAGAGGGAAAAAAAACATGAGAGAGAATATCAATTGGTTGCCTTCTCTACGTGCCCTTAACAGGGACTGAACCCGCAACCTAGGTATGTGCCCTGACTGAGAATCAAACCCACTGGGTGACACTAGAGGAAGAAAAAAATGTGACCAACCCTGCAAAATAAAAAAAATAAAATAAAAATGAGAAAATGTAAGCTATCACAGTAAGCATATGGCAAATATTTGTCCAGAAGATTTGGTATTCCTGTGAAAAGACAAATACTTTTACATTGGGTCATAAAGATATGATTCAAGATAAAATATATCAAGTGACAACTAGGATTTAAAAAAAAATGTTTTTATTGATTTTTTAGAGAGAGAAGGGAGAGAGAGAGAGAGAAATATCCTTGTGAGAAAGAAACATCCATCGCCTGCCTCCTGCACACCCCCTACTGGGATGGAGCCTGCAGCCTGGGCATGTGCCCTGATTGGGAATCAACAAGGGCCTCTCAGTTCCTGGGAGGACACTCAATCAACTGAGCCGCACTGGCTGGGTGACAAGTAGGATTTTTTTATATTGACTACAATTTTAATACTTACAAAAAGCAATGTGGAACCAAATATAAATAAAAATGAATTAAGACATACAGAGAAATATGGAAAACTGAAATTTTCCTGAGAGATATAGTAAAACTGCATTAGAATTTGATAGATCTAAAGAAAAAAAGAATATAGTTATTGGAAAAGGATTAAACAATTGACCAATATGATTTCATACCTATATATAGAAATATAGAAGAGATTAAGATATACAAAATAATACTAATAAACAATCTCATGATAATAATTAGAAAATTTGGGTGTGATGAATTATTTTTCATAAAAACACAAATTAGAACACCAACTCAAGAATGCTATAGAAAATCTAATTACTGGGAATAATAGAGGGATTAGAAAAATTTGTCAAAGAATTAGATTCATTTATCCTTTTACCCAAGGTCACCAGATTCTGACTTTATTATTATTTTTTTAATGTGACTTTTTCAGACCTTCAGGAAACAGATAAAACTTTGGCTATGTAATTTGTTCCAGAGTGTGGAAAAGAAAAGGAAACCTTTGCAGTTCACTTCTCAAGGCTATCATAATCCTGATTCCAGAATTTGAGGATGGAAAACACACACACATTATAATACAATTTCATGTATGAGTAGAGATGCTAACATTATTAAAATAGTAGCAAATGAATTCCAGAAGTATATTAAAAAATAAAATACTGGTCCTCTCCCTCCAGGGAGCATGCCAGTGCCATCCCTTCCCCCTCTCCTTCTTCCACAGACACAGACTCCTATCTCCTAAACTCCAAGGGACCCCAGGAGACTTGCAACCAGGGGAGCAATGGGCTGTGGCAACTTGTCCCTGGCTCGCCTCCTGAACCGGTCCTCAAGGCCCCCTTTCCTCTGACTCTCCAGTGAGCCAAAGCAGCCCTGCCTAGTCTTTCCTGCTGATTCTTCTATGTCCCTCCTCATTTCACTGTCCTAAGTGTGTGTGTGTGTGTTTTTGGTACGTGCCCCTAGCGGGAACCGAACCCAGGACTCTGGTCCGCAGGCCTAGGCTCCAACCGCTGAGCCAAACTGGCCAGGGCTGTCCTAAGTGTGTTTTTGCTGCAGCCAATACATTCTTGCTTGATTTTGTAAAATAAATAAATAAAATAAAATAAAATCCCAGGACCATGTGAGACTTTTTATATAAATTTAAGCCTACAAGAACAACTGAAAAGCTGTGTTATAATTAATGTGAGGCTTTAATGAAATGGGTGTGTAAAGGAATGTGTGTATGTGTTTATGTTTACATGTATATTTTATGGAAAAGCAGTGATACCCATTATTGATGAAATGTGTTGGTAAATGAGCCACCTGTTATACAGTTGTTATATAATGATTGTAGTGATCAATGTGCAATATGATTTCCTACATTTCCATATAACCTACAATCTGATGATTCTACCACCTTTTCACTGTTGCTCACCCACCTACATGTACTCACTTGTGTCTTTTTCAGTTTATTTTCATTTTTATTTTTTTATTAATTCTCATCTGAAGATATTTTCCCATTGATTTTTAGATAGAGTGGAAGAGAAGGGGGTGGGGGAAGAGAGACAAACATCCATGTGAGAAAGACACATTGACTGGTTTGCCTTTTTCATGACCCTGACGTGGGCCGGAAATGGAACCTACAACCCAGGTACATGCCCTTGACTGGGAATCAAACCCTCTACCCTTCATCCTCGGGCCAAACCACTGAGCCAAACAGGTCAGATTTCTTTTTTGTTTAAATAGCAGTTCACCTTTAGAATATCTCTGCTGTAGAGATGGTCATCTCTTTTGTCCTGTTTTATTTTAATACTTGCTTGGCAAAACAAAACTTGGCTGTAGAACACAGAACCGTGCTGACTGATCTTACTTTACATGCATGATCACTCACCTTAAATGTGCCCATAATGCTGCCATATTTTTCTAGTTCATTCACTCTCTCATTCTGCTAGATGACTCTTTTATACTTCTCCTCTTTCCTTACACTTGGAATACCTCCCTCCTCCTCCTTGCTTAGCTGATAACCTTGTTTTATAAGAGCAATCAGAAGAGAGCTTCTTCAAACCATTTCCACCACTCATACAATTCCACCTGCATCTTTGCTGATCTCTCTTTTTACTGAGGTTTAGCACCCATGACGCTATCAAAGACTGGCCACTCCAGCTGCATATTAAATTGCATCTCCTCTCAAGGGCATTGCCCCAGGAATTTACTCCTCTTGCATCATTACATTGCTCCTCTCTATCGGATATTTCCTTCCATTATAGCATATCAATATGCCGTAATATTTAGAGTCTCAAAAGCAAAAACAAAAAGCCAGAACCTAAAATCCTCTATTGACCTCACTTCCCTGTTCAGATACTGCCCCCGTCCCCCACACCTCCCTGTCTTCTGTTCTTCTCTGACTCTATTGAATTCACTCCAATGATGAGGCTTTGGCTCTCTCTGCTTCACAAAAATGCACTTGTCAAGGTTATCATTCATGTCCATGTTGCTAAATCCATTCTTTAATTCTGCGTTCTCATGCTATGGGCTTTGATTCGTTCCTCCTTCAAAACAGGTTCTTTGGCCCTGGCCAGTTTGGCTCAGCGGTTAGAGCATCAGCCTGCGGTCCGGAGAGACCCGGGTTCGGTTCCCGCTAAGGGCACGTGCTTCGGTTGCAGTTTGTCCCTGGCCTTGGTTGGTCATGCGGGTGGCAGCCACTCGATGTGTCCCTTTGCGTCGATGTTTCTCTCTCTCTCTCTCCCTTCCTCTCTCTCCTTCCCACTCTATCTGTACAAAAAATGGAAAAATATCCTCGGGTGAGGATAAAAAAACAAACAAGCAAACAAACAAACAAAAAAACAGGTTCTTTGCATGGCTTTCACAGCTTGCACTCTTCCAGTTTTCCTCCTCACCCTCCTGGCATCTGAATGAAGGACTGTTTTAGGGCTTGATGCTCAGACTTCTTCCCTATAGTGTCTTACTTTGTAGATAATCTCATTCTGTCTAAAGACTTTAAATACCATCTCTATGAAGCAATGACTTCCTAATTGTTTCCCTTATCTTGATCTTTGTCCTTGGGCTTCAAACTTTTATACCCAACAGCAAACCTGTCTTCACTGGGGTGTTTAGTTGAAATGTCAAACTGTCCCTGTCCCTGTTGGAAGTCACAATCATGATCCTCTTCCTCAGACTTGCTGTTCCGCTGTTCCTTTGGTCTTCTCCATCTCAGTCAATGGCAACTTCTTTCTTCTAATCCTAAGGAAATCTTTATCGCTTCCTTCAGAACATCCAGAGTTGGACGCTATCTCCCCTTGTCTAAGCCACCCCTAGCCATAACCTTCAAAATCATCTCCTTGCTTTAGCTCTTGTGACCTCTCCCCCTCCATAAGGTCTATTTCTGACATCACAGTCAAGTTGATCATATTGACACTCAATTAAAAAAACCCTCTCATGGCTTTCTACTGAAAGAAGCCAAAGTCATCCTGTTAGACTCTAAGGCCATAAGTGATTTGCTTCCATGGCCTTTTCTGATACCTTTTGACCTAATTTCCTACTATTCTGTCCCTTATTCATTCTCTAGCCATGCAGGCTTCAGTGATAGTCCTTCAGCTTGCCAGCAGGCCCTGCCTCGGGGTCACTGCTCTCCTTCAAGGTTTCACTGGATACCACATTTGCAATGAGACTTTCCCCGAATCCTTTTTAAAATATCACCTTCCCATACTCTTTATCCTCCCTACTCTGATTTTCTTAATAGATTTTATCATGATGTAACCAATTTATTTTATATATTTTACTTTATCGATTCATTTCAATATAAATTTAATGAGGGCTGACATTTTTATATCTTTGGTTTACTTCTGTATTCCCAGCACCTAGAACATAGCCTAGAACAGAGTAGGCATTCAAATATATTGTTGCATGAATAAATGAGTGAGTGAATGAATGAATGTAATGAGTCCCTTTGAAATGTGTCTTCCACTTGAACCAGCAATTTTATTTATTTTTTTAAAATATGTTTTTATTGATTTTTTAGAGAGAGAGGAAGGGAGAGAGAGATAGAAATATCAATGTGAGAAAGAAACATTGATTGGCTGCTTCCTGCATGCCCCTTACTGGGGATTGAGCCCACAACCTAGGCATGTGCTCTGATCAGGAATCAAACTACGACCTCTCAGTCTGTGGGAAGATGCTCAATCCACTGAGCCACACTGGCTGGGCAGCAATTTCATTTCTAATAATTTATTCTGAGAAAATAATTGCTCAGCACAAAATAAAACATGCATGGAAGCATTTTTATTAAGAATGAAAACCTCTAAATAATAATAGGAAATTGAATATTAAATACATTGTGGGGCAGGTATACTGTAGAATACCAGGCATCCATTAAAGGGATGTGGCTTTACTTTTACTGACATGGAAATGGAAAGACATTCAGAGTGTATGGCTGAGTTACAAAATGTTAATGTTGATTATCTCTTTTTTTAAAAAAAATGTTTTTCTTCTTTGATTTTAGAGAGAGGGAAGAGAAAGGGAGAGAAAGATAAAAACATCGATGAGAGAGAACATTGATTGGCCACTTCCTGCATATCCCCAACTGGGAATTTGGCCCATAACTTGGGCATGTGTCCTGACCAGGAATTGAACTGGTGACCTCTTGGTGCATGGGTCGATGGTCAACCACTGAGCAACACCGGCTGGGCAATATTAATTATCTCTTGATAGCAGGACCATTAATTATCTTAATTTCCTTCCTTGTGCTTTTATATATTTTCTAATTTTTTTCTAATTATAACCTATTACTTTATATCAGGAAATTATATATATACTCATATTTATGTAAAACAAGCTGTCAAATTTTTCACAAGTAACTATAAGCCTTCACTCTTTTTGCTTATTCTTCCTGTAAGGTAGGGATACTTAGCTTGGAGTCTGTCATTGGACTTCATGGAATCTGTGACCCTGTTGTAAAATTTGTAAGCCACATTTTCTACACACTTATATGTATGCATTTTAAAATCATTAAAATAGTCCATATATGTCAATGGGTCTTCCTTAACCTATGAAAGTGTGCTCTTGTATTCATTTTTGATAAGAGAGAGAAGGCTCATCTTCCTTCAGTCTGCCACTTCTTTGACTCATTTCTCTTCAGTCTTTCTCTGGTTTCCACCTGCTTGGTCTCAGCACAAACTAAGTGAGTTGAGGTAATGAGAGGGCCTAGCATTAAGCATGTACTACCCTTTATCCAGTGACTTATTTTAACTCCTTAACTCTCATGAGTACCCTTGGGCTGAGGAGTATCTACTTATTATCAATGCATTATAGTATCTTTTCTTTCTTAATCCTTATTTAAGACCTTTCTCAGATTGATATTTCTAAAATACACATAATGCCATTAAATCCTCCTCCCCTCTAGTATCTTATTGGTTTCATCATTAATAATAATAAATAAGCTCCATTTCATGAGTGGTCATTTTTTTCTTTTCTTTTATTGTAAACTCAGCTACATAGGATGATAAGATGGAGAGGTAATAATATCATGTTGGATTCCAGGGCTTCAATTGTGAATTAATTCCATTTGCTACTGATCCTTCCCCTTGGTGATACAATTTTGGCTCCTAGCTATATTATTCATGGAGAAGCTTTGTTATCCTCACTGATCTAGCTACATTCCTCTTCTTACAGCAAGACTTTTATAATAGTGTTATAATTAGTTTTGAAATAGCTCAATTAATTTTTACAATAATGTGTTTATTATTGGACATCTCTATGCTTCAGTGGTGGTATTTGGCCTTCTTCATTGTCATATTCTCAGTGCTCATAGTAAGTATTTGCTGGAATAAATGAACTAATAAATCATAGTTGTTTTTTAAACTCCTCCCCCTCTTTATGCTTTAATATAAAGAAAGTCTTTGTTTTATAAAAAGGAAACGGCTTCAGGAAGTCATGAGTTGTTGGTCACTGGATGACTATTTGATGGGAATATCATGGATGAGACTTAAGCATCATGATTTGGGTAGATTCCCATCAAACTAATTTTTTTGTTTGAGATTCTGTTTGTTTCAGTTAAAATACATCTTGAAAATTTGATGTTTAAATAGCATGCATATATATGTCATAGGAAATATAAATCATGATCATGACATGTGGAATGCTTACTCTTCTCAGAAACTGTGTAAAGTTATCACTTACATCACTTGTTTCACTGAATTTTTTAAATGATCATATTCCTATTTGATAGGGGAGGAAACTGAGGTTTGGAGAAGATTTTTAACTTGCCAGGTTAATAAACTGTGGAGACAGGATTAAGATCTGAGGCCTTTTAAATTGCTGCATTTTTGTGCCTTGCTAATGACCAAATACCATAAAAAACAAACAAAAAAATTTAACAAAAACAGAGTCAATAGGGTTCTAGTGAGGGATGCTAAAAAGTACACCATTTTCTCCCAACTCTCCCATCTCCTCCAACATCTCAGGGAATCACTGGAAGTGGCAAGCTGAAACAGTCAATTTTCTGTAGCAAATGAACAAGTCAACCTAACCATAATTTTGGCCCTACCACTGGACTTCACTTTTTCTGTTTCATTGGTTTCTCCAGGACCCATATAACACTGATTGTCCCATTTTAAAGTGTATTCAAGTTGCTTGTTAGTCACAGAATTGGCTGTCAGAGGCTGGACTTTATAAATGATGCCTAATTGAGATTATTGACAAGTAATAACAATAGTTACTGTTTATTGAGTTCTTACCATGTTTCAGACACCCTGCTTCATATGGATTATCACACCGAGCTCTCATCTGTCAGATGAGGAAATTGAGACCGTGAGCTGTCAGGTCACAGGTAGAGAGAGGCTGATCTGGGTTTTCAGTCCCGAAGCCCGTACGTGCAACTCCTTTGCAGTTGTGCCATCCGTGAACTGCACTGAAGATCTATTTGGCACTCGAAGTGCATGTGGCTTTTTTTTCAAATGACTAATTACAACTGGCTTATAGCTTAATGTCCTGAGATGATCTGATCTTTTTTCTATTTAAGGTTAAGTTAAGGCGGCAGGAAAATTCTCATCTTACATTGTGTGCAAACTTTTGTCAGATGAGGTGTGATCTTACTTTTACCCTTTGATCCTGAGTTATGAAGGAGGTTGTTAACATGAATAATGTCCTGCCACTGTTGCCTACTTCTCTGAAGCCTAATCTTAAATTAGTTTATATCTGTCAATGCAAAAGATATGTGAGTAACAAGGCCATGAATTATTATAAAGGGTGAACTTTATTTCTGATTTTTGTTGCCTCTCAAAATTACGAATAACAAATCAGGGAGACATGATATATTCAAGTGTGACAAATGATCTTGAGATTTATAATGTTACTTTTAATTTATGGTAGTAAATGCTCATTAAATGTAAAAGGGAAAATAAAGAACAATAAAAAGAAGGTAAAAAAGTTACTCATGGTTGTATCAGTCAAACAATCATTTTTTATTATATATGTTTATTTCTTTATTGATTTTAGAGAGAGAGGAAGTGAGAGGGAGAGAGCGATAGAAACATCAATGAGAGAGAACACCGGCTGGCCACCTCCTGCATGCCCCCCATGGGGATTTGGCCCACAACCTGGGCATATACCCTGAACAGGAATCAAACTGGCGACCTCTTGGTGCATGGGTCTATGTTCAACCACTGAGCCACACTGGCTGGGCAAACAATCACTTTTTAAAATGTTGATACATTTTATTCGAATTACATATTTTTCCTATGAGCAAACAAACGGTAATGTATCAGTTAGGGTTCTCGGCTGTAAAGTGACTTTGGAGGTGGTGGATGGGAGGGCAGCTGACAGAGCTGATGGGAGCCTGGAGCACCACAGTGTGGAACAGGCAATAATAACTAGAGGCTCCCTGGTGCGCCAGCGAACAGGAAGCAGGATGCAGAGTGACCTTAACATAACCGGCTGGTGCTGCTGCCCCAGCACAATGCAGGTTCTTTCTCCCTCTTTCTTGGCTGGGCTTCATTAAGGTTCTGAGTTTTGAGAAACTGATTACTAGGGTGTGTCACGGGGCCTGCCCCTGGCTGCCCCATGGGAAGGAAGAGGAGGGCTTGATTTCTTTGCTATTTGAAATGAGCAAGCTAGCTCATGTACTATCTTTATTGGCTATTTTGTTTGTGCACAGTAATGTGTCAAGTGCTTTCTAAAATGAACTCTTTAAAATCCTCACAGAAATCCTTTGAGGCAAGTACAGTTCACATCCTCATTTTATAGCTGAGTAACCAAATGAGGTACAGAGAGAAAACGTGGCTTACCACCACCATGAGGGGTGTAGGGATGTGAACCCTCAGGCTTTAGGGCTTGGGGTTTAACCATTTTGTTGTCCTGGGCCATGGGGCGGGGGTGGGGGGAAGCAGGCCTGTCTCCCACTGGGACGTCACCGGGGGGGACAGTGGAGTTCCAGAAATGAATATAACTTTTACTAGAAAAATGATTCATTAAAATAGTTCCCTTGTTTATTACAGGTACTTTCAACTTAAAATTATGTAATAATAATATTTTTCTGGGATTTAATGTCTCCATATAAGTTTATACTTCTTATAGTGACTGGTTTTGAAGATATGGATCAGTTCCTTTTTAACTTTTTTTTCTTACTAATTTTAATTGAATACTAACCATGTGCTAGACACATTTTTTTTTTTTTTTGTAATGAATTTTTATTTATTTTTTTGTTACAGATATTTTACCTTTTTACCCCATTGGCACCCCCCACCCTACCCCCCCTCAACCCTGTCCCCGGCTTAGTTGTCCATGTCCATTGGTCATGCACACATGCATATAAGTTCTGTGGTTTATCTCTTCCCACCCCCCCACCCTCCATCCCCTCTTCTGAGGGATGCCAGTCTGTGCCCTACTTCCATGTGTCTGGGTCTACTGTATTCCTCAGACTGTTATGTTCATTATATTCCGTATATAAGTGAGATCATGTGGTATTTGTCTTTTTCTGCTTGGCTTCTTTCACTTAGGATAATACTTTCCAGGTCCCTCCATGTGGTCTCAAAGGATAAGAGATCTTTCTTTCTTACCGCTGCATAGTACTCCATTGTGTATATGTACCACAGCTTTTTGATCCATTCGTCTACTGGTGGACACTTGGGCTGTTTCCAGATCTTAGCTATTGTAAATAGTGCTGCTATGAACATGGGGGTACATATATTCTTCCTGATTGGTGTTTTAGGCTTCTTAGGGTATATTCCCAGCAGTGGGATCACTGGGTCAAATGGAAGTTCAATTTTTAATTTTTTGAGGTAGCACCATATTGTTTTCCATAGCGGCTGCACCAGTCTGCATTCCCACCAGCAGTGTATTAGAGTCCCCTTTTCTCCACACCCTCGCCAACACTTGTTGTTTGATGATTTGTTGATGGCAGCCATTCTGACAGGTGTGAGGTGATACCTCATCGTTGTTTTAATTTGCATCTCTCTGATGATTAGTGATGTTGAGCATTTCTTCATATGTCTCTTGGCCATTTGTATGTCCTGTTTGGAGAGGTGTCTATTCAGCTCCTCTGCCCATTTTTAATTGGGTTCTTTGTCTTCCTTTTGTGGAGTTGTATGAGCACTCTATATATATTGGAAATTAACCCCTTATCTGATACATCATTGGCAATGATGTTCTCCCATACAGTGGGTTGCCTTTCCATTTTGATGATTGTTTCTTTTGCTGTGCAGAAGCTTTTTAGTTTGATGTAGTCCCATGTGTTCAATTTCTCCTTTATTTCTGTTGCCTTAGGTGATGTATCAGTGAAAATTCTGCTCCGTATGATGTCCGAAATTTTGTTGCCTACATTTTCTTCTAGAATTTTTATGGATTCACGGGTCACATTTAAGTCTTTTATCCATTTTGAGTTTATTTTTGTATATGGTGTAAGTTGATGGTCTAGTTTCATTTTTTTGCATGTAGCTGTCCAATTTTCCCAACACCATTTATTAAAGAGGCTGTCTTTACTCCACTGTATGCTCTTGCCACCTTTGTCAAATATTAATTGAGCGTATTGCCTTGGGTCCATTTCTGGGTTTTCAGTTCTGTTCCACTGGTCTATATGCCTGTTCTTGTGCCAGTACCAGGCTGTTTTGGTTACAGTCGCTTTGTAGTATATCCTGATATCTGGTATTGTGATCCCACCTACTTTGTTCTTCTTTTTCAAGATTGCTGTGGCTATTCGAGGTCTTTTTTGGTTCCATATGAACTTTTGAAGTATTTGTTCTAGTTCTATGAAATATGTCATTGGTATTTTGATGGGGATTGCATTGAATCTATAGATTGCTTTGGGTAGTATGGACATTTTAATTATGTTAATTCTTCCAATCCATGAGCAGGGTATGTGCTTCCACTTTTTTATATCTTCCTCTATTCCTTTTTTCAATGACCTGTAGTTTTCTGCAAATAGGTCCTTTACTTCTTTGGTTAAGTTTATTCCTAGGTATCGTAATTTTTTTGGCGCGATGGTAAATGGGATTGTTTTTTCAGTTTCTCTTTCTGTGAGTTCATCATTGATGTACAAGAATGCCATCGATTTCTTGACGTTAATTTTGTATCCTGCTACTTTGCCAAATTCATTTATTAAGTTTAGGAGATTTTTGATGGAGTCTTTAGGGTTTTCTATGTATAATATCAGGTCATCTGCAAATAAGGACAGTTTCACTTCCTCCTTTCCAATTTGGATCCCTTTTATTTTTTCTTCATGTCTGATTGCTCTGGCTAAGACTTCCAGTACAATGTTAAATAAGAGTGGCGAAAGTGGACATCCCTGTCTTGTTCCTGTTCTTAATGGAAATGTTTTTAGTTTCTGTCCATTGAGTATGATGTTGGCTGTAGGTCTTTCATATATGGCCTTTATTATGTCGAGATATGATCCCTCTATTCCTACATTGCTGAGCGTTTTTATCAGAAATGGATGCTGGATTTTGTCAAATGCTTTTTCAGCATCTATTGATATGATCATGTGGTTTTTATTCTTCATTTTGTTTATGTGGTGTATCACGTTTATTGATTTGCGAATATTGTACCAGCCTTGCATCCCTGGAATGAATCCCACTTGGTCATGGTGAATAATTTTTTAGATGTATTTCTGGATCCGATTTGCTAATATTTTGTTCAGGATTTTGGTGTCTATGTTCATCAGGGATATTGGCCTGTAGTTTTCTTTCTTCGTAGTGTCTTTTTCTGGTTTTGGAATTAGAATTATGCTGGCCTCATAGAATGTGTTTGGAAGTCTTCCTTCTTCTTGAATTTTTTGAAATAGTTTGAGGAGAATGGGTGTTAGTTCTTTTTTGAATGTTCGGTAAAACTCCCCCGTGAAACCATCTGGGCCTGGGCTTTTGTTTGCTGGGAGAGTCTTGATTACCTCTTCAATTTCCTTAGTTGTTATTGGTCTGTTCAAGTTTTCTATCTCTTCTGGGAATAGTTTTGGGAGACTGTGTGTTTCTAGAAATTTGTCCATTTCGCTTAGATTGTCGAATTTGTTGCCATATAGTTGTTCATAGTAGTTGTTAACGATCTTTTGTATTTCCGTGGTGTTGGTTGTTACTTCTCCTCTTTCATTTCTGATTTTGTGTATTTGGGTTCTCTCTCTTTGTTTCTTGGTGAGTCTAGCTAAGGGTCCATCAATCTTGTTTATCTTTTCGAAAAACCAGCTCTTTGTTTCATTGATCCTTTGAATTGTTTTTTTTTGGTCTCTATGTCATTTATTTCTGCTCTGATCTTTACTATTTCCTTCCTTCTACTTGCTCTGGGGTTTTCTTTTTGTTTGCTTTCTAATTCTTTAAGTTGTGAAGTTAGACAGTCAATTAGAAATTTTTCTTGTTTTTTGAGGTAGGCCTGTAGTGCTATGAACTTCCCTCTCAGAACTGCTTTCGCTGCATCCCATAGATTCTGTGTTGTTGTATGTTCATTTTCATTGGTTTCCAGGAAGTTTTTAATTTCTTCCTTGATCTCCTCGGTGACCCATTCATTGTTTAATAACATGCTATTTAGCCTCCATGTGTTGAAATGTCTTTGCATGTTCTTGTTGCAATTGATTTCTAGTTTCATGCCATTGTGATCTGAGAAGATGCTTGATATGATTTCAATCTTCTTGAACTTGTAGAGATTTAGTTTGTGTCCTATCATGTCGTCTATCTTTGAGAATGTTCCATGTGCACTTGAGAAGAATGTGTATTCTGTAGTTTTGGGGTGTAATTCTCTGTAGATATCTATTAAATCCATTTGGTCTAGTGCTTCATTTAGAGTCTCTGTTTCCTTGCTAATTTTTTGCCTAGAGGATCTATCCAGCGCTGTCAACGGGGTGTTGAAGTCCCCTGCTATGATTGTATTGTTGTCGATTTCTCCTTGGAAGTCCTCCAGAAGATTTTTAATATATTTTGGTGCTCCTATATTGGGTGCATATATGTTTATCAAGGTTATATCTTCCTGTTGGATAGATCCTTTCAATATTATGTAGTGGCCGTCTTTGTCTCTAGTTATGGTCTTCATTTTGAAATCTATTTTATCAGATATGAGAATTGCTACCCCAGCTTTTTTTTGCTTTCCATTTGCTTGGAAAATTTTTTTCCATCCCTTCACTTTCAACCTATGTGAGTCTTTTGTTGAGAGGTGGGTTTCTTGTAAACAACATATAGATGAGTCATGCTTTCTTATCCAATCAGCTACTCTGTGTCTCTTTATGGGAGCATTCAATCCATTAACGTTTAAGGTGATTATTGATATGTACTTATTTATTGCCATTTTTGTTTAGTGTGGTTCTATTTTTCTTCCCATTTCTACTGCTAATTACAGCAGTCCTTTTAACATTTCTTGCAGTGCTGGTTTGGTGCTAATGTATTCCCTTAGCCTTTTTTTGTCTGGGAAGCTCTTTATTTGATCTTCTATTTTGAATGATAGCCTTGCTGGGTAGAGTAGTCTTGGATTCAGATTCTTGTTTTTCATGACTTTGATTACTTCATGCCATTCTCTTCTGGCCTGTAGTGTTTCTTGTGAGAAGTCAGCTGAGAGCCTTATGGGGTTCCCTTTGTAGGTAACCTGTTGCTTATCTCTTGCTGCTTTTAGGATTCTCTCTTTGTCTTTAATTTGTGGCATTTTAATTACTATGTGTCTTGGTGTGGGCCTGTTTGGGTTCTTCTTACTTGGGACTCTCTGTGCTTCTTGAACTTGAATGCCTTCTTCCTTCACCAAATTAGGGGAGTTTTCTCTCACTATTTTTTTGAATATATTCTCTATCCCTTGCTCCTTTTCTTCTTCTTCGGGGACTCCTATGATGCGAATATTATTACGTTTCCAGTTGTCCCACAGTTCTCTTAAGCTGTCTTCCTGTTTTTTAATAGTTTTTTCCTTCTGTTTTTCTGATTGGTTGATTTTTTCTACCCTGTCTTCTAATTCACTGATCCGGTCCTCAGCTTCCTCTACTCTGCTTTTTAAACCTTCCAATGTGTTTTTCATTTCTGATATGTCATTTTTTATCTCTTCTTGTTGGTTTTTAATTTCCAATTGGCTTATTTTCAGTGTCTCTATGTCCTTACTCATGCTGTTCAGCTTCCTCAAGATCATGGCTCTGAATTCTAGCTCTGTTAACATGCCTAATTGCTCCACATTGATCTCATCTTCGGTGGAGGTGTCTTGCTCTTTCATTTGGCTTCTGTTTCTGTGTTTCACCATTTTGGCCATCACTGTGGGCTTTGGAGCCTGTCAAGTTCTCCCTGTGGGTATTGGTGTTCTGCTGTTTGTGGCTCCCTCTCCTGGGTTTAGATGAGCGAGGGAGGACCCACGTTGAACACCACTGTCAAGTCTTAGTTTCCTGGTTAAAGTTGCCAACCCAGGGAACGTACTGTTATCCTCTAGCTTTTTGCTTGGAGGCTAGCAGTCTAGGTTACTTGATGAGTTTTGGGTTGTCAGTTGATTGAAAAACTCCCTCTGGTGCTCAGACAAGGGGCTTTCACGAGGGCGGGGCAGATGCTGGTTGTTAGTGAGCCTCAATTAGCACTTCAATGGCCCACAGGGTGGGGTTGGATCTCCGAGGGAGGGGCTGCTGCCTCTCCCCAGAGCCCTGGGAAGGAGCAATGTGGCCACCGTCCTGCGTGGCTGCACTCAGCCAAAGCTCTGAGCGCTCTCCAAACTCCGAGTGTCCGGACACAGTTCCAGTCCAGTCCGCCCTCCCTCTGCCGGAGCCCAAGGTGAGTGGCTGTGGCTGTTTTAGCCTCTGTCCCGGCTGCGCTGTGGGGCCGCCTGGGAGTGTGACCCGAGGGCGCCGCTCCCAGCTAAGGCCGCTGCCGAGCTGCCGACCGTGGGCTCCCAGCCCCGTCTCGCGCCTTCGCAAGCCTCCAGGGATGGAGTCAGTGTCCCTCGTTGTATGGTCCTCGCAAGCTGCTTTTCTGTTGGTTTTTCCCGTTGATTTGTCTGTGTTATAGTTGTAATTCCAGTTTGGTTCTGGGAGACGGTCTGTGTAGCTCCGTTCACTCCGCCGCCATTTTTTTCCTCCTAGACACATTTTTAAGTGTTTTACATCATTATTTCTTTTTCTCTTTAATACATTTTTTTGGGTATTATACATCTACTTCATTTAAAAAACCTGAGTAAATGATGTTAGTGAAAATGTAACTATTGATCAAATATTTAACTTCTGAAAGGTTGTGCTTGTTTAAGGGGCCCAGTGTCAGCCTCATTGTTAGTAAGGGCTGCTTTAGTGCCTCCAGTTCTGGCCTCACCATTGCTTCCATTTCCAGGCGCAGCTGGAGGAGGACAGCGATAACAGGGTTTGCGCCTCATGGGTTAGGAGCTGACGACACAGAGCAATAGGCCACTGTGGTTGTTGAGGTTATTGTTTAAAAAATGCACCAACACCTCTCTATCATTATAGAATTCACTGGTTGAATTAATTAAATAATGAATACTTGTTATCAAATAATAATGTAGAAAGGACTCTCTGGTTGGTGATTTTTTGGATCAAAAACTAAACCAGTTGTCATTTTATTCTTAATAAGTTCTAACTATGATTTATGTTCTTGACTACTTGGTTTATTTTTTAATTTTAAAATAGAATTTTACTATATATATTAGATAAAAAAATTAATACGTATTCAATGAAGACAATTCAAGGATATAAAAATGTATGTATGAAAAGTTCTCATTCTTTCTCCCTCATTGTAGCCCCCTGAGGTAACTACTGTTAACATTTGACATATATCCTTTTTCACTTTTTCTTCTGTAAACACACACACAGTTTTTGCAAACAAAATGGGATTCTACAGAGGGTTTTGTTGTTGTTGTTGTTGACTTCCTAGTAAACTGTGGCACTGTTTCATTTCTGAATGGCATTCTTTTGGAGTATGGCCTAGTGTTTTAGAATATAGATGTATCATAATTACTCTACAAGTGAATAGTTGGCATTGTATCAGGTTTTATTATTTTAAATAAATCTGCAGTCAGAACCTTCTGCATATATCATTGGTAATTTGTGCTGTTATTTTACATAGATTTTGAGATGTGAATTGTGATGTAAAGTGTACGCACACTTAATGTATTGATAGTTTTACCAAACTGCCTTTCAAGAAGTCCTTATAAATTTATTTTGCCACAAATAGTGTACCAGATTGCTTATTTTATCGCATTCTTATTGACTCTGAATATTATCCCATTTTGATCATTGCTAATCTGATTGGTAAATCCACAGAGTTGCATTTTCTTATTGGTTTGCAAGTGCTTTTCATTAATAATCTCTGATTTATCATGTCTTTAATCTTGTCTTATAGAAATGTCATTTGTTGTTTAATTTTATTTATATTATTGTTTTCTGTTGGAGAATTTTTTTAATTTTATGTAGTTAACATGTAATTGTCTATGTTTTCATTTATGGTTTCTGTCTTATTCTAATTTCTTGCCTCTTTCAGTTATGGCTAATTTTCATCTTCTGGTGATTCCTAGCAGTATACAAACATGTGTAGTATTTCTTACCAACTGAAACAAAGAAAAACCTTCCTTGACTGTCTTTTTGCAGCTACCTTTCTGTTTCTCCTGAAGTGTCTGTACTTGTTCTCTCTCATTTCCCGCTGCCCGCTCGCTCTGGAGTTTCCTTCAAGTAGGCTTTGTTTTCTGTAAAATTTCCCGAAATAGCTTTAGGGTCACCAGAAACCTGTTTTGCTAAATCCAGTGGTTCAGTCTTTATTTTATTTGACCTATTAGCCACATTTGATACAGTTCATTGCTCCCTCTTCCTGGTGGAATCTCCTTCATCACTAGGCCTCTGGGACGCCACTCTCACTATTGTCTCCTCTAATCTCACTAGCCACACTTACTGTGTGTGTGTTTTGTTCTCAAAATGTTAAAGTGTCCTCCTTTTGTCCATAATAATTGCCAAAGTGTTCTATATGCGCCCATGGCTTTCAATACAATCTACATGCCGATGACTCCCAAATTTCTGTCTGTTATGGACCTGTTTCCACCTCAGACATGTTCACTTTCTCTCTCTTTTTTTTCTTTCTTTCTGGACTATAAAATTCTTTTTAATGAAAGTATAGTTGACTTACAATATTATATTAGTTTCAGGTGTACAACATTGTGATTGGACATTTGTATACCTTACAAAGTGATCACCACGAGAAGTCTAGTAACTATCACTGTCAAAGTTATTACAATATGGACTGTATTCCCTGTGCTGTACTTATATCCCTGTGACTTACTTATGGCACAGCTCTAAGTTTGTAACTCTTAATCCCTGACAATATGGACAACATGAATAGACCTGGAGGGTATTATGGTAAGTGAAGTAAGTCAGAGCAAGACAAATACCCTATTATTTCACTTATATGTTTAATCTAAAAAACTAAACAAACAAACAAACAAGCAAAACGGACTCATAGGTACAGAAAACAAAGTGATAAGTTGCCAGAGGGTTGGACAGTGAGACGATGGGTAAAAGGTGAAGGGGATTAAGAGCTACACACTTATAGTTCTAGATATCCTACTGGGTGTTCATGAGGTTCTTTAAACATGACATATCTAAGTTTAAAAATTGATTTAGATTACCTTCATTTTTCTTCATTTAAGAATGTCATGATTTCTTCTTCATTTCTGAGAATAATATTGCTGGGTATAGGATTCTTGGCTGACAGCTTTTTCTTTCATCACATGAAAATATTGTACCACTTCCTTCTGTTTCCATTGTTTTAGCTGAGAAGTCCATAATAATTCTAATTTATTTTTCCCTATACATAATGCATTGATTTTTTTCTGTCTGTTTTTAATATTTTTTTCTTTATTTTTAGTTTTAGAAGTTTAATTATGATGAGTATTTCTTCACGTTGATCTTCTTTGGGATTTGCTTAGATTCTGGAATCTGTGAGTTTAAGTCTATTGCCAAATTTGGGAACTTTTCAGTCATTATTTAGTCAAGTACTTTTGCAGTCCATCCTTTTTCTCATCTTTTATGGACTCTAATTTTACAAATATTAGATCTTTGGTTATAGTCTCACAGTTCTCTAAGACTCTGTTTTTTTTTTAAAGCCTCACCCGAGGATGTTTTTTTATTTATCTTCAGATAGAGTGGGAGGGAGGGAGAGAGACAAAGAGACAGAGAAGGAGAGAAAGAAAGAGAGGAAGAAAAACATTGATGTGAGAGAGACACATCAACTGGTTGCGTCCTGCACAACCCCAACTGGGACCAAGGACTGAACTGCAACTGAGATACATGCCCTTGACTGGAATTGAACCCGCGAGTCTTTGGTCTGTGGGCCGACACTCTAACTGCTGAGCCAAACAGGCCAGGGTCCCCCCTTTTTATTTTTTTTCAGTCTACTTTTTTTCTATTGTTTAGATTGGATAATTTTTATTTTTCAGTTAACTGATTCTTTTCTTGGTGCCCTCCATTTGACTGTTTAGCCTATCCTTTGAGTTTTTTTATTTTCAGTTATCATCTTTTTTCAGTTCTAAAACTTCCATTTGATTTTTTATTTATTTGGTTCTATTTCTTTGCTGAAGCTTTCTGTTTTTTCTTTGTTGTTGTTTCAAGTGTGTTCAAACCTATTTGTTATTGCTTCTTTTTATCAGTGATTCTTTAAAATGTTTGTCAGGTAATTTAACATCTCTATTATCTTGCTGAGAATATTTGTTGATCTTCTATTTTTCATTCATTTGAGGTCTTTTGGTTCTTAGTATGGCATATGATTTTTAATTCAAACCAGCTCATTGTTTGTATCATGTTCTGAGACTTAGATCTTATTAAACTTCCTATTTTAGCTAGATTTTCCTGACACTGCTCTGTCAGAGGATGGGAGAGAGCCTTTTTGTTACTTACAGGTGAAGGTAGAAGTTCAGGTCCCCCACTTGGCCATCTGTTGAGAATTGAGGGGGAGCTTCTACTATTTCTGGGTGGGGGTGAAATTTCCAGCTCCCCACATGGTCTCATTACTGCTGTGTTGCGCTGGAAGTGCTGACTCGGCTAAGTTTCCTCTGACACCATCGCAGTCAGGAGGGGGCAGTGTGCTTTGTTACTGCCAAGCTCCTTCTGATGTGGTCTTTACTGATGCATGGAAAGCTTTATGACTGGCCAGCTGGGTTAAAAGCCTCTCTCACCACCCTAGTGGAGGTGTTGGTTACATTGTTTCTGCCTCAAGAGGATGAAAATCTAGTGTCCCCACTTAGCCTTTGCTGGCATGGTTGAGGGCATGACCACAGGTGTTTTTCCTTTGGTGTTTGGGATAAAGTGATTATTCTCTAAACATGTCTATCTTGCTAGTTTTCCCTTTTCCTGGTATTTTGGCTATAGAGAGAGCTGGCTTTTTCTCCCTCCTCCTCCTTCTCCTCCCCCTTCTATTGCATCTGCTGGTATTTTCAAGTTGATGGCTTCTTCAGTTCCAAGTTTGAATATATGAGGCAGAAAGAAAACCCAGGAAACTCACTTTGTTTTGTTTCTCAGGTCCTGAGGGCCCTCACTGATTTTTTCCCCTCCATCTTTGAGACTCTTCATATGTGTGTTTTATGAGAATGTCTAGTTGTACTTAGTAGGAGGAATAGGGAAAGCACATCTACTCCATCTTTTTGGAGGAAGACATCATGTCAGTCATACTTGAACTAAACTTTCAATGGACTCCATTTGGCTCTTCTCTGTGCAGGTACCTGGAACTGGAAAGCAGTGGCCATCGGAATGAAGTCAGACTGCACTACCGCACAGGCAGTCACCGCCCTCACACGGAAGTGTTTCCTTACATTTTGGCTGATGACAAGTGGCACAAGCTTTCCTTAGCTATCAGTGCCTCCCATCTGACTTTACACATTGACTGCAATAAGTAAGTGAAATCTTCTCAGTTCAGGAAGTGTCAGAGTCTAAGAAATGACTGCTAACTTATGGTACTTGCTAATTTATATTACATATCTGATGTTTCTTTTTTTGCAGAATATATGAAAGAGTGGTTGAAAAGCCCTCCACAGACTTGCCTATAGGCACAACATTTTGGCTGGGACAGAGAAATAACGCACATGGATATTTTAAGGTATCTTTTAACTAAAATCTGAGCATAAAGTGTAAATATGAATGCTTTCTAATGAGTTTGGAAAAGTGCATTTTGATTTTTATGGTGTGAAACAAAATAATTTGATCTGTGTAGTTTTTTCTGTTTGTGTTTATTTCTTTCTTTTTTTTTTTTTTATGCTGGTGTGTTATTTAGCTGATGAACACTACTTTTCTTTTTTCCTTAATGAGTTTGATCTTCAGACATTACAGAGCTCACAAGATTCCAATCAAAGCAGTTAGCATATCATTCTTGAAATTAAGCATTCAAAGTAATAAAAGTCTAAAATGTTAGTATACAAATAAACTCTCCACTACTGAAATATAACCATTGATGATACTTTCACAGGGATGTTTTTAATAGATGATTAAAAGCTTTTTAATATTTATTATTCATGACATAGGGACCCACACCTGAAACCTATATAATCTTATTAACCAATGTCCCCCTAATAAGTTTAATTAAAAATTATATTAAAAATATTCATTATTCATGGTCTCATACACCAGAAAGTGAGAAAGAAATATATATTTATGTGCACAAACCTACCAAAAGTAGAAAGCAGTTATAATTTATATATTTTTATTTAGTGTCTACTTAGAGACATACTCTATAGAATCTCACATTGTAGAGGATCTAAAAGACATATCACTTAATTTTCTGTATTTAAAGGAAGAAATAAAATTTAGAATATTTTCTGACTGTAAGCCCATAAGTGTAATCTTTTTTTCCCCCAGTGACCATGATATAGATGTGGCTTGGAAAGTGGTTGTTAAATAAAAGAATGATAGGGGATGTGTCCAACTGATGGATTTTTAGGTAGAGTAGATACCAGTAACTTTAAAATTGTATTCTAAGCAAGGTTTATAATCCTAGAAAGGTGTTTTTAAAAGTTAAATATTGTCTTTTTACCTGGAAACCAGGTGCTTTGTATATGTTATTTCATTGAATCCTAGTCTTACTGGCTTTAATGCATGGTCTTTTCCCCTCTTTTACATATGCATAAATCTGCTCATAGATGTGAAGTTGCTTTTCCAAAGCTAGTCATGGGGAATCAGTCCCATTTTTGCAAATCCTGAAAATTCGATGCTGTATTCCCACGTAACGGAAATCTGTGCTGTGAGTGCCAAGTCCTTTCTCGGTTTAATCATAGCAGTCTTTCCCATGGAGCCCAAATGTGGCCGCAGAATCCTTCTCACACATTAATTGTGTATACTACTCTAGGGATTGTACTTTTTATTACAGACTATGAATGGTGCCTACTAGAGTTGTGCAGTGCACATGCACGCAGTAACCTTGTTTTTATGTTGGCTCTTCCAAGTGATAGGAGTTTGTATATAAATTGCCTCCTTAATCTAAACCCAAACCAACAACAGATACAGCAATTGCCACAGAACACTAAAGTATTTATCATTCACATTGACATTCTTTTTGAACCACACTATTAATCAGATCAAACATGTAGAAGATAAATTGGTCAGTACTTGGTAAATCTTTGTCTAAAATTGTCTTGAAAATATATTGGTATTATCACCCCTGTCAGACATTCTGTTTGCATTTTTCAAATAGATAAAGTGAAATATTAATTGAAGAACATATATAAAGTTGAAGGAAGAGAGGAGGGTGATGGATAAAAGGGACAGCTGGAGTATGTCTGATGAGGTCATTGCTGAGCTATTCTTTGACCTTTGCTTTAAGAGTCCAAAAGCTGGAAGCTAATTATACCTTAATGACTAAGGATGCATGTAAATTCTGCCTATAAACATATAACAGGGACTTCTGTGTAAATTGTGTTATTTCCAGCTGGCATTTAAAAAAATTTCATGTTAACCTTTCTGTACTCTTAAGGACTCGTCACTGAGTCTTGCATAGCTGTTTAATTCATCTATTGTCCTTTTTGAGTTGATAAATTAGTTGTAAGATTGCAGTGAAAAATGAGAAATGCTCAAATGAGCATTGCTTTTATAATTCAGTTTTTCTGTTCTTTTCTTTTGATGATTGCAGTTAATTTAACATTGGTATTAATTTTACTGTTGCTGAAACCAGAAGTGATTTTCAGGTTGATTTTTTAAAGGTCATTTTCAAGCCTTACCTCAGTGGCAACTTAAATTAACTTCTCAAGATAACATGACTATTGCCTCTTAATTATATCTTGACAATTGATCTTAAGGCTTTAAAAATATTATCAATATGAGAATCCATGGGTAATCATATATTTCTTTCCCTTTGGTTTGAAGTCAAAGCAAAGTATTAAAAAAGATTTTACTCAAGGGTTTTGATTTTTTGATCCTGTAATGTTTTCCTTCATGGACTTGACTGTTGAACATAATTTGGGTAGATGAAAGTGACATATTTTTATTTAATTTTTCACACACAGGGTATAATGCAAGATGTTCAATTACTTGTCATGCCCCAAGGATTTATTGCTCAGTGTCCAGATCTTAATCGCAGTAAGTCCATTAGTTTTTGCACTGTGTGCTTCTTGCTTAATATTGCCCAGGATGTCAGTTTGAAATTGGAGTTCCCATATATGAGTCGTCAGCATAGACTTAACCAGATTGAACACCTTATAAATACAACTTGACCAAAGTAGTGTTTGCAATTTCAGCCTGTCCAACTTGCAATGACTTCCATGGACTTGTGCAGAAAATCATGGAGCTGCAGGACATTTTGGCCAAAACATCAGCCAAGGTAAAAGCTACTTAGAAATACAGTATGGAGGAGCTAAAAAAAAGAAAAAATGAAAGAAAAAAAAACAAAACTCTTTTGGGGTCCTTATAGTTCTTTTTATAACCACAGATGTTCACCTTTGAGACTTTTCTTATACTCCACTCTTTGCTGGGGTTAAATCTAAATCTAAATTCCTGCTTAAAGAAAGAGCTTATAAATATTCAAACCCTGGCCATCTGTGTAACAAATGATTCAGTAAATCAGGAATGAGTCAGATTACCTGTTTTCTACACTGTTTATTACAACAGGATTTATTGTTTAATGTAGTGTTCATTTTATTGAGTTTTTCTTTATAAGGAAAGAGATGAGGGGATATTGTAAAGAATGTGGACACTAGGATTATGTCAAGGAAATAGTCCACCAATGCTTCCTACCAGTATGTTGCATCTGTAGGATAACTGACTGTCTTAAGCATGTCTCAAGTTTACCTGTGATTTCATCAGACTGTTGTGATTTTGCATGGCACTTACTAATAACTTGAAAGTTGTGTTGTATGTGGATGATTTGTTTCTGGCACAATATAAATTCTAAAATTTATGATTTCTCTTGAGTTGACACAGTTATGAAATGAAACATTTTTAAAAATGGGAAGTGGTTCTCTGTATTGTGGGTGATGCTATTTTGATTTAGCCTTCATTTATGCCTTATAAATTATGCTATTTCCCTCCCAAAGGCAAGAGCAAATATACAAAAATAAGAGGGGGAAAACTTTTGTTTTAATTTAAAGGCTTAAATATATTATTAACAAATAGTTGGTGGGCATAGCCATCATTACTGCTCGACACTAAAAAATTCAGATCACTACGGGAATATTTTGCATCTGGAATGGTGAATAATATGAACCTCCTCTTTTGTGCCACAGTTGTCTCGAGCTGAACAGAGAATGAATAGATTGGATCAGTGCTATTGTGAAAGGACTTGCACCATGAAGGGAACCACCTACCGAGAGTTTGAGTCCTGGACAGACGGCTGTAAGAACTGCACATGCTTGGTATGGCTTTCACTGGATTTCAGACTAAAGGAACTCAGATGCCCCCACTCTTTAAAAATGTATTAAAATAATGTAATCATGAAAATTTTAAGACACTTTTCCTCAAGAAAGGCACAGCACTAAAGTGCCAGCAAAACCTGGTCAAATCTAAAGAACTGTGTGCTGCATTATTAAAGACACTTTCTAGCCTATGAAGATGATTATGGCCTGGTAATGCTGTAAAATTTAAATTGATTGGTACACACACGATGTTAGCAATATAAATTGGTTAGTAAGAGGATTCTATCCTGTGATCCTTAACATTTCCAGGAATTTTTCCCTCATGTGTTCATTAATGTATTTTAATAAAACTAAATTGAATGCAGCATGAAATATTGTGACCAGATTGGTCCATATATACAAATGATGGAGTTTCATTAAGATAATCTTTAAAAGTTTGCTAATATAGTGGAATGCTCTAATTGCTCTCTAATAAAGTAGAGTATTTAGTGCATTATTATTACAAATATATATGTTCAGTTTCAAAGAAAAGTTCACAACTGGTTTGGTTTGAACTTTTAAATTCCACACGAATTCATCTGTTAAAACTGGTTAGCTGGAAGAAAATCAGAGGTCTACGTGAATTAGTCTTTAAAAAATAATTTCTCCAAGTTTATCAAGTTCAACAGAATATCAGGCATGAAAAAAAGTATGTGTATTATGTGAGTTCTATTCAGGGACATATTATGCTCCTACTAAAGTTATAGCACTTGACAAATAGAGGAAAACCTTCCCAATTTGTTAAGTGGGGGTGGAAAATTGGACTGAGTACAACATGGGATGTGGTATAGTGAGGTCAGATAAATGACTAGAGAAACAGTTAGCAACTCGGGCTTT
This sequence comes from Molossus molossus, assembly GCF_014108415.1. Classification (NCBI taxonomy): domain Eukaryota; kingdom Metazoa; phylum Chordata; class Mammalia; order Chiroptera; family Molossidae; genus Molossus; species Molossus molossus. The sequence goes on along the minus strand of NW_023425345.1, from coordinate 46,833,539 downwards.
CTGGATGACCTCCAGCAATCAGATTCCTTGCCTTCTGCCTGCGGTTTGGTGCCTCTTGTGGTGATTGTCAGCACCACCTTATGGTGGGAGTCTGCCCATTGTAATACCCATGGGAAGATTCTGAGTCCTGAGACTCCGTTTTCAGGATGCCAGCAGTTGTTCTCCTGGATGCTCCTTTTGTGAGTAACCTGGGGAAAAATGAGTGTCCCGGGCTTACCCTTAAACTGCTGTTTCCCGGTCAGCGTCTGCCTCTCCCTCCCCCCATGTCCTCATCCACCGCCCTGCACAGGGGGAGCTCTGGCTCAGTCACCATCATTTGCTGGACAGAAGATGGGAGCCAGTCACCAACTGTGCTATAACCCAGTTTGCATAGTTGTGGGTTTTACTGTAAAATAACCAAAGAGAATAGTGGTATTTATGAAATTTTATGGGCAGAGTTTGACATTTAAGAAACATATTTAAAAATACTTGCGTACTACCAAACTACAACTTGGAAATTCCCTAAATATTGTTTTCTCCTCAGAATGGAACTATCCAGTGTGAAACTCTGATCTGCCCGAGTCCTGACTGCCCACTCAGGTCGGCTCTTGCATACGTGGATGGCAAGTGCTGTAAAGAATGCAGATGTGAGCATAACTTTTATGATTTATGATTAATACTTTCTCTGGCAAAAATAAAGTTCTGTATTAACAAATATTCACCCATCATTGTTTTAATCTGGCCAAACTCAATAAGTTCTAGAAATGATGGAAAATAGGAAGAAGGCATTTTCTATTATGGTGGACCGTTATTTTCATTTAAAAGGCTCTACTTGCCCTGACTGGTTTGGCTCAGCGGTTGGAGCGTCGGCCTGCGGTCCAGAGAGACCCGGGTTTGGTTCCCACTAAGGGCACGTACCTCGGCTGCAGTTTGTCCCTGGCCCTGGTTGGGTCGTGTGGGTGGCAACCACTCGATGTGCCCCTTTCACGTCGATGTTTCTCTCTCTCTCTCTCTCTCCCTCCTACTCTATCTGAACAAAGTATTGAAAAAAATGTCCTTGGGTAAGGATAAAATAAATGAATAAATAAATAAATAAAAGGCTCTACTTGATTTGAGCAGAAACATGTTTTCTTGAGGAAGTCTATTCTGCATAATGACTATAATGCAGATGTGTAAGAAACTTAGTGGAAGATATTTCTGTCATTACACTACTTGATATAAATACCTTCCAAGTAGGTCAAGAATGGTCTACTTTCATGGTAACTAAGAAGATCCATGATACAAGTGCCATTCAACAACAGATGATATGCCAGCTTCAGTAACCCAAATCACAGAAGTCCACATTATTATGGGATTGTCCAGATGGACAAGGCCATGGCCCTTTATTCATAAAAGGAGGCTCATACCCCTAAGCAAGGAAACGGTCCTGCTGCTTAGCAGCCATGCAGCTCACTTCTGATGTCAGGAAATATTTTTTGAATGTGTAGCTCTTCTGAAGTGGATTCTATATCATTCATTCAGTAACAGAAAACATTGCATCTATGTTACTTATACTTTAAAAGACTGCTTTTAAATCCTTGTTTAAGAGAGCATTTTAAATTTAACTATTATTATTCAAAGGAATAGCAACAAATGTGAAAAGTATGTTGTTTACAGTGTGTTTGTAGAACATATGTGGCTTAGTAGGTGCGGTATAATCACATATATAGACACAAAGACAGAGAGAGATGGGAGCAGGGAAGGGAGAGGGAAGATGGAGGAGAGAGAATGAGTGGCTGCCTTTGCAGAGGCCAGTGCGTTTACTTGGGTATGTCACCATTGCCATTGTCATACCTTAGTCTTACCTACACAGTGTGCAATGGACCACTGCTGTGAGAGTGACAACTGTCAGAGGAGAATCAGGAAGTTGTTCTGTAGTTCATTGATTTAATTTTCTTAGGAGCTCATTTATATTTAATTCTATTAGTCTTTACATGGAAGCCAGCCCTTTTCATGAAAGTGTATTAGCCTAGTCAAGTAGATTCAGCTGAACCAGGAAGGATTCAACATCATTGTTCTTACACATGTCACTAGCTAATTTCCTTGGTGAGGAGTAATCTGAGTTTTTTCTTGAACATATCTTAATAACTAAAAGTTTGTGGTGATGTTCTGTAGTTTTTCTTTTGTTGTTGTTGTTTTTTTGTAGAGAGTTGGAGGTAGGAGGAAGAAGGGTCCTCTATAGGACTTTGTATTCATAACATGATAGTAGCAGGAATCATATTTTTTGCTTTATCTTCTTCTATTCTTTTTCCACCAACACTTCTGTATTGTTGCCTGTGAGTATGCTCTATTTCCATTAAGTGATGTCGATTTTGTTAGAGACAGGCTGATTGGGATAATGGATCGTCATGATAGATGCATTGTCAGAAGTCTGAATTTCATTTCTGATTTTACCATTTGCCTCTGTTACCAACAGTAAGCTGCCTATGAAATCAGACTATACTTCAAACCATCCCAGCAACATGCAGTTAGACTCACTGAAATGGTAAAATATTTTGAGATTCATTAATGCAAAGTGTTTCTGGCAGACTTTGGTGTTAATGATTGAAAATTGATTGTATTTGCCTCGTGTATAATATAGTGAAAGCTGCATGTAAGTGATCAGTGAGGAGACCACAACATCACTGAAGAAAGGCCAAAATAATTAGAATCTTTCATTTTATATGGTTATACATAGTAAGGACAATGTGACTTCGTCTTTCTGGTCATGTTCAGTGACATTAGTGTCATGGAGTATAGTAGATTTGTGCCTATGTTTGTTGGTATTTCAAGTATTTGAACTTCAAGTTCTGAAAAATTCATCATTTTACAAGAGCTAGCAAGATATTTTTGTAGAGTTTTTTTCCTAAGGGAAATAAGCATTTAGTTTATATGGTAAGTATTCTTAGAGATTTTTAAGAAATTCATATCCACATGTACAATTTTAAAATCAGTCACTAAAAATAATTTGAGAAATGTGCTTCTTAAAAGTTTTGCAAAAACTCATTTTATAAAAGATAAAAAGCATTTAAAATAAACTTAGTAATCATTAATTGACTTGTTTAACTTGTTCAGATTTTCATATATTCCAAAAGTGAAAGAAGCCAATAGTTTTATGTGTGTGTATCTCATTGTTACATATGAGAGGGAAATGATCTTATTTTCCTATGTTAATTTTTCTAGTATTATCATTGTTATGATTTATGAGAACTTAATTTCAATTGAATATAAGGTCTATGATTTTTACTTCTTAAAACAAAAACATAAGTCTTTCTTTTTATACCCTGCACTCATCCTATCATTGAAACTCCTTTGCTCAATAGCCTTGTTGACATAAAATGAACAAAACACATTCTTTAATGAGAACAGTTTAAAAAGATTAGTCATTCACTGTTTCTAAAGCCCTTGGAAGGTAAATCACATACCCTAACTGCCGGACAGTATTCTGTCAAGATTGAACCAGCAAAGCAAGTGCATGTGGCTGTCGTTTTCTGGTGTTCTTTATCGAACGCTTGCAGGCTTGCTTCGTCAGAGTAGTCTGTGCAACTCTGGGCAGCCCTGTTCTGCAGTCTGCTTTGTATTTTCCCTCTGTAACTTCAGCTCCAGCCCTTTATCCAAATATAAATACTGATGAATACTAAGATGGTTGTATTCAGGGAAAGTAGTCAGAGAGAACCAAGCCTGTCACTTTTCTTTATTTGAATCTACAGAAGCAAAGGGCTGGGGGAAGGGGCCTAACCTTTCCTGTCCGTACTGTTGAGCTACTGCGGTGGAGTTAAACAGAGACAGGATACACTCCAAAGGCAGGAATGTCAATGCCAAGTCATTAAGGTAATAACAATCACTATACTGAAGTCATATCATTTCCATAGGTTAGAAGTCACATACTTTGTTCCTCATATGATCTTTACAACTGTAAGTAGGGATTGCCTCAATTTCCCTAATAAAAGGGATTACGTGACTGATCCAAGAATACACAATTAGATGTCCCAGAGAAGTTCCTTTTGAAGGTGCTGTGCTTTGAGAACCTACTTCCTTCTTTAAAACCATCTTGCTACAATTAATATGAGTGATCCACTTTTATCGACTGGTAACTAAATTTACCATACAAAGCCATTTGGAGTTCTGGCTTGGTTTAGGTTGAATTGCAAAGTAATCAGAGTTTGCTTTTGTCTCTCAATATTCTTCCCTTTCAGCCAACATCCCCACATGCTTATCCCAGCTATAGGCTCTCAACTAGTCAACAGCAAGACTGAAGGACACAAATTAAAGAAAGCTCTAGAAAATGTAAAGTGTAAATATTTTGGCTGAGTTTAACTCTGTAATAGGATGACGTCAAAATAGTTAAACTATATACAACTGTAGCCCAGGCCAAAGAAAAAAGCAACAACAAAAAAAATGACACAAAGAATTAACAAAAAATAATTGACTAAAGTTCTCAGAAATAGAAAGTCGTGATAATTAGCAAAAAAACGTATTCAGTGTATTTATTTTTTCTTCAGTGGATTGTAGACTCAAGTTTGAACACAGAGCTGTTTCATAAAAAAAGGTGATTTGTGCAAATAGGGAATCTGAAGTAAATCTGAACTAATGCTACAATGTCTTTTATAGAAGAGGATATGTTGTTTATTTGTTAATTTTATTTGAAAACAACAAGGAAGGCAGATTATACCTCTATTTCTAGAGAGGCATTGGATGCAGGAAATGTGAGGGTGACTATCCAAAGTGGCTGGTGCTTGCCTAGTAGCAATGGTTATTCTAATTGTTATTTTCTCAGAGGCCAGATTTATATGAACAAATTAAAATAATCATTCTTTTGATTGAACAAAATAAGTGTTTTAAAACATAATGTAGATCTCATTTTAATATTCTATGTTCTGATTAGATGTAAGATTGTATTAAATTTAATTTTAAAAGCTCTGTCAGCTTAGATATAATGGCGTTACTATGATATCTTTGCATATTGACTAGTTAAGCATGTGGGTTATAGAGTTAGATTTTTCTTGGTTTGAATTCTGGCTTTACCACTTATTAGCTGTGTATCTTTGATAACTTTGCTTAACCTTTCAAGAGTCTTAGTTTTCATGTCTGTACAACGGAGAGAACAATTATATCTATTTTATAGGGTTGATGTGAGGACTGAGTGAGTAATACATGTAAAGTGATTAGAAAAATGTTGCCTAAGGTTGTTTTATTAAAAGAACCGTTATTGTTATCATTAGTGAAAATACAAAGTAGTGAAGCTATCTCATTGGATCATTGATCTTAAAGATCACAGGATCTCAGAGATCTTGAGAACAGCCATTTGCTTTGGGAAGGAAGGTTTCCTTATCTTCATTACAGAGGATAAATATATCCAGGGAGGTTAATTGACTTTTCTAAGATCAAACAATTAGCATGTAATGCAAGGTAATTCCCCTTCCCCCCTAGTTATGTTCTGATATATGGTACTACTCTCCTCTAGGCCATTCTCTTTCTCAGTATTTTGAATAGGTTGTGACTAAGGTTGACACTAAGAACCAATGTAGCATCTATTCTTTTGTGTTTGGCTTCTTTCACCCAAAATCATGTTTGTGAAATTCATCCTTGCCTGTTAATGTCAATCATTCATACTTGTTGTTGTATATATTCTGTTGGTATTAAGGTACCATAAGCTGATTTATTGTTGAAGGGCTGTTGGGTGCTTTCTGGTTTTTGGCTATTTAAATAGTTCTGTAAATATTCTGTACATGGTTTTCAGTGTTCTGTATGCCTGGGTATATAGCTTAGAATTGTTTGGTCATAAGGTAAAACTGTTGTATTCTATGGTAAATCTGTTTTTCCCTTTGGAAAATTGTCTTGCCACAGAGTTCTAAAGTGGTTATACCAGTTTACCCCCCCACCAACAATATATAAACATTCTAGTTGTTCTACATACTCATTCATACTTAGCATTTTTGGTCTTTTTAATTTAAGCATTATGATAAATGATGTTGGTACATGATATTGTGTTATAGTTTAAATTTTCATTTCCTACATGACTAGTGAAGTTGAGCACTTTTTCATATATTCATGGGTCACTTTCATTAATTTTAACTAATAAAAAGTGAGAATTTATTTAAAAATTTTTTAATTTACACTTTTCTTAAGGGCATTTTTCTTGGTTTTGACAGGATGTGGTAGTTTGGAAAGTTTGATTCTTTTATTTTCACATTATGAAAATAATGTGGATGGTTTACCCTAGCAGGTTTTGGCTCAGCGGTTAGAGCGTCGGCTCATGGTCCAGAGAGACCTGGGTTCAGTTCCCGCTAAGGGCATGTACCTCAGTTGCAGTTTGTTCCCGGTCCCGGTTGGGGTCGTGTTGGTGGCAGCCAGTCGATGTGTCTCTCTTACATTGATGTTTCTCTCTTTCTCTTTCTCTTTCTCTTTCTCCCTCTCTCTCGCTCTATCTGAAGATGAATGCAAAAATGTCCTTGGGTGAGGATAAAAAAAAAAATAATAATAATGTGAATGGTTTTAGCCCTGTCACTTAAAATATAAGCACAGTAGGAACAGAGATTAAATGACTGCCACTGAAGTAACTTGGGAATTTTTTTAAAAAACATATGACAATATAATTAAACTGATACAGAGACTTTTGAACATGTGAATATCAAGATGAGGAACAAAAATCAGTGGGATAGAATTAACCAAGAATCTCTTCGTTCCTTAAATAAGGAAAAATAGTTTATATAATTCATATAGGATACATTTAAAAAGGAGATAATTCTGGAGCAACATCACTTAGCTGTCTCTATGGTGATGCTGGAAGCATAAGGAATATGCAGTGTGCACTGAAGTTCTTGTGCAAGAACACAATTCCAAATTAGTTGGCAGTACAGAGACTCTGGCTACCTGACCAGAATGCCAATGCAGACCGAGGGGACATATGCAATAATGAAAAAGGTAGAAATAGCAATCAAAAGGAAGGTGTGTCATTTTACATATCAGCTACATTATGTTTCCTGCAAGTCTGCAGTTTTTGAAAAATAATATGTCATAGTAAAAAACTGAATAACCTGAGATCTAATGATGTAACTGTTAATCAGGTATATGGTCTTGGTCTATATTCAATCTTTCCTCACCAAAATAACCCTAAATTAGTATTTAAAATAATATTGGGTAAATCATAGATTTAAGAACACTTTTTTACTATAAGTCTGTGTGAAAAAAACGGGCAAGAAAATAGTCAACTTGTGCATTACATAGTTAAGATAATTGAATGTATGATAGAGAATACTCAAACTAAAAACAAATAGCTATGTTTTATTAAAGATTTCATCAGGATAATCCTGTAGCTTGCTAAACACTATCATTAATTTTGTGCTGGTATTTTAAAATAAATTCTACAAAAAAACACTTGGTATACTGCTATCTTTTACACACTATAAAAACTGATAAATGTCAAATCAGTGGAAAAATATTGGACAGGCAATATATTAATAAGCAAGAATAATGAACAATATGGTCTTCAGATTAATGACTGTATGAGACACCACATGATACATTTTAATGATCTTTGAAAAAATATAAACCTGTTAATTAGGCAGCTGGTAGCAGAGCTGGGATGCCAGGAAAAGGCGGGACAGAATCACAGAGTGATGACAATGTCACAATGATTTAGCCACTGTGTCCTGTACTCCACAGTCCTGAGTGGTATAAGTTGCTTGATGCTGTCATTTTTGTTCCTAATCTTATTACAGCATTTTAACCTTTTCCTAAACATAAGGCATGCATATGGTAAACATTCAAGCTATCCGAAAAGAAATAATAAAACATAAGAATCTCCCTTTTTCTCCCTCTCCCAAACTTCTGTTCCTTCCACTCCAGATGATTTTTAATGCATCCACTCACATATGCATGCATAGGCATTTTATAAATAGTCTATGATGTCATACATTTTCCTGGGCTTTTATCTTAGAGATGTTTCCATATGAACTAACTGTTAAAAATTGCTGCATATTATTCTGATATGTAGTTTATTATAATACTATTTCTCCCCTCTCAAAGGACATTTTGGTTGTTTCCAATTTGTTGTTATTTTTCATATGAAAAACAATTTCAGGATGCCATTAATTCATAATCTTGGTGCACTTTTATACTGCTTCATCCATCAGGTAAATTGCTAAAGGTGGAATCACCGAGTAAGCTCTTTCCAAATTACTCTACAAAAGGCTGGTCCTCAGCGTTATTCCTGGAAAAGGAGCAGCACTGAGGGAAACCTGGAAACACCACTTATCTCTTCGTTTCACTAGGACTTTACAAAGGACATGTTAATATCAATTCATGGGAGATCCTCTAATGAGAGATCATCTATGGAAGCCTGAACTTTCTTGTGTTACTACAAACAGGATTGTCTAGTGAGCGCATATGAAATGATTGTTACACTCAGTTGCTGTTCTGCATCTTCAGTAAATTCCATAGATGGCACAAGAATATATTGAATTTATGTTTTTCTGAAATGAAAGTGGTTTTCCAGAAGACATAACAGGGCTGCCCTCTGGTTCTGAGGCATTAAATAGGCTGTGCCTACTTAATCATCTTTTATTCTAAAATAATAGAGCACTCAGCCTCTAGCTCTTCACTCTGAATTGCAATTTTTCCTTTCTTTTTTTTTTATTAAGAACAATCATTGAATTAATGTATTTTATGGGTTTTATTATTTTTCATGCCCCATTACATTTTCTCAAAAGGATTTCTCTGCTCATTAAATGACATTGCTTAAGTGGCCTAAAACTTTTCACAAGAACGCTTTATGCAAATCTGTCCCTAATAATAATCAAATGGAACTGTCTAGCATTGTTCTAGGAGACTAAAAATGGGACTCTTTACATGATCAGGAGGCTTGTCTTCCTCAGCAGTGTAAGGCTTAGAAACAAGTGACAGAATTTGAGATTTATACCAAAGCAAAAGAGTGATAATCTAGATATCATTCATATGAGACTCAATTTAAGACAGATGAAAAACACTCATCTTAGGCAGAAAATGCAATTTCTTATCTTCAGTGTGGTTAGGTAATTGTTTTAAAAATGAGCTTATTTTCTTCTCAATGGATATCATACAAAATTACATTTGAAATCAGACTAGGGAATATAAAATACATGCAGTTTAAAGCATCTTATAAGTTGATTTTGGCAATTATGGGAAAGTAGTAACTCGGGAAGACCAACTACGTAATAACAGTAAATGGACATCATAGTGCCCACTGGAGAGAGAATAAAGTCACGACGCCTACCATCCCCAACAAAAAGTACCAAACAGCAACCCAGCTGCACTGGACTCCCCACTGGAAGCCTTGACTACTGTATGTGGCCTGTGCTCTCTGGTACATGTTTATAGATTATATAAAATTAGCATAGATTGAAAATTGAAGAAAACACAATGATATGGAAGTTCAGTGTGAGGAAGGATCAGAAGGAATTCTTTTTTTTTTTGTCTAAAGTTGGTTGTGATAGAGTAAAATTCAGGCACATTTCTTTTTATGTAGAAGCTGGCCCCAAATTGAGGACTACTTAACTGTAAAAATTACATATGAGATCACATAAAATTGTTTTTAAAAATTGTTTCTGGAGTTGGTGGTGGTAAGAATGAAGCTCCATCTAACTCAGGAACTTTAAGCTTCTACAGCTCCTCGTCTACAAGGCTGTACAACATGTTACTGTACTATACTGAATACGGCAAGCAATCGGAATGCAATGGTGTGTAATATGTTCGTTAGGATAGTTATGACATCACTGGGCAATAGGAATTTTTTAGCTCCATTATAATCTTATGGTACCACCGTTCTGTATGCTGTGAATGAAAAAGGGGTTCTATAGACAGTAATGTCACAGGGCGATCTGATCATAAATTCCTAACTGGGTAGGTCATGGTGGGTAGTCACATCCCAGGCCTATAACATCTTTAGTAAAAGGTTTATCTTTGCCTTAAGCAAGCCCTGTCCATTGTTTCTATGTATCTAGGTTAATACACCTTTGAAATAAGCCACCCCCAATAGAGCACATAATCTTGTTAACTATTCTGTAATCCAGTCCCTGCCTTGCTTTTTCCCTTAAAATAATCTTCCTTACTTAATTCCAAATGCAGAAAAGAACTGCAAACTGCCATTCTTAGAAGCATTTTTCTCAGTCTGTTGAGATCTTTGCTTCCTGGTGTATGCTCTGTTTGGTTTCTATAAAAATTACATCTCTAAAAGTCCCACAAACACTTGTTTTGTATGTATATGTCTAATAATATACAGGTATGTCATTTATGATTTTAACTGTTGTCTAGGGTCCTATGATCCATGACACACACTTTGGTAGTTTTGCTGAGACCTACTAGGCACCTGTATAGGAGCATATCACTTAGCTCAGTGATTCTCAGATTTTAATTGGATGATGAATTATCTGGGGATCTTGTTAAAATGACAATTATGATTCAGGGGTTCTGGGTTGGGGCCCAGAGAGTTTGCATTTCTAACTAGCTCCTGGATGTTGCCAAAACTGCTGGTACAGGAATACATTTTAACTAGCAAATATTTAGCTAGTGGGGGTGTTTTCCTGATTGCTCGGGTTCTCCATAGAGCCTTATTTTTCTCTCTTGTTTCTCAAGTATGCAGTAAGGTTCCAGAATACATGCTTTAGGGTTATTTTCTAAGCTGACATTTATTAAGTATTTTCAGAGGATGAGAATTCAACATGAATAGTTTCTCTTGCTGATTATAATGACTTAAGGATGTTACTTCACTTTTCTGAGATCACCCAGCCAGTAAGGTGGTAGCACCACACTTCGAATACACGCAGTGTTTCTCATGTACTGCCTATGTGATGTGTAACATTTCAGTAGTGGAAATAGAAAATCAGTTTAAATGAGGAAGTAAAAAATGTATGATCCAGAGACAGCAATAATCATATGTTCAAAAGATATGGAAATACAATTTTATAACGCTTATTTCTATAAGCAGTAAGAAGGGAGAGAAAAATAAAATGTAAATTATTTAGTATTAATTTACTAAAATGAAGTATCTCTGTCTGTTACAGGAAGCACAACTCTTCCTGATTTTGTGCGTTCCGCGTATGTGGGATAAGAACTGTCGATTCTGATAGGTCAGGAAAAGAAGCTTTAAAAGCTAATGATTTCTGGTTGGATTTTAATTTTATTTTGGTAAAGAAAGAACAGGAAAGACACACAAAATTAAAACTTAAAATTATTTACTGGAAAAGTCTAGACTTACCTGGATTATTAAGTGGAATGATTGAAAGTCAGTGATCATGGGAAATTCTTCCTTGGTCATATATATATATATAAATTTATATATATATATATATATAAAAATTTATAAATTTATATATATATATAAATTTATATATATAAATTTTCTTTGCATTTTCATTTGATAAGGTCTATTTCTAAATACTCTGGATGGATTAATTCACATCAGTCTGATTTCCCAGGCTTTTAGTAGTTTCCTACCTTTTCATAAGATGCGTCATTTTAGTTCACGCCAGGTAGCTCTACTGAGATGAGTTGTGCTGTCTCAACATTAAGTTAAACTGTTCTCAACCAACTTGTAACTATTCATGTCCCACATACATTGAAGTCTGTTTCTTTTATTGTAAATCTTGTAAAAATAAGATGATTAACTAAAGCAACCCAATATTAGAAAACTGTAAAACAGTGCATTTTTCACTAGCTTGAATTCCCTTTTCTCCTGTGTAAAAATTCCACCATCATCCATGCCCTTAGAACTGTGCTCCAGCCACTTGATTCCCAGAGTTATTTGAAAGACGGTGATCTAGGAGTAAGTGAGCCTGCACAAATGTACCTCAGGGTGCTAAAACTAAGTGTGTGCAGATAGTCTCTCAGTTTTTATTCAACTATTCAAGCCTGTTTGACTACTTTCAGGTCCTCAGAGTTTATTGTAGTATTATTTTTAAGAAGGCATGAAGCATGAACTTTTTTTTTTGTCCAAGTCATTATTGTTAGATTTGGGAAGTTAGTTCTTTATTATGCTTGGAGGAAGGGAAGAAAATGCAGCGGGGAACACATTCTTTTCCAACTATTTTGTGGGTAAGCATCATCTTTTTAAGCCACTAAAAGACTGAGCTTTTCTGATCACAAATCAGGTCATCTCACAGCAAGTGGTATTAAGAATTTCTTATTTATGTTTTGCCTGTAGTCAACCTCCAGCATTTCTCAGGCCCTGAATCTCAGAAGGTCACTTTTGTTTGTTGGTTGGGCAGAAGGGAGGGGGTGGGCTAGTATAGAATAAGATGAGCATTGTACTTGTTCACTGATTTATTTCATCTGTTAATGTCCCTTTAGACCATGATTCCTGAACGCTGAAGGACTTAGAGCTGGGGAGACAATCAGTAGAATGTGAAGTGGAATGTGAGAATTGGATTAACTGTCTTGGCTGAGTTTCCCACATGCCCAGGAATGAATTTAGGAGCTGGAGAACTTAGAATAATCCTAGAAATAGTAGTATGGAGACGATTGTTCTATGCATAGAGAAATTAAGTGAAATAAAGGTGAAATTTTCTTACCACTTAGTCTCTTTTCTATAATTTTCATTCTTTTGAAAGAAGTTATTAAATGCATCGTATGAATTAGTCTTTGCTAAACACTGGGGGTAAACTAGTGAACAAAATAAGATTGCTCTCTGCCCTCAAAGCCTTAACAATCAAGTTGGAGAGACAGACATCAATCATATAATGATCAAGTATGCAATGCAATGTTGCAGCAGTAAGATGTTGATAAAGCACCTGGAATAATTGAAATTCACTTTGATAGGCGATCAGGGAAGGCATCCTTCAGAAAATGGTGTTCGAGCTGAGATCTGATGAACAAATAACATTACACTAATGAAGAGAAGAACGAAGAAATATTCAGGCCAAGAGAATTTAATATGCAAACGTTCTGCATAGGGAAGTAGAATGTTGCGAAGGGAGGCTGGTGTGGCCGATGTTCACAGTCAAGGGCTTGATGTGAAATGCAGCTGGAGAGGTAAGAAGGGGCTGGATTAAGGAGTTTTATTTTCATCCTAAGAGCGACAGAATGCAAGTTGTGTATTTTAAGTAAGGCAGGTCTGTTTTTGTACTTCTGCAGAGAAGAGAGGATGGTAGCTTGATTAAGTGAAAGTGATGGGAAGTTAGATTCTGGATACATTTTGAAGGTGGAGCCAATAGGATTTTCTGATGGTTTGATTATGGGTTTACATAAAAGAGGGGTTGAGATCACTTCAAGGTTTGTGGATTGAGGGAGTAGAAGGATGGAGTTGCTACTAACTGAGATGGGGAAGGCTCTGATTGAGCCAGATTTGGGTCCGTGGCTAAGATCAAGGCTTCAGTTTAGATGTGTTCTGTTTAAGGCATATATGAGCTATTAAAGTGGAACTGTAGAGCAAGCTGTTGTATATAACAGTTTGGAGTCTGGGACCAAAGATCAGAACCTGAGGTAAAAATCTGGATTGTTGAATTTTTTCATATATTTGTTGGCAATTTGTATTTATTTTTTGAATTAGTTTTTTTTAATTTACATTGTTCAGTTTAAAATTCAATTCTTTGTATTTTTGCTTCTTTATATGTAAGAGGTTATTTTATAATAAAATTGATCTGATATATGTTGCAAATATATTTCATAATGTTTATTCTTTTATATAGTGTTTTTCAACATAACGAATTAAAATGTTACGTGACTGAATCTTTTAGTGGTGCTAAAAAAGGCCTTTTAGTCTTTATAGTCATAAAAATGTTTACCTTCTAACCACTGAATGGCCCCTCATTTTTCATTTTAAGTTTAAATATTCTGGAATTTATTTTTATAGAAATAAGAATAATTCTAGTTAATATTTTTTTAATCAAACAACTTAACCAATAATTTCAGTACTATCTGTTGAATAATTCGTTTGCTGATTAACATGACAATTTATCTTACGTTAAGTATTTATACATTTACATGTATTTGAGTTTATTTCTAGGGTTTCTATTACTTTCTATCAATCTATTTGTCTCTTATAGTACTTATTATATACGTATTTTAATTATTGTAGTTTTTCGCTATGAGATATTCCCTGGGAAAACAAATCTACCATCATTCTTTTTGAAAAAAAAAAAAAAAAATGGGTTATTTTCTCTCATTTATACTTTCAGATGACTTTTACATATCATGAAAATTATTGATCCTTAATTTTTTTTTTTTTTTTTTTTTTATCCTCACCCGAGGATATTTTTCCATTTTTTGTACAGCTAGAGTGGGAGGGAGAGAGAGGAAGGAGAGAGAGAGAGAGAAACATCGATGTGAATGGACACATCGAGTGGCTGCCACCCGCATGACCAACCAGGGCCGGGGACAAACTGCAACCGAAGTACATGCCCTTAGCGGGAACCGAACCCGGGTCTCTCCGGACCGCAGGCCGACGCTCTAACCGCTGAGCCAAACTGGCCAGGGCCTTAAATGGTTTTTAAAGCTTAGTCATATGTGTGTTTAATTCTGGTATCCTTTATTGAGATAATTCTTTGAGGGATATTGCAGAAAAATGATTTGTGTTTGTTCTTATTTGTTATTTTGTGCGTATTAATGAAAGTAGTCTCATGGTGTAAGATTTGAAATATTTCAGAATAGAGTAGCTTTGTGTGTTGGCAATCTCAAGGGTATGGCTATGGCAATGGGCTGCTTAGGTGGTCAGGAAATGAAATTCACTGTATATGAGGAGGAAGCAAATTTAGACTCAAAGTGTTGAAGAAAATTTCCAAAAACCATTTGAAATTTCCCAAGACAAATTGGAGAGGAAGACTGTTTTACAGGTTCCAAGGTCCCCAGTGACTATCATAGAGAGATTATTTTATTTCATTTTATTTTGTTTTGGTGGTATGTGCCCCTAGCAGGAACCAAACCCGGGACTCTTTGGTCCGCAGGCCAATGCTCAACCTCTGAGCCAAACTGGCCAGGGCTAGAGAGATGATTTTAATGAGAAGAGTTAGTTGTGGGTGCAAGAGATAGATGTCATAGATATCAAAGAAGAGTGAATTCTCATTTGAGGATGAAAATGTGGTATTTTGTAAGTGGCACTCCTTCTAATCACAAGCACACATGTGGTGTGGGAAAATGAAAAAACTAAATGAAGTAGTTTCAGAGAAAGAAACATTATCCTCACTGAAAATTCTAGTTTCAACTAGAGTAGGGAAGTGGAGAGCGCATTTTATAGGGTGTTAGATTATGGATGATATCTATGGATAGTGGTTGAGATGGAGGATTGGAAAGTCTGTGGATGAAAGTGGCTTTTGCTTTGTAGCAAAACACCCCCAATGTTAGTAGCCCAAATCAATAATTTGGCAGGCTGGAAATTTGGACTGGTTTCTCTTGGGAATTTTACTTTTTTAGTCTTGATCTGGTTAGTCTAATCTTGGCTGGGCTTCCTTATACATCTATAGTTAGCTAGTGAGATAGCTCAGCCTCTGGGTTTATGGTGGCCTCACTTTTTGTGGCGGGGATAATTGGAGCCTCTTTCCATGCTTTCTTTCAACCTAGCAGGTTGGCCCAGCATTGTCCATAGGATGGTTGCAGATTTCTAAGAAAGTCCAAGCTTGCAAATCCTCTTGAGACCTAGTCTAAGAACTTAGTTGGACATTGTTGTTTCTACCAGGTTTTCTTGACCAAGTCAAGTCACAAGGCCAGTACAGATGATGGAGGACCTACAAGGTCACATTGAAAGGAACATAGAGTATATTCCTAGATAAGAATCCTGAAACACCAATCAGAAAGTCTATATGCACGCTTATGTTCATAGCAGCATTATTTACAATTGCTGAGATCTGAAAGCAGTCCAAGTTACCTATTAGTAGAGGAGTGGATAAAAAAGCTGTGGTACATTTTCACAATGGAATACTACTCTGCTGTAAAAAAGAAGAAAATTGTATCTTTTGTGACAGCATGGATGGACCTCGAGAACATTATGATAAGAGAAATAAGCCAGACAGTGCAGGGCCTTTCAGGTCATACATATGTATCCAAAGCCTTAGGAAACATTTGACGGGTTTAAACAGCTGTAAGATGTGATGAGGTTACATCTAAAATAGATTATTCTGCAGCACTATGGATTGAAAAGAACAGGGTGGGATGTTGGGGCATTAGTTAGGAAACATTAACACAAGTCCAATTTGGAGAGGTTGAAGTCTGGGGTAGGATAATGGCTGTGGAATTGGAAAGAAGTGAATAGGTTTGAATATGTAGGAAACAGAATGCATTGCTTAAGGTGACTGGCTTTCTGGAAATGAGAGTGGGAGATGTATTATGGGTGAGTGTCAAATTTCAGATGTGCAAGTGGATGGGTGATTATGCTAAAGTAGAGAGAAAATTATGAGTTCAGTTTTGGTCATATTGAGTTTGAGATGCTCATGGATATCTGAGAGGAAGTATTGAAGTTTGATGTATAAATTAGAAGTTTAAAAGAAATGGGTCTGAATGGAAGATATGTATATGAGACGCATCTGTATATAGATAATAACTGAAGCCAGGGAATAGTAGAGTCGCTGGAGGAGAGGATATAAGGAGAGAGAGGGAGAGCCAGGACCATTCTTGAGGCATTCTGACATTTAAAATCTATAAGAGGTGGATGCGCCGGTAAAACAGTCAGAAAAAGTTGCCAGAGATTTACATGCAAAATCAGAAGTATTTTGTACTATAGAAGCTAAAGGAAAAATGTGTTAGGAAAAAGGACTGACACATGATAACAAAAGGTGCTGTGAGAGGATAGGAATGATTCCCATTTTCATCAGATTCAAAATACGGAAGTGACGGTCACAGTGAGAGCAGGTTTGGTGAACCAGAAAGGAAGACAGATTAGAGTGGGTTATGGGCAGTAGATGGGCGGAAAGGTGGTGATTCTTTTGCAGTACATTTGGCTGTGAGTTGGAAGAGAGATGGAACAGATACTGGAAACATATCTGGGGTTTTGGGACTGTTTTGTTTTTTCTTTAAATTTTTTTTCTTTATTGATATTAGAGGGAGAGGAAGAGAGTGGGAGAGAGAGAGAGAAACATCGATGAGAGAGAACATTGATTGACTGCCTCCTCCATGCCCACCACTGGGGATTGGGCCCACAACCTGAGCATGTGCCCTGACCGGGAATTGAACCAGCGACCTCTTGGTGTATGGGTGGATGCTCAATCACTGGGCCACATCGACCGGGCAGGTTTTGGGACTTTTTAAGATGAGAGGAAATATGAATAATATTGGATAATATTGAAATGGTGATGGCATGTATCAATGAAGGGGTGTTGGGGAGAGAGGGAGTGAGGGAGGAAGAGAAAGGTGTGTGTATAATGAAAATAGAAAGGGTGAATTAATTTATGATACAAATTGAGCAGGAAGGATGGGGTTCAGAGCATAGTTGGAGGGTTTTGCCTTTGTGGCATACAGAGAAACCTCCTGTACAGAAACAGGAGGGAAGGGAGAGTGAGTGGATACGGATGTAGCTAAATGTGCAGATTTGGTGGAAAGGAGGTTGAGAGTGGAGTCTGTATTTGATAGCTTTTATTTTCTCTGTGAAGTTGGGCCCAGGATGAATTATTGGGGAAAAGAAGTAGAGTCAGAGGTAGAGATGGTTTGTTTAAGAAATGCTAAGAAAGTTGCTAACTAGAGTCTGTATTATTCATACATCTGGTTATACAGTTTTCCTTTGAACCTTTTAAAAAAAAATGATTTTTATTAATTTATTTTTGTTAGAGTTGTTTCTCCTTTTCCCCACCCCCCACTGCCCCATCCTCAGCTTTGTTGTTTATGTCCATTGGTTATGCATACATGCATATAAGTTCTGTGGTTTGTCCCTTCCCTCCCCCGCCTTTTGAGGTTTTGTCAGTCTGTACCCTACTTCTATGTCTCTGGGTCTGTTTTGTTTTTCAGTTTGTTTTGTTCATTATATTCCACAAATAAATGAGATTATGTGATATTTGTCTCTTTCTAATTGGCTTGTCTTGCTTAGGATAATACTCTCCAGGTCCCTTCATGTTGTCTCAAAGGATAAGAGATCTTTCTTTGTTACAGCAGCATAGTACTCCATAACCCAAATGTAGGCAGGAGAGAAATGAATGCATTCATCCATGGTTGTGATTTTTCTTTCTGGATACAGAATTCTATGGTATTGGCCCCAAATTGATCGAATTTAAAGACTTGAGAGATTTAAATAGGATAGAAAGGAGGGAAGACCAGTTGAGGGCTAATCAATAAGAAGAAATTAGTTTGTATTGAATTGGAAGCACCAAAAAGTTTGAAGAAAAATGCAGCGAGAGTAGTTGAGGAGGCAACTTGGAAGTGTAAAGAGTTTGAATCTGGAGAGCAGAATGTCTGTTTAGAGCTTTTGGAGCTTTGAGTGAGACAAGTGCAGAATGTGACTTAGCAAGTGAAGTGGGCCTGTGGTGGGGTCAAAGGTGCCAAGAGGCGGGGTGCTGCAGGGTCAAACATATAAATGTCAAAATCTTCCAGAATGTTGCAGACATTTGGGAGGAGAAAGAAAATGTGATCTGAATTTCAAAGTCAGCAGTGAATGAAGGGGAGGTTCCAGTGTGGTATGTATGAGTGTGTGTTATAATTGGTAGGAAAGTTGGTGGCATGAACCTCAAAGAGCAGGTTTGTGTGTGTGTGTAGAGTAGAGAAGTGACACCAACTGTACCTTCTGACCCTGAAGTACAGAGTCTACATTAGGCTATACATGTATATATTAGTTTGCTAGGGCTTCCATAACAAAAACCACAGCCTAGGTGGCTTAAACAACAGGCATTTATTTTCTCACAGTTCTGGAAACTCAAGTCTACGCTCAAGGTGCTGGCAGGTGGTTTCTCCTGAGGTCTTTCTTCTGGGCTGGCAGATGCTCGCATTCTCCTGGTGTCCTCACAGGGTTTTCCTTTATACCTGCACACTTGTTTCTTTGTCCACATTTCCTCTTCTTTTAAGGATACTACTCAAATCGGATTGGGGTCTACACTAACGACCTCATTTTAACTTTATCACCTTTCAAAGGTCTTGTGTCCAAATATGAGGTACTTGGGGTTAGAATATATAAATTTGGTGGGGGGAGAGGGTATAATTAAGCTCCTAACAATGAAGTCTCCATGGTGGTAATAGCATACAATTGTCCCTTGAGAGAGCCATAAGGCAAGTACTATATTTGTGGGAAAACCAGAATCCAGTTAAGGCCAAATGGCCAAGCAGATGAAGCTATAGATGGGATAGAATTAAAATTACAGAGAACCAGGTGAGTTTGATGGTGAGAAGACTGTTGGGTGCTGGTAGGTATGTAAAAGGAGAACCGTAATGGACTATAAAGGTTGGTATTTGGGAAGAGTGAATGCATCAAGTTCATCTGGTTTGTTCAAAGTGGGAAAAATGAGATATTTGACTTATTGTTGAATTAGTTGCCTCATAGTATTGTCAGTAGTAAATCCTGATGGAAAAATTGTGGGTTTGCAGTGCTTTTGACAGTAGTTTTTTTTCTGTTGGTAAGTGAATAGATTTTTTTTTTTTTAACTTTTCAATAGGTTATTATGTGTATAAAGGAAAGCTATTGATTTTGATCTTCTTATTTTATAAGTCAGTTATTGGTTCAAATAGTTGCTTGAGGAGTCCCTTTTCTGCAGGTAGTCATTTATGTCTTCTATAAATAGTGATCATTTTGTCTATTTTACAGTATACCTCTAATCGTATTAATTCTAATAATAGTGGTAACCCTGGAAGTCCTTGTAATATATTTGCCCATGGTGAGGACTGGAATTTATTTTTAGAAAATTTATTCTGTAGTCTAGGTAAAAATTAATGGAACTTAAAATAGAATTGGTGACTTGAAAATAAAGGAAAAAGAATAGCTTTCATAATATAATACTTGGCTTGTGACTGAATACAGAGTCTGGAAGAAGAGAGCTAAAAACGATTTCAGCATTTCCATTTAGATAAGAGAAACCTAAGGAGAATGCCTCTTAAAGCTATTTTACCTGTAAGTATAGAATTAGCTCTTTATGGTAAATATTTGGAAGGGTAATAACTGGGTCAAAGACTATTTATTAAATACTTTTAATGACTAAGTACCAAACCATATCCTGTTATATCAGCTATATTAGCGTTCTCCTTCCCCAGGATGGGTATCATCATTTAAAATTTGTCATTACATCCATAGGAGTAATATGGTATCTCATTGTTCTTTCATGAATTCTTAAAATGGCCTTTCGTAATTTAAGGTCTGACAGATATTTTGTTAATTTTTCTCCTGGTATCATTCTAATAGTAAAACACAATTCGGGTTTATCTTTACATGTGGTATGGGGTACCAATGTGACTTTTCCTCTCCAGAGAGTGAATTAGTTTTTGTAACTCTTGATGGGTAGCATTTTGAAAGAAAGGAATGTGGCTTAGGGGTTTCATGTGAAGGGAATAGCATTAAACCAAAATTTATTTGTTAGAAATATTAATTCATTTGTAATACATTTAACACAAAATATTTATTAAAAATATATTAGATGCAAACCCCTTACCATGACATTTAAAGCTCTAAACCAGCTCTTGAAAACTGGCAGCAAGCAAGCCATTATAATACTAGCTAACGTTTACTGAATGCTTACTTGCGTCGACCACTTTATATGCAATTTGAATACATTACCGCATTTAAGTCCTGAAACAGTCTGATGAGGTAAGCATTATTATTATCCCCTGAAAAAGCAAAGTTATTAAAAGGTTAAGTAATGTATGTGAGACCAAAGCCACTATTTATAGGGCATTTAACCAACTTATGCATTGTTCCCTAAAGTTAGTATGTATTTTACCAACTCCATGTTTTGTTTTGATGTGTTTTGAGCTACATTGACTACACTGTTGAAGCTCAAGTCAGAGAGGAGAAAATAGAGTAGAAAGAAAACCACTCAGATTTTATTTAGTCATTCATTCATTCATTCATCCAAAATATGAACAAATAACTCAGTGTTTCAAGCAAATAACTCAGCTTCTATGTTCCAGGAAGAAGTTGAAGGACGGGGGACCTTACTTTCTGTGGGGGAGAGAGGCAATACATAGAAAATGAATTATAATGATGTGAGGTTGTATGTACCACGAGGGAACAGCCAGGATAAAGATATGGAGTATGATGGGGTGTGGTGCTGTGGTCTCTCGAGGAGGTGGCATTTGAGCTGAGACCTGACTTAAGTGAAGGAGCCAGCCATGTAGCTGTTTCAGAGAAAGCACATGCCAAGGCTCTAGGATAGGCGTGTGCTTGGCCCCACATGTTGAATGGACTGCAAGAAACCCAGAGCAGTTGGGTGGGGAGCCTGCGTGGTGGAGAAGGAGCCCTGGCTTACAAGATCCTGCGGGGCCTTGTGAGTCCAGCTAAGGACTCAGCCTGCTAGAGCTTTATGAGATAGGGACGAGGATTTCAGCATGGGCGGTGGCAATGGGTGGGATGCTGCTATGGCCCTGCACACCTGACTGAATGTAATTTGGAGGAGGAGGAGTCAGTGACGCAGACATTTTGAGGCTCAGTGAGGTAACAGAATGATGGTACTGTGCAGAGAGGAAAAGGTGATGTTCAGGAGAAGAGCATGCAGTCTGAAGGTAGGGAGTTGGAGATAATACCCCCACACACACGCGCATAATCATATATGGCAACTCTACTACTGGAATAAAATAAACCATTATTAAATGGTGTTGTCATGATAATTTTTAAATACTAGGTGATTATTTTAGATACTGTATATGAACTAATTTTTGAGTATTAAAAATGTAGGTGAGAGGTGCTAATAATGTCAATAAAACCAAGTTCCTAGTCTTTTCTGTGCTCCTTTCAAACTGTAGTGACTCCTGTCCTATTTTTATAATTTTAGACAAATATAAAGACGTTTTAGTTTTATAGAAATATGCATAAACCAAAACTGTGGTATTACTATTTTGTCAAAAAGTTCACATTGAAAGCTTAGATAATACACTGATTAACTGAAACTCAGAATAACTTAATTTTATAGCTTTATAGTAAAAGTACAAGTTTAGCCCTGGCCAGTTTGACTCAGCAGTTAGAGTGTGGGCCAGAGGACCAGAGAGACCCGGGTTCGGTTTCCACTAAGGGCACGTACCTCGGTTGCAGTTTGTCCCCG
This sequence comes from Molossus molossus, assembly GCF_014108415.1. Lineage (NCBI taxonomy): Eukaryota > Metazoa > Chordata > Mammalia > Chiroptera > Molossidae > Molossus > Molossus molossus. The sequence continues at coordinate 46,811,418 of NW_023425345.1, read as the reverse complement.
GCCCTGGTTGGGGTCATGTAGGTGGCAGCCAGTTGATCTCTCTCACATGGATGTTTCTCTCTCTCTTCCTCCTTTTCTCCCTCCCTCTCTATCAGAAGATAAATGTAAAAAAAAAAAGTACACGTTTACATATTTTAAATTTTTATGAACTTGCCATTTTCACCATAAATTTCAGTAAGTTAAGGAAGATTTGCTTACAAGTTGAAGTAATAATGTTTTACAATGTATATAGTTTTAGAATTATATACTCAAAAGTAAACATAGGAAAAATATGAAATGATGGTTTGGCCATAAATGTACATATTTAATCTTGTCAGTAGTTTCTGGTTTTGAGTATTATAAGTTTGTTTCTGGAAAACAAAATTGAAATTATGTGTGTATAACTAATGTTGGTAGTATTTTAAGAAGGAAGATAAAGCGTGTTCCAAATCTCTAAAAAAAAATGTAAAATATAGTTATCTGAGAGGCTGATGCTTCCAGTACCTGAACCACTTCCCTGAGGCTATCAAGATCTCCATCTAAAACAGAACATAAAAAATAAAATATAATTGCATGGAAAAATATAAGCTGGCCTATGAATGTCTTTAAAAAATGATTCATCCAAAAACAAAACAATATTTATCAATACATCTGCTATTCCTTCCTTCTCCCTTTCTCTTACTCTGTAATTATATTTTATTTCCCATTACCCTATCTCTCATTCCTTAATGACTCCAATTTTCTGATTGGTCCTCTTTGACCTACACAGAAGCCTGCTTAAGCATTCAATGGACTCTTTAGGAAATTCTGTGGTAATTTAATCTGCTCTGTGGGGTCCTTGGGGAGCTTCGTTCTGTTTTCTAATGTTAAGATTCAGAGGCTGTTACCAAATCCTGATTTGTATTTTTCCTCCTGTCAGTAGTATTTTAGGGAGAACTCAAATATTTCTCACTCTTGTTTTATGCCTACTCTTGTTATAATTTTCTTTTGATGTTTAGAGATGCAAAATTCCAATTAAGACATTTGATGTAACTGCATTCATTAGCTGTTATTTTTATTTTTCCATTTAAACTATTTTAATGCTTGTTATCAAGCCTTATGTCTCTAGATGTTGATATATATCAATGCCTGGGTATATAAAAACATAACAGAAAGAAGCAGGCTTGCCTGAAATCTTTGGTCAGCCCCATTACTTTGGGCTGTTTGTCAGGGTGCCTGGGACTGTGGCCCTCGAGAGAGAAATGGGGAGTCCTTCCCATGAGTGATGCTCATCTGCATGTAGTGAATTTCTGGAAGTGCAAGTTTCTGATTACTCTGTCTTCTCTTGGTGCAGTTTAGCCTTGGTAATGCATGCCTGTTCACAGAATGAATGGTTTTCAGAGTTGTTTGATTTTGCTTGTATTATGCGATATGGTCATATGAAAGCATACAAGCTTATAAACCCCTGAGCACTTCTTGTTTCCTATCAGTGCATTCTCTCTCCAGCATTAATGTATTAAAAATATCTACCTCCTTATGAAAGTTTTAAAATATTTGTCCTAACATGAAATTTTTATAAAACATTCCCTTATTATCTCTCAGCTCTGCTAGGTAATTATGGGCTCCTCTGGGCACCATCTGCTCTGGAGGCCATAAAGAAACACACCTCCCCTTTCCATTTGATATTTAGCAATACACATTTATTAGCTCTGTTTTGTTTTTGTAAAATGTAAAAGGAAAAACTAATTTCCTTTGAGTGGCTTTGTTTCCCTTTGAAGAAGGATAATTTTCTAGTTCCAACCTCTTGTAGAGAAGAGGACTTTCCTTAAATGCACATTACACAGAGATGGGTATATGTACTTGGAATCCCCTCCATAATTTCTCATTTTCTCTTCCTTCTAGTTTCCTGCTGGTTTTCATACTCTTTTTTCTCCTTTTTTGGTAATGATCTTGTTACTTGAAAACATTTTCTACTATTCCTGTGCCACATCCACGAGCCGAGTGACTGGTTTTTCCACACTGTGCAGCGTAGTGCTTCTTACATTGTGACCATTTCTCTTGTTTGGCTCGGTTTTCCTTCCTGTATAACTATTCTGATCAAGGACGCCCCCTCTCTTCTCCCACCACAATCTGCAGGGTTCCAACAATGCTCTCACTATCCACCCCCCTTTTCCTGCTCCCAGGCCGCATCACCTCACTCTTGTGAGCTAAGCGTATTCTCATTGTGCTAAAACATTAACAGTCCCAAATGCCATTAATTCTTTTGTACTCTTCTGAGGAGGAGGTGACTAAGTAGTTTCTTTTATAGGGAATGGGAACGTTAAAATAAATAACATGTGTGAGCAAGAAGATGTCCTTCAGTAATTTTGATGTGTGTTACATGTGTCCTGGCTGGGAAAAGCCAGAAAGAAAGAAAAATGGCCCAAAGTATATTAAAATAGAATCATCAAAAATAATAGCACGATAACAAGTTTATATTCTTTTTTTCTCCCAAATATTGGTATACTTGAGAAAAAGGGTAAGGAAATACAGAGGGAAATGAAGATAACATTGAAAAATATTTAACATAATATGTGTAATAAATATTTTTTAAAGGAGCTGATAAGGCATTATTTATCTTCTCACCTTTACAGTAGCTCTGACTGTACTGAATCCTTTAAGGAAATTTGTTTTGCAGTCTGCCTTTACCTAAACCTGTTGGGAGAGATAAACTAAAGTAATAAGCAGCTTTAAGAGGTTTGTTTTACATGTCAACCTTAGATTCAAACCCTTGTCAATACTAAAAAATATCAGAGGTAGTTTTTGTGAAGTCATCATTTTGTTGAGAGGACTGATTTCATCATGCAAGGTTAATGTGGAATGTGTGATATTAACTTAATGCTGAGATCTCTGTTTCTATTGAATCTATTTTGCCTTCCACATTGTCTAAATTATGTATGAATGTGTGCAAATTTACCCTAATACACATCCTATAAAGTGGAGTAATATTAACTTTGTTTTTACTTTTTTTTTGGCTTGTTTCTCTCTCTTTGCTCACCTTATTATTTCCTGTTTGGCATTTAATTTTATGCTTTGAATAGTTAATTTGGAAAGTTGCTCTTAAATTCTGACCACTTTAATTTGGTAAATGGATAGATCTTTTTATTGTTTTATACTGTCTAAGTTCAAAAAATTTAGTCTGTGTGAGCCAAAGCTGCCTGGATGTTTCTAATCCTATTTAAAGAGCACACTATGCTCTGTTTCAGTGATTTTCAACTGGTGTGCTGCAAGAATTTTTAGAACATGCTTCACTATTTAGTCAGAGGCACTGACCCTTTTCCCCCCAGATTGTCAAATACAAAATGACAACAGCCAAGATAACAATAGCCATCTGGTATGAATATATTAAAATTATACTTATTTTTTGTTAGATCGGCAAAAACTATATTCTTTGGTGTGCAGCAGAATTTTTGTAATTAATTTATGTGTGCCATGAGATGAAAAAGATTGAAAATCACTGCTATATATCTTATTGATAGTTACCCACCAGCTTATATTTAAATTTCTGATATGGATTATTTGTTTGAGTCCTATTACTTGGTCTGCTATATCAATCTATATCATATAGTTACTTGGATTTCAATGCAGTAGGCAGTATAGTAAATAAAACAATAAAAATGCAACTTACTAGGTTTCCTAATGGATGGTGTTCTAATAATAACAAACCTATATTAAAAATTTCTTTAAATTAATTTGATTCTTTGAAAGTGCTTTAATTTTATAAATTATTTATAAACCAAAGGGAAAATTTTCACTTTTTTTTCTGTATTCTAGTATGAAACCATGCAATTCTATTAATTGTTATAATAAAGAAACATGAATGAATTTACTACTTCTTTCAATTGAACATTGGACCTTTCATATTGTCAAATTGGCTATAAGATATAAAAAAACACAACAAAGATTTTGTCACTGCTCAAAACTATCTTTAACTCCTGCTTTATCATTTCTTTTTCATCTAGTTCAGCAATTTTCAACTGGTGTGACACAAGAATCTTTAAAACATGCAATACCTAATTATTTAGTCTGGGGCACTAAACTCTTTTCCCTCAGATTGTCAAATAAAAAATGCCAACAGCCAACATAACAGTAGCCATACGGTATGAATGATCTTTCTTGAACCATAAATATATATGTCATATAATAGAATTGCAACTTAATGGTCATGTCGCTTAATAAGTTTGCATCTGATTGGTTAATTCTTGGTTCCAGAAATCTTTATATACAAATATGGGTACTTGATTTTTAAAAAGTCACTTTGGAGCCAAAAGTATAGGTAATTCCTATTATCATTATTTTTTGTAAATCAATCAAAATTATACCTATTTTTTGGTCAGATCTGAAAAGTAAATAGTATATTTTCTGGTGTGCCACAGAATCTTAGTAATCAGTTTATGTGTGCCATGATGAGAAAGGTTTAAAATAACTGCTCTATTGGATTATAGTGCCATGAAGACGAAGCATTTCTCAACATTCAGTCTTGTATATGATCCCTTTTAAATCACATTCTAGGTATGGTGGAGATAATATCAATACTGATGTATTTAGGTTTGGTTCCTTTGCATGGGTACCATTTAGTGTTTTAAGTATTAAAGAAGAAACAAAGTCTGTTGAAAACATTAGATAGGATTTTTAATTTTATTATTTCTATAAAGCATAGGATCATGAGGAAATGCAAAATAAGTAGTGATTTCGTGTCTATACAGATTAAGGGTACAGAAAAATAATACTCTCACTAATGGTTTCTGAAAGCATATCTACTGTGAAATGGCTGAAGTTTTTGTTGTTGTTGACTGCATTTCAGACACAAAGAAGTACAAAGGGACAATTTTATTTCTATATTATCTATCTTGTTAGCCTGTAGGAATGTTATTGTTATTTGTATGTAGAATGACAGTTTTGACTAATGTGCCCATCATTTTGAAGTTTCTGAAAGAGACTGTTGTAATTTCTAAACTTTCACTGGTGCTAAGTGCTGGTAATTTACTCCATCCATATTTTGGAGAATTCATGGTTCCTCTGATGAAACACCCTCATTTTACAGATAAGAAACTTGGGAGTCAGAGAAGGGACATTTATTGATTAAAAGCCTGTGCACTTGAGCAAGACCACTAGGCATTGCCGCTTACCTTCTGAGTGCCTTTGGCTAGTGAGGTGGACTTATTGGTAGTAATATATATATATATATATATATATAATATTTATTACTTTATATATAATTTATATATATTACTCTCTATATATTACTTTATATATATATATTACTTTGAAACTTTGCCTGGAAGATAATAAGCTCCATATAAGTGTTAGCTACTATTATTGCTGTACTTTTTATTGGGGTGACATTGGTTAATAAGATCATATCACTTTCAAGTGTTTAATTCTATGATACATGATCTGCATATTGCATTGTGTTCCCACCACCCAAAGTCAAATCATCTTCTCTCACTATATATTTGACCCCCTTTGCTCTTTACTACTGCCTCACCCTCCTTCCCTCTGGTAACCACCCTACTGTTGTGTGTCTTTGAGTTTCAGTTTTATATCCCACATATGAGTGAAATTATATTGTTCTTAGCTTTTTCTGACTGACTTATTTCACTTATAATCTCAAAGTTTATCCATGTTGTTGCAATTGGCAGTATTTCACTTTTAATGGCTGAGTAGTATTCCATTGTATATATGTACCACATCTCTATCCAATTATTTATTGAAGGACACTTGGGTTGTTTTCATGTCTTGGCCATGGATTATCCACATAAGTCCTGGATCAGTTTTTATCTCTTGTCCACATGCTATGGCTATGACACATGCTGCCCTCCTAGTATTCTGTGTTGTAGTATACCCTGTGTCTCTCTGAAATTCAAAGGCACAAGTGGAAAAATGAGGTATGTGTAAATTTTTTACTTTCCCTTGGTACAGAAGAGGGATACCTGCATGCCAAGTGGTAATAGGTACAGAAGAAACCGAGTCTGATGCTAAAGAATATTTAGTTCATATTGAGTGTGTGTGCGTGTGTATGTGTGTGCGTGTGTGTGTGTATGTATATGTATGTATGTATGTATTCTTTTCTAATTTGACCCTTTGCTAAACCACATATCATCCTCTATTCTAGGCTTCTTTTTTAAAGCTTTTGAATCTTGCATTTTTAACTGTATAGATGTTTTTTCTATATAAATACTTTAGCAAATTTCCTTTTTCACCAGTTTATGGTCTAACATCATACAGTTTGGGGTTTAGCTGTATAATACTTTGACTGCAAGTTACAGAAAATTCTGATGCAGATTGAATGGAAAAAAAAGGAAAAGTCGTGATATTGATAAAATTAATTCATATTATGATAAAATTAATTCATATTATATCAGGACTGACAAAATAAAGGCTGTCCTAGCTTCTTGTCCATTCACAAATCTAAACACAATTCAGCCTGTACTTATGGGGAACACCATGGATTGTTTATACTTGGAAACTCAACATACACCAGTCATAATCCTATAAGTCAGCATTAGCCAGTTTACCTGACTGTAGAAAATGGGATCTGTTAGCCTTATAAGGAAATCCCCAACCTCCCAGCTAATCATGCCCAGTTTCCTCGTTGCCTCTTCTAACTTTCTATAAAACTCGCTCTTGCCCTAAATTCCTTGGGAATGGTGCTCTACTGCTGTAAGGCACCATACTCCTCATTCCATAGATTGTTTATACTTGGAAAAAGGACATCAGATTTGTTACTGAATTGTATTATTTTTGTCATTTGACAGTATCATGTGAGAAGCAGTTCACAATCAAGGTCACTCAGGGAAAGGTATGCCAGGCTCTCAGCTCTCCTTCTCTTTGCTGCTTTTCTTCTATCTTCCTTTGTGTGTTGGCTTGATCTTCAGGATCATAGCAAGATTATTATAATTAGTCCAAAAATTACATCCAAGAAAATAAAGGAAGCATCAGCTCTTTGTAGATCATTCATAAGGGCAGAAGTCTCTTTATAGCTTCCCTTCATTTCTCATTGGCCAGAATTGGGTCAAATGACCATAACTGAACTTATCATTAGCAAAGACAACTGAGTTGCCATGTTTAATCTAGAATAATAATTTGGGTGGAATAGAGGTTGAAAAATTGTTTTCTACAAAGGGCCAGACAATAAGTATTTTTGGTTTTGCAGGTCACATTTTTTTGCATTTATTAAACTGTGCCTTTGTAGAATGAAAACAGTCATAAACAAGAGGTAAACAAGTAGCATGACTATAGTACCATAAAACCATGTTTATTGACATTAATTCATACAATTTTCATATGTCATAAAGTATTATTATTCTTTACATTTTTTTTTTCATCAGCCATTTAAACATGTAAAAACTGCTCTTCTTAACCCTGGCCAGTTTTTCTCAGTGGTTAGAGCATCGCCCTGTGGACCAGAGAGTCCTGGGTTCGGTTCCTGCTAAGGGCACGTACCGTGGCTGCAGTTTGTCCCTGGCCCTGGTTGGGGTCGTGTGGGTGGCAGTCACTCGATGTGTCTCTCTCACATTGATGTCCTCCCTCTCTATCTGAAGATAAATGCAAAAATGTCCTTGGGTAAGGATAAAAAACAAAAACAAAACTGCTCTTAGTTCCCAGGCTGTATTAAAATAAGTGGCAAGTGGATTTGTCTTGTGGGCCATAGTTGTCAACACTGAGTCAACCCCCAGGACCACTACAAGCCATTTTTACCAAACAAATTCTAATTTTGATATTTGTACATGTTCCAGGAACTTCATATTTCATACCAGTTAGATATATAAAGAATATTCATTTTTATTTTTTGAAAATACCTTTGGAATGGACATAGACAACAATGCTGGGGGGAATAGGAGGGTGGTGTCAATAGGGGAAAAAAGAGAAACATCTATAACAAAAATAAATTAATTTAAAAAAAATTGACTTCCAAGTTAAAAAGGAAATACCTTTGGGGAAAAAAAAATCTCTGGACTTTTGTTTATATTTTGCATTACATTTTTTGATTTTGTGGTTAAGATACACACATATGCACATGGGCACAACACCATATCATTACAAATTGTGTGAGTGCCATACAGGAAAAGAATAAGGTGCTGTGGGAGGAAAATTTTGGGACTTAATTTATATTAGTATTCAAGAAGGCCTTCTCTAAAAAGTACCATTTAAAATCAGAAGGATGGCCCTGGCCAGTCTGGCTGAGGGATTAGAGTGTCAGCCTTCAGACCGAAGGGTCTAGGGTTTGATTCCTGGGCAAGGACAGGTACCTGGGTTGCAGGTTCGATCCCTGGTCCGAGTTGGGGTCAGGCGGGAGGCAGTCGATCGATGTGTCACTCTCACATCGATGTTTTTCTCTCTCTCTCCCTCCCTCCCTCCCTCCTTCCCACTTTATCTAAGGATTCTTTCATTTTCTTGATGGAAGAATGTCCTTGGGTAAGGACTGAAAAAAAAAATCAGAAGAATAAATATGCAAGGTGTGTGTGTATGTGTGCATGTGTGCACACGCACGCAGGGGAATATCATTCTAGAAAGAGGGAATCTCAGGTATTAAGGCCTCCAAGCCTGAAACAGCTTGTACTTTAAATGCCAGTGTATCTGAATCATTGTAGTCAATGATGGGGAGAGAGATGGGGTATGGCACTTTTCATTTATTGAACAGACCCTTAAGTTCCAGGCATTTGGATGCTTGAGATGTGATCACAATAATAGTCTTTCACTGTAATTTTACTGTTCAGTGAGAGGTGGTGGTTTACAATATAATGTGCTGAAGGCCATGTTAGAGATATGTAGAAAGTGCTGTGGATCGATAGCATAGAGGAAATCTCTCTCATTTGGGGGATTCAGGAAGGCTTTCAAAGGAGGTCATAATTGAATAAATCAGAATTTTGCTCTTAGGTCTTCCTCGAACAGTAGCAGCTGGTTCCTGTCACTTCATTATTGGGTCCCTCTGCAGCAGGTCTATATTTTTATCTTCTTAGTATGTAGTTGGTCACACATTTTATTGTAGCCATCCTTTTGTCCTTTTTGTCCTCATTTGTATATGAGTTTTAATTGGTCATGAGGGCCTAAAGAACAAGAATTGTATCCTGATTGGATACAAAGGGTGGATATGCAGAGATGTAGAGAAAGACTTAGTTTAATAATTACATGACAATATGGAATTAATGAAGAACAAAACCCATCTATAAGAACCAGCAAAAGAATGATACTCTGTAGACCAATACTCATTTAGCAATTGAGGTAGATCAAAATTGGCAAGCAGCCAGGTAACAATGCTCTAAGTGCTAGATTCATATACTTATCATGGAGGATTATTGCAAGCAATAAAAAGTATGTGCCAAAATAACAATTACAAGAAAAGAGGTGATTTGGAATTAAAATAACTGCCAGTATCTTTAGAGATGTCTTGTGTGAAAAATTGGAAAGGAATAGGGGAGAAATGGTCAGACAAATATTGAGTCTGCCTATTAAAGAGGCATAATTTGATCAACCAAAGAACAAACAGGTGTTTTGTTATTATAAGTAATTATCAGTTGTGAATTAAATGTGTGCTGGCTGACACTGTTTGATTGCCCCAATTATTACAATGGCCAATACTGCTATAATCTGAGCAATTATGCATGACCAAGAAAACAGATATTTAGCAACTACACATGGGACACTTAGAGTAAAATAAAACACTCAAAAAATGGATATGCTTTATATTAAACAAAGCAATATTGGAAAGAACTGATAAAATATTGGAAAAGAACTGATGTTAGGAGAGTATGAGATATCGATTTAAAATTTTTATATGTTATTTTTACTGAATAAAAAATATTGTTAACTATAAATATTTTGATAAAAGTTTAAATAGCTAAAAAACAATCCTATGATTTTAGGTAATTAATTATAGCATTAAAAATAAAAGAATGACTGGTCAATGGGCACATAAGTATGGGAATATTCACTTTGTCATAGTAATTTAAATGTATAAATTTATAACATAAATTATGAAAATTTTTTATTACCGTCAATAAAAATTGACTTTATGCTTGCCTAGGTAAATTTACAGGCAGTGTTACATTGTATATAGTTTTTCTTTTAACTTCATGGGGGTGGGAGACTAAGTGTAAATTAGACATTTACTGATTCTATAACTATAATTTTCATGTAAAATTGTGCTTTTCAAATACCCTTTGCAAAACATTAGCAATAAGAATAATTAATTCAAAAGTTTAAATTGTTTCATGCCAATTAGTCTGGAAATTTTCCAGTAGTAGATATTTGCAGTGACTTGTTTTCTGGTCTCTGACTACTGTTGACTTTCTTAGAGCTGCACGGTAGGAAAGACTTGCCTAATTAAGAAAACACATATGTAATAGACTGATGTGGACTCCTGTTTGCTGCCATCTTTTATAAACAGGGCTGATTCCAGCATATGTCTGATATTGGACACTATTTAGTCTAATATCTACTTTGCACTTTAGAACTCTAGAATCTTAGTTTTTTCCTTGCAATTTCTATATAGCATCATCTCCTTGAGAATCAGAATTTTTTTGTTTTATTGTTTCTTTTGTGTCCCTTGACCAAGGAGATATATCAGGAAAAAACATTGCTAAAAGAAATGTCCAGGATTGTATTGCCTATGTTTTCTTTAAGGATTTTTATGGCTGTGAGTGTAATTTAAGTCTTTAATCCATTTTGAGTTTATTCTTGTGTATGGTGTAAGAAGGTGGTCTAGTTTCTTTCTTTCTTTCTTTCTTTCTTTCTTTCTTTTTTTTTTTTGCATGTATCTGTTTAATTTTCCAACACAATTTATTGAATAGACTATCCTCACCCCATGTTCCTGCCTCCTTTACCAAATACTAATTGACCATCAAGGTGTTGGTTTATTTCTGGGCTCCCTCCTCCATTCCATTGATCTCTCTCTCTATTTTTATGCCAGTACCATGTTGTATTGATTACTATGGCCTTGTAGTATAGTCTGATATCAAGTGGCATGATTCCTCCAACTTTCTTCTTTCTGAAGATTGCTGTGGCTATTCAGGGTCTTTTGTGGTTCTACATAAATTGCTTTGGATAGAATGGACATTTTAATGATGTTAATTCTTCCTATCTATGAATACAGTATATGCTTCTACTTATTTGTATCATCTTCAATTTCTTTCTCCAGGGTCTTATAATTTTTTGAGTACAGGTCTTTTACATCCATGATTAAATTTGTTCCCAGGTATTTCATTTTTTTGATGCAATTGTAAATGGAATTATTTTCATAATTTCCCTTTCTGATAGCTCATTATTGGTTATATCAATTTCATATAAGATGAAACTGATTTCTGGATATTTATTTTTTATCCAACTACTTTATTGAATTCATTTATTACTTCTAGTAGGTTTTTGGTAGAATCTTAGGGTTATCTAAAATAAGCAAATGGGACTATATCAAACTAAAAAGGTTTTGCACAACAAAGGAAGCCATCAACCAAATGAAAAGGCAACTCACTGAATGGGAGAATATATTCACCAATAATAAATCTGATAAGAGGTTAATATCAAAAAATGTATAAAGAACTCAACATCAACAACAACAAAAAACAAAAAACAAACAAACAAAAATCCAAACAATCTACAATCTAATTTAAATATGAGCAAAGTACCTAAATAAACTCTTCTCCAAAAAGGATATAAAGATGGCCAATAGACATAGTAAAAGATGCTCAATGTCACTAATCATCAGAGAAATGCAAATTAAAACCACAAAAAGATATCACCTCATGTCTGGCAGAATGGCTATCATCAATAGTCAACAAACAACAAGAGGTGTTGGTGAGGATGTGGAGAAAAGGAAACCCTCATGCACTGTTGGTGAGAATGCAGATTGGTGTAGCCACTATGAATTTTCCTCAAAAAATTAAAAATGGAAATGCCTTATGACCCAGTGATTCCACTTCTGGGAATATATCCAAAGAAATCGGAAACATTTATTCGAAGGAATACTTGCTCCCCTATGTTCATTGTAGTGTTATTTACAATAGCCAAGAGTTGGAAGCAGCCCAAGTGCCCATCAGTAGATGAGTGAATAAAAAATCTGTGGTACATTTACACAATGGAATACTTAGCCATAAACAAGAAGGAAATCTTACCTTTTGTGACATCATGGATTGACCTGGAGAGTATTATGCTAAGCGAAATGAGCCAGTCAGAGAAAGACAAATACCATATGATTTCACTTACATGTGGAATCTAATGAACAAAATAAACTAACAAACAAAATAGAAACAGATTCATAGATACAGAATACAGACTGACAGCTGTCGCAGGTGAGGAGGATTGGAGGGGCTGAATGAAAACAGTGAAGGATTAAGAAAAAAAATAAACCTCATAAACACAGACAACAGTATGGTGATTACCAGAGGGAAATGGAGTATGGGTAGGTGGGCGAGGGTAAAGGGGGATAAATGGTGATGTAAGGAGACTTGATGTGGGGTATTGAACACACAATATAATATATAGATGATATATTATAGAATTGTACACCCTAAACCTATATAATGTTATTAACCAATGATACCCCAATAAATTAAATAAAAAACAAACAGAAAATTATTTTTTGTTTTATCTGCCCTCAATGAAGTTGCCTGCTTCATTCATTCATTCATTCACTCATTCATCTATCTGTTAATTACTCTATACCTATGACCTATTTATTTACTTGAATTGAGTGCTTATTTTTAATTTGCTTGACTTAAATTTTTATTACTGATTAATGTGAACTTCAGTGTTCAACAGAGCATTTATACTCTTCTATTTTTAATCAACTAAAGAGCTGAAAGCTGAAAGTAAACACACACACACACACACACACACACACACAAGGTGAAAGCTAAGAATGGAATTTTCTATTTTGGGTAAAGGGAGACTAAGTTATTTGAATCAACCTGTTCTGAAAGTAGCTAAGAAAGGTGAATAAAATCATATTTTTTAAAAAATTAAAGATATCTGAAAGTTGAATAAAATAGCAAGAGATTGCCAGACCGAAATAAAAAGGAGAACACCGTGAAATAAACAGTCAGTGAAGCTGCTTTTGCTGTGCGAGGCATTTTGTTCATTTTTGGAAAATTTGAGCTTTTTTTTTTGCCTTAGTGTATAAAAGGGACATAAATGAAAGCCCAACAAATATAAAAGATGGGAGTATACAGGAGACTGTCATCATAACAAACTGGACTTCCAAAAGGCTGTATCTTCAGGAGATGAAGCCTGAAACAACAGACAAGAGACAGTCTGCAAAATGTCAGATTAGAATTAACTCACATTTAATATAGTGCATGTCTGCTTATCGTGTTTAAAGAAATAGTCTGGGTTCATTTTCAGGCAACCAGAAAACATAAAATAGCTAATTTGAAAAAAAAGCTACTTAGAAGTGAAAATACAGTAACTAGGAATAAAATATAGCCTCAACGAATGGATTCAACAACAGTCTAGGAAGCAATAGAGAATGAGTGATGAGCACTTATCCAGGGGTCAGAAAAAAAATCTTTTATTCATTTATTTTTTGAAAATGTTTTTTATTGATTTTAGAGAGAGAGAAAAAGGGAGAGAGAGATAGAAACATCAATGAGAGAACATCGACCGGCCGCCTCCCACTGCATGCTCCCCACTGAAGATCTGGCCCACAACCTGGGCATGTGCCCTGACTGGGAATCGAACAGGTGACCTCTTGGTGCATGGGTCAATGCTCAACCACTGAGCCACACCAGCTGGGCATAAAAAAAAATCTTTTAAAAGAAGGAATATACTGAAATGGAGAAAGAAGACAGTGAGGGTGTAGGAGAATGTTTAACATTTCATCTGAGTCCCAAAAAGAGAGGAGAGAAAGATGGCTGAGAATTTTCTGGAATTCATAAAAGACACCAATCTACAGATTCAAAATGGATTGTAAATCTAAATTTAAAACTTAATCCAAGCTAATTTCCACCTCTTCCTGGAGAAATTTAACTACCATTCTTCCCCGTATTAGCTCCTCTCAGCTTTGGTCTCAGCTAAAATTTCATCTCCTGAGAGAGGTCATCCCTGATCAACCCAAAGGATTCCCCAATCAAATCCAAAATGGCCTCATAGTTATTCAGTACTACAGATTCTTGCCTATTTTCTTTACTTAGTGTTCTCTGCAGTCATTGTTTATTTGCCTGGTAGGTTGTCCTTGAATCCTCTGTATTGCAGATTCTGTGAGGGTGCGATCTGTATCTGTCTGTTCACTGCTGTGTTCCCCACGCTGGGTGCAGTGCCTGGCATACAGCAGTTACTCAGTCTTTACTGAGTGAGAAGACAAGAATGAACATTGCCATAATTGTCTTCTTGATAAGTGGAGGTGAGAAGAAATACAACAATATATATGGTACTATCTTTGAAGGCATGAAAGATTATGGGAAGCCCTTTCACTTAATTCCAGAGGCTTTGGGGGCAATGTAATCAAATTTTAACAGATTACTATGAGAAATGTTAAGTGTGGGGTAATTTAATTCTTAATTTTTAAACTTAATGTGTTTACCATTTTAACCTCAATGTTTTATTTAGCATAGCTGTAAAAATTTTACTTAATTGGCCCCATAGGGGGAAAATTGTCTGAATATAGGGGGAAAAAATGATATATTTCAACAAATGTTTTGTCCCAAAATACAACACAGCTATATTTAATGAGGTTCAATCTCCAGTCTTATAGTACACATGACTTTCTCTCTCTCTTTCTTCCCCTCACCCCCATTGTTGTCTCTGTCTCCCTTGTCCTCCCCCTTGACTTCATATCTGTAACTTCTAGTATTTTTTTGAAGTTATAAACATAAGTAAATGATTTAAGTGCTAAGAAGCCATTGAAAGTATAGCTTTAGATTTATGATGTTATCCTTAACTATAGCATAAAAATAACCTTTTTTGGCCAGATTCTTACAGAAAAATCCTGTGAGTCACTCTCACATTATGCAGGATGGAGACATATTTAAAGCTCGCTGAACTGACTAGTTGCATTAATCTACACAAGTGATTCTCAACATTGGCCATATTTTAGAATCACCTGGATGCTCTAAAAAATACTGAAGCTCAAGCCCCTCCCATGAAGATTTTGATTTAATTGGTCTGGTATTTTTAATAGTCTCCCTAGGTTATTCTTAAGTGCAAGCAGAGTTCATTAATAATTAGTGATCTACAACTTTGTTATTCAAAGTGTGATCACTATACCAGCAGCACCGATATTGCCTGGAAGTTGGTTAGGCATGCAGAATCTCAGGCCCCGCCCACTCCAGATCTACCTAATCAGGATCTTCACTTAATTAAGATCTCCATGTGATTTGAGAAGCACTCATCCATTGGCTCTGTTAAAAATATAGTATCAGTTGAACTTGAGGTTTAACCTGCACACTTATGCTTCTATGACATGATTTGCATATTAACCAAGAGGTAGGTGTTTGTTCTCAACCCTGTTTATGACAGCTGTATTTGTTTTATAATTATATTATTGAATTGCTATAAATCATATACATCTATAATATGTAAACCAATGATGTGTGATTGTGAAATTAAATACTTTTTAAAAATAAAATAAAAATTGAGTGCTTTGGGAAAAGCTGATAAACTGAAACTGCTAAAAAAAAAACCTATGTTCTTGAATTAGAGCTCAGTAGGACAATGGTAAAGTGATTTGGAAGAAAACAATATTAGAATGATCCCTCTTCAGGTTGCTCGGCGAGTATCTATCTTACTACACTTAAAAACAACAACAAAAACATTAGAAATTGTAGGCAACACATTTTAAGTTTTATTTATATAATCAAGACAATAATGCACAATCAAAGAATTTGTACTAAGGAAAAGTGTTCTACTTCAAAACATTGCTGAATGTGTGTGATTTGTGTTTTACATTATAATGTTTAAGGTGCATATTTATTGTTGTCTATGATTTCTCACTTTAACCGTTTTTTTCCCCCTAAACAACTAGCCAAATATCTATCCAGATAACAGGATAAAAAGTCTTCTACTGAATATCTATGTGATTGTCCCCATTTGAATGTTAGGTGTATTTTTCTCTTTTCCTAGTTCTTTATTCTCTGCATAGTAATATAATTGACAAGCTTAGCTATACCTGAGCAGCTTTGAAAATACAGAGGCTCAGGTCCCACCCTCAGGGATTCTTATGAGTTTATCTGGCAGGCAGCTGGGAGGGGGAAGTTTTAGATGCTCTTCAAGTTCCAACGTGCACCCACAGCTGAGAACTGTTGGCCCAATAGGTTGGGAGCATATAAATTGCTTATAAGTAATCAGTTTCAGCTTATACAGGTATCCTGACTAGATGTTCATTAAGATCAGGTACTAAGTATGTTATTATGATTATTATTCTATTCTGTTCTCTGAATATATCATGAGTAATCTTTCCCTCATCCACATCATAGAGCATTTCTCCTTCAGTGCTTTATTTTCAAATGTTCCTCATTTGTAAAGTGTTTCCAATTCCACTCCTGCAAGACTTTGCTTTTCTCTCTGTTTCAATACTGCTCTGAGTTGGCTGTAGTTAGTTAGTTCTCTAGCTAGGTTGAATTCTCCTTGAAGGCAGGAAGGCACCTTCCCAAGACAGTGACTGGTAGGTTGTCATACATGCTTCTCATTTCCACCAGGTGTTGCCACTCTTGTTACAAGTCTTTATGAAATTATTTTGCTTCCTTTCTCCTGCTCCTTCTCAAAAAATATTTTAATGTTTTTCTGTCCCCTGATGATTCTTCTGATTCTTCTGCTCTGTCATCTGTCCTGAATGTGCAGTGTCTTCTACATGTGTTATTCTCCATGACCTGGCTCCTTTAACCTGTGCTGCTTCCCTGGGCTCATCTTCTTGGCCGAACGGAAGGAGTTACCTCTTAGGAAACTGCATTTAAAACATGTCCTCCTGAGAGAGCTACCCCACCTCCCAATTCTTTTTCCCTTCGTTTTTCCCATATACAAGAGGATGTTTTAAACAAGCACAATCACTGTTTCGGGGTCTTTACCTGTTATCTCTTAATTGAGCACTAATGTGTGGTTTATAATGAAAAGGATCATGCTTTGCGATTTACAAAACATTTCTGTGTTCAATACCTCCTTCACTGTAATATTGAAACGACGTGTCTAAAAAGTGCCAGTGGTTTTGGAAAACATACCACAAAATTAAACCAAAGATTCGGTGTTCAAGTTTGGCTGAGTCCACTGGATTTTTAGTGGTAAGGAAAGATACACAGAAAGACTGTCAGATAAATTCTAGTCCTGGCTTTGAAACTGACAATGTGTGAACATTTCCTTACTGTATTATACATTATGTTTTCTTTTAAAGTGGTAAAACCTGTCACCTCATGTTATGTTCATGTTCTGTCACTTTTAACGATATTTATGTCTTAACATGAATACTATATTTTTTCCCAAGTATTTACCTCCACTTATTACATTTATTTTTCTTATCCCCAGGAGATGAAATGAATTGATGCCATTGTCTTTTTTAGAGACTTCAGTCTAAGCCAGAATCAACAATAAGTCCAGAGATGGAGCTAAGTGAAAAAAATGTCAGAATATACTTAGTTGTAATTTAATTAAGTAAAATGATATTAGGTGTGAAGGCACTGAATTCCTCCTTCCAGCTATAAACTTAGACTTTTTGCTCTTATCCTTTGAACATCCAATTCTTGTTTTCCTAGTATATATAACCCCTCTAATCCAAAGGCTGATCTGTGCAGGGTGTTAGAACTTTTGCTTTTGTTGTATTCTAGAAGTTATTTTTATCGTTTGCCTCCTAACCCCTCGGTACTGCTAGATTTACGGTGTTTCAGGGCCAGTTCTCTTTTTGGAAGAATAGGCTACTGACCTAAATTAAGGCCCCCTAGGAGGAGCAGGCTTAGGCCTTTTAGAAGCCCAAGGACATAATATACAGAAAATGAGAAAGGAGATTTTTACATCTACTTTCATGATCTCATCTCCTAAACTCTAATATTAGTTTTGCACACAACTAAATTCCCTCAAATTAATGAGATTTTTGTTAAAGGAAGCAACTATGTATAATTAATAAATTTGTGAATTATTTAAATACTCTAAAAATCTGATCACTTTAAATAGCATTGACTCCAAAAAAATTTGGTTTCATGCGGAGAAAGAAGGTTTTGTCATCAAATTGTCCAAGCCGGATTCCGTCGTCCATGCTGCCTTGTTACCCCTGTTGGGGAGTCACTGCCATTCAAAGTAGCTGGCCACTTTTTC
Organism: Molossus molossus; assembly: GCF_014108415.1. Classification (NCBI taxonomy): domain Eukaryota; kingdom Metazoa; phylum Chordata; class Mammalia; order Chiroptera; family Molossidae; genus Molossus; species Molossus molossus. Next base: position 46,793,193 of record NW_023425345.1, on the reverse strand, counting down.
ACGAACTGATAGACAAACCTGCTCCGTTTCAGGCGCTTCAGCTCTGCTGCAGTCGGAAGCAAGCTGCCAAATTACCGAAAAGGCAAAATATCTCTGGGAGACCCAATTTAGAGAACCATTACTGTAAGAGGCAAATATCAAAGGATAAGGCCAAATTTAAAGGAAACGTGAAGATCGGAGAGGTCCAGTTGAATTGTTTTCAGTCTTCTCATCAAACAGGATGCTGAAAGAGAACTTAAAAAAAAAAAATGTCAACCACCCTTTAGAGTTTATTATGCAGGGCGAGTGCTGAATAAGATCCAAAGACAAGTAAGACACTCCCTGTCCCTGTCCAGTGTAGGAGAGAAAAATGTGGGCAACTACCTAGAGACCAGGAAAATGTGTGCAGTGCTCTGAAAGAGATTTAAGCATTGTGGAAGAGGGAACATTTTATTTATAGCTTTTAGTGCTCAAGACTTTTATTACAACCATATTGTTAAGAACCAACTCCAGGTGAGTTCAGATTGCAGAAAAGATTGTGGGCTGGATAAATGCAGCATGGTTCTTTGGAGTCTCTTAATGATATTGAAATATTTTTAGATTTGTGTGTGTGTGTGTGTAACTCCATGGAATTTTATCCTGCCCCCTGAGGGCATTTATTGTACATTTCAAAAAGCTAAAATAAAAGTATAAATGTACATAATTACAGTTAATGAGATATTTTCTCATCCAACAGCTTTGATTTATATATCACTATCAAATATCATGTTGGCTCAGAATGAAATAACTGCTATTGTACATGAGATTTCTAAGAGTCCTCCCAGAGGAAATCAAAATTTCAAAGAACACCATATAAAAGCTACTACTAAATATAATTCTGTCTTTAGTAGATGGCTTAAACAATCTAAAGATCTCTGATACCTGGTGTTTTCAAAGATAATTTTAAAGAAACCGTAAATCGCATTTCTCACCTCTGTGAATTTTACTGGTTTTCTTCTTAGTATCTATGACTTTTAATTTTATGTTGGATCATTTTTAAAGGTATTGATACCAACCGGGAAGTTTAAAGTAGATTCATGATTTTTTAATCCAGCGATAAAAAGGAAAAGCTAAATATGCAGTGAGGAAATGTTTTGAAGTGAGATATGATGTGATGTCCTTTTGCTTCTATATTCTAAAATACTTGTCTATAGATTTGGATAATTCTTTCTACAGCGGTTTGGAGAAGTCGAGTGAAATCTCATTAGCGGGATCTACATTTTTCGTCTCCACGTCAGTGACCTGTGAATCAGGATGTTAATGTGCAATTTGGGACTTTGACTGGCTCTTGCATTTACCTGTTTCTCATTCTGCACGATAGGTTTTTTACTTTTTTACAAGTGATGACTCTCAAATTTGCATCTATACCATTTTCTATCTTTCTGATTCTTCTTAATTGTTAAAATGAGGGGGGAAATGGAGTGAAAATAATTTATATTAATTGCTTTTGTCTTTGGCAAGTGTGGCTCAGTTGGTTAAGTGTCATCCCATTCACCGAAAAGTCACTAGTTTGATTCCCTGTCAGGACACATGCCCAGGTTGCAGGTTCGGTCTTCTGTCAGAGGTGTATATGGGAGGCAACTGATCGATGTTTCTCTCTTGTATTGATGATTCTCTCTCTCTTTCTCTCTCCCATCCTCTCTCTCTCAAAAACTAATAAGAACATATTTTAAAAAAGGACTTTATAAAATAAAAATAATTGCTTGTGCAGTCTTTCTTAATTATGGTGATAGTAACTGTAATTAGTGATGTTTAATATAGCCTTAGTAAGACATATATACCAATTGTTATATCATCCTATCGAATGTCCCCAAGTTCTAATTATGTTACCATCTGTGACCGAAGAGTCTGTGCACTGGTCAGCTCTGGGTGACATAATTTACATAGATAGTGATGTGAATGGTACCCCCTGGAGTTACACAAACAGCAGCATATACCACAGTCACAGTAAGTGTACATTGAACATGGATTGATATTAATAACTTAAGAGTAGATATAGTTCTATAGGTTAGTTTGATTTCACAGTGGCCTAGCTTCTTGGTCTGCAAAATGATAGGGCTTTATTCATGAATTAATATCCATTTTCCTAGACATTTTATATCTTAAAATACACATGTAATACATACATACATGCAATATGCTCAATAAATCATTTAAAGATAGATTTTAAAAAATGTGGCCTAGTGGATAGCATTCTGCTTTAAGCTGGTAAATATTTGGGGCTTAGAAATCCAGAGTTATATCTCAGAAAACATAGTGCTATATATACGCACACATGCAAACCCATGAGCACCCAACATACAAAAGCAATGATGCCTTTGACTATGAACATGTAAATGCGATAAAATTAAAGGAGAAATCAATAGCAAAATTGTTATTTCTTTGTTTCCTGCTACCTGCAAGGGTGCCCTTGGTAAACTTGGGTAGTAGGCCTACTCTGCTTTCATTCCTATCTGGACACTTGGCCTCTCAGGGCTCAGTTTTTTCCATTTGCCTTCTGCCTGCCTATGGACCTCATTTTGATAAGCTATCTGGATTTTTCCTTAAAGTGGGTTTGCATTTTTTAAATGTCTCTATGTATTTTATCTTACAATGTGTTTGTTCTGTGTTCTCTCTCATGTCCTTCAAAACAACCTATCTTGTAAACTAGACCTCTTCATGGCTTAAAGTGAATTAATATGACAGCCACCTGTGCTGGGTGCTGGTTATTCTTCCTGGGTACCCCTCTCTCCCAGATCCATTCTCTTTCCTTCTCTTCCCTACTCTGGGCCCCAGGAGCCAGACTTCTGCAGAATGCGTCACCCTGGTCTCCTTGCCAGCTGGCATTGGCTAGGGTTTGCCAATGGGAGGCATAGGCAGGAGACTGGAAGGCAGGAGGAGAGAGAGTTGGCCATGTTTCTTCCCTGCTCCTTCATTGCATCAGCCTGTGTTTCTGGTAGTAGTTGTATGTCTCATGATTACACTCCCCCTAGGCAGCCTCTCCTTTGTACCTGGCTCACAATGGGCTCCAGTGAAACCATGAAGACTTCCCACTTGCCAGAGTGTGGTCCTTCTCCAGCCCTTATGTGTTTCCTCAGTCTTGATCCAGTTGACCCCCCTTAGAAGTTTACTACGTGGTCTCCTGTGCTAGTAGATAACTTAGGAACTTCTCAGTTATAGTGCTTCAGTTTGGCTTTATTGTAGTTAGTTGTGTATGAGCCCGTCTGTCCTATTACATAGTGAGGGCATGAATCAGTCTTATTCATCTTTTTCTTTCAATAAATTATTATTGTTATTATTACTTCCCTCAAACAAAATCTGCATTTCTTTTTGTTTTTAAAAATCAAAGTATAACATATATAAAGTATATAAAATGCACTTATGTTAATAATGTATCATTCGTCTTTGAATCCTAGAACATAGCAGACTACCTACCTATAGTAAGGGCTCAGTACGTTTGTTAAATGTATTAATAGATATTACTTTTACCCCTTCAATTTATTCCTAAGCCCCAGAGCCACCCTAATGGTATTTTCAGGATTCCTTGTAGTATTTTTAGGAATGATTATAGATTTTCTGAATTCGAGACAAAAATAATTCACTTTGGGTTCTCCCTAAGCCAAGCTCACCCTGTTTGTACTCATTGCTTGGAAGGAAATGAAGCAACGGTGATCGCATTTGTTTTTGTGCTTCCTCCCTCTGCCAAGCTCCATTTGGTGCCCTATCGTCCCACGAGTTGCCTATTTGAATCTTTTGAATTAAGAGTTTAGAACAGACGGTCCATCTGCTCTGCGTGGATATTAAATCATCAGAGGACTTTGTATAAGGAGAACTTACCCTTGAGTTTTGACAGTGCTTCCTTTCCCCTCTGCTCTAAGAAAGGCTTGGAGCATCAGGTTTTTCTTCAGCGTACCCTTGGACTTAAACCGGCTGCAGCTATCAAGTCGTGTAATAGGCTTAGACATCTTTTAATGGCAGGTGCTGATTAGGAGTAAGAAAGATTTATGTATTCTCATTATTGTGTAAAATGTGCTACTTTATTAAGTATAATTGAGCACACGCTATGCCAGATCTTGGTATTTTGAGGTTGCTGGATCTCATAAGAAAAAAGCACACTTCAAAATCATGTGTTGGAGTGATATATTTTATAATCACTCATTTTCGTTAAACAGATACACATGCTATTTATTCACATGACTGATAGTATGTAGCTGACAAATCTGTAGTTTTATTTTGAATATTCATGAGTGAGCAAGCTTCAGCCAGTTTTTAAGTAGTATAATTTATGCACATGAGTTGTATTCTTTTCCAGTGCTCTACAAAACTTTAACATCAATTTGCCAGTGATATGTATCATGAAGTGAAATTATTAATAAAAACTGAGTAAGGAGATCAGTTGTAGGATGGCATTTAAAAAATATGCACAGCCCTGGCCAGTGTGGCTCAGCGGTTAGAGTGCGGAGCTTCCCTAAGTACCTGCTTAATATCCCCTACATGGGATGTCGTGCAGCAGGGAAATATGGTGAAACCTCCCTGTAATGGACTGATTCGGGCGAGGGGGTGTTCGTTAAAGCCCGCAGTTTGTTATATAGGTTTTCCAAATGTGTATGTTAAAAAATTGACAAATTAGTTAGTTTACCTGTTTTTACTTATGTAGATACATTTGTGTAATAAAATTACGTATGTATGAGAAGTTTAATTTCACAGGAAAGTTTTCTATATGTATTACTGTAATTTTAAATTTATACTGAATAGGTCTAGAAAATGCATGCACGCACCAGTCACCGCAAGCAAACAAATGCACACGGCTGGGGCGGGGCTTAGCGCACGTGGGAACATTAGTCCCATGTGATAAAACTGCTGCAGAAAGTCACTTCCAAGCAACAACAGAACCAATTACCGCAGGAGATGCGGTGTGATCACGTGCTAATTATTCACCCAACATTGTTTACAAGCGATGACACTGGGATTTAAATATGTAGAGTATAGTTGTAGATACATAATATTTATTTATGTTGACAAAATTATAGTATTTTTCCAACATATGGCCTATTCGCTAAAATTTGTTTAAAATGACAGTGAATTGATAAAAAGTAACCTGTTAAATTAATAATAAGTAAATCTAGGTGAAAAGCATTTTAAAATTAACATGGTGTTAATTTTCACATATGACATACAAACCGGAAATTTTGGCTATTAAATCCTAAATCCATTAAATCGAGGTCCACAATACCGAGGGTTGACTGTAATAGGCTGAGCGCCTGCTCATGGGCACTCCTTTTTCAGTCTCATGCTGACTTGCTGCTGCCTCTTATCCCTTCTCTGCCTTCTTTTACTGTAAACTCAAACAATGTGATAACTTGAGGCTGCATCTATCTTATGTTAGGTTGAATTTAGGTTTATAGTTACTCAAACACCCTGAAAAGGCAGAAGAACATTGAAATACTGAGGCAAAATAATTTGAACACTTCTCAGCTATTTTTCCTAATGAAAAATAAAAAATAAATATATATGTTTTTTTTATTTTTATTTTTATTTTTTTTACAAAGCAATATGCCAATTTCAAGGACGAAGCTACTTTGAAGGAGAAAGAAGCACAGTCTATTCCTCTTCTGGAGTATGTGTTCTCTATGAGTGTGAGGTAAGAAAATATTTCATGAACTTCTCAAAATTCTTTCAGTTATGCAAACACAGCAAATGTCTCTTTACAATCTCATCCTTATAATGCCTTTAAGACATCTAAGAGAAAATTTAATATATTAATTATAGTTCAAATATATGGAAATTCCCAATATTTCTCAAACAGGTAAATGAATGGTTGTAAAATAATTTTACCAATAAATAAAAATCCTTTTTTGTCAAATTAAAGCTTTATGAAGTTATCTTATATTTTCCAAATTCAAATCAGCTCCTTGGCTTGTGTTTTGAAGAAAATGCAGACAAAGGTAGACAGCGTGTTGTCACTTAGGTTTTGACCCATGTGAGAAGTATCACTCAGTCCAATTAAAAACAAAACATAAAAGATTACCTAATAAGAATGAGCTGTTGGTTAGAGATGAGACTGATATTAATCTTAATCCCTTTGGGAGAAACATCTTACAAGATTTGAAGGGGAATTCTTTTTCAAGTTACTGCCTTGGTCTCTTAGAGTATGCTTCTGAAGCAAATGTAAGTTTTTAAACTGATTCTTGATCTGCTGATTGAAAAGCTAAATATATTTCATAACACTTTTCATATTTGCCTTTTATAAACTATAATGTTACATTTTTTTACTATAATGTAGTATTTCAAGCCACATCCTACCTGAAGGAAACTGTCTATATATAAAGTTTTTGCTTTTGGGTTCCATTTCCATTTAATTCTTTAAAATGAAAAATTTTTTTTATCCTCATCCGAGGACATTTTTCCATCTTTTGTTCAGGTAGAGAGGGAGGGAGAGAGAGGAACACAGAGAGAGAAACATCGATGTGAAAGGGACACATCGAGTGGCCACCACCCACACAACTGACCAGGGCCGGGGACAAACTGCAACCGAGGTAAGTGCCCTTAGCGGGAACTGAACCCGGGTCTCTCTGGACCGAAGGCCGATGCTCTAACCGCTGAGCCAAACTGACCAGGGCCAAAAAAATTTTTTTAAATTGATTTTAGAGAGAGAGGAAGGGAGAGGGAGAAAGAGAGAGAGATAGAAACACCAATGAGAGAGAATATTGACTGGCCACCTCCTGCATGCCCCCACTAGGGATTGAGCCCACAATCTGGGCATGTGCCCTGACCAGGAATTGAACCGGCAACCTCTTGGTTCATGGGTCAACACTCAACCACTGAGCCACACTGGCTGGGCTGTTTTTTAACTCTTCATTTTCCTCTTCAAATGCCTCTTGTATATGGGTTTTGGGGATGATTTAGCATGTATGGATTATGTAGAAAATTAAGATAAATGATTTACCATGCGGGCACCACAAATAAGCTGTGAACATTTATATGAGTATTAACTGTTGGGGAAAGGAAAATCCTAAGAACTTGGCAAAGATAACTGAATAAGAAAAGAGGCAGCTACATACTTCATGCATCTTAAACTGGAAGATGTTTGGAATAAGCAAAGAGGAGACTTAACGAGGCAAGACTCTGGCAGACTTGATTTCCAGAACATGAAGTTCTGATTTCTTTATACTCGTCATAAACTATTCTACCCACTCCTTTGGCTTTGACTTGGGTCTCCTATGACGTGGGAGCTGAGGCATAGAGACACCGTTACCATGAATTGCTGAACTGTATTTCAAGGTAGCTGTTTCTCCACCAGCATTCTTTTATCAGTGCTGTTTTTAGTGGAGTAGATCCCATGATAGATTTAAGGGCTGGAAGACTTAGAGGGGGATCTAGTGACTCCAAACTGAGGAAATTGAAGCAGAGGGAAGTTACTTTAAGGAATGCAAAACTTTTGTCAGCTGGTTTCTGATGGTAAAGACTACATTTGAAATACCAGCTCTAACTTTAAAAATCTTGAGGGCGTCTAAATTTTCTCTACCTAATGTGTGTGTGTTTGTGTGTATTCTTATCTTCTGACCAGTGTGTTCCATAGTACTGATCATAGTGGTTTAGAAATTTACTGGGATAGTTGCCTATTTGGTTTTAAAATAGCTATAAAATGTTATAATATTAAATTGGTTTAGTGAGAAATCTCTATAAACAACTCTGGGTGCTTAGTACATATCAGGTGAATGAAAAAATGTTACTTTTATTTACTCAAAAAAAGAGGCACTTTTTTCTTACCCTCTAATGCTGTGCTGTCCAATAGAAATATGACAAGAGCAATAAACATAATTTTTATTAGGCTAAAATTTTATGTATTTAACCCTATATATCCAAAATATTATTTTAACATGTAATCGATATAATATTCTTTTTAAAATTTATATTTATTGTTGAAAGTATTATAGATGTTCCTCCACTTTTTTAATGAAATATTTTCATTCTTTAGTCATATTAAGTCCTCAAATTTTTGTGTGTATTTTACATTTGCAGTGTTCAAGAGCTATATGGAGCTAGTGGCTATTGAATATACTGCACAGGTTGACCAGATTTTCATAAGCTTTTGTAGTTCTTGACTAAATTCTTCACAGTAAAGACCTTCATTGTTTCTTCTCCTTCAGGCCCCTTAGCTTCTGAATTTACACCTTTACATAATTGACAGCTCTCTTATGCTTCCGTTTTCTGGGCTGTCAATTCTGGTCCTTCTTTGTTCCTTCATTGTCAGCTTTGTGGTCTTGAAAATGTGTCCTGGGAGTATAACTTTAATGATAACACAGAAAAACACTGATTCTGGAAGTAATGTTATCAGAATGGATATTGCAGTTAAGTCCAAGGAAGACTAGCATTTGTCTCCACTGTATACATGTCCTGCCACTTTCATGATAAGAGATTATGATAATTTGGAGAAGGTCTTTTTCATACATAAATTGGGAAGAGGGAGATGTTGAAATGAGTACTTCTTCCATAAAAGTTATAGAAATGATAACTAAAAATCTTGGCTATAAGATTTTGCATTCCTTGAAATAACTTTCCTCTGCTTCAGTTTCCTGGACCCCCTCTAAGTCTTCCAGCCCTTAACTGAAGCCTGCAAATTCCAATAGTTATTTTATTCCTTATGTATGGATAAGCATAATATTGCTAATGACCCTGTTCTTAAGAGTTTAGAGATCAATAGTGTAGAAGCCAAATGTTTGCTTTGAGGGCAGCGTTACTACATTTATCAGAAAAGTATTTTGTATTTTGGTTTCTCCTTGAGAAGTGCTACTTTGAGTGCTAGAACTGTAATAATTGTACATTGATTTATTCATTCAGAATAGTTTTTTCTTTTTGAGTGCCAATATGTGCCAGAGAATATGTGAGGCATTCATTCACAAGAGACATGAATCCTGCCCTCAATTCCCAGGATTTTTTGGGGAGATCCTCAATATTCCTTTTCAGACTCACCTGTGAGAATCTCTTTATACCAGTTTAGAAAATTTTGAAATGGGAATGTTTAATGTTGATCTAATTTAAGCTGAATCTTTGCCACAATTGTCATCTGGATGAGCAAATGTATTGTAAAACCAACAGAATTTTTCAGAATTACCCTGAAAAATGGTCATGTTTGGCAAATTGTGGGCGTGGCTGCAGCATCCCATTCAAAGGTTTTCCAGTTGTGATTTAAGGTCATCAATGAGCCTGTGGCCTGTGCAGAGTTCCCAGGATGAAAATTTTAGTTTTAGGTCAGAAGAGCCTTTTCAGATGCTGGATCTGGAACCTTCTTAGTAAGTCCTAATCAAGAAGTCTGAAGCAATTATTTTCTGTTGTCTAACAGGACCAGACCATGAAGCTGGTTGAGAGTTCAGGCTGTCCAGCTTTGGATTGCCCAGAGTCTCAACAGATTACCTTGTCTCATAGCTGTTGCAAAGTTTGTAAAGGTAAGACTTTTTTTGTAAAGAGGATTTATGTGAATGAGTCATCTGAGGAGGCTTTTTCAACTGAAATGAAAGAGAAGATTTTATAAGCAAGTTATTTTCAAAGACTAGTAGTATTTCCCTAAATGCATTTCTGACTTGGCACACAGAAGCTAGTCATGACGTCGTTATTGTGGTTGTCAAATTAAATGCAAGACGCTCTCATGTATTTCTGCTAAGCTGACTCAGTCTCTGTATCTCTTACCTTCCCCCTGTGCCTGGGTCAGAGTCAGCATGACACTGCTGTAGAAATTTACACAATAGTGCTGACTTATTTTATTAGTTTATTTGTTTGCTTGCTTTTCATTTCTCTTCAGTTTGTTCTCATAATTGACAGCATAATTCCCGTTTGTATTACTTCAGGCACCTCTCTTATCATTCCCAATCTCTTCACTCATAGGCTTCTACACCACCAAGGAGAGAGAGGTCATCAGACATGCTTTGCTTGTTTTGTGTTGCCTCTGTTATGCAAGGTCTAGGACTGATACATAGAAGCAATTTTGATTTTTAGTTCAATGCAAGAAAAAATTGAAATTTAGGCTATTCAGACATGGAATGGGACACCCTAGGAGGAAGAGAATTTCCCGTCACTAATGATTCTTATGCCTATAGATTCAAGTATTACACTGAAGAGATGATTATATGGAACTTTTTATGATTCCTACCAATTATGAAATTATATGTGCCTTCCTGTATTATCTTGAAATCATATGCTTGTGAATCAGTCTCCTTCATTGGACTATGCACATTGAGGGCAGGGCTGGGTCTTTGTACTCACCTCTGTATCCCTAATACCTAGTAAGACACCTAGTATGAGCACCTAGTTGGTGCTCATAACTCACACAGTTGATGCTGTATAGCAAACTGCTCTAAATGCGCTACTAACACTTGTTTGAATAATGGCCTTTATGCTGATGCAAAGGAAAGTTTAAAAAAAGGTAAAACAAAAAAAGAAAGAAATCTCATAAAATGTATACCACTTTATTTCCTTTTAATCTAATCTATTAAAAGTAGACATAAGATATCCCTCTCCCATTTTTAGCAGGGTGGTGAAGTGTTTTTCTTTTTAGCTCCTTCTTCTCTCCATTCTGTAATGAGTTTTAAAACCTCAGTTCTGTGAATGGCTCTTTGGGAATTTCATGATGGTTTTAAGACTTGGTTTGCCCTGCAAGGAGCTCTTAGGGTAGCTCTTAGGAATGAAGGAACACTGCCAAAAAGGACTATAATCAAACAGACAAACAAGAAGGGCCATTAGAGATTTTTATTCTCACAGCACCTGACTGGTACCTTGCACAGAGCATGTGTGGGATTTGATATGAATCATGAACACTCATTCCAGTCACTTGATTTGGCAACTGTAGCTAAAGGTAGGTTATAGCTGTGCTTTTCCAGCTTAAATGTGCATACAAATAACATAGGGTTGTTATTAAAATGTAGATCGTGATCTGGTTGGTCTAGTATAGAACTCAAGAATCTGCGTTTGTCATAAGCTCCCAGGTGATGCTGATGCTACTGGTCAGTGGACCACATACGAGCAGTTATCTGTTGCTGCATAACAAAGTGGCCCCAAAGCTCAGTGGCTTAAAACAAACAACCATTTTATTATGTATCACAATATGTTGGTCAGGAATTCAGACCGAGCTTGGCTAGGTCATTCTGTCCACACGGTGTTCACTGGGGTCCCTCAGCTGGAAGCCGGGCTGGGTGGAAGGTTCATGATGGCCTCATTTTGTGCTGCACATCTCAGTAGTGATGACGGGAAGGCTGGGCACAGACAGACTCTTTCCCTCTCCACGTAATCTCCGGACTTCTCCCTGTGGTCTCTCCAGTAGGATAAAAGTCAGACTACTTAAATGTTGGCTCTTGGCTCTTAATGACCAGGTTCAGGACTGACACAGCATCTTCTACCATATTTCATTGGTCAAAGCAGTCATAGGACAGCCCGGGTTCAAGGGAAGGGGAAGTAGACCTCACCACAACAGGAGGAGTGCTAAAATCCTGTGGCCATCTCTAATCCACTGATAGTGCCCAGGAGCTACTCAGAGGTTAGAGAGAGCAGTAGTGTAGATATTAGCCAAGACTGGCTAGAACAAGATTTGGGCAAGAAGCTGAGATAGGCTTTTCAGATGTCAAGAGAAACCCCAATCACAACCATTAATTTTAAAAAGAGTTGTGTTATTACAAAAAACAGTTAGAAAATGGAAAAGATATCTACAAAGATTGTGTTATATTTAATTGTTTATAGTTTTATTTATTGATTTAGTCCTCACTTGAGGACATTTTTGCATTCATCTTTTAGATAGAGTGAGAGGGAGAGAGGGGGGAAAGAGAGAGAGAGAGAGAGAAACATCGATGCGAGAGAGACACATTGACTGGCTGCCACCCACACGACCCCAACCGGGGCCGGGGAAAAACTGCAACCAAGGTACGTACCTTTAGCGGAAACCAAACCCAGGTCTCTCTGGACCGCAGGCCGATGCTCTAACCGCTGCACTAAACCGGCCAGGGCAAATTGTTTATAGTTTTAAAAATTAATGTGTTTACACAGCACACTCAAAATACAATGACAAAATATTATGTGACCTACACCCCCACCACCTGAGATTCCTATATAATAGATAAGAAATGGAGTCTTGGTATCACCATTTAAAAACCCAAAACTCTGATAATTTTTTTTACACAGCCAGAATGAAGAACCTTGGCTTAGATAATACTAGAACTGAAATTGGACAAGTTGTCCCTACTTGAAACATTTTAGCACCATTTGTAATAAAGATTGCTTCCATTTCTGACTTAGAATATATAACCAAATGAGTTCATCTGGCTTTTTCTGACTTTAAAAAAAAGGACAAGTTCTCTAGGCTTACATTTTGAGTCAACTCCTACACTTATGTTATGACAAATTCATTTGTAATAAAATTGGCCTCCTGTTAGTTTCCAGTCCTTTCTGCCTAGTGCTAAAGATGCTGTGCTCAAACCTGAAAAAGTAAGTTGTTGCACAAGAGTTAGTACGTATCCCCTGAGGCAGAGCAGGGGACGAAAGTGTTGACCTCTCTACTGGAGGCTCGGCCTCTGGAACAAGGCTCCAAATAAATCTCTAGGCACCAACTCAAATCCAGCCAAGGCTATTTTCTAGACACTGTGCAGTGGCTGTCTTCTGTAGCGGCATCTCAGCAGCAGTGTGATGGAATGTTCTTTTCACTTTCAAGGAAGCTTATAATGAAACAACACAACAGAGACTCAATGATACCATGAAGACTCGGACTTAAAGTGATACAGTTTTCATATCTGCAGCCCTTCCCATTCTCCTTCCCCTCCCTTGGCAGCTCCTTTCTCTACACACACCACCACCAAGTGCTATTTACTGGACGCCCTGCTTCAAATTAGCATGTACTTCATTGTGCCTTGTCCTTATAAGCAGTAGGGGCATCAACATGCAGAAGGCTGAGGAAGTGGGGATTGTTCTCCCCCAACTTCTGGATAATTCATTTTCCCACATTATTCAATTACACCTTTAGGATTCTTATTATCTCTATATTACTAATGACATTATTTGGTTAATTTTTTATATCTGCTGTTAGTCAACTCATTTTTTAAAACTTTAGTTTAATTCCTAAGTAATGGTATCTATGAAACAATGGGCTTATTTGTTATTAGATTCATGCATTTCTTATGTACATTAAAATAAATCCATTGCTATTACTACTTAAAAAAAAAGTTCATCCAACAGAGAACAGACTGATGGTTGCCAGAGGGGAGAGGGGTTGGGGGACTGGATGAAAAAGGTGAAGCAATTAAGAAGTACAAATTGGTAGTTACAATGTAGCCATGGGATGTAAAGTACACACAGGAAATATAGTCAATAAGATCGCAGTAACTGTGCAGTACCAGGTGGGTACTGGAAATATCGGGAAAAGATTTTATAAAGTATATTATTTTCTAACCACGATGCTGTATACCTGAAAGGAATAAAAAAATATTGAAAGCAAACTGTAATTGAAAAATAAAAGTTAAGTTAAAAAACTATTCATTCATGCACATGAATCACACTTTGGGAAAAATCAGGATTACCTATTTTCTTGCAAACAATACCTAAATAAATTAGTATTCTTTGAAGCGTAAGAGACTGAACACCTAACTGAGCTGACTCAGGTAAAAAATGGAACATAAGCCCCCAGAAAGCTGCTTGAATCTGATCTCAAATCCTGCCCCTTTGCCTAGTGCATCTCTCGTCTGTCTCCTCTGAGGTGGCTTTCTCTCAGGCTCATTGTGTTCTTGTGCAGACCCCTGACATTCTTAGCCACACATCAGTATGATACTTAATTAGGCTGAAGACGAGTTCAATATTCTCATGAGTTGAACCAAAGACCAGAATTGAGTTTCATTTGTCTATATTAACCTGAACTAGATCATAGGCCCAGACCTGAAGACATGGCTGTTGCCAGGCCTGTGGAATGCCTTATCCGGGGCAGTTGAGTCTGTTTCCTTATAAGCACATGGGCTGACATTGGGGTTGAATGTTCATCCAAAGCATGACTAGGTTGGTTTTACTTTCCTAAAAGGAGGAATGGAGGCTTGTAGGCAATACCATCAGATGTTCGCCTCAAAATTAGTGGGTTCTTTTTCTCCTGATTATCAAGTATAACCTTTATGTATATTGTTCTTGTAATCTTTTATATTCACCCTCCCCTACTTATCCAGTTACATAGAAATGCATACTAATATTTCATAAAGCTACATTTAATAAAGGACATAGAACTTTATTTTAAAAGCTCACAAAAGGAATAGAAAACTTGGTGTCTCTGAAGTTAAAATCCAAAGGAAAAAATGAAAGAAAGGCTAGATTGTATTAGATTATTGATCTATCCATCTATAACTGATATTTGAATTTTCTTCTGTGACAGGTATCTCAACAGATTTGGTTTGTGGCTTATTAGTAATATTCAAATTGCTTTAATTATTAACAAATATTATATATAACAAATATTTATGCTTTTACACAGATGATCTCATTTAAACCTTACATTTTTGCAAGGTAGACATTATGCTAATTTTACAGGTGAGAAAAATTGGAGGTTTAGGAATGTTAATGAATTTATACAGCTAACTGACACAGCCAGTAAGTGGCAGAGATAAAATGTGAATTCAGGTCTTCCTAATCCACAGCCAAGCACATATGAGTAGAAATGCAACTATGAAGGTAATACGATCATTGCCAACCTATTCTCTGATTTTTGAAGTTATTCCCTATAGATTAGAAACAACCCACTTTTTAATTGAGTCTGGATTTTCTACTTGTCAGTAATTAGCCTTTTGACCCCGGCATTTTGTCTCTAAGCAGTAAAACAACCAATAGATTCAGTGAATGTATTTGTTGAGAGAATGAGTCAAAATAGCTATCTGACATTATTTAGATTAAACTCGAATTTTACTGGAGAATTTCTCAGTTTTCAAGTCTCTGGATTAATTAAAAAACAACCACCATCTGATAAAAATGAAAGCACTCCCTAATTAAACCTAACAGTGAAAGTAAAATTACACTATAATCCTATAGCTGGAATATTCTTGTAGCAGTTAGACCCTGCATGGTGAGCATGGCCCAATATTTGATGCTGGGATGAGGGGTCTCCCCATTACGTAGGCAGAACAGGAAGTAGACTGCAGTACAGGTGGCATGTGGCATAGATTGGGCAGAGTCTGAAATATGGGAGAAGAGGAAATGCAACAAAGTGAAAACTTGAAAGATTATTTTGAAAAAATATAAACAAATGAGAGAAAAATAACAACGCATCCGGGACAGTACCTATTTTTAGTCCCAGACCTCTAAAAGTTGTTTGAAACATTACAGGTAAAATCAAAGAAGAGTTTAGCACTGTGTTGGAACACGGTCTCTTAATTCTCTGTGTTTCTTAAGGAGTGGGTCAGTTTTTGTTTTTGTTTGTAGTAACTTTGCTGTAATTTAGAATAAATATAAAGTTATTTTTTGGAGCCTTTTTATTTTAGATTGATGATGTGCGGAGATACCAGGATAGAGAATAAAGATGCCTTTTTAGTTGCAAGTGTCCCCCCGCAGGCATTGTAAGAAGGCAGTGGAACACATTTTAAGAAATATGGTTTTAATTTAACTATTTAAAGAAGAAGGAAGTAAAAAGACCCTACAAAAAATGTTTTCCTCTTAAACATGAACTTTGTACTTCTAAACGTTCAGTTTTAATCATGAGAGTTAATATTGTGAAGAATCTTGTCAAGAGAAAATGTCAAGTGATTTAAATGCTGTTATTCTCTATATTTAGTAGTCTCTACTTATCCATGGTTTCAGTTACCTGTGGTCAACAGCAGTCCAACAACATGAAATGGAAAATTTCAGAGATAAGCAATTCATACGTTTTAAATTGCACACCATTCTTTGTAGCATGATGAAATCTCGGTCATCCTGCTCCATCCTGCCTGGGACGAGAATTGGCCCTTTGCACGGCACCTCCACGCCGCACGCACCACCCGCCTGCTGGCCTCTTAGGAGCCAGCTAGGTTATCAGATCAACTGACCTGGTATCTCAGTGCTTGTGTTCCAGTAACCCTTATTTTACTCAGTAATGGTCCCCAAACCATTCACATAACTTTTATTACAGTATATGTTATAATTATTCCATTTTATTATTGTCGTGCTTAATCTCACACTGTGTCTTATTTTTAAATTAAACTTTATCGTAGGTGTGTATATATAAGAAAAGGACAAATGGTATATAGAGTTTGGTGAGGGGTCTTAGAACATATTGCTCTCCTGCCCTGGCTGGTTTGGTTCAGTGGTTAGAGCGTCGGCCCATGGACCAAAGAGTCACGGGTTCGATTCCAGTCAAGGTCAGGTACCTCGGTTGTGGTTAGGTCCCTGGCCCTGGTTGGGGTTGTGTGGGAGTCAACCAGTAGATGTGTCTCTCTCACATCAATTGTTCTCTCTCTCCCCTCTCTCTCTCGCTCTTTCTCTCAAAATAAATAAATAAATAACTATTAAAAAAAAAAAAAAGAACATATCTCTCTCCTTAGGATAAGGGGGGACTACTGTATTTTCTTGGTCTTCTTTAGGGATATGTTTTAATTCTGGGTGATATTCAGAGTAGCAGTATGAACACCAACCAGTCAGAATGGACAGCAACCACTTTGTGGTACCAGATATACTTGTCGGTCGTGACATAGCTTAATCCCTCCTTTTATTGAATCACAGGATTCTATGGTAATGGGATTACAGGTGAGATGGGCCACTTTAGAGCTTCATGATTTGCGTAGGTAAAAGTCTTTTCTTGACTACAGGCAGGTGAGTTTATTCAAGCTATGTGAAATATAGTCTTCTAGTCTTCTTTTATACACGGACTGAAGTGGTAATTCATTAAACAACATAAAACTAGACAGATAACATGCATCAGGCAATTTGAAAATTGCTTGAATGATGTATAATCATGTAATTTTCATTAAATATGGATTCCAGTATTCAAGCCTTTTATTTCACAACCTCAGATGATCTTTGAACAAGGGATTCACATAAGAAAAAGAGATTCTCAGAAATTACACGTGATTGGTGTCAGTGTTTATAAAATATTCCATTTTTCTTTCCTCTCATAAGGACTGTGGAATCTGTGAAATCTTTGTAATATATAAAAATTTTCTTCTTCTTTCAAGTGGATATACTTTGCCTTGAAGATTTCCAGAGAAAATTAGATTGAAGTGATGTAATTTTCATTTTTAAACATGTTTTCAATTTTTAAAAAAGGATACTGGGCTGTCTGTTTCATTTCTTAAATACACCATGTGCACATTTCATTGGGCTTGGCTTTTGTTACCCGTAGTTATTAATAATGTTCCACCACTAGTTCTCAGATCACTTTCTCACTGTATTATCTTATACATTATAAATCTACATTTTGGACTCCAAGAATCTTTGTTTTTGATTATTGGACTGTTATTAGAATATTAGGGACTAGATAGCATTTATAAAGTCAGAAACAAGATGTAGATTTTATTGAAGTAGGGATTAATTGAGTTTACACGTAAAGAAAAACTTTTTAGTAAACACAACATGTGGTTCTGTAAACACTGGATAAAGATATCAATTTTAAAAATCATTTAGGGAAAAATTGCTTCTAAATCAAAGGAAGATATTAAGTAGACAAGGTTTATTTGCTTTGTCATGGTTCATTTACCTTAATAAGTTCCCTTTTTTCTTGTAGGTTATGACTTTTGTTCTGAAAGGCATAACTGCATGGAGAATTCTGTCTGCAGAAATCTGAATGACAGGGCCGTTTGTAGCTGTCGAGATGGTTTTAGGTCTCTTCGAGAGGACAATGCCTACTGTGAAGGTAATCCTTGTAATGATGTGTAGCTCAGCTGTATGAATTTCCTAGGATTACTGCTTGTAAAATTTATTAATTTCCCAGGTTGTCAAGTTGATGGGCCCATTAAAAGTGGTGAATTTAATTTGAAGCATATTAATCAGCTAAAAATAATTATCTTTCAAATTAAAGTTTTTCAGCTATCTGCTATATGTCAGACTAATAAGTTAATATGGCTGGGTTCTTAAATTAGAACAATACTCCCACTGTGAAATTGCCCCCCCCCCCACATAATTAGATATTCAGATAGTCCACATATTGACATTACTGAGGCTTGCAGTTATAACTGTAGGCAGCTTTTTCCAGACAATGTGGTGTAACAAAGGCAATCAATTAACAGGAAGATAAAGTGCCCTCTGCTATTTTTGTTTGCTACTGTAACTAATCTCAGCAGTTGTACTGATGTCTGCAGTATTTAGTAAATAACTCCAGCGGAGTAAACAGTTTCCTAGTTATTTTTAAAAATCTCAACCAATATCCAAGATTGTTTATTCTCTCATGGAAACAGTCCAAACACAGTGAGGAGGTCCTTGGCATTCATAAATACAGTGGCTTTAACTATTCATGAAGATTCTAGAAGTCCAGGAGATGTAGTAATTTATAAGTTGCCTGAGGCACAGGTTTGAATCATTCTCATTAACAGTGTGACTAACTAGTGGGTCTTGAAAGAACATGGATATGGTGGTGTTTGGGCATCTGGACTTTCCCTTCCTGAATGTCAGAAATGTACCGTGGAGATGGAAGACCTCCAGAGTATAACGGAGTTTCTGCTCAGCTGCACAGTGATTTATTGGCCGTTGGAAAACCAATTTCTATTGTTTTCCCTTAGCTTTCAGTGGATTCTTTTTCCTCTGTCTTTAAAATCTGTATTATTTATTTATTTTTATCTTTTTAAAAATATTTCTTTAAATGCTTCTGATTCAGTTCTGACGAGACTATTCCCGTTTTGCCATTCATAATGAAGATTTATTAAAATTCCTCATTTTGAAAGGTTTTATACAAGAAATGTATTTAAACTTACTTAGTAAAATAATGTATTTTTATTACAACATTTCTGATTTTTAACATGTAATAAATACCACTGATACTGTTAATGTGTATAATATGAAACCACATGATATAAATTCATGCGATATCTCTTTTTGAATCTTAATTTTATGATAATTATTTTTATTTTGAGCTGCGGATTTTGTTAAGTATATGTACTCATGGAATAAATATTTCGTGAGCACCCACTTACTATATACCAGCCATTTTTCTAGGACTGGACAGTAAATGGTGAATAGGACTGGGGAGTTTCCTGTGCTCAGGAGCTCACCTGCCAGGAGGGAGACAGAGTATGTGAGTAACTCCTGATACAGAGAAGGAAGTTCAGGTCGCAATACATAATGTGGAGAGAATGAAACAGGACAATGCGATAGCGATGCCTGGGGATTGATTCAGGGAGGGTCAGAGAACGCCTCCGGGCTGCAGGAGTGAAGGCTGACAGCTGACCTGGGGCTTGAGGATCAGGAACCAGCAGAGGCAGATCCGGAACAGAGCATTCCCACGAGAAGGATGGTAAGGAGAAGCACCCTCAGTGGGAACTAGCTTGGTGGTCCTGGAAACAGAGAGAAGGATAATGTCATGGAGCAGACAACTCAGAGGAGATCAGGTGAGAGGCAGGGTCCAGACAACGCAGAGAGGCTTGTGAGGATTTCAGGTTTGCCTCATGCAGAGGAGTGACATGCTCAAACGTGCAAGGGTAGTTCTGCCCGCAGTGTGTTCGGCGAAACACTGGGTTGATGTGTGGGGAGAACAGAGGAGTGAACAAGAAGGCTGCTTGGAAGGCTGTTGCAGTAGTCTAGGCAAAGATGCTGGTGGCCTGGGTTAGGAAAGTGATAAGGGATCTAAAGAGGAGGGAGCATATTCATGGTGCATTTTGAAAGTAGAGCCACCTTGAATGGATCATACTGAGAAATGGTTTGTAAATTGCTTCATGATATTTATTTGTAATTTAAAGATGTAATGTCCAAAAATTTTTAAAAAATGGTGGAAAAACTTGTTTGTTTATTATAGAGATCTTGAATGTTTTATACATAAGACATTTACTATTACATCTTTTGTTATTCATGTTAATAGGCTGTATAGTATTCTGATCAAATTTGGTTTTACTTTTCATTGTTGTTGTTTGCTAACTTTAAGGATTTTTTGACTTCTTGGAAGCAACATTAAAAAAAAAAATGTTTTATTGATTTTTTAGAGAGAGGAAGTGAGAGAAAAACATTGATTGGCTGCCTCCTGCAGGACCCACTACTGGGGATTGAGCCTGCAACCTGGGCATGTGCCCTGACTGGGAATTGAACTGATGACCTCTATGGTGCATGGGACAATGCTCAATCCACTGAGCCACACCAGCCAGGCTGGAAGCAATGTTTTTTTTTTTAAAAAAGTATGCAATTGTACATGTTGTCTATCAGCTGGTTTTGTAGAGTTCTGGTCCTTTAAGAAATTAGACTTTCATAAAGCAGCAAGTAGTAATTTGTAAGCAATATACATTTTATTTACTAAATCTGTGGGGTTGTTTTAATGATATGACTATAATTCAGACCATTAATTTTTTTTCTCAGATTACTTGATCAGCATTAAAATAGCACTGGTAAATGTTGAAGTTCATTTATTTATTTGACAAATCAGTGAATACCTACTTTGTTCAAGACTAGGCTAGAGGTGAGACAGTACATAAGATATAGTGACTCACATTCTCTCAGGCAAGAAAGAGAGTAAACAGATCATTACACCAAAGGCCATTTAATTGCACATGTGGCATATGCCCTGAAAGAAACAGGTTAACAGGGGGTCTGATCTGGATGGGTGGTAGCGCTCGAAGGAGAGTGTTTTCCTGAAACCTGAAGATTAAGTGAAGAGCAGCCAGGCATATAAGTGAGGGAGGAAAAGAAGGGGATTTCCTGGGTGGAATAATCCGAATGTCTAAAGGTATCTAGGTGGAAAGAAGTGCTTTGTAAGAGCTGAAGGAAGGCAGAGAGCAAGAGAGAGGTGCCTGATGAGACTAATGGTGGGAAGCAGGTCCTCGAAAGGCACAGTAAAGACGGAGGGTTTTGTGATAAGAACAAGAGGGAGCCAATGACGGGTCTTATGTAGAGTGCCTTGGTCATATGTGTGAAGGCAGAGATCAGGCTGATGTACCCATTACCCAAGGAACGCCAACAGCAAAGTATCAGAGTTAGGCAAGAGGCGTGGACTAAAGGGTCCTTGGTAGCACCCAGAAGGAACCAGCCCTCCATCACCTTGGTTTTGGACTATTAGCCTGCAGACATGTGAGACGAATTTCTGTTGCTTACACCACCAGTTTGTGGTACTTCATGGTAGGCCTAGCAAACTAATGTGATCTGAAAGAAACACTTTTTGCTTTTTGGTCTAACTATCTGTGATTTAATTATCTTTCTAGATTGCATAACTTTTATTTTTTCTTTGAAGATTTTCTTGATGGATTAAGTGCACATAGATTTTATTTCTTAAATAATTTATTTAATTTTATCTGACTGAAGAATTAGTACCTTGTTTTGTATTGTCCAATTGTTTTATACATAATTTTATACTATATTGTTTATTAAGAGACATATATGTGTGTTGATATAGATTACTCCCACCTATAATGTATGTGTTTTGCTGTCATAGGCTATTTATTTTTCTTGAATTGTCCCAAACTTCTGAAATAGAGACAGACAAGTAGAGTTTAAGATATACTTGTTTATGGTATTTGTCTCTCTCTGACTGGCTTATTTCACTTAACATAAAGTTCTGCAGGTTCATCCAGGCTATTGCAAAGGCTAAAATTTTCTTCCTTTTTATGGCTGAGTAGTATTCCATCGTGTAAATCTACCATAGCTGTTTTAAAGTACCATATGTTTCACTCATACGTAGAGTTTAATAAACATTGAACTAACAAGCAAAATAGAGACAGACTCCGACAGAGAGCAGGCAGACAGCTCCAGCGGGGAGGGTGCTGGAAGGGGGGGAAAGAACTCATGGACAGGATGACAGTGTGGTGTTGTGGGAGGGAGGTGGGTGGGTGGAGGGGGAAGAGGGTATAGGGGAGATAAATGGTGATGGAAAAAATTTAAAAATTAGAAATAAAAAGTTTTGCAACTAAAAGAAAGGATATATTTGTTTATTGCTGGTTTGAAATGCTTAGATATGCTGAAGAGATGGGTTCCTTTAGGCTACCTCATGACCAAAGAATAATTCAGGGCAAGCAGTGAACTTACTAAATGTGTTTATATTGTGTAAAAATGTCTAATTGTCATATTGATTTTATAGCTAAAAAAGGATTCAGTTGTTTTAAATTGGTATCTATTGGCCTTAAAAATTATTTTGAGTAGTACAAAAAAATTTATTCACTGATAAGTCATTATTTGTTAAATTATATGTGTACTGATAAATGGCATGCATAGCAAAAAGACCACAAATATCTTTTTTCTTATTTTTTTCACCCATCATATCAAAAGCAACAGTGTCTCCTCCTACCTCATTTCTGTTTTTTTAATCCAGTCCTTTAGCTAATGCTGTTTCTTCTACTGTTTTTCTTATCCTGCATTTCAGAAGATTCTAGCCCATGTACAAAGTAATGTGAATATAATTCTTAATGAAAACATACAATTTCTCTGTTTCTATCTTTTATTTTTCTGCTATTGTTTGTCAATAAGGCTATAATATATAGCATCACTAGTTACTAATAAATAATGGTTTTTTAGAGGCATTTAAAATGTCTTCCACTACAACATCTTATTTCATCCAGCAGTCTGATGATGCAGACATTATTATAATCTCCTGTCTTGTGGTTCAGAAAGTGGAAGAGCTTGGAAATGAGATGATTTGTCCCAAATCACTTACCCAGATAGCAAATAGTAAACCCAGGGTTCAAATTTATGTCATCCATCTTTAAATTTGGTGTTTTTAAATTTTTATTACTTTTAATTTATTATAGATACCTAATCTAATTCTTATTTTTATAAATAAGTAGCATATAGATTTTTCTTTAGAAAGACATTTTAAAGCCAGTTAATTGCTTTCTGAAAAGGAAAAAAAATTGTCTCTAGTCCATCCAGAAAACATCTCATTGGCATCATAAAAACTGTAATGAGCTGAGCCCATGATAAATAAAAAGACAATAGGAAAGACAAGAGGTAAAAAAAAAAGAAAGAAAGGAAGGAAAGAAGGAAGGGAGGGAGGGAATAAAAAGACAATAGGAAAACAAGCTTCCTCTGTCTTTCCCTCCTGTTCTTCCCCTCCCTCCCTCCCTCCCCCCTCCCTCCCTCCCTCCCCTCCCTCCCTCCCTCCTCCCTCCCTCCCTCCTTCCTTCCTTCCTTCCTTCCTTCCTTCCTTCCTTCCTTCCTTCCTTCCTTCCTTCCTTTTCTTTTTACCTCTTCACAACTAATTAGTTTAGTGATGAATTCCTGACATAGCCAGCATCTGCATATCATTAACTATGGAATATAAGGCTAATCTGAGAGGATTTCTTCAAGAGTAAGATGAGTGATAGCCTTACAGAGTTGCTCCAAGAGATATGAAGGGAAAGATGTAGAATGAGTTCAATTTTTTCATTGAAAGCCAAGCACATGAGCCCCCACTGGAGCTAATGGGAGGCATGTTTAACAGAGTGGGGATAAATAACCAGAGGACAGAGCCCTGTGGGATTAATTAGAGAACTCTAGCAGACACTGTAGCTTTCAGAACTGTGGTTAATGATGCACTCTCTATGGTGTGTTATGGTCGAGTGTCTTAAATAAAAAAAGTTCAAGGTTACAGTATTAATGAGGGTTGTCCAGAAAAACAGAACCAAAAGGGCACACAGCACTCCCTCCTCTTATCTGCATTTTCTCTTTTCATGGTTTCAATTACCCACAGTCAACCATAGTTAGAAAATATTAAATAGAATGTTGCAGAAAGAAACGATTTATAAGTTTTAAAGTGAGCCCCACTCTGAGTAGTGTGATGGAGTCTTGTGATGTACCTCCTTGGACATGTATCACCCCTTTGTCCAGTACCTGCCATTAGGGCTTAGTAGTCATCTGGGTTATCAGGTCTACCGTCACGGCATCGCAGTGCTTGTGTTCAAGTGACACTTATTTTACTTGATGATGACCCCAAAGTGCAAGTGTAAGGTGCTGGCAATTCAGTTATGCCAAAGAGAAGCTGTAAAGTGCTTCCTTTAAAGTGGAAAGGTGAAAGTTCTTGATGTAATAAGGGAAGAAAAAATATTGCATGCTGAGGTTGCTAAGAACAAATCTTTTATCTATGAAATTGCCTAATTTATAAGTTAAAATTTATCATAGGCATATGTGTATAGGGAAAAAAATAGGGTGTATATATAGGGTTCTGTACTGTCTACAATTTCAGGCATTCATTCACTGGGGGGGGGGGTCTTGGAACAAATCCCCCACAGATAAGGGGGACTACTCTAGATAGATAGATAGATAGATAGATAGATAGATAGATAGATAGATAGACAGATAGATAGACAGACAGACAGATAGATAGATCATGTGATTATGAAGGTTGAGAATCCCCAAGCTCTGCAGTCAGCAGGATTTCCAGGAGAGCCAATGGTATAATTTTAGCAAAATCCAAAGACCCAAGAACCAGGAGAACTGAGGTAGAAGTTCCAACCCAAGGACAGGAGAAGACCAGTGTCCCAGCTGATCAGGCTGGCAGGCAGTTTCCCTCTTACTCAGCCCTTTTGTTCTGTTCAGGTTTTGGATTGACTGGATGGGACTCCTGCACACTAGGCTGGGCAATCTGCTTTACTCAGCCAACCAACTTAATGTTGATCTCATCCAGAATCACCCTCACAGTCACACCCACAGTGCAGTCCCACCAAATGCCTGGTCACCCTGTGGCCTAGCCAAGTTGACATATAAAATTAACACTCATAGTTACAAGTTAAGAAAACAAAAGAGAAGAGCAAAAGCATTTCTGATGTCTCCAAATCTGAATTAGCCTTTGAATAGTATCATCTATTCATCCAACCAAGTGAAAAAGTTGATACATAAAACAGTTTTTGGAATTCATGTGACATATGGAAAGATTCAAGTGTTATTTTTTTGTTTGTTTGTTTTCTATGAAAATCATTTCTTCTCCAGTTGAGGAGTTGTGGTGCAAAAATGCTGAAAAATCCCTTTCAAGTTTCACAGCCGTATTTGAACTTGCGGTAACCATTTTGGGGGGAGCATTCATCATTCAGTCTCTGGGATGAATAATTTTCACTCACTTAACTTCAAGTTTTCTCAGATTCAAAAACAATTTCCATTCATTTGTAAACTTGAACAACCATTAAGATACACCAATCAGTGAAAAGGGGCATTTTTTTCTTTGAAGTCAATCTCCTCTGATATGAAGGAAGGACTTTAAATTTTTTAAATCAAACCTAATACAGATTAAACTTCTCTGAATTTCTTCTTAGGCTTAGGTTTTCATGTAATGTTTAAAGCAATCAAGGCTACCCACATACTTTTCTTCTGAAACAAAATACCATAGTTGTGTGACTCATGATCATCTGACCCCCTGCCCCAAAGGATGCACTGTTCTAGAAAACACTCAGATAAGTCTATTGGAATTTATGATCACTTTGGATGATGTATAGAGAAGACAACTCAAATCTGTCGTCAATAAATTTTACATCTATGTATTAAATGGGGTTAAGAACAAGCACTTTCTTTTCTCTGAGGTGGATCCATGGGCTCTTCATGGAATTTTAATTTATGATTGGCTTCAGTCCTTAGACTACATATAGAAAATCTTTGTTCAACATTCATTCATTCACAGTTTTTGTTGAGCATATACTATATGTTAGGCCTTGAGTGGGTGCTTTTTCATACAGCCATGAGCAAAGCCGATGAAGCCCTTGTTCTCATGGAACTGACTTTCTACTGGAGGTAACATTTAAAGTCTATGTCCATTTTCTAGACACAGAGGGGGATGAGCATTGTGATTGATGTTTTTTTGCTTTGTTAAAATAAGTAGTCCTGGTCCTTATATTCTTTTGACAGTTGTTTTTTAAGAACCTTAATACTTAATGTGCTGGTTTAAGGAGCATCAGCATAGGTCATCACCTGGGAGTTGGCCAGAAACACAGAATCTCATACTTTATCTCAGACGTGCTGAATCAGGATCTGCATGTTAACAAGATCTCCAGGTGATCCTTACACATCAGAAAATGTGAAGAGCCCTAGTTTAGGGCATAGAGTTTATTAATTTATCTTCTTCATTTGGTCACCATCCAGTGTCTCTCAGCTATATGCTCAAGTGGAAAGGAATTTTAGTATTCACAGTCTGTTTCTTTTCATGAGAATACACTGTGGTTTCCCCCACCTGGTTTCTTAGAGTGTGATTCAAGCTGCATCAGAATCACCTGAGGAGCTTGTTCAAAATGCATATTCCTGGGTGCCTTTCCCTTGGGTAAGTCAGGGCTGGGTCTCAAAAACTGGCATTTTCACAAGCTTTACCGATTATGTGCGTGGAATTTGAAGAGGACTATTCTAGACTAATTGTATATTGATTTTCTTCTAAGGATAAGTTTTCAAAATTATTATTCTTTGGTCCTCAGTTGATGTACTCCTGTCCAGAAAGATGAATTGTGGAGCCGGTTATACATTCCTGTGCATCACAGAGGTGTAGGTTCCTGCCAGGGGTTCCCAGCCTTGGCCCTTCTGACATTGTGGGCTGGAGAAGTCTGCACTAAGGGTGCCATCCTATGCACGGAGGGCACGCAGCCGCCTCCCTGGCCTCTGCCCACCAGATGCCTGCAGCACACCTGTGACTGCTGCACTGCCAGCTGTGGTGACAAAGCCGTCCCGACTTCCCAGTTTCCCCTGGACGGCAAAGCTTTTCCAGTGGAGAAATAGTGGTTTCAGCTAAGTAAAGAATAAAAACAGCTATCAGTGAGCATGATACCTACCCCCAGTGTCTGTCTGTATTGTTTGATTCCCCTTAGGGCTTTTGGTTTTATACCAAGAGTGAAGAGAGGTTTCTGTACAAGCATATACCAGCTGCCTGGGTCTTTGGGCTGGTTTTCACACTGAAGGGTAGGAGAGACAAACTGTGATGATGGCGAAGAGAACAAACTCATATATTTAGGATGTAAACAAGGCCACTGTAGGGCCTAGGTCCCAAAGAACAAAACAAAATTAGGTAGAAGGACTTTTTTTTTTCCTTTTTATTTCTGACTAGCTGTGAATATGCTATGAAGACTGAAGAAATGCTATGTGGTGTCTCAAGAGTTTTGGAGCTTTGGGGATGGGAGCTTCCTTTAAAGGGACAAAAGTAGGGACATGGAGACATGTACTAGCTGTGACAGAGACTCAGAGAACATGGGAAAGGCCCAGAGGATGCCCAGGGACAGAGTAGTGGGCAGTGATGATAAGTGTGTGTTGATTTATTCCTGAGCCCAGAGAAACACTCAGTGCACATGCAGATGTAACTGGGGAGATGTTGTAGAGACGCCCCAGATTCATCACCAGCCAAGGACATTTGTATCCATAGCCTGTAGCATTATTGAATTTCTAATATGATTTTGAGTTTTCTTTGGCCCAGTATTCTCACCAAACTGCTTATCTTTGCATTTCTTTGAAGTATGATATGATGGAAACATTTATTGCCTTCCATTGTTAAACACGTATTTATAATTGTCACCCTTTTGCTAGTCAATTGTTTCAATGCTGAAAAGCAAATCAGAACAAATACTTGTTTTGTATATGCTCCCTGTGCATAAAGAGTCATTCTGGTACCTGGGTGGACACTTTGTATATTTCTTTGGGCACCCACCTATAATTATTTTTAAAAAATACATGTCAGAAGAAATTTGGGGCTTTAATAGATAGATTAATGTAAATTGTTTAATCTATCAAGTAAAAATTTTTCTATTTTTGACAAATGGGGGAAGTTCTGATGTTATGGAAAGAACATTATACAAAAGACTTGGATTTAAAAATTTATATCTTTATTGTTGAAAGTATTGCAGATGTCTCCCTTTTCCCCCCATTCCCGTTCCTCCTCATACCAGCCTTCACCACACTATTGTCTGTGTCCATGGGTTATGCATACATGCATATTAGTTCTTTGGTTCATCTCTTCCTATCCCACCCACCTTTCCCTCTGAGATTCCTCAGTCTGTTTCATGCTTCCATGTCTCTGGATCTATTTTGTTCATCAGTTTATTTTTTTTTCCAGTAGATTCCACATATAAGTGAGATCATGTGATACTTGTCTTTCTCTGAATGGCTTATTTCGCTCAGCATGATACTCTCCATGTCCCTACATGCTGTCTCAAAGGACTTGGATTTTATTCTTACCTCTACTTTTTTACCAACTGTGAAAATTTGTGCAAATAACTTAATATCTCTGAGCCTCAGTCTTCTCATTTATTAAATGGAGAGAATGTGTCTCATGAGGTTGGTGGAGGATAAATGAGATTAGTATGTAAAAATGCCTTCCAGAAAAATAAATCCTTGAAAACAATTTGCCATTAAACTTGGGTTTCTAACATATTTATTACTACTGGTGTATCAGTCAATTCATGCAACATGAATTCATTTTTGGAACTAAGATATTACACCATTAGTATATTGGAAACTTTAGGTCACAATACACTTAGAGTTCACCTAATGATATTATCTTCTATTTTAAGCCAATTATAATAAGATCTTTGGCTACTTCATTAATTAAGTTATCATGGTTTATTTCCAGAAACAAACCATTTCATACCTAATCTCTTTCTGGTCTGAATAATATTCTAACCAGTTATTTTATATAGTATATATTATTCATTCTCA
This sequence comes from Molossus molossus, assembly GCF_014108415.1. Classification (NCBI taxonomy): domain Eukaryota; kingdom Metazoa; phylum Chordata; class Mammalia; order Chiroptera; family Molossidae; genus Molossus; species Molossus molossus. The sequence goes on along the minus strand of NW_023425345.1, from coordinate 46,764,504 downwards.
TTTGCAAATTATGTGATAAGATTTTAAAAGTAACTAAGGGAATTCATGTTATTCTTCTGTCAATGCATAGCGAGTTAAAATACTTGATAATTACATATGCATATTCTTGTTTATTATTATCAGGGAGAAAATTTCTGGTTAGAATTAAATAATTTATTTTAAATTAATTGCAGGTGTCTTAGGTGAAGCTGCAATTCATTATCATTTATTCATTAGATAAATAAAAATATTTTTTATGCCGCCTCCCTGGAAAAGAATTAATTTGAAGTGACAAGAGGAATCATTTACTTAAAATTTTTAATAATTTAATTGATGGAAAAAGTCTTTTGTCAGCTTCATTAAGTTTAAGATTAAGTATAACTTAGAGATTAAATTATAAATACTTATTTATAATTTCAAGTCACATATTCTAGCTGTGTTTGTTAAGAGTGAAGTCAATGAACAAATGCTTGCTTGAAATAACACATGCCCTGGCCGGTTTGGCTCAGCTGTTAGAGCATCGGCCTGTGAACCAGAGAGTCCCGGGTTTGGTTCCCGCTAAGGGCATGTACCTTGGTTGCAGTTTGTCCCCGGCCCCAATTGAGGTCGTGCAAATGGCAACCATGTGGGTGGCAACCAATTGATGTATCTCTCTCACATCGATGTTTCTCTCTCTCCCTCCTGCTCTATCTGAAGATAAATGCAAAAATGTCCTCAGGTGAGAATTAAAAAAAAAAAAAAAAAAGATGAAATGACACACAACTATTAGCATTCCCTTTTACAGCTCTCTTCCTCCCTTTATGTATTCATTAGCTTTCAAAAAGAAGAGCCAACTTCAATATAAAATAAAATTATTATGTGCCTTAAGGAAATCTGGAAAAAAGTCTTGGAGATAGACAGTGGAAGTTGGGGTGTGATTCATGGTAGGAAAACAGAATAGCTAGGAACTTATCAGGATTGCACAAATAAAATAAATCCAGCTTTGACTCAATGGTCCTGAGCTGAGGTTTCGGATGTGTTGTTAAAACGTGATGTTGTGAAGAAAAACAAAATGATGTGGTCAAAGCATTGTAGAGTAAATGTTAATTTTATTGTTAATATTATGAACAAAATAAGAATACATTTTTAGGGGACAGCAAGAGCTGTGGATTGTGAAAAGCAGTTAGGCACAGATGAAGTCAGTGTGACAGGGAGGAGTGGCAGAGGTGAATGTGCAATGGAGAAGGACTTGGCTCGTTTAGGCAAATGACCATCCCTGAGCACAGAAGAGCTCCGTGCGCTTGGACGTCAGGACGTTGCCGTTGCCCTTCATGAACATGAAGTGTTGGTCAAGGAAAGCACATTGTGGTTCTAAATTACATCTCTTGTTCATTGCTATGGTATAAAAATAGATCCTGAGGATTGTAATAACACATAAGAATATTGTCACTTTTTACCTTTTATTCCATTTTACATTTCTCTCAAGTAACTTTTCTTTAGTATGAAGAATGTGCTCCCAAATCTATTTTTACACATTGTTCATATCCTTAAATTAGGACAGGAAGGAGTGGAATTGTAATTGGAAAACATATATTTGTTTATACTGAGTTGCTGTGAGGTCATACCTCCTAATCAACATTAGACTATTAACACTGGCGGATTTAGCCGTGCACCATAGTCAGTGGTTTATGTATAAACAAACAACTGGAAACTGGCACAGCTCCCTGTCCTTCACACAAACCCTGATGCAGTGCTCAGATCAACCTAATAACTCTCAGTAGGCAGCGTTTGGGGTATTCTAATGAGTAAAACCCTCATTTTTTGGCAAAATAAATATATATTTATTAATTAGTTTTTGATATTTAAAATTACTAATCTGCCTTTTTGGAAAGAATACTATTCAACTTGGTGAATGTTCAAATGCAGCACGACAAGGCAATCTTTCAAATGAGCCTGTCTGTTCCTTAATTCCAAGCAACTTGGATTCTGCCAAAACAGTTTACTAACTAGCCATGAATAAGCACTGACAAAAAGTGCAGAAGTAGACACAGATGGAATCCCCGTGGCCCAAGGGGTTAGGGAGATACTGGAGGAACTGTAACTTCATCTGGGTATGAAGTGTGAATCCAGTTTGGACTGGCAGAGAAGAGAAAGCAAAGAGCAAGAGCAAACCATGTTAGGAGTTTTTGTGCAACAGGAGGCTTATATCCAGGAGTGTTAGTAGATTAAACTGTAAAGATGGGGACCAGATTGTGGAGGGCCAGTGTGTTATATGGAGTGATTCTAGATTTCGCCAACATTTGGGAAACGCCTAACTTCTAACAGTTCGTTAGCTGTGAGAAGGGGGTAACTCAGTCTGTTTCCTGTAGGTCATGGGGTTATTGTGAGGATTAACATATCACACATATGAACATGCATGGTAAGAATCAGAGTGTGACAGAAATGTCAAGTGCTAGGTCTGTGCATGGTTACCAACCTTAGCTGGGTGCTGCACTCTGCTTGGCAATTTTACTATGCACCCAGTTCGGTTTCCTCTTATTCCCTAAAATGATTATTTCAAACCTTTACCATTCCTTGGAAACCATTGGCTCTACCATTCTCTTCTTCTCAGCAGATACCTTATTTTCCAACAAAACAGAAGACAGGAGCAGTAACTTGCTCAGCCTCCGGCTCTCGGCACTCAAACCCCCGGGCTTCACTCTCATCCTTTCTCCTCTCTCCCTCGTCTCAGTGGAACAGACACCATCCTTCCAGGAGTAGGTGCATCTGTGCACTGAATCCCATCTCTTCCTGTCTTCAGAGGAAACTTGCCATCTATTATCCCCTATTTTCTATTCACTCCCTCCCATCAGCATTTAAATATGATCAAGTTTCTCCCTAAAGCCCACCTCCCCTTCTAGCTTTTGTTATTGCCCTGCTTCCCCTTTATTTACTTATTTTTTAATTAATTTATTTTTGTTACAGATGTTTCTCCTTTTACCCCACTGATTCCCCCCCTTCCCTCCCCACCCTGTCCCCAGCTTTGTTGTTCATGCCCATTGTTCATGCACACATGCATATAAGTTCTGTGGTTTATCTCTCCCCCACCACCCCTCTTCTGGGGATTGTCAGTCTGTACCCCACTTCCATGTCTCTGGGACTACCCCATTCCTCAGACTGTTATGTTCATTATAGTCCACAAATAAGTAAGATCATATGACATTTGTCTTTCTCTGTTTGGCTTGTTTCGCTTAGGATGATACTTTCCAGGTCCCTCCATGTTGTCTCAGAGGATAAGAGATCATTCTTTCTTACAGCTGCATAGTACTCCATTGTGTACATGTACTATAGCTTTTTATGCATTAGTCTACTAATGGACATTTGGGCTGTTTCCAGATCTTAGCTATTGTAAATAGTGCTGCTACAAACATGGGGGTACATATATTCTTTCTGATTGGTGTTTCAGGCCTCTTAGGGTATATTCCTAGAAGTGGGATCACTGGGTCAAATGGCAATTCAATTTTTAATATTTTGAGGTAACACCATATTGTTTTCCATAGTGGCTGCACCAGTGTGCATTCCCACCAGCAGTGTATTAGAGTCCCCTTTTCTCCACACCCTCGCCAACACTTGCTATTTGATGATTTGTTGATGGTGGCCATTGTGACAGGTGGGAGGTGATACCTCATTGTTGTTTTAATTTGCATCTCTCTGATGATTACTGATGTTGAGAATTTCTTCATATGTCTCTTAGCCATTTGTATGTCCTGTTTGGAGAGGTGTCTAATTCCTCGGCCCATTTTTTAATTGGGTTCTTTGTCTTTGTCTTCCTTTTGTTGAGTTGTATGATCACTCTATATATATTGGAAATTAACCCCTTATGTCATATATCATTAGCAATTATGCTCTCCCATACTGTAGGTTGCCTTTCCGTTTTGATGATTGTATCGTTTGCTGTGAAGAAGCTTTTGAGTTTGATGTAGTCCCATGTGTTCATTTTCTCTTTTGTTTCTGTTGCCTTAGGTAATGTATCTGAAAATTCTGCTGCATATGATGTCTGAAATTTTGTTGCCTACAGTTTCTCTTAGGATTTTTATGGATTCATGAGTCACATTTAAGTCTTTTATCCATTTTGAGTTTATTCTTGTGTATGGTGTAAGTTTATGGTCTAGTTTCATTTTTTTGCATGTAGCTGTCCAATTTTCTCAACACCATTTATTAAAGAGGCTGTCTTTACTCCACTGTATGACCTGCTTCCCTTTTATAGCCAAACTTCTTAAAGGTGTGATCTATTTTCAGTGTCTCCATTTTCTCAAGTTACATGCTTTCCTTAACTCACTTCAGTGTAGATTTTTCATCCCACATCTCCTCCAAGCTACTCTCATCAAGGTCACTGATAACGTCTACGTTGTTAGATCAGACACTTGCAGTCTGTATCTTGCTTGACCTCTAAGCAGCAATTAATTCTATTGATCACTTCCTCTTTCAAACACCTGTTTACCTTGTCTTCATGATACCACATTATATTGATCAGGGATCAGAGTTGCAAACAACAGAATTCACTTTGCAGTTTAAACAGAAAAGGAATATATTGAGGGATGTTAAATGACTCACAATATACATGGGCAGACAGGTTTAGGTGATGTTCAGCTAAGACAATACCTGTCACACCTGGGTACAAATCCCACGACCCTTCCTCCTTAGTGTCAACCCCACAACTCCCCAAAATGACATACTTTTCACTGATGATGCCCAGGATTGGCCTCCAGAAGCTAGGTCATCGCTACCACCCTAGGTGCTGAATGTTCTCTTTATTACACCTGCTGGAGAACTTCTCAGCCTTGCTTAGTCACGAATTCTCTTCTCAACTGAAGTTTTGCATGAGTGACTCTAACTGTAGTCCTAGGTTACAGGCTTATGTCCTAGATGCCAAGTACACTGAACATTTGAGTTGTGACTTCTTTCTTGGGGAGATGGGTGTTTCCCTGAATATAGAAGGTGTGTTGAAGAGGCGGCAGCCAGCCACTATTTTGACATTTGTCTGCCTCCAGCACTCTTCTGATTTTTTGCTCCCAGTCTGAGCAATCTTTCCCAGACGCCTTCCTTTAGTTGCCCCTTAAATGCTGAAGTCCCCCAGGGCTCCATCTTTCTTTCTTCTCATTCTGCATCCTCACCCTGAATGGTGCTGTGCAAGACCATAGCTTGAATGATCTTCTCTGTGCTTAGGTCTCCCCAAACTTGACCTCTAGCCCTGTCTTCTCTTCTGAGCTTCACCACTGCCTCTTGGATATTTCTAATTGGATATGTCATAAGCACCTCAAATTCAACACGTCTAAAACCATACTTCTCTGTCATCCACATGTATTCCTCCAGTTTCCCACATTACAGATCCACCCAGGTAGTTGTTAAGAAAGGAAGATATTATCGTTGAGAGTTCCCCTCCCTCACCTGTAGGTATCCGGTCAGTCTGGTAGTCAGTCAGTTGTAGATCCCGTGTGTGTGTGTGTATCTTTGAATATGGCACACACTCTCCACAGTCAACTAGGATACACTGTCACAGACACAGGAATTCAAATTATTAAGTGGCCTTCCTCCTAGCTTCCGGTTTTGTTCTTCTCTAATCCATCCTCTATCTTGCAAGTAAAAAGGTCTTGCTTGGAATCTTATGTCACCTCATATCCCTGCTTAACATCCTTCAGAGATGAAGCAGCCCCCTCCCCATGCATGTGCTTATATGGGTGCAGTGTGTCTCTGGAAGGTGGCATAAGAAGTTGGTAGCAGTGGTTAACTCGGGGATTTGGTGGAAGAACTGAGTAGCTAAGGGTCACACTTATTTTTATTGTGCATTCTATTGTCTTTAAAATGTCATATCATGTGTACATGTATGATGTATTAAAAATTGATTTTAGCCCTGGCCGGTTTGGTTCAGCGGTTAGAGCGTTGGCCTGCGGTCCTGAGAGACCCGGGTTCGGTTCCCGCTAGGGGCACGTGCCTCGGTTGCAGTTTGTCCCCGGCCCTGGTCGGTTGTGCGGGTGGCAGCCACTCGATGTTGTGTTCTTTTCGCATCGATGTTTCTCTCTCTCTCTGTTCCTCTCTCCCTCTCACTCTACCTGAACAAAAAATGGAAAAATGTCTTTGGGTGAGGAAAATGTCCCTTGGGTGAGGATAAAAAAAAAAAAATTTATTTTAAAAACTTTAATATATTCCTATTGACCATAGCATGATGTCAAACTCTTTCACATGGTTTGTAAGGTCTCCACACAAAATAGCTCCTGCTTACTTCATTACCCACATAAAATATTTTGCTATTCTTTGAATATACCCAGTTTTCTCACTTTCTGGCATTTGCACATAGTCTCTTATTTGAAATGCTCTTTTCTTTCCTATCTCACCTGGCTAATTTCACTTCTCCCTTAGTCCTGTGCTTCAGTGTCACATCCTCCTGGAAGCTTTGCCTTGCCTTACACAAGACTAGATTTAACTCTCACTTTTTTCCCTCCAGATGGCACTTTTCTTATCAAAGTCCCATAACATTCTTCTTTTAAAAAATATTTTTTTTTATTGATTTTAGATAGAGAGGAAGAGAGAGGGAGAGAGAAATAGAAACATTGATGAGAGGGAACATCGATTGGCTGCCTCCCGGGATGCCCCGCACTGGGGATTTGGCCCACAACCTGGGCATGTGCCCTGACCAGGAATCGAACCGGCAAACCTCTTGGTGCATGGGTCGATGCTCAACAACTGAGCCGCAGCGGCTGGGCATCCCATAATATTTTAAAACTAATTATTTGTCCCTCATGTCAGAAAGTTCATAAGCTCTGCAAGGACACGTGCTACAGTTGTTTTATTCCAGGCTCTGTCATTGGTGTCAAAGTTAATATATTGGACATAGTAGGAATTCAGTAGATACTACTTACATGGATAAACTACTCATGTTTTTATTTCCTCTGTTCCTCGTTTTTTCAAATGATCTCATCTGTTCCCAAAGGTATTATTTTCTGATCACTCTCAACCCTTTCTCAAATTTTTCTTCTGCATGTTTCCATATATATATATATATGGAAACCCAAGACTAGGAATAATATATTCTATTAATAGTAGTAAGAAAACTGACATAGCTTTTACTCTTCTTGAAGAATGTACCATATAATTTACAATAAATGAATTTTTAAAAATAAATGAAAGAAATGTATAGTTATTATTTTGAAATTTCAAAAAATAATATGTTTTAGTAACATATAATATATTTTTAATACCTAAAATTAATATTTGGTAAACAAATTCATTAATGCCAGTGACTTAAAAACATGGTTACTGGCAATTCCCTTAAATGTTAACTTATTTGTAAATGAAATTTAAATTTATTCTTTACTGATTTTTTAGCCTAATTACACTTGCACATTTTTTATTTTTTAAAAAGACTCTTGTCTTCCCCAATTTTTTTCCAGGATTACATTTCTCAGAACTTAGTCTTTTCCTGTTTTTGAGTTAAGTTATTAATCTCTTTGCCAACTTTGCCAAGCCAGTTTTTCACAGTTGATGGGCCAGCAGACAGCAATAACCCATATGATCTGTATCAGTCTTCAGTATGTGGAATTCTTGCAGTTCAGCTGCATGACTTCAAGATTTTATTGGCTGAACAAGAAGGCATTAGTGTTCATTAACATGCTAATATAATCTTTTTACAGGGCACAATGAGATAAATGCTCTAGCCTTAGAAATACACCATGCTTTAAAAAAAAATAGCATCGGTAAAAAGGCAGTAGATGGGAGAGCTGGGTTGTGTGGCAGAAGCACACAGGAGAGGGAGCATCCTGCCCAGTGTCCACTGGCTCCAAGGCTAGTCTGGAGACCAGTCTATAAGCCAAAAGGAACATTCACTTGGGACCTGGGGTCTGGAAACAGTGTTCTCATTATCATTGCCACTCATTAACTGTTTAAACCTTTGCTCTAGGGGGAATATTAAAAACAACACAGATCTGATTCAATTAATCCTTTCCTAAATGCTTTCCCATTCCACACAGGGATGAAGTCCAAAGTTTTTAATGTCACCCACAGAAGTTTCATGATCGGATCCCTGCTACTGCTTTAATTTGTCTCTAGCGTCTCTGTGCCTCTCTTTCTTCCATTGTAAGTGACTGGGGTTAGCTTAGGTGATTTCTTAAGTTCCTCTCAGGTCTAAAAATCTATGAATCTCAATAATTACAAGGTGGGCCTCCGCTTTCAGATTGGAGAAAAGGGAATTTATAAATTTATAAATTACTGTTTCTAAAATAGATCAGCTTGAATTATCCTGAGGCAAGAGAAGTCGTTCTAGTGGAAGAAATAGTTTACTCCTGCTTTTTAAGTGTGGTGGAGTGTGACTGTCTCCTACAAAATTCTGGAGAATCAGATTCCTGACTGCAGTTGCATGGACCAGGCTCCCGTCATTAGAATGGTCAAGTATGAGGACTGCACCACCTTACCAACTCTTGTGCAGTTTATCTTTCTAAATCATTCCCCTAATCCCTTCCTTCTAAATGCTTGAATATCTTCACACCAGAGCAAATAAGGTACCTTTCTCATATTTGTTGGACAATTAAGTAGAGTTACATTGTGTCTCTTTACCCCACAACTGTACTTCCATTTCTTCTTTCTGCGCAAACTCCAACCAAATGGAATGTTCATTATTTCTCAACATTTTGTAGTTTCCTGCCTATGCTGTCTACACTGGACTCAAATCTCTACAGTACTCCCACTCATCTTTGAGCACCTCTGTTTCACAGGAAACTCTTCTGTGGCAGCCCCTCCAACTCTCTGCAAGTCTGACACTTTCAGGCTACTTCTTCAAAATCCACCTCAAGCCCTGCTACACTATTAAGGGTTTCTTGGTTGTCTCTGCCCTTAGCCACCAACCTTCCTCTGAATACCAATCTTTATAGTGTAGGTTTTTTCTTTTATACTTAGCATATAAGACCTCATGTTGTTATTTATGAAATCAGCTTTTTAATTTCATTATCAGCTCCTCAGGTTGGGGGAGGGAAGAGTTATAAAATGATTTATATCACCAAATACAAATTCCCAAATATATTCTACATTAATTGGTGCTCAGAACAAATAAGCACTGTGGTTAAAAAAAAAGAAAAAGTTGGTTGCTGCCTATTTAATGCACATTGTATGTTTTTGTCATATTGTATGCATTACTTTATAAGATTATGATGTGATATTTCTCTAGCTAGAATTTGTCTGTTGCCCGATGTAGTACGTGAGCATGATGCATATCCATTATGTACTTGTTGAATAAATTAATACAGTAAAAAAAAAAAAAAAAGAAAAAAAGAAAAACAACTAGAGCCCTGGCTGGTTTGACTCAGTGTTTAGAGCATTGGCCTGAGGACCAGAGAGTCCTGGGTTTGGTTCACACCTCAGTTGCAGTTTGTCCCCAGCCCCGGTTGGGGTCATGTGAGTGGCAACCAGTCGATGTGTCTCTCTCACATCGATGTTTCACTCTCTTTCTCCCTCCCTCTCTATCTGAAGATAAATGCAAAAATGTCCTCGGGTGAGGATATAAAAATAAAATAAAAAACAACTAGATATTTCAGAGCCTGTAATTTGCTCATGTTTATTGTGAATTTAAGTAGGGTGTAAGAGGAGTATAATAACATGATGATCCTGAAACTTATTTGACCATGCAGTAATCTGTTTTCAAGGAACCATGAATCTCTTTAGAGATGTTGCTCTCTGAAACACAGGCTGAAAACACCTAACTGGATGATGATAATGATGACATAACTGTTTCCTGTATTGTAAATCCTTTCAAGACAGGGTTTTGCTTTCACTTTCTTTGTACTAAATTTTGGAAGGGATGTTAAAAGCCACATGGTCGAGCGAGACACCCTTTGATGGAATCTCTATAGCATGTCCAGCTCATGTCTGAATATTTGGCAAGATGCTATATTCTGTGACAGCCCTTTCCAACTTGGTGCAGCTCCCTCTGCTTCGGAGAAAGTTGTATTGAAGTATACTCCATCCCAGTACTACCCACCTAAGGCTGTGGTCTAACTCTCAAGGTCATCAGTGTGACTCGAAGTCCAGGAAAGACTTAGAGAAGACATTCAGTAAAGTGAAAAAAATTGAATTGGGAGAATTTGACTAAGTTTTTGAATTAAGATTTGGAACTAAAATATACCCTGGACTAAGTTTGAACATGATTTTCCATCAGCTTACTTTTTAGTCTTGCTATTTTTGTGTCTGTGAGTATCTGCATATGTAAATGGACATGGCATTTATGTGGTTTTGCAGTTTTAGTATGTAAAGGCAGCTCTCTGAGAGTTCCTTTTCTGAAGATGGGGTATGAGAAATTTAAAAAGGCAATTGGTGATTAGGTACACAGTGTTGAGATGATATGTTTTGATATTTTACTTCTTTTCCTCTCACGATACTGCTTCAGAAAATAGGTATGGCATTTCCTATCTCTTGATCATGGACCCAATATTTCTATGTTATCCAGATCTATGTTATCCAGATCCTTCAAGTTCCTGAAAGGCTTCGCATTAACTAGGTTCCTTGTTTTTGCTTTATGATCCAACTTTGCATTTTCTATGATCATATGATAGCTTAAAAGGGAAACATTTACACAATGAAATTGGATAGGGCAGTGTCTCCCAACAGTTTGGCATGTAGACCCAACCACAAACAACTGTAGAGTATCACCCTTTCACAAAGTATTCCTATGTACCTTATAAACCAACTTATCCGGTAACTTGTGGCTGTAATGGATTTACAGTCCATTGGCTATAAATAGGGTCACAGTAATAGAAATAACCCTAATTCACTGTCTCCTCCTATAGGATTTTAGTAATCTTCGAGTTCCCATTCCTGCAACATTCTTGGCAGAAATCTGAGGTGCTTCACCTGTACTTATGAATTTGATTTTCCAGGTTTGCTAGCTACCCCTGCTGGAATAGGTGTCCTTCTCCAGGATACTGTTTGGAGAGAGGTACATGCCTTAAATATTTAAAGCTTGCTCCAGCCAGGACTCAGTCCTGCTCTAAGCACTGAAGCTACTTCCTTGACTGCACCGGGATCCATGGCCTCTCACTAGGAACTACTCTTCTTTTGAGAAGATTCCACAGTATATTCAGTAATTCCTCCCTCTGAGAATCAAGATGCCTTCACTGAGTTTTGTTCATTATCCTTGGTTCTTTTATCCCCAAAGGCAAATGTTTCATGCCTTTGTGCATGAGAACTTCTTCCTGGCCATCCTTCTAGCTCCAAGCTGAAGCCCGTGGACTCTCGGTCACTTCCACTCCATCAGCCCCTTCTCAGAGGAGTGGGGGTCAAGTCCATTGGTCAAGCAGGGCACATCAGTAATCCCATATCACTCCTATTGTGATCTTAAAACCCTGGAAACAAATGAGTTTTTCATCATATTCCCCCAGGTTGCTTGTAGTTTAATTTTCAGACTGTAATTGAATGTGATATTTTTCTTGCAGAGCAGTGTGGACATGTAGAAGTAACATGTTATCATGAAGAGAATATTATCTTATAATTCAGAAAATCTGAGAGCCATTTTAGGTCTTTCTTATATTTTAGGTCTTGAAGAATGTATTCATTCATTGTGTAGCATTTATTGACTCCATAATGTCCTAGACACACTACAAGGTATTGTGGATACAAACATGAATTAAATATTTAGTGAACTTAACCCTGGTTATGCATTAGACCAGGAATCATCAAACTGAGGTCTGCCAGCCAAATCTGATTTGCCATGTTTTTATAAATAAAGTTTTATTGGAACATTGCCAGGCTAATTTATATACATATCATCTACCGTTGCTTCCATGCTACAACAGTAGAGTTAAGAAGTCACAACAGAGATCCTATGACTCCTAAAGCCTAAAATATTTAGTATCTGTCTCTTTACTGAAAAAATTTGTTGAATCCTGCATTAAACTCATCATGGAGAAAATTTTTAAAAAAATCAAAATTTGTAGTGAGGGTTTGGGAGTTGGCCCAAGAACGAGTGTTTTTAAAAAGCATATCAGAGAACAGACTGACAAACCTCGGAGGGAAGGGAGATGGGGGTGGGAAGAGAAAAACCTAAGAACTTATATGCATAACCAATGGACACGGACAATACTGTGGGGAAGGCATGAGGGCATTGGAAATGGGGAAGAGGAGGGGTCAGTGGGGAAAAAGAGGAAACATCTGTAATAAAACATTAAAGATTTAAAAACAAACAAACAAAAAAACATTCCAGATAAAGTAATGTGCAGCCAGAGTTAAGAAACAATAATAGATGATCCTACCCTTGAAGAGTATGGCTTACTGGGGAGGAGTCTTCTAAAAATTAATAAAGGTACAATGGATGGATCTAAAATGTAAACATTTACAAACTCCCAAGGGAATATAGCATAGGGAGCATTTTACTTCGTTAGGGAAGCTTTCACAGGGAGACATTTAAACAGATTCTCGACAATGCATCCACTGGTGGACAGGACCCACGGGGCCCATGGTAGGGAGGAGGGAGTAGAGAGAGCAACATAAGCAAAGCCACGTGGGTATGAAAGAACACAGCCCTCCAGGGAATAATCAGAACTTCGGTGTGGCCGGAGCACAGGAAGGGAAGAGGGAGTCAGGTCATAAGCTATAAAAGCAGAAAAGTAAGGGCCAGACTGGGAAGAGCTTTGTACACTAAGAGGTTTGGAATTTATTGTTTTGACTTTGATTGAAAAGTAGAATGGAAAATTGTGTCTCTGTAGACCTTGGTTTTTCCATCTGTAAAAAAAAAAATGCAGTTAGCTCAGATGATTGCCAAGAGACCTCTGACTCCAAAACCTAGCTTTCTAAGATTCTGTGAATCACTGTTTCTGATGCTCTCTAGATTGGGAGCATAGCTGAGGGTATATAAATAGCACAACTTCTATAGTGATGGCTCACCTGGCTATCTCCTATAATTGATTCATTTTTCTTAATAGTACAAATAAGGGGAATGCTACTTTGTGGATTCATCACAAGGATTTGAGAAAGCAGACTTCTGGAGGAGAAATACCGTGCCTGGTCAATGCATTAAGGCCCCTAATAAAGAGTTTTACATAATAATAAAATATTTGTAAAATACTGTATGTTCCATGCAGAGAGGTGCTATAAAATGGGGACAGTTTTATTGTCAAAATTCACATTCTTCCCAATTAGTACTAGTGCCTATTATGGCTTAACATTTGTAAGTCTTTATACTCAAAACCTGATGTGTGAATTACTATAGCAGTTCTTTACTATGATACCTTATTTTACAGTTTATCATTTATATCAGGTCTCTACGTTGTAATTTCATCTCTGTTCTGACACTTAATGGGACAGTTATAGCTCTACTTGTATCTCTAATAAGCTACATGTTATGAGTTTCATATCTTTAAGTGAAGTTATGAAAGTCCTGGTGTATGTTAAATATTGTATTCACCTCTTTCAGGGTCTCACCAAATGTACAGAATAGCCAGTGAATCAAAAAATAATATATGATAGGCTCAGAGACTGCAGCTTCCTAGACTCTAAGGCAGCCTAATCTGTACTTTCTCATTCAGTTAATCACACACAGGTAGATGAAAGCCCTGGAAATGTCTAATTATATTTAGAATGATGCAAGTTGAAATATATAGCCATCTTGGAAACCCTAGCAAATGATTTCTGTCATTTGAACATCAAACATTCCTATTAAAGATGTTTTGAATACTTTTTGACAATGCTTTTCAATAAGTAACTACTATGCTCTCCCCACCAATGAGAACCTCTGGAATGCTGGCCACCCCTGACCTCTTCGCCCCACCTTTCCTTCACAGACATTGACGAATGTGCAGAAGGACGCCACTACTGCCGCGAGAACACCGTGTGCGTCAACGGCCCGGGCTCTTTCATGTGTATCTGTAAAACGGGATACATCCGAATCGATGACTACTCATGTACAGGTACATAGTGGCTCCATAGGAAGTAAAATTCTTCTATGTCTTTAAAAGCATCTAAAGGAAACTCTAATTCTTTGGAGAAGTATGCCATAAACAGTCCCTTACAACAAAACAGGTCATAGGCAAAAGCCTGTGTTTTGGTTTGGTAGTTCATTGTGAATCCGATCTAAGGAAAGGAGCACCTGCCTGCTCTGGGCGAGTCTCCTACTCCCTGTTAGGAAGGTAACGAAAAACGTAAGGACCGAATCAACACTACTAATTTTAAATGCAGACAGTATTTATGCTTGTGTGAATTCTATGGCAAATCTGAGAAACAACCCCTAAATCGCATTTCCTTTATATGATAGTAGATTTTTGAATAGAGGAATAACAACATAAAATTGTGATGTCTTTAAGAAATTGATTTTTTGGAGTGGTAGGAAATGGGAATATTGAAGAGTTATGCTTTTTCATACCTCTGGGCAGTGCAATCGAGTAACTATATCATGTGTTTGCTCATGTTTGTTCTGTGGAATATCATATCAGGACCCTTTAGTACCATCCAGAGTCATGTTCAGGAATATCTTGAGTGTTAGTAATGTCTTAAGATGGTCCTGGGATAAGACAACCTATTAACTTCATATTCTATAGGTTCCTACCTGTAGAATATGAAAGGAAAGAATGCTGGAAGAGCAGCTTGAAGACGATGGGGTTTGAGAAAATGTGGGTTTGAAGGAAGACAATCCTTTGGATTTCTTTTATTTTTTTAAGTATAAGAAACATAAAAGTACCATATTATAGAAAAACATGTAGAATCATAAAACTGAAGAGCACTTAAAAATGCTATTCTTGTCACTTTTTACTGTATCTCCAACTTTATAATTTTTATCTGAGGGATGTATAAATAATACTTAGAGGTTTCCAGGGAAAGGGGCTATATAACATTTCCCAGTAAACATATGAATCTATAATAAAAGTGCTACCTTATGCCTTTGTATCAGCATGCCCTCTTATTATAGTGTGTACTACTTGATATCCTGTTCATCAGTTAGAACAAAGGGAAGGTTATGCCATCAAATTCAAATATAGTTTTTAAAGAAAAACAAAATGATGGAAATAAAAATTAATGAGAAGTGGCTTCACAATCAATGGAAAATAACCAAAGATATTCTGAAGGAAGAGAACATATAGAGTTGCCAATGGATTTACAAAGTCTTGCTTTTGCTGACATTTCCACATTATGGGAACAATTGTGCACTTTTTCTAGACAAAATTTAATCACACTTAGTGGCAGAGTGTCTTGAAAAAGACTACAGAGATATTTTCCAACATATAAAAGGAATATAAAAGAACAAATTTTAATAAGTACAAACTTTGTTGTAATATTGGTACTATCAATAAGTCTGAGTTCCAAAGTAATGGTTAACAGCAATAAAAAAAGACAGATAAAACTGCCTCCTGCCAGAGAGTGGATTTCAAGATCTGCTCATTAAAAATAAGACTACCAGCAATTTTCTGATTCTTTGGCATCGGAGACTTAAAAAGCTTTGCACGTTTTTATACTTGTTAGTGATTCTTTTTGTTTGTCTTATATTCTTTAAAAATGTTGGAGATTCTGAATAAGAGTTCATGACACATAATCTGGCCTCGTGTTGGAGGAGGAGTGTTTCTTCGCAGCAGGATATTTTCAAGAGGTTCATTTTCATCCCAAGCCTGTCTGTTGGCTGTAAATTCAGGGAACAGTTGAGCTGTCATCCCTTATGGAGAGTTTCCTGCTTTGGCTTTGCCTTTCCCAGTGCATTTCCTTCCAAGTAAAATCCCACAAATTACTGTTTGTTTTTTACTACTTTGGGAGAATTTTCCCTTAAAATTCCAAAGCGCCTAATTATACAAATTAAGTATCCCTTTGTAAGAATGTGAAGGCAGGCCAAATTTATGTTAAGAAAAGCCGTTCAGGCTGTGGTTTTCTGTGCCGAAGGAACCAGAGCCAGGAATTTCAGCTCTGGCCCATGATGGATGTATTTCCTTCTCGATGCACTAGCATTTCCAACGAGCACCACTATTTCTATGCTTCTGCTTAAAGAGGAGGCACATTCTTGCTCTTAAATTTACTACCTACTATGAGTAGGTCTACAAATTTGAGAATTTACATTCTTATATGAATCTGATTTTCTAGGGAATGTGAGTGGATTTTATTTTGTAGTCTCAAGTCAGGTGATCTTTGACAAAATATTTTATGTTAAACTATGTGTGTGGGGGGCACCTATTCAGGGTTCCTGTAAAGGAAATGGATGTTGAAATTCTGCCACGTTGCATCTTTCCCTCCACACTTTAATACCAGCATCTGCATAAACACCTTGAATGAATGACTCCTCTGCCGGGGTTTGCCTCGTGGCTGAAGGCATCCAGGCTGTACCTTTTCAAGAGCTTGCCTAATACCAAACACGACTTCATTTCTTGGATAAACTATGGGCTGTGTTTTCTGATTTAGTAGCAGACATTCGCATACTTGCAGTAGAAGGCTTCTGGAGTAAATGTCGAGACACCACGGCAGAGCCATTCTTTGATGTTGGTGGCTGGGCTCTCAGAGTTCTGAGCTTGTTTTACTGCTGTGTTCCTGCCCCTTTTCCTACTGAAGAGTCCCTTGCTGCCCTGAACAGCAGACACACTCAGCCCTATACCCAGCGGACCCTCAGACTTGCTTACCCCATTTGAAATTGATCATAGACATTCTGACTTAAAGAAGACTCCAAGAGTGAGATGCCGTACTTTATAGTCAAGGCCTTTGATCAATAAAAGAAGACTTTTCTTGCTTTTATAACCCCATAGCTCTGGAGTAGAAATTATGTATGCTACAGAGTAATTACCTTCCATAGTTGGTAGAATTTCAGTTTTTTCTGTTTTAGATTATTTGAGTTATATTTTCCTCATGATCATAAAATTTTGGAGATGGAAGAATTCTTAAGAATAATCTCATCCACTCTCCTAATTTTCACAAATGGGGAGAAACTGAGGTTCAGCAAGATTAATGGCTTTACCCACAGTAATACAGTTAGTGAGAAGCAATGAGGGGCAAGAAGATAAGCCTCCTTATTCTTATCTCTTATATTCATCATTATCTATTCAATTTGCAACCCAACGAAAATAAATAAGGGGAAAAGATTTATATTTTGGGGGATTCCAAAATGGTGGCAGAATGAATGGAAGCTACACAGACTGTCTCCCAGGATCAAACTGGCATTACAACTAAAATAAAGACAAATAGTCAGGAAAAAGCAACAGAAAAACAGCTTGCGAGGACCATATAACCAGAGAGACTGAATTGATCCTGGTAGGATTGCAGAGGCCGGGGAGGGAGGATGGGAGCCCACAGACAGCAGAGGTCTTATCTGTGAGCAGTACACTCAAGGTTAAACTTCCAAGCCTGTTCCACAGCACAGAGACCTGGGACAGAGTGCTAAAGTAGCCACAGCCACTCAACTTGGGCTCCAGCAGAGGGAGGGCAGACTGGACTGGAACTGTGTGTGGACACTTGGGATTTGGAGGGCACTCAGAGCTTTTGCTGAATTGCAGCCATGCAGGACAGTGGCCATCATACTCCTAACCAGGACTCTGGGGAGAGGTGGCAGCCCCTCCCACAGAGATTCAACCCCACCCAAGTGGGCCATTGAAATGCAAATTGAGGCTCATTAACAACCAGCATCAGCCCCACACTCAGGAAATCCCCTTAAACTGAACAACTGAGGGCATTTTTCATTCAACTGAGAACCCAAGGCTCTTCAAGTAATTTAGACTAATAGCCTCTAGGCAAAAAGCTAGGGGATAACTGAACCATTCCTAGGCTTGCAACTCTATCCAGGAAAGTAAGACTTGAAAGCAGTGTTTAACGTGGGTCTTCCCATGCTCATCCAAACCCAGTAGAGGGAGCCACAAACAGCAGAACACCAACACCTACAAGGAAAACTTGGCAGGCTCCAAACCCCACTGAGATAGCCAAAATGGCGAAACAAAGAAACAAATCCCAAATGAAAGAACAAGAGACCTCTACTGAAAATGAGATAAATGAAATGCAGTTAAGCAAGTTATCAGAGGTAGAGTTCAAAGCCATGATCTTGAGGAAACTCAACAGCATGAGTAAGTACCTCAACACCATAAGTAAAGATACAGAAATATTCAAAACCAACTAAGTGGAAATGAAGAATGACATAGCAGAAATAAATACCACATTGGAAGGACTAAACAGCAGAGTAGACGAAGCTGAGGACTGGATCAGTGAATTAAAAGACAGGGTAGAAAAAATCAACCAGTCAGAAAACCCAAAGGACAAAACAATTAAAAAACAGGAAGACAGCTTAAGAGAACAGTGGGACAACAAGAAACGTAAGAACATTCACATCATAGGAGTCCTCGAAGAATAAGAAAATGAGCAAGTGTTAGAGAATATATTTGAAGAAATAGTGACAGAAAACTTTCCTAACTTGGTGAAGGAAGAAGGCATTCAAGTTTAAGAAGCATAGAGAGCCCCAAGTAAGAAGAACCCAAACAGGCCCACATCAAGACACATAGTAATTAAAATGCCAAAAATTAAACACAAAGAGAGAGTTCTAAAGGCAGCAAGAGATAAGCAACAGGTTACCTACAAAGGAAGCCCCATAAGGTCCTCAGATGACTTCTCACAGAAACACTACAGGCCATAAAGGAATGGTATGAAGTACTCAAAATCACGAGAAATAAGGATCTGAATCCAAGACTACTCTATCCAGCAAGGCTATCATTCAAAATAGAAGGTCAAATAAAGAGCTTCCGAGACCAAAAAAAAAAAAAAATGGCTAAGGTAATACATTAGCATCAGACCAGCACTGCAAGAAACAAAAATGGCAATAAATAAGTACCTATCAATAATCACCTTAAATGTAAATGGTTTGAATGCTCCAATAAAAAGACACAGAGTAGCTAATTGGATAAGAAAGCATTACTCATATATATGTTGTTTACAGAGACCCACCTCACAACAAAAAACTCACACAGATTAAAAGTGAAGGGATGGAAAAAAATCTTCCAAGCAAATGGAAAGGAAAAAAAAAAGTTGGGCCCTGGCCGGTTTGGCTCAGCGGTTAGAGCGTCGGCCTGCGGTCCTGACAGACCCAGGTTCGGTTCCTGCTAAGGGCACGTACCTCGGTTGCAGTTTGTCCCCGGCCCTGGTCAGTTGTGCGGGTGGCAGCCACTCGATGTGTCCCTTTCACATCGATGTTTCTCTCTCTCTCTGTTCCTCTCTCCCCCTCCCTCCAACTCTACCTGAATAAAAAATGGAAAAATGTCCTCCGGTGAGGATAAAAAAAAAAAAAAAAGTTGGGGTATCAATACTCATATCTGATAAAGTAGATTTCAAAATGAAGGTCATAACTACAGACAAAGAAGACCACTACATAATATTGAAAGGATCTATTCAACAGGAAGATATAACCTTGGTAAACCAATATGCACCCAATATAGGAACATTAAAATATATTAAAAATCTTCCGGAGGACTTCAAAGGAGAAATTGACAGCAATATAATCATAGCAGTTGACTTCAACACCCCGCTGACATCACCAGACAGATCATCTAGACAAAAAATTAGCAAGGAAACAGAGACTGTAAGTGAAGCACCATATCAGATGGATTTAATAGATATCTACAGAGAATTACACCCCAAAACTACAGAATTCACATTCTTCTCAAGTGCACATGGGACATTCTCAAAGATAGACCACATGTTAGGCCACAAACTAAGTCTCTACAAGTTCAAGAAGATCAAAATCATATCAAGCACCTTCTCAGATCACAATGGCATGAAACTAGAAATCAATTGCAACAAGAACATACAAAGACATTTGAAAACATGAAGGCTAAATAGCATGTTATTGAACAATGATTGGGTTACTGAGGAGATCAAGGAAGAAATTAAAAACTTCCTGGAAACCAATGAAAATGAACACACAACAACAAAAAATCTGTAGGATGCAGTGAAACCAGTTCTGAGAGAGAAGTTTACAGCACTACAGGCCTACCTCAAGAATCAAGAGAAATTACTAATAGACTATCTAACCTCACAACTTAAAGAACTTGAAAACAAACAAAAAGAAAACCCCAGAGCAAGTAAAAGGAAGGAAATAGTAAAGATCAGAGCAGAAATAAATGACATGGAGACCAAAAACAAATTCAAAGGATCAATGAAACAAAGAGCTGGTTCTTTGAAAACATAAACAACATTGATGGACCCTTAGCTAGATTCAAGAAGAAATATAGAGAAAGAACCCAAATACACAAAATCAGAAATGAAAGAGAAGAAATAATAACTGACACCAGAGAAATACAAAGGATCGTTAACAAATATTATGAACAATTATACGGCAACAAATTCAACAATCTAAGCAAAATGGACAAATTTCTAGAAACATAGTCTCCCAAAACTGGACTGGGAAGAGATAGAAAACTTGAACAAACCAATAACAACAAAAGTAATTGAAGATGTAATCAAGACTCTCCCAGTAAAGAAAAGCCCAGGGCCGGACTGCTTCACGGGGGAATTTTACTGAACATTTGAAGAACTAATACCTATTCTCCACAAACTATTTCAAAAATTCAAGAAGAAGGAAGACTTCCGAACTTGTTTTATGAGGTCAACCTAATTCTAATGCCAAAACCAGAAAAAGACACTACTAAGAAAGAAAACTATAGACCAATATCCCTGATGAACATAGATCCCCAAATCCTGAACAAAATACTAGCAAATTGAATCCAGCAATACATCAAAAAATTATTCACCATGACCAAGTAAGATTTATCCTAGTGATGCAAGGCTGGTACAATAATTGCAAATCAATAAATGTGATACAGCACATAAACAAAATGAAAGATAAAAACCACATGATCATATAAATAGATGCTGAAAAAGCATTTGAGAAAATTCAGTACCCATTTCTCATGAAAACACTCAGCAATGTGGGAATAAAGGGATCATATCTTGACATAATAAAGACCATATATGAAAGACCTAGAGCCAATATCATACTCAATGGGCAAAAACTAAAAGCATTTTCTTTAAGAAGAGAAACAAGACAGGGATGCCCACTTTCACCACTCTTATTTAACATAGTATTGGAAGTCTTAGCTACAGCAATCAGACAGGAAGAAAAAATGAAAGGGATTCAAATTGGAAAGGAGGAAGTGAAACTGTCATTATCTGTAGATGACATGATATTATACATAGAAAACCCTAACGACTCCATCAAAATCTACTAGAACTTAAATGAATTTGGCCAAGTAGCAGGATACAAAATTAATGTAAAGAAATCAATGGCATTTTTATACACCAATGATGAAGTCACAGAAAGAGAAACTATAAAAACTATTTACTATTGTGGCAAAAAAATTAAGATATCTAGGAATAAACTTAACCAAAGAAGTAAAGGACCTATTTGCAGAAAACTACAGGTCATTGAAAAAAGAAATACAAGAAGATATAAAAGTGTGAAAGCACATACCGTGTTCATGGATTGGACGAATTAACATCATTAAAATGTCCATATTACCCAAAGCAATCTATAGATTCAATGAAATCCCCATCAAATTACGAACAATATATTTCACAGAACTAGAACAAATACTTCAAAAGTTCATATGGAACCAAAAACAACCCCGAATAGCCACAGCAATCTTGAAAAAGAAGGACAAAGTAGGTGGGATCACATTATCACATATCAGGTTATACTACAAAGCCACTGTAATCAAAACAGCCTGGTACTGGCACAAGAACAGGCATATAGACCAGTGGAACAGAACAGAGAACCCAGAAATGGACCCAAGATGTTATGCTCAGTTAATAATTGAAAAAGGTGGCAAGAGCATACCATACAATGGAGTAAAGACAGCCTCTTTAATGAATGATGTTGGGAAAATTGGACAGCTACATGCAAAAACAAAACAAAACAAAACAAAAAAACTAGGCCATCAACTTACACCATACACAAGAATAAACTCAAAATGGATAAAAGACTTAAATGTGACCCATGAATCCATAAAAATCTTAGAAGAAAATGTAGGCAACAAAATTTTGGACATCATACACAGCAGAATTTTCACTGATACATTACCCAAGGCAACAGAAACAAAGGAAAAAATGAACACATAGAACTACATTAAACTAAAAAGCTTCTGCACAGCAAAAGAAACAAGCATCAAAATGGAAAGGCAACTCACTGTATGGGAGAGCATAATTGCCAATGATACACCTCATACCTGTCAGAATGGCCTCCATCAACAAATCATCAAACAAGTGTTGGCGAGGGTGTGGAGAAAAGGGGACTCTAGTACACTGCTGGTGGGAATGCAGACTGGTGCAGCCACTATGGAAAACACTATGGTGTTCCCTCAAAAAATTAACCGTTGAACTGCCATTTGACCCAGTGATCCCACTTCTAGGAATATACCCTAAGAAGCCTGAAACACCAATCAGAAAGAATATATGTACCCCCATGTTTGTAGCAACACTATTTACAATAGCTAAGATCTGGAAACAGCCCAAATGTCCATCAGTAGAGAAATGGATAAAAAAAGTTGTGGTACATATGCACAATGGAGTACTATGCAGCAGTAAGAAAGAAAGATCTCTTATCCTTTGACATGACATGGAGGGACCTAGAAAGTATTATCCTAAGCAAAACAAGCCAAACAGAGAAAGACAAATATCTCATGATCTCACTTATTTGTGGAATATAATGAACATAACAGTCTGAGTAACAGGGTAGATCCAGAGACTTGGAAGTAGGGTAGAGACTAACAACCCTCAGAAGAAGGGATTGGGGAAAGGAAGAGATAAACCACAGAACTTATACGCATGTACACATTATCAATGGACATGGACAACACAGGTGGTGATGGGGTAGGGGAGCTGGGGAGGAGGGTGTCAATGGGGAAAAAAAGGAGAAACATCTGTAATAAAAACAAATAAATAAAATGAAAAGGGATTTGGAATCAGTATCACAAAAGAATCATTCATAATTTAGTGGTCATGGTTGCAATGGACTTTGATTAAAATTTTCCAAATATATGTTTCAAATTAAAATAAAATAGATTTATATTTTATATAGAAGTACATTGTTTAATTTATAATGTTCATTAATTAAACTGTCTTTCTTGGAGATTGGTTTAGTCCATTAGCTTCAACTCCAAGAGAAATTTTTCTTTTATAGATTTTAGAAGAATAATCCTAAATCAGAATTAGTAGCAGAAATATAATCACTATTTCTGGGCCTATTCTTTTATACAGTTACACTAATGATTCAGTTGTATCATTTCCACAAATGATGCAGTAGTTTATATGCTTCTAAATTTATTAATATAATTTTTCTTCCAGTGAAGGTATAGTTTTTTTTCTAATTATGTTTTCATAATTTCTTTCCTTCTCATATTTTTTTCTTTTCTCATAGAGGAAAGCATGGGTATACCTACAAGGAAAGAAATTGAGAAGGGGGAAGACGAGGGACAGAGAACGAGAGAGGGAAGGAGAGAGAGAGAGGAAGGAGGGAGGGAAGAGAGGAAGGGAAGAAGGGGAGAAAAGACAAAGTGATGGGCATGCAGGAGGGAGAAAGCGTTTGTTTCATATGAGCCAACATATTTGTAGGCCCTGCTTCACTATCCCCAATTGCAAAAACAATTTTTGTGTGTAACAGAGTTTCTTGTTAAATTATCTGGAAAAATGGCTTTTTTGGGTCCCTCTCATAAGCATTCATTAAATTTGGCAAATAGGTTTGAGTCTTACTGGACATCTCTTTGTGGCATTGGTCTTGTATAATGAACAAAGAATAAAATATCTCCAGAAACAAAGATAAAATCAAGAACTTTGGAATTAGCAATGGATAGAACATACTTATTTCAGACCTTCCTGATATGTCTCTCTGTTCTGATTATTACAGTCAAAACAGGGTTCTGACTCCTCCTCGTGTGTGCTGAGGAGCTTGCAATCCTCCCACTGTTGTGCGGTTCTGCAGATCAGGACCAGGGCAATGGGAAAGGTGGGCTGGTGGAAGTATGGAAACAGTCTTGCCCAGCTTAGGGAGAAAATAGATTCTTTAGGGCAGTGATTTTCCAACAAGGACGATTTTACCTTCCCACCTGCCAGAGGTTATTTGATGATATCTGGAGACATCTTTGGTTGTCACAACTATTGGGACAGGGGGTTGCTACTGGCATCTGGTGGGCAGAGGCCAAGGACACTGGTAAAAATCCCATAGTATTGTTATTAGACTAGCTATCCTCTTGGGAAAATGTCTTATTTTTCTGGGACTCTTCACCTGGAAACTTTTCTCTGGTTGCTTCCCAACTGAGTCATGAATCTCCACCCTGCACAGGCTATCTAGTACTAGGTAGCCCTTCATAGCAAAGAATGATATGACCCAAAATGTCAATAATGTCCAGGTTGAGAAATTCAGCTTTAAGTTCATCCAATCAAAATTGTAAGTCATACACTTTCTTTTTAACTTTTTCCTGTTTTTCTTCAAGTTTCTTTTAGACCCTGTAGAGTGAAGGCTTGGCTCACTTCCTGTGGTGCACAGTGCCCTTCTATTGGCCTTTGGCATGACAGAAGGGACCCCTCCTCAATAAGGCCCACTCTGGCTCAAGTTCTTCCCTCTCCTGTCCCTTATTGAAAACCTCCTCTTAGCTTCACCCTGGGAATGAGTCCCCATTGGTGAAGTTGCAGGGCTCAGCAGAGGGAGCCAAGGGCCCTCTCAGGGCCCCTGAGATGACCTACCAGGATGCCTGCTCCACGTGCTTTCTTCTGGCCCTGCAGCTTCTGCCCTCTGGGACCTGCTGATGCTGGCTTTGCTCCACATCTCATCTCAAAGAAGGTCCATAAAGTGTCTGACCTGAGCACAAGGCATTGTACTAGACACTTGATTTTTGTTGTTAAAGAGCCTCCTGTGGTGTCCCCAGGGAGTTTTACTTCCAAAAGTACTTACTTTTTATAGCATGGAATACTCTTAGTGCTTACATTTTATGATTTGGTAGTTACTTCTTTTTCTCTAGGATGGTCAATACTGATTTTTTTTTTTTAAATCATTACTGCCATCCTATTTGTCAGTCTTGTTTAGTTTGGTGATTATGGAGAGTTATAAATTTTATGATGATATTGTTTTCTTTTTTACTGTTGGTTTCCTGACATTTTAAAACGTGTTGGATACTAGTGATGCACAAAAGGTTACAGAGAAGGTTTGCTACTGGGCAAGTGAAGCAAAGATGTTAAGTCCATTGCGACCCATGCTGCCCCTTCCTCAAATAACGGCCTCTTGTGTGTTCCTTTCAAGTTTCCTATCAAGCAATGCTAGAAAAGGTAATTTGCTTCCATTGTTTAAAGAGATAATAATTTGGAAAGGCAGCAATAGCATTATTCTTTTTTTTATTCTGCATTCTTCCAAAATTAATTTATGTTGAAACTGGTAATTTATTGTATGGGTGGACAATAACGTTATCATCAGGTGTTTAAAAATAGCTCTGGATGCATTTCTCAAAATTGCAACTACAGAACAAGACAGAAATTTCATTGTATGTGTACCATGATAATGACTGGTCTATAAATAAATAGTAAAGGAAGTAAGAATACTGTGGACAATGGCAGGGAGGCTAGAAGTTCACCAGAAGCACAGATCAGAGAGAACGATGATAAAGAACAGGAAGTGAAAATAAGCGTATCAGCTTTCACCAAAAAATCCTAAATAAACAAGGTTATTTTACTTGTAAAATGCCTTGGCAGTTTATCTTTAGTAAAATGCCCAGCAAAGGAGAAATCTTCAATAAATGTTAGCTATAATTGTTGTTGCTATTATGATGAGACAAGCTCTCCTCTTGAGGAAATGTCTTATTTCCCTGGGACTCTTTCAACTGGGCACTTTTCTCTGGTTATTTTCCAACTGAGTTTTTATTTTTTGTAAAGTAGATAGCTTTGCTGGAACAATGGATTCAACATGCTATTGTTTATTCAACTGTACTTATTATGCACTGTGAATAGGGGTTTAGAAAAGAAAGGGAACCTTCGGTGTAATTGAGTAGCACTTTCTCTGGAAGCTACAAAAAATTCTCCATAGGAGGATTTTCTCTAGGATCTGGGAGGTTCCTATTGTTCTTGTGAATGAGTGTTAGGTTGGGATACCCTGGGGCGAGATAGATGCAGCCAGGGCCCTATCCTGGATACTAATCTTCCCAGAGCAGAGAACATGACCTCTAAGAATTAGGGAATCTGGCCACTTCTCAAGCAGGGCATATTTTCTGAGCCCAGCTGCTTCTATGTGGATTTCTTTTCTAAACAATCACAGTCAGCAATCAGACAATCCTGCCATCTGGACACTAGTTGCCATGACTATTGGGAAAGACTTTCGCATTTTTATGAGCAACCACTCCACATTTTCTTCTTTTGGAGTTGGCATTGCAGAATACAATAAAATTGTGGTATATTTTATCAAACATGAAAATCAGACAACTAGGATTTAACAATTTCAATAGAGTCCCTAAGGCTAGAAGATGCCTCATTCATCTCCTGTAGTTCACTATAGATTGTTACACTGTGTAGTCATTATTGAGTAATTTGAAAATATAAACATGGTTACAAAAAGCACATTACAATATCAACCCCTGGGACTCAAAGAATTCAAAATGAAAAGCTATTTTTAAATACACACAATCAAGAAGGCATCTTTAGAAGAATGTGTGCTGCAGTTACCAGGAAGGGTTAATGCTTAGAAAACTTCAGGCCACGTTTGGAAAACTTGCAGAGAACAGAAGTGAGACGTGTCTGCGCAGTCGGTGAGGAGGCCAAGGCAATGTGCTTATCTCTTTTCTGAAACACATATGTGCACGCATACAATTAGCAGCCAGCTCAAAATGAAATGGGCTCAAAGGCTCAGGGAGCTGAATTGCCTTTTTAAAGATGAAAAGCTTGGAAAGAAGTCTGTGCTATCTGAATCTGTCAGCTCTGATGTAGCGGTTTCCAGGCTTGTCAGAGCCTTTATACAGCATCACAGTGCAGCCATTGTGTCCATGTATGACCTCCAGCCGGCCATAGTTTGATCATCAGAGCACCCAGCGGTCTGTGTCCAGACAAGCGTGCCCCTGTACGAGCTCGCCAGAGCAGAGATGGTACGCACTGCCTCGTTAGCCAGCCTCACCTGCTTTGACTTGGTTAGTCAGTAAACCCTAATTCACCTTTGTCTCAAGTGTATTATTTGAGATTTTTATATGGAAAGCACAGAGCTGAAAACTCACATAGGGGAATAAAAAGAGTATACACGCCAGGAGTGTAATAATAGCGGTGTCTTAGCAACAGATGGCTATAGAGGACAGGGTTATTGAAGTTGAGGTTCAGCAGATGCCTTTCATTTCCTTCCTCGATTGTTGGCTTTGACATGTTAGCCAGGATGAAAGGTTGACCTTCCTGTGCCTCCTTACTGCTCGAGTGCTCCATGGTTGTGCTGCCAAGGTGACCTTGCGATGGGTCTGCGACCTCCTGGTGGCCTTGCCTTGTCTCAGTGCTCTCCTTTCCTCCCCAGTCCAGGGTGCCTGTGCAGTGTCACATTCAGGTCACAGGTTTGGGCTCTGAAGGTGAGTTTCTTCTCTCAGATCCAGAGCCTTGTCTCTGCCATGTGCGTCTGTCGGGGCCAGGCAGAGCCATGGTGGTTGTTTCAATAGTGCTCTCATTGTCTGTTGTTTAGTGATAGCTTTAGTGATAGCTACATTCTTCATATAACTTCTGATACCATATAAGAGACTTCCTTTTGCTCAAAGTTCTTTTATCAAAGGGAACAGCAATGTATTAGTTATCTACTGCTGCATAACAAATAACCCCAACATCTAGCACCTTAAAACGACACACATTTCTTGTCTCACAGTGTCTGTGGGTCAGAAATCTGGGCATGGAATAGTTGGGTCTTCTCTGCTTCAGGTCTCCCATAAGGCTGCTATTAAAGTGTCCTCAAGAGCTGGAGAAGGATTTTTTCCAAGCTGTATAGTTGTTGGCAGATTAAGTGTCTTATTGGCTGTTGATGTATGGGCTTTTTAACATGGCGGCTTATTTCATCAAAGCTAGTAAGAGAGAGCCTGCTAGCAGGATAGAAATCGCCATTTTTTTATTTTATTTTTTGTAATCTAATCACAGAAGCAACATAATATTTCCTTTGCTGTAATATACTGGTAATAAGCATATCACTAGGTCTAGCCCATACAAAAGGGAGAGAATTACAAAAAGTCATGAATATCAGGAGGCAGAGATCATAGGGGACCATCTTAAAGGCTCCCTACTACAGACATTGAATATTATATGTAGTTTTCAGAACTAACCCACTTCAGCTAAGTACTGATAAAGAGCACTAGATTAAAGGATAAGAGTAAAGAGAGAGTAGTAAAAATGTGTTGTATAAGAGCTGTGCATGAGAAATTGTGAAAAACTCATGAGATGTCACACATTTCTTTCACATTTCTTTACACCAGAGCTTTGCTATGGGTGCATGTAGTGTTATTGTCCAATTTAATAGATGGAGATCGTGGAAATGAATCATTATAGTACACTGTGGCACATTCTGTAATAAAGACATGTGCAGAAGGCTGTGGGGAGCCCCGAAGAGGCAGTGAGTTATCTGGCTTAAGCCTGGATATGGGCAGGCATCACCAAGTGCCATTTAAATTGAGGTGTTTAAGGGCAAACAGACATTTCAGAAGAGAAAGAAGTGAGAGGAGACATTTCAGGGAGAAGGAAGAGTAGGTACAAAAGTATGGGTTGTTTTATAATAGCAAATTTATGTGACTGGAATTGTAAGAGATAAAGCCAGAAAATCCTATAGAAAATTCAAAGACACTCCTTATGGTTTCTGAAACATTTTTTCTCAGTCTGTGCACATTCTAATTCAGATGTGCATGTTGAAGTGACAATGCTTTATTTTGTTTTGTTATTTTTCTTTTGTTCTAGAAAGCTGTTGATTAAATAGATGATATGTCTAACAATCAATGATGACTTTGAATCAAGGTGATAATGTTATTTCATTTCAAAGACGGGGGGATGCTCTGTCATTATTCTTGGAACTCCATGAAAGCAAATGTTTAGTATGGCTTAATGAGAACTGATTTTAGAAATTTTTTTAGAATGAAATTATAACCATTAAGTTACTACCCAGTGCATTTTTATACCATATACATGCTTATTAAAAATTCTGAAATGCAACAACAACAAACAACTACAACGAGATAAGAAATAACTAAGAGGTCCATGGAGCCTCCCTCTTTAGTTGGTCCAAATCAAATTATGATCTTCTCCATGAATATTTGTGGCATTTGGCTCATGGTACTAGCTTGCTCAGGGTTTTGGATTTCCGTCCTTCTGCCCTCTACTAGCTGTCACCTTGAGTAATTTTCTAACTCGTTAGCTTCAGTTTCTTCATCTTTAAAATGGAATGAAATCACATACCTTATATGTTGCTTTTAGAATTCAGTGAGAGGAAGTAGGCAAAACAATCAGCATGGCAATTGGAACATAAGCACTTGAAAGAAGTAGTTGTTATCATTGTTCCCATTCGTGATATTGTTCCCATTATCCCAAATGGAGTAATGGCACTCCAGAGAGGCCCACATCCTAATCCCCAGAATCTGTGAATGTGTTACTTTACAGGCAAACCTGGTTAAGGTTAAAGACCTTGAAATGAGGGTATTATTTTCAGTTATCCAAGTGGGCTCAACCTAATCACATGAATCATTAAAAGAGAAGAACTTGGTCTGACTTGTTTTAGAGAGAGATGTGACTATGGAAGAATGGTCAGGGAGATGTGACATTATTGGCTTTGAAGATGGAGAGGGGGCCAAGAGCTAAAGTGACCTCTAGAGCAGTGGTTCTCAACCTTCCTAATGCCGCGACCCTTTAATGCAGTTCCTCATGTTGCATGTGGGCGGACCCGCCTGGAGACGGATGGAGGAGCGGTGTCTCGGTTCTTAAGACCATCAGAAATGTGTTTTCTGATGGTTTTAGGCAACCCCTGTGAAAGGGGACCCACAGGTTGAGAATCGCTGCTCTAGAGGAACAGCCTTTAGAAGCTGGAAAAGGCAAGAAAACAGCCTCCAGAAAGGAATACAACCCTGTGGACATCATGATTTTAGCCTGGTAGCCTGTCGGACTTCTGGCCTCTAGACCTATAAGATAATGAATATATGTTGTTTCAAGTCATTGAGTTGATAGTAATTTGTTATGACAATAGAAAACTAATATGCTATTGTTATAGCTAAAACTGTTGAATTGTCCAAAACTATATTTTAAAATGATTCTCACTTCCCATCTACTTTCTAATTGTTAGAAACAACAATTCAATTCTAATAATTCTGGAGTGAGTCTCCTTTTGGAGGGGGGGTTTTCAGAGATAGTTTGTTCAGGAGAGAGCGGTTCATATTTATGCCCAAATTCTTCACTTTGACGAGTTGGCTTTTCTATATTTGGTTTTGGTATAAATTTAGGGGTGCTTGTTATTTCAATATTTTCCAAGTCTGCTTCCGATAAACCCAAAAAACACAGAGTTAACACAGAAATATACTATACATTTACCCAAAACATAGTAAATTCAATGTTTATGTAGTATATTTCTCATCTGCACCCCTTTTAAAGTCCTGAAATTGATAACAGGAAGGAAGTTGGCAGACAATAATTTTGAAAGCACTATTAAAAGTTCATTTGTGGACTTAAGTGGGTTGTTGGGAATCACGGTTGCCATAGATCTTTGGAAAGGAATGTAGGGTTGTTGACAATGACCCTTAAATTCAGGAAAGCTCCATGCCAGCAAGACTGTATCCAAGTCACAAATTAGTGACCCATGGGCCGTAACTGTCTCTTGGTGGCCATACATTCGGCTTTCAGGGCATTTTAATGATTCAATAGTCAATAGATTCCATTATGAAAACCTGAATTTCTCCATTACTTCTGGATCTGCATTGCTACACCCCAGCTATCAGATGCAGATGGTGTTTGCCGTTCTCTGAGAAGAAGAGGGCTGTCCAGGCCCCCGTGCTCCTCGGCCAGCTCCCGAGACTCAGCAGTTCTGGGAAGAAAACAGTGAATGCCAGACGCCTTCCAGCCAGTCGGCCTCACCCCTTTACTCTATCTGTCTAACCCATGAATTGGAGTATTTTTAGTTTGCAAACTATGATTTATAGTATTAAAGCGATCATAAATATGGTCATCTTAAGCCATGGAGATTTTAATACAGAAATAATGTCAAAGGTTTGGCTTCTTTATGAGTCATGTCCCTACTAAATTCATAACTCACATTGACATAAGCCCCAGAAGAGCCATCAGACATTTCAATAAATTTTGAATTCATCTGTATTGGTTTTCCTTGTGAAATTAAATTATAATAACCTTAAACAGTAAAGTCATGAGCAGAATAGATATGCTTTTATACTGTACTGTCAGATAGTTGGCCAATTTTAAAAACTCCTAAAAATTTGGCTCATTGAAAAGTTTATATAGAGGAGATCAGTGAGACCAAATAACACATACAATTTGTTGCTAAACTAGAAAGGATCCATGGAAATGAAATTATTGAATACTGGATGTTGTTTTGTTTTCTAATGGCCAGTCTTTTCTTTGATAGATGTAATATTTTAAAAAGGGAGTAGCAGTAAATGGCTTGTAGGAAGACAACCAGTTATCATATAGAATGTAATTATCGAAGGGAATACAATACCTAGATAGAGTTTTCAGGATTTCACCATGAGTTAATCAGTGAAAGAGGGTAGATTACTGTTTGCAAGTCCTTTGCAAAAGGAGTTGGTCCTGGGGCAGTAGGCTTTAGCTTAGATGATGTTATCGATGCTTTTGATTTTTTTGGCATCCCTTTGCACACATTACAATTAGTGGTATTACCCATTTTTTAGCAGTAAACCTTTCCACATTTCTATGTAGAATCTGATGAGTCCAGTGATAAACAACAGATAGAGCACAGTGGCGAGAGCCCCATGTTGGTGCCTGCCAACTGTGCTTGCAATCACAGGGAACTCCTCCCTTTCTGAATCTGTTTCCGGTCAGCAAATGGGGAAAATATGATTTGTATGTAATAAAGGCTCTTAGTTGCAAGTAAAAGGAAAAACTCTGTCTTAAGCTTAAATGGATTTTCTGGAAAGGTATTAGTGGCTTAAAGCATACACATAAAGCTTAAAGAGCAGTCTGGATGATGTGCAGAGACAAAGGCATCTCTGAAGCCTTCGAAGCTGTAACAGATTTTTCACGATGGAGCAATCATTGGCTGTTGTCACCTGCTGTTGGAGCCGCTGCAGGACGTGGTGTGGGGATGTAGGGTTCTACACGTGAATCCTAACCATCCTTCCAGTCGCCCCTCTGCATTCTGAATTCCTGGGCAGAAGCAGGTAGTTGTCTTTGTTGATATCACATGGCCAGGCGTTGTATTTACCAAGTGGCGAGGGGTTGGCAGGCCTGTCTTGCTTTCTTCTGGCTTCCATAGTGGGAGGAGGGGTGCCCTGCCTCCTACATAGGCTAATACATGGATCTCTTCTTTTTTTAAAAAAATGTTTTTATTGAATTTTTTTTTAGAGAGAGAAGAAGGGAAGAGAGAGACAGAAACTTTGATGTGAGAGAGAAACATCGATCAGCTGCCTCCTGCATACCCCCTACTGGGGATTAAGCTTGAGACCCCAGGCACGTGCTCTGACCAGGAATTGAACCAGGACCTCTCGATCCATGGGACGACCTTCAGTCCACTGAGTCACACTGGCTGGGCATGGATGATATTTTTAAAATAAAGAGGTGGTTGAGCTGCTGGATAGGAATAGATAGAGGGAGGAAAGGAGGGGTAGAAATAGAGAAAGAGGGAAAGAAATAGGTAATGAGAGAATTCTGCATTGTCCTTCCCCCTTAATCTGCTTGGTTGGTGTGGGGTTTATGGTAAGACTACACATAAAAGAATGCTGAATGACGTTCAGAGCATTATAAAAACATAAGGTGGCATTATTATTGTTGTCACAGTATCTATCTTAGTTCAAACCTTCATTGTTTTTACCTGGACATTTCAGGTATTCTATTGACTGTCTCCCTGTCTGTATTTGTTTACTTTTTGGCCCCATTTTTTTCAATTGGTAATTTGGTAATACTAATTTATTGTTATTGTTATTGTTATTTATACTTCTCAATCTATCTTTGGATGGTGCCATTTTCTTTCTGTGCACTCATTCATTACAAACAGAGTTGAATCCTAGAACAACGTATAATGTTCTTAAGCTCCCAGAACCTTCAGGCTTGGGGACATTTGAGCTGATACTGCCTTTAAAAATGCTGACATACCAGGTCTAAATACAAGTTATTTTAGATGACTCTTCAGTGTGACCAGTCACGGAAGAAAACACCATGGACTGAGCTGGCTGTCCCCTGGACGTACCTCCATGGGGATGTCTCATATTCTCCGAGGAAGCGGTTCCAGGGGTTATTTCATTGACTGAACCATTTGCCCCCTGCCTGCATCTTGGGGTGATGGTAAGGCATTCTGCTACATCCTGCAGCAGTCTGTCTTCTCATCAATAATGACAGGCTCCAATACAAAAGACAACTTAAATTTGATAACAGTGTGTGGGGAATGCTCCTTTGTGCTCCTGATCATGAAGTTCTGCTTTACACAAAGTGGTGTGGGCTACCCGAGCTTTTTTGTTATACAAAGAAATTTGCTATAGTAATGTTCAATCATCGTGGCATTGCACTTTGATTATGCATTTATAACATATTAGTCAAAGCCTTGGGGAAACCCAAATATGAACATCTATAATCTAGTCAACAGGAATTATTCACTGAAATGTCCCATCTTCATAATTAAAAGCTACTACTCAATACCACCAAGTTCTGTTTATGAATTAGCTGAGATTTTTCCCATTTAAATTAATATAGTCATCTTTCAAAGCATGTCCTATGGAGATCTAATCCTTCTATGACTCAGAGGCTCCAGAGGGGCCCCCTGAAAGGCCCCCCAAAATAATTCTACCAAAGGGTATGGAGAATAAAGTTTTTTAAAAAAACCATTAAATGCAAACCCCTGCATCCAGGGGCGCCACAAGTCTCTGCAAGGAGAACCATCGGCTGGTTCTGCACCTAAACAATAGCAAAAGGAAAAGCTCTGGTGCTGTGTGAGCCGGGCAGCCGGACACTGCTACAGGGTCGTGCAGCAGAGTGACAGTCGCTCTGGGACAGCTGAGGGAAGTCTCCCCGGAGAAGACATCCATCTTAACCCAGAGAAAGGCCTTGATGGGGGAAAAGGATTCTTACAAACAGCTGGTTATGTCATGCTGATTGTTGATTAGCAGGGCCAATCCCAAATGTAAGAAAGCATTTCCACTGGATGTGGTTCTAAGTGAATTCCCGGAGAAGGCGTGAAAGGGATGAAATGATGACAAAGCAAGGTATTATCAGTGTGACCTGGTCTCAAAGGTCCGTGTGGCTCCCCTTCATGGAAACCAAAGTGTCAGCAAAACATCTGTTCTCTGAGTGGAGAAGGCTACAAAATCAAAACTCTGTGCCTCTTATGGGTCTCTCCAACAGCGAAAGCAAATGCAGTGTCTGAGATCTACGATTGCCTGCAGATAATCCCCATAGCTACAACACAGCCTGTCCACATGACATTTTCCCTGTGTTGTCCTTTTTAAAAATCAGAGCCTGTTTTTTTTTTTTGCCTATTCCAGGGTTGCTGTCAAGCTGCCTCCATTGTCATTTTGACTGTGTCCATGCTTTGATAACAGGTTTCCCTGTGGATGTAATTCATTAGAATGTTTATCCTTGAAAACAGCAGAGTTGTCATCACCTTGGGTGTATCTCTTTAGTTATACCTTGAAATAAGTTTGTTGCCTCATTGAGAGCTCCATGTTAATCATCTACCCAGATCCTCCTTCTCCATCTGATCTCTGGTTCTTTTTCCTCTATGTTTCCTACTCTAAAAGTAGGGGTTCTCCACTGCTTCGTCCAGACTTGTTTTCTTTCTTTTTTTTTTTTTTATCCTCACCCGAGGACATTTTTCTATTTTTTGTACAGATAGAGTGGGAGGGAGAGAGAGGAAGAAGAGAGAGAGAAACATCGATGTGAAAGGGACACATCAAGTGGCTGCCACCCGCACTACCAACCAGGGCCGGGGACAAACTGCAACCAAGGTACGTGCCCTTAGCGGGAACCGAACCCGGGTCTCTCCGTACCGCAGGCCAACGCTCTAACCGCTGAGCCAAACTGGCCAGGGCCAGACTTGTTTTCTTATCTCATACCTCTCTTTCTCTCTTTTCCCCTCTCCTTCTCTCTCTCTTTCTCTCTCTCGCTTCCTCTCTCTCTCCCTCCATCTCTTCCTCTTGCCTCATTATGTATGACTTCCACTTTGTCAACAGTTTATCTTCCCATCCAGTGTAGTCATTTACCTAGATACTTCAGACTTCTTACTGCCCACAGAATAACACACAAACAGCTTAGTAGAGTAGTCTGTCTTTCTAACTTCACGGCCGACCTTCATTCTTCTACAAATCACAGGCTGCTTCTGCTTTGCAAAACTATTATAGTGGAACTTGTGAAGATACCACACTGTAATGCAAAACTTGAACTATCAACTATAATACAAATATACAGTCATTGGCTCCAGCCCTCATTCTCAAACTGAGGGAACTAAAGGTCTTAGCTTTCTGGAGGGATGGGGAAAAGAAGGGAAGTAGGAAGTAACTGATTCTGGATCATCTGAGACTTTAGCAGTTCAATTCAAAGCTTATTTAATTTTGCAAGGATTCAACAGAGAGCAAGCCCTAAAACTTCTAGCGGAGGACTTAATATCCCAACATGTGTTTGTCTCAAAGTCTCGCCTTCCTGTCTGCAATACAGTGGGGTTACATAGTGACTGCAGCTGACTCCTCTTTTCTAGTTCATTAAGAAAACCGAACAGCTCTATTGCTTAAAATTAGGAGCAGTAGCTCCTGCCCCATCTTGTTCAAACCACACAAGGTACCAGACAAGAACTAAATGACCAACTAAAAATAATGTTTCTCATTAACCTCATAACATTGCTACCTTTATTTTACTTGTTCAGAATTTTAGACACTCACTTATTCCATTATGGCAGGTTTTATATCATTATCTGAGAATATTATTGCGGATGTCATTTTTATTGGCCCAAACAACTTTCTTTACGTATTGACGTGGTACTCAGCTCCTATGGCCCAATAAACATGGAGTTACCTATATAAAGTTTCTTCGAATCTTCTCAATAGAAAGTGCAAGTTAATTTAGCAGCCGATATTATGAAGCTCAAGTGGATTTAGCATTCATTTTCTTAGTCACAGTATGACATTTTCAAGATTTTGTCATCTTCGTTTCCATATCTCTTAATTAAGTCTGTTTGGTTTTGTAGTTAGTTGTTTACACATTTGTCTTCCTCATTAAATTATATGCTATTTAATGAAAGATATCCTATCTCTATTAAAATGAGAGCAAAGAAGTGATTGGCTAAGGCATTCACATGATCATAGCATTTTTGTGTTTTCAGTAGTTTTGTCAACAGCATTCAAGAATAGGTCTTAGAACTAGACAGCATTTATATGGAATGCATAGCCATCATCTCGCAAATGCTTCCCATGTGCTAGATAGTTAATTAGCATACCCCATGATGCAGATATCCCTGCAGCCCAGATGAGAAAGCTGTGTCTAAGAGAGGCTGAGTAACTTGCTGAAGACCTCAGTTATTATAAGTGGAGAATCCTTTTCAAATAAGGGGAAAGAACATTTGACTACTCTTTTCTTCCATCATTTTAAGGAAAGCAAATTCAACCCCAGAGTACAGCTATGTGAGCAAAATCTGTAGTTGTGAACTTAGACTATCTCCAAGTCTCACCTTCCTCAAGTTCATGTCCATTAGGTTAAATATCAGTACCAGGTAGAATTGTGTAAGGGACCCTGCTACTACTCTTTGACTTGGGGTGGTGAAGTCACAATACAGTGTACAGATGATGTGTTGTTAAACTGTGTACCTGAAACCTGTATAATTTTGTTAACCAGTATCACCCAATAAATATAATTAACAAGGAAATAAAGAATTGTGTGGGGGATCCTGCTACCTACTGCTTGGCATTTCCCTCCATGTTTTAGATTTCCTGTAGCCTCAGATTTCTTCTAGCTGTTTAACATAAATGTATGCTATTGTGCCTTGATATGCCCAGCAGAACTCATAGGCCCAGATGTTCTTAATTACTGAGTGCTTATACATCAAATCAGTACTATTATCATCCCATTTTACATATAAAGAAACTTAAGCTAAAAAAGTTTATGTAACATCCACAATTTGTAAACTTTTAAGTGGTAGGACCACTCAAGGAGGAGAAAATTAAGTGTTTTAGTAGTGCTTTGACCTAGTAATAAAAATAGCTGCATGGACCAAGAGTGGTTTTAAGCTCCATTCAATCCAGTTTTTCTCTGACTTCTTTCCTTAAGTTGAACTTGGCACTTCCTATTTAGTAAATGGTATATTGCTGTTCATAAGTGTCTCTTTGGAACCAGACTACCTGGGTTTGAATTCTGATTGTGCAGCTTATTAACTGTATGACCTTCAGAAAGTTACTTAACTCTCAGTGACTCTGTTTTCTCTTCAATAACATGGGAATAAAAATAACACTTACCTCACATTCAATGTTAGGATTAGATGAATTAATATATATGTGAGAAATTTATAGCGATGTCTGGCATATGAGTTTTTTATTTTCTAAAAATGCCATTTATTAATTGCTATTTGGGAGATGTGCTTGATCCTTTGAATGAAACAAATATATATAAGACTGATACCCTTAAAAAAAGACACACCCCTAGGAACTTTATAATCTGTAGTAACTAAAATTAATAAAAGAAAATATTGAGTGATTGCTAAACAGAGTTGTAAGCGATGTGCTATGGCCATTTGCTTATATAAAATGTTAGGGATGGATGCAAAATGAGGGGCAAAAGAAGTGAGGAGAAAAACATTGGTTAAGGAGTTAGGAGGTTAGGGGTATGTGAAAGAACCTGTTGCTTACTACCTGGGAAATTCAACCAGTTACTATACCTCCCTGGGACTCTTTCTTGATAAAATGGAGAAATTATACCCACCTTATAAAGGTATTGTCAAGTTTTAAGAGTATTCATTGTTTGGCTCAGCTGGTATAGCTCAGTGGATTGAGCATCCTCCCATGGACTGAGAGGTCCCAGTTCGATTCCTGGTCAGGGCACATGCCGGGTTGCAGGCTCTATCCCCAGTAGGGGGCGTGCAGGAGGCAGCCAATCAATGTTTCTCTCTCACATTGATGTTTCTACCTCTCTCGCTCTCAAAAATCAGTAAAAACATATATATATTTTTAAAAGTATTTGATGTTTGAACTGGCTATATTACATATGGTTAACCAAATAATATGAAATTCTATTCATTTATTCAACTATAGAAGAAATGATTATATCCAAGGAGCAAGTTTGAATTCCAAATAAGAAAACATTTCTGTCCTAATATAACCTCATTTTGCCTGTGCCACAACCCATTTGCTGAAGCCATGGGCATTAAGCCACCCTGATTCCTTGCTCACTCCCTACACCCAATTCAATTACACATCCTTTGTTTCAGTTTTCAAAATAAAAGCTCAAATCTAGACTCTTGTCTCTTGCTCTCTCCCATTATACAAGTCTAAATCGCGCCATTATTGTCACCATCACATTGGCTTTGCATGTTTGCTCTTGCTATCTCCGATCTATTCTGCATACAGTAGACTAAACAATCATTTAAAATATAAAATTAGCCCATATTATGCCCTTGCTTATTACACTATAAACCTATGGTGCAGGCCCTCCTTACCTCTCCTGCCTTGTTTCATTCCACTCTCTGTCTTGCTTCTTATGTTTAGTCTCACTGACCTCTTCTTTCTTCTTATTCTGAAAGAAATAACCAAATCTCTTCCGGGATTGCCTATATTCTGTCACTTGTACTTGGAAGAGTTTTCATCCCTTTTATTTTCACAGATGGCCTTTTCTGGTCCTTCCGTGTCCACTCCATCTGAATAGCCTCTTCCCCATTCTCTGTGGCTCTGAGTCATTTGACCTACTAAGTTTCCTTCCAAAACTAACACACACCAACCCTTCCATGTGGTTTTCTTTTTTTTTTTTCTTCCTGTATTTCCCTATGTCCTATAATCTCTACAAAGGTAGGGAAACTGTGCTGATTCTGCTTTGTTCATCACTGGATTCCCAAAACAGTTCCTAGGAGGTGAATGGGTATCAGTCAATATTTGGGTCCATAATTTATTCAACAAATATGTGTGGATTAGCTACCAAGAGCATCAAAAAACATCACATTGGAGGTTAAAAGAGGATATAGGGGGGAATCAGTGGTGATGGAAGGAGACTTGACTTGGAGTGGTGCACACACAATACAGTGCACAGATGATGTGTTGTAGAATTATGCACCTGAAACCTGTATACTTTGCTAACCAGTATCCCCTGCCCAGTAAATTTAATAAAAAGGAAAAAAATTAAAAAATATGTATTAGGGAGTATGGGATGTTGCGTATGTATAACTTTATCTTGCCTGGTAGAGGATGTCTGTGAGTTTATTGGTGTGTTTGGAAGATGGACAATCAAATAGTTACCAGAGAGCTGAGCCTGGGTTAAATTAAGACTTTTTCTCGTCACATACAGTTGCCATACTTGCTTGATTCTGTTTGAGGAGAGGTTTAGGGTATAGCTTATAAACACCAGTAGGTGATTGCCATGACTCATTTTTATTTCTTGTTTACATTGCCCAGAATTTATCTCAGATATATTATACAGAATTAAACTCAGTTACGTGCCACACAATGAGCGCATCCGTCTCTCCTGCTAGCCTTTCACTCATGTTTATTGCTCTGTACTAAACCAAGCTAGTTTTGTCTTTTTTTCTTCTACTGCAACCTAATGACCTAAATGTGTTATTTCTGGATTATCCCAGAAGAGAAATAGAAAGAGGTTATTAATGTCCCTGCCCTGGCCTCTGTATTCAGAGTCTATCAATAGCTGAATCTTTTTTTGTAACAGTAGTAAATGTAAACGAGGCATTTTCAACCTAAATGTTCCTCTGGCATTATTTCTTTCTAGCTTGTTTTATCCTATCAGCCATCTCCCTGATTAGACTAGATTTTCCCAGGTGAATTAATTGATATTGTTCAAAGTAAAACTGATTAAGCAAAAAAAAAAAAAAAGCAAAAAAAAAAAAAAACACAAACCCAAAAAACAAAAACCCCACACAATCTTATAATCACAGACAATAGCATGGTGATTACCAGAAGGAAAGGGTGGTGGTAGGTTGAGAAGGGTAAAGGGGGACACATGGTGATGGAAGGAGACTTGACTTGGGGTGGTGAACACACAATACAATATACAGATGATGTACACTGAAACCTATGTAATTGTATTAACCAATCTCACCCCAATAAATTCAATAAAAAAGTTTAAGTATTTTTTAAAGTATAGATAAGCCTGGCCAGTGTGGCTTGTCCCATGGGCTGAGAGGTCCTGGTTCAATCCCCAGGCAAGGCACATGTCTGGGTTTGGGCTCAATCCCCAGTAGGGGGCATGCAGGAGGCAGATGATTGATGTATCTCTCTCACATCAGTGTTTCTCTCTGAAAAAAGTATAGATAAACTTCTCTTTTTAATTTTGCAAAAATTTATGTTTCTTTATGCACATAGTAGAACCAGTCCACCAAAATGAATTCAGATAATTATCAATAAAAACCCTGCTGCAATTCAAGGGAAAATAAACACATATATTTTTGTTGTTGTTGTTGTTCAGATAGAGTGAGGAGGGAGAGAGAGAGAGAGAGAAACATCAACGCGAAAGGGACACATCGAGTGGCTGCCACTGCATGACCCAACCAGGGCCGGGGACAAACCGCAACCGAGGTACGTGCCCTTAGCGGGAACCAAACGTGGATCTCTCTGGACCACAGGCCGACGCTCTACCGCTGAGCCAAACCAGCCAGGGCCAAACATATTTTTAAAAGCTCAAAATTGCTGAATTTAAATATGCCATATTTATGTGAACCCTTAAATTTGCTGTTTTCATACTGCTGCATGTATCTTTTTTTTCTTCCTAATACAGATGTAGTAGATGCACCCAATAAAATAAATACAGAAAATCCCCACAAAGGAGGAAGGAAATTAAAATCTCCCAGTATCATATCTCCTTAAGATGCTGCTGTTAATACTTCAGAAATAGTTTTTATTTGTTTATCTATGCATGCAATGCCTGTGTACATTTTAAAATTAAATTGGAGTTGTACTATGATACTGTTTTTTAATCTTCTAAAATGATCAATTTATTAATATTTTCTCATATCAGTAGTATTACTGCATCATAATTTATAATCTTGGTATAACATTTATAACATAGATAAAGTATTTATTTAACCAGTCTTCTGCACTCCTACAGAAAAGATGTGGTACAGGAATTCTTGTAAGCCTCTCTAACAATTTCTTAGGCTACATTTCTGTAAAGATAATTAGTAGGTACTACTTCTGAACATGTTAATACTTCAGATATATATTATCAAATTGTCCTCTGAGAGTTTGCACTAGTTTATATTCCCACAAGCTGGTATTCTATACTTTTTTGTCCATCAAACTTTGTGGGATATATATATCGGTATTTTCAATGTTTTTTAATTACCAGTGAATATGAACATTGTTATCATGTGTGTATTGGCTTTTTTTATCCCTTTTGTGAATTGTGTATTCATGTCCCTTTGGCTGTAAATGTTTTTCTTATTGGTTTCTAATGAATTATACTATTTTTCAAAGTCTTTTATAGGTTGGATAGCCTCATTATCAGGTTAAAAATGACCTGGAAACCCTTGACAAACTACCAGCCTATTCTAGCTGCCCACATCCATCCTGGAGGACTCAGAAACTAAACAATGGGAAGCAATAGTGACCTCATTGATCAATCTAGTCCAGCTTCACAAAAACCAGTGAATTCGGCAAGGAAGGCAGTATTAGCCCCATTTCACAAAGGAGAAAATTTTAACTCCAAAAATTAAGGAACAGATACTAGGTCTTACAATTTTTAAATTACCAGGGCCCTGACTAGCTTTTCAGATGCCAGATCTTGTGATATTTCTGTTTATAGCACCTTACCTGTGTTTATATATTTTTTTTCCTTTCCCTCCTCATTATAATTTATTTTCCCTCACAACTTTTTTAAACAACAGATCAGCACTAACAGGGGCACTTTTGTCAGCATGGCTTAGGGTGCCCCTCAAGTCATCAGGGAAGACTGTCTTCATGTCAGACATTGGGCACTGCTTGGTGCCTTGCAAAAACAGAATCATTGCATTATTCTTCATTTTGTCCAAATCTCTTTTCATCATGAAGCAAATTTGCTTGACTTTTGCAGTTAATTTTATTACTTCCTTTTTGGCGTAAAATGTTTTAATAAATAAGCTAAGGAAGAAGACATATGATTTGGCTCACGAGGAACTGAGATCCTCTTTGCATCGTTTCTGATTCATGCCTTAGATATGGATTAAGTACTTACACATTTTCCCCACTAAATATTTTTTGTGTACGAAGATGTTAGTATTAAAGTTGCCATTTTTTCAGCGATGGGTTTTGTTTATTTGTTTTGAATGGAGCTAGCCATACACTCCTTCTCAGTTACACCCCGTTCCAAGAGAATGTAGCTGTGAGAATTCTGGATGGGATCTGGTATCTGTGGACCCGTTCTTTCCCCCTTGTACAGTAAACAGTTCTCTCCAACCCTACTGCTCTTAACCGGCTCAGTTCTATAGTTTTCACATCCTCAGTTCCTTATTGTCATCCCTAACCATGTTGGATTCCAAATACATTTGATGACTAAAGGAAGTATTTGGAAACGGAAGTGTCCTTGAACAGAAAAGTACTCATCTATTGTTTATGCTCTGTTGTAGAGTTTGTGGTTGACAATATGTTGCACTAAATTTACCCACCTTGTTCCTCAGATATTTCTAAATGAATAAAATGTTAGCTATGTTCTAACAAACAAAATATAATCTGTAATATCATTCAGTCTAATAATGCTTGTTGCTAGGTAACTGTGTTCCCAAAATAGTATCTGAAGCAAGCAATGTCAGTATAAGATATCTAAATAATATAGAACAGAGAAAATGATCAGACCTGTACTGATGTCACACATTCTAAGTTGTTGGTATTGTTTTCAAAGCTAGAGAAGCATTAAGTGCTTAATTTAAAGCTTTTGGAAATTCATGGAGGCAGAATAACTAATTATTTGTAGAAACAAACAGATAAGCGTTCAAATCCCAGCTGTGTTATTTAATTGCTGAGTGACAGGGGGCAAAATATTTACTTTTACCCTTAGTTTTCTTATTATTATTATTACAATTGGGATAAAAATGTCTACCTTGTGGGGTTGTGAAGACTCAGTGAAAGTGCTATGCATAGTTTCATAGTAAGTATCCAATAAATTAAAATTATGATGGTCATGATGACAATAGCTTGGAAGGTCATGAAAGTCATTTTTTAATCCTTTCATATTTGTGAAGCAATTAACACATATTTATAAAGCATTATCCTTTAGTAATAAACCATACAAATAATTGCCTTCAAATAATTTACAATTTCATCTGGGAGGAAGATACACATTAGAGAAAAGATAATGACTGCCAGGCAAATCCAAATGCCCTGAACTGGGATAAAGGTTATTGTGTTAGAGGGACTGAAAAGAGGCCTTGTGTTTGAGCATAGTAAGCAAGGAGGAAGATAGTGTGAAGTAAGACTGCAGGGGTAACAGGATAGGGCCAAATCGTGCAACGTCTTAACCCATGGAAGGTGTTTGGACTTTAGTCTAGGTATCATAGTAAACCATTGGAGTGTTTTTTAGCAAAGAACAGATATGATCTGATTCATGTTTTAAAGGCATTCCTGTAAGGATGTTTAAGGAGTGGTTTGCTTGGAGATAAAAGTGAAATTGAAAGGACCAGTTAGGAGGCTCTTTGAGGCAATAGATGACAGTGTCCCAGACCAGGGTGATAGCCATGAAAGTGGAGAAAAGTGGGCAGAGTCAAAACACTGCAGGAGAATCACTGGGACTTGTGGTTTATGGGTTGCACAGAATGGGGAGAAAGGAGTCAAGCATGCCTCACATTTCTAGACTGAGCAGCTGGGTACAGAGAAATACTGTTGGAGTAATTTTGAAAATCTGCTAGGTAAGGAGGTTAGTCCTATGAGGATGCATTTCATTACTACACTTACTTTTTGTTCTCATGAAGCTGTATTTCAGTTTTATACCGGCATCTTTCTGAAATTGTAAGGCTTATTTGACATCAGGTCTTGCCCAACCTAAGGTTTATGCATTTGGTCATTGGAAATCTTTGAGCCTTTGAAAGATTTTCCTTCGAACCAATGAAACAATTATTTAAATAACTGCCCTCTTGATATTTTTACATGAATGTCCTCCAAGCATGTCAAATATGTCTAGTTGCTAAAGCCAGAAGTCTGGACTTAATCCTTGGTCTTTCTCTCTTTTTCTCCCATCCAATCGAGTAACCTAATCTAACACATTAGCTAGTTTATCAATTCTGTCTATAAACGGATTTTGCCTCTTCCCATGCCTCTCATTTCCCACGCCGCCCACAGTCAAGGACTCTGTTCTCTCACAGGATGCTTACAGCAGTCTCTTTCATGCCCTCCCTGCCTCCATGCTTGGCCTGCTTCAAC
Organism: Molossus molossus; assembly: GCF_014108415.1. Classification (NCBI taxonomy): domain Eukaryota; kingdom Metazoa; phylum Chordata; class Mammalia; order Chiroptera; family Molossidae; genus Molossus; species Molossus molossus. Next base: position 46,719,868 of record NW_023425345.1, on the reverse strand, counting down.
CCATTTTCCACACTGCAGAGTGACTTTTAAAAATCTTTAATACCTCTTGGTGGCTTTCCACTGATCTTACGGTACAAAAAAAAAAAAAAAAGGAGGCCACGCAATATGTCTGAAGGGCCCTGCATGACCAGCTTCTGACTATCTCACCAGCTTTATCTCATACCAGTCCCTCAGCCACACTTCACTCTAGACACATACCTCCGCTTTAGGTCTCAGACACACGGATGGGGCTCTTTCCTGCACCTGGGCCTTTGCACACCCAACCCTTCTGCCTGCAACAATTCTTTCTCCTGTCTTTGCTGAACTGATTATAACCCATTCTTTTGATCACAGAAAGTTATCTGGGCTCACCCAATGTAGTGTTGGCCTACCACGTTATTCTTTCGCACAGCATTCAAAACTTTTTCCTTCAGAACACTCACTGTGGTTTCTATATCCACTTGTTTATAGTCCTGTTTTTCTTATTATATTATAAGCCCCACAAGTGCAGAAAACACCAGTTATACACTGTGTTTTCACCAGTGTATAACCAGCGTCTAGCAGTGTCAATCGCTGGAGGAACAGAATGGTTAAAAAGGAAGGACAAGTGGTATAAAATGTCTTCCTTCTAGTGGTGATCAGCACTGGCTTTTGCACAATGCTTTATACTTTGCCGAGTATTTCACATACATTTTCTTATTTAAAGTAGCCCTGTAAGTTGTATAATAGAAAAAACTGGATCAGTGTCAGTTATATATAGCATATGTAGTCAATTAAAAGGTCTATTTTAAGACAGCTTTTCAGCTGACAACCTTTTATTATCCCTGAATGCATTCTTTTCCTCAGGGTAAAGAATTTTACAGGGATGGTATGAGTGTAGGAAGAAAGGTGACAGTTTTTCCTATATAATAGGAGCTCTTTTAATGAACCACGACTTAACCAATCCACCAGATAAACTGATACTTTCCACAAAAAGAGTGCTGTTTCACAAGAAATAAGTTGAATATATAGAAAAAGCTTAATTCAGTCAAGTGACTTAAAATGTGCTATAAAATTAGGTATGGGTAAGAATACTGTAAAATATTAGGAAATGTCTTAGAAACCTGTGATTCTTCATTTAGATTGCTCTGCAAGTGTCTTTAATTTCTCACTGCACTTTAAATAAATTAAATTTGGAGCTCCTACAGAATGCATAATTGGTGTGATTCATGAAAGAAAGACTTTAAGGAACCAAAGCAAAAGACTTGGCCTTTATTAGAGACTGACCAAGCAAATGTTCCTTTGTATATTTTAAGTTAAAATGGTTAAGATATCTATGTATTACCTTTTGTGATTTTTCTCTTCCTGACTGTCACATGACTCCTAATTACACTGGGTGAAAGAGTTTGTATGCCTTTGACATTTTATGGAATAGGGAGGACCCCATGGAATATGCGAAGAGCGTGGTTTGATACTCTGCCTCACCGGCACATCTTTGCTACTCTTTCACTTCTTATATTGGCTTCTTTCTCCTGAAGTTGCTCACATGGAAATCACCAGTTATCTCCCAGATGGCTACCTTAACTCCCTTTGCTCGTGTCTCTCTGGCATTTTGTACTCTTGCCCTTGTTTCTTAATCAAACCTCTCTTCCTCTTGGCTTATATTAACCAGACTATTCTGACTTTTTCTTTGCCTACCTGAATGCTTTTCCCCCACCTCCTACTCCTTTATGGGCTCACATATCTTCTTTCTATTTTCCTGTCCTATTTCTTATTCTCTCTATTTTGATTTTCTCACATACGTAATTTTCACTGGTAGCCCCATCCATTAGAGTAGTCAAGAAGACTATTACTCTTCGGGGCCTAGTTCTAGCATTCTTCTTTTGTGCACAAGCTGTATGGATAGGTAATTAGAACCAGAGCAAAGGAGTTACTGAGATGATTCTAAGGAGGCTGGGGTGCTGGTGCATTTGGTCAGCATACTGCTTTCCCAGATAAGGAAGAGTATATCACATTCTAGTTCCTTTGGTTTCCCTTTTTCAGGCTTCATGACGCCTTCTACTTCTTCCTTTAATGATTTTAATATCATTGGCTAAATGTTGGTCAACATCTCTTTATCACTTTGTTCTTTTGGCTTTAAAAAAAAAATTATTGAATTTATGGGGGAGGCATTGGTTAATAAAATTGTATAGGTTTCAGGTACACAATTCTATAACACATTATCAGTACACTGTATTGTGTGTTCACCACACCAAATTCCATCACTATTTATCCTGCCTTTACTGTCTTCTACCTCCACCTCTCCTCTTTCCCTCTGGTAACCACCATACTGTTGTCTGTGCCTATGAGGATCTTTTCCCTTAATCCCTTCACCTTTTCACCCAGCCTCCAACCTACTTCCCCTTTGACAGCTGTCAGTCTGTTCTCCATATCTATGAGTCTGTTTCTATTTTGTTTGTTACTTTATTTTGTTCATTAGATTCCATATATAAGTGAAATTATATGGTACTTGTCTTTCTCTGACTGGCTTATTTCACTTAGCATAATAGTCTCCAAGTTTTTTAAATGGAAGTGATAATACTAAAAAGATTTCCTTCAGTGTGTCAGGCATAGTTCTAGATGCTTTGCTTACTTATTTAATTTAATTTTCAAACCAGTATCATACATTTGGCATTATTATTCCCATTTCATATGCAAGGAATATGAGACATTGGAATTTTTAATAGCTTTCCTAAAATCACCGAGTTAATAAGTACTGCTACACAGATCTGCTCATTTTGAAATTGTGTTTGTGTTTTTTTCTTTTTAATGAATGGATTTAAATCTATAAATTTCTATCTAACCTTTACTTAAGCTACATTTCAAAAATTTTATTATGTAATATTTGCTATATCATTTCATTGTAAATATTTCATAATTTACATTGATTACTTGCTAATCCATGGGATAATTACATATATTTTCTTCATAACATGTGGAAATTGTGCTCTTTCTACTTATTAATTTACTTACCTAAAATAAGTTTTATAAATATTAATTTGATTGATTTGAATTTTATTAGTTTAATTCTTAAGAAAATGAGAGGGGTAGCACAGCATTGTGCCTATATATCACCTTCATATGCTATAAAAGATATGGAACCTATTCTCAAAGAGCTAAATCTGTTGGAAAGTTTTTTTAACAAATAAGAGCAGTCAAAAGAAACCAATATAATAATTCATAGGGGTCCTGAGGATAAGAAATTCAGTGGGGATTGTCTCAATCAGAAATACTTTCCTGAAAGTAATGGAATGTTATTTAGGTCCTCCAAGAAAGAAGGATAGAATTTGGGTGGATTGAGTGAAGGAAGAGGTATTTTAGGCAAGGTAGCCAATATAAAGTTATAATGGAATAAATACTGTGTTGATCAGTGACTAAGCCATCTTTATTTTACCCCTTGGTATACAGGAAATAAGTCTAATCTTGGTTCCATATAACAGCATTCAAAATAATATTTATAAAACTGTTAAATCTCAATCTCTGGGAATAGCCTTTTTAAAGTACCTAACTCTTCCATCTGTCATTATTCCTAATGAGTCTGTATTATGACACTCTATTGATATTTGTTAGTTAAACCTCATCCTTCTTCAAGAAGGACCCTTATAACAGGACATGACCCTTGACTTCATTTTTTATTGAATTTATTGGGGTGACATTGTTAATAAAATTATGTAGGTTTCAGGTATATAATTCTATAAAACAACATCTGTATATTGTATTGTGTGTTCACCACCCCAAGTCGAATCTCCTTCTATCACCACTTCTCCCCCCTTTACCCTCTTCTACCTCCCCCCACCCCCTTTCCCTTCTGGTAATCACCATGCTGCTGTCTGTATCAATGAGGTTTTCTTTTTGTTTGTTTGTTTTTGTTTAATCCCTTAACACTTTTCACTCAACTCCACAATACTCCTCCCCTCTGACGTCTGTCAGTTCTCTATCTATGAGTCTGTTTCTATTTTGTTTGTTAGCTTATTTTGTTTATTAGATTCCACATATGAGTGAAATCATATGGTACTTGGCTTTCTCTGACTGGCTTATTTCACTTAGCATAACAGTCTCTAGATTCATTCATGCTGTTGCAAAGGGTAAAATTTTTCTTTTTGTTTATGGCCGATTAGTAGTCCATTGTGTAAATGTACCACAGCTTTTTCATCCACTCATCTACTGATGGACACTTGGGCTGTGTTCAAATCTTTGTTATTGTATGTAACACAGTACGTAATGAACATAGGGATGCATATATTTTTTTGAATTAGTGTTCTGGGTTTCTTCTGATATATTCTCAGAAGTAGAATTACTGGGTCATAAGGCAGTTCATTTTTAATTTTTGAGGTGACTCCATACTGCATTCCACAGTGACTGCACCACTCTGCATTCCTACCATCACTGCACAAGGGTTCCCTTTTCTCCACATCCTCACCAACACTTGTTTGTTGTTTTATTGATGATAGCCATTCTGACAGGTGTGAGATGGTATCTCATTGTGGTTTTAATTTGCATTTCTCTGATGATTAATGATGTTGAGCATTGTTTCATATGCCCTTTGGTCATCTGTATGTCCTCTTTGGAGAAGTTTCTATTCAGGACCCTTGCCTTCTTAAAGGATAGTTCCCAGAGTGAAGCCCACAAGAGACACCAAGTGTAAAATCTTGAATATGGAATAGTGCCTGTGGTAACCAAATCCACAGTGGCCATGTGGCTGGAACTGTTAAGGGGTAATGTATTTACTTTTTATAAGGTTTAAATTTTCAAATAAAGAAGGTCACTTAGATCAGTTAGGTCTTACTTATTTTAGTGTTTAGGAGTTCAGACTTGAAATTCAATAGATCTGACTTTGAATCCTAGCTCACCCACTTAAAATGTGATTACCTTGAATGAATTTACTAAACCCTTATATACTTCATCTGCCTTATCTATAGGTGGGGATAATATAACTATTTGATTTGGTTGTGAAAGTTAAATCAAAGAACAAAGTAAATCATATATTGTAGTACTAGCAAATGTTTAACAAGTAGTAAACATAAGTTTGGATATAAATACCAGTAGAGTTCATATCAACTCTACTTGATTTTACCAGTGTAAATTATATGTGCTCAAAGTGGTAGAATGTTAAATATGCAAAATATGCATATAAGTATTGCTTCTGTATGGATAGTGAACCAACCTCAACATAATTAATGGCTTTTAATAGCATAGGACCAAATAGTAGTGCTATAGTGTTTATTATAACATGTAACCAAAAGATCTGTTCCTTAAAAGTATTCTTTTTAGTCAACTCAGTACCACTTATGGAAATCTTTTCAGAAGGACAAAGACAGATTAGAAAAGAAATTTCTAGAATAAATTGATATTCTAAACCCTTTATGTACTTATAATTCTGGTTAGGAAATAATTGCAGTTGAAAATTTGACAGTGTCGGAAAATATAACATCATGCAAGCCAGTTTCTGTAGTTTGTGGTGATGTCTGGAGAAGGCAATTTGCTAATAAATATTTTTAGTCTGCATTTTTATTCAATTACCATGACATTCATAAAAACAAATGAGAAAAGTAACCTTTTAACCCAGACGTCCCAGAGAGAGTTACCAATATACTATTTTATTATATGTGCCTGATCCATCTTGAAAAGTGGATGCCTTGAATTAATACATGTGACTATGAATGGACATTCTGTACATTTCCAAATCAACCTACCTCACATCTTTGTGGAGCTCTTGCCTCTGATTCATTACTGCAAAGGAAACTCCACCCCCATCCTATTCCTAAGTACAGTATTTCTTTAACTGGGTTTTCATTTTTCAATTCTCTGAAAATCAATCTGGTTTCAGACAATTCTATTGACCAGATAATCCTATCAGTAGGAAAAAGGTTTTCAATGAATTGAAAAAAAATTCTCCTGAGATGATTTTCAAGTGATTTTTTATAAGATACATTAAACTCTGCCAACTCGATATTTTGCTTTTATAGTGGACTCTGTTAATATGTTGGAACTGAAATTATATCCTTTCATGCTTCAATTTGAAAGTGACAATTTAGGCCATTTGTGTAGAAGTAGTTCTCACTTGTAAGTAAAATTAATAAAATGAAATGCAATTATATTATCGGAATCCTTTTTACCCAAATTTAGATATGCTTTATATAATATCATGTCCCTTGCAATGTAATTGCATTCAAATAAAAGCCTAATATTATAGAGTTATTCTACATTGAATAGAGGAGCTGTTAGCTGTATCCCACAACTGTATATTTACTAGCCTCTAGACCTAGAAAATTTCTAATTTAGACTTATGCAGTGTGATAAAAGGCATACAGAGGGGAAAAAGCTCTTTAATCTGAAGGATACATTGATCCAATTCATATTTATTGAAGGCCTTCTCTGGACTGGGCACAATGCTAATCACTCAATTCTTACTCTCACTGACTTTATCAATATTGGGGCGGGAGGAGGTGTAGAAGACTAGTGAACAAGCCAGTGGGTGAATATTATCAAACACTACATATTTACTATGAAGGAACACCATAAAGACCAGCACTGGGAGCCTACATAATGATGTGATCAGACAGGGCCCCACTGAAGTCATGAGAAGAACCTGGGGAAGAACATTACAGGTGGAGAAATCAGCAGGTTCAAACACCCAAAACAAAGTGCTGGCTAATAACAGAGGGCAGGTCTCAAAGCTGGGAGAATTATGTGAAACCCAATGAGATTGGAGATTAGAATAACAGATTTTTTTTAAATTTTGTTTTTCTATTACAGTTTACATTCAATATTATTTTGTATTGGTTTCAGGTGTATAGCATAGTGCTTAAAAAATCATATACTTCACAAGTATCTCCCTGATATTTCCAGTACTCAGTGAGCACCATACATAATTATTGTCTGTAATTAACAATTGTTGACTATATTGTCTAATAACAATCATTGACTATATTTCTTATGCTGTTCTTTACATCCTTATGACTATTTTGTAACTGCCAATCTGTATTTTTTTTTTTTTAATTTTTAAGTAATATTTTTAATTCACTTGAATTGCTATTTTGGGATTTTTTTTAAATTAATTAATTTATTTTTGTTACAGATGTTTCTCCTTTTTTCCCCACTGATTCCCTCCTCCTCCTCCTCCCTCCCTGCCCTGTCCCCAGCTTTGTTGTCCATGTCCATTGTTAATGCATACATGCATATAAGTTCTGTGGTTTATCTCTCCCCCACCACCCACTCTTCTGGTGATTGTCAGTCTGTACCCCACTTCCACGTCTCTGGGACTACCCCATTCCTCAGACTGTTTTGTTCATTATATTCCACAAATAAGTGAGATCATATGATACTTGTCGCTCTCTGTTTGGCTTGTTTCACTTAGGATAATACTTTCCAGGTCCCTCCATGTAGTCTCAAAGGAAAAAAATCTTTCTTTCTTACAGCTGCATAGTACTCCATTGTGTATATGTACCACTGCTTTTTTATCCATTCGTCTACTGATGGACACTTGGGCTGTTTCCAAATCTTAGCTATTGTAAATAGTGCTGCTACAAACATGGGGGTACATATATTCTTTCTGATTGGTGTTTTAGGCCTCTTAGGGAATATTCCTAGAACTGGGATCACTGGGTCAAATGGCAGTTCAATTTTTAATTTTTTGTTTTCCATAGTGCCTGCACCAGTCTGCATTCCCACCAGCAGTGTACTAGAGTCCCCTTTTCTCCACACCCTCACCAACACTTGTTTGATGATTTGTTGATGGTGGCCATTCTGACAGGTGTGAGGTGATACCTCATTGTTGTTTTAATTTGCATCTCTCTGATGATTAGTGATGTTGAGCATTTCTTCATATGTCTCTTAGCCATTTGTATGTCCTCTTTGGAGAGGTGTCTATTTAGTTCCTCGGCCCTTTTTTTTTTTTTTTTATCCTCACCTGAGGACATTTTTGCATTTTTTGTTCAGACAGAGCGGGAGGGAGAGAGAGGAAGAGAGAGAGAGAGAGAAACATCGATGTGAAGGGACACATCGAGTGGTTGCCACCCACACGACCAACCAGGGCCAGGGACAAACTGCAACTGAGGTACGTGCCCTTAGCGGGAACCGAACCCGGGTCTCTCTGTACCGCAGGCCGACGCTCCAACCGCTGAGCCAAACCGGCCAGGGCTCGGCCCATTTTTTAATTGGGTTCTTTGTCTTCCTTTTGTTGACTTGTATGAGCACTCTTTATAAATTGGAAATTAACCCCTTATCTGATATATCATTGGCAATTATGCTCTCCCATACAGTGGGTAGCCTTTCTGTTTTGATGATTGTATCTTTTGCTGTGCAGAAGCTTTTGAGTTTGATGTAGTCCCATGTGTTCATTTTCTTCTTTCTGCCTTAGGTGATGTATCAGTGAAAATTCTGCTGGGTATGATGTCTGAAATTTTGTTGCCTACAGTTTCTTTTAGAATTTTTATGGATTCATGAGTCACATTTAAGTCTTTTATCCATTTTGAGTTTATTCTTGTGTATGGTGTAAGTTGATGGTCTAGTTTCATTTTTTTGCATGTAGCTGTCCAATTTTCCCAACACTATTTATTAAAGAGGCAGTCCTTACTCCATTGTATGCTCTTGCCACCTTTGTCAAATATTAATTGAGCATATTGCCTTGGGTCCACTTCTGGGTTCTCTGTTCTGTTCCACTGGTCTATATGCCTGTTCTTGTGCCAGTACCAGGCTGTTTTGATTACAGTGGCTTTGAAGTATAACCTGAAATCTGATAATGTGATTCCTCCAACTTTGTTCTTCTTTTTCAAGATTGCTGTGGCTATTCAAGGTCTTTTTTGGTTCCATATAAACTTTTGAAGTGTTTGTTCTAATTCTGTGAAGTATGCCATTGGTATTTTGATGGGGGTTGCATTGAATCTATAGATTGCTTTGGGTAGTATGGACATTTTAATGATGTTAATTCTTCCAATCCATGAACAGGGTATGTGCTTCTACTTTTTTATATCTTCCTCTATTTCTTTTTTCAATGACCTGTAGTTTTCTGAAAATAGGTCATTTATTTCTTTGGTTAAGTTTATTCCTAGGTATCTTAATTTTTTTTGCCGTAATGGTAAATGGGATTGTTTTCTTAGTTTCTCTTTCTGTGAGTTTATCATTGGTGTATAAGAATGCCATCGATTTCTTGACATTAATTTTGTATCCTGCTACTTTTCCAAATTCATTTATTAAGTCTAGTAGATTTTTGATGGAGTCTTTGGGGTTCCAATCTGTATTTCTTAATCCTTTCACCTTTTTCACCCAGTTCTCCAACCTCTCTCCCCTCTGGAAACCGTCAGTCTATTCTCTGTATCTCTCAGTCTGTTTCTGTTTTTTGTTCATTTATTTAATCACTTCAATTTCAACTTTTGTGAGACGACATTTTGACTTGGATTGTGTCACACTGCAAGTAGCTAAGTGGTTTACTGCTCTCTACCACAAGAGTGGGTGGGTGTGCTGCCATATTCAGCAATCACTGGATGACTGCAAAGTCTAAACAATTCAGAGAAGACTTACTGATTTACCAAAAGTGATACTGCAATATCCGTTACATGATTTAACTTTGCATACTGTTATATTTTGAAATGTAAAATTCTCTTTTTAGTACATTAAGATATGAAGTATATGTGGAGATTTGTACCTTTTTATTTACTCATCCTTCTTGATAGTCATATGGTATTTTCATCTTGATATTTGAATAGCTCTTATTTACTCTAATTTTATTACAAAGAAAAAAGAATATTCAATTAGAAAGTTAAGAAGGGCCCAATTCTGCTGTGTCCCTGTGTAATGTGGAGCTCTGCTTCATGTCACTGTGTATCTGAATTAGCTATCAGCCCTGTTTTCTCATCTTTGTGTCTCACTGCTGAGCACATTCAACACTGATGACCTAGTGCCTGTCCTTTCCTTCTGACCTGCTCACCCACTTATTCCTCAGTTTCTGCTGATGATGCCACACTATGTTAGAACATGTGAACCTAATATGGACATGATTAGTTTCATTGGAAGATAATCAGCCTTCTGGTACAGTTTTGAGCAATGTATTAAAGCAGGAGCCACTTATTTGCAAAATCAAAATAATTTGTTTACTCATGTACTCCTGTTAACATACTGAGGTTATTATTTTTAGGGATACAAAAGTGTGTCCTTTGAATGTGCTTGCAAAAGAGTTTTGCTACTTTCTCCTAAGTGGGCTGCTTTTTAATACTATTTAAGTTACACAATGTGCTAATCCAAGTCTTAAAATGGGAATAAGTTATATCTGCAGCGAGTATGTCCCTGTGCATTTTTACTTTTTATTTCTGAAGGAATTTGTTTGAAAGCCAAATTCAGAACAGTCAACTATTACAATTGTTTGTGTCTGTATGTATTCTCAAGTGCCTTTACAGTTGAAAGGAGATAAGTAACAAATTTGGTATACAGTGGACAACTCTAGACCAGGATTTTGGTGGATGCTTTATTTATTCATTTCTCTTGAATTTTTCCCTTCATCTGCTTTTCTGTGAAGTAGTTTTGCATTTTATAACCAGTGAGAACACATTCTTGATTTAAAGTAAAACTTTATTTAAAAGATTTACATTTCAATGCAAAAAAAAAAATAGGTCAATGTAGAATGAATACATAATACTTGAATTTGCTAAGTAATAAATGTCTATTTAGGTTTGAGCTTTAATTTTTAAATGTTTATTTAGCCAAATACTACCCACAATATGGAGGCAGGGATTTTATTGGATTGACAAGAAAAGCGGTTCTGAGTTTCATAAGGCGGTCACCAGGGAACCTGTCTTGTCAGCAGCAGCAATTACAGCAGGTACCTGTGTTGTTTGCCCTGTTACAGACCACTGAATGTGATGAGCAGGGGACACAGCAGCTGTCACACCCTGCTGGCTTTCACGTTCCGGGATTTACAAAATCACACTAGGACTCCTCCTGGTGAATGAAAACAAAAATAAACTGAGATTAAAAACTATTGTAGCTTTGAGAAGGAGACTTTTCTAGAAAACAAAATTATAAATTTCTATCAAGTTGAAAGTAACATGCGCATCCTTCACATTTGTTTCTCACTGTCAAAGGCTATTGGGCTGGAAGTAAATGTAACTCAGATCCAACTCTACTGTTTATTAACTGTGATGTTGGATAAATCACTTAATCTTCTTGAGCCTCAGTTTCTCCATGTGGTTAGTAAAAAATCTGGTGAAGGATCCAGGCTGTAAGGTCCAACATCCCTTCTAAAATTCTCTGTTTCTACTGGGAATGAACTCTCAGGTGCTGTAGCTACACCAGTGAACAAAGTAGGATTTCCACCCTCATGAGACTTTTATCCTAATGAAGAAGATAGACCATCAATACATAAGCAAACAGTTTTGTATAGTTTCGTGTTAGCTGGGGCAAGTGCTGTGAAGAAGGGAGTCAGGTGAGGGAAGGGTGTGAGAAAGAGCCTCTCTGGGGGGGGGGGTGCCCTCAGAGCAGAGGCCTGAAATAAGTGAGCAAGCGAATCATGAAAAAGTGAATTAATGACATCTCAAGAAGAGGGGACAGCAAAATGTCTTGTCTGTTGATGGAAGACAGAGAGGCCAGTGTGGCTGGGAGGAGGAGAGAGGTGGAAGTTGACTTCAGGGGGGGAGGGGGTGCTGAGGCCTTGGCAAGATGTTGGGATTTTATTCAAAATGTGAAGAGACTCCAGGGATCATCCTGCCTGCTGTATGAAATAAGGTTATAGGTGGCTATATATGAACTTAACAGAAGAGACTCACGTATGTTGGTATATGTATGGACACTTTTACAAAGTCATGTCATTTCAAATTTATGGGGAAATATTTCTGAAGAGATGTTAGAGAAGAATAGTGATTACAATTGAGAATCTTTCTGCACTTTTAGAAGTTTTTAATTGCCTTTGAGTTTCATTTTACCTTAGATAATGTGGAATTGGCAGGAATAATCAGAAAGAAGGAAAAACACTAACTTATTGTGCTGGCGTGCTTGAGTTTTCCAACCCAAGTTAGGAAGGATTTTGAGATATAATAATGTCTTGCTAGATTTGATTAAAGGCAGGTAAGCAAATGCTTTTCTAGTTACTTTTTTCTCTAAAATAGTTGGATGGGGATAGAGAGAGGGGAGTCCAGGAGTGTAAATCCAGTTAGACCTGAAGAAAAGCTTTCGTTGCGCATCTTCAGCATTCAGAGTAGAAGCTTCTTGTAACATTTTAGATGGAAGTGCTTCTCTTGGCATATCATGTCAAACTGATTAATTTTTCTAATACATGAAGATGTTCAGTGAACAAGCATAAATGGAGCATTAAGTTCCAGTCTGGCACTCTGCCAAACACTCAGGACATAGCAGGGGTACCTGAGGAAGTGTGGCAGTGATCACATGCTTGACTTGGGGGCCAGGCTCTCCCCCTAAAGCTGCCTTTACACTGTGGACCTACATTCTGTCTTTACTTAGATGTCTTGGGATGGCTAGGAAGTTGCTGGTACTCATTACAGCAGGGCTTACTTCCCTTTAACCATTGTTTGTTATGTCAGTTGGGTATAAAAGCAAAACACTCTTCCTAGTCATCAAGAAGGTCATAACCTAGAAGCAAAGATTGTCAGTAAATAGCCAGGGTGTTCAGGGCAGTGATGGAAGAGGACCGCAAGCTGAGGAAACACATTAGGCAAAGATGCTGAGCCCTAAAAATGATGAGGCAGTGGCAAAGGGAATGGGGATTTAACAAAAGAGGACAAATCCATCTCTGTGCACGTACACTTTCTGTTCCCCAAACGAATCTATAATTAACACCAGTATTGTACTTTTCCTAACATTGTTATTTAGAAATGCATATAGCTGAATGACTTCCATCTTCTCTTCTAGAGAATTCTGTTTCCCAAGTTTCCAATCATGACTCCATCATTTCGTTTTTCCCAGCTCTGGGACTTGTAAGGATGGTCAGAGCCCACTTTCATAACAATAATTTTGATTTAGTCGCTCAGTCTGCTCAGGCTGCCGTAACAAAATACCATGGCCTGGGTGGCTTAAACAACATTTACTTCTCACAGTCCCGGAGGCTGGAAGGCCACGGTCAGGGCGCTGGCCGCTTCGGTGTCCATGAGAGCCTGTTCCTGGTTCAGACAGCTGTCTTCTTCGGTGTCCTCACAAGGCGGAAAGGAGGTTCCTTTAGTAAGGGCACTGAGCCCGTTCACGAGGGCTCTACTCTCATGATGAATCACCTCCCAAAGGCACACCCTGAAACACCATCACCCTGTGGGATAGGCTTCGACATACGAATTTTGAGGAGATGCAAACATTCCGTCCATAATGTTTAGTTTATCACTTTGTCTTGAGGTACAATGGATTGGGATAAAGGATGGAGAAGGCAGAGGCCAGAGTAGAAGGCGGAGAAGCAGGACCAGTCAACGCAGAGGCCACGTGCCAGCCATTCTTTGGTGGCGGCAAATCTTTCCCCTTTCACCTTCCTGCCTTCCTCCTTTTGTCCCACTTCACCTTCAGGGGACATTCTGAACGTGTGAAAGGTCTATCAGCATGGGCAGATACGTGGAGCAGACTTAACACTAAACACTAAAAGAGGCAGCCTATAAATCCACTTACTTGCCAGTCGTAGGCGATCTGGGCGCCCAGAGAAAGGAAGGGAAAGAAGGCAGCTATGAGGGAGCTGCGGTGCCATCAGAGGAGGGGGAATAAGAGCGGCGAACACAAGGAGCAGGTGTTTTCCCCAGAGCAGGCCATTGCTGGCTGTAATTACAGTATATACTTGCAGTCAGGGAGAAGATTATAAATTACAATTAAAAAATTTAATTGATACTGTGGAATAATAAAAGTGGAGTGAGTAAATTGGAAAGGAGTGTAAATAAAGCTTGCAACTGGGAAACCAGGACAAGAAGCTGAGATGCAAGAAGACAAGGAGTGAAGTGAGAAGGGGAAGGAAAGAGAGTTAGGACCACAGTCCACTCCCACTTGTTGTTATTCAGATGTTCTTCAGCTGCACATCTTGTCTTGAGGTCATATTTCTATTCACATTCAAGCAGCAATCTGAGCGGGATCCCAGAGGCTAAAGGCTTAAGGACAAATAATGGGGTGAGGGGAAGTCTGCTTGCTGCGGTGGGGTATGCAGGATTCAAGGAAGGTGAATGATGAGTTGGCAGATTAAAGTCTTTCTCAGACTCCTGTGAACACTTGGGGTGATTCCTGGGGGCAAGCACGCCCCTCTGTGAGAAATAGTGAGAAAAGAATGACTGCCTTCGAAGGAAACTCATCACATAAAAGTGAGTGATTCAGAATGAGGTGCAGAATAAAAGCCATTTGAAATTCTTGAAAATAATATATTATATAAAAGGAAACACTCTAACCATATCCTCAGAAGAGAAAATTCTTTTTGTATTTTAAAAAGAGATGGCTTTCTAAATGACAGAAGGAAAAAAAAAAAAAAAGATTTTACTGTACTCTTAAATTGATTCCTGCCATTCCAGAAGTAAGCAAACGCAGGTGTGAATTCATCACCAACCTGATACCTAATGTCTATATATACCTAGTGTATATAAATTATACATATGTACATGCATGCATACAGATACACATATAACACATTCATATGCATACATGCACATTTACATGTATTATTTTATGCAAAACAACATCTATAAATATCTTGAAGGAAAGGATTTTGCCTTATTCATCTTATAGCAATCACAGCTCTTACATAAGCATAATGGAACTAACACATCTGTAAAATCAATAAACACATTGCAAATAGACATGAAAGGATATTAGGTCTAAAATGTCAGAGATAAATTAAATACTTTCTGAAGCACACAGTACACACAGAAGCATGAAATGAAAGTGCACAAAAGATACTTTTATGTACATATTTTATGTTTTATCAAAGATATTCAAGAACACTATATGTAATAATTTGGAATAGAGATAGTTTTATATCATATATTTTGTGTGATAGAGACACAAATAACACTCTAAAAAAGATAAATTTTGTAATGAACTTCATTTTAAAAATTAAGTTTCACTTGTATGTGGAATCTAAAGAACAAAATAATGAACAAACAAAATAGAAGCCGACTCACAGATATAGAGAACAGACTGATGGTTGCCAGAGGGGTGGGGGTTGGGGAACTGGGTGAAAAGGTGAAGGAATTAGAAAGTACATATTAGCAGTTACAAAATATTCATGGGGATATAAAGTACATAGGTAATAGTCAACAGTATTGTAACAACCCTGTATTGGGCCAGGTGGGTACTGGAAATATGGGGGAGGGGGTCACTTTGTAAAGTATATGATTGTCTAACCACTGTGCCCTGCACCTGAAACAACACAAAATAACACTGAGTGTAAAATGTAATTGAAAAATAAAATTTTAATTAAAAAATAAGAATGAAATTAAGTCCCCAAGTGAAAAGGTTGAAGGCACTCCTTGTCCCATAATTCCAACCCTTTAAAATCTGAGAAATCATTTGATTTTCTTTAAGGTGGAAGATAAAAGATTAGAATAGTGTCTGCTCCAAGTGTGGGAACCTTCTAAAATTATCTTAAAATGCATTCAAAAGATTGTGCTTTTTTCCTTCAATAATCGTGCATTTCAGAAGTTCCCTTTTATATTGCATTTGATCTTGTGACAATTTTTACTGGTGTAGTTTGTTTACTATTCTCTCTAGTCTTTTTGTTTGTTTTGGAGGTATTAAAGTGAGCAGGCCTTGGAGCGGTCAATGAAAGAATAGATCACATGGGATTAGGTGGGGGTGAATATTTTCACCAGCAGAAGATTTTGTTTCTTTTTATTTTTTTAAATTTTTATTAATTTATTTTTGTTACAGATGTTTCTCCTTCTTTTTCCCATTGACACTCTCCTTCCCATCCTCTCCACCCCATACCTGGTATATAAGTTCTGTGGTTTATCTCTTCCCTCCCCCCACCGCCCCCTCTTCTGAGGGTTGTCAGTCTGTACCCTACTTCCATGTCTCTGGGTCTACCCAATTCCTCAGACTGTTATGTTCATTATATTCCACAAATAAGTGAGATCATGTGATATTTGTCATTCTCTGCTTGGCTTGTTTCGCTTAGGATGATACTTTCCAGGTCTCTCCATGTTGTCTCAAAGGATAAGAGATCTTTCTTTCTTACAGCTGCATAGTACTCCATTGTGTATATGTACCACTGCTTTTTTATCCATTCGTCTACTGATGGACACTTGGGCTGTTTCCAGATCTTTGTTATTGTAAATAGGGCTGCTATGAAAATGGGGGTACATGTATTCTTTCTGATTGGTGTTTCAGGCTTCTTAGGGTATATTCCTAGAACTGGGATCACTGGGTCAAATGGCAGTTCAATTTTTAATTTTTTGAGGTAACACCATATTGTTTTCCATGGTGGCTGCACCAGTCTGCATTCCCAACAGCAGTGTACTAGAGTCTCCTTTTCTCCACATCCTCGCCAACACTTGTTTGATGATTTGTTGATGGCGGCCATTCTGACAGGTGTGAGGTGATACCTCATTGTTGTTTTAATTTGCATCTCTCTGATGATTAGTGATGTTGAGCATTTCTTCATATGTCTCTTGGCCATTTGTATGTCCTGTTTGGAGAGGTGTCTATTTAGTTCCTCTGCCCATTTTTCAATTGGGTTCTTTGTCTTTCCTTTGTTGAGTTGTATGTGTACTCTATATATTTTGGAAATTAATTCCTTATCTGATGTATCATTTGCAATTATGTTCTCCCATACAGTGGGTTGCCTTTCCATTTTGATGATTGCATCTTTTGCTGTGCAGAAGCTTTTTGAGTTTGATGTAGTCCCATGTGTTCATTTTCTCCTTTGTTTCTGTTGCCTTAGGTGATGTATCAGTGAAAATTCTGCTGAGTGTGATATCCTAAATTGTGTTGCCTACATTTTCTTCTAGAATGTTTATGGATTCATGGGTCACATTTAAGTCTTTTATCCATTTTGAGTTTATTCTTGTGTATGGTGTAAATTGACGGTCTAGTTTCTTTTTTTTTCCCATGTAGCTGTCCAGTTTTCCCAGCACCATTTATTAAAGAGGCTGTCTTTTCTTCATTGTATGCTCTTGCCACCTTTGTCAATTATTAATTGAGCATAACATCTTGGGTCCATTTCTGGATTTTCTGTTCTGTTCCACTGGTCTATATGCCTGTTCTTGTGCCAGTACCAGGCTGTTTTGATTACAGCAGCTTTGTAGTATAACCTGATATCCGGTATTGTGATCCTACCTACTTTTTCCTTCTTTTTCAAGATTGCTGTGGCTATTTGGGGTCTTTTTTGGTTCCATGTGAACTTTTGAAGTATTTGTTCTAGTTCTGTGAAATATGTCGTATGTGTTTTGATGGGGATTGCACTGAATCTATAGATTGCTTTGGGTAATATGGACATTTTAATGATGTTAATTCTTCCAATCCATGAACAAGGTATATGCTTCCACTTTTTCATATCTTCCTCTATTTTTTTCAACATCCTGTAGTTTACCAGCAGAGGTTTTTACTAGCTTAGTGAAAGCCTTTCTCTTCTTTCAAATAAATGTCAATAAATGGAAAAACATACCTCTTACCAAATTTAGGGGCAACGCTCGCTAGCATGAAAACATCAGAGCAGCAACCTTGAACTTTTGCCTTGCTGAAGTGAAGCATCACATTCTCTTAAGCAATGCATAGGTATTGCTTTAATGTAAAATCTCAGGTGTGTTGCATGGATTTTTGATGAGTACAATGAACTCCAGATGTTTAATACTCTCCAAAATTGAAAATGTTTATTTTGTATAGACTGAAGTCTGACCATTTTTCATTGTTCACATTTACCAAGTGCTTAAAATGTGTCAGCTGTTATGGTAAGAAGTGAGGATTCAAAGATGTAAAGTAGAAATTCCCTATTTCAAGGAGTAACTTGATTAGTGGGGGGAGGGTAAGAGAATTAACCATCCCCTTTAGTGTGATCGGGCTACTGTAATACTAACTCATGGGGCATTCACCCGAACCAGGATTATCCTAAGTGCTTTCCAGACATTACCTCATTTAATCCTTGCAACTCTATACAAAACATACAGATCCACAACTCCTTATCTACAGTTCTGAACTCCAAAAAGTCCAGACAGCTCTGGAAATTGAATGTTTATTTTTAAAATTCATTTGACAGCAAAGTTTGATCTGATGTGATGCTATTTCTCATCTCTGTCCAATTTGGTATGAATAGTCATACCTTTACTACAGACATACTTGTTTGGTTACTGAGTACTGCCCCAGATTCTGCTGGAGGTTTTGTTCTTTTACTATTATTTGGCCCATGGAACAGAGGAGGAAACTGTGATTTAGAGGGATTAAATTATTTTGTCCATGATCTGACAGCTAATAAAAGGCAGAGTCAGGATTTGAACTGAGGCAGCTTGTCTCCAAAGTCCTTAATCTTTACTACACACTCTGGCTTTCAAATGCTGTGGTACAGTTAAGCACAAGGCTCTAAGGTGCTCATCTAAATTAAACTGAGAGTTCTAAGGAAGGTGTTTCTGAGAAAGGAGGCATCATTTGATTTGAGTGGGATATGAGTAGGAGAGTTAGGCGGAGAAAGGGGGAAGGGCTTTCTGGGCAAAAAGCAGGCACACACATGTGAAATATACAGGGATTGGCTGGTACACTCCTTGGCCTTTATTAAAGTCTCAATATAATAATAATAAAATGATTAAGAGGTGTTGTAAATGATGCAATTTTGTAAGAGCAAAGGGTTATAATGAAAGTCTTGATGAGTAAACAGTACCCTGATGGCTCATAATAACAATATGTTACTTTAAAAAAAAGTAAGAGAGCCCTGGCCGGTTTGGCTCAGTGGTTGGAGCATCGGCCTGCGGACCAGAAAGTCCTGGGTTTGGTTCCCGCTGGGAGCACGTGACAACAACAACAACAACAACAACAAAGTAAGAGAGAATTGCGGGGGGCGGGGAGAGAGAGAGAGAAGATCAGATTTTATTTGAAAAAGTATTCTGATATTTGTTTGGAGATGTACAAAACTGGAGTAATGTCATCATGAGGATATGCAATAATCCAAGAGATATTTTAGTGCCCAGAATTGAGTGGCTGCATAGCAGTGGGAATGAAGATGGGGGGATGGAAACGAGAACTGCCAAGGAAGTACCATCCAGATGAATTGGTCCCTGAATGTGGTATGTGGGAGGAAGGGAAGAGAAGTCTTTGATGCCTCTCAGATTCCTGGCTTGAGAGGAGGAAAGACTTAAGGATATATTTAGTTGTAGATTCTTCTGTGGGTATGAAATCCGAGGATGACCTGAAGGGCTTTCTGTGAAGTTGTTGATGGGGTTACGTGTGGCGATCAAGGGGATGAAGTTGGGGCAGGCAGGTAAATAAAGAGCGACACAGCCACTGAGGGGATGGAAAAGAACACAGGAGGTGTGCAAGATGGTCACTATAGAGAATGTGAGTATTTTGCATGAGCTGGTCTCTCTAAATGTTTTGCGTGTCAGATTGGGACACTTTTTAGTGATTGATTCACTCTTTCACAAGTACTCTGTGGAGACCAATTTTGTACTAGTCATGGTGTTGGATTTTAAGGTCAATTGATGAAGTAGAGCCAAGGGTTTACCATTTAGGTGACCTAACAGATTTTGAGTGGGGAGTATTTACTCAGTTTACTGTCACCTTCAATAGAGTAAATTCAACTTCCTATATGATCTTTATTTTTATGTTTGACTTCTCAATCCTATTGTCGACTTCACCATAAAAACCAAATCAAAACAAGGATAACAAAATCCCTAAATGTAAGAAGCCCTCTAACTTCTATTCAACTCACCACCATCGTACCCAGTCACCCAGATTGGAAACTGGAGTTGTTCTCAGTGCTTTCCTCCCCTTGACTCAAATACTAATTCTCTGTAGGACCATCCGTCCTACGTCTAATCCCTTCCTCTTCTCCATCACGTTGTTCATTCTGCCTCAGCACCTCTGTTCAACTGCTTCATTCCACAGAAGCACAGGGACTGGGGTGTATAATGAGTGAGACACAGTTCTTTCCTTAAAGGGATTTGAACCTTAGGATTTGGGTGCTCGCTTTCCAACTATCCTTCCTGTGTCCTCCAGTAGTAGTTCCTTAGGCTGCACACAGGCGTGGCTCAGCACGGTATTGGCAGTGGATGAGCACTCCATTTCTGTCTGTCTGCTTTCTTCCCCTTTCCCCGCTCCTGCCTTGTCTTCCTTCTCTTCCTCCTTAACCGTTTGCTTCACCTCTCAGGATGGCAGAGACCCTTGTTGCAATTCTTGGTAATAATCTAACTCTGTCTCTGATAGAGAAGAACAAAAGGAGGAGAGAAAGATTAAAAAAAGAGGGATGCTACCTTGCTCACATGGGACACCCACTTTGCTGAGGAAAGTTAGTCTGTCCTCATCTACACATTGCTGCTAGTTTCCCCCCAAATCGACTCTAAGTTTATCATACCACCTTATACTATACAGTCGAAAGTGGCTGTTTGTTGCTCACCAGATAGAATCACGCTGTGTTCCTGACCCTACTCACACTTACTTCTCTGTCATCTCTATCGGCTCCAGCACTTCCTGGCCCTACCAACCCTATGCTTTTCTCTTCCCCCTGTGTTCTCTCTGTGGAATGCTCTCTCCTGTCTTTACCCCTTTTCGGTTAAAAACCCTCGCTATCTTTCAAGACCCACTTGCTTGGCCTATTTCCTACACAACACTTTCCCAGGCCTGTCAGCCGTCACCTCTTCCTCTTTAAGCCTCATGAGATCTTTGTAGGACATCATTTTTTTCAAACACTGAAGGCAAATCCAGGCCTGTCATTTCCTAGCTATATGATGTTGGGCAAAATATGCATTTGCTCTAAGAAAGCTCTGTACTCCCATTTGCACAATAGCAATAATTATAGGACCTGCCTGGAAAGATGTTTATGATAACTGAAAGGGATGATGCTCTACAGCACGTAGTAAACACTCAGGAATTAGCTGTCGCTATTGTTACCGTTATTACTATTTTCTCTTTGTAGCACTAAACATCTCCTACAGTGTATCATAGTTATCTGTTCCTATCACCAGCCCTCCACTAGTTCTAAAGTCCCTTGTGATCACAAGTCCTAGTTAGTGATCCTTCGTAGCCTCCGGAGCACGGCAGCAGCGAGCGGAAGCTTCGTCAGCGTGTTTGGAACGAATACATGTACACTGGCTGACAGCTACGAGAATTCTGTTTCCCTACAATGTGCTCAGACAAAACTTATTTCATGAAACACAATCTAAAACAAAAGTTTCAGCCACAAAATCAGGATTTAGATTACCTTATAAAATTACTGCCACGGCAAAGAGGAAATGAGAATGTGCTCTGGCTGCTAAAATTCTTGAGCAAACAAGGATGAGGAAAGGAGGGGGAGCGAGTCAGTGGAAAGACTGGAAGAAAATAAACCAGGCATGTCAGAGGGAAGTACTCTGAACAAATTTCACACAAACTAAGAATAATAAGGAGTCGGTATTGAATTGGTGTAGCCAGTGAACAGGAAAGTAGAGCAGTGAACAAAAAATAACTAGGTGTTAAAAATGAGTTTCAGTGGGTTTGCTGCTAATGTGGGCACTGAGCAGGTCGAAAGTATAATTTCTTGTAGTTACTTTAATAGTGTCAAAAGTAGATTTCTGTTAAAATGACATGGTAGTGAATAGATTTTTCTCTGTAATAGAAAGTGAGTAAATAAGGTAATCATAAGAAGCAAAGTGAATAGATTTGAGTAAGTATGATAGAAGGGATTTTTTCCCTATTGATGTAACCATGGAAAGTAATGGCATTTTGGAAACCAGAAAATGTTCAAAATGTATTTAATTTCAGAAAAGATTAAGAAGAGACCCAACTCTGTGAGACATTTAGATTTTCTCCACAGAACTGAATTAGAAAAGAGAGGATATTATGTAGTTAGTAAATTAAATTTTCCCACGGATGTAGATAAAGTGGATGAGAAGGTAACTAATATTGATCAAGTATCTATTATTTGCCAGGGTCTTTACATTTTTTATTGAAGTTGATTCTTCACAGAGTTCTCTAATATAGGTCTCAGTTTTCTCATTTTAAACTAGGAAAGATGGGTTAACTTTTCCAGGCCCACAGAACTAAGATAGAAGGACAGCTAAAATCAAGCCTATCTGGAAATCAAATATAAACACTGTGTTACACTGCCTCTCTGCTATTGCTTGTTAAAATAGTGTATATTTTCTCAAATTTTTCCACTTTATCCTTCCTATTTACTTATGGTCCCAGTGCAGAACTGTTGATGGAGGGTGTTTTAAACCAGTTAACAGATTGTTAACAGTGTTCTCTAAAAATCAGTAATCATCAGAGCATAAATGTTTTGGTTGCAGGGATTTGTGTTGCTGGTGGCAACGCACACCAGGTCTTCATATGCCAGACCACTAAATGTCTGAGGAAGGGGGAGAGAGAAGCAAGGAAAGAGTTCCCATTCTTTCTTACACACCCCCAAACCATCTAGGGATTGTTGAGTGGTAATTTAGAACATTCTTTAAGCTCAGTTTGTACCCATTTTGAAATGGGTAGACTAATCATCTTGTGACTATACTAAGGAGCTGAGGACAAGTCCTAGGAGTTGTTTACTTAGATAGAGTAGAGATGGTATACAGTGATACCTCGGTTCTCGAACGCCTCGGTTTTTGACCAAATGGAGATTCGAGAAACTTTTGTCTTGGAATCCGAACAAATATTTGGAACTCGAACTTCCGAGATGAGCCGAGTTGAGCCGAATGGCGTTCATTCGGCCCAGCGCGCCTTGCTTGCGTCATCAGTGTGAGTGCAGAGAGAGTCACGCTTTGTGGAGAGAGTCACGCTTTGTGGAGTCACGCTTTCCTATTGGGTTTCATTGCTTCGGTTCTCGAACAATTCGGTTCTCGACCGTCCTCCTGGAACGAATTATGTTCGAGAACCGAGGTATCACTGTATTTTATCTGAGGACTCACAGTTGTCGTTCTTTAAAGAATGAAACCAGAGGTGTCAGTATTGCAGACCATGGACTGACTTGTTCTGATGCTCTTTATATGCCAGTGCAGGTACTACATATTTACTTTGGTGAAGACATGTAAATGAAATTCGGATGAGCTTCTAATAAACCCATCCGTGGCAGTACTTCTGGTCTACAGAGATTCAAGAGGAAAATGACTCGGCAGCTATACATTTCTGAAATAAACTACCATTCAAAATGTATAGTTCGATGGTGTTATTATAAATTCCTCAGTTTTACTGTACACCCTATGAACTTCCTTGCTCCAAGACTCATTCATTCTTAAGTCCTCAGGAGCTTGTTCTCAGATTCCTACTAATCAGATAAGTGTTAAGACCAGAGGTAGTTTGTCGCTATGTTTAGAGCCATATCCTGCCACACTTGAAGAAAGAATTTATTTGATGTAAATCTATATTCCAGGAAGTTCTTTGGTCAGGAAAAGTGAAACAGGTTTCTTAGGAGAACTTACACTTGTGTGTTAGAATAGCTGCCGTATTCTCAGTATTTCTAGGTTTGGACGGGAAAAGAAGCAGCAGCATAGAAAATATAATTTCTTTTTTAAAAAACTCCTCATCCAAGAATATGATTTTATTGATTTTTTTAGAGAGAGGAAGGGGGGGGGAGAGAGAGAGAGAGAGAGAGAGACATCAATGTGAAAAAGAATTATTGATCAGTTGCCTCCCATACACACTCTGACTGGGGATTGAACCCACAACCTTTTGGTATATGGGACCATGCTCCAATCGACTGAGCCACCTGGCCAGGGCAAGTGATTCTTGAATTTCACCTGACTCAACCAGAAGTGACTTACTCTTCTGATTGTTTCAACACTCTGTAAATAAAATACTTTAGTATTTCTCTTAATGAAGCCAAAGCTAAAGGCATTTTTTGTTTTGTTTTATCTTTTCAACTAAACTATAAGCTTTTTGAGAGCAGCTACTGTTTATAACCATCATTTTTAACCCAAGCAGATTCTAATAAAAATAGATATTGAAGAAAATTGTATTTCATTTTATTGAAATGTAGATATATTTGAGTGATTACTTCTAACTCCTATTTTTTGTAGTATTTTGTATTACAGTGGAGTTCTTGATTAGAACATGTGCCATGTGTATTACATGTCTGTGTTTGAATCATAGAGAAGCGGTGTGAATCTTGGAGTGATTGTTTTGTCTGTAGATAGTACGTTCATTCTGGCAACAGCTCAGTTTGAGTACCAAATTTAAAGCTCAGTTTCAGTCCAACTGTGTTATTATGACTGATGACGTGTTGGGTATGGAGTCTTATCGTTTTAGATACTTGAACTCACCCAGGTTAGGAGTTAATCGTTGAAACTAAGTGATTAGCTAAGAAGTATTGTTATATATAACATCTGCATTTGGATGAATCCAGATGTGCGTATTACTTTTTTTCTGTAGAGACATTTTAGTATATTGACCCTTGTCACTGGAATGAAATCAGTTTTACATAGTACGTAGAGCTACAGAGCCAACAAATGATGGCACACCAGACACCTTTGCCAGCTATCAATATAAGATTATTGCTTCTATATAAAATGTACTGGAATGATTATACTCATATTACTTTCGTTTAGCACTGCTGACTGATAGTGTTTTCCTTCTACATGTTTATTTTTTCATTTTATTTAAATTTAAAATTTGTAGATACAAATATGATTAAATTTTGATTAAAATAATAATGTGCAAAATAGCATTGTCTCTTATGGACTGTTCATAAACCTCAGGTCTGAAATGTCTACTTTTCTGTGTATTATAAAACTTGGAATTCATTTGTTATTGCATTCTGCCACGCTCTCTCAAACACTGGAACGTAGTAGTGATTTACATTATATTGTAGTATTTCCCTCCTTGTTTTATTTTATTTAATTTTACTTATTGTATGTTGAAAATATTGGAGGAAGTATTAAAAGTAGAGAGGCTGGCCCTGGCCAGGGTGGCTCAGTCGAACGTTGTACTGTGTACCCAAAGATTACCGGTTTGACTGCCAATTAGGGCACATGCCCAGGTTGTGGGCTCGATCCCTGGTGAGGGGCATGCATTAGGCAGCAGATTGATGTTTCTATCTCATCAATATTGCTCGCTCTCTCTCTCTCTCTCTCCCTCTCCTTTTTTTCTCTGTCTAAAATCAATAAAAATATATTTTAAAAAATAGAGAGGCTGACTGATGGGTTGGCCGTGGTGGTGGAGTCCTCAGGGAGATGTGAGGCAGGGGAAAGGTAAGAAGTCAACATTTGACCAAAACTGGATAGGGAGCAGCAATAATTAATGATTTATGGAGATGACCTTACAAAATATTTCCTCCTTGCTTCATTCACATTCTGTTTTGTAAAGGATTATGACATTTAAGTTAATTCTTCTGTGAGATTATAGTATATTTAAAGGCTTTCCCAAAGTTATAGTTTACTTTAATTGATAATTATAAGTTCAGTCAACTTTAAGTAGTGTGCACAACTTTTAAAGTGATAGCCTAAAGAAATTCATATTTTCTGTTTTCAAAATATGTTCTGCTACTTTAATACCTGAAATATCCCAAAGTAAAACACACACATACACACACACACACACACACACACACACACACCCCATATTAAGATCAGCAAAAAGCAGTGTAGGTTTTTAGATGCCTTCTACTTGGCATCTAGTTTATAACTGAATATATTGAGATTGACTTGAATGATAATGGCAGAGAAAAATAGGTTCTTGCTTTCAACATTTGGCCATTTATTTTTTCAGTCATTTATTCAAGAAACATTCTCTGAATGCTTAAATTAGCACAAAGAAAACTACAAAATTCTTATCTCAAAACTCCTGTGTAGGGCCAACAAAAAGTAGACAAGATACAATATAATCTCAGAGCCTTGTACACGGTGCTAGGGAAACAGACGAACTCTGCAGGAGAGGGAGACTAAGTCACACAGAGCATGACATTTTAGTGATGTATTTCAAAGCCCTAAGAGTTTCCCAGGGGAAGAAAGGGGCAGGCACATCGGGCACAGGGAACAATGTGCATACACATGCAGATGTATTTAAAAACTTGAAAACTGTCTTGACCCTCCAATTGGTTAGGAGCACTCACTCATTTCAGTAATGGTGAGAGTAAGTGGCCACAGAAAAAAACAAATCCCAGGCTGTGTGAGTATTTAATGTTTGTTGAATACTATCATACTCATCACTAAACTGAATCTTGTTAGGTTCTACCTCTACCCGGTGAGTACCATCTAATTAAGAAGATAATTAAGACAGGGATGAAAACAGCATCTAATCAATCAGCAGCTGTCTTAACAGGGCCTATGGCTGTCCATGTAGAGATTTATAGATGAACTGCTGCCCTTTGAATTGCACCGGGGATATATTTGGTGGTAGATGTGGATTTATTTTGTTTCAGACTGCTGAACCAAAAGGTAGGTGGGCTGGCCGTTCTGGTCTCTCTGAAATTTTATGGTGGTCCAAGGAAGTTCCAATTAGGAGACCTGCGTGTAATCTAGCTGTTTTCTAAATGGTCATCAATATGTATGGATTTATAAAAACTATGAAATATTCTGGCACCAGATAATCAGGGTGAAATTTTACACAATTTGGGAAAATTCAGCTGGAAATTTAAAAAATAAAACAAATATCTATTCATGCAATTTAGGAAACCTTCGTGATTAAAAGCTCTCTTTCATGTAAAAAATTATCGGGAATAATCTCTAATATTATTGCAGGGCTATAGTTAAAACTCTCATAACTTTGTGCTTACATGACACAGGACATATAATTTTGAAATGTTAACCTTCTAAAAAAAATAATAAAACACAGAACCTTCTATTTTATTAGTTGAAATAAGTCTAATCTCAACTGTATATGCCAAAATTTTTTTCAAAGTTCCAGGTATATTACTCTTATAATATATTGTCTGGAATATAAAAAGTTCTAAAATGAAAAGTAATTATTTATTTTTGCTTTGATGATTTACTTTAGCGATTTTCAACTAGTGTGCCACAGGAATGTTTAAAACGTGCAATATCTGACTATTTAGTTAGGGGCACTGACCCCTTTACCCTTAGACTGTAAAATGAAAAAAATGACAACAGCCAACACCACAATAGTTGTCCGATATGAAGGAATCAAAATTATATCTTTTTTAAAAATCAAATTGGCAAAAAATATAATGTATTTTTGGTGTGCCTCAGCATTTTAGTAATTAGTTTTTGTGTGCCATGAGATGAAAAAGGTTGAAAATCTCTGGTTTACATCTATAATGGCTTGATCAATGTAGGTATATTAAAATATATATTTACTTTTAATTTTAAAATATTATTTTTAAAATGATATTTATGTAAGAGATCGAGCAACAAAGGGAGATTTTTGCCTGGCCAGTGTGGCTCAGTGGTTGAGCGTCAACCCATGCACCAAGAGGTTGCTGGTTTGATTCCTAGTCAAGGCACATTCCCAGGTTGTGGGCCCGATCCCCAGTGGGGGGCATGCAGGAGGCGGCCAGTCAATGTTCTCTCTCATTGATGTTTCTATCTCTCTCTCCCTCTCCTTTTCTCTGTCTCTCTAAAATCAATAAAGAAAAAATTAAAATAAATAAATACATAAATAAAATAAAGAGGGATTTTGGATGACTGAACTAACTTGTGTACATTTTCTCACTTATATTTTATTTCTACTCAACTTGGTTGTGACGTTAGTTCTGTTTTCTTTCTCATATTCACTGTACTTATTCCTTACATTCACATTTTTGCTGAACACAGCTAGAATTCTGAAGTTATAATATTCCCTTGAACTTGGGTAGGCTATTTAAGCACTCCACATCACATCAACCCATCTTTAAAATGATGAAAATGATCTTAGTTCTGCCCCCCTCACAGGGGTCTTGGGAGGATCAAGTGCTTCTGTGCTTACAAAAATGTCAGGATACACACAGTTCAAGGGAGTATCATATTGATTGTGTATTTTAAAGTTTATATTTGCTTATATTCTAAAGACAAGTATGCCTTAGTTAATAGGTCTGATACTATCATTGCAGAAGGAGGGAACTTACTCGGGAGGTGAAATATTTCCTTAGCAGCTTGCATGTGCATCTTTATGCCTGCAAGTGGGGGTGTGGGTGTTCACTGCACCTCCCTCCCAAAGCTTCAACTCCATTATCCTGGAGGTCAGACTCCACGGAACCCTCCCCATGCTGCAGGGAAGACTGATGTGGCAGATGTGTTTAATGAGAGTAACTCCCCAAATATTAACCACAGAGACCATGCACAGCTGGCTCTGGGAACTGCTTCTGAGACTGATTCCTACCCTTGCTTATCTCTCTTTCTATTCCTTCCTACTTTGGGTGGACCTTTTGTCCAGATCCATTTGCATTCAAGGTTTGTGGATGTGTAAACTATGTATGTACTGCAAAAGGAGTATACAGTACTTTAAAATATGAGTTATCCCTTAATATGTAATTTGTGCATATCTGTGTTTGGAAAAGATACTATACAGTAACCAAGATGCAGGTACAGTTTGAAAATTTCTCTCTGAGTAACAAAACTGTATTCCTCATTTCAGAACATGATGAGTGCATCACAAATCAGCACAACTGTGATGAAAATGCTCTATGCTTCAACACTGTCGGAGGACACAACTGTGTTTGCAAACCAGGCTATACAGGGAATGGAACCATGTGCAAAGGTAAAAGGTTTCAGTGCCAACACCTCTTCCATTAGGAATAATCAAATCCCTCTTTACCTCCCCCCACCCCTCTCACCACTGTTATCTACCTTCCGTGCACCATCCATAGACACTGAGAGCTTTGCAATGTGGCTCAGTCTTCCTCCTGGTTACATCTGTGTTTAAGTGGCAAATTGTTCAAATGTTCCTTGACCTCCAGGACAGTCGTTTTCATTTCCAGTCCTCTCTAGGAGATCACATCCGGGGCATTGTTTTATAGAACTGCCCCACCTTTAAAATCTTAAAATTCAACATTTTTATTATCTGAACCCATGTTTCCCTACATACAGTAGCCTAAGCTTCCACTTTTCTGACCCTTCCTTTACATTAGATTTTCTAGTTTCCTCCCAGGTTCAGACATTTCTTTTTGAGTCCAAACACAACCACCATTTTTGAGTATTTATTTATTTATTTGACAGCCCCACATTCCTCTGTGAACTATCCGTATTTTGAGCCAGTCTCACATGTTTGCTTCTCTGCCCTGTCTCTTGAGCCGTTGATACTAATTACCTGGGAATTTTTGATCTCAACACATTTTAGTTTCCCATTTTATTTTTTTCCTTTATTGATTTTAGAGAGAGAGGAAGGGAGAGGGAAAGAGAGATCAAAACATTGATGAAAGAGAACATTAATTGGCCGCTTCTTGCATGCCCCCCACTGGGGATTGGACCCACAACCTGGGCATGTGCCCTGACCAGGAATCATACAAGTGACCTCTTGGTGCAGGGGTCGACGCTCAACTGCTGAGCCACAGTGGCCAGACTAGTTTCCCATTTTAGCTTCCTTGTCAATACCAATCAGTAATGCTTTTAAATGTCTTGTTGAGCTGAGACTTTCATTTTCACCAGTGGACATTCCAACTGTAGTCACTCCAATTTATTAAGTCGCTCTCGCCAGCCCCCTCTTTCCTTTATCCGGTGAGCTTACCTCCTACTTTACTAGGGAAATAGAGGTTCTATTTTGGAAACTACCAATTCCCGTAGGATAAAGTCCATATTCATTATTCTGTCATAAGATTTATTTTTTATTTGTCTCATTTAGCCATTTTAAGCTTCAAAACTGCCCCTTTTTCAAATATGCTCACCATCCTGGAGTTTACTAAAATTGATTTGCTACAACACTGTGTGTGGGAGGAGGAAATAATGGGACAGTGTTAATGCAGTGACTCGTGAGCATGGATCTAAGTCCTGGTGTACAATTACAATAATACACTGGATGCCAATATGGATGCACCAGAGGACTACTCTGGTTTGTAAAAATCTATGGAAATCCTTAATTTAGAGCATTGTGGAAAAAGCCTTGCCCCAATGAATGTAACAAGATGGTCTGTTCATTGGGGACAGGCTTGGCCAGGCAGAGGGAACAGCCCCCTGAGCCTTAGAGCCAAAGAATAAGCTGGAGTGGAAAAGAAGCTTCTAAGGGTGCTGTCCATACGTCTTGTTCTTCTCACCTTTAAAGGGAGCACATCTCAATAGAACACCTTTGCAATGGCTCAGACCTTGATTCTTTTTTCTACTCTCTTGCAAACCCACTCTAAGACAATAGGCTATGCATTTCTTTGCCCTTGATCCTGGATCCTGACCTGTCGTTGGCATGGGAATGCAAGACTATTTCCAAAAACCATGATAGCGAATTCTTCTTACCGTTGGCTAATTCATCACCAGGACTGATTTTAAAACTCTTTGAAAGAAGGGGCATTTCTCTAATATTTTGGCACTTTGGCCAGTGTATAGAATGATCATTGAGAGCCTCACAGGATTTAATTGTTTCCTATTTCCTTATTGTTTTCTCTGCATAGTAGTTTGCTCCTTAAGAAAACTATAGAGGATAGGTGCCATTTTTTAGGTTTGATATCAAGCTTGGTTATTATAATGATGTGAAATCCTATTCTAATTCACTTCTTGTTGTGTAAGGTTACTGTATTTTATTTTACAGGTGATTTTTTTAAAACCTTGGAAAGAACACTGTTTTATAAATGGTGTTGAAATTTCTTACCTGGAAGGAAAATATTGTATGAATATGAAATTAGAATAGCATTTATAATTTGATGTGCACATCTCCAAGGGAATAAAGGAAATCTGGATTTAGAATATCTCGAAGTACTTAACTTCTCAAATGCTAAAATCGTGTATCTGGATTATTTTAGCATTTTGCAGAGATGGCTGCAGGAATGGCGGGGCCTGTATTGCTGCAAACGTGTGTGCCTGCCCTCAGGGCTTCACGGGGCCCAGCTGCGAAACAGGTGAGAGCATCATTCCGTCTTCTGGAAAATGCATTTTTACACTAATGTATAAACTAATGCATGAGGAAAATAACATTTTATGTGGGCTTTCTTAACATGGAGCTATTAATAAAGGAGTGCTAGGAGTGGGGGGCAGGAGGGCATTTCAGTGATGCATATTCACTGGGTAGCTCCCCAAAGTCACTCTAAGGAGGTTTTCAGCTATTATAACTAGAAGCATATTAAGGATTTTCAGAAAGATGTGTGGGATTGCCCAGGCTTTTATGCTTCGCAATTCATTATACTCAATTAGAGCCCATTTTTTTCTGGCATCTATTTGACTATATTAAAGCATAGATTTCAAGCTTATGGCCAACTCACTTCCTAAGACACAATAGCATCTGCATTCACATTTGAGAATTTTTAATAAATTTTTACCTGGCCCATTCAATATTCACTTATTGTTTATTTGCAAAGTATTTCAAGTTTTCTACTACTTAATCATTCCTCATTTAAGTTCATTCTACTTACTCTTTCTGATAGATACTAATACTAGAAATTTTAAACAATATTTTACAGAATACATGTAGTTTATATAAAGCTTATGACCTAAAGTAAGATGTTTCTTCAGTTGAAAATATACCTTAAGAATAAAAACAAAAAGTGTTTTGAGTATCAGGTTCTAATTAAAATCATATCAGTCATAGTTTTGGTTGCTTTGGGTCAAGTGGGTTCTAGTAGCAGATGACCTCAGAGAGTCCAATTCTCATTCCTAAGAGGAAGCTGCTGCCGTCAGTGATTGGTGGTTGCCATCTCACAGTGCTTTGCATAAGCCTCAGGGCAGTAGATACAGTGCATTTCTTGCCTCCACCCTGCTTGCAAAGTCATCTAGTTTAATACGAACACCAACTGGTCAGAATGTGAGACAGGAAGTACTCTGGTGCATTTGGGAAGAGAACATTTTACTGAGTAGGTACTGCCACTGTTCACAGAAGGATGCTCACAAAAGGGCTTGCATCACTAGATCATTTCTTTCTACAAGTACCTACACCCTGGTGCTTTTCAAACTTCAGTGACTAATTGATTACAAAAGTCTATAATAGAAGACACATAGTGGCTATTTTTGATTGGTGGGACTCTTTCTTAAAGGGATCATTTACTACATCAGGAGTTTCCAACTCTGTACATGTGAACCACCCATAGAACTTGTTAACTTTGTTAAAAATACAGATTTCTGGTTATTAACTGTCATAGGATTTGCTATATCAAAACCATGTCCTTTTAGTACAATGGTTTTATCTGCAGTAGTTCACCCACATACGCCAAGGTGCGCCGTGGTCCTGTGTATCAACACCTCTGGCGATTATGTTTCCTGAACACGGTATTTTGTACTGCTTCTGGTGCAGAGTCAATACTGATGTACTGGCTTTTTCAGAGCATTTTATTGGTGTGGAATTTTAAAATAAAGGCTGTCCCAGAAAATCAGGGATGAATAATGACCATGCTCCATCCTGTGTATCATTCTTCCACTGGAAAAAAATGTAATGAGATTGTGAAAATCTGGAATGATGTAAGATTAATTTAAGCAATGTAAAATTTAATACTAGAGTTAAAAATAACCCAACAGAATATGTAGCTTTCTCCATTTAATTATCCTTGAACTTCCAGTCTAAAAAAAGAAGATGATCCCAGACTTACTGTAAGTAGCTCTCTGTAGCAGCCCCGTGCGCAGGGAAGGACAGACATGGGTTCCAGATGCAGTTCTACCATCTGCTTCCATGTGACTTTGGGCAAGTTAGACAACTTCTCAGTGTTCGTACTCTCTAGACATCAACTTATTCTTCACAAGTAGTTGCCTCCAAGGTACATATTATCTCCATTTACAAATGGGAATATTGGGTTCAGGGTAATTAAATTTTATCTAAGGTCACAGAGTTAGCAGCTTAATACAAAGGACTTTCTATGCCTAAACCCAGGCATTTTATCTGCATTAATGCTTTTCAAAGATTCTACTGAAGTCACTAATGGCAGAGGAGAGAGAATACCTCCATCCAGGGAGGTCCTAGAATGGCCCATCTCAAGGGTGAATAAAATGTCTTCAAAACATTATGTTTGATCCTAAAAATTCATTTATTTTTATTTTGTAATGCATGAAAATATTTAACTTACATACCATTGAGTAAAGTTGGCACTCTAAGACAATGGGTCAGAGTCCACCTCTGCCTTCTAGGATCTCTCAGCCCAAAATCATATTTCACTATTTAAGAAGCAAATAGCCCTGGCTGGTTTGACTCAGCGGTTGGAGCGTTGGCCTGTAGACCAGAGAGTCCCGGGTTCAGTTCCCGCTAGGGGCACGTACCAAAAAAAAAGAAGAAGAAGAAGAAGAAGAAGCAGCAGCAGCAGCAACCGTTCCCACCTTCTATCTGGAAAAATGTAACCCTACTACTTGCCTCAGAACATCTGTCCCAGTTATTGTTACACGTTAGCTCCTCACCTGTCACCTTCCAACAAAATTACTTTTGTTGATGCAGTTATAAATATAAGTTGTACCCTTTAAAAAATAACTTTAGATGAGAAGAGACCCATGTAAAATAATTTATTCACTCATTCATTCAACAAATGATTATTGAGGATATGTTATATGCTGAACAGTGATCTAGAAACAGGCTGTAGCAAGTGAACTAAGCTGAGTCTTGTCTGCATGGAAATCACGGCCTAGGGATGTGCTTGGACTAGAAGTAGGAAAAGAAATAAATACATAAAATACTATCAGGTAGGTGCTATAAGGAAAATTAAAGAAGATAATGTAAAATTATTTTATTGACCTGTGGACCTTACATGTGATGGGTATTATTAGTGATATTTACTTTATTAATAAAGGTAAATAGCATCAGCTTCTGTATCAAGTCCCAAAATTTCAGTGGTTAATACAAAAAATATATTATTACTCACATCTCAGTTTGGTTTGTCAAGTGTGAAGGTGGTGAGAGTTGAGAGGGATTGTGATTGAGATTGCTCAAATCAAGGACCCTAGCTGCTGCCATTTTATGAAGAAGCCATGGAGAATAGACACCTGCTGTCACTGGCACAGGTTAGAAGTGTCCTTCCTTTTCTGTACCATTGGTAAGAACTAATCCCATGAATTCAAGGGAGTTAGAAAATGTAGTTGAGCTGAGTGTCCAGGAAGATGAAGCTGGTGTCGTGAACATCCAGCTAGAATTTTGTCACATTTGCTATCTGGCGTCACTGGTACTAAACTGTAAGCAATCAAACCGTTTTCTGTTTCTCTCATCTACTTGGAGTGAGGAACTCTTGAGTTACTTCCTTTTCTGGTTACTGCCTTCTTTCCACCTCCTGCAAGAGGTTCTTAACTTGGATTCTCTGGGTCCCTGCAGGTTTATGCATAGACTTTGGGGGTCCGTGAATTCCCTGAAAATCTGTCTATGTGTACACTTTTCTGCAGAGAGAACTCACAGCATGTAAAGATTTCATATGGGTCTATAATTTCCAAATAGTTAAGAACTATGAGGCAGAGAATCATTCATGATTCACAAAGACACCTAACTGATGTTTTAGTCTGTGGTGAGTGATTCAAACTCAAATATCCAATGCCTCCTAGTATAATTCTTTGGGCACCTTAAATCCAAAGACCCCACACTGAACTCATCATCTCCTCTGTGACTCATGACTCATCTCTTCCTCTTCTGTTACCAGGCAAGTCCTTCTGCTTCTCTTTGCTAGGGTCCATTTCTTTCCATTCCTGCTGATACTGCAGCAGTTCAGGGCTCTCAGGTGTATCTCTTTGCAGTCCAGTCTGCCAGAGCATGAGAGCACAGACCTGGTCATATCACCCCCTAGTGAAATAACCTTCAGCATCCTCATTGCCCC
Organism: Molossus molossus; assembly: GCF_014108415.1. Classification (NCBI taxonomy): domain Eukaryota; kingdom Metazoa; phylum Chordata; class Mammalia; order Chiroptera; family Molossidae; genus Molossus; species Molossus molossus. Next base: position 46,685,031 of record NW_023425345.1, on the reverse strand, counting down.
GAAGATAAAGGTCACATTTCTGAACATGACCTGTAAGGCCCTTCAACATTTTGCCCCTGTTTACCTACTCAACTTTCACCCTCTTGTCTCTTGGTTTCCTAAACTCATTCCCACCCCCTCAGACTTGGAGTTTTATGGGGGCAAAGGGTGTATCTGGTTCACTTTTGAATCTGGGATGTATTATAAGACCTACACCTTATTAGGCGCTCCACAGTATTTGGTGAATACATTTTAAAGAACAGCATAAGTAAGTGATCAATTAGAAGAGAAGGAAAAGATGATGTGGTTGCTTCCATATTGCTAGGCATTTTTGAATATTAGTTTGTTTGTTTAATTATTTATTTGTTAATCCTCACCCAAGGATACTTTTCCATTAATTTTTTAGATAGAGTGGAAGGGAGGGAGGGGGAGAGAGAGAGAAACCTCAATGTGAGAGAGACACATCAATTGGTTGCCCCCGGCATAACCCCAATCGGGGCTGGGGGTTGAACTTGCAACCCAGGCATGTGCCCTTGACCAGGAATAGAACCTGAGACCCTTTGGTCTGCAGCTGACACTCTAACCATTGAGCCAAACCAGCCAGGGATGAATATTAATTTACACAGGTCTTCAGGGTCATTCCTATACTCTCATATGGCAGATAAGGTCATTAAAACACTGAGCAGTGAAGTAGCTCACATGAGGTGTTTCATGGTAAATAGAGGTCTGCAATTAAGTCAGGTATTCTGATTCCTAGTCCACTGCTTTCTTTTTCCTTCTTTTCTCCCTCCCTCCCTCCCTTCCTCCCTTCCTCCCTTCCTTCCTTCCTTCCTTCCTTCCTTCCTTCCTTCCTTCCTTCCTTCTTTCCTTCCCCCCTCCCTCCCTCCCTCCCTCCCTCTCTCCCTCCCTTCCCTTCCTCCCTCTCTCTCTCCCTCCATCCCTCCTTCCCTCCCTCTCTCCCTCCCTCCTTCTTTCCTTCCTTCTTTTTTCCCATGTCATGCACATGCTAAGGAATTCATCCTACTATGGTGCCTCATGAGGCCTGTGCTTTTGTTATGCCCACTCTTTCAACTCCCACATAATCTTGTTGTCTTTAACAAAGAAGGCTGTGGCAGTTTTTCTCTCCCAAGGTAGGGAAAAATATCAGGATTGTCAAGATTTCCTCAGTATGGAAATGGCCTGCTGAAGTTGGATGCTGCCTGAGAGCTTAGAAAGGAGATTAATTCCTGGCCCCAGTGACCATCTGCTGGGCCCTCACAATGAAATCACTCAGGATGAAGTAATAGGATTTACTGGTGTTTGAAAGACAGTCTTAATGTGCATGAAGTTAACCAATTCTTGTTTCTTTACTTGAGAAAGTCTCCCCTGAGCCATCTCTTCCTAATTGATTTAGTCTATTTCTGCATCATGTATATATTAGTGAAATGGTTGAATCCATTTACCAACTTCACAAAGGGGCTATGTGTGTGCTTTCTACTGGTTAAAATTAATTTTTCATGGCCTTCTTTTTTAGCTACTGTATAAAATCACCCACATGCATAGCACAATTTCATTTTTAATTAAACATCCTAATATTCATCAGGTGTTTAACTTGGATTTAGCAGGGTGATTATTTCTTGGATAACAATAAAATGTATTAGAAATCTGTGTGCTGAGCTCTGGTAGCTCTGTCCCTGCCATACTGTATTTATTGCACAGTTGCTATCTCTCAGCAAATGTGTCTGGTTGATCTAATTAATATGCAAAGCTGTCTTACCATACTAAAAGTAAATATTTCAATTATGAGTTAAAGCACAACTCTAAAGACTCAACAGTTTCCTATAAGCAAATGCTCACTTGAATCAAATTAAATGTTTATAACTGGGAAAAAGTAGATATCAAACGGCAAAGCTAAGAAAAAAGCTGCAATATCAAAGAAAAGGTCAAACACTGTGGTGATAAATGGCTTCTTTTTTTCCCCCCAGTGTGTAAAATAATGGGTTTCTTATCCACAGATCAAAACACGAGATGAGATTTTAATTATTTTTAGTGAGTAGTTAAATGAATATAAATTTAAGGTGCGTTCCTAAGCATTTTTGTAGCTTTTTAATATCTGTAGTTTCAAAATGATCAAATGAAGCATGTGGCATATATGAATGTTGCTTACTTCAAAGGTAACTTGAAATTGATTGAGGCTGATTGATTTTTAAAAGTTTATATTATTACTGTTATAGTATAGGTAGTGAAAATCCTTTAATTTATCTGTAGTAACAAAGTTATTTTGCTAGTAGTATGCATAGGTAGCATTTATTATTGTTAAATTATATTAAATTTCCTGATATGGTAAAATTAACACATTAAAGAATATATTGATTTAATTTTGTAATTACATAGCTTTATTTAAGGCATATTTTTCAGAAGCTTACATTTTATATTGTTTTACATGGAAGACTGAAAATTTTAAGGCACAAGAGAAAATTCTCAAAACATTTATATATAGCATATCTTTAAAAAAACAAATTGACTCTTAGTAAAATTCCATTACCAAAACGTGTACCTTTTTAAGGGGGGGAGAAAAGGGAGACTGAGTAAAAATTTTGAGAAAATACAATTAAAAAAGAAATAAAAATCTTCAGATACCAATAAAGGTGATCTTTTTTTTTTTAAGTACTGTTTTAAGTTTATTTTTCTCCAGCTAAAACTTCATATACAAATAAAATCATTAAACAAACTTTATTGTAATAAGCAAAATATTGGATGAATGAGTACAGCTTCTGAACCTTTCAGGGTCTGGTAACACCCCTGAATTTCTCAAGGGAAGGGACAAGACACAGCAGATCATTTGGTGACCTCTGTAATCTGGGAACATGCCCAAGAAGAGATCTGATTTCCAGCCATACTTACTGACCCATCTGATCTTCACACATAGTCTGTAATGATAAAAGTGATGGAACTACATCTGATGAATGCATGTGTATCAATGAACTTTAAATGAATTTGGGGTTAGATCATAGCATCACTTCTTTCTGTTGTAAATTTTTTTAAAAGAACAAAAAACTCTCACCAAAGGCTTTTGACCATAGCCTACTTATGAGTTCACTTGGATGCTTAAGACATCTTTTCTTTAAGTTGGTAATCATTAACCTCTTAACCCTTTATTTGCTTAAAGTTATGCCAAACCCTGGTCCTCCTTGAAGCATTTAACACTGTTGTCAAAAACACAGAAATTGAAGTCAGAGAGACATTGGCATGAATCCTAATGCTGCTGCTGACCAGCTGTGTGGCCTTTTCTATGTTACTTTATGTTTCTATGCCTTCATTTTCACAGGTATAAAATGAATGTGATAATATCTACCTCACGGGTTAGTTCTGGAGATTAAATGAATTAATGCAAGCAACATACACAGCATCATGATACCTGATGTGTGTATTTATATATATATATATATATAAATTTTAGACATTCTTGAGTTATTTGGAGGTTAACCAGATATTGTCAAGTAAGGGTTAAGAATAAGAAATGATTCTAATTTTTTTATTCATTTATAAAAACTAACTTTTAGTATAATTTTACCACACTTTAATCATTTAAAATGTTTGATTTACCAATATGCATTCTTTGCATTTCCTAAAATTGCTTTACTATAGTTCTAATGCAAATTTTAAAAATTAATTTTTTTAGAAATCTTTTTACTCTTCAAAAGATAGTTAAAAGTTCTCAGTTTTAAGTCTCAAAGTCATTCTTCAAGTCCTTTAGGTTAATTGGAAAAAATGTCTTACTCATTCTTTGTATCAGTCATGTATAATAGATAACAAGTGTGATAGGGAAAATTTTCAGACTCTTATTGTAATGCCTACCTAATTAACATTGAAAATGAGAACACATCACGGACTTAATGTAAGAGAAAAAAATGCTTTCAAGCTATTAGAGGGAAAGTCTCCAAGAAAAAAAGTCAAGTGGAATTATTTGGGAATTTGGAAAAGATCTTCACTTTTGTTTTAAATATATTGATAATTTTTCATGGATCACCTTTGACTATAATTTATATTGTATTATGCCATTAATTCTTAGAATCTCTATCCTCTTATTTTTTTATTCAAAGCCAACCAAGGTCAGTTTTTAAGATTTTTAAATATTATTTTTAAATTAATTGACTGAATATTGCATATATATTTTGAATAAGCAGTTGTGCACATGCTATAAAATTTAAAAGGACACAAAGCATATATGAAAAGTAAATTTTCTTGGTATTCCTTTTCTAATCATTGCGACCCCACCCCCAAATAGTATATCTTGAAAATCATCCTATCAGTATGTCCTCATTAGACATGGTGATTAAATTGGAAATCAAAAATTAGATGAGCCTGCTGCCACTCAGTAATAGAATATTTTTCTTTTTTATCTTTATTGTTGAATGTATTACAGATGTTCCTCATTTTCCCCCCATTGACCCCCTCCTCCCCACTCCCACCCTCCTCCTGCCTTTCCCCACACTGTTGTCTGTGTCCATTGGTTATACATGTATGCATATAAGTTATTTGGTTTATCTCTTTCCACACCCTAACCCCCCTTCCCTTTGAGGTTTGTCAGTCTAGCAACCAATTTGTACTTTTTTTTTTTTTAATCCTCACCCAAGGACATTTTTCCATTTTTTGTTCAGATAGAGTGGGAGTGAGAGAGAGGAAGAGAGAGAAACATCGACGTGAAAGGGACACATCGAGTGGTTGCCACGTGCATGACTAAACCAGGGCGAGGGACGAACTGCAACTGAGGCAGAAACTGCCGAACCCAGGTCTCTCTGGACCGCAGGCCAACGCTCTAACCACTGGGAAAACTGGCCAGGACCAATTTGTACTTCTTAATCCCTTTAGCTTTTTCACCCATTCTCCCAACCCCCCTTCCATCTGGTAACCAAAAAAATTTTCTCTATATCTATATCTATGAGAATGTTTCTGTTCTGCTTGTTAATTTTGTTTGTAGATTCAATTGTCAATAGATTTGTATTCATTGTCATTTTGTTTGATCATATTTTTTTATCTTTTTCTTCAAGAAGACCCTTCAACATTTCATATAATAACGGTTTGGTGGTAATGAACTCCTTTAGCTTTTCCTTGTCTGGGAAACTCTTTATATGGCTATCGATTCTAAATGACAGCTTTGCAGGATAGAGTAATCTTGGTTGTAGGTTCTTGCTTTTCATCACTCTGAATATTTCTTGCCACTCCCTTCTGGCCTGCAAAGTTTCTTTTGAGAAATCAGCTGACAGTCTTATGGGAACTCCCTTGTAGATAACTAACTGCTTTTCTCTTGCTGCTTTTAAGATTCTCTCTTTGTCTTGAAACGTTTGCATTGTGATGATGATGTGTCTTGGTGTGGGCCTCTTGGGGTTCATCTTGTTTGAAACTCTCTGTGCTTCCTGGACTTGTATGTCTGTTTCCTTCACCAAGTTAGGGAAGTTTTCTGCCATTATCATTTCAAATAGGTTTTCAATTTCTTGTTCTCTCTCTTCTCCTTCTGGTACCCCCAAGACACAAATGTTGGCACACTTGAAGTTGTCCCAGAGGCTCCTTACACTATCTTCATTTTTTTGTATTCTTTTTTTTTTTTTTTTTTTTTTTTTTGCTGTTCTGATTGGGTGTTTTTTACTTCCTTATATTCCAAATCGATGGTTTGCTTCTTGGCTTTACCTACTCTACTATTGAATCTGTGTAAATTATTCTTTATTTCAGTTAGTGCCTCCTTCATTTCTGACTGGTCCTTTTTATGCTCTTGAGGCCCTCACTAAGTTTGCTGATGTTCTCACTAAGTTCATTGAGCATCCTTATAAGCAGTATTTTGAACTCAGCATCTGTTAGGTTGCTTATCTCCATTTCTCTTAGTTCTTTTCTGGGGTTTTGTTCTGTTCTTTTTGGAATCTGTTTCTTTGTCTCCTCATTTTGGCTGCCTCCTGTGTTTGTTTCTATGTATTACTTAACAAGCAGTATGGGGCTATCTGAGACCAGATGCTGCTTGTTTGAAAGAATTTAGGAAAACCTGAAGCAGGATCCAAGACAGGCCAATCCTATGGTAAAGCAACTGGCAACAGTTTGGTGGGCCTGAAAGCTGGGTAGGGCGGGGCCTCAGGGAATCTCCAGGGCAGGGCAAACAGTGTGAGCCAGGTTGCTGGAGTCCCAGATGTGGCGGCCATATGCCACGCCAGGGAAGGGTTCACCAAAGGAACAGAGGCCTCTGACAGCACATCTGTCCAGGAGAAAGCTGCCTCTCCAGCCCTCGTTCCCGTGCCAAACAACTCAGTTCTTCCCTGTATGTCTCAGGCACCCTTCAAGCTGCCTCCCCTCCAAGCTTAGAGGGAGTGAGTCTGGTAAGTTCGTATGCGGACCCTTTAAGAGGAGCTGCCTGGAGCTCCCAAAGCCACAGCCTTCCTAAGCCTTAGTTCCCGCTGGTTTTTCCAGCCAGAATTTATGGCGACTTCTCTTCCTGGCACTGGAACCCTAAGCGGGGTGCCTGGTCTGAAACGGGGACCCCTCAGTCCTCAGGGAGGACCTTCCCAGCCGAGTGTCCCCCTGATTTTTATCCACCACACATGGGTGTGGACCAGCCAGTCACGCCTCTGCCCCTCCTACCAGTCTTCATGCGGCTTCTTCTTTAATTTTGTAGTTGTAGGACTTCCATTCAGCTTGATTTCAGGTGGTTCTGAATAATGGTTGTTTTGTAGTTTAGTTGTAACTTTGATGTGGTTGTGGGAGGATGCGATACTGCACATTTAGCTACACCACCATCTGACAGGTTGTGTAACGTGTGTCTTTTGGGGGGTGAAATCCCTGATGACCTAGAGCTTTGGCTGTTCCCTAGAATTTTAATTTTTAACTCTGTGGTTGCCAATAGAAAGCATGTGGTTGCCAACAAGATCTCTCTCTTCCTCTGAGCACCCCCATACTTTGAGAATGTTCTACAGTTTTCTTATTCATAAATTCTAAATATTTTTGTAGATAGATAAACTGAAGAATTTCTTTTCATTAGAAGCATGATGGGAGAGGTACAAACTTGATACTCTGGAGACACATTAGGAAGTGATAAAGACATGAACAGTTACCTGGGACTTATAGTATACAGTATTTTATTTATACTCAAATTATTTTTGCTTCATGCATTCCATTTCTTTCTCCTATGTTTTTTCTTTCTTGAAGGACCTACTTGAGTGTTCCCTTAGAGTGGGTTCATTATTGGCAAACTCTCATTTGTGGTCTGAAATGGGCTTTGTGGCACTTTCACTCGTAGGATAGTTTTGTGTGGAATTCTAGGTTGTTTTCTATAAGCATGGTGAAGGAAGATTCCATTGCTTTGGGGCCTCTAGGGTTTCTGCAGAGAGGTCTGCTGTCAGTACAACTGTAATTCATTTGAAAATACTTTTTCACTTTTTGAAAAAACTTTTTATTTATTGTGCTTGGGGTTCCTTTAGATTATTGAATCTGAGGAGTCATCTCTTTCATCAGTTTTGGAAAGCAATCAATCTTTATCTCCCTGAATATTGCTTTACTCTCATTCTTTTTACTCTTGACTTTTTATTTGGATATATGTTGGCCCTTATCTTTCTATGTTACTTCAACTTTCTTTAGTATTTTCCATCTCTTTGTCTTGGAGTTGTGCCCTTCATGATTTCTTCATATGTATCCCCCGGTCTATTACTTACCACCTCAGCTTTGTCTAATGCTTTGTTTAGCCCATCCATTTTCTTTAATTCAATTACTATATTCTAGGAGTTCTCTTTTTTAAATCTTTTGGTACTTTCCCCCTTAGTTCTTATTCTTTTCTTGTGGCTTTAATTTCTTCATTTATGTCTTTAACAATTTTAAACAAACTCATATTGCTGTATTGTCTGAATTTCAAAGGGGTTAAATCTGCCTTTTGTTGTGTTTGCTGACTGTTGCTCATGGTACAGTGTTTCCTCATGCATTTTGTACTTTTGATGTCTGAACTTATCTTCACTGACCTTTGAAACCTCAGTCTTTTCCCCCCAGAGAAATTCTGCATTTGCTTCTGTAAGTATACCAGGAGTATTATAATTGATATTAGTATTAATTTCTTTACCAAGTGAGATACTACACAGGGGGGCATACTTTGAACCTCAAAACTCTGTAAGAGCAAACATTTTGTTCTCCCACCCAAGTACAGGAAAATAGTGTACCTTCTCCTAATCTGCTGTACCAATGGACATTTTATCTGTCTGCGTGTGTGCATATGTTTTTCTCCTACACTTAAACCAAGGACAACCCTTCAAGAACCCTGCTTTTTGTTAAGTCTTGGACCTTACATAGGACCAAGTCCTCTCTGCTGTCACCACGTGGACCATAAAATCCAAATCTGTTGTTTACCTAATTCTTGTGCCACATAAGAATTCCCATTTAAAAAAAAATTATCTCGGTCATAAATTTAACATTATATATTTTTAAGCCATGTGTTTATAGAAAGATTTTCAGGTTATGCAGTTCTCAATATTGCTGGAATTGGAAATAAAGTCACCCCCATTTTAGACATAACTCTGATTTGTTGGTGCCAGGGATTCCTGCAGGTGATGAACACTGGTCACTCATAAATCTGCATACTCTGGGGTGAAATGCATGGTGGCAGAATGAAAATGGAAGTAGGTGGGACATAGGAAGAAATAATGGTGTTATGAACAATGTCACGGAATTTACTAGGAATGGAGCTGGGGATATGGCTGCTGCTTTCTTTTCACTAGATTTCAGGTGCTTTCAAAGATAATTTGTATTTCTTCCTAGGTGGGTCTCATCTATGATTAGTGTTTATTTCTTTCTTCATGTAAGCGTTCTGGAAGAAGCCACTGGGACTCAGGTATAACAGTCAGCCTTTCTTCAGCTGATAGGTGACTCGTCCATAACAACTTAGTGGTTTTTGAGAGAATAAAATATGTTCTGGCCCTGGATGGTGTTGCTTGGTGGTTGGAGTGTTGGCCTTTGTGGGTTTATTCCTGGTCAAGGGCACACACCTTAGTTACAGGTTTGATTCCTGGCCCAGGTAGAAATATGTGCAAGAGGCAACCAATCGATGTGTCTCTCTCTCACATCAATGTTTCTCTCTCTTCCCTTCTTCCTCCTTCCCTCTCTCCCTCCCTTTTATTCTCTCTAAAAATCAAAATCAATGGAAATAATATCCTAGGGCGAGGATTAGCTATATATAGATAGATAGATAGATTTAAAATGTGGCGCAAAAGTGAAATAGCAAATATGAGTATAAAGTCAAATCAAAGAAGAGGAATCACATTTGCAGCTGACATACACTGAGGAGGGTAGCCAAAATTACAAATGTCAGGACCAAAACTCAAAGTTAGCCAGAGTGCAGGGACAATGGAATTGAAATAACAGTGTGACATTTAACAGACATAGAAAAGCGCCTCCTGTAGTTGTCCTGCTTTCAACTCTCAAATGAAGCCACACTGCTCCTACCAGTGTTTTATTTTTGGATTCTTAATTCTGATCTCTTACATCTTGGGATCATATTCATTGTGTCCTTTGCCCTACCCTCTGACTTCCTTCTTTGGTTGTCCTCCCTCCCCCCTTTCCTTCATTCCCTTCTACTGGAGGCTGGGTTCCTTGAGAGTAGAGGTGAAGCCTACAATGTTGTGTTTCTCATAGGTTAGCATTGTGCTTTGCATATAGTAGGCAGTCAGTGAATATTCATAAAATTTAAATACACTCTTTCATTTGGTTTGGAAAAATACAGTTGCACAGGATAGAGGAAACCAACTTTATTTTTTATTTTTTTTATTTATTGATTTTAGAGAGAGGAAGGGAGAGGGTGAGAGATAGAAACATTAGTGAGAGAGAACATTGCTTGGCTGCCTCCTGCATGCCCCCCACTGGGGATTGGGCCCACAACCTGGGCATGTGCCCTGACTGGGAATCGAACCAGCGACCTCTTGGTGTTTGGGTCGACGCTCAACCACTGAGCCTCACTGGCTGGGTGAGGAAACCAACTTTACCAGTTTCATGCTTTACTTGACTTTTGATTTTAAGTTTAGTTTGAGCCCAAAGTATAGTGTGTTAACTAGCTCTGAAAAAAAATGCAAATGTAACCTATGTTAACAGGAACAGAATATACAAAACTATATAAATAATCATTTCCCTGAATTCTGTATTACTCATTCCATGGTGGAATACTGTATTCACTTTGGCCAACAGATATTAAGAGGTTACTGGAAAATTGGAATGTCCTCAGGAAAAAGTTATCTGGGAAATGAAAGCCCAGTGAATATGAGGGAATAATTTAATAAACCCTACATGCTTAACCAAGAAACAAAAGAATTAAAAATTGAAAGGTAGTATGAAATTATTCTTAAATATATAAAGAGCTAAGTATTTGGATTTTGGATTAGATTATTATATGTAGTGCTAGTGTGCAGTACCAGTAAATTTACCAAGAGGCAGGCTTGAGCTCCCAATAAGAAATATTCTGGTTACAAGAACCATATGAAAACGGGATGGACCAGCCTGCAAGCAGAGTCTAGTTGAACACATTGGAAGCATGTGGGTCCCATAGGATTTTGCACTGCATCTGGATTGCCTTGGTTTACTGGGGTAGTCTAGGACTCTTCTTGTTACAGTTTTTGTAAGCGTGGCTACTTCAAACTGCATGTCGAAGGTCGCTTCCTATAGTAATAAAGAAGCAGTCTCGTATGATGTTTAAGCGTTAAGGGTAGGCTTGGAAGATGGCTCCTGGGTACACATTCAGGCTCTGCCACTGACTACCTGTGTGGACCAGGACACGTTACTTAACTTCTATTCCTTGGTTTCCTTGTTTAAAATAGAATGAAATAATAATACCTATTTTATTGCATTGTTGAGAATATTATATTAGTTAATACATACAAACAGAACAGTGGATTGGTAAATGTTAGCTGTTATTGTGACCTTACCCCTCATCCCTATAGTAACCCTCTAAAATAGTTGTTATTATTACCAAATGAGGAAACTGAATTTCAAAAAGATTAAATAATTTGCTCTGGCCCATATAGACAGTAAAGTGGAGAAATAAGGAGTCATGTCCATGGCTGATGAGTTCAAATAATCTGTGCTCTTTCTGCTCTGATATTTGGCCTCCACGGCACCGTAAAGGTGACTAAATGCTTTTGAAATGGCAGCAAACGTTATGAAATATAGGTGCCAAATTATCTAAGTTAAACATTTATTAAGCCCTTGTGCACGCACAACGCAGCATGACACGAACGAAGAGGCAGAAAATAAAAGGCAGCTCTCCTTTCTTGGGAGCTTACATCTCTGGCTGACTAATGCACGGGGGAGCACATTATCTATGCGACAAGGGGAGAACAGGTGGGCACAAAAATAATAGTAGTCCCTCTCAGTGATTGCTAACCACTAATCTTTTCTGGTAACCAGAAGAAACTGCTCTCGAGGAGAATCAACGTGGGAGCTGGGATCCCAGCCATTATAATTTTCAGGGGAAAGCGTCATGATAAACTCCTACTGCTGGGACCTAGGAGGCAAGCAAAAAGCTGATTAAATGTGTGAAAAGTACGCACTCAAGTGTTAGACAGGGTTTTCTTTGCCAATTTTCTCAATATTCATGTCTGAAGATAATTATAAGGCTGAGTAAGAGTGAGCTTGGACTTCTTATTTAATCAAAGTAACAAAACAAGTGAAAGAAATTCTCTGATACTTTTAGTCTTTTAAAATACAGAGCTTTTTATGGTCCTTCCTAGTTGAGGTGTGTTTTTGTTTGCCTTAAGCAGCCTTTTAAATATAAACCACTCACTCAAGCATGTTTTTTATTCAGATTTTAAAAGGCCCATTCCACTCTTAAAATGAACCTTACGTTTGTCCTTTTTATATGAAGCTGAATATATTTTTAGTACTTCCATCATTTTCTTTCAAAATCTTTTATTCAAGGATAATAAAATATGTTGACTGCAACTGTTGGTGTTTCTTTTTGCTTGAAAATCAATCAATCTAATGACTGTCTGAATGATAATTTGTTATTATGATCTTCTTGGTTTAGATCATTTATAACAAAAAGAAATTAATTAAAACACAGAGGCCTGTAAATAGTTCTACATAGGCAAGAGTAAGTTACATACTCCAAGATGCCAAAACCTTTCCTCAGTGAAAGATGGAAAGGTGACCCTTTCCATACACCATAAAACTTAATTACAAAATCTTAATTATAAACCAAAGGGTATTGACTCTATTACATAGATCATTTTGTGCCCTAAATTGAGCGAGAAGCAAGATTTAGTGTCTAAAATCAAGTATCAATTGACTAATTTTAGCTTACATAGGAGCAAAATGGAGAGAATTGTTAATTTTGTTGGAATTTTTAATAAATATTCATAGTATATTATCTGAGATCAGATCTTTATCTTCAAGTTTACATTCTTGATAGGCACATGGGAGGAGACATTTGTTCTATACTTGTCGTCATTTACTTTGGACCTCACCCCTCTGCTGGAATGGCTCTCTTGGAAATCAAATAAGACTTCCTAACTACTATTTCCAAAGTGTTCAAATAGTTTGACCTTTCTGCAGAGTGTTCAAATTCATTCCCAGCAACCCTCTTTGGTCTCCTTGACGTGACATTTTCTCCAGACTATATAGTATTGCAACAACCTTCTGTAGTAGGTGTTTTTGGAGGAAAAGATTGAGAAGCATGCACATTGTCCAAGGTGTCATACCTATCCAGTTGAAGAGCTTGGAGTTAAACACAGGACAACAGAAATCCAAAGCCCATCTGAAAGCACTACACTGTATTCCCACGTGGCTGCTGCAGACTAGGGCTCTTTGGGCTGCTGCTTTCCTGCCCATCAGACTACATCGCTTGCATTTTCTTCCCATCTCCTGAACGTGAAGGTTAAATTACACACTTGATCATCCCCTTTCTTTGTTAACGCTATCTTCTGTGTGAAGCTCTACCACCCTCAAGTCTTCAAAAGGAGTCATCCTGTCCAGACCCCTCCCACAGCTTAACTCCCACACCCCAAGGGGCTGCGTCTATTCCCACTTGGACCTTTTGCACTTGGACTGCACTGCAGCCTGCTTCCTGTGCCTGCCTTCCTCCACGGAGCCACCTCCTTCCATTCCCTTCATTGCCCTCAAAGCAACACCAATACTAATGGTGTGTAGCAGAATTTTAACCAAAATTTGGAGGATAGTGGATGGGAACTAAAACGGAATAAAACAAAGGCCAAAAACTAAAGTTAAATAGAAATACCAATTTTCAAAAAAAAAGTGTTGGTTATTTTTTTGCCGCAGAATCAGAGAAGTTTAACATTGAAGTTGAATGAAGTTTAAGATTTTGCTCTAGCCCTGGCGGGTATGGCTCAGTTGGTCGGGCATCATTCTGTGCACCAGCTGGCTGCTGGTTTGATTCCTGGTCAAGAGCACATGCCTGGGTTGCAGGCTCGATCCCACGTAGGGGGCATTCCGCTGATTGATGTGCTCTCACATCAAAGTTTCTCTCTCTCTCCCTTCCTTTCTCTCTAAAAATCAATAAATGATTCTTTTTTTTAAAAAAAAGGACTTTGGACTTTGCTCTACCTATCTGCCCATGCTTCTTTCATGGCCTTGGGAGGAGCCCTGACAATGTGCTCAGCTGGTCATATATTTTTATAAGACTTTCAATAGTTATATAGTTTTATAATATCTTTTTCCTACAAGGTATCTCAAAATTATACAGGCTTGTGAAATCACAGATCCCACCCCTGCACAGAGTTAATTCTGAACCAGGTGCGATATTTCCCCCTTAAAGCCCTGATACACTTCTATTCTCTTTAGACCCTTTTTCCACCTGATATCCTTATAGCTCTCAATTTCAAACCTTTAACTTTCTCTTTCTGTCTGTTTCTATCTTTCTCTCCTTCCCGTCCTCTCTCCTCCCTGCACCCCATTTTCTGGGAGGAGGGAGAAGCTAGGGAACATCACCCTTTGTGCCTAAATAAGTCACCAACATATTTTCCTAAACCAAGACTTTTTCCTCTATTGTAACATGTGCCATTCTCCTCCTATTAACACCTTTAATTATTATTTTGAATTGCCTTTTAAGTTTTTCTGACACATCAGCTGGCCATGACTGAAAACTTACCATATATCAAACATTGTGCTAATTGCTTTACATTTATTAACTCATTTTAATTTAAAAAAATATCACTAAGGTGGGTATAATTATTTCCATGATCATTTGAAAACACCAGTGCTAACGAGGTTAAATCCCTTGTCCAAGGTCACAGAGTAGAAACATGGCAGGCTCTCAGTATAGCTACACCGAAACCCACGTGGGCACCCATGACCCCTTCTCCGCTTTGCCATCCAGATATCACCCTTCGGCGAAACTCTCATGGATTTGTCCAACCAGAAATGTTCTTGCCTTCCTCTCAACAGCCATGTTTGTGCCACTTTGACTCCGCTTCCCTTAAATTACCTTGTATTGATATCCATCTTCAAGCACAAGGACATTATCTTAAACTCTTACAGTGCTTTGTTCAGTGCTTCATGAAAATCAAATCACAGAGTGGCTTTTATGACTAAAACATCATTTGGGTTAAATCTAGCTAAAGGAGATAACTGTTATGACATTCATAAATAGGCTACTTAAAAAATTCTGCTGAAAAGGAGAATCATTTAGCACTGCAAGCAGGACATTACCTGTGTGGCCTGTGTGTGTGCAGTGATGATGTACCTGGGCTGCACTATGGACAGTGTATGCAGGTGTCATTCCCAGGGACCTGAGGACGCAGTGTGTCATCTTTCCTAAGAAGCGATACTGGCTACAATAAAGAAGCATATGTTGGAAGAGAGCAGATGTTCTTAGTTGATAGGAGGAGCAACTATAAGTCTAATTAATGACTTACTAATAATAGCTCTCAACCTGGTTCTGAGAAATTTAGCTACTGACATATGTGCAGAAAAGAATAGACAGTAGTACTTATAGACTGGGTGGGGGTGAGTCTATTTTGAACTATGAGATATCAGTTGGATGGGAATTAGTTTGGGTCAGGGAAAGGAGTGTGGAGAGAGAGACAGGGATCTCTCTGAGGGACCAGGCCTGTGAATAAAGTGGGGCTGAAACAGGACACTGAACACGTGAGTAACAGAGATAACCATTTCACAGGCTGGAGCAATTGGTTGGAGCAAGCTGGCAATTTCAGGCATAAGAATGGGTCTGTGTAAAGTTTCTGGAAGGAGAGCTCAGGCATTCTGGTGGAGAAGTTTGGGTTTGCTTTTGTTATTGCAAGCAAAATCAAGAATAATTCTAAGAAAACCCAAAAAGGATGTACTTTTAACAACATTCCTTAAAAATAGTGCTTTTTCAGGCTTGAAAAGACTTCCTGGAGCAAACATTTATCTTCGAATTTAAATGCCACGAAAGAGCATGTTGGCGCCCAGTGGTTCTTTATTCCTCTGAACTGATGGAGAGGAGTGAGCAGCAACTGCAGCGAAAGGTCGGGACTGAGAACGAGTTTTCAGAATGCAGGCGGCCCAATGTCGTGGTGTGCGCTTTGGAGTCAGGATGCTGGAGCTCACTCCCCAGCTCCATCACTCACAGACCCTGTGGAACTGAGTGACTGCAGCCTAAGCCCTGTCTCTTCCCCTGTGAGAAAGAGTTAGCAAAGGTAGCTTTTCGGTGGTTATGAACACCACTTGGGCTAATTCATGCAAGACACTTAGCACAGTGCCTGGCACAAGCTACATGCTAAATAAATATTAACTAGTACTATTAAAATTAAGCTGAACAAAAGCATAGAGAAAGAAAGTTGCTTAGATGCATGCTTCCAGAGAGTGAAGGGAGGGGTAGGTAGAGCATTATGGGTACAGAGTTTCCGTTTCGGCGGGGAAACATTCTGGAACCTGATCATGGTGATGGTTGTACAACATTGTGGACGTAATTCATGTCAGTGAATTGTGTGCTTAAAATTTGTTAAAATAGAAAATTTTTTTATTTTACACACAACTAAACAAAAGAGAGAAAGCTTATAAGTAATGATTATCACTTAGGCTCAGATTCTTTTTCTGTTGGTTTTGCCAAATGTCAGGAAATACACATACACACAGCTGCAGACCTAACGCACTAAGTGCTCTCACTGCCGGCTCTGTTGTCCCATGGCCCAAAAAAGAAGCTCTCTGAGGCAGGGTACCCTCCAAGATGTCTCCTGAGAGGCTAGGAGCTCATCTTGACAGTCTGAGGGGCCCCTGGAGCGCAGGGTCAGGGTAAAGGAACTGCATCAGCAGATCCCCACAGCCTCGCAGAGGACCGGGCCTGAGAGCTGCTTCCTGATGCCTCACGATGCCCCAGAGAGGAGAATGAGGCTACGTGAGACTGACTCAGCATGGTCCTTATCAGCCACTTCCAGATGACCTGTTTCACTTTCCACTCCTTCTAGGTCAAACAGTCACACACACAGGTTCAAATGTAAACTAACTCTTATAGATCATAACAATTATGTATCATTTTAGAACCAAAGGGTTTTACTAGTTTAGCAGCAGACCGGTGATGCTCAAGACTCACTATGAGGTATGTAAAAGCCAAGGAAGGCTAGACTCAGGAAGGACCCCCCCCCCCAAATTACTTTCAACTACTTGATGGATTTTTGTTAAATTTAGAGTGATTAAATAAACACTACCTTGGAATTATTTAAAAATAAAATCTGATCTCTACTTAAAACATAGAGTTAAATTATATGACCTCAGAAGTTCTTTTTGACTCTGAGTCTATGAATCCTATCCAGCCAGCATCATTAGCCATGGGAAAAAAAGAAAGAGGTACCATCTTAAATCATAAATCATTTTCTTTCCCAAGCGATGAACAAATATACAGGGGTTGGCAAAAGTAGGTTTACAGTTATAATACAAGTAATACAATAATGAATAAGTAATAATACAAGAATAAACTTTTTTGTATTCACAACTATAAACCTACTCCAGCCAACCTCTCTCTCTCTCTGTGTGTGTGTGTGTGTGTGGTATTCCATATGATAATTTTGTAGCATAATATGCATTTAATAAATTTAAATGATTCTTAAACTAATTTTTAAGCTGTTATTATTCATCAGGAAGTAATCCTGCTAATTATTTTAGTGTCATTTTGATTAGGGCTGCTGTGTATGTAACTTAATGTTTAAGCCAATACATCACTCAGTAACTACTGTTTCAGTTTATGGATATTGGTTAACTTGTATCACATGTGTGGTGGTTATGCACTGAGTCATTTCACACGTATGTGCTGGCGCCTGGGTTGTGCAGGGCACTGCTACATGTACTGGAGTATGGTTGGGAGAGACTGAACCACAAGCTTGCTCTCGTGAAGCCTCTTCCAACCCCCCTCAAACATAGCCCGTATATCTTAATAACTTAAGATATAAATAAATGGTTATGTAAATAATTAAATATGCTAAAGTGCTATAGAACACAATGGGGAAAAAATGTCTACTGCAGTGCATCTGTTATTGTACTTGACATAGAAACCCTGTGAAGTAACTTTATTATCCCTATTGTACAAGAGGGGAAACAGCCTCAAGAAACTTGCAGTACAAGTTAAAGAGTAGAGTAGTTTCTTATCATAGTAGTGGTTTGGTACATTCTGTAACATTATTTTAAATATCTTAGCAAAATGTGGCAGAAATTTAAGCATCTGATGGGTATATAGATAATATTACTCTGAGTATTGTCTATGAGAATGATAATGCATTTCAAAAATTACCGTCAACAAAAAACACTTACTTCAAGAAATGTTACATGTATACATATATATAGCTATACCTATCTAATCTATCTATCTGGTCTCTCTTCAAAGTCCATTGCTTCTGCCCCACTTACTAGAGCAGTATTTTTGATCAGAGGTGGTTTTGTCATCTACAGAACACATGGCAATGTCTGAAGACATTCTTGGTAGTCACAGCTGGGGAAGTGAGGGTGCTGCTAATATCTAGTGGCTAAAGGCAAACAGTGCTACTAGTCATGCTACAATGCGCAGGACAGAGCCCCATGACAAAGAATTACTCAAGTCATGATTGAAAAACCCTGCATCAGAGGTAACCACTATGTTGGGTGTGTAAACTTACGGGTCTTTTCTGTGTATTTATGCACACAGGAACTTACATACATATAGGCCATGGAAATGGGATAATATTGTACATATCCTGTGATTTGGTATTTCTACTAACTATAAAGTAAAGGTCTTTCCGTCCATACATTTAGTTCTATTTCATTCTGGTGAACTGCATAGCATTTGCTATGCATGTGTAAATGTATCATAATTTACTTAACTCTTCTCCTAATGATGGGCATTTAGGTTATTTCCAATTTTTTGTTATTTCAAAGAGTTGCAGTGAAATCCTCATATGCACATTTTTGTGCAAATGTGAAAGGATTTCTGTAGGGCTGTTTACTGGAAATAAAAATGCAAAGTCAAATTGGATGAACATTTTAAAAGTTGGTACCGCCAAGCCCTCCAGAAAGGACAGACCCAAGTTATAGTCTCACCAGCTGTCTGAGAATGACAGGGATATTTTCCACTTTGGGAGTGTGTTTTCCTAAAAAGGAATATAACACAAACAAACAAAATCATGCTTGATTTCAAGATGTTTGGACAGAAAAGCCCCAAAAAGCCCATCAAGCTGTATCAAAGAACATCATGACGGTCATTAGAAAGTAGAATGTGATGATCACAGAAATGATTCTACTGCACAAGCAATAACATGGGGAGGACTAATGCCCATCACAGGTGTACCCTCTGGCTGCACTGCTGGGAACTTGACCAGAGATGTAATGGATTCTGACCGCCTTGTTCCTATGATCCACTGTGTCATCTGCCTCACCTCACCACCTGGTAGCCAAAGTAACAGCAGTTATCCACAGGATTTATAGCGACTTGGCTTTTCAGGAAGTCGGGGAAATAAGCCAGAAAACAAGTCACCCACTGAGATCATTAGAAAAGGAAACACGAATCAATGAATTCTAAGAATGAGATTATTTGGGGCTAGAAATGAAATCAGTACAACATGAATTAAATTATTTCTTTCCCTAAACTTTCCCAAAGAAAATAACTCCATACATAAGGCCCAGGTATATAATATAGGAATGTATTGCTTAACCCACCGCTTTTTATATGGAACTGGAAAAGCTGGTTATAAAGCAATATAGATTGGTTGGCTGAGAGAGTGTCATGTAACAGGAGATCTCAAATTGCATGCTTGTTTTGTCAACAAACCGTAAAAAAATCTCTATCACGCTGTCATTAATGGCATTTCTCACACTTTGCTTTGTCATTAAGCTATCTGTCCTTACAGGAAGGTTACTCTGAACAGGCACTGGGGTTACAGTTTTGGGAAAGGTAGAGGCTTTCTCTCCTCTTGGAGTTTACATTTTAGGAGGGGAGACATACATTTAAAAGTCAATTACATAACATTTACTATCTTTGTGATAAAATTGAAGGTGCTATGAAAAGATCTACCAGGACACCTGACCTAGTCTAGGGGTGAGCGGGGAAGGCACCCTTAAAGAAGTGACATGTGGGACCAGATAAGGGAACTACCTCAACTGCACCTTTGAACATTTTAGAACATTTTCGATCACACTTAGGCTACATTTTGTATTTTTCCTATTGTCTGTATTTATCTTCAATAAGTAAACTGCCCTAAAAAGTGAAAACTTCATGAAGAAAGGACATTATAAACCTTTGTCTTTTCTTTAACAGCACAGTTCACTTATTTATTCATTTGTTTACATTCAACAATGCCTGAGGTGTGCCTGTGACTATTCTAAGCCCCCAGGAGATAGTAGTGACCCCACAAGTTCCTGTTCTCGTGAGGTTTACATTTTGGTGGGGGATTCAGACAACATACATAAACATAAATGATATGTAGTGTTAAGTACTGTAAAGAAAATGAGTAGACTAATGTGGTAGAGTGTGAACGTTCATGGTTAGGAAAGTCTTTTTTTTTTTTTAAGAAATGGGGTTGAAGCTTTGACTGTTATCCCATCAGACCATCGTGCCGCCCAGCCGTCCTTGTTGTTCACTTCACTTCGTTCATTGAAGATTTGCAAGTCTGGCAGACCATCTTCCCCCAACACGCCCTCCTTGGCTCTTACAGTATCTGTGTGGATGACCCAGCCATGCCCTGGCTTGAGTTCTTTAATCTTCTCACTTGCTGAGCCACCTACTCACATGGTCGTAACCTTGACCTGCTCCTCACCTATAACTACATCACCCCCCAAATCTCACTTTCAAGAGTCTTGTTCTTAGGCCACCACTCTTCCATCTCACACACTCCATTCAGTGTTTGACTTCACTGACATTAACCCTTGTATCCAAACACGCCTTCACTAACTCTTAACCTTTCTCCCAGCAAACCCAGTTCTTGCCCAATGCAGCCCTGGCTTCCTCCACTCTGCTCCCAAGCAGCTGATACAGTGGAAGTAAAATGTACAGTGGTGTTGACTGGCTACTCTTCCAATTCCTGAACATTAATGACAAAGGAATGCAGAGCTATCATTCCTTAGAATGTTCTTCTGCTCTCCAGAATAACTACATTGTGCCCATGTTTGTCTCATCAAGCTTGTAACAATTCTATCAAACTACCTTCTCAGAACCTTTACTCACCCCCTACTATTGACCTTATCTTAATTTCTTGGATACCTCAATGACAAGGAAGAGTTGCCTTTGAAAACACTTGGGAAAACTCAACACCCTTTCTCCAAAAAATGCTGCTATAGCATTATGTTTATTTAGCATGAGCTTAGAATATTTTGTTGAATTCAAATTTTAAAATTTCAACCCTGGCTGGTTTTGCTCAGTGGTTAGAGCGTCAGCCCACAGACCAAAGAGTTGCAGGCTCGATTCCAGTGAATGGCATAGACCTCGGCTGTGGTTCGATCCCAGGCCCTTGTGGGGAACCTGTGGGAGGCAGCCAATTGATGTGTCTCTCTCACCTTGATGTTTCTCTCTTTCCCGCTCTCTCCCTCCTCCCTCCCACTTTATCTGAAAATCAGTGGAAAAATATCCTCAGGTGAGGATTAAAAAATTTTTTTTTAAATTTCAGTCATACTTAGACACTCCTTTTTCTTTTCAGTATTTACATGTAATTTGATTTTGCACTTTCTTACACCAAAATGTAAAAACTTTCAATATATTGTTAAGATCTCTATGTTCAAGTTAAATTATATTTTCAATCTTATTTTTCGACTTATTTGTATAACCTTGTTATAATCTCTCAGGGGGGAAATAGCTGCAAGGCACTTAGGAACCTAACTTCCACTGGCCCTGGCTGGTGTGGCCCCGTTGGTTGGGTGTCCTCCTGCGCACCGAGAGGTTGCTGGTTCATCCCAGGTCAGGGCACGTGCTCGGGTTGCAGGTCTCGATCTCCGGTAGGGGGCGTGCAGGAGGCAGCTGATTAATGTCACACTCACATCCATGTCCCTCTCTTCTCTCTTCCTCTCTCTCTAAAATCAATAAATGATTCTTAAAAAAAAAAAAAACTCCGTTTTTTTTCAAAATGTGTATTTTATTCTTTCAACCAGTCTATAAAAAGACAAGTAGTTAAAATGAGCCAATTACTGATTTTACATATACATTTTTAAGTATTAAAAGTTTTTTAACTTTATTTTTCCATCCCCATTCGTCCGCTCTATGCTCTCCTCCACCTCCACCCAACCGCTCCCCGCCGCAGTCACCACACTGCTGTCCATGTCCATGAGTTCTCTCTCTCCCTTTCCTTTTTCTTTTTTTCTCAATCCCTCTGCACCCCCAACAACCTCCCTGCCACCAGTGGGTTGATTGTCAGTGGTTAAGCAACTATAAAGAGATCATTCCAGATATTGAGAGGAGTGTTTTACAATAAGATCTTTAATGAAAAGATATCTTCTCAGTTATGACTCATTATAACCCTTCATTAGTTTATCCTGCCTTCAATTTATCAAGTGGACAATATAGACGGTAAAGTGAAATTGCCTTTTTGCTTTTAAATTAAGTTTCTGTTACGATGAAGAGTTCTAACTACTTTTCCCGTAATTAAAACCTACATACACAAGAGTAGTGGGCCATTAGTGGTACATTGGTGAGTGAAAACTGATGGCCTTAAGTATAAGCTTTAGTCTGGAACAACTAGAAAGTTTTATTTATTCACCAAGACCCAACATTATACGGATATGGAAATCACCTAAAATAGAAATAGAATCACTTACATAATTGACAAAACCTTCTGGAAGATGAAATGTAAGTTGTCTCATGCAGATATTTAAATTTTTAAAGAATGTGTCTAAAAATGAGGTTGACATGTAAATGTTTTTCTCTATTGACCATTTCATAATAATTTTCTATCCTATACTTAAAAACATTGCAGTAATTTAAACTCAAACTCCCTCTACCTCTAAGGGCATGGAAAGGGCATTTATTATATGCCATGAGTTGGAATATTTGGCTCACCAACAGTGAAACACCCTGAGGCTTCCCCGTGCTGATTTTTGTCATTTAAAGCCAATTTCCAGAAGTTCAATATACCCAGGCCTTCTGATTTTTGTTTTGTATATTAGTGTATGAATATGTCTGGATATGAATTTATACTTTAAAAATGAGAAGTGATTTAGAGTGATTTCATTAGCTAAGGAAGTAAATTGCTTTTGGCTTAAAAGTGAATTAGTTTTTCCTGTGCTTTCTGGGGAATAATATGCATCAGGGGAATAAATTCATGTGTTGGTTTCACTATGGAATCAGAGTTTTTTAAAATCATCGGTAGCCTGGCTGGTGTGGCTCAGTGGATTGAGCATTGTCCCATGGACTGAGAAGTCCTGGTTCGATTTCTGGTCAGGGCACATGCCCGGGTTGTGGGCTCGATTCCCAGTGGGAAGTGTGCAGGAGGCAGCTAATGGATATTTCTCTCACACTGATGTTTCTATCTCTCTCTCTCTCTCAAAAAAAAAAAAAAAAGTCAATAAAAACTTATTAAAACCATCTACAGATTTAATTATCTAGAGCATCCATATCTTATTACCACAGAGTGATTTGTTAGTATTGGCAGACAATCCATGAGTTTGGCCCCACTTTGAGTTGTTGAGATAGGCCATTTCTGTGGAATGTCAGAAGGTACACCAGAGGCCGCGTGCTGGGGGGCAGGTCCACGCTGTGTGAGGAGAAAGGTGGGAGAAAGCACCTGGGTTACTGGGGTGGCATCTGTCCTACCTCTGCCCCTTTAGGGTGTGTGGTGCCCTCTGTGTGCTGGTTTTCTCTAGCACCTGCAAGTCTGTGAGGGTTGACTGCCCCTGACTCCTGATTCAATCTCAACAGACACCTCTTTTTTCCTAAAATCAATGTGAATCTTCCACATCACTGTTCTCTACTCTGATAAACCTGTAATAGAAGAATGACATTATGCAATTTAAGGTTGTCAAAACAAGAGTCTCTAATGAAAATTTAACCTTAATTTGAAGTGGGTACAAAGTTCACTCAAACAGACTTGTGGATAGGAATCCTCTCTAAACACAAACTGTCTGTCTTAACACAAGTAAAAGAACAAAACAGTCTTTATTATCCCAAAAATCATTCCCAAAACTTATTTCTTGGTTCTAAAAAGAACTTCTGGATAGCTTAAATGATCCTATAAAAGTAACCTTATAAAAATTATGTTATAAATATTTGAATATGACTTATCAGTTTCATAGAGCAAAGAAATACATTATGTGGTTTAACCCTCAAAGAAAGACCTATCTTGATGACAGACACACCCCATTTTGCAGGTGAGGTGCTTAAAGATGTTAACATGTTTCTTTTTTCTGGTCTCATACAACCAGAAAGTAGCAGAACCAGCAATTAAATGTACTGTCTTCCAAATGTGCCTTAAAAACAAAATCTAACTTTGCTGATCTAATCCTGTGAGAAAGAAAGATTAACTGTGTTAAACTAAACAGTGTTAAACTAAGCCCATACTTTAAGGAGGAGTACTGAGTGATTCTGCATCATGTAGTAAGGCATCTAGATGGCTGGAGATAGAAATTTTCAAGTCAGCCTCCTACAGGACCTATTGGAACATGGTCCCGCTCAATATCAGGTTGCTACAGCTGTTTATAGGTATGGGCCAGGGTACCACGTGCCACACTTGTTCAAAACAGTGGTGCCTTTCACACCTTCTAGCACAGCCAAAGGGGTTTCAGGTAAATACTTGTTCATGCACTTGAACAGACTCAAAAGTAATTTTGGGGAAAAATTTTTTTTTAATCTTAATTGTAAGTAGTCCCACGGTATACCTGCAAGAGTAAGTGAACTCTGCGAGCAAATTCAAACTTCTGACATTTTACTTTTTTAACTACAACTTACCAATTTGGCTGCCCATGTGCTTGAATCTAAGGCACTATGTTCTCTCCTTAATCA
The DNA here is from genome assembly GCF_014108415.1 of Molossus molossus. Lineage (NCBI taxonomy): Eukaryota > Metazoa > Chordata > Mammalia > Chiroptera > Molossidae > Molossus > Molossus molossus. Next base: position 46,660,688 of record NW_023425345.1, on the reverse strand, counting down.
CAAGACAAAATAATAGCATTTCAAGGACTAATCGTTAAATTAAAATTGGAAATGATTTGGACCTAGCACTTGCCAAAAGCTGGCTTAAAAACCTTTGCTATTTTTAGAGTGATAATTAAAATGAAATATCAAAATCTATTTCCCAGGGTTCTCTGAGCTTCATCCTTGTATTGAGTAAGGCAATAAAAAAGCAAATGGCAATTAAAACAATGCCTCTGAGAAAGGCCTTACTAACTTATGGCTGAATTTAGGAGAGACACAGAAAGTAGGGACTTTTTCTGCTTTTTTTCCCCCTGCAAATCAATAGTAAAACGTTGACCGTCCCCTGAAGACATTTCTCTTATAAATTACTCTTCCAGTTCAAACCAGGGGAAAGCCTGTTTCTTGAGGAAGACGTGTGTGCACTATTTTGCTGGATGTAAAAACTCTTCATCGTTTCACTTTGCGACCTTGCTGCCAGGAGGCTCTCTTTCCTGCGTGATGTGCCCGACTCCCTCCTGGGAGGTTTTTGCTGCCTTCCACTTAAATTAGTTACAGTTCCTTTCTGAAGTGTGCGAGGTATATGCCTTAATTAAAATAGACACACATCTATAAATTGTGAATCAAATCAAGGGCTAGAAGAAAAAAGTGGAAGAGTCTCCTTTTGACTTCACTGTGGTCCTCTCATTGCTGTGAAGACATTTTATTCTTTCTCTCAGCTCTTTTTATATCCCTGGGACTTCTTATATCTTGATCAATTTATCTACTTAAAATTTATTTTCCAAATTGAAATTTTATGTTTTCTTTTGCCTACACCTGAAAGACTCTTTGATAGGATGAGAGTTGTTTTTGTTTCTATATATTTAAATATATATTTTGTTTTTAAAATATTTATTAGATGTGCTGTATTTTAAAGATCTTACGTTTAGAGTGCTAATAAAAGGAAAGGTACGACTCCTTGAAGGCAGTGAGTAAAGAAAACATGTCCTGGGGAGGTAGAGTTTTAGAGAAGAGGGTTGGAGAGCAGTATCGAGTAGTAGAATCAGAAAGAAATTATGAATTAAAGCAAAATGTCAAACATCTGTATTTAAGGGATAGTATTTGATACTGCAGAGTATTCGAATTAAGTGCAACCCAGCTCTTATCTCTAAGAAATATAAAATCTAGTAGAATAAATTGAAAATACACAAATTACTATAATGTATGGGGAATTCAAAATATTCAAAGAGTAGACATTACCTCCAATTGGTGAGACAGATCTAGGTCAAATTAAAAAATGAACACGAGAGTTCAGGTTATATGTTAAGGGTGAAGGGAATTGGAATTCCTAGGATGTACATGCCATCATCAAAGATGCACTAGTTCAGAGGGAGCTAGATTAAAGAGAAGGCGGGCTCCAGTAAACCGAAAGAAAGGTGTCTAACCAGGAATTTGATGCTGATGGTGATTACAGTGATGGGGATGGTGACAATGATGACATATTCAGTCATCCAACACATGCTTGCTGTAGCATAGGCTCTATGATTTAACGATCAAAGAGACTTGCCACTTGTCCTCAAGAGCTCATAGTTTAGGGAAGACACAGACATAACTGAACAATCTCTTTGAGAATGTACAGGCATGACCCTGGTCAGTCCTGCAGAGGAGACAGGGATGCCACACTGCACAAGGACAAAACCTCCGTCCACACTGCGTCTAACAGAGGCAAGGATGTGACCTACTCAGGGATGTCAGAAATACTTCACTGAGGCAATAGGTTGAACTGAGATCTACAAGAAGGTTAAGAGTTCAGTAAGTGAGGTGGGAGGTAGGAGGGAGAGAGTTCTGTGCAGAAGAAAGTATGTGCGAAGAGCCCATGATGGGGGAAATAAAGCATGTGTGAGGAGTGGAAGGAAGGCGATGTGCCTGGAGTCCAGAGGCCAGGGAGAGACAGCTAGGAGCCAAACTATGAGGATGTGTAGGTCATTCACATGCTGGTCTTCATGCTGCCATTAAAGAGAAACTGTTTGATTTTTAAATATGGTCAGGTTTTGAATTTCCAGAAATCCTGTTGGCATGGTGTGAAGAAGAGTTTAGAAGGGAATACAAATGAGAGTGGAAAAATAGTTAGGTGACTACTCAAGGAGAGAGATGATGGGAACGATGACAATGTAGAAAACAAAGTATGCTGAGCTCTCACTGTGGAGCAGACACCGTGCTGAGTGCTCTACAGGCCTTTTCAAGAACTAGCCTGGAAATCGTGGCGCTCTGTCAAAGGCAGTGCAGTTTCCACTTCTCCCGTCCCACTGCATGGAACAAGCACAGTGTGGTTCTAAGTCAGCCAGGATAGTAGAACCAATGAGATGCCCAAAAGGCAAAACCATAGACTGACTCAATCTCATTCCACTTGTTGATAAATTACTGTTATACTTCCTTCCCTGATACAGGCAGACATCAGTGATCTGTAGCTCAGATATAGCAAATCAAGGAGTCCAGATGCTTCCATCTCTGAGAACCAAAGATGCCAGGCATTTGTAGAATGATCTCCCTGCAAATACCTGACTGAAAGTGAATCCTAAATTTCAATTATTATTTACTTAAAACTCCAAAGTTTTGAGTAACTTAAAAAGGAATTAAGAATAGTAGCTATCCCGGCCAGTGTGACTCAGTAGATTGAGCATTGTCCCATGAACTGAGTGAGAGGTCCCAGTTTGATTCCTGGTTAGGACACATGCCTGGGTTATGGGCTCAGTCCCCAGTAGGGGGTGTGCAGGAGGCAGCTGATTGATGTTTCTCTCTCACATAGATGTTTCTCTCTCTCTCTTCCTTCCTCTCTATCAAAACTGTATATATAGTAGCTAATCAGATACTATTCAGTTGTGCACATTACTTTTTATTTATTTTATTGAAGTCCTTTGTTTATTAAACAAATATTTGCTTTAGTGACTATTATGTGCAAGGCACTATAGTCAATACTGAAGATACAATAGTGAAGAAAACATGAAAATTCCTGCTCATGTGAAACTTCTATTATAGGGAGGAGAGGCAGACCATGTACAAGATATATAATTAAAGTATATAGTATATTAGATGAGATAAATACAGCAAATTAGATGTGCCTTACAATATATTTTATACTTATGCTGTGGTATAAATAGTATAGATTGGACCCTAAGAGAAAAGGGAATGTCAGGTTTAGGTGCATTTGTAGGCTGTAGTTTTAGATTCTATGAAAGTCGGTGACATCACCATAAATACCCAAAGGAGATAAAGGAGCCAGGCTTGCAAATATCTGGGGCAAGAATATTTTTGGCAGAAGGAACCTAAGTGAAAAATCTCTGAAGCACTAGCATCTCTTTTTTTAAAAAAATTTTTTTAAATCCTCATCTGAAGATATTTTCCCATTTATCTTCAGATAGAGTGGGAGGGAGAAAGAGAGAGAAAGGGAGAGACATATCTATTGGTTGCCTCCTGCATGACCCCAACCAGGGTTGGGGGTCGAATCACAACCGAGGTATGTGCCCTTGACCAGAATCGAACCCGTGACTCTTTGGTCTGTGGGCTGACACTCTAACCACAGAGCCAAACTCGGCCAGGCACACTGGCATCTCTTCATTCAAATGGTATTTTATCTTTATGCCCATTATAAATGCTGATAAATCAAATCTGTGATGGTATTTAATAAAAAGTTATATTGTCACAGAATAAAGATTATGTGGCTTTTGGGTTTTATCTCTCCAAATTCCATTTACTGTGGCATACAAGGCATTTAATGGTATTTGTCGAGAGATATATGATATTTTAAAATTTTCCTCTAAAGTTAAAAAAAAAAAAAGATTATAAAATTATTGTGTTTGTTATAGATATTAAACTGTATTTTCTTCAATTTAAGACAAAGTTGATAAAATTCTTGATGTCAAAGATGAACACATAACCCCTGCCTCCAGATTTTTGCTCATTTTTCATTTTATACATTTTAAGGTTTAAGAAATTAAAAATTTTTTTCTAAGCATAATTTGCACAGGTATTTCAGATGGTGGAAGTATGATGAAAAAAAGCTGAATTATGTTTGCCAGTTTTCCATATCTATTAGCTTCACCCTAATTACTTAAATCTTTTTCTTTCCAACTATATGGTCTGTGATTATGACCAACCTTTCTTTCAAGTTGAAAACGTTAAGCTACTTATATTTCATTCTTTTCTTTAGTAGAGATATTGTGGTCTTTACTTTTATCTTCTTTATGTCTGTAATTTTCTTTTTCTATTTATTTTGTTTTTCTAATATTCTATTTAATGAATGTGTTAGTTACTATTAAGTGCTTAGGGGAAATTGTCTTCTGTTTTGGGGTTACACTTTTTTCTAGGGTGACTATTTTTTGTCTTTTTAAAATTGTTTTTCATAGTTTTTGTGCATTGACTTTATTCTCTTTCCTTATATTTCATTCACAGTTGGGTAGTTGTTTTTTTTTTAATACTTTTTATTTATTCTTATTAATTTTTGTTACAGATGTTTCTCCTTTTTCCACCACTGATACCCCCTCCCTCCCTGTCCTGTCCCCAGCTTTGTTGTCCATGTCCGTTGTTCATGCATATATGCATATAAGTTCTGTGGTTTATCTCTCCCCCACCACGCCCTCTTCTGGGGATTGTCAATCTGTACCCCACTTCCACGTCTCTGGGACTACCCCATTCCTCAGACTGTTATGTTCATTATATTCCACAAATAAGTGAGATCATATAATACTTGTCTTTCTCTGTTTGGCTTGTTTCACTTAGGATGATACTTTCCAGGTCCCTCCATGTAGTCTCAAAGGATAAGAGATCTTTTTTTCTTATAGCTGCGTAGTACTCCATTGTTTATATGTACCACCACTTTTTTATCCATTCATCTACTGATGGACACTTGGGCTGTTTCCAGATCTTAGCTATTGTAAATAGTGCCGCTACAAACATGGGGGTACATATATTCTTTCCGATTGGTGTTTCAGGTTTCTTAGGGTATATTCCTAGAAGTGGGATCACTGGGTCAAATGGAAGTTCAATTTTTAATTTTTTGAGGTAACACCATAGTGTTTTCCATAGTGGCTGCACCAGTCTGCATTCCCACCAGCAGAGTACTAGAGTCCCCTTTTCTCCATATCCTTGCCAGCACTTGTTGTTTGATGATTTGTTGATGGCGGCCATTCTGACAGGTGCGAGGTGATACCTCATTGTTGTTTTAATTTGCATCTCTCTGATGATTAGTGATGTTGAGCATTTCTTCATATGTCTCTTAGCCATTTGTGTGTCCTGTTTGTGAGGTGTCTATTTAGTTCCTCTGTCCATTTTTTAATTGGGTTCTTTGTCTTCCTTTTGTTGACTTGTATGAGCACTCTATATGTATTGGAAATTAACCCTTTATCTGATATATCATTGGCAATTATGTTCTTCCATATAGTGGGTAGCTTTTCTGTTTTGATGATTGTATCTTTAGCTGTGCAGAAGCTTTTTAGTTTGATGTAGTCCCATGTGTTCATTTTCTCCTTTATTTCTATTGCCTTAGGTGATGTATCAGTGAAAATTCTGCTGCGTATGATGTCTGAAATTTTGTTGCCTACAGTTTCTTCTAGGATTTTTATGGATTCATGAGTCACATTTAAGTCATTTATCCATTTTGAGTTTATTCTTGTGTATGGTGTAAGTTGATGGTCTAGTTTTATTTTTCTGCACGTAGCTGTCCAATTTTCCCAACACCATTTATTAAAGAGGCTGTCCTTACTCCATTGTATGCTCTCGCCACCTTTGTTAAATATTAATTGAGCATATTGCCTTGGGTCCATTTCTGGGTTCTCTGTTCTATTCCACTGGTCTATTTGTTGTTGTTTTTTTAATCCTCACCCGAGGACATTTTTCCTTTTTTTGTTGTTGTTGTACAGATAGAGTGGGAGGGAGAGAGAGGGAGAGGGAGAGGGAGAGGGAGTGGGGGAGAGAGAGAGAAAGAGAGAGAGAGAGAGAGAGAGAGAGAAACATCAATGTAAATGGGACACATCGAGTGACTGTCACCCGCATGACCAACCAGGGCTGGGGACAAACTGCAACCAAGGTATATGCCCTTAGTGGGAACCAAACCTGGGTCTCTCTGGACTGCAGGCAGACGCTCTAACCGCTGAGCAAAACTGGCCAGGGCACAGTTGGGAAGTTTGGTCCAGATTTTCTATTGGACTTCTTCCTGCCCCATCAGAAACTGTGGTTTGAGGACTGAGTATTTTGTGTTCTATCCAGAATTTTCTCCTGCTTGAGGACCTGATGGTCTGAGAAGAGAGCTTAGTTGAAGGAGTATCTTGTGATCTCTGAGCTTTGACTTCACTTCTAGGATGTCATCAAATGTTTGACATGTCCGAGTTCTATCCACAGAGTCAGAGAACAGCCCCACTCCTACAGAGATTCACTGTTAGGCTCTGGGTGGGCGCTGAAACCTCCCTCTATTCTTCTTGGAGATGGGAGGGGATAAGGAACTTGGCTATGTCACATGGCTCCAGTTGGCTGCAGAAACTCAGGTTTCTTTATGTGTGTAAGTCATTCCAATCATGCCCCTTGCTTGTTGTGGTGGTTGTTAGAATCTGTGCTGTTGTTCATTCTGTCTTCTAAACTGTAAATCTCCAATCACCCACGATATTAATATAGCTCTTTCATTTACTTGTGTATAAGTAGATGTAAAATCAAACATATAAGTAGATGTAAAATCAAACAACATGGAAACACAATTGTAAAAAATTCTTAAAATGGGTAAATATTAAAATTTTCCATATTTGCTAAAATAAATTTCTAGTATGTTTACTAGTTGGTTAAGCTTTGTTTATTACATTTTTAAGAAATCAAAATTATTACAAGAAATAACAAACATCTGAATCATTTGATCTTAAAATATTAAATATAAATAAAATGTGTAACGATGGACTTAGAATAATACAATTTCTTTAAAGGGAGGAAGAAAATATGAAATGACTTTCATGATCCATTCAGAATTATTTTTTCCAAACTATGTGCTGTTTTACCAGTAATATCAAAAGTCCATGTCACTTTTTATATGATCTCTCTCTGTCTTTCTTATTTTTTGTTTTGTTTATTGTACATGTATGTGGCTATAACCTATACATTCTGACTCAGAAATTCTTATGGTTAATATTGAGCCACAAGTTGCTAGTAAAATAAAGTTGAAAACTTAGAAGCCATTTTAGACATGAGTCAGGATAAATGCCATTCTGTAACCAATCTTTTGTGCAGTTTATTTTTTACGTAGTCATGGAGTTCAAGAGACCTGTGTAAGGCTGAGGGTAAGAGCTTCTCTTATTGCATGTATTATGCTGAAATGCTTCAAAACTCCTCTTGATATTTCAATAATTATATTTACCAAATGTGGAAAAATCAACATTATAAATAAAATTCATTCATTCATTCATCTGATAAATATGTGTTGAATGCTGACCATGTAGCAGGAACTCTTAAAGACCAGAGATGCTCTGATGAATAACCTAAATGTCCTTTCCTTATGTAACTTTACTTTAAAATGAATGAGGTGGCCCAGCTAGTGTGGCTCAGTTGGTTGAGTGTCATCCCACACACCGAGAGATCACTGGTTTGATTCCTGATCAGGGAACATGCCCAGGTTTTGGGCTCAATCCTCAGTAGTGGGCGTGCAGGAGGCAGCCAACTGATGATCTTTCTCTCTCATCCACCTCACCCTTCCTCTCTTTCTAAAATCAATTTTAAAAATATATTAAAAAATTAAAATGAAGGAGATGGACAATCAATCTGTGAAAAAAAAAAAAGGTAATTACTTAATTGGGTTCTTTTGTTAAGCCTCACCCAAGGATATTTTTCCATTGATTTTTTAGAGAGAATGGAAGAGAGGGAGGGAGAGAGAGAAAAACATGGATGTGACAGAGATACATTGACTGGTTGCCTCCTGCATGACCCTGATCAGGTCTGGGGATCAAACCTGCAACCCAGGTATGTGCCCTTGACCAGAATTGAACCCAGGACCCTTCAGTCTGCGGGCTAATGCTCTAATCGCTGAGCAAACCAGGTAGGGCCTAATTGGGTTCTTAATAAGTATTCTCGACTCTAACCATTTGCTCTTTCAACTCAGTCACTGCTGATCTGAGATCTGAGCTGTTTATGGGTAAATCAGCACAGGCTAACTGTCAGCTTGTGCCTGAGTGTGTGTTCTGGTGACAGATTCATTTACACTCAGCTAAGCCAAGGAGGCACCTCTATGCATTAAGATATACAAAGAGGGGAAAATAAATAGTTGCAACTCCTTGAAGATTGCCCCATTTACTATTCCACCATCTAAAGGGAGGAAATCATTGTAAGGACGATTTAAAAGCTGACCTCCACGGTAGATTTTCCTCTTGCTGCTAAAATGGCTTTTGTTGACACAGCTGTTCACACAACACTTCTTTATAAGAGTCTACCTAGCTTTTTTCTCTTAATATATAAAGTATGTGCTGTGCTTCGAGCCTATTAATAAAGCACAATAGGGTTGTTTTGACCTTGATTCCTTGTGGAAGAACCCAATAGGGGTTGTCAGTGCAGCTTCCACGGCTAGCTTGAAATATTAGCTGTCTTTGCAGGGCAAGAAAGCAGCACCACACACTTACTAAATTTGCTTTGGACAAAACGCATTTCTGTCCAGTTCTTCAGACCACATATGTTGGCATTCACTAATTGACACTGTATTCATGGGCTTCAGGTAACAGTATTGTCCAAGTCTGAACTGTGGGAAAATGAAGCAATTTAAGCCCCAGGGACAAGTTGGCAGTAAGATGAATGGAGCATTATAATTTTAAAGAGATAATCCAGTAAAAAGATAGAAAATCAGAACCTAACTCTTTAAACCGAACTCAAAATTATAATTGTGTTCTATCTTTTAATATATATTATATTATTTTCTGTTTAAATTTTATGGGCATGGACATACTCCCTGGCAATGGTACCAATAAGGAAGCACATTGTATACAAGTAAAGACAAAGAAAAAAAGATTGAAGCATACATCCAATTCAGCATGCCTAATTAAGTGTTCTGATTTATTGGCTTCGATTTTTACAAGTATTATCTTCTTTGATGGTATTGGCCACATAATGGGAGACTGTCACCATCCCAGTTGTCTGTGGGTCTGTGATTGATCAATTTTTGACAACAAAGAAATGTTAACAGGACTACATGGTGAAGCAGTCACTGGAAAAATCCCTTTCACGGTGTTTCCACCTAATTGTGGAGCACCACCATCTCCACACCTGATATAGCAACACGATTACATTTCCCATTGCTTACGTTTAGCGGGGTCTACGGGGGTGTGCAGAAATCAATGTGGGGGTCAGGAGCCTGGAAAATTACATGCTTGACGAGTTAATGAACTATAATTTCGTATTACATTCTCAATCACATTGTGCTTCCTTTTCATTAATGGAACTAAATTGGTTTTCCATAGACAGAGTACTTTTAAAAAATGCAATCATGCTTTTGCTCAGATGTAAAAAAAAAAAAAAGTTACCTGCTTTTCGGATGAACCTTGTTCTATTACAAAACATGTCAGTAGGAAATTTATAGAGGAGAACTTATCTCTGTGTTAACTCAACCCGTTGAAATGCCTTGAAATCAGTCTTCAACTCTCTGGCTGAAAATGGGAACTGATTTCTTACTTCTTGATCTTTTTAAAGAGAAAAATGTTTTTTATAGATAGTGCTACCTGATAGAGTGATAATCAAAGTTATCTTTGAATAGAATGGATAACTTCTCGTAAAATTTTTCATACATCCAAATTTTGTTAACATTCGAATGCTTTTAATATCTTAATATGTATTCCAGTTGCATATTATTTCTGGTTCCCAAGATGTAGAAGCATTTAAACACAGTGTTCATACTATATAAAAATGAAATCTAAACAAAATTTAAAATGTTTAGGTTTAGTGTTTGTTTATAAATGGCACCATTTATAAATTAAAATGAAGATGCTTTTCATTTTATGTGGTAGGGACTAGTTTAGCTAAAGGAAGTAGTTCATTGGGCTGGGCACATTTCAGAGACTGCTTTCTAATGAGGAGGCTGGCTGTATCACAGTGTGCTCCATGTAGACACACATGCGCACACGTCATCATTCAGAATCACAAATGAGCGTGTGGCAGTCTCACACTGTAAAAGTGAATTCTATCAGGATTCATGCCAGAAACAATTTCATCAATTTCTGGAAAATATTATGTACACATTCCTCAAATTGTAGCCTTCCTAGAAGATTCTTTTTTAAATACTATAGTGATGATAAGATGAACTATAAAAGTAAAGAATAGAATGACTTGCTCTAGATGAATCAAATCCAAAGGCTTTTATGCATCCACGCTTTCAATGTTGTGTTTCATTTCCATGATATCAAGTCTCAAATCAAAACTCAGTCTGAATAGAACTAAAGCATGGCAAAAAATGGCAAAAACACAATTACATAAAAAAAAAATATATACAGTTTTTGCTGCAGTGTAAGTCATGATTTGGAAACAGTTTTTTGGTTGGTTTCTCCTTATGTGATTCTATGCTCTTTGAAATTGTAATAATGTGCTAGGTTTGAGCTCCTCTCTTTTGTCAAGCGTACTAGTCCCATTCCCTGCCACCAAACCACTTCTTTGACAGTCATATGTCACATTGAATTTCTTTTTAACCTTCCTTTCATCCAGAAAGCTTTTAAGGACTCCTGTCTTGCCATTCAGGCCAACCACACACAATATATTTTTCCTTTTTTACTTCTGTAAGTATTTAGTATTCAAATCTTTATTTTTTTTTTTATCGGTGTGATTTTACAAATGCATTTGTGTGTATTATTTGTGTTCATCTGAAAGCTCCTTTCAAATTTAAAAATTCCCAGACACAATAGCATTTACCAACTTTTCTTATCAAATGGCTACAGATTGTGGGGAAGCCCTCATCTGCATAGGGAAGTGGTATGTACCTTATAAGATAACTGTGAAAATTAAACCTGATAACTGATATAAAACAATGTTGGGCTCGCCGTGGGCAGACATGAGCACCCTCCCCATGTCTATTGCCTTTGTCCCTTCCTCATGCACCGTGTGCCAATTCATTCTATATGTTGTCCACTTTTAGCCAAGGGAGGGGGCACTAACTGGATTCCACTTCAAGACGAGATATTGCTCAACTCTCTCCCCCTCCACCCATTCCTGTAACCACTTCCATGAGTCAGATCGTCTGCTAGAATATTGTGACAGCAGCTGACCGGTGTCTGTGCCTTCCTGCCCTCTGCTGCCCCTCTAGTCTTCTTCCACACCACAGTCAGGATCCTCCTTCCACAGCATTACTGATGATATTGGGTCCTGGCCTAAAACTCATCCATGGTTTCTGAGTAATGTTACAGTACAGACCAAGCTCTTTGATGTGATCTTTAAGCACCTTCACAACCTGACCTCTGCTTACTAGTCAGTAATGTCTTGCTGGCTCTTCATTCTACCACTAAAAGCTACACGTGTGCTCCTGAGCACACACACACGTGCCGGCCATCTGATCCTCACTGAAACCAGGTTTTCTCCAGCCTCCTGGGATTGATATGTTTCTGTCTTCTCCTGTCTCATTTCCATTCACTTTTTGGCTTCAACTTAGATATGTCTTCTTCTGGGAAGTCTTCTTGGGCCCCAACATTCAAACTGGGTATGATATTTAAGTGTTTCTGCATACCCTATATTTTATCACCTGTTACTCAACATGTAAGTACCTGTTTGATAATTATTCTCTTCACTAAGCCAGCAAACTCTGGGAGGACCTTGTCTACATCATTCGCAATCATATCCCCACCCCTTGCACTTAGTTAAGTACAGAACCGACACTCAATAACTTTTTTTTTCTTAAAAGGCACATTTTTGCCCTTTTGAAAAAACGTCTGGAATAGGCACTAGACATTTCACATAGTGTCAAGAGGAGTCTGGATCAGGGCAAGTGGGCAGTTCACTGTAGCTTAGGTGGGCCCATGTAGACCCAGGAGATGTTTCTGTACCTCAAGTAATGATATGGAGTGAGGGCCTGGTTCTCCATCTGGTCAAATGTGGGAAGTTAAGAACAAGGATCCCTGAGATACATGCAATACGAATAGTGTCATGCAGTAAGGAGAACAATGCTTCTTTTCCTTCAGATTTCTAGACCATGTTCAAATACAGCTGAAGTCATCATCCCCTTGTTTCCTTATGTGGGTCTTTCTTCCAGTATTGTTGCCTCTCTTCTTCACTTTCTCATTGCCCTTGGGTTGCCTAGTGAAATCTGAATGGTGGACGTCATTCAACTCCGATTCCTCTTTCAAAAATAATATTTTTAGATCCTGATTAAAAAATCAGAATCTGGCCCTAAAATAGGCTAAGTATTTGCATCTTCTTTATATTTGCTCATATTTTTTACAGGAGATTTGGCATTAGCATCACATCTCGTTGGCTGATGTCTCTAAAAACCAAGTGGAAAGATATTAATTTTTTTTAAAAAGGAAATGGCGTTGATAAATGAGGGTTGAGTTCATCTTAAAATTTAAGTACTTTTAAATTAAAAATTTTAAGTACCTTTTTTATCCTAACTCATGACACATATAAAGTTTTTATATCTCCATAATACATGTAGTATAATAAATATAGCACTTAATTTTTAAAATACTTTTACAAAACAATTTTTAAAATAGGTACACTTGTTCCTGTTTTTACAGATGATGAAGCTGGGTCAGCTACGTCAGTTAGTTCGTCTTAGATCACAAGGTAGTAAGTGGTCATTGCTAAGATTAGAACTCAGAATTCTAATTCCAGCACTAGGCCAACCTCTCTGTAGATATATATTCTACAATGACAGTCCCTATTGTTATTCATAAAACTTTCTATGTGTGTGTGAAATCTACTAAGCTAGATGTCAAAACAAACAAACAAACAAACAAAAAAACACATATGAACTCTGTGAGCAATGTGTTATTTTTTTTTCTAATTAGCTTTACCTGTTTCTGATAATATGAACCTACTTTCCATGTCATTTCTTTTCCCTGACATGATCTTCCCTCTATTTAGTGGTATCTATGAATGCCAATTATGTATCGACATCTAAGGTTTTCTGTTTGAATTTTTAATTTTCTTGAGAGCAACAGCTATTGTAAATTCTAAAATATGTACCTATTGTCTAAAAATAATTCTGTACACCAAAAAAATCTGGGAAATATCCTTGACTTCTACTAATCACTCACTCACTGCTTCGAATTAGTCACCAAGTCATGTAACTTTACCTCTTCAATTGCTTTTGAATCCATTTAGGACGTCTTTGCAACCTCTGTCTGCACTGCACCCGCGCTATGGCGAGAGCCCCCCAAGTGCTCTGTGTCCCTCCTCTGAATTCATTCTCCAAGCAGACAGCAGAGTAACTGCTTTAAAATGCAAACAAATCCATCACTGTCCCGCTTCCTGGGATTTCCTATCGCCTAGGAGATAGATTCTAAACTTGTTAGGAATATGCTACCCTCAAATCCTATCCCTACTTACCACTCCAGCTTCATCTCCCACTGCCCATTCCCTCCTCCCCCAGGCTACCCCCTCTAGCAAAATAATAATAATAATAACAATAATAGTAATAATAATACTGTGATTGACAATATGTTATGTGTGTTGGACACTGCTCGACACTGCATTTGTATTCCATATGTAAGCCTTACAACCCTAAGAAGCAGTGGTAAAATTCTGTTTTACAAATAAGAAAACAGAAGTCCAGAAGGTTTAACATTGGGTGGCCCAGTGCCATTCAGTTGGTGAGCGTCAAGGCAGATACTGGAGTCAAGCATAGTGACGTTAGGGCTAGGACCCTCTCTAGACCTGCTGTGTTTCACGCCCCCATGCCTTGGCACTTGCTCTCACCTTTGTCCTCAAGGACTCTTCTGCACACAGGGCTTCCTAGAAAACTTCTGTTTAACTCTCAAACTTTATTTTTAAATATTTTTTTTTCTTTATTGATTTTTTTAGAGAGAGAGGAAAGGAGAGGGAGAGAGAGAGATAGAAACATTGATGAGAGAGAACATTGATTGGCTGCCTCCTGCATGGCCCCCACTGGGGATCGGGCCCACAACCTGGGCACGTGCCCAGACCGGGAATTGAACCAGGGACCTCTTGGTACATGGGTCAACGCTCAACCACTGAGCCACACTGGCCGGGCTCAAAACTTTCTATCTTGACAACCCTCTCACACAAAAGTTTAAATTTAGGGATAACATTCTTTCATCAGTTCTAAGATACACGTATTTCAAATTAAACATTTCCAAAATCAGGATTCATCTTACAATTAATGACCTATCTTCATTTAACTGGAAGCATATTCCTTCGTAATACCTAAAATAATGTGCAACTTACAATCAGTGAATTAGTTGGATTTGATAAACTACTGTAGAGTTCAACATCAGTTTTGTACTACATTTCTTGAAGGCTAAAATAAGAAAAGAGAGACTACATACCCCAGCCAGTGTGGCTCAGTTGGTTGGAGCGCCATCCAGAGCACTGAAGGGTCGAGGGTTTGATTCCCGGTCAGAATGAATACGGAAGGCAAGTGATAGATGTTTCTCCCTCTAAAGTCAATAAAATACAAAAAAAAAAAAAAAAAAAGAGGAGAGAGTAATTTTCAGAGGTCTTAATGCTGGAGGGGGAACATTCTTGACTCCTTGGGCAGTGGCTTTTTTATTTTATTTTTTGTTCTTACCTGAAGATATTTTTAGAGAGAGAGAAACATCGATGTAAGAGGGGCACATCGACTGGTTGCCTCCCACATGACCCCGACCAGGGCCGGGGATGAACCGTGACCCAGGTACATGTCCTTGGCTAGAATTGAACCCAGGACTCATTGGTCCATGGTCCAATGCTCTACCGCTGAGCCAAAGCAGCCAGGGCTGGGCAGTGGCTTTTTAACTTCAAGACACTCACAGATCACCTGGGGCCTACTTGAAACACAGATTATCAGACTCCATTGACTGGGATTCTGAGTTCATAGACTTAAGGCAGAGATAGGAAATCTGTATTTTTATCAGGCATCCTCAAAGGATTCTGATTCAGGTGGTCCACACTTTAAGAATCACTGTGTTAAGGGATGCAAAGCTGTTTTTAGAATGTGGCTCTCAGACGGAGCTGCGGAATAGGTGTGGATTGGTATAGGAGATAATGCCAGTAATGCCCTCATTCCATGGCCAGTGCCCAGAAGCGATATTTCCAGACTGTCTTTGTGCAACATTTGATGAAAGAAAAGACAGGAGCATTTGCTGAAAACATCTCAGTGTGGTTTTGGGGAAAACAAAAATGACACAGCTTCAATGTACCAGTCATATCTGAAGTAATGGATCCATTATGAACAAGCTGGGTGTTCCGGCAATCTCACAGATAATTTTATATAAAATACTTATATATGCATGTGTATAAAACACATGTGTGCATTTCATATAAGCATTTTACACATGTGTATATGTATTTTGTGTGTGTGTTTACTTTGTTAGACTGTGAGCCTGGTGGGGCGCAGACACAGCCGTGCCCACTGTGCTGTAGATACCCAGCCCAGCAATGTGTTCTCACAGGTATGATTTCATAATAACTGCTGCTCTTTCTTGAGAACACTGTAAATGCTGGGAGCTGAAATGGCTCTGAAAACTGTTAAAATACTTATATCGTTTAGGTTTTCCTTTGATGATTGCAATTATAAGCCATATTCAATATTTCTGCTTTTTCCCCAGGAAAGAATTTCCTGAATAAAACTTATTTTGCTGTCCTCTTAAAAATAAATAAATAAATAAATACACACACACACACACACACATACATACATATATACACACACACATATATATACACACATACATACATACATGTATGTATGTATGTATTGCTTTCTAATACTGTCTTCTGCAGGTGTCCCTCACTCAAATGTATTAAAAGCATTTGCCTTCTGACTTGAACACACTAACAGCTTCAGGGACAATTTTTAGTTTGGATTAATAAGTCAGCTAACACAGCCTTTCTCTAGTGAAGTGATATAGCTGGATGAATATAAAAACAGAAATGTTTCATCATGTGCTATCACAAAGTAGTTCATTAAATCATGGACATACATTATCATCTCAGTTATGTACTTTACGCCAAATCACTGGTCTAGGGATATACATGAGTATATGCTACATTCTTGACCTGAAATGAACGTATTAAATTAAGACTGCTGATAACCATGGTGGGAATTTTTCAACAGGAGATAATCATAGCATTTTTGAGACCAGAAGCACACAGATAGTTCTCTACATTTTGTAATATCTGCAACTTTAACCTTGTATTTCTTTCAGCCCATCTGTCCATTAATTTAGCAAGTTTAAAAATAGAAAAAGCGCCCTGGCCAGTTTGGTTCAGTGGTTAGACAATGGCCTGTGGTCCCGAGAGACCCAGGTTCAGTTCCCGCTAAGGGCACGTACCTTGGTTGGTTATGCGGGTGGCAGCCACTCGATGTGTCCCTTTCACGTCGATGTTTCTCTCTCTCTCTCTGTTCCTCTCTCTCCCTCCCACTCTACCTGAACAAAAAAATGGAAAAATGTCCTCAAGTGAGGATAAAAAAATAATAAAATAAAAAATAATAAAAATAGAAAAAGCTACTTTTACTAGAAATCATCAATAGAACTAACAGTTTTATAGTTTTAGTGAAAATTCTTATTTATAATGATGGTCTGGGGGCACTTTAAGGTCCTTCTAAATGAGTGAAGATACCTTGAGTTATGTTCGGCATAGTTTTAATAGCTAATGGGTTATTTTGTAATTATTTGGAAATATGTCCTTGAACGACATACGAGATGATCTACTTAATCAGACTCGCTCTTCAGTTAAGCAGAGCCACCTTTAAAAAATATATATATATATGGTTGAATGATGACTTACTGAGATTAGTATTGGTGCATTTCTGGATATTTAAATACTGCACCATCTTTAAAGCAGTGGTGTGTACTTTAAATTTAGAACTCAGGGTTTGCTGGTGACGGCAGCAGAGGGAGAAGAAAACAGTTCCCCCTGTAACCTCCCTGTCCTTCCTAATGATCCATTTTTTACTTCCTATCTTGTTCTATCTTGAATATCAGAGAGGAATCTAATAACGTGTTTATGAACTATTTTTCATGCACCCAGAAATTGTGAAATAAAATTAAAGTTCAATTATCTATTCTCTATATCATCAATCTTTCCTTTTTTATTGGCCCCCTCTTCTTGGCCTTTAAGTATATTGACTTTGTTATCTTAAAGTTATTTCTTAAATCCTTGCTTTTCCCTTTCTTTCAAAATACCAACATATGCCTGTCCTTTCCTTCCTGGTTATACTTTTTTAAAATGAAATCTGTACTCACTGTCTTTATTTTATTGACTTTCATCCACTTTTTTTTTTTTTTTTTTTTTTTTTTGGTACATGCCCCTAACGGGAACCAAACCTGGGACTCTCTGGTCCACAGGCCAATGCTCCAACCGCTGAGCCAAACCAGCCAGGGCCTCATCCACCTTTTAACTGATTTCATTTTGTATACCCTTTGCTCCCATCTGAATTGCTATATTCTGCGTCTTCTCTTCCATTTGCAGCCGATTTAACCAATTTGACACTGTTGACAGCTCTCTCTTTCTTTTTATTTTTTTTATCCTCACCCAAGGGCATTTATCCATTTTTGTTCAGATAGAGTGGGAGGGGGAGAGAGAGAGAGAAACATCAATGTAAAAGGAACACATGGAGTGGCTGTCTCCCGCACAACCCAACCAGGACCAGGGACAAACTGCAACCGAGGTACATGCCCTTGACCAGAATCAAACCCGTGACTCATTGGTACATGGGCCAATGCTCTAACCACTGAACAAAATTAGCCAGGGCAGTTCTCTCTTTCTTGGAATTCTGTCCTCCTACTGCCTGAGGATATTGTTCTTCATTTGATTTTTTTCCCCCATCTTATTCTATCTTGAATACTCTCCTTTAGCAATTCACTTCTCTCATTCATTTTCGTGGCTTCATTTACAACAGTGTATACCAAACAAAATCACATTTGTACTTTGTTTTCTACCTCTCTTCAACCCCAGATCTGTGTTTTCAGTAGCCAACTAGATGCCTCGTAAATACCTAAAGCTCAAGAATGAAGTGGTCTTCCATTATTCTCTCCCTCCTACTCTCAACTTTCAGTTCGTCACCAAGTCTTGTAGAGCCTTCCTCTTCAGGATCTCCGAGCCGACCCTCTCCGCTACTACCTCTGTTGGTAGCATTCTGTCTGCTGTCCCTGCGGGCCTTCCGTCTTACAGTTCAGCTTTCTTTCTACTGTCGTCTTCTGAACCACCTCCAAACAGGCTTGACCCTGTCACTGCCCTTTGGGAGAGTGGCCTCTTGAGGGAGTTCCAGATCAGAGTTTGGTGAATAATCTGTAATCAATAATGGGGCTAGGCAAAGAAGGGCGACAGCAAAGAGATACTCTCCCCAAAGCAGAGAGTCGGAGCCTGTGCGGGAGAATGAGCACGGGCCTGCGGGAGCTCATCATCTGCTCCTTGAGACATCTGCATGCTCAGAGAGCTTCCGGGGACCACTCAGGAGTGAACACCCTACACCCCAAAGCCTGTTGGTCTCCACACTGCTTTCAGAATAGTACCCAGAATTGTAGCTCCACCACATAAGTCCCTTCACTATCTGGCCCCAACCTGTATCTTCTACCTTGTCTCTTGTCACTTCCCCTGCCACACTGAGTCACTCTTCTCCAAACCTCGTCCTTCTCTCCTGTCCGCACATAGGATGCTCCCTCTCTGTGGGGTTCCTCCAGCAGCTTGTCTTTCTAATTATTTTAGAAGTCACTTGCTTTGCCTAGTCTTTCTGGCAGAGCGTATGCCTCTGTTATAACCCTTGCAAGTTCATTTCTAGTGATCTGTTAACATGTTTGTACCTCCTACAGTCATCTGAAGAGCTGGATCCCACCTGGGTTAGTGCTCTTAACGAATCTCCTCACCTCGCTGGGAAGGCCCACAGTGTGAGCGGCTGTCTTTACAGAAAGGAATTCCTTGACTCCCAGTTCTTTTCCCTCCGTTTCAATGCTCTTGTATCTGCTTCCTCTCCCTATTCCTAACCCTTCTAGACTGATGACCAGGTTCAGTGTTTGTCTCACCCCGACCCGTGTCTCATGGGCCACGTCTCACACCCTCCTGCGGCCCTCCAGGCCAGCGCACCAGCCCTCTGCCCTGGCTAGGCCTCCAGGCCAGCGGCTCAGGGGAAGCACCCGCTTTCCTGGAATGGGAACTAGATTGCTAGTTGCTGAATTCACTTGTGTCCAAATGCTGTTTGGAACTTATTAGACTCTAGTAATATTCGTCAGATAAAATTGCATAGAAAAGCCCCAACGG
Organism: Molossus molossus; assembly: GCF_014108415.1. Taxonomy (NCBI): domain Eukaryota; kingdom Metazoa; phylum Chordata; class Mammalia; order Chiroptera; family Molossidae; genus Molossus; species Molossus molossus. The sequence goes on along the minus strand of NW_023425345.1, from coordinate 46,641,320 downwards.
AAAGTGTGAAGACTTTAATCCTTCTTGTATGATGCCAACTACACAGGATTAGAATCATCAAGTTGGAGACACTGGGCCCCTTCCCCCCTCAGTATCCCCAGTTCAGAGTGGTGCTTTCTTACTGTTGTGCTCGACAGAGTGCGCCTGAGGGTGGCACGCACCAGGACAGAGTGTGTAGCTGAAGCCTGTGAGCATTCACACTTAACCCCACCGGATTCCCAGGGCTTGGAACTGGGCGTCCCCTCTTCAGTCAGTCCTCCACAGCTAAAGTAAGGAAAGTAGGCGGTGAAAGATAAATATTATTTTCCACCTCCAGGCAGATTTGCGGTCGGATTTGTCTCCAGCTTAGATGAACTGCTCAGAAACTCGGGCAGGCTGGAGGACACAGCAGGCAAGCCGAAGGAACTCTAGACTGGGGTACTGAGTTTAAATTGTGTGGCCTCCTGTCACACCAGCCCCTGCGATGTTTACTAGGGGGAACCTGAGGTTTGTTGTGGCTTGAAAGGCTATTGTGATTCAACTCAGGGATTCTGATGTTCACTCTCCACATCAGTGAACTAGGCGGCTGATCTGTTCGCAGTAGAGTCTTTGAAGTGGAGGACAATGTCATCTGGGAATCAAGGCTAATGAGCTTTGGGAAGCCTACTAACATTAATTTTATTTCCTTACTCAATGTTCATTGTCAGTAATGAGGAATCAAAGCTGTGTAAGGAATGCTCTACCTTCTAGGAATATGAGCTCAAATAGAGGGTTGTTGGTGAGACACACACCAAAACAGATACAAAGCCAGTCTGTTATGTTTGGAGGCATATGATGAGCTAGTAAATGCTGTTAAGTATTCAGAGCGGAAAGAAATTCCATTACAAACTGGGCCTGACCTAGCCATTTTAAGATTCTACTTCTCGCACTAGGTTCATTGATTTCCAAATAGATTGAGCAGCCTGCTTCCCCCCAGTCCTTCCTCTGAACCCCCACTGGTCTCACTTGGCTATCCCAGACCCCCATGCAGTTCTTTGCTTCTAGTGCTGTCTGGGAAGAACAGCCAGGGAGACTGACCTGCTGAGTTCAGTTAGTCTTCAGACATGTAGTGCTCCTTCCCGGGTACATGGTTTCTCCATCCCCGAGTCTTTGCAGAATTTCTGTTTTTTAATGGGAGGCTAAAATATCATGTTCCTGTTAAGTAACTCCTTGTGCTAATGGCTTCTATACTTGAGTTCCCCAATTCACACAGTCTCCCTTTATACCACTCCCCTCTTTACCCCAGTTTCTAGAACTAATTTTCTAATTTCTATGCTAACTTTGGCTCCTTTTGTAAGGACAGTTTGTTAACAGGAGTACTGGATCACTTGTTTAGTTGTTGACAGTTATGTACCAATTAATGATTAAAAACCAATTTCTGACCATTTTATTGTATGCATGCATCAAGCTGAAGAACACATATTCTTATATATTTTAATAGCTTTGTTGTTAAAATTGACAGACAATAAACTGTACATATTTAAAGTGTAAACTTTGATAAGTTTTTATATATATTATACATCTGTAAAGCCATCAGCACCAGCAAAACAGTGAACATATTTATCACCCCCTGGATTTTTCTGGTGCTCCTCTGTAACTCTCCTACCCCCAGGGAACTACTGATTAGCTTTCAGTCACTATGTTTCTTTGTATTTCCTGGAATTTTCTGTAAATGGAATCACAGAGTATATACTGTATTGTCTCTCTGTTTTATATTTGAATTATTTCTACTTTGATCTTTGTTATTGTGCACAGAGCATCCAGGCTGGTGAGAGAGGCACATGCAGATAGGTATCTTCACGTACTTTGGCTCAGTGTGTGCGTCTGCCAACTGTGAACAAGATGGCATTCATTCAGACTTTTCAAGTGTGAGATTCTTCTGAAAGTTTTACCATTAGAATGTTACAATTTTATAGCTTGGATTTGGAGTCCCTCCTGAAAATTGCGTATGCATGATAATATGGTAATTACCACCACCAACCATAGAATCATTTCCTACACAGAGTGCATGGGATCCGCAACCTGGGTCTGTCCTCTGTGATGGTGCCTCTATCACACTGGAGTCTAAGTCATAAAATAGTGTGCCCGTGATTCAGTCATATTGGGGTGGAGCTGGCATATGTTAATTATCTAAGACACTCAGGAATTAGGTTTCAGAAGCAAACAGCTCTGTGTGTGTGTGTGTGAGTGTGTGTGTGTAAAATTGTATGTGTGGAAATCAGCTTTCTCAGTAGTTGAGACACTTAAACCCTTCTATTCTCTCCATGTCCAGTCTATTGTCCTCTACAGTTTTACTTTATGATTTTCTTCCTAAAATGAGCTAATGATTTTAAGCAGTGTGAATCACTATATATTTGGATTTTTTAATCCTTTGCATCACACTTAGTTATGGTAACAATGCTTCATTTCTTTAAGAAAAATTTTTATTGCAAGGAAAAGAAAGAACATTTTATTTATTTGCTGAGGTAGAAATTCTACACTGTATTTAATAGGGTTACCTGTTCATGGGTATGAAGCCAAATAAGAGTCTAACTAGCAGTTATTCTTTTAGAAATTTGGTTACTTAGGGTCAAAGGTTATACTAGGTCATGAATCAATGAGGGAGATAGAGGTGAAAAGACTCATTTATAGGAAATGTTCACCTTTATCCAATGCTGCATGGCCCAGCTGAAATATGAAGATAAATAGAGCAGATAATAGAAGCTGACCAAATAAAACCTCGGCGATGAGAATCCCAAATTATAGGTCATATTTTATGGCACATTTGGGATCCTTGGCCTGTCTGAGAAGTAGAATTTGAAAGTCACAGCAATAACTTAAAGACCCTGAGAAAAATAGCACTATTATTAATGCAGGGAATTGGGGATGGTTTCTTCAAACTGTAAGCACAAGTCGCCAGTTCAGTTTTGTTTTTTTCTCAGGTTTTCATGTAGTCTTGACATCATGTACCAAAAACCATCTTGTGTATGGCTTCTTTGTGGAGAAATGTGTATCATATTAAGACAGCTGGTAGTAATAATAACTACTGGGAGAGGTCTTTTTAAAAAACAAACAAACGTGTAAGTTTTTAGGATAATTACCTTCGTTGTAAGAGAGCCTGTAATGGCAGTTTTCTGTGAAATTCCAGGTGGTCAATCTGAGTGAAGAGAAAGTTTAGGTCAATTAGTTCCAAAAAATTATTATTTTGAATAAATTACATAGCGGCTTTTTAGAAACCTTTTTTGGATAGCATCATCTCCTCATAAAACACCTGTTTTCCCAAACACCCTTAACCAATCTATCCATCTAGGATTATCTCTGAATTTTCCAGTCTTTGCTGCTGTTTACAAAATGGGTGGCTCCATTTCCTCTGTGTGAGCTGGGGTTGGGTGCTGGAGGAGAGAGTGAAGGGCCGTGGGAGAGGAGAATGCCACGCAGCACGCACGTGTAGAGAGGAGGGGAAGGGAAGTGAATGGGAAGCATGCAAATTAACGCATCGGTTAAATTCCTGCTGTATAGATCAGTCTTTCTCGCTACTCATGAGCTTCTCAGAGTCAGGTCCCATAATCTCTTCACTCATGTATCCCCGAGGTCGACTAAATAGCAAGTTCTCAGTCAAATTTGTTGCATGAATGAATACATTCATTAATATAAATATGGACATCTATGGTTTATGTGTATTACATATGCTTCTAGAATAGCACCCATGTCCAAGGGGGAAGAAATCAGAAAGCAGAGCACACAACAAATGACTGTTAGATTTCCTGTGTATGTGTGCTTGAGAGAGAGAGACCTCAGATAGTTTATGTAGGGTATAATACTGAATTAGTTAGGGGAATATTAGTAGCAATGAATATAGAGCCAGGGCCAAAACACATTATAATCTAATTACAATAGAAGTTTTTTTCCTCATGTAACTGTCCAGAGTGAGTGTTTCTGTTTAGAGGAAGTTTAGGGAAGAAACCTCCTTCCTTTCCTCCCCACCCCCTTTTATCATTTTCTGAGACCTTGTTAACTTTATCCAGTTAATAGAAGTAGAAGAAAGAAATTGGGGTTAGGGGGCAAGTATATCGGCTTCCTAAACACCTTGACTGCTCCTATTCCATTGTCTGAAACTCAGGTCGTCTAGCTGTGTGCCAAGGATGAAGGGGAGATAGATTTTTGTGCACTCTTGTAATCTCTTTCGCAATTAATATACTATTACCATTTTTATTCTTTCCAGGAATTTATCTTATTCATATGCACTATATACAATAACGAGATTAAATATGCGGGTAGAAAAATTTATTGCCAATGAGGTACAATTTATCAATTAATTTTCGCTGTCCAATAAATTTTATATTTTTATTTAAGTGAATTTCTTTTTGTTCTCTAGGCATAGAAAATATTAAAGTGGAAAGAATTAGAGAAGCTATCTCCATGGTTTAGGGAGAACATACCACTAGGGCATAAATAAAGGTTATTAAACTGAGGGTTTTCCTCTTTTTTCAACATTGGCTTTGGAAATTAGAAGCATAGAGTACTTAATTTGATAGTTTTGTAATACAGCTATTTTTAATGCATTGCATTTGAAATAGTTCCAGTTAAAATGTGGGACGAATTTAATATTTGTGATTTAGCTTTAAAGTCCCAAATATAATTTCTAAGTAGTTATTTTTAGAGTAATTCTGAAAGAAAGTATTGGTTAATTGAAAATAAAATAGCTATCAGTATATATTATTTTCTTCAAACTACAAAAATAAAATAGGATAGTTTAGTGCTTAGGTCTGCTTTCCTAATGGCACCCCAATTTTTTTTTTTTTTTTGAAATTTGAAGGTCTTTCTTGTGTTGTGCTAGTCAGTGTGGACCACAATTTAAAAGACCAAAACTTATGTTCTGAAATCTACTACAGAATTATTTTCTTTGAAGAAATATAATTGCTTAAATAAGTCCATTTTATTAATGTTCTTTCAATTGCTTTGAAACACTCATATGTATATCCAAATGTTCCCACTCAAGACTCAGTCCTATTTGTTAAGGATGAATTCACCCAAGTTCAACAGACATCTACTGAGGCTACTGTGCACCAGACTGTCTCCTAGGAGTGAGGAACTCAAAGACAACAATGCAAGACTCAGGCTCTCTGAGGATCTCATTTGGAAAGTACTGAAGTGTCCATCAGTGGGTGAATGGATAAAGATGTGGAGTACAGGCATACCTTATTTCATTGAACTTTGCAGACATTGTGTTTTTTACAAATTGAATATTTTTGGCAACTTGAGTTGAGTAAGTCTATTAGCACCCCTTTCCCAACAGCATTTGCTCACTTCATGTCGCTGTCATGTTTTGGTAATTCTCAGACAATATTTCAAACTTTTTCATTATTATTATATTTGTTATAGTGATCAGTGATCTTCAGTGTTACTATTATAATTGTTTTGGGGTGTCATGAGCCATACCCATATAACATAGGAGCAAACGTAATTGATAAATGGTGTGTGTGTTCTGTCTGCTCCACTGACTAGCCATCCCCCCATCTCTCTCCCTCTCAGGCCTCCCAACTCCCTGAGACACAACAATATATTTTTTTTCTTTCTTTTTTATCTTTACTCAAGGACATTTTTACATTTATCTTCAGATAGAGCGGGAGGGAGAGAGGGAGGAAGAGCGAGAGAGAAACATCCATGTGAGAGAGACACATGGAGTGGCTGCCACCCACATGACCCCAACCAGGGCCAGGGACAAACTATAACCAAGGTACGTGCCCTTAGCGGGAACTGAACCTGGGCCTCACCTGTCCGTGGGCCAACACTGTAACCGCTGACCCAAATGGGCCAGAGCATTTTTTTTTTTTTTTTTTCTTTTCTTTTCTTTTCTTTTCTTTTCTTTTCTTTTCTTTTCTTTTCTTTTCTTTTCTTTTCTTTTCTTTTTTCTTTTCTTTTTTTTTCTTTAAGACACAACAATATTGAAATTAGGTCAATTGATGAAATGGCCTCTAAGTGTTCACGTGAAAGGAAAAGTGTCTCATTTTATGTCAAAAGCTACAAATGATTAAGTTTAGTGAGGAAGGCATGTCGAAAGCCAAGACAGGCTAAAAGCTAGGTCTCTTACACCAAACATTTAGCCAAGTTGTGAATGCAAAGGAAAAGCTCTTGAAAGAAATTAAATGTGCTACTCCAATGAACACACAGATAAGAAGAAAGCAAAACAGCCTTATTGCTGATGTTGAGAATGTTTTAGTGGTCTGGATAGGAAATCAAACCAGCCACAACATTCCCTTAAGCCAAAGCTTAACCCAGAGCAAAGCCCTACTGTCTTCAAAGAGAAATCTGTGATGGCTGAGAGAGATGAAGAAGCTACAGAGGAAAAGTTTGAAGCTGGAAGAGGTTAGTTAATAACATTGAAGGAAAGAAACTTTCTATCACACAAAAGTGCAAGGAGAAACTGCAAGTGCTGATGTAGGAGCTGCAACAAGTTACCCAGAAGATTTAGCTAAGATCATTAATGAAGGTGGCAACACTGCACAACAGATGTTCAGTGTAGATGAAACAGCTTTCTATTGGACAAAGATGCCATCTAAGACTTTAATAGCTTAAGAGTCAAAGTCAATGCCTGGCTTCAAAGCTTGAAAGGATGGGCTGACTCCCCTGTTAGGGGCTAATGCGGCTGGTAACTTTTATTTAAATTCAATGCTCATTTACCATTCTGCAGATATTCGGGCACTTAAGGATTATGCCAAATCTACTCTTCCTATGCTCTATAAATGGAAAAACAAAACCTGGATGACAGCACATCTGTTGAAAACATGGTTTACTGAATATTTTAAGCCCACTATTGAGAAATACTGCTCAGAAAAAGAAAAAAAAAAAATGTCTTTCAAAATGTTACTGTTTATGACAATGCACCTGGTTACCCAAGAGCTCTGATGGAGATGTACAATGTGATTCATATTTTCATGCCTGCTTATACAACATCCATTGTGCAACCCATGGATCAAGGAGTAATTTTTAATTTTGTGTCTTATTGTTTAAGAAATACATTTCATAAGGTTACAACTGCCATAGGCAGTAATTCATCTGATGGATCTGGGCAAAGTGAGTTGAAAAACTTCTGGAGAGTATTCAACATTCCAATTTCCATTAAGAACATTTGTGATTCATGGGAAGAGGTCAACATATAAATATTAACAGGAGTTTGGAAGAAGTAGATTCCAACTCTCATAAATGACTTTGAGGAGTTCAAGACTTCAGTGGAGAAAGTAAGTTCAGATGTGGTAGAAATAGCAAGAAAACTAGAAGTGGAGCCTGAGAAAGTGACTGAATTGTTGCAGTCTCATGATAAAACTTTAACAGATGAGGAGCTGCTTCTTATGGATGAGCAAAGAAATTGGTTTCTTGAGATGCAAACTACTCCCTGTGAAGATGCTATGAAGTTTTGAATGACAACAAAGAATTTAACATATTACATATACTCAGTTGATAAAGCAATGGCAGAGTTTCAGAGGATTGATTCCAATTTAAAAAAATTTCTACTATATGAATAATATTCAGCTATGAGAATGAAAGCAATTCTGTCATTTCAGACAACATAGATGGGTCTTGAGGAAGTTATGCTAAGTGAAATTTCAGACAGAAAAGACAAATATTGTATGATACCACTTATTATGTGAAATCTAAAAAAGCAAACTCATAGAAACAGAACAGAATGGGGATCACCAGGGCTTGAGGTTGGGGGGAATGCAGAGATGTCGGTTAGAGTACCAACTTCTCTAGAGACAGAAAAAGTCTGGAGATCTAATGCACAGCACTGTAACTACAGTTAATAACATACTGTATTATATACTTGAAAGTTGCTAAAAGAGTAAACCTTAAATGTTCTCACCACAAAAAAGAAGGTAATTATGTGACATGATAGAGATATTAGCTAATACTATGGTGGTAATCATATTGCAATATATAAGTGCATCAAATCACCACAATAGATCCCTTAAACTTATACAATGTTACATATTAATTATATCTCAATAAATAAGGTGGGGGAGACTAACAGGCACTCAGCTGACTGTGATAATAAGTTCAACGTCAAATGCAGCAGGAGAACTGGAACCCAGAGAATTGAAATGGCATCTGGATAAATAAGACCTGGGAAGAGGCTTGCAAATATGATTTTGATGAAGGGAATGTGTGCTCAAGGAAAAAGGATCCTTATAGGCAAAATAATGGAGGCAGGAGAGTCCAAGTGATGTGTAAGGAATGAGAGGGCTGTACAAGCCCTGGAGCATGGGATCTGTGGAAGGAATATAGTGGGAGAGGAGAATAGATGCCCTTGACCAGCTTCTGGAGACATTCATTAATGTGACAGGTGCTTATGAGCTATTCTTCTAATCCATCTTGGTTTTATTTATAAATTCCATATTCTTGGTGTAAATCCTTTCAAATTATAAAAGAAAAGTACATTTAATTTAAAAAGATTTATAAAATGTAGACATATGCGAAATAAAAATAATCTGTAGTATTTACGAATTGGAGCTAACTGCTATCTTACTCAACGTGAAATACATATTTACGTATTAGAATATTTTATTCATAATTTTAATTCTGCTTCTTTTTCTTTGACAATTTTTTCATGAATGTTTCTCCACTTCATTGATTTTCAGGAACATCATTTTAATATGCTGTATAGCATTCCGTTTTTATGCATTTACCATATTTAATCACTTCCTCATCACTGTGCATTTAGTTCATTTTGTTTGCTCAAGCAGTAGTACAGAGAAATGAGATAGTACAGAGAAAATCAGACTTCCAAACACGTCTCTTGTTGGCTAATGCTGTGAGATTGCTAGAAGGACAAACTCCTTACCACCCCCTTCGTCACATTGGATCCTGCATCTGAGCAGCAGCAGGAGGAACACCCAGGGAACACCTGCTACCACAAAAACACAGGCAGCCAGTGGGGGCTCTGTTCAGATATCGGATCATCATAAAAATGTGGGCTACAGGATTTTCTTTCCTTTTTAAAAATATTTAGCCCAAGTACAGAATTAGGCTTAGTCCGTAAGATAAAACCCTCAGGATTGGAAACCCTTTGATTTAGCATTTGGTGTTGCCTTCGTGATAAAATTGGATTGTGCAGCTGATCTGATTGATCATGAAGAAATAGGTTGGCCCGGCCGGTTTGGCTCAGCGGTTAGAGCGTCCACCTGCGGTCCGGAGAGGCCCGGGTTTGGTTCCCGCTAAGGGCACGTACCTCGGTTGCAGTTTGTCCCCGGCCCTGGTTGGTCGTGCGGGTGGCAGCCACTCGATGTGTCCCTTTCACATCGATGTTTCTCTCTCTCTCTCTTTCTCTCTCTCCCTCCCACTCTGTCTGTACAAAAAAATGGAAAAATGTCCTCGGATGAGGATTAAAAAAAAAAAAATTAAAAAAAAAAAAAAAAGAAATAGGTTGCTACAGGAAATAAAAAATATAATTAGTGTGGAAGGAGTTTGATGAAGTGACCTCCTATTGACAGGGCCAGACAGTTGCCATCCATCTGTGTGGTTACGAGGGTGTCAGAGGTCTTCAAAGAGCAAACCTGTCTTTAGGAAACCCATAGGCTGTTTCACTCATTGTAATTGGAAGAAGTTATAGTTTGCTCACTTTTTTTCTTTTTAGTGTTTTTTCCCTTCAGTTATCTCTGTGGGAGAGATGTGATGTTTTGTGAGTGGCTGAGAAACCAGCATCAAGCTAATGGGTGTTCTCAGCAGAGATGGAGAACTTGTTACAATAAAAGTAGATAGCCTGCCAGAGCCCCGAGGCTTGCCCAGAGCCAATGGAAGACATCATCAGTAACTTCACGGTTAGGACCACTCAAAGCTCTATCAGATGGCCTCTTATTCAGATATATGGAAACTGTGGTATTCCATTTATTTGTTTATTGGCATCAGTGAGCTCATTTCCCTCAGAGCAATATTTCTTATAATGTAGGTTTGTCAGTTAGCTTGCAAATAAATACAGAATAGCTATTTTGACTGTCATTTTGCCAGTCCTAGAATGCCATTCAAAGCTCATTTTTCTGAATCACCAGTAAGTGAGCCCATCAAAGTGCATAAAGACTTTTGTAGTGCTATATTAATAATTAAGAAGCTTGTAGTAAATTATTACACAAAGACACCCTAGCCCTCTTATTCCTACTGGATAATTTGAGAAAATCAGCTTCTTTCTTCTCCTTCTGGAGATAATCAAAGTGGATCAAGTAGACAATGGAATCCTTGCTGTTAGAAAGTGGCTCCGGGAAGCACAGGAATTAGATTTTTCCTATTTTTACCCTGATTAAGAGTCTATTTATTAGTGTAGAGCTAGCAGATGCTTCACACTCATGTTATCTTGGGAGCCTAATTATATTATCATTTAATGTATGAAAAAAGAATGCCTATTTTTAAAGTAGGTACTTGATTACAATGAAATAAATGAATAAATGTTTTGAATACTTGGTTAGTATTTGCAGTAAGAAGTCTGAAAGTTTCTGATGAGCCATGTTTGAGTCTAGTGGCCTAGTTTTCATTGATCAGAGTTTCAGAATGGGATGTACTTTTTTCTGAATTCATATATTTCTTCATCTGCACTATTCCTATAGGCCTCATGATATCTACCTTGTATCTGAGTTCTTTATGCTGATGCTGTGTCTTTTTATTAGACTGTGAGCTCTTGTGTATATCTCCATAATATCTACTGTATTTTATGATAGACATTTGATATGTACTTGTTAAATGAATACGTAAAAGTATTCTAAGTCTCATATCTTACACATTAGCTACCTTGTAAAAGGAAGAAGCTGCAGAGATTTTTAAGTTTTAAGAAGTTACCAGATGCCCTGGCCGGTTTTTCTCAGTGGTTAGTGTCAGCCCGCTGACCGGGGAGTCCCGGGTTTGGTTCCCACTAAGGGTATGTACCGCAGTTGCGGTTTGTCCCCGGCCCCGGTTGGGGTTGTGTGGGTAGCAACCAATCGATGTTTCTCTCTCTGTCTTTCTCCTTTTCTCCCTCCTGCTCTATGTGAAAATAAATGCAACAATATCCTCAGGTGAGGATTAAAAATAAACCTAAAAAAAAAAGTTACCAGAATTCTATTTATTAAATGCTTGGTTCAACTTGTTGCTCATATCAGAGGGAGTTTCAATTCTATGTTAAATTGGAAGCATTTATTCTTAACTGTACATCAAGAGGCCTTTGGACGTGCTCCTTGGCATTGTGGACAGCCTTCTCTTCTTCCTTGACACCCTCTTCTTCCTTGGTTTTTGTGTTAGATTTGTGACCTTCCCACCTCGCTGCTAACAATTCCTCCTGCAGTTCCTCTTCCTTTTCTGTCCCTTCATTTTTTTTTTTTTCTTGAGGACTGTTCTCGGTTCTTTCTTGTCTCTCTATGATCTCAACTTTAGTACTTTCATCCAACCTGTTTTAATTTTAGTAGCATCTTATAATATCAATTCTGATTATGTTACCCTCATGTCCCCAGTCTTGATATCTTTTTCCAGAGCTTCTATCTCATTTTTATTTTCATCTAGACATCACTACTAGCATAATTGCTACCCTATTATATTCAACATTTCTAAAATGAAGCTTCTGAATGTTCTTTAAAAATATTTGTGTATGAAAAAAAAGAGACACATGGTTAAAAAATATCAAACAACATAAAACTTGGAATGAAAAGCAATAGTCCCCTGATAACTTCCTGCTCCCTTCCTAGCAGCCTTTATAAAAGGAGTTCTTCATCTGAACTACAAAACCAGAAAATGACCTGAGAGACTGATTTCCCATATCTCCCAAAGATGGCACATGACTAGTACCATACCAGCTTTACAGGAAAGAAATTAATTTATGACTTACACAGCATGCCTTAGGACTTGGGGCTTAATTCTCTCATGAAACTCTGGCTGAGACAAGGTGCTAGGAAGGACCACTTTCAATTCTAATATGATTATACTATGACTTATTTAATTAGTCAATTTTAGACATTATCAGTCTAAAATTTGCTATGATAGATGAGAACTTACTGCCCTTATATAACTACCCTTCCATTCATTCTAATGTAAGTTATCTTTTCAGCCTTCAGCAATATATGTATTTTCACCATCCTTTTTGTTTGTTTCTTTCTTTCATCTACTATAGATGGTTTTTCTTGATCCCTCACTCTGTAAAATAAAAAAGTTGGTTCTGCCCTTCCCCTCCATTTCCCAACCTGTGTTTTGCTCTCTTCCAACTTCCCTCTCCCAACTTCTGTCTTCTGTCTTTACATTTCAGGGTTGATATACATGTCCTTTTCAGTAACCATAATGGAACACCCCATGCCCTCTATCAGTCAGATCTGAAATTTTAGCATACAATGCTGCAAGTACAGAAAATGATGCTAGACTGGTTCTTGTCCCTTTATGTGTAACTTGTCATTTCCCTTCTGGAAGTTATTCAGATTTGTATTTTATACCTATTGTGAAACTTCATAATGTGTATTTAGATGTGTTTTTTTGCCTCATTTATTTGTGAGACAGTGTTGAGTATGGGGTAAGGGTTTGCTCTGTATCTAAGTTGTCTGAGTTCAAATCCCAGTTTTACCCCTTAGTACCGTTAAGAAGAATTACTTATACTCTCAGTGGCTATATGTCTTCCTCTTTAAAAAGGGGAGTGCCAATGGGGTAAAAAGGTAAAATATCTGTAACAAAAAAATAAAAAAAATAAAAAAAAAGGGGGAGTGATAATATTTTCTACTTCCTGGGGCTGCTGTTGCACCAAATGAGTATATATGTAGGAAAATTGCAAAGAACAGTGGCTGCCACACAGTAAGCCATCATTTTTGAGAGATATTTTATTCCAAATACAGTTCTGTGAAATGTTCTCCAATTAGTATTATTTTAAAAGACATTTTCCTTTCATTTATTTTCTTTCTTTTTTTGTATGAAATTAGCCTTTAATCAGAAGCTCACAATTTTGGATTGTGCTCTTTGCTTTTACTCTACACATTTTTCATCTAATTTCCATGTTACACTTTTGAAAATACTATTTCTACTTGATCTTCCAAGCCTTATATTGCTTTTAATGTTTTTCAGCTATCATATTTTTAATTTTCAAGAATAGCTTCTCATTCTCTGAATATCCCTTTGTATAGTACTATCCTTTTTATGGGTGAACTAGTCTCTCAAATCTATTTGAAGCTATTAATAAGAAATATTTTAAGTTTCGTTCTGTGAATTATTTCTATTTCCTTTGGGTTTAGTTTTTCTGGTGGTGTATCTTGGTTATTCTCTTATATTGTTATAGACTTTACCCAAGTATTTGTTGCTTTTAGATTTCACGTTAATATTATCCAGAATGAATAAATGGAAAAACTGATTTTGCGCTTTGATAGGAAGGTAAAGTGTATTGACTGGCAGACTTACAATAGGCGAACTAAAAGGGAGCCAGTTACTGACACTTTGAGATTTCTAAACACTGAAATCAGGGGACTTTGTTCTAGAGAAGGACGACTCCTACACTAGCAACCTTAGTTTTCTTCAGATACTTTATTTTTTTACAGAGGAACCATCCCTTCTGACTTCGGGGCAATCGCTTTCTTTCAGTGGTGCTCAAGGTGAGAGGAGGTGGATGAGTTGATTGTTCATCAGTGGACTTTTATTTAACCCAGCTACTTTCAGCCCCATGTCTCAGCAGCTGTACGTGGCATCTTAAGTCCCGTCAGCATCCTTCAGGGCAGACCACTCCCTCAGCAGCCGGGCTGCATCACAGCGCACAGAGGCTCTGGGCTGTGGCTGCCTTTGCTCTGAATCACCACTATCTTCTATTCTCTGAGAAAAGACAAAAATGTATTGTCTTTCTGCTGGTGGTGTTTTCCTTTTGTCTTTGTTTATACTTGGTTTTTTTTTTGGACATAATGTTTGTAAGATTGGGAGGAAGAAGAAATTTTAAAATGTTTTTACTCAGAGGTCTTGATCTGCTCTTCTCGTAAAAATATGTATATACATTTATGTGTCCTGAGCACATCCTCCACATCAACGCTGTGTCAATGCTCTGACGTGACTGTTGGGAGGTGTCACCCGCCACCGCGACATTGCATCTCGCTGACCACTTCCCACAGACCCCTGCCAGCAGCCCTCTGAGCCCAGACTCAGGTGGCTGGTGGGCTTGCCACTTCGCTACTGGATATTACAAAGCATCCCTCATTCATTCAGCAGGTGTCTGCGCATCTCTAGCTGTGCATTAAGTCCTTTGCTAGGTGTCCCCAAGGTGTGATGAAAAACAGAACAGGAACAGCCGCTGCACATACAGAGGTATTCAAAGTGACAAGCATTAAGTTCATATTCAAATTAATATTTTCAAACTGTTGTAATATGATGGAGCTTTTGGGGGTGAAGGAAATGTTTTATATATTAATTATGGGGATAGTTTCATGTCAACACTCACGAAATTGTTGGTAATGTTTTTTGTATATAAATTTTACCTAAGTCAAGCCGTATTTGGGTCTGAGGATCTAATGTATCATGGCAACTATAGTTGTTTATACAAAACAACTGTATTGTATTCCTGAAGTTTGCTAAGGAGTAAAACTTAAATGTTTTCACACCACCCCCCATAAAAGATAAATATATGAGGTGATCAATTTGTTATTAACTCAATGTGCGGAGAATCTTCTCCTAACATATTCATATATCAGATCATCACATTATACACTTTAAATATCTTATAATTTTGTCAATAATACCACAATAGAGTTGGAAAAGTAAAGTTGGTTTTAAAAATAAAAGGAGGCAATAAATTTTTTTAGGAATAAATTCACACAAAATATGCATAAGACATCCTTTCAGAAACCTACTAAGACTATAAAATATAAAAAATTATCAGAGAAAGGGGAACCATATCATGTGTATGGATTAAAAACTTCAATAATGTAAAGATGTCAATTCTCCTAAAATCAATCTGCAGAATCAATGCAGACTTTCTCCTCCCCTGTTTTCTGTTTTGTTTTACTGGTGAGAAATTCACAAACTGCAGACAAAAAGCCCAAGGAATCGAGGTACGTTTGAGAGGGAAGAAGATAGACAGGGAGGACTATCTCCAGAATTGATGTTATTCCAGCTCAGTCTGTAATTTTTGCAAGTTTAGAACACAGAAAAATCTTGTGATAGTTTCTATTAAGTCAAAATACGAGGAACTCATGGGGAAAAGTAAAAAACAAAAAGACAATGAGTGGTAGAAGATCTAACACGGCCTTTCCAGTCAAGAAAGGCTTCCTTCCCCAAGGAAATTGATTTCAGTGTGAGACACAGACAGGTGAGAAATAGTTCACTAACTGGGTAAGGGGATGAGAAAGAGAGAAGAACATTCTAGTCAAGGACACCATATGCAAAGACTCTCAAGGAAGGAAAGAAATGATAAAACAATAATGCTCCAGGAATCACACACAAAAAAATCAGGTTGCCTTGATCGATCTTTTTCTCTGTATGGTAGACACCCAGACATGTGGAATGTGAGCTTGACTGGTCTGATACCAACACAGAGAACAGGAAAGAGCCTTGTATACTGACTAAAGATAAGCATTAGAAAAACAAAGACAAAAAAAACCACATACTTCTTTATCCCTATTTCCACTGTTTTTTTCCCCCTAATTAGAATATTTATTACCTTTTTCTTAGATAATGAAAAGCAGCCTCATAAGGATATGAGACTGCCTCCAGTCTTGCCCGGCCCTGTCTGTTCAACATGTAGGCACTACCTGCTTTCCCCACAGCGTACCTTAGACCACACCACTCTCCTGCTGACTCTTCAGTGGCTCCCGATTGTCCGCAGAAGAAAAGACATTCTCTGGCCTGAACCCTACCTGTAAAACTCTATTTCCCTCTGCTGCTTTGCAAATAGTCAAATGACAAGTAAACATGCTTTATGAACTCTGAAGGGTTCTTCTAGAGGTGGAGATGGAATCTACACATATTAAATACCTGGTATGAGCCTTGCATAGGTAACAGAAGTGGTTAACAACAATCTGTTGAGAGAGAGAGAGAGAATGAGAGAGAATTTATTCCTAGTTCAGGAACAGAAAACTCAGAGAGATTTAGTGAAATATTCAATGTTACATAGCTAACAAGCCAAAGAGCTGGGATTCACTCACATTAAGATATACACTAAGATATCTCAAAACAGAAGCTGTTTCTGATCGGCCAGGTGTTGGTTTTGAGAGGCAGCTGAGCGTGGGACAAGAGGACTAGACTTGGAACTGAAAGAGTCCTGGTCTGTTGGGTGACCTTGGGCAATGTATTTGCTCTCGCTGCTTCGTTATCTAAAACATAGGGATAAAAACATGCTTGTTATGAGAACTAAATTATGTAATGATGAAATTATATTAATTATATTAGGCTTTTTTAAAGAACAATCATTAACTTCCTAAGTATAAACTACCTAGTAATAAAAATTTTCACTAAATCATCATCTAATTTGTGATTATAAGAATTTATTTACATATGTTGTTATAGTTTATTTTCAAACAATTCATTTGAGAAAATCATCTAGACAGTATTTTTTATCTAATTCTGGCATACTTATTTAAAATAATATAATGCTGCACTGGCTGGTTTGGCTCAGCCGTTAGAGCGTCGGCCTGCGGTCCAGAGAGACCCAGGTTCAGTTCCTGATAAGGGTGCGTACCTCGGTTGCAGTTTGTCCCTGGCCCTGTTGGGTCGTGTGGGTGGCAACCACTCGATGTGTCCCTTTCACGTCAATGTTTCTCTCTCTCTCTCTGCCCCTCCCACTCTATCTGAACAAAAAAAATGTCCTTCGGTGAGGATAAAAAAAATAAAATAAAATAAAATAATATAATGTTCAAATGAGTTTGCATTCCTTGAGCAGTCACACCTAAATGTTGAAAGCAGATGCCCCACAAGATCAACAAAAGACAGAGGGAAATCACCTTGTGATTAAAAAAATAAAAGCTGCAGCCCTGGCCAGTTTGGCTTAGCGGTTAGAGTGTGGGCCCATGGACCAAAGAGTTGCAGGTTTGATCTGGTCAAGGGCACGTACCT
The DNA here is from genome assembly GCF_014108415.1 of Molossus molossus. NCBI lineage: Eukaryota > Metazoa > Chordata > Mammalia > Chiroptera > Molossidae > Molossus > Molossus molossus. Next base: position 46,624,310 of record NW_023425345.1, on the reverse strand, counting down.
CAGTTTCAGCTCCTCATCGGCCCTGGTTGGGGTCATGCAGGAGACAACCAATGGATGTGTCTCTCTCACATTGATGTTTCTCTCTCTCTCTCTCCCTCTTTCCCACTCTATCTGAAGGTAAATGGAAAAATGTCCTTGGGTGAGGATTTTTTTTAAAAAAATGATGCAGATAATCTAGAAAGCAAATAATTCACATATGGGTAATCAAAAGTTGATTGTTTTGAGGATGTTTAATTGCCTGCTGTTTAATCAATATAATTTAAGTACAAAGGTATAGGATAGAGATGTAAGTAGTTCAAGTACTATCTTTATGAGAAATGATGTAACAGTAGGAAAGACACTACTCCTTATTTGACTTTGCCATTAAAAATAGCATGCTCACTTTTAACAATTGGATTATATATATTATTGTATAGAGTAGCAACTAAACAGTTTTCTCTTAGCTTTAATGGGGAGCAGGTTAAACTAATGACTAGGATCTATTTTAAGTATGGTAAGTATGGATAGTTCTAGACATTTGCACATTTGTTTTTACTGTTCTTAGTTATATTGTTACACTTGAAATAACTACTACCAAAGCCCAGACTGTATGGCTCAGTGATTGAGCATAGGCCCTGTGCACCAAGAGGTCAACAGTTCAATTCCCACTCAGGGCATATGCCCAGACTGTGGGCTTGATGCCCAGTGGGGGGCATGCAGGGGGCAGTTGATCAATGTTTCTCTCTCATTCATGTTTCTATCTCTCTCTCCCTCTCCCTTCTTCTCTCTCTATAATCAATAAAAATATATTATTAAAAAAAGAAATAATATTATTATCCATGAGAAAGTGGTGATCACTACGTATCTTATTTTATAACTACATTTAATTTTAAAAGGAAATACTTTGCCATTTTCTAAAGTGACCCTTTCAATGCTTAAATGCAAAAGCCATTTTCAGGAACTCACTCTGAAGCCAGCGTTCTGGGAGCCATTGTAGAAAACACCCAGTCTTAGTTTCACAACATATTTGTGGAATATGATGAACAAAATACGCTGATGAACAAAACATACCCAGAGACCCAGAAAGGAGTAGGGTTCAGACTGACGAACCTCAGAGGAGTGAGGGATGTGGGGGATGGAAGAGATAAACTAAAGAATGTATATGCATGTATGCAAAACCATGGACATAGACAACAGTGCTGTGGGGGGTGGGGGGATGGGGAGGAAGGTGGCTAGGGGGGAAAAAGGAGAAACATCTGTAACAAAAATAAATTGATTAATAAAAAAAGGAAAAAAGAAAAGAAAACAAGACTGATATGTGTGAGCTGTTTTCTATTTATACATTTTCCTTTCTTGTTTTTCTGCTGTTGGTTCGTTTTTCATAATTGCTTCAAAACACATGTGCTTTCTAGAAAATCTATCCTCAACAGTGCCTTCCAGTTCTATTATCTGAGTCTATTTTGATCCCTGGGGTATGACTGCTATTGTTGACTGTTGGTGGATGGCTAAATATCTTTTGGATTTTAGATTCTCTGTGCTTTGGGATAGCATCTTAATATCATCACTAGCTGGCTCTTCTAAATGTAGCTGCTGAAAAAGTTCTAATTATCCCTATGGAACTGAGAACTAGTTCCTCTCCAATATATAATATATAATGAAATTATAGTTCTTCATAAAATGTGCCTACAGAAGACAAAATTTCAGTCCTTATAATCAAGACTCAATCACATGAGCTTATGCATTCCTGTACTATCTTTTTGAATACTTACATTCAATTTGGAAAATAATACGTTCAAACTTGGTAGTTCATATGTGGGATAAAATAATAACATTTTTCTTCCCTCTGTCTGCTATTGTCTGTTTATCTAACTCAAACAAAAATTTGATTATACATGACCTAAAGAAAATACCCAAAATTAATTTTTTGAAAAGTGTTTTACTGTTTTTAGTTACCATACAATATGTAAAGTATAATACATGCACATCCATATGTTATAGCTCAGTAACATCCACATTTGTGTATGAATAAAATGTACTTAATCATTAAATTGTGAATCAGATTTTAATTCTTTACTTGCTAAATACTTACTAAGCAACTAAGTACATCAATAACTTACAAATGAGGCTGTTTGTTTTATCTTTGACTTTAAAAAGAGCCATAAACCAAACAAACTTACCTTCTGATGAGAAATGCATACTTTGTCAATTCAAGCATACTTTCATTTTCTATTGACTTTCACCAAGGTAGAACAGTTTGCATAAATAGTCAAACTTATCAGGGGCATGAAAGTTAAAAGGAAGCAAAATATGTTACCTGACTAGTTTTTCTTTGCTATCCTGTATGGTAGCAAGTATATAATTTGAACTATAGCACATGTATACTTATATATTTTGTAAAGTGAGTCATATTTAATAAGATATTTTACTACCTAAGTAATTACTCAGAAAATCCTTCTAAAATGTGAATAAATGTCCCATATCTTGGTATTTTAAAAATTCCTGTCATTTGCATACCCCTTTATCATTTTTGTCATATTTATATGCCAATATTTACTTAATTAATATTGTTTCTGTAATCCTGCTCTTTTTAAATTTTAAATTTGCTACTGTACTATTAGTATCACCTGTTGTAAGTAGAAATAATTCAGAGATATAAATATATAGCCATTAAAAGAAAGGATTTGCCTATTATCACCTAAATATCATACAAGTGGTGATAGATATAGAACATGTTGGGAGACACTGTCCTACACGGGTGTAAATTCAGATTTTTATAATTGTGATTTTCTTAAAATAAAGACAATTTAGATAGATAGTAAACCCAGTGAGGGCAGAAATTACTTCTGGTTTGTACATATTGTTTCCCGAGCACTTATACTTGGCCCATAACCAGTATGGAGTAAAGAGTGAATGGTAAATTAACAAGTGATGCATATAGTTGTGTATTCTTCTTCTAACATACTATTTAGTAATGATTATGTAATACAATAATACTCAAACAGTATATGAAAATACATTATGGCCAATATATGATGTATCCTCAGTCTTCAGAAAACTGAGTAATATAATGTTTATAGATCAAGGAAGGTTGCTGTATTGAAAATAAAAAGAAATGGAGCCTGGCCAGTGTGGCTCAGTGATTGAGTGTTGTTGACCCATGCACCAAGAGGTTTGCCGGTTTGATTCCCAGTAAGGGCACATGCCCATGTTGTGGGCCTGGTTCCCAGTGGGGGGCATGCAGGAGGTGGCCAATCGATGTTCTTGCTCATCGATGTTTCTATCTCTCTTTCTCTCTCCCTTCCTCTCTCTCTAAAATAAAAAAAAAAAAATTAAAACAAAAAGAAGAAGTAGAGATGAGGCAGTATAGGAGTGGGCATTGCGATGGGAAAGAGTGATGAGAAAAAATAAGAAAGAAGTACAAATTGAAATATATATATATATGGGGGGGGGGGGATCTGAGGAAACCCTGCAACTGTGTTCAGGCAAGAAAAGAGGACTAAATTAAAGGTTAAATATAGATGCACGCATTGCTCCGGTGGAGAAGGCTCTGTTCCATGAACAGTTACTTCCAAATCACCAATGCTAATAACCAAACTCTTCTACAATGAGATATCCTAAACATACCCTTCATGGCCTTCTTTCAATAAACTCCCTTCTAAATCTGAAATCCCAATCTATTTTCTTTGCCCACACACTTAAGAAATGACATAATCAATTTTCTGCATCATTTGGGTTAGAAGAAAAGACTGTATAAAGCTGAATGAGCATAGCATGTTGGTCTCGTTTGTAATCGGGGTTTCATCAGTGAGGGAGGCCTTTGAAATACAAATAGGCTGTTTCATAGAACCTATGAGGCCTTAGTAAGTGGATGCAGTCCACATGGCCAGCAAGTCAGTGGTAAGCGGATTTGGTCACTAGCAATGATTCTGACAGAGGAAACTACTGACATAGAAACTGCCTCTTCTGAAGAGGAGCCACAGAAACAAAAACATGTAGTTCAGAAATAATGTTAAGATTTTGCAATAATATAAAATATCTATTTTTTGCCCCATTACCTAATCTAAAAGAATGGTTTGTGCCTTGTTTTAGTTGAAGGGGCTCTGGGCTTATCAGAAGTAAAGGAATGATGGCTTATTTCTCTATAAAAAACAAAACAAAAAACTTTAGTCATTTATTCAAAAAATTGTCTCTTTCAAAATTGAACATAGGAAAGAGAAAATTTAAAAATAATATATACTTCTAAGAATTTGGACTTGGATGAGACTGAAATAGGAAGGAAGTAGACTGAGCTGGAGTGGCCTGTCTGGGGGGAAGCACTCTGAACAGCAGCTGAATTTCCCTTCAACAGGAGGGACATCATCATGCCAGGTCACTGCAGCAGAAAATATGATGCAGGTGGGGGAGCACAGAAGAAAGGGCTATCCTTCCTTCGCAGGTGGAGTCTTCAGTCCCAGCACAAAGCTGTCAAGTGAGAGTGTAAGGCATGTGACTATTTTCGGCCCCTATAACAGTGCAGTACCATCAGATCACTTAGCAAGGTCTGAGTCAGCCCCAAACACCCAGAAACCAGAGGCATTTGAGAAGGGGACACTCTGCAAGGCAACTCTGAGAACTACGTTTCCCTCTAGGAGCAAAGGAAGAGACTTGGATGGAGTTGGGTATGCCCATTATGCAGCAGATAGAACCAGGAGAATAAAGGGCTCATAATATTTGGGAATAGTAACAAGTCACTGGGGGAAATATGAGACTCAGGACACATAGCTCTCTTTGTTTAGGGAACATTGCCAATTTTAGCCCGGTCTACCTGCAGGCAGCCGTGAACACATAGGTGACCTTTGTTAAATCCCATGTAATCATTTTACCTCAGTTTTTTCATTTATCTGATATGCTATCTATATGGCAAGATATTTTATGAGGGTTGAATGAGATATGTGAAACCTGTTAAAAAGTGACCTAAGTGGTATTTATTTTCAGAAATATGAAGCATTTTGATGCATGAATGCTACTGCTATATGTGGATGATGAATGATGCATTAGGTTGTAATAGCATATGCTGATAGTAATAAAAGACCCTAAAATTTCAGTGGCTTAGAGCAAAAGGGTTGATTTCTTGTTCATACTGTATGTAGAGGGGGAATGTGCCCCCCATCATCTTCACTCAGGAACTCTGACTGATCTTCAGAGCCTCTGAAAATCACTGGTCATTGTGACGGGGAAAGAATACATGTGACTCAACCCTGAATCTTCAAGTCTCTCTGCCTATTGACATGAATCTTCATGTCACCCCCTATTAGCTCCCTGTGGCGGTCCTCGCTTGTGTCCAGAGGAGCTACAAATATTCAGTGAGCATCACTAAGGACTATTACAGGTGGTTTCTTTCCATTTTATACAGTTGGATGACTTTGGCAACAGAGAAGCTGACTAGATGTTTCTCCCTTACTAATACCACTATATTCTTTTTGTATAGCGTCTAATAACCAAGTAGCCATTCTTGATCTTATGTTTTGTTAGGATTTGCTAGCACTATGAGGTTAGTAGAATAATTTTTGTTTCTTTGAGATCAAAGCAGTAATTGCATAACCTCCCATTTTTGTTTTCGTTCCCGCACAGACATTGATGAGTGCTCGGATGGCTTCGTTCAGTGTGACAGCCGTGCCAGCTGCATCAACCTGCCCGGGTGGTACCACTGTGAGTGCAGAGATGGCTACCATGACAATGGAATGTTTTCTCCCAGCGGGGAGTCGTGTGAAGGTCCGTACAGGAGGAGGCCTGAGTTTATGAACTCTTGAACCGGAGGAATATATAGTCATGTGTAAATAGTTGCCATTGACCTAATGTTTAAGTTGGTGGTTTTTGCTGGGTGATTATGCAGTGATGATTGGAAACATTTTAAAATCTAACTTTGGCTTACAATTATGATCATTGATTTTTAGATAATTAAAATTAGTGACACTAAACCAGTTCTCTATGGATACTTACAACTTGCAACTATTGAGGGTGTTTTAGAATGAATAAACCTATAGTGTCAGATACATTTTTGAATGGCAGAATGCAAAAATCTGACCCAAAAAGAGTTAAAAAAAAATAGATGAGGAAAGCAGGACAGACTGAAAAAAGGGGGTAGAGGAACTATGATGATGATATGGCCAAAGGTGATGTATACCTCCTCCTAACATATTACTTGCCTGGCACAGTAAGAGATGTTTAGTGGATGTCACATGTTGAAAGCAGAAGATATGGTCCCTGCTTGAAAGAAGATTGCAATCTAATAGGAGTGGAAAATTCAACCAGATTATGTTCAATCATTTACCATTAATTTTGAACTAGTTTTAGTGAACTGACAAACAACTCTGCTTCTCTATGCCCTCTGTGAAGGGGCACCATTTTTATTTTTATTTTTTAAATCCTCAGCTGAGGAGATTTTTCCATTTATTTTCAGACAGAGTAGGAAGGAGAGAAAGAGATAGAGACATCAGTGTGAAAAAGACACATTGACTGGTGGCCTCCCACATGACCCCGACCAGGGCTGGGGACTAAACCGCAACTGAGATATGTGCCCTTGACCAGACTCGAACCTGCAACTCTTTGGTCCACAGGCTAATGCTCTAACCACTGAGCAAAACCAGCAAGGGATCAGGGCACAGTTTTTAGACAGCAGGCAGAGTAAGCAGAGCCCAGTGAATAATTGTCAGGGGAATCACCTACACTGAAAGGATTCACCATCAAATGTATGCACAGCAATGGAGAACAAACATCAAAATGTCATTATTTTCTCCCTTTGAGTTTACACCTTCCTGGAGTAACAGCCTGAGAGAATAATGTGGCTAAAGTGACAAGGTCAAGGAAAGCCTTGGAGAACCTAACTTAATAGCAGTTGTCACCTAAATGATAAGATGTCTTTTCTCTTTATGCCTCAAAAGTTTTTCACAAGAAAAGTGAAACAGACTTGGGTAATATGTGCCAAGGTTCCCAGCAAGCAGCTACAGAACTCTGGACCTGAGCAGAGGGGCCATCTGGATTTTTACATAGGAATGGGAACAACTAACACCTTACCAAGGACTAAAACCTGGCATTTGCAAATAACCACTTAGCTTTGGTCTGGGGACTTTCCCTTGCACTTGTTAATGTTCTAGAGCAGTACTTCCAGCCCTGTAGAGAATTTCAAGAACCAGATCAAACGGTATTACTTTGCTCTTCCCTGAGAAACAATTTTGCCTCTATTCTATAGTATATTATGAGAAAGAAGTCTTCTTTTTGTCTTTTATTTTAAGTTATACACATACAGGATTAATATAAGCGATTATAAATAAATCATACAGAAATATATGTATTAAAGCTGAAAATGCATCTTCATTTCCTCCCTCCTTTCCTCATCCCTTCCACTCCTCTAAGGGTGATCTGGGTTTCACTGTGCTTGGCATCCTTGCACACTCTTTTCTGTGCAGCAGAACGTGAATAGAAAAACACATACCTCTGCTGACTGTCTTAGTTGACATTCATAACTGCGCTCACTGTCTTTTAAATTTATGATCACAAATTTCAAGAAAGTAGTATTAGTTATCTATTGATGTATAATAAATCACACCCCCCCCCCCAAATTTAGCAGCTGAAAACAACAAAAATTATTTCACAGCAGCTTAGGTATAAGCCCCTGGTTCAAGGTTTCTCATGAGGTTGCAGTAAAGTTGTTGGCCAGTCCATGGTCTCATCTTGAAGTCCTGTGTGGGGTGGGGTTGGAGGGAATGGGAATCTATTTCCAAGGTCACTCATGTGGCTATTGGCATGTTTCCTGAAACATGAGCCACTCCACAGGGCTGCCCCAAGACACAGGGGTCGGCTTCCCCTGGAGTAAGCAATTCAAGGGAGAGCAAGTGCCCGAGATGGAAGCCACAGCCTTTTTATGACTTAATCTCAGATGTGACATTTCATCATTTTTTCCATATTCTGCTTGTTAGAAGTGACTCGATAAGTCTAGCACATTCTAGGGGAGAGGATTACATAAGAGCTTTAATATTATAGGCTATCTACTACCTGGGCCGTCAGCTTTATTCATCATTCCTATTTTATTTCCTTAGTAACTTTCCCCCACAGCTGTCTCATACAGCCATTTCATACCTTCTCAGGTCTCTTCAAATCTTAGATACCACTTTCTTTCTCTTCATTTTCTGTTGATGGCTGTACTTCTTAAATAACTGAGGAAACAGAAGCACCTCACTTCTGCGCCAGGAGCTATGCTGGCTAACTCTCATCTATATCTTTATCTGCTGCTTTCCCTCCTGCCTGTTTCACTGAATGGAGTTTCTCTCCTCCTGTCAAAAATGAAACCCTCCACTGTAGCTCGCATCTCACCCCCGCTCACTTGCGCGAGGTCTTTGCCCTGGTACTGTGCACTTTCTCTCCCACATCGTAGCTACTCCTTCCCTACTGCATCATTCTCATCCGCATACAAATAACCTGGAGTAGCACCCATCTTTAAAAAGCAGAATAAAAACAAACAAAAAGTAATTTTCCTGGACATCACCCGATTCTTCAAATATTTCCCCCATTTTTCTGCTCCCTTTTAGAGCTAAGCTCTGTGAAAGGGTTTCCTCACCTCGCTGCCTCTGCTCTCTTGCTTCCCCGGAAGCCGCAGTCCCGCTGCTGCCCTGCGTGCTGTCCTTCCAAGGTCCCGGACGCCTCCATCCTGCCGAACCCCCTCTCCGTTACTTTGCTCCATGACTCAGCCTTTTGGCCCAGCTGATCATTTCTTCCTCGTAAAACAACTGTCTTCACTTGGCTTTGAGGGCAGCACTGTCTCCTGGCGTCCCCACAAAGCTGACTGGCTTCATTCACTTGCCAGAGGAGAGTAAAATCCAAACCCTAACAGTGGTTTACAAAGGCCTATGTGATGTGGGTACTTGGGTTTTTGGACATTTTTCAAATACACCAAACTGATTCCCTTCTCAATGTGCTGTTCTTTATGTCTGGAATGTTCCTCCAGATCTTTGCATGCTTTTTTTAAAATTTAGATTTCTTCTGAAATAGTTTCTCCTGGACTCAATTTTAAATGGCATCTTACCTCTGACACAATTCACTTACCCTGCTTTACTTCTCTTTGTAGAAATTCTAAATTCCCCTGAAATGTTTTTATATATTACTTTGTTTCCTTGATTATTATCTGCTATAAAGCATTAAGTTTTAAGAGTCATAGAATTTGCTCTGGCTGGTGGGGCTCAGTTGGCTGGAACATTGTCTCATGTGCTAAAAGGTGGTGGGTTCCATTCCCGGACAGGGCACTTCCCTGGGTTGCTGTTCTGATCCCTGATCGAGGTACATGCAGGAGGCAACTGATGGATGTTTCTCCCCCCCCACCACCTTTCTTCTCTTTCTAAAATCAGTAAAAAAAAAAGCATACCTCCAGGTGAAAGGAAAAAAGAGTCAAAGAATGTGTTTGCTTATCCGTCGTTGGTGTTTACAACAGTTCTCAGCACTTGGTGGCTGAGAGATTTATTTTTCTAGTGACCAAGATAAGAGATGTATGCTAGATGCTATTTTAATCAGAAGTGTGTTAGGAACATAACCAGTGTTAAAATTAGATATATAGTATGATTTATAGTAGCTATGTTAGAAGTAAATATATACATATACATGTATATATAGTAGTGATCAGGACAAAACATAATTGGTGCATTTGTGAGTATTTAGAAAATAACAAGGAAAGTTAAACTAGCCTTTAAAGTAATACATAATGAAGTAAAATATTCTATGAAATGCTTACACAGATGCTTACATAGAAATAATAGAAATTCTTATTTTTTAAGAACCAAATTCTAGAATGATGATTCTTCTGTCATCTTTCATAGAATTTATTATGATTATCACAGAAATATACTACTCTTCTAGAAGACAGTGTGCTCTGCGGATTCTCTTAGAAGAACCCACCTATGTTTGGTATATATACATATACCAAAATGCTTCTTCTATACACCTATCATTTACTGCAGTTTTGGTGATCTGTGGAATTGTAACATTACTGTGCAGAAGGATGTAGTTTTAAGAGGATGATTATTTCTGAGCAGGCACCATGATTCTGCTGCTGAACAACAAAAGCATGTCAAGGTGGACAAAGCCACAGCAGTGGATTTACAATGACTGTGAAGTATGAGATTCATACTTGAGGACATAAATAAATAGCCATGTACTATTTCATTATGTTTTTGGCTTCAGTTGTATAACCTACAACATGCATGTTGATAAGCTACATTCCTACAAAGTGCATGCTGCTTTGCTCTCCCATTTATCTCAGAGGTGTAGACATTTAATCCCCAGGTAATATGCCAGAGGAACATTTTCCTTCTCCGTATCAGCATTTCTACAGCATCCCAAAATTTGTCTCTCTCTGAGAATAAAGCCCATTTTTTTTCACATAACAATATTTTATTTTCATGTCCACATTTTACTTTATTGTCACTGTTCTCAGCTTGTAGAAGAGATAAAATATGTACAACAAAAACTGTTATACAAGATAGAATGTGGTGAGGTTTTTAATAGAGGAGAGAGGTATGAGGTTGAAAATGATAAATACTTGAGAAAAATATAAATTCAGTAAGGAAACAAAAAGAGAAATAATTTCCAGTTTGGAATCAAGAAAGACGAGTATCTAGCATTTGTTTTGGGACTTTAGGCATGATGCAGAGTACAAGCAAAGGAAGTAGCTTTAAAAGCCTTATGAAGAAATGGAGTCTGAAGGACACATTGTGAGAAAGGAAATGAGGAAAGTATATCTCCACTAAATTCATATTTCAGCCCCGTCCTTTTTCTGGACTCCCTGTATCCAATTACTTACTGGTAAGACAGCCCTACTTGGAGGCCCAGAGGAAAGTGCAATTCAATTTTCTAAACTAACTTATGTCCTTCTCATCCCTGCCATCCACTTCTCCTCAGCTAAATCTTGCTTTTCTCTCTGTAGATATCATCCACCACATTTGCCAGACCAGAAATCCGAACATTGTTCATGATCCCTTCCTCTCCCTAATCTTTGAAGCCAACAAATCATTAGGTTGCATTATCTTTGTTGTTTCTTCCTTGGAAGATTCCAACTCCGTTGTTTCTTGCTGTGCATCCCCGCTGCTCCCATTCAGTACGGTGCTGTGCTTCAGAGCAGACTTGGAACCTGCCTGCTCGGGTTCCCCTCAGGGCTCTCTAATGTCTCGCTGACTGTGCGACCTTGGGACAGCTATGCAACATTCCTATACCTCAACTTCCTAATCTATGCAAAAGGGACAATCATGCCTTCCACAGCTGTGGTGAGGATGTAGTGACTACTTAGAATCGGGTAATACCAAATATAAGTGTTTGCTTTTATGACGTAACCATCTCTTGCCTGGACTACGGCAAGAACCTTTTTATTATCTCTGCTTCAAATTCCGATCTACTCAAATCCCTTTCCCATGAAGCCAAAAGAATATTTCTTCTGTTTTTCTTTACTGATTTTTAGAGAGAGAGGAATGAAGAGGGAGAGATAGAAACATCAATGAGAGAGAACATCAATTGGCCGCCTCCTGCATGCTCCCCATTGAGGACTGGGCCCACAACCTGGGCATGTGCCCTGACTGGGAATGAACCAGCGACCTCTTGGTGCTCAACTACTGAGCAACACCGGCTGGACCAAAGGAATCTTTCTAAAATGGATATCAGAATTTTTAAAATTCTCTAAAATGATATTGTATTCTTTTTAATAAAGTTGAAATTTCTTAACAAGACCTTTCCCTGGACCTTTACCTGGCTGCATGTTTCCCTACTCTGCTCTCCCTGGATGTTCATCATACCAACATTTCTGTTCCTTTAACCCATCTCCATGGATCTAAATGTTGTATCTTTAAGCACACATTTGCCGCTGACTAGACTGCTCTTTACCACTTCTTTGCTTGGCTAAAGCATATTCACAGTTTAGTTTCCACACCTGGGAAGTAAGTATGTTGGCAGAAGAAAGATTCTAAAAGAGATACCAAGGAAGCATGTGATAGGAAGCAAGTAAAGAAAATGTAACAGGGAGAAGGAATAAAATGTGTCCAATGTTGGAGCTAGATCAAGTTAGTTGACAACTGAAACTTGACCATTGGATTTAGGAAGAATTATTTTTTCAATCACCCACTAAAGGAGTTATCAATAGTTTTAAAGTTGGGATTTTTATATTCCATAGTAGTTCTTTCAAAGCAGAATATATACCCTTTATGCAAATTTAATTTAGGAACCATGCATTTACTAAAACTGAATTCCAAAATACTATACTAACATTCAATTGGGAATAGTCTCTGCAATGGAAAACCAGTGTAGAGAAGCAGGAAAGGTAAGATGAGTTCAAATTAATTCAAATTCCTTTGGATGACATAAGGTAATGATTAGTCCATTATGATGTTTGTGCCTACACATTTCTCTGTGTATGACAAGTGCATGTCAACCATTGTTGTGAGCAATGTTTTACTCTATTTTTCTAATTATAAGTGTTCTTTATGTAAGAGCATGATGTCCCTAGACATCTCTTTGTCTTCTGCAGCGAATCCAAGGACTCTCTCGGCCCTTAAGGAGAAAAAAGCATTGCCTTGTATCAGAGCCTTTGTTTTAAATGTCAGGCAAAATGAAAAGATTGTAAAAATCCAGCCATTGTCATTGATGGAATAATGTCATTAATAGTGCATATTTAAAGGGCTATGTAGTAAGAGGATTTTTGTAGAGTTTGTGGTCAAAGAGATCAAATAACTGTGGTTAATGTTTTTCCTGATTACTGTAATTCCTAATTATAAGAGTATTTAATGGGAGATAAAGATCAGCTCATCAAATATATCTTGCTATTTGGAATAGACCAAATATAGACCTACTTAAAATTTTTTATTTCCATTACCAGGAGAAAATTTTATCTGATCTGAATATATATACATATATACATATATATGTATATATATGTATATATGTATGTATATATTATATACATATATATATATTAAACAATGTACTTTAAAAATATTTTTAAAGTATCTTCATACTGGCTAACAATTCTCCTTTTGCTCATAGTCTATAATTATAAGCAGTGTAATCCTTAGCAAATCAAGCTATTAATATAGTTCAGTGTAGTTATAATAAAAATATTTTTAGCCATTGTCTCAATTCATTGGTTTTGTTGAGATGGGAACTAGTGAAAAATCAAGGTAAATAGAGAAAAATACATCATGTGGCTTATTTTTAGGAATGCATATATGACAGAACGTAAGTATTTAAGATTTTAAATACGGCTAAACTTTCATCTTGACCAGTCCATGTCTCCAATATTGTTGAAATAAAACCACTGAAGATATTTACTACACTCTATTTTTAAAATTCTGAAGTAAAATCAGTGCATATGCCTCCCTTAAAAGGTGTACATTCCATCTTCTCTCTAACCCACTTCCCAGTTATGATTTAATTCTTTCCTCTGGACCTGTACTCAGAGGAAATGGGAAATAACTGCTTACTGCCACTCACACAATATCCCTGAAATGTATTTTGGTGTGTGACCTTTAGATTATGGGGATAAATAAAATGAATCATGTCTCCTCCTATGCACCTGATCTGTGGGTCAAGATGCTCGCTTTTCATCTAGATGAAATCTGTGACTACCGTGGACTAGGTGAGGTCAGGGGAAGAAGGGCAGCCGCCAATTGAGTCAGGCAGGAGATGAAATGATAATCTGAAATGGGAAAGTGAACAAGTGGTGGATTCTTTGTGAGAGACATGGTAATTGCTGGTGGTACCTTGCCCTTCTGTGGGTGAAGAACAGAGGAAAAGGATAGTGGAGAAATTCCTAGGCTGTAAGGGAAGAACACCTAAGCAGAACGACTGAAAAGAGCTTGCACGTGGGTGAAAGGGCTGTGAGAATAGGGCTTGAAATAGAACAAAATGCTTCGGGCTTCCCACAACATTTTACCTCCCACTAAGAAAGGGTTTTCTCTGCGTGCCGTTTTAACATTGAGAATGATTTCCTCAATGAAAAATCATAGGCACTTTTAGAATCTCCACTGCCAAGCTGTTTTTGTTTGATAAAGTGGGTCCTATTCTTAACTTTCAAAACATATAAGTGTCTCATAAAGCCTAATGATATTTACAGAGATATAAAAGTAAAAAATATAAGCAGGATTATTTGGTGTTTGAAATCAAGCATGATAATATTTTCCTGTGAAATCCCTAGATGATTAACGTCACTTTAGTCAGCATTTAATAGAAAATGCATGCAAGTAAGATGGAAATGAATTTATGCTTCATGTCAGGAGACAACTTGCCTGATGCAGTTGTTCGAAATGGAGCATATTCTAAGCACCTGGCCTGCTGCCTTTTCTTGGCTGTAGATATCGATGAGTGCGGGACCGGCAGGCACAGCTGTACCAATGATACCATTTGCTTTAACTTGGATGGTGGATATGATTGCCGATGTCCTCATGGAAAGAACTGTACAGGCGACTGCATCCATGATGGAAAAATTAAGCACAATGGTCAGATCTGGGTGTTGGAAAATGACCGGTGCTCGGTGTGCTCATGTCAGGTTGGTATATATGAAAATTTTTACTCATTTTTATTGAGGTATAACTTGCATAGATTTCAAGTGAACAGCTTAATGAACTTAGAAAAATCTATATGTCCATTTAACCACAATCAGAATTAATAGAACATTTTCATCTACCCAAACTGTTGCCTCTGTCCTTAGTTAGACCCATACCCCTAGCCCCAAGCAAACACCACTTCCAGTCACTGTAGATTAGATTTGTTTCCTAGAGCCTCATATAAATGGAATCATCTAGTACATACTCCTCTCTGTCTGGCTTCTTTCTCTCAGCATTATGTTTCTGACATTTATTTGTATTTATGACATATCAGCAACCCATTCCTTTTCATTGTTGAACAGTATTCCATGATGTGGAAACACCACAAGGTGTTCATCTGTCACATGATGATGAAATTTTGTTGCTAACTATTCTATTGTTTTCATAGTCACATCACATTTGAATGAATGCATCAGTAGAGCCAGAATGGGCACACTATAGCCTAGGAGTGAAAAATACCTGTTTGGGCTATATTTCAGTTTTAGAGAGATGTTCTGTTCCATGTACTCAGTTGATAATTGATACTTAAATTTTAGTATTTACATAGTTAAATAATACTATGTACCAAGGGCTCAACTATTATAAGAGAAATTGAAAACAGTTTGTACAAAAACATAAGGTCTAAAATATTCCATAAACTTAATATGTAAGACTTGTCAACAAGCTATTAAATATACATGCCCTCACACAATATAAAATTTAGTTAGCATTCAAATTATTATCCTAGTAAACTAGTACATGTACATTTATATATATACACACACAGTTATATAAGCATAAGGACCATGGAGTGGTGATCATTTTATACAGCCTGTTTCTGGAAATTTTCCTTTTAGTCAAATAGTGTGCAGAAGGGAAATCGGAAGTTCTCCAGCTTGGGTAATTTCTGTATGTTAGCTACAAAATGAAACTTTAAAGAAAATTAATTATATTAGATAAACAGTGCAAATTATCTCAACTTTCAAATCAACATCAGATATTATATATATATATATATAATATGTAAATATATATGTGTGTGTAATATATATGTACACACACATGCATATGTAGGTATGCTGAGGAATGGAGTCTTTGGTAACTGCTTTTCTTCCTGCTCATGCAGAATGGATTTGTCATGTGTCGGCGCATGGTCTGTGACTGTGAGAATCCCACAGTTGACCTCTTTTGCTGCCCGGAATGCGACCCGAGGCTCAGCAGCCAGTGCCTGCATCAGAATGGGGAAACCTGGTACAACAGTGGGGACACCTGGGTCCGGGACTGCCAACAGTGCCGCTGCTTGGTGAGTTTAGCCAAGGAGGGCAGGGAGAGTTGAGGCCCAGAATCTAAATGGGAAAGCAGGGTCGCCCTGTTCCATCCACCAGCACCCGGCACCTGGACAGAGTGTGCGCAGGTACAAACAGTGAGCCTGGTGAGGGTGACATGATGATGGCTGTCCAGTCAGAACCCGAGGAGGATATTCTGGAGCAGATGTAGTGCACCTTCCAGGAGTATCTCCAGAGCTCAAAAGAAGAAAAGACTCTCCCAGCTTCCTTGGTCTCATTCACTGTAGGTCTGTTTAGACTCCTGCGTCTAGAACAGATACCTAAATATGTGTTATGAATACAACAATGGCATCCATGAAAAATACCATTTTTTTCCAAGTAGAGCTTTTGTTAATCCATTTCTTTTAGTCCTACTGAGACAAAAAACAAAACAAAACACTCTTTTTCCTTCTAAAGAGTGTTACTGTCGATGCTAGTGGGCACCCTGTTTTAGACATAATATGGCTCTGTAATCAATACTGATTAGCATGTTAGACTTGAATGTCTGTATATGTTTATGAAACTTCCACGGGAAACGAGGTGAAAGGAGAATATAGACTTGATAAAGAAAATACCAGTCTATTTTCACTTGACCAACTTTCTTCCTTCTCTGCAGTGGTGCAAACGGAAAAGGAACATTTGGTCTGTGTGTCTTTACAGGAGGAAGTTTTACAGAGGCTACTTTTGAAGCCATGGCTGGTTTTCTTTCTATTTGAGTGAGGATATTTTTAAGGCAGTGCTTTTTTGTTGCTTCCTTTTTATACTTTCAACCCAAAAATCAATTGAAAGAGCAAGGTCAGTTTCTGTGCCTGAAGCTGCTTTCATCTCCAGAACCGTGCGGTTCAGAATTATGAAGAAAACAGGTAGAAACTACATTTTAGAAAGATCCAATTCGTACAATTTCCCCACATGGAATAGAAAACACCAAACTCAGTTCCTAATTTTGTTTTGTTTTTTCTTCCCAAGTCCCTATACTGAGAAACATATAAGTGAACAAAGAAAAATTGTCAAATTCCTTACATATTTCAGTTCATTTTCTCATAAATGGACAAAACTTTCTTTTACACAGAAGGGAATCAAGGAGAAGTGAGGGGAAAATATCAAAAGACCTTAAAGAAAACGATCACGTAGGCAAAAAGTTAAATAAAAACCTCTTCCATAGTAAGTAATTCTCCTTTTTCATGGGAAAGATAGGGGCACATTTGATTGTTTAAGAGAATGGTTTTGCTTTTGTTCTGTTGTTGTTCTTGCTTAATCTTCGAAGGCTGGTTTAAATTCATCATCACCCTGATTTCGAGATGCAGGGCCCTGAAGGTCTGAGTGTGAATGTGGGCAGGTCAGCTGCTCCGGCAGGAGGACCTGCTCCCCCCTCCCTCCTCCCGCCTCCTTCCCCGCCCCCCCTTCGGTCCCTCCCTCCGCCAAGGCACCTCTGCTTTCCTTCCAGCAAGGGGAAGTGGACTGCTGGCCCCTGCCGTGCCCGGAGGTGGAATGTGAGTTCAGTGTGCTCCCGGAGAGTGAGTGCTGCCCGCGCTGTGTCACCGACCCTTGCCAGGCCGACACCATTCGCAATGACATCACCAAAACTTGCCTGGATGAGATGAATGTGGTCCGCTTCACTGGCTCCTCCTGGATCAAACATGGCACCGAGTGTACGCTCTGCCAGTGCAAGGTAAAGCCCTCCAGCTGCTTCCCCTGGCCAATAGGAACCATTGTGTTTTTTATTTATTGTTCAAAGGGAGGTGGGAGAAGTGTAGTCAGTTTTGTCAGTACCCAGGCTTAATGTCACCTGCATCCTTCAGTACACACGCAGGGGGAAGGAGGCACATGGTCAGAAACCAGAATGAGCAATTATTTCCATCACGAGAACAGAAACAACCTGCTTCAATTGCCCTAAAATATCTAACTGTATACATATTAAACAAACAAACAGACAAACAACCTACAACACCAAACTTCATGTTTCTTCTTTCATGAAACAACACCATACTATTTTATTGGGTTTTTAAAAAATATGTTTTTATTTTTATTTTTTATAGAGAGAGAGAAACATTGATGTGAGAGAGGAACATCTATCAGCTGCCTCCTGCACGCCCCCTACTGGGGATGGAGCCAGCAACCCGGGCATCTGCCATGACTAGGAATTGATCTGGGACCTCTCAGTCCAAGGGACGATGCTCACTCCACTGAGCCACACCCAGCCAGGCTATTTTATTGGTTTTTATCTGGTCCTTTTATGAGGTTTGTAAGATGTATCAACAAAGTAGATATATTACATTTTCCAAAGTGGAAATCAATGAGGCAAAAATGGGCATATTTCTTGGTTTATTGTGATCAGTTATATTGAGCTGAAAATTTTAAGGTCTGTTATTTACCATATTTTATCCCTACAGTTGGGCAAAAATCATTATAAAGATTTTTTTCTTCTTATCATAAGAAAAGAGAGCATTGTGTCTCTTTAATAAGAACGAAAATGCAGATAATGTAAACATAGTACATACAGTTCATAGAGAGTGATGAGGTTGAAAACCCTCTTTGATTATTGTTTGTACAGATGTTTGATTTAGAGGTCATTGTCCTTCATAGTCACAGTTTTGGAATGAACACTAAAACTAAATAAAAAGTCTGGAAGGCTTAACACACAGCACGAAGCAAAGATGTCAGATTTCTCCCAGTGTAGCACAGCCAGGTATATGCTACTGCTCTGCTTTTATAAGTAAACATTTCCTTTTAAAAACAATTTCAATAGAGCAATTTAATTCAGATTCACTTAGTGCAAATTCTCACTGGAGTGGCTTGATGGAACAGGACAAAGAAATATAAAATGCTTTAATCCTTGAGATACTGTTATCTGTTTCAACCCCAAATGTCTAGCTCTTTCAATCGTGCAATTTTTCTATCAAGCAAAGTTTTTTGACTGAACATTTAATGCTGTTTCTGAAAGTACATTGGCAAATTTGAAAGTTCTACTATTAAAAAGTTGCTAATAATGCAATGTAATATATATATATGAGTACATTTAACTGTTCATATCTAGAAATTCCAGCATTAATGCAAAATGGGGGAAATACTTTCTGACATTTAATTACCAAATAGAATTGAGTTCCCCTACACTCTTTATCTGTTAAATTATTGTTCTGAGCAGTGACAACAAAAAATATGTACCAGGTAATGGAATGAAAAGCACACCAAATATGGCTCACACAGATACTTTCAATAAGAAAAATGCATTCAGTAATAGGCAGAAAAGCATTAGAGTGTTTTCTGGGGTAAAGAACATGCACAAGCTTGTCATTCACTGCCTTATCAACAACTGCTAGAATGTTTTGGCTCATGGTAGGAATATATTCCAGAAAGTGTATTTTGGCGTTAAACTCATTTTTTTGCAGGTAAGTGCTGACTCTCAGAAGTTACTATTTCATGTTGTTTTCCTTTTCCTTCCTTATCAAATATGAGCTGTAAGAATATGCTCGACTCTACCAAATGTATGCCAAAAACTTATTTTTATTATGTTTATTTTGTGTTCTTTTAAAAGTAAAATTTATGTAAAATAGCCTCCAGGTATTACAATGGAGGTGAGCATTCTTCATAACTTGATGCTTTCAGAGCTTTCAGAGTTTTGGCTTATCTTTCTGTCCTGCCCCTCTGGGTTATTCATTTTAGTCACTAAGTACAATTTGTATGCGGTATCGTGCTAGCAGCAGGGATATAATGATATGTAAAAATAGACACGATCATTCCTGGACAGTATTGCCTAGCATCTTGTTGTCTAGAATTGTGCTGTCCAATATTGTGGTCAGTAGCCACATGTGGCTGTTTAGCTTAATTAAAATTAAATACAATTAAAATTTAATTTCTCAGTCAACTAGCCACATTTCAAATGCTCATTAGCCCCATGTGGCGAGTGGCTGTCATATTAGAGAGCACACATAGAGAGCGCTTCCGTCATCACGCAACGTTCCACTGGACAGAGCAGGTCCAGAGGTGAAGAATGAAGCGTCTGCAATCAGTAAACACTCAATAAATATTGACTGTTATTGTTGGTAGTGGAGCAAATAGACATTAGTTAAGTCACGAAACAGGCGAAGACATGCTAAGAGGACATACAACGTGTGAATCACCTTTGGATTTCAGAAGTTTGACTATGATCCATTTGGGTGTGATTTGGTGTGGGGGGGCCTTCATCCTTCAAGGTGTTTTCTGGACCTTTTCAGTATCTAAATTGATGTTCTGTCTCCAAATATGAGAAAAATTTGGCCATTGTTTCTTCAAATATTTTGCCTGCCACATTTTTTCCCTTTTATTCTCCTGGGACTCCAACCTCATATATGTTCTATGGTCTAAGACTATCCAAGGTCACTGAGGCTCTATTTGCACTTCAGTATTTTTCTCTTTGTTTTAAGGATTGAATAATTTCTATTATTTTGTCTTCAAATTTGCTGACTGTTCCTTTTGTCAGCTCTAACCTGTTAAACCCCTCCAATAAATTTTTTATTTCAGATATTGTACTTTAAAGTTTCAACTTTTTAATTTAATTCTATTTATAGTTTCATTTCTCTGATGAAATTTACCTTTTTTTTTTTTTTCATTATGAGCATCTTTATTTACATCTTCAAACATACCTGTAATAGATACTTTCCAGTCTTCCTCTGCTATTTACACCATCTGGATTATCTTTGAGTTATTTCTATTCACTAGTTTGTATCTTAATTAGGAGTCACCTTTTCCTGTTTTTCTTTACATGACTAATAATTGTTATGGTTTATTGGAAATCATGGATGATTTATGGCACAAAACCTATGTTCTATTAGCTTCCTCTGAAGACAGTTTTTGTCCTGGCAGGGTGCAAGCTACTGGCCATTCACCTTGCACTTAAGGAAGCTTGGATTTTATGCTGGTTAGGTGGATCAACCCCTATTGTAGGTTGAATCTCTTTATCCTGAGACATTATTTTGCTCCTAAACATGGCCCTTTGAGACTTTTAATGGAAAGCCTGACTAGTTTATCAATCAGCACCTGAAATTTCTGCTCACATCTTTCAACCTTCAAGCTGCAACTCTGTTTGTTTAGTCTTCTCTGCAATTTCAAAACCAGCCAAAGGTTTGAGGAAAGTTTATATACTGATTCACTTTCTTCTTTCTAGATATTTCCTCTTGAACTTTCAGCTACTCCAACAGCCCTAAAACGTGTTCTGTGACCTCTGGGGCCAATTAGATTGTGGCTGTCTGCTTGAATTACAGTTATCCCAAGACACAGTTTAGAGAGTGCCCTAAGGGGAAATGCCAAGTAAAAATGAATCTCACACTGTACATTTCCCTTTTTTAAAAACTTGAAACCCCTCTGTATCTTCTGCTTTTGGCCACTCTTAATTGATTCAAATACAGTCAAACCTCGGTTCTTGAATGTCTCCCATCTTGAGCAATTCACTTCTCAACCCAACAACCCTTTCATGTTGATACCTGTATGATCAGTCACTCATATCTCAGGTGACAGACAAAGGAGAGAATGCATGAGTATGACTCAGTTTACTGTTAAATCTTGTATTGTTAACATCTCAGGAAATTGTGTTGTAAACATTTTTATGGTTTTTTTGTTTTTGTTTTTGCTTTTGCTGCTACTAATTATTATTAAATTTTCTTTTTTTTACTGTACACTTTATTTTTTGTTAAATTTTTATTTACATTTCATGTTCTTTTTGTTTTTAAAGTGTTTATAGATTAAACAGTACATTAGACATATACTGTATATAAGTGAGTTTAAAACAGGGAATCATTTGGGGGTCTAGGATAGATTAATTCAATTTGTACTATGTCTAATGGGGAAAAAATGATTCACTTTTCCTGCAGCCTTCAATTAAGTTTGAGAACCAAGATTCCACTGTTTTGTCTAAAGTTTATAGTTTCTGTAAGAGGGTTAGTCTTTCATCGACAACTATGCTATTACTGAAACCAGAACCTCAATGGAGTATTTTATGAGAATCTTTAATATCTTTTATGTATGAACTGTTTTCCTAGTTGATGAGCTTCCAATGATATGTTTTGTAGAGTATTTATCTTGTTATACTAGAACATATCGATATGGAATAAGAAAAACATTCCTGAAATATTTTGGAAAATATAGAGCCCCTTTCTAAAAACATGCTCATGAGAACCATAGTAATTATTTTTTTTTTGTATAGAGTTCTAGTGCTAGTTTTACCTATTGAGAGGCAAAAGGCTCCAGAAATTTCCTCTCTCTTTATGCTCAAAAGCCATTCAATTTGAGCAACTGATACTCTGAGACACTGGCACATTCGTCATTTCACTGGGTCAGTGGGCCGGGAAAGAGCATGTAATCAGGTTATGGTCAAAAAGTCTCTGCCTCTGAGCGTGATGACAGTGCTTTAGAAAGCCACTCGAGATCCAGGAGATGGCCGAGACTCGCTCCTGCCGTCAGAGTAAGAGCTCTGCTTAATAGCACTTTATAAAGGAAGAGGTTGTGGTGGAATGGGTAATCTTGGATACAGACTGGATTTTTACTCATTTTGTGTGCTTTAACAAAGCCTAAAGTATCAAAATCTTTTCTTTTTCATTCTTTATCTTACAGAAACAGACACTTTTTATTTTATCATATTAAAGTATAATACATTTTCAATGATCTAAAGTCAATTAGTGAGAGAAAATATCAACTAGAAGATGAGTTTTAGAGTCACACTAACCTGACTTTTAATTTCAGCTGTACCATTTATTAGCTGTGTGATTTTGGATATGATATTTAAGCTTTATAAATTTCAGTTTCTGAATCTAAAAAGTGTGAGTGTTAACAGTGAGCCTACTGGGAATGCTGTGTGGTTGATAATGTACTTAAAGTGCCTGGCAAAGTGACGGAGTACATGCTCCTGCAATGGAGGGATGTTACCATCTTACAATTGTAGTAACAGTACTCATCACCATTATTTGTTAGCTAGTTGAAGAAAATAAGTGTGCAAGGAATTAGAAGAATAAGATATGATTCCACTGTGTATATGTTCCACAACTTTTTTTTATCCACTTGCCTGTTGATGGCCATAAAAAGAACAAAATCTTACCATTTGCGGCCACATGGATGGACCTAGAAGGTCTTATGCTAAGTGAAATAAGTCAGGTAGAGAGAAAGACAGTTACCATATGATTTCCCTTATATGTGGAATTTAAAATAACAAAATGGAAACAGACTCATAGATGCAGAGAACAGACTGATGGTTGCCAGATGGGAGGGGAATGAGAGGGGCCAGGTGAAAAAGATGAGGAGATTAAGAAGTACAAATTGTAGATACAAATCAGTCACAGGGATGTAAAGTACAGCATATGGAAATATGGTCAATAATATTGTAATAACTATGTATGGTGCCAGATGGCTATTAGATTTACCAGAAAAACCACATATTAAGTTATATAGTGATTAATCACTGAGTGGTACACCTGAAACTAATAGAATATTATACGTCAACTACAACTGAAAAAAGTTTAAAGAAAAAAAATAAAAAGAATGAGGTGAAAATTTTTTGCTTTTGGTATGTTGTTATAAAAACTAATTATGCATAGCTGGCTCTTCCTTGCCTATTTTTCCTACTTCATTTCTATACTGTTTTATTCACCAATTTAAATTCTCATCCAGAGCTGTTTCAGTTTCTTAACTCTACAGAACTCTTCACTGCAAAGCCTTTCCTCATTCTGTCCCTTGTGCAGCTGGCCTACCTTCTCGCATAGCTGTCTTGAGGTCATGGTTTAAATATCACTTTTCCAGAGAAGTCTCCCCTCACCACCCAGTCCAAGTAAACAATCTTTTATCACTCTCATGACACCACCTAGTTTGTTTTTTTCCTAGTACTTTTCATATTTTTTTATTGTATGTTTCATACTTTTTTTTATTGTATGTTTGCTTGGTACTTATTAGTTTTCTCCCCCATCCAAAAACTGTAGCCCTGCCCTGTGAGGGCAGTGGCCGTGTCTGCTTCGTTCTTCAGAATGTCTGGGGCTCAACATACCCAATACCCATTGTGTAAGTAAATAAAAGGACAAATGTGATTCTAAGAGGATGCCACGGGGTAAACAAAGCTAGCCTATAATTTTCCACAAATAACTGGACATAATTAGTTCTGCAGAAGAGCAGACATGCAAAGCGACTGGGCCATTGAACTCCCAGGGGTGCACAAATAATAGATAAACCATATAGTCATGTTTGTGTGTACCAATCAATAGATGGGAGCATTTACTAATGGCTGAACAATTCATATCATGCTTTTCTCCCCCCTCTTTTTTTTTAGAATGGCCACATCTGTTGCTCAGTGGATCCACAGTGCCTTCAGGAACTGTGAAGTTAACTGTCTCACGGGAGATTTCTGTTTAAGGAATGTTCTTTCATTAAAAGACCAAAAAGTAAATAAAATAAAAAGTTAAAACTTCAAGTGGATGATTTGTGGGCAGCTAAGGGCAGCTTTGTTAATAGCCGAGTGAACTTTCAATTATGAAATTTGTAGAGCTTGGGAAAATTCTTGGGGCAAAACCGGACCCGCATTCTGCCCCTCCTGTGTCTGCCATCGCCACGTGGCAGCTGGGTGTGGAGCACACGTGACGACTTCTGGATGCAAAGCCTGAACCCAGCAGAGCTCTGAAAGTCTCTAGCTTCACTGGTGCAGAAAATGTTCCTCGAGATCAGGATCTTCACGGATCGGTTAGGTTCCTCACTGCAAACAATAAAATGTAAGGCAGTGAATGAATTATATTTTCAGAAGCAAAGCAAAGAAGCTATAACATGTTATGTACAGTATACAGTCTGAACAGAAACCTGACACACGTTATTGTAATGATCAAAATAATGCACAGGCATGGTTATTTAATCTTTTCTAACAGGAAAAGTCATCCCTATCTCCCCATTTTACTGCACTTAATATTATTTGGTTGAATTTGTTCAGTATAAGCTCGTTCTTGTGCGAAAGTAAATAAATATTTCTCTTACCTTATAACATGTCCAAGTGTCTTGTTTAATGTGTTTCTTTTTTCCACAGATGCTTTAACATACAAATTGCCTTCTAGTTGTGCTGATGAAACCCCCGCCTTGCTACTCTCACATTGAAAGTGATTTTCACTAAAGTATATGCCTGTGTGGGGGTGTGAGGAACACCTTTATTCTACCTCTCCAGCCACCTTTTCTGTCCTGCTCTGTATCCTGGGGACTGCTCTATCCATATTAAGGGTTCTTTTATCCTCTGGATTCTGGTTTGGTTTGACCAGTGAAGACCACTGGCAGGTTATCAGAAGGAGGTAAAATTTGGGCTTTGCTTCTACAGACTGTCTTCCTGCCAGGTCACAATCATGGTTAGCTCTGTCACCTTACTGAAGGCTACATCTCCCGATAGGTGGCCCTCTCTGTTCTGCCACCCTGTCCGGGTTCTGATAGCTTCTTCTGGCTGAGGAACAGGAACAGCTCTGGATGTTTTCTCAGGAGGTGCCTGCTCTATTTCTTGTTGGTTTCTTATGTTTGTCACATCTTTATAAATGGTCCTTTTGTTCAACCCTGTTTAATTAGCCAGCCTGAGTGTGCCATCTGCTTCTGGCCAGGACTCTAACTCACACACAGAGGGGAGGAGGTCCAGGTGGGGAATGCCTTCAAGAGTTGGTCCTTCACATTTCAATATAAAAATGTAAAGAATTCCAATGTTAGGAGGAATTATATTACATGTTAAATTTTTGATGCACTAGAATCTTAGGAATAAAAAAGTAAACTGACTGATACCCAGTAGAGATGGTTAATCCAATGTTGCCCCATTCATGTTTTGCTCTAGGGTGAAAGGAAATAAAATTATTATCAAGTTAAAATTTAGTTACATAGAGACTTTTTCTTTAAAGAAAAAAAAAATGAAAATGGATAGAATATGACCAGCGCAAGCTATAGAAATGGTAAAGTGGCTTTTAACTACCCCTCCACATTACTATGGAAACAACTTACCATGAGCTGAGCTGAAGGATCATTTATAAATGTCTTAATACTTTGGCATGTAAAATATTCATTGAATGTGTGAATTCAGGTATTTCTCTATATTCTCTGGGCTTGTAAGTGATTTTTTTCTGTAGCCTTTTTTATATTTAAAATTTCAGCAGAACATAAGGTTGATTTTTATCACATATTATTTACTATGGTAAATAGCAATACCTTCCAAGAGGGTATTAATTTGAAGTTTTTTCCACATGATTTTTTGTATATGGGTTTGGAATTTCATATTAAATCTTCCTTAAAAAAATATGTTTTGTTTTTATGAGAAGAGTAAAACATAGTGTGTGTGTATGTACATGCTATTCTAGTATATATTCATCATTTAGTTATTATATGCCTCTTGAAAGAAGAAGCAAGGCTGAAATTGCATGTTATCAATGCATTATAAATCTTTGTAGGGCTCTGAGCACTTTGGTGGTTTGCAGACCTTGATTTCTATAGACTGCTGAGAGAAAATAAACTCTCATAACATTGAGAAGAAAAGAGAAGGAAGAATATAAGATTATGTTCTTCCAAGGATCATTAAAGCAATAAATGTGTTTAGATTGAATTTTTTTCCCTTCAAGGTTTATCCCATAAATAATAGATTTCCAGGAGAATTACTGTTTACCCCAGCAAGCAGTAATCAATTGCTTCTTAAGAACTTTGTTCCTTGAAAAAGAGGTGGTTAATACCCTATTTTTTACTCTGGAGATAATTGGCAAAATGCTATGGTTGAATTATGCCAATGTTATGGGAAAATGAGAACTAAGAAGCATGAATTTAATTTGGGGGTGCTTGGCTCTTTTAAGAGCAGCCCTTGGTAGAAACAGTTTTTATTACATCTCCTTTATTTCTTTTTCTGAATACAAAGGCACACACATATTTAAGTGTGATTCCTTGGCAGTTCATATATGGTAATCCACAATATTTCTCTCTCTTTCAAAAGACTGCCATATTGCTTTTTTCCTTTACCTTTTGCACTGGTAAAGCGAACCATGGGTTTGTTCGATTACACCACAAGATCATGGAACTCCTTTCATCTTCCCAATAACTTGGTTATCGATAACCAAAGTTGAGACACCCTATAATTGCCTTTAAAAAATGAACGGCATATCAAAGCTCTAAAACAGCAATCAATACTCTGAGTATTGGAGTAGCAGAGGTTATCCAGCTGAACAACTCTGAGGCTACATGTAATGAATAAAAAATAAGCTTCAATTCACTAAGCATTACTTCCTCTATCAAATTCAACAGTGCTGCCTAATTAAGAATTCCTCTGAATGTCAGCAGGTCCCACAAAACACCTTCCTGGTCCCAGTCCTGGTGCTGGAGCACTAAGCATGGATGAGAACAACTTTTTTTTTTTTTTGAGCAAGACTTTTTTTTTTTAATGTAGAATGTTAGTGGTACAATAGTAAATTGAGCTCAGAGAGAGTCACACCACAAGGATCCCCAGTGGCAATAAGGCGAATGCCTAGGCTCAGTGTGCACTTTGCTCCCCGTGACACCTGGACGGTCCCCTTCTGCAGTTGTTTGGGATCGTGAAGTCGGCTCATTGGGTTCTTGTTGACTGCTTTCTGACTAGACTTCATTATCTTCTTCCGTGAAGGAATTGTCACCTCTTTGCAGAGTAATTGCCCTTACTTAATGGACTTGCAGGTAGAAAGGCAGGAAAACCTTGAGCTGTAGTGGCTCTGGTTCTGTATCAAACTAAACTGACTGAGAATAGGACCATTGGAGGAGATTTCAAGAGGATAGTCTGAGTGGCAGTTTCCTGTATACCTTGTTTGTGCCAGGAGGCCAGACAGCTCTTCAGAAACTTCTGTCTTTGTACCAGGATCAAATCATAGTTCACAGAGATGGTTTGCATGACAGATTCTGAAATTCTTTTATTCTTTTTATTTTTTAATGCGTGCTTATTTATTTTAGAGAGCAAGGAAGGGAAAAGAAGAGAGAGATAGAAACATCAATGAGAGAGAAACATCAGTGAGCTACCTCCTGCACGCCCCCTGCTGGGGATCGAGCCAGAAACCTGGGTATGTGCCTTGACCAGAAGTCGAACTGGCAGCCTGCCTCTTGGTGTATGGGATGATGCTTAACCAACAAAGTCACACCAGCCAGTCCTGAAATTCTTTTTTATTGTGAATGACTAATGGCATAATATATTACTGTTACCACCAAAATATGGCATTTAAAACATGCTTTCCTATTTATCTTTAGTGTTAGGTGTTTCAAAATAACACTCTAGAATACGTGTGAGTATATGGTAGAAGTAAAGATGATATCAAGTTTATTTTTTAGTAATTTTATTTCTCTTTCATAAAAACACAGTGATAAATAGAGAAAAATAGAAAATGTAAATTTCTAAAATATATATAAGGAAACCAGGAATAAGTGTATCAAAAGAGATGCATGACCTTATGGAGAAAATATACAACCACACTGAACAAGTATTTTTTGAGGACCTGCCATGTACCAGGCACTGTTGTAGGCACTGTGTGAAGAGCTTACACAATGGACCAATGTCCCTGCAATAGTCAGTGCACTGCAGCGTGGGAGCATCCACCCAGGTACACAGTGAATAAGTGTGTACAAAGCATAAGCACTCATGTATTGCCTTATGGCGTTCACATCCTGATGAGGAGAAAAAAAGCTGGCAAATATACAGAGGCTATGTCAGGTGGGGGTGAACGCTATAAATAAAAATTAAGCTGGGACCTGGCTGGTGTGGCTCAGTGGCTGAGTGTTGACCCATGTACCAAGAGGTCACAGGTTCAATTCCCAGTCAGAGCACATGCCCAGGTGGTGGGCCAAATCGCCAGTGCAGGGCATGTAAGAGGCGGCCAATCGATGTTCTCTCTCATCAATGTTTCTATCTCTCTCTCCCTCTCCCTTCCTCTCTCTCTAAAATCAATAATCAATAAAGAAAAAAAATTAATATTAAGCTGGATTATGGTAGTGGCATGGACAGGGGTCATAGTTCAGATAAGGTAGGCAGGAAGTTCTCTCTAAGATAAAGTGACACTGGAGCTAATACTTGGATGAAATGAAGGCGTAGCAGAGGACAGCAGCGTGAACAGGTCCAAGAGGGGAGTATGGTTTCATGTGGCTTCAGTGAAGTGAGCAAGCAAGACTTACAGACGATGTGGTCGGAGGAGTGGCTGGGGAGCTCACTGAGTAGGTATCATTTCGAGGCCATGGACAGAATTCTGCTTTTATTCTCAGGGAGATAAGCATCCTTAGAGACATTTGAGCACAGCTGTGACATAATCTGATGGACAGGTCAAAGGATCCCTCTTGCCCTGTGGGGAGAAAAGAAAGGTGAATCAGAGGAGGGCTGAGAGTATGGTGAGTATAGAAATAGGAGGTCAATTTATACTGCAGAACTTGGACCAGATAATAAGGATTTGGACTAGTATAGTCACAGTGAGGGTAAAAACTGAGAGCCAAAGGGGCTTATTACTACAGAAGATCCAATTAAGTAAAAACAAAATTAGTAGGAAGACTAAATACAAAAATGTCAATTCTCACCCTGACCAGTGTGCCTCAGTGGTTGAATATTGTGCCATGCACCAAAAGGTCACTGGTTTGACTTCCAGTCTGGGCACACGCTCGAGTTATGAGTTCAATTCCCAGTCAGGTTGCCTACAGGAGGCAACCGATTGATGTTTCTCCTTCAGGTCAATGTTTCTCTCTCTCTCCCTCTCCCTTCCTCTCTCACTAAAAATCAATAAAAACACATTTTTAAAAAATGTCAATTCTCCCCAGTAGTTCCAATAAGAAAAACAAGTTCTTTTAAGGTGATCTTAAACTATTATAGAAAAGCAGATGGCCAAGTATTTGAAGAGCTACATTTGGGAGCAGGGAAGATTTGTTCTACCACATAGCATGATGGTATGAATCTCTAGGAATTGAGTCATTGCTACAGGAATAAACGAGAGAGGTGACAGGTTGATATACATAATAGCATTAAGACCTGAGAAACCATCTCATGCATGTTTGGGTACATGATATGTTTCAGTGGTTATAGTGAAGAAGTGGGTCTGTGGAAATTGATTATGGAAGAATAAAAACATAAAAATGTATAATTATTTCATACAAGTCAGGAATTGAACCTGCAACCTAGGTTATATGCCCTGACCAGGAATTAAACCAGGAACCTTTTGTACGAGACAATGCTCCAACCAACTGAACCACCCAGCCAGGGCTAGAAGAATGCTCAAGAGATTTTTTTTTTTTTTTTTTTTATCCTCACCCGAGGACATTTTTCCATTTTTTGTTCAGGTAGAGTGGGAGGGAGAGAGAGGAACAGAGAGAGAGAGAGAAACATCGATGTGAAGGGACACATCGAGTGGTTGTCACCCGCACAACCAACCAGGGCCGGGGACAAACTGCAACCGAGGTACCTGCCCTTAGCGGGAACCGAACCCGGGTCTCTCAGGACCGCAGGCCGACACTCTAACCGCTGAGCCAAACCGGCCAGGGCAAGAGATTTTTAAATAGACTCAAAAGACATATCATATAATTATAGTTAAATTCTACTGTGTGAAATATATGAAAAGACAGGCCAGAGACTAGAAAAGATATTATATATGGTATTAAATCTAATCACAAAGGATTAGTCACCAGGATATACATATTTAAAAACTCCTGAAAAAGAGACAAGAACCAAGTATTCAATAGAAAAATACTGCAGACATACATATGTATTTCAGGAAAATCCAAAACAACTAATAAACATAGAAATTAACTTGGGCTCCCTCAAGTAAGTTTATATTAAAACCAGAATGACAATATGGAAAAAAAAAATGATCAAGTTAAAAAAAGCAGGATAGCACCAATTATTGGGGAGGATGTGAAGCCACAGGAACTCACACCCCAGGAATGAGACTACGTCACACACTCTCCCAAACCACATTGGAGGGCAGTTCTGCAATATCTAAATTTGCAGCCCAAGTGTCCATCAGTAGATAATTGGATAAAAACGCGGTGGTAGCCCTGGCAAGTTTGGCTCAGCGGTTGGAGCGTTGGCCTGCCGACCGGAGAGACCCGGGTTCAGTTCCCGCCAAGGGCACGTACCTTGGTTGCAGTTTGTTCCCAGCCCTGGTTGGGGTCGTGTGGAAGACAACCACTCGATGTGTCCCTTTCACATTGATGTTTCACTCTCTCTCTCTTCCTCCCTCTCGCTCTATCTGAACATAAATGCAAAAATGTCTTCGGGTGAGGATTAAAAAAAAAAGTGGTGGTACATTTATACAGTGGAATACTACTCTGCTATAAAAAAGAAGAAAATATTACCCTTTGCAACAACATGGATGGAACTGGAGAACATTATGCTAAGTGAAATAAGCCAGTCAGAGAAAGGCAAGTACCATATGGTTTCTTTTTTCACACGGATCATGACTTTATTTAAAAATTAGAAAACAATGCTGTAGGAACATGGATGTGTAAATGTCTAAAATACCGCATCTTCTTCTGGCGGCAGACACCACCTTTAGCTATAAACATGAGTTTAGTCTTCCACGTAGAAATCAGACTACACTGTCAAGGAAAGGCGCTTCCTATGGTTTGGAGACACTCGTTTCCGTGGAAGATAGTAAAAATGCATAGATATGTCAGAAAAGAACCCCCTTTCACAGTATTCCTTCACTTCGTATGCGAGTTATTGGTCATGCCGCGAGACCCCACTGTCCCAGCACGGAACAGCAACTGTTCAGGAGAGAGGCAGAAGAAGGAAAAAGGAATGGACATAAGGTAGTATTTCTTTTAGGTACAATAAGCATAATCGTGTTTTAGGAAGACAAGATAAAAATTACTCAAAGCTAGCTTGGTTCTCACTGAATAAAAACAATGGGCTAAGGACTGAGCTCCCCTCTGTGGCTAGTAATCAATGCCTTGGTCGCCATACTGGTGCTTGTGGGAGTCGTCGTCTTGGTACTCAGCAGGGTATTCCGCCTGGTAGTGACTGTCGCTGATTTCCGATCCGTTGGTTCCCGTTACTTGGCTCCCGTTGTGAATGGTGGGATCCCTTCTGGGAGGCAACTTTGTTGGTGCCCTTCTTTAGAGAAATCATGGAGTTGTCCACAGGCTGCAAGGTCAGCTTCTGGTCATAGATGTCTCTCCTGGTCCCTGGCGCCAGCATCCCTGCCTGGCTGGCCCCTTTGTTGGTGCCCATCTGCAGGCTGATCGTGGTCTGGTCAAAGGTTTGTCAGTTTGCATCTTGGGATCGTCAAGGTGCCTCCTGGTCCCATAGGCGGTCGTCCCTGCCTGGCTGGCACACTTGTTGGTTCCCATCTGCAAGCCGAAGACACTCTGGCTGGCTTTTAATTTTCCTTCGTCGAAATGTCGTGTCTGCTTCTCTGTGTACTTCACTCCGATGTCGATGTTGGTGTGGAATCCCTTTGTTTCAGCCAGGCCTGCCAGGGCCGTCAGCGTCTGAGGCTTCATGCCATAAGCCTGGCTCACTTTAATAAAGGTCTATGGTTTCATTCATATGTGGAATTTAATGAACAAATTGAACTACCAAGCAACATAGAGACAGACTCATAGATGGACAGCAGGCAGACAGCTCTTGCGGGTGGGGGGGAGGTATTGAGCAAAAAGTAAAAAAGGGGAAACTCATGAACATGGACAACAGTGTGTTTATTGTAGGGGTGGGGGTGGGAGGGGAGGTGGAAGGAGGCAGCAAGGGGATAAACGATGATGGAAAAATTTTAAGTTAATTTAATTTAAAAATACTTGAGAATGTGCACCCTCACGACCCAGCATGTCCTCCTCAGTGTGTGATCTAGAACAGCACTGTTCACCATAGTAGCCACCAGTCACTTGTAGCTGTTTACATTTAATTAATTAAAATTAAGTTGCAATCTAGTTCCTCAGTTGCATGAATACTTTTCAAGGGCCACTCTGTGACATGTGGCTTCAACATTTGATAGTACAGTGATTTTTTTTTATTGTAGAAATTCTACTAGACAGCATTGATTTATAGAAACTCTCACCCACATGTACAAAAAGACATATAAAGGATATATGCACAGATCATTATTTGTAATAACAAAATTCTGGAAGGCATCAACTGTCAATCAACAGGATCGTTGATAAACAAAATGTGGCATGTTTACATTTTCGAATACTCTGGAGGATGAAAATGAATAAAAACTCTATACAGCAGCATGAATAAATCTCAAAGACAATCTCCGAAATCACAATCCACAGGCCAGAAACAATATTTAGGAAAAAATAAGATGTATAAAATGTGTGCATAACAGTATTTATATAAAATATTTAAATGGGCAAAATTAAGTATTGTGTAGGAACATACAGGAGTGGGCAAAAGTAGGTTTACAGATGTGAGTACATGAAACAGAGTTCATTCTTGTATTATATATTTTTCTATATAAACCACTGTAAGCCTACTTTGCCCACTGCCTGTATTTAATGCAAATGTAAGTATTTTTAAATGCATGGGGATAATAAACATCAAATGAGGATAGTGGTTGTCTCTGAGATATGGAAGAATGGATACCAGGTACACAGGATACATAATTGTGTTGGTGCTATTTGTTTATCATTTTATTATGAATATATTTCAGGGATTTCAAAATAATGCTGTTTATTGCTGGCATTTGGATAAGTGAATTTACAAATTGATTAATTGTGTTTTTATTTCTATTTCTATTCCCATAGTAAACCAGTTAGTTTTTCACGTGTGTGTATGTATGGAAGTCACAAGGTTTTCGGAAGCAAGGCTTTAAACAATTATACATGGCTATGCCACGAGTAAGAGGTTTCCATGCCTAGTTATTTATCTAAATAAATACAGCACTGTTAAAAGAAGAAAATATTATGATGTCACCGCCTTTGCTACTGTTTTTGCTCATGCTCATGCTTACAGATTTTACACTGCTGCAGTCACATTATGGTTTGTATTTCTACCTTTTACATAGCATTTTATTATAAACAATGTTTATATCATTAGGTGTTCATAAAATCTTAATAACTGATAAATATTTCATTGATTTGCTGGAAATGTAATTTGTTTTCTTCTAACTATTATGGATGCTGCTACAACTCATATCATATAAGTTATTTCCTTAGATTGTATGATCAAGAGTAGATTTATTGAAGCAAGCTATGAACAGTTCTAATGATGTGGTTTGGCTTGTTTTATTGCTTTTCTGAAGACAGCACTAATGAACAACGCCATTGGCGATGTATGGGATTATTTTTAAAACAACCTTTCCACCACTGAGTATTATAAATTCAATTCTATTCTTCCATTGTGGTTCCTTGTTAGCTATAACATGGTATGTTGCTGTTAATTTTAATTTCTTTAAGTAGCTGAGGTTAAACTTATGTAGGCATCGGCATGCTCTACTCATGTTCTTTGTTCATATATCTCTGTGCTTTGACGTTTTTCTTATACGTTAGAATAAAATACTCATATGTAATTGTTAGAAATCCTTTGACATATTTTGCCAATGTTTTTCTTAATATATTGTTATTTTATAGTTTATTTCTCATTTTCATTATAAAGAATTTTTGTATGTATCATTAATGGTTACTTTTATAACCTCTTATATTTCTTAAAAAGTCAGATTAGTGTATCTCCAAATAGCTCCTTGTGCACATGCCAAAAATGAGAAAATTGCCACCTCCAGAAACCATCCATCCCAGTTTGGAATCTTCTATATAAGTTCTTCTGAACATCACCTTAAAGTTCAACTTAATTTAATCATGTTTGTTCTAATCCTACTCTTTGGCCATTCTCTCAAACTTCCCTTCAAATACCCTGTGAGAACCCTCTTCTTCCAGTATGAAATTTCTCTAAATTCTTTAGTTTGCCCTCATAAAAGACCTCAGATGCTCTCTTGCAGATGTTCTCTAGTTCATGTGTCTGCATATGTGTCAAGTATGGAACCAAACTCCAAATCTCTTTAACCAAAGGTCTTGAGACTACATGGTGGGATTCCTTTACTGGACTTCTCTCTCTTACAGAGTAGAAATTTTTTTTCTCCCAATTCACCAACTGATCTCTTCTGACTTATTTGAAATACATAAAAATTTTAAAGTGCTAAATAAGGGAACATTTATATTCAAATTATATTCTCCCAAGTGTGTTTATGAAATGATCTTTCTAAGAGCATATTCAGTGCTGTGAAAAATTGCATTCTATGAAGTACTATATTACTATTCTACAAGGAACCCAGTGGCATGTATTTTTCTACTTCAAATTGAATTTTCCTGGTAATTTGTGCTTTTCTTCTACAGTAAATACATTCCTCAGTACAGATCTTCGTGCACCATTTCATCAAATCTAAACGATATTCCAAAGGAACATGACTTTGCCTTGCTCTGAATAAAACTGCTTGATTCTATTTTATTAATTTGAATCATTTTAACTGTGAAACATAGAAACAGAGTTGGATCACTTTGGTTACATTCTCACTCTACACAGAGCAGGACACAAGTCACACACTTCATTAAGTGATGATTAACAGTAAAGATAGTTATTGCATTGAGACATTTGGCATATGTTTTCTGAAGGTTACTTTTTGTTATTTAGAAGGTGACATATGTTAGCTATCCCAGAGTTGTAACTACCTTTACTCTCTATGGAAAACTGCTACTTTGGCTTTTATCAAACATGAACTGTTCTACTTATCTGTTACTTTATGTATTTTTTTAAATTAGTTTTAAAAGTTATTCTCTTTGTTATTACTCTTACTGCTTGATAACCATCACATTGTCATTATTCTGATGAGGGAAAGAATACTAAACCCCATGTGCTCCAGGCCATAGAGAAGCGTTTTGAATGCTACTGGTTCTGATGCAGGGACAGAAATCACAGGGAGGGCTTGAGTGTGGAAGCCTCTTACCTGGCTTCTCTTTATTCTTATTCTTATTATTCTTTCTTTTATATGTTTTATTTTCATAATTTAGAGTAGCTCTCCCCTATTCTTCTTCTTTGCAAACCACATTTGTCTGCAAAAATTTAGATCACATATTAAATCTTTATTCATACTCCAATTTCCAGTAAGGTATTCAGCCCCTCCCCATCTCGATTCCCCTTCACTTACATTAATTAGTTAACCCTACTGAACACACCCGAAAGCAGAATTCATGTCTTATTCATCTTTTAACTTCCACACAGTGCAGTGGCCAGTGTAGAATACAATCTCTATTAATAATTTTTTATGGTCTAGATTTTAATGGAGGTTTAATTGACAAATAAATAATGTAATATATTTAAAGTGTGCATCGTGATGATTTGATATATATTGTGAAAGGATTTCTGCCATTTGGTTAATTAACACATTTATCACTATATATATACAGAGAGAGAGAGCGTGCGCAAGCATTTAAGCTCTACTCTTTTAGCAAATTTCAGTTATTCCATATCATATTATCGTGGAGGCTTAAAACAGAATTTCCTCCTACCTTCTAAGTTCTTCTAACTGGACTGATAATCAAATTAAAAGAGACATATTAAAAAGAGAAAATGTCCAAATTTGTTATACAAACCCACATTTAGGATTGCCAGAGAGAGAGAGAGAGAGAGAGAGAGAGAGAGAGAGACCCAAAGACATATTGCGAAGTTGAAGCTTATATGCCATTCTGGAGCTATGGACAAGGGGTGGTTGTGGTTTGGAATTTCGAACTGCAGGAAAGCAATTCACATGGAGATAGAAGCAAATGGTTGGTAAATAAATGTTTGCTGGGCTATTCTTAACAATGGGGCACAGAGAGGGTTTTGAAAAAATGGGCCTTCCTTACTAGGTTTCTCTCTATCACACACTAGTTTACATTAACCTATAGTGACCTATGATGATCTCTCCCTTCCTGGACCAAGTCCTCTATCTAAATTTCTTTTAGGCAGTTAGGGAAAAGATCGGAGGTGCTTTTTGTTTTGTTTTGTTTTTATGAGTCATTTGTTCCTTAATAACCAGCTTAAAATCAATACCCAGAAAAGGCATATTTTGGGGTGGCAAACTGCATCCCTTCATTATCATCTACAATTACCATGTTAGACGTAGATACTCAGACCTTCATCTTACAGTTGAAAGTTTGTACGCATTACCAACCTCTCCCTGCCCCCCAACCCAACCGCTGGCAGCTACTCTTCCACTGTCTTTTTCCAAGTTTGACTTTTTACTTTAGAGTCCACATGTGAGTGTTATCCCACAGTAGCTGCCTTTCTCTGTCTGACTTCCATCACGAAGCATAATGCCCCAAGGTTCACCTGTGTTGTTGCAAACTGCAGGATTTCCTTGAAAATGAAGTGTATTTTAAAAAACACTGGCTTTCTAATTATTTAAAGTGTGTATACATATTTTGGGAATATATATATACACACATATATATGCATATATATATATATACACACATATATATTTCACATATTTCCTACTCATTCATTTGTTGATGGATGCACAAGTTATTTCCATATTTTAGCTATTGTGAATAATGCTTCAATGAACATGGGAGTGCAGATATATTTTCAAGATTCTGTTTTTGTTTCCTTTGGATACATACTCAGAACTGCTTCTGCTGGATCATGTGATGGCTCTAATATATGAGATGTATGGTTGTCAAGAAGATTACATTTATTCACTTATTTATATTTATATAGTCAGTGAGACTGTACAAACACTGAGGTTTTAATTAGGAAGATAAATAAAACCAAGGAAAGTTCACCATAGAACCCAGTACACAGCTAATCCTCATATAAACAAGTTTGCGATTTCTAAAACAAAACCAAGAAATTGAAGTTATTTCTAAGCTTGAATCAACTCCCAAGGCTACAGTGAAAAGAGTGATCAATACAGCGAAAGGGTAACAACTCCCACTTTAAAGCAGGAGCTCTCCTGAGGTCTGGTCACCTCACAGGCCGCGCTCGGGTGCTCTTTCGAGAGAAGGTGTGACATCTGCCTGGTCTCTTTTCTCAGCCACCATCCAGATCCTGCAGCTGAGGCCAATATATGCCCACCTGCTGCTCGGACTTTCTAATCAATCCCAGCCATAGGAGAAGCCAAGAAGATATTTTAAGAGCTTTATTCCAGCCCGGCCAATGTGGCTCAGTGGTTGAGTATTGACCCCTGCACCAAGAGGTCGCCAGTTTGATTCCTGGTCAGGATACATGCCCAGGTTGTGGGCCTGATCCCCAGTAGGGGGCATGCAGGAGGCAGCCAATCGATGTTCTCTCTCATCGATGTTTCTCTCTCTCTCTCCTTCTCCCTTCCTCTCTCTATAAAATCAATAAAAAATATTTTAAAAAAAAGAGTTTTAATATGATTCTGTGGGACATGACATCTACTAACTCTTCTTCCTCATCTGGATCTAATTTTTGGTTTACTTTTTCTTAAGTTATTTAAATGCCTGTCTTATACCTACATTCCTGTGTCATTCTCTGTAGTATCTTCTCGGAGTCATTAGGTTTGGAACCTTAAATTGTATGTTCAAACCTCCTCTCAAGGACTAGAATCAGAGTGGCTATACAGAAAGCTGCCCAGAGAACACCAAATTGACCTATGGCACAAAGGATAAATAAAATTTAATTGTTACCCTACTGAAATTGTAATGTTTTTGTTACAACACTTGGTCTAACTAATACCCGAATTTTCCAGTAAAAATGGAAGAGTATGGCTTATGAGGAACAAGGTGGTCATCAGACTGAAAATCAGGAAGTGTTATGCTATGGAAAAGACATTTGCAAAAATCTGTTGCCAGCAATAATTTGGTAGGCAGACCATGTGCTTATGGAATTGTAGCCTTAGGGAAAGGAGTTAGGAAACAATGTTAGTAGGCTAGCCTAACTAGTGTTGTCTGCTATTGGCAGGGTTTTATAAGAAAGGAATGAGCTCAAGAAAGAGTTGGCCACTTGGCAAGCATAAATGAGAGGGAATAGAATGGGTCAAAAAATGTGGACCATCAAAGGGTTGGAAATGTCTGTGGCTTCTAGATCCCAAATAGTGAGTGATATGATTGAGAAAGGCTTTGAGTAACCAAAACTCTTCTGTTGAATAAAGTGATTAGCCACCATTAAGTTAAGAAAAAGCAAGTGGGGGAATTAGATAATAAGATCAAGCTGATTTGAGAGCAATGTCTGGAAAGCATCTTTGAGTGCGGTTATAAGCACATGGTACTTATTGCAAGAGAATAAATCCAAAGGTTTATACATGAGGAAATTGCATGGTACATAAAACCATGAGGGTGGTCCAAGGAAGCTTGTAATAATCTTTGGGAAGGCAGTGGGCTGTCAAAGCTCTCCAGCCCCAAGGAAGGCATAACACACTTCAGATGTGCCAACGAGAATAAGGGTTATGGAAGAACCTCCCAAAAGGAGGAGTCAGAGAGTGTCAGAGAATAATATGCTAATGTTCCTTCCAGAAAGCTGACTCAGAAAGAGATCAATGAGCTTTGTCTGCTGTCTGGGAGACTTCATAATGTTTGTCTAGCTGGATTACCCCTGACCAGTATCTGCTGTGCCTCTCATTTTAATTCTTTCCAAATAGAAATATTTGTTATGGTGGAGGTCACAGGACTATGACCAGCTATATCTGGTATGTTGTAGAGGACATGCATTACCTGAGACCCTGGACTTTGAAATGGTCTTTGGGAGTGAATATAATCTACATGTGGAATAAAGGGAGAGAATGAACCTCTGGTTACCAGAAAGAGCAGGCTGTAGTAGACATGCTAATGTTCACCAATATCCATGTTCCCTTTTTCTTGGACACACAGAAGAACTACATTTCCCAGACTTCTTTGCAGGTAGGTATGGTCAGGTGATCAAGTTCCAGCTGATGGAATGTGGGCAGAAATGAAGCAGTCTAATTCCAGGCATAACCCACACAACCTCCTGCAGTAGAGGACTCTGAGACCCTAGAAGAAAGAAAACTACAGCTCACAGGCCAAATCTAGCTCATTACCTATTTTTGTACAACCCATAAATTAAAATGGCTTTACATTTTTAAAACTTAAAAAAAAATGATATTTTACTACATTTAAAATTATATTAAATGTAAATTGAAATATCAAAACTAAGGGTTTCTTGGAACACATCCACGTTCACATTCATTGAAATATTGTCTGTGTTCACATTACAATGGCACAGTTGAACAGTTGCAACAGAGACCATAGGCAGTGCTCTCACTGCTGCACCCTGCTGGCCCCTTCCAGTGCTGCAGTTATAACTTAGCATTTTGACTGCCATGCATAGCATTTTATTTTATTACTATCAGAGCATATTCATTAAGTCAAAACAAAAAAAGAAGAGAAAAGTGGACTTCAAATGTCACATTTCAAAGGCGTAATGGAGTGTGGTTTATGTTGTTATCAAATTACAAAGCACTGTTTGCTTGTTTTTTGTTTTTCATACAGTGACCTATTTCTTAAATGTGGTAGACAAAATAGTCTCTCGCTGCCCCCAAAGATGTCCACATTCTAAATCCTGAACCCCATGACTGTGTTTCCTTACATGTCAAAAGAGACTTAGTAGATGTGACTAAGTTAGGAATCTTAAGATGTACAGATACTTTTACATTTAATCTAGATACAGTACTTTATTTACAAAAATTAAGATGAATAGCATTTTGTTACATCAAAGGAAGAGTGCAGCAGTCTGAACAAATGCTGTTACAGAAAAAAAAATGAGTCATGTAACCAACCTTGGGAATCAGGTTATTGGGGCTCAACAAGCCCGTTTTAGTTTGTGATTATTACCCAAACCCAGGGCCTTCCACCTGAAGTGGAATCTGCTAAGATGTATTAGAGCTAGTGATGGTAGAAATATATGTGGAGCAGAAAAAGGTTTAGTTGAACAAATTAACAAAGCTAGTGAAAAAAATAAGATATTTAAAGCCAATGATTATTTATTGTATTAGCCAAGAGCAAACACTTTAAAGAAAATATTTGAATCTATCATGTTATTAAAACATATGTGTCAACAGTGTACTTTATTCACTCTCACGGATGTATCCATCATTAGTTCCATGAATCAGTGTCAAGAATAGAACCTGGATAACCTGACTTGTCCTACTACACACCAGTCCCACGGATTAGCGGTTAGTACCTTTTTGTTGAAATAGTCAAAATTGAATTTTTTTCTGAACAAGGAAAACTGTGCTCAACCACTATCATAAAACACATAATGACTTTGGAAATCAGCTTTTTCCACAAAATTGATAACGTTCAGTGAACTCAACCTAAATTTTCAAGGCAAAATAGCACTTATATATGAAACATATACTGTATAATATCACTTCTGTAACAACTAATTTTTGAGTCACAAGTAATGCCAACACAAAATTTTATTGATATGTGTTCCCAGCTCAAACTACTGTTTCAAATTTTTTTTGTTATCTAAATGCAAGTACAAAATACTTTCCACATTTCAACATCCATATTATTGTCTAATTGAACAGCTTCTTTCTAATATTTAATTGGAAGCGATGAATCTGCATTATAATGACAGGTTGAAAGGCAAGAGAAAAATCTGATAGGATCCTAGAAATGCCTTCCAAGAGATAAATAAGGTCAATTAAAATCATACACTCATGAATTGATATCTGTATTGGCAGAACTTATTTGTGTGAAAAGATGAAATATGGAAAAAAATCTCATAATGAATCAGCATTAAATAATGACAACTTGTAGTCATTTTGATGATAGAGGAACTAATTATAAACCTCAATTAAGCAAAAATGCATCCCCCTAACAAATTAGTTTTATTTTTCTCATTATTACACTTGTATTACAAAGAACTATACTTAGTTATTATTTGAATTTCATCAAAATGCTTTTGGCTGAAATTTGTTTTCTCTCTTGTTATGAAAGTATATAGACATTATCTTTGCTTTTGCCTCTTGACTGGTAAAGCCTAAAGTATCAACTATTTGGCCTTTATAGAAAATTACTTCAGACCCTGTTTCAGAACAGGTGGAGCCATAAGATTTAAGGGGACTGTATTCCTAATCACTATGTGGAATGTTGATCAATGAACAATCAGTTGGATCACTGGACTGACTGGATGAGAAATTAACCTTTAGGTGGTAAGCCACCAAAATTTGTCAGCTGTTTGTTCCAACATGTGTTACTTACCATGACTTAAATAACCTTTTAATTATTACAATATACATTTAAGGAAACTTCAGAAACTACATTTTTATAGAAAATACTAAGTCACCGTTTTTGATATTTTATTATTTATTTATTTATTTATTTATTTATTTATTTATTTTTCCTTTCTATTGCATTAACTGGGTGAGACACCGATTAACAAAATTGCAACAGTTTTAGGTGCACAGTCCTACAATGTATCATCTGTACACTGTGCTGTGTGTTCACCACACCAAGTCAAGTTTCCATCGTCACTATTTATCCCTCCTACACCCACCTCCACCTCCCCACCCAACTCCCCCCACAGTCACCACACTGATGTTCATGTCCATGAGTTTTTTCTCTATTTTTTTATTAATTCCTCCCCTCTCCCCGACTAAGTCACTTTAAAAAAACATATTATTGCTGGGTCGATGTGACTCAGTGGTTGAGCATAGGCCCATGCATCAAGAGGTCGCTGGTTCGATTCCCAGTCACGGCACATGCCCAGGTTGTGGGCCCAATCCCCAGTG
Source organism: Molossus molossus (assembly GCF_014108415.1). Taxonomy (NCBI): domain Eukaryota; kingdom Metazoa; phylum Chordata; class Mammalia; order Chiroptera; family Molossidae; genus Molossus; species Molossus molossus. Next base: position 46,581,797 of record NW_023425345.1, on the reverse strand, counting down.
GGGGGGCATGTGGAGACAGCCAATCAATGTTCTCTCTCATCGATGTTTCTATCTCTCTCTCCCTCTCCCTTCCTCTCTCTCTAAAAATCAATGAAGAAAAAACATTTTTAAAAATATTATTATTGACAGTATTACAGATATCCCTCATTCCCCACCTTTTGCCCCATCCACCCTCCCCCCCCAGGCCTTCACCACACTGTTGTCTGTATCCATGGGCTTGGCATATATGCATATACATTCTTTGGTTCATCTCTTTCTGTCTCCCACTAATCCCCCTTTCCTTTGAGATTTATCAGTCTGTTCCATGCATCCATGCTTCTGGACCTATTTTCTTCATCAGTTTATTCTGTTCATTAAATTCCACATATAAGTGAGATCATGTAATATTTGTCTTTCTCAGTCTGGCTTATCTTGCTTAGCATAATAACCTTCAGGTCCTTCCATGCTGTCACAAAGGGTAAGAGAGCCTTTTTTATGGCTGCGTATTATTTCATTGTGTAAATGTACCACAGTTTTTTTATCCACTCATCTACTGATGGGCACTTGGGCTGTTTCCAGATCTTAGTTGTTATAAATAATGGTGCTATGAACATAGGGGTGCATATATTCTTTCTGATTGGTGTGTCAGGTTTCTTAGGATATATTCCTACTAAGTCACTTTTTAAAATGGCTACAGATGCTTTTTTCTTAGCAAAGTAAATCAGCATGAGAAATTCATCTTCCATTAATTCAGCCAACATTGTTAAGGCACTATGAGCAAGGTTATATGCAATGTTGATTTAATGTTTCTCTTTGAATTGTAAATTCCCACTTATTTATGAATTTAGCAATTTAATGTGTTTAAACCAATAAATCCTCAGAAGTCACATGCAATCAATTGTTCAATGGAAGACTTTGCTTAGACAAATAAAGAATATGTATGTTTGTTTCCTAAACAAGGAATCTCTCTTCCCTTTGACATGATGCTAAAGTGTTCCATGCTTGCAAACTAGAAAAGAATACATTTTGGCCCTGGCCAGTTTGGCTCAGCGTTAGAGCATCAGCCGGCAGTCCACAGAGACTGGGATTCGGTTCCTGCTAAGGGCATGTACCTTGGCTGCAGTTTGTCCCCGGCCCTGGTTGGGTCGTGTGGGTGGCAGCCACTTGATGTGTCCCTTTCATGTCGATGTTTCTCTCTCTCTTCCTCTCTCTCCTTCCTGCTCTATCTGAATAAAAAATGGAAAATGTCCTCAGGTGAGGATAAAAAAATAAAATAAAATAAAATAATACATTTTGAGCTCTGAATGGGACATTACATTGAAATATCCCCAGAGAGTGCACTAGCCAAACTCCTGGAATAAAATGCAGCCATCAAATTGTCAATATTTATCCCAACTGCATGAGGAACAAGAGAGAACAAAACACTGAGCAGAGAAATGTTTTTCCAGTTGATACTGTAAAGTGGACAATTACCTGAGGTGATAAGCATTTTACTTTTTGATTCAGAATCAAATCACCTCCATAAAATTAAATTATATTAGTTGCCCAGCCAGTATGGCTCAGTGGTTGAGGGTCAACTCATGCACCAAGAGGTTGCTGGTTTGATTCCTGGTCGAGACACATGCCCAGGTTGTGGGCCAGATCTCCAGTGGGGGGCATGCAGGAGGCGGCCAATCGATGTTCTCTCTCATCGATGTTTGTATCTATTTCTCCCTCTCCCCTCTTCTCTTTCCCTCTAGTATCAATATAAGGAAAAAGATTAAATTATATTAGCATGCCTCAATATTTCTTTCTAAAATATCATCCTTAAAAATATTTTCTGGATATGTATAATATAACTGTGTATCCCAGATCTCATTCTGACCATTCTAATTAATGTTCCCCAAATCTTGTTAAGCATAAGAATCCCTTAGGGCAAGTAAGTATTTGTTAACATTTTGGTTTTTGTGCCCAGAAACTCTAGTGCTTAGGTATGGTGAGGCCCAAGAGTCACAATTTTACCTGGGAAGTTAAAGTGGATGCTGGCTATTATGAATTGGTTCACTCAACCCACTTTCTGCCTTCTTAGACTCTCTTGCAGCTAGGGTTCTGGTTGCAAATTAATTCCATTAATTAGGGTGTACTTGCAGAAAATATGGAAGGCAAAAGCATAGTGGAAGCCATCTTTCTGCCCTCCTTTGGCTGTTTCTGTTCTCAAGCATGGTTGTGGTCATGGGATTTCACAGGATGTTTCAGTATCCAATTTTCAGTTTTCTATTTATTGAACAGTGGCAGTTTCAGCGGTAGCAGTGGTGTCTGTTTTTCCTAACATAATTCCAGTAATGACCCAGTGTTCCAGAACTGTTCCTGGTGGCCCAGATGGGAAACTACCTTTTATATAACTTCCAACTATTTTGTAAGCACCCAATTCCTGCATCATGTCAGTTCCTGCTTAAAAAACCCAGAGTAGTTTTTGTTTCTTTTTCTTCTTTTTAATTGATTTTAGAGAGAGAGGAAGAAAGAGAGAGAAACATCTGTGAGAGACAAACATCAGTTGGCTACCTCCTGCATAACCCCTGCTGGAATCAAGCATGTGCCCTGATGGGGAATTGAACCAGCGACTTCTCAGGGCATGGGGCTCAATCCACTGAGCCACACTGGCCAGGCAGCTTCTATTTCTTGAACTAAACTGTGACTAATAAAGAACACGACAGTAGTGTTAACATTATCCAGCAGTGGGTTGTAGATCATTGCCATCATTTTTGTAACTCTTAGAATACTATTCTTTTCTCATAATAATTTATTGTGAGAAGATTCATTACTAGCATCAAGATACCATTGAGGATTTTTTTTTTAATGACACTTGGACAGCCAGTATAATTGCCCATTGTTACCCTACTCCACCATTATCCCTCAGCAAATGCATCTAAGGACCAAGGATCAGAGTAAGCCCTTTAACCAATGCCTCTTCAGGGAGACCAGCTGCAGACTGTGACCACAGACCTTCCTAGGAGGACTGGAAATGTGAGAGGTGGAGGAAGAGAGCTATCAGAATATAAACTTTATAAGGGCAGACTTTAAAAAAAATTTTGTTTTTCTTTATTGATTTTAGAGAGAAAGGAAGAGAGAGGGAAAGAGAGATAGAATCATTGATGAGAGAGAACATCGACTGGCCACCTCCTGCATGCTCCCCACTGGGGATCTGGCCTACAACCTGGGCATGTGCCTGTGCCCTGACCAGGAATCAAACCAGCGACCTCTTGGTGCATGGGTCGACATTCAACCACTGTGCCACACCAGCTGGTCTACAGACATTTATTATTATTATTTTTTATTGCTACAATCACAACACCTAAAACTGTGCCTGACAAACAATTATCATTATATAATGCATTTGATGAATAATCCGTGAAAACGTGTTGAATAATGAATTGGCCTAGCGCAATCTGAAGGAGTTACAGCTTCTTATCACGGTAGAGCGTCCAGAGTCTTATCTAGCCTCAGAGCTAGAATGGCATGGGAGGGGAGGCATATTTAGGGTCTAGAAACAAGCATAGGACCTATGTAGTCCAGAATTTTGCTTACCAACCTACATCTCTGAATCCCCTGATTCTCCTCCCTATGATTTGCTAACCAGCAGGCCACTCTGTGACCCTGTGTTGTGCCTCAGATGTTGCCCTGAGCTAATATTTGTCTACTGCCAGACCCTAAGTTATGCCCTAGAAACGCCTTTGCTACCTTCCACCAGAATGCCAAGCCTTGCCCCACACTATTTTGATTTTCTTAGCCCCTTACAATTAAGTGGGTGTTGAGGTGGAAGCTTTGTATTAGTAATAAGAGTGAAATCAGGACCCACATTTACAGTAAGGCTTCAGGTGACTTAAAATTGAGAGCCCTAGAGCACTGGCTTGGTACATACAGCCCTCCTTCCTAAGGTCGGGGTCGGCCCCAGAAATGTCGCTAGGGCTGATGATCGGTGGCAGACAAGGCGGTGTCAGAGCTACGAGAAGGAGCAGGTTGCACAGACTGAGATACGCTCTGCGAAGGAAGCTTTATTTTGTTTGTTTGTATGGTCCCCCTTGCTGATCCTTATCATACATGGATTCCCAGGGTTTGAGCAGAGGGAGCTCTGGGACAAGAATGTCCAACAAATATTGTTTCAACATTTTTATTGAGTTTTTAGAGAGAGAGGAAGAGAGAAGGAGAGTGAGAGAAACATCAATGTAATCAGCTGCCCCCACGCCCCCACTGAGAATCGGCCCACAACCCAGGCATGTGCCCTGATGGGAATCAACTGGCAACCCTTCAGCAAACAGGATGTCACCCAGCCAACTGAGCCGCGGTGGCCAGGGCTCCAAGAAATGTTTTGTCGAACTCTGTGACTTGAATCTTTTTGTTAGGGGTCCCTCGTTTTCATTATTGCTACCATTCACTCTCTCAACTGATGTAATTAAAAAAAAACAAACTTTATTAACCTTCGGCACAGCTGAGCTATATTAGCATTTTGAAAAATTTCACACTGATTCTAAGATAGATAAAATTAAACAAGAGTAAAATATAAACCGCATGAAAACAATTTCCCTGGGGATAAACTCCCTTCCAGCCTTCACAAAGATCTGCTCCCCTCCCTGGTTGCTGCTTGCCTGTTTCCATGAAACAGATGCCATCTCTGTCCTCAGATTTGCTCCCGAATTCCCCAGTCTTCTCTCTCAGGCAGAAATGTCTTTCGCGGTAGCAAATATTGAAGTTGCTCTCCCACAACTCAGTAAGTATTTCTAAATCACTTAGCCCACACCAGAACCAAAAGCTCGATTTTGTTTTGATGATTCAGTTTCCAGTCGCTGCTTGAACTTTGTTCAAAACCCACTGGTTTGATCGAGCAAACTTGTGTTAAATCCTCTCATGCACCGAGCACTGTGCACCGTTCTGAGCACACAGAGAGGAGCAGGTGGTGCCCCGGATGAGTCGACGCACAACAGAAACGCTAGGCATGCTATGACTTTAAGTGGAAACTGAGTTATCAAAGTAACTGTCAATTTGGCAGGCATTGAGCAAAATAAAGGCTGAGATTCTTCTCATAGAACAGACCGTTGGATTCAGCCAACAGCCACTGGACACACGAGAGACTACTTCCAGTGGGACATGGCTGTCCTGTCTGTGAGGCAGAACATTGTTCTATATCAGATTCTTGTCAATTCTAAAAGTGCTTCTTTAGTTTTCAACACACATACACACACACACGGACACAGAGAAACACACAAGGGTTAAGTTATAGTTTCATGTTATTTTTAGCTTTCATTCTTTAATTTGTTCGTTTTTTAAAATTGCATATAAAATTTTCTTTCGACAGGGGATACCTCACATTCAAAATTTTGACAGTGTTATACTCACAAATACTTTTTATATTTAAGATTAATAATCCAGGTCAAAGTGATTATAAAGAATTTGTTTAAGTTTGAAAAATATCTTTGATTTCAAAGGAGTAACCTACAAATATGTATGTATAGTATTTGAAAGTGAAATTTTAATAACATATAGATTCCATTGGCTTTATTCTTTCTAAATCACAAAAGATGGGACATGCACAACACAGTCCAGTCTATCAATATTCATTAAATACTTACTGTACTGTTTAATATGCTTCTTATTTCTAAGAGAGACATAAGTGATTTCATTAAAAACCTTATTTAAAAATAATTCTGATAAACTTTCTCAGCTTGGGAGCTACAAGTTTCTTCTGCACATTTCTAACCATAGAACCCTTTCACTCATACTCGACAAAGCAGAGGTAGATGGTTTTGTTATGAGAAATTGTGTGAATTCATACAATTGTTCAAGTGTTTTTCAAACTTTCATATTTTCTGTCAACACTGGCATAGTGTCACTAAAAGAAGAATCCTGGGAATTATTGAATCCTGTTTCCTCATTTCACTGATGAGACAGAGAACCCATGTACCCAGGACCACACATTTTCTTAGTTGATGGTTAAAATTGGAATAGAACCCAGACGGTTAGATCCCTATTTTGGGACACTTAAAACACAGTGCTTCCTTCATTAGCTATAAAATAATAAAAGGTCACTTTTGAAATAAAAGTTGCAATGTAAGTAAAAAACCTTTCTATTTTACTCCAGATATTTAAATACATCTATGATAAATGATGATATAAAATCCCAGTTTTATAATTTAGGAAAATTTCACTTAAAGTCAGCATTTGACTCCAGTGATAAGCAAGTTAGCATGTAGTTTCAAGTCAACATAATGCTCTAATCATATATTATCGTAAATCTTTTCTATCAATAAGTGTATTTTAAACATTTCTGTTTGCAGAGCACTGTCTTAGTTACCAGGGAAAAAGGTTGGTAGGTTGGAGAGGATTAAAGAGAAGTAAAAGACATGGTCTCCATATTTAAATGACACTTTCAATATAAAAGTAGGAGGAAACCCCATGAACAAATAAAACAACTTCCTTATGGTTTTTTAAGGTTTCTTAAATTTTTAGTTGCCAAGATATGGTGAGAGAGGGAATCATCCTTAAGGTCTCTCTTTAACCCCAATTCTCATTCCAGATGTAAGTGTGATTCCTCTGTGTTGAAAATAGTTCTAGAATCTGGTCACCTCTTACCATCTCTACCATTATATCAAAGAATCTGACTGCATTTTGGATGTTTGAGTGCTTGTCGTTTTTAGTCTTTACTCCTTCTGCCCTACATCTGGGAAAGCTGATTTTTAACAAAGCCCTAGGCCTTGGGCACCTGTGAGAAATTCAAACCGTATGTGGGAAGTCTCGACCCCGCCCACTTCCTTGTCACCTCGTAACCCCCAAGCCAGTTTCCTTCTCCTGCTCTCTCAAGCCCTTTGGGATCCTCTTGGGAGGTTTACCCTGGTCTCTTCCAAAAGCCTCATTATGTGAGTAATTAAACTTTCCATGCCCTCTCGGTGTGTATGTGTGCGTGTGCGTATGCGTGTGTGTGTTCATCCGTCTGGACGACTGATGCACCCCATTTCTGTGGGGTGGCCACAACACATCACCACACTGGTTTAAGGTACCACTGCCACTTGACTGGATTATTTCAATTACCGTCTATACTTTCGGTCTCCCACCGTCAGTTCTGGCCCCACGTTTGTCCCATTTCCACAGGGCAACCTGTGTGATCACTTAAACATGGAAGTCATATCATGTCACTCCTTCATCCAAATGCCTCCAACGGATTGACTCCGAATAAGAGCCAAAGTTCTTGCCATGGACGATGAGAGTTTTGTGATCTTCCCTCTCCTACTACTTTGATGGCATCATCTCTTACCATTCTCCGTCAGCATTTCCCTCTGGCTAGTCACAGTGGCCTTGCTCCTCTGACATGCTCGACCCCATTTCCATGGACTGTGGCCTCTGCTGAACTTCCGGTCCTCTGCTTCTCCTCCAGATATCCTAGTGAAAGCAATACTTTCACCCCTCTCTAACACTCCTACGCTCTACTACCCTGCTTTATTATTTCTTTATAGATAACATTGTTCACCCCCAATATATAAATATATCATAATATTCATTATAATCTATTTTCAACTACATGTTAAGCAATCTGAGGTCAGGGACTTTGATTTGTTCATTGCTATATCCTCTGTACTTATCAGTGCCACACACACACACTAGTCAGAATTCATAATTTTATGCAAAAAAAACCACAACTCATAGACACAGACAACAGCCTGGTGATTACCAGAGGCGAAGGGTATGGGAGGAGGTAAAAGAGAATATAGGGGAGATAAATGGTGATGGAGGGAGACTTAACTTGGGGTGATCAACACACAATACAATATACACATGATGTATTATAAGATTATGCACCTAAAACATATAATTTTATTAACCAATGTCATCCCAATAAATTCAATAAAATTTTTTCGATTTAAAAAAATCTTTAAAAATACCCTGCTTGGTTGGGTAACTAAGCTAATTATTTAATCCCAGTTTTCCTCTACAGTCACCCAGATATAAAATGAACAACGCTGACAGTCTTTTCTGATTCTTATTCTAACTCTCTATTCTCCCTGGGCAAGCAGATAAGGAGTAATATGCAAAATTAAAAAGTTACACTAACAAGAAATTAGTTTTGTGTCCCAATCTTATTCCGGACATACCTTTTGCTATCAAAGAATTTCAATTAACCTGCCATTTCTGCGGGGACTATAACGCTACGTCAAGACCCATGGGCTTGGTTTATATGCAGGCAGATGGGCAGAGGGGGATGCTGGAGTTAGCTGGGCCTACTTTACACAAGGCACCGTGGTAATTAAATAGAATAATTATTCTGCCAGCCTTTTTTGTGAACGGCCCTGTTTTCTTTAGATTTCCGCCATGCTTTGTGAGATGCCTTTAGATTTGTGAGATGCTTTGGGGAAGCTGCAGCGTGTCTCAACTGAGTTCTTTTTCTTCTGCGGAGTTGACGCCGCATGGCAGGCCTTTGAAGGCGGCAGGAGCTCGTGTTTGCATCCCCTCCAAAGAGATGTGCACTTACTGAAGACCTGGCAGAGAAGGTGGAAATCAGACTCCTCCGTCATGCGAGAAGGGTTCCGTGGAAAGCCGCGGAAGGGGGGGCCTCACAGGAGCTTCCACGCTTTTTCGGTTTGATCTTTGGCATACTTTTTTTTGTGTGTGTTAAATCATAATTTGAAAAACAGATCTCCAACTATATTGAAATGCAAGGATTGAGCCTGTGCGATGCCCCAATAAGACCCAGGGAGATATGACATTATTGCTTTTAACCTGTGGCAATTCTGGGACTGGAGGTGAAATAAAATCCCAGATTTCCCTTACATCCCGCATCGGAATTGGTGACTTTGAATTCATTCCTTCATATTTTTCTTTGCCTTTATTTGCACCTCTGTTTGCAACACGCAGCAGCCTATGCTGTGTATATTTTTGCTTCTACCGTTTTTATCATGCTTATCACACTATCCTTTGTAGTTTAGTTACTTTTAGAGGTTGGTCTTCCCCAGAGTGTAAGTTGCTTGAAGGCAAGGAGGATTTATCTGTAATATTCGTAAACTTGGGTCATATCCTTAAGCTTGAGTCATATCCTTCTCCAGAATTCAAAGGATCTGGTTGCAATTTACAATCTTGCTACCTAGAAAAAGTCAGCCCCTATGGTTTCTTAAGGTTTCTATCCTGTGAGAAGTATTCTTTAAACATATAAACACAATAAAAATCTGTATCCACTACCCACATGTCAAAATAGCTCATGGTAGGAGGCAAAGAGGACCAGAGCTCTCTGGCAGTAAGATTCCATTTCCCGTGAGTGACTCTGGTTCCATCACATTTTCTAGTTTTGGGGGTCCAGCCAAGTTCTCTCTCAGGAGAGGCAGTGGTCTGTTCTCACCACATGATTGGAGTCATATGAATTTAGAATCATCTTCCATTCCTGGTAGATTAATATTTTGTCCTTAAGGAATGTCTCTCTTCATCCCTAATAGTATTCCTTTCCTTTCTGTCTGACTTTGTCTCATGGTCATCCCATCACTGTTGTGGGTTGGTATTGTAGATCTATTTTCAGTCTTATGTTTAATGCATGTTTCTAGAAAGCAGAATATATTTGCTCTTTCCTTTTATAGCTGGTCAGAAATCTTGATGTATGTGATTGTCCAAGTCACATGCTTGTCACTGGAGGGTGAGAAGAGATAGCATCTGAATCTTCCGTTTCTCCAGGGAGAGACCCTGCACTTCTATACAGTGCGGGAGTCCTCATAATCAGGAGGGTGTTCAAATATTAGCTAGCCAAAGAAGCAAATATTAGTAGCCAAAGAATTTTGAATAGTCAACAATTTCATTTACAGATTTACGGATTTATTCTGGCCTAATTTCACAGTATCCTGATGACTCCATCAGCCTTTCTACACTTGCAGATTAACTGGATATATGGTGATATTCTGATTTGTCTATGAGTCTTGGTCAAAGGTGGGGACAAGGGACCTTTTTATGGAAAGTACAAGTATGGGACACAGCCTCAGTAACCAGAGTACTCGATTCTCAAAGTAATTCTGTACCTAAATGGCCTTAAAACCTAGAGGGGAAAAAAAGTGTTTGTATCCCCAACGTTAAACATTATGCCTGCTATATAGCACTGCTCAATACATGTTCGTTGAGTGAATACGTGTAAGAGCTACTTTCTATTTGGCATTTTGCTATGTACCAGGCAATGTGAACAGCAATGTATCTGCATTACATACTTCATTGCCATTATTATTGTTCTCACTTGACAAATGAGGCGACAGGTGCAGTGGCATAAGTAACGTGTGCAGTGTTGCAGAGCAAATGCGTGGCAGCATCTCCAGAACCCTGTTCTGTCCACAGTGAGCCGGGAAATGGGAGCTGTCCCCGGAAGTGTGCTCTGCTCTGTGCTCCCGCAAAGGGCTGCTGCCACTTCGACTCCAGCTGGAAATCCTTGAACGAAGTTTGATGACTATCGCCCATATAAATATGGCCTACAATAGGAACAGAGTGAAAACGAGATACTGTGTCTCTTCCCCTCCAGCTCTATCTATGTTCTTACACAGTCTACCCTGACCTTTCTTGTTTCCTCTTGGTGAGAAAGGGAGAGTTTTGAGGGGAACAAATAGTGTCACCTGCAAGAGGGACAGACAGGAACTCTGAGACATGGTCAGGGTCTATGATTTTCAGGAGCAGGAGGAAATAGATCACATTTTTTACTTACACTTCATTTACAAAGATAAGATTTCTACAGACATAAGCCAATTCCTAGACAGGAAATTAACTGGAAAAAGCCACAAATCCTAGAGAGCTTTAAAAAAAAAAAAAAGAACATAAAGTTGACAGTTGCTAATTGGTTAATTAGTGCTTAACTAAAATGACTCCAAATTTGAGCGCTCCCAGATGAACAGTAGGAGAAGCAGGCAGAAAACAAACGCGAGGCATTGGAAGTGGCCCGCGAGAGGATGCGGAGCAGCTGGCCGGCTTCCTGGCCGCCCTGGTGAGGCGTGCTTCCTGAAGAACCTGTGCAAACGCAGATGACAGCAGAGACACTCAGTCAATCCTAGTTCGCGTCCCTCCTCCCCGCCTCCAGTCCTCGCTGCGGGGAGAGTCTGAGGCTCCCCGTTTGCCACCAGCAGAGGGAATGCAGGTGTGCTTTCATTTTTCCGCAGACTTTCCAAGCAGGCAGAGGGGTCTGCTGTAGGTCAGGCCCCACACTGGACAGGGAGAAAAAGAAACAGACCAAGTCTTGTTTCCGTTCTTGTGAAACTCATAGTCGTGGGCAGGAATAGACTTGAAATCCATCACTATGTAACCTTCGTGATGTATGTTATGAAGATAAAAGGGACAACCATCCAGAGTCGAAAGAGTGGAAAGGAAGGGTGTTAAGAACTAGAAACAGTCTTCCTTTCTTCTTTCTTCCTCCTTGCTCAGGGAGGGATCCCACATCTGACACGGCGGGGTGAGAACCGCAGAGTAGGCGGTAGTATTGGCGGAGTCCGCACAGATATGCTTGTGCTTTGCCTCCAGCTCAGACGCAGACCAGCGCCTCCCTGAAAGACTCGGTCCGTCCAGTGTTCCCATGGAGCATGCACGTGCTCAGCCACTTCAAATCGCCTCATTCCCCAGAGAAGCTCTTGGCAACCTGCTCTGAGCCAGCATCTCAGGTATCCTTAAAATAGCCAGCAAAGGATGTCTGGGATGGCAGGTGCTCTTGTTTAAATGTCAGCAAAGGCTGATGGGGTTGCATCCTTACCTCTGTATCCTTAAATGTCTGTGTGACTTTATGGTTAAGCAATTGTTCTTTTTCAGGCACTGAGCTTTGGCTGATCTTTATGCCATAAACACAGAAACACAGGAGAACAGACTAACATGTGCGGGCAACAGAAAATGATTTCTAAATAGTAGCTAACAAAAATTAAGTACTTACATGTGAAACACATGTCATACATGATCTCTCGGAGGTATTATTATCCTACTTCATGGAGACCTTGATGCTATAGCAGGCCAGGACTAGGAGTTTGGAAATTTAGTTCAGTCTCTACCAGCTTAAATATTTCAGTTAGAACAGAGGACTTCAAATCAGGATCTCAACATCGTGTTCAATTTCAGGGCAGTGCTTTTCACTGTGTCACCCATGGCACGTTATTTAGCCCCTGGGGCGATGGTTCATAAAGCGAAGAGGTAAACTAGATAAATTCTAAGATCCTTTCCAGTTATACAATTTTTCTCATTCAAACTGATGAATCATGCCTTCTACAAAGAAGAGAGGGATGGTCGTGAAGAGTTTAAAATCATCTTCTTTTCCTATTCAAGAAAATACACAAAAAGAAAAAGAGAAGTTGATTTTAATGACACCTTGACTAAAGCAGTATTAGGTTTCATTTTTTTTCCCCTGAAAATGTTTCCTAATTCCCCATGGTATTCTTTGTACCTGGTTAGATAGAAATTTAGAAGTGAAACTCAAATCCTTCTCATTGAATCTCAAATGGAATCCTAATGAGAATATGTCCTATGTATATAAGGATGAGAGTTGGGAGGGGGACAGTTTTCCCCTACCACATTTGCAGCAGCTTTTGAAAAATGGCAATTTAGATAAAGTTTGTCAGTCTTCCCACAATAGCTGGAATTCAAACCTCCAGGAACTTGGAAATGAGTATTGTCCTCTCAACCAGAGCATAGGACCACGTTCAATTTTCTGCTTTATCCCAGATTTTTGTGCAGTCATTGGAAAAAAGAAAAACCTTTCAAGTGACTCTTGCAAATGTCTCTGCCTACAAATGGAGAAAGATAAGATATTTCATGCCTCACCAGAGGGCTGTAAGAACTCATTTTTGTTTGTAAATGTTAATCAAATGATAGGCATGGCTACCTGCAAAGTATGGCTTCTCTCTAATTTAAAACTGGCCAGGTTACTGACTGAGGGCTGAATAATTATTACAGCTAGAGTTGGTATGTAATTTGCTGCCCCTCTTTCTTTTGCATTAATTTGGAGCTGGGCGGGACCTTTAGGGCTTTCCACAGAGACAGAGCCTATAATGATTTATTTGCATTCTGATCAGGCTTTCTAATTATGTAAATATTCAATCACCTCTATTGCTGAATTGACTCTTAGAAGGTTGAGAACATTTTCTATACATAGCATTGGATGAAGTTTCCTGGCTCCTGTCATTAAATGTTATGAGAAAATATGTGTTGCAGGGAAAAAGAACCAAGCGGAGTGCTTTCTGATACTGCATCATTCTTCCTAAGTAAATCCTCTAGCTCTTACCTCTAGCTCGCTGACCCCAGCCCTGAGCAGTGTTGGCGTTGCCTTGTTCACCGGGGAGCTGGAGGTGCCATCAGCCCAGCCCGGTTGTGTAGCTGCTCCCCTTGGCCAGTCCAGGGCAGAAAGGAGACACCTGGGTCTTGACTGAACTGACAGTGCCCAGTGTGAGACGGCCACAGCTTCTCCTGTGCAATCCCAAGAGAAAAGTCCCCAGCGCTGGCTGTAATTATTTCTTACCATTATCCACCGTTATCTCTTACTTACTTCTAAACTTTCTGACTTCTGTGTCCTGAAACTCTCCCATGCTCACTGCGTGGCGGTTACAACGGCTTCCTGGTGCTCCCTCAAACCCACAGGGCAGACGCCACCCTCTCCTACCCCATGCCGGAGCCAGGATGGCTCGCGGTCCAAATGCTGGCTGGACTGCTCCCCACTTCCTGCTGTTCTCAGGGCCGCCTCTCAGAGTCCTCTGACCACCCTCCTCAAATAACGCCCGCTGTCCCCTTCTTGTCTATTGAATTCCATCTCCTCCTGGTTTATTTTTCTTCAATTGATAACATAAAAATCAACCTACTTTTATAATAGTATTTGACTAGTATAATACAATACACATAATACATAATAAATAATACAATATTATTTGACATATATTTGTCTATCTTCCCCCACTTGGTACAACAATGATCTCATTCTGACATTTGTTTCAAGCATTTATTGTCTCTCTCCCTCTACTGCATCCTCAATGCCTAGAACAGTGTAGTGATCCTTCAATAAGTACTTGTTGATTAAATAAATGATTGAATCATGACTGATACAATCCTCTCCAATTTAGCAATGTGTGAAATGATCTTATTACCTAAAAAACAAACAAACAAAACAACAACAACAACAACAAAAAAAGCTTTTCAGCATTACATTCAAGGTCTTCCAATAAGCAGGCTCCAAACTTGTGATTTCACCTTAACTTCTGCAGTGTATTGGCCCCCTGGCCCACGCAACATCCATCTGTTCCACTCCTGAGGTATAGTGACTACTCCCAGCATACACACAGCATTCTTCCCACTCTAGGTTTTGTTCAAAGCGTATCGGTGCACCTCTGCATTTACCTGATTAAATCTTTTTCTTCTCTATTAGTTTGCTACAGCTGCTATAACAAAGTACCACAAACTGGGTTGCTTAAACAACATACATTTGTTGTCCCTCAGTTCTGGAGACTTCTGTTTGAAACCAGGTGTCTGCAGGGTTGGCTTTTTTCTGAGGTCTATAAGGAAGACTGTCCCATGCCTCCCTCTCCTGGTTTCTGGTGGTTTACTGGCAGCCTGTGGTGTTCCTTGGCCTGATCTCGACCATGTTCACAAGGTGTCTCCCTGTGTGCATGTCTGTGTCCAAATTTCCTCCTTTTATAAGGACATCAATCATATCCATTAGGGACCCACTCTCTTGTATGACCTCCTCTTAACTAATTGCATCTGCAATGACCCTGTATCCAAAAAAGGTCACATTCTGAGGTATTGGAGATTAGAACTTCAACACATGAATTTTTAGGGGACACAATTCAACTCAGAGCCCTTTCTTCAAAGCCTAGAACAAATATTATTTTCTCCTAAATGCTTTCCTGATACTGTTAGTGGAAGTCTCTCTCACTTCTCTGTTCCCATGGTGATAGCTTTATACCTGTATTCCTCCTTTGATAACACCTACTCTACTCATTTACTTACCATTCATTACCTGCAGGTGCTTAGTTTGTGTCTGAGAATATGAGGTAAATAAGATATACTTTATTTTTAGAGAGAACGGAACATCGATGTGAGAGCAAAACAATGATCAACTGCTTCCTGCACAGCCCCTACCAGGGATCAAGCCCAACCTGGGCATGTGCCCTGACTGGGAATCGGACCAGAATGATGGCCAACCAACTGAGTCACACCAGCCAGGGCAATAAGATATACTCTTTGTCCTTCTGGAGCTCTTAGACCAGTGAGAATTAAATTCTAAACTCCAGAAGGACAGAGATTCTCTTCTCTTGGTAGATACTCAATAAATTTCAGTTGAATTCAATAATTACTCTTCAATTCAATATTTGGCATAATAGATACATATGAAAAAGCAATGGAATCACAAAGAAGAATGTTTTCACAGGAGAGACGCTTGCTTTTGTCTGGAAAAATCAATAAAGGTTTGGCTTGACTGAGTGGGGAAAAATAGATTTCAAGCAGAGGTGGCAATAGTTCTGGGGAGGCACGAAGACATGTTTGGAATGTTGCAAACAGTCAAGAATGCTTGAGTGCAGGAGTATGGGGAAAGGTGGAAGAGATAATCAGGAGTTATATTCTGAATGTCCTTAGTTAGAGTTATAATTACGAAATCAGATGTGACTGGATTTTGAATATTATTCTTGTTCTCTCCAAATTTTTCTAAATCCCCCAAATTGAGGGCAATTTCTGTGAGGAGGAGCAACAGACACCTTATTAGATCTTATTAGGATGCGTTCAAAGCAGTCTTTCTCCACTTTCCTCACCTCTTCTTTCTGTTTGTGTAAGAAGTCTGTTTGCTAAAGAGATTGATAGGGGCAGTGAATCACATGCTTACAGGAAAAGTACTTTGCATATCTTCTTTCTTCCCCTCCTCTTCCCAAATGAAGAGGGGGATAGAGATAGAGATAGATATAGAGATAGAAATAGAGAGAGAAAAAAAGAGAGAATGAATGAATGATTTAATTAATTAATTAATGAAAGAGAGTTATTAAGAGATGTTGGGGATGCCCAGAAAGAAGGGGTAAGTGTTCTACCCCTAAATTAATGCTTGGTAAATTACAGAGACGCATAAGCCCTTCCCAGTGGAGAGAATCCTTGGGAAACATACATGAACCTAGAGTCTGTCTGTGTTTCTTGACCAAAGAATTGTGAAGGTGAGAAGCTGGGTAGAACTCCGCATGCCGGCAGCAAGGCTGGGAGCAAGGGGAGCAGCAGCAGTTGCTCCTCCAGTACCACTGTGGTTGAGTGTGCCTCATAGATGACCACCCAAGGAAGACCTGCTTCCCAGGTTGAGAGGCCTTGGGAATAAAACACAGGGAGTTACTGGGGCAAGAGCTGTTGGGCAGGGTCATGGGAGCTGTGGAGGATCCAAAACAGGTTCAACAACTAATATTTTACCCACTGTGTGAATTGTACAGTGTGGCGGTTCCTCCAAAGAATCTGCAAACAGGCTCCACAAGAGAACCAGCATCTGGATGCTGCCACCGTCAGGGCACTGATGGTTAAGAAAGATTACATATGGCCCTGTCTGATTCAGTGACTCTTCTTTCTTTCTTAATCCCTGTTCACTAGCACCAATCCTAGAGCTAGAAGCAACAAAGACAGGGCAAGTCAGAGGAAAACAGAACAGACTATGCTCACCCGACACCTTCGCTGCTGCAGGGACCCTATCTTTGAACTGGACAGGGCTGAAGCTTTGATTCAGGCTGGGCTGGATTTATTTCTACATCTGAGCTGCAAATTGGTCATACCACCTAATTTCAGTCCATTTAATATGACTGTCACACAGAACTTACCTTACGGGGCAATGGTTTTTCACTGGTGTTTGGAGAAGAATTCTTTAAACATGCAATACCTAACTAAGTAGTCAGGGGCACTGACCTCTTTCCCTTAGATTGTCAAATAAAAAATGACAACAGCCAACACAGCAATTGCTGTCCAGTGTGAATGAATCAAAATTATATCTATTATTTGTCAGATTGGCTATATATATATATATATATATATATATATATATATATATTTTTTTTTTTTTTGGTGTATCGCAGAATTTAAGTAATTAGTGTATGTGTGCCAGGAGATGAATAAGGTTGAAAATCACTGTTATAGTGGATGTAATATTGCTAAAGGTTTTAAGTACAAGGAGCTATGTACTCAAGTGGTCATTTTAGAAAAAAAACACCAGTAAAATCCTGCACATCTTCCACAGCCCAATCATCATTTTCTTAGGTGAGTCCCCCTATTTCTCATATTTACCCTTATATCAGTATTTGTCTCTTTCAGAGAATACAGGCTGGTTTTACACTTGACATGAAAAAGGCCTCTCCCACACTTGCATGGAAGCTTAATGGGAAAAGAAACTTCCTTTATCTATTTACTTTTTTCTTTTCTTTTCTTTTTGCTATTTTATCCTTAGGGCCTAGTCTGGATATTAATTTTACCCATAAAGATATGTACTAAATAAAAGAAGAAAAATGCATACAAGATTCTTCATGACCACAATGTAAATTTCCTGAAAGTGGGAACT
Source organism: Molossus molossus (assembly GCF_014108415.1). Taxonomy (NCBI): domain Eukaryota; kingdom Metazoa; phylum Chordata; class Mammalia; order Chiroptera; family Molossidae; genus Molossus; species Molossus molossus. The sequence continues at coordinate 46,564,306 of NW_023425345.1, read as the reverse complement.
GTGTCATATTGATATTTCTATTTACAGATTTATCTAGATCAGCACACAGTAAGTCTGTTAAAGTTAAATTAATTTTAAGTACTTTTAGTGATTTTGAAATCCCAGGTATCTGACAACCCCCCTGTGCCATCTGGAGCATCTGGATGCTTCTGGCATCTGTCCTTTTCCGCTGGTGTCACTCATGTCTTATCTCCTCATACCTTTCGCTGCATCATTGACTCTGTGTGTGACAGTGGTGTGAAAAGTGTTTCGAGAAATAACTTACATAACACAATATTACGCTCTTCCAAGAGAGCTTTTAGTTGCTCTAACAGATCTCTGGGGCATCAACATTTAGGAATTTAATCTAATTGCAGAATGAGATTTTCTGGTAATATGGATGGTTTGAACCCATGCTGCAGCCAAAGAGAGGCTAGTGTACTTCTGGGCCACCATTTATCCTGAGGTATAGCCTTTTGGAGTCCGGATCCAAGATGTGGATGGTTTACTACACTCCATCTTTGATCACCTGACCCCTTAAAGTTGTGAAATTACTATTCAGTCTTCACCTGACTCACTAGAATCAGCAAATGGACCCAGGACAGAAGCAGCCGGTAGAGGGAGGAGCCTTCTTCTTTCCAACCTTGGTCTGATACTCCTAATTGTCTGTCATCTCTCTGAGTTTTCTGCAAACTATCAGAGCATATCGTTTTTATCTTGTGCCATCTTTTCTGGTTGTCCTCAGGGACAGCCCTCAGGGCTGGTGCAGATTACCTAGTCCATCATTTCTGGATGCTGAAGTCTTGAAAACCACAGTGTGGAACTGCCATAATGCTTTTGTCTAACTCCTACAGGACCATTGCTGGCTTTGGTGGATTTTAAATTAGCCATAGCACGAATCCTGGATTGTGGCCGGAGTACTGGGTAACATTTTGAAAGCTACTAGGAAATGTTGAAATATCAGATTCTACATCTCCAGAGTTTAGTCAAATGCTTCCTCAATTTCAGGCTGATACAGAGTACATTTGAACTTTCATACAACTCAGTCTTTTAAATATATATATATATATATATATATATATATATATATATATTTTTGTTTTTATTGATTTCAGAGAGAAGAAGGGAGAGGGAGATAGAAACATCAATGAGAGAGAAACATCAATCGGCTGCTTCCTGCACACCCCCTACTGGGTATCAAGCCCCAAACCAGGGCCTGTGCCCTGATCAGGAATTGAACCAGGACCTCTTGGTGCATGTGAAGACACCCAACCAACTGAGCTACATTGGCTGGGTTCATGCAACTCAGTCTTAATTCCTAGTTTCTACCTTGGTTATAATAAAATGTGAGTAAGAATTAACATCCTGGTAACTTTTAAATGGTTTCCATAGGGAGTCCACTTATCGAAACAACATGTGTAAACAAGAAAAAAAGAAAAATAGAGCAATGATGCCTGACAAATCAGATCCCAAAAGCAAGGCTTCTTTCTGTGGTGACTTTAAGATTATTTTTTCATCATGTTGTTGTAGCAGAAATTTGGTCGGTGGGAAGAGACGAACTACATGCACTCGGAGGATTAGAAAATGATGGTTTAATGTGCACCAGTGCTGACCCAGTGGAATTACCTCCAAAGGCCAAACCCCGAGCCCCGGTTCCAGCCACCTTTTACACATGATAGCTTCTGGGTATCTGGGGGCTTTCTAGTTCTGCTGTAGTTTAGGCAGTTGGCAGATGTAAGGGAATTACAAAAACCAGGGATGGATTCCCTGCACTGCCTAAGAGGGTTGTCTGAACCTGGCTTGCCTTCTCAATGTCATTAAATATTTATCAACCCAGAGGTGTACCAGGCATGGTAATGGGTGCTGGGAGTGGGAAGCAAAATTGAAAAGGAAAACCATGGTTCCTGTCTTATCATAGTGTACACTCCCAACAGCTGCTTAATGTACCACTACTCTAAAAACTTTCCAACACTCACTCAAGAGCCAGTGTTTTATTTGTTCTACTGTCCAAGCACATTTCAAATGGGTTAAGAGCAAGGGAGCATCCCCAAAAGAAGTCACTCACACACATTTGTGTCTTTCCACAATGTGAGGTTTATTAGGGGAGACCTCCCCAATAAGCCAATAGAGTCCCACACAGAGAGGAGAGCTTTGCAATTGAAGTGCGCACACTGAGCGTCTAGCACAGCGAAGTCCTTGTCACTGGCAGCGTCCACATGTGGAGAGGCCTCCAGTGGAATGGGAGTCACCAGGGCTCCGAGCGTGACCCATGGTACAGCCAGGCTCAAGCAATGGGTGAAGGTCCCACTCATATCAGTGTCCAGATGGAGTCCTTATGCAAGTGTCCAGACTTGTGGTTTGGGAGATTCCATTACCGCAGTCTTGACACAGCACTTGCCATGGCTGTGGTGGCTTCATGTTGGATTGTCAGAGGTGTTCAGAAAGTCCACTCTGCTCTTGCTCTACAAAATGGGTCTAAAAATTGGATGTTCATGGCAACATAGGGGTGGGCAAGGAAACCGATATGCAAGGTCACCCTGAACCCCAGCCTCCACTTCACTGTTTTTCCTTTCTGTTGAGCACCTACTACCTGAAGGAGAATCCCTTTACCCTACTTAACCTTTCTTCTCACTATAACCAAAGCTATCAATTAGCTGTTGGTATGAAACCACAGGAAAGACAAAGCCATTTCTGCATCTTAATAGATCAGACATTCTAATTAAAAGTCAAGAGAGAAATGAAAGATTTCAAATGCACTAACCTTACTAATTCCCTAAGTCCTTCCCAGGAACTCCTAACACTCCTAAAGAAAGAAACTGTTAGGCCAAGCACCTTTCTAAGTAGGAAAGAGAATTAGAAAGTTAAATAGACTAGCTAATGCTGTGCAAATTAATCAAGCTCCTCAGATTAGTTCTTGTGTCGAAAAATCAGGGCTGTGACTAGGAACTCATAATGTTTCTCTTCTCTCTCACTCTCTCTGCATTGTAAAATCATTCAGCCAAAATTTTGGTGAAGTTCAAATATGTATGAATAAGCTGGTTGAACAGACCCACTCTGTCCTTGGAGGTGAACACCCAAGACAAACATATCAATGTTGTGATTTGACAGAGTTAGAGAAGAGGGAGTTGGAGGATTACAGACATGAAAGATTTGAGAATTAAAGTGTGAAACTATAAAAGCAAATACAACTTCAGTAACACAAGAATAATTCACATTTCCTGAGGAAGCTAATCTGATATTGTCAGTCGCAATTGTAAAATTGTACTGTTTATACTATTGGTTTTCTATTATGTTAGCTGGTTAATTAATTAGTTAATTAAAACTGAGCTTGGTTGTCTAATTAAATTTTAATTAATACAATAATTGGAACTAGTCAAACAAAGCATTTCTTACCAACAGCCCTTTGAGACCTGCTTTTGAACAGATCAAAATGGTTTATAATGAGGTGTCGATTATTTATATGTAAATTATATTTCCAAAGGGCCTGAGGACATCTCGAAAAGTTTATTCTCAAGAGGTTTAAACTTCTTTTCTACCTGTAACCTTATTTATGTTTATTATTAATTTTTTTAGTGTAATATATACACAGAGAGTAACACAAGAGTATAAACCAACTTTCCCTCAGTTTGTTTAAAAACCTTTGAACTTATGGCAAGTAAATTAGTAGAATTTTCTTATATTCTATTTAGTGTTTCATATAGAAGCTCTTTAGTGGATAGCATTGTGTCTATTTACAAGAACCAGTTTGACAAAATTGAGCTTAATTCTTGTTCTTTTGAGAGGAAACATCATAAACTTAATTGGCTGATTTAGTCTTTCCTTTCCCTTCCTCCTCCCCTCTCTCCACCCTTTCCTTCCTTCCTTCTACTTTGACAGAAGGTCTTTGGCTTTTATGTTTTTTTATTTGTGGTATACACTAGTCAAGTGTTTATGAAATGTAATTTTAATTGAAGATATGTTACATTCATTTGGGACTTAAATAAACATTTTCTCCTTTAATTCTCACAGTTCTATAACATTTAAAAAAACTGTCCCCCCTCTTTACAGATGGGAAATTAAGTCTTAGAAAAACAGAGTATCAGACTCAACATCAATAGTTACTAATTAATAGAATTACTATTATTACAACACATTTGCCAATATTAACCAATTTTATGCGCCATAAAATTAGAGTAAGATATCTGTTAAATTTATCAAGATTATACCATATGGGCATATGGTAGAATCTGGTTGCCTGCAATATTGTCTTTCCCTCTGCACTCATTGTTTGTTTGTTTGTTTTCTATCTTTATGGGCTAAGAGAACACCAACCTCTCTCCATTTAGATAAACTTAGACTCCCACCAGTTCCATTGACCAAACATAGAATCTGAAACCTAATGTAAAAAACTCAGAATATCTTAAATAGTCTTTTCATGCTCTAATTTTTCCAGCAAATGTTCATTTTTGACAATAGGTCAAAATGACTTTTTATGTGTCTTATTATAAGATAAGACCTGAGTCCTTACCTAATGCTTTTTGCATGCAACTGGACAAAAGGGTCATGCAATCTAGATAAAACTTGACTTGTGATTTTGGGTAATGTTCTTATGTCAAACCAGAGTCATCTTGCCCATTATAATTTTGCATTTGTACTTGTGTAAATGCCCATAACTAAGCTTTTCTTTCATTTTTTAAATATCTAAAACCATTTTCTTTAACAAGCATATGATCTCTACACCTCTTCCTTTAACCTTCTGAAAATGTTAAAATTTCCTAACTTGATAGATATATGAATTCAGCAGGACAACATGTTCCCCATTAACCCAAGAAGAAAGCTCATCCATTAAAAAAATAAAATAAAATAAAATAAAACCCTGAAAATAACACTCCATGGAAATGTTTCTGAAGAGCCGGATCCAGTCACCATTGAGGAACTGATATAGAAAATGAGATGCAGAACCCTGGGATTGCATGGTCAATTAGGGGATATAGACGGATGCATATATTACTATCACATCAATTACAATTACTTTGTTACTAAATAACTTTAGGATATGTGGCATGGGAATATGTTGCCTTCTTGTAAGTCCTGCTAACCCCCTGTCCACCCTCCATAGTCCTGATACTCAACTGATAGAAGCTAAAGCAGGGTAAAATGTAATCTGCATTTCTAAGGTATCTCCAGATTGTGGCCAGAGATGAGGTTATTGTTTATAGTTATAATTTATTATTTATAATACTAAAATAAAGATATTTGTTACAGATAAGTTTTGTTTGCTCTTGCACCCACTGATAGATTCAGGTTCACCACCAAGTATTTCTAGGAACCCAAGGGGCTATCTTATGTGTTCTCATGTGTAATTATGCCCTCTTGAGGCTCTGTTATTGCTCCATTAGGTCCCAAAGATCCTCTAAGGGCACCATAATCTTCTAGCGAACTCTGCCACTGGTCCCCCAGGCATCATTGCCAAAGCACTCAAGTCCTAGAGTAGATAAATGGGCAGTGAGTGGAACGCCTCTCTCCCCTTTGTGTCAGAGGGGTCCCCGAGCAGCACTGCCTATACATCAACTTTTTCTAAGTGTTTATGTGAAAGTGTCTATTAGTTATCATTTTCTCTCATTTTTGGACATGTCTCCAGGCTAGAGATGAATTTGAGTAACCCCCACTGTGCTGTACTCAAAATTCTGACTCTTTTTCAACGACAAAGGCTTTGTTATAAGTGTGGCATGCCTGCTTCCTTCTTCCCTTTAGATGAACACTTTTCTAGGAGGCTTCTCCCATCCTGTGAAGACAGACGAGTCGGGGCCATACCAAAGTATTCCAGACATATCGGAATGTCAGCACTAGGCATAGACTAAAGAGAGCGTCCTTGCTGTAGAAATAAGAACACATTTATAGTCTAGCAGACTGAAACTTCAGTTGATACTCTGATGTTTAGTTCAACATATGAAAAATTTAATAGCAGTTTTAGAGGAGAGCAACTCGGTGGTCATATCCGTTTGGGGAAGAGCGTCTGAGTGAAAACTATGTAATTGGGAGTCAGCTTAAAGTTCCAAAATAGACCCCAAAATGAGAAAAATAATTCTGGAAATAGAAGTATGGTTTTTTATCACATATTGGATATTAAATCTCTTTTATGTTTAATTTTCTCATCTGAAAAATTCTCTTTTTTTTTATCCTCATCCGAGGACATTTTTGCATTTATCTTCAGATAGAGTGGGGGGGGGGGGGGGAGAGAAACATAGATGTGAGAGAGACACATCGAGTGGTTGCCACCCACACAACCCAAACCGGGGCCGGGGAAAAACTGCAACTGAGGTACCTGCCCTTAGCGGGAACCGAACCTGGGACTCTTCGGTGCGTGGGCTGATGCTCTAACCGCTGAGCCAAACCAGCCAGGGCTCATCTGAAAAATTCTTGAATCTAATAGAATGTGGAGAAAATTATGGACATATGTGCTACATTCCTCCTTCTTAAACAAGAAACCATGTAATAATATTTTACTCCCTCATTTGAATTAGTAAAAACATATATTTTTAATTTTCTTTTTTAAATGTGAGAATTAAACAAACATATTTTGTAGAATACTTTTTGTAATGTATGGACATCCAGTGCAGGTTATTTTAGTATTTTACAATTAAGTCAGTTCTACACAGTCAGAATAAGACAGCTGGACAGAAGCCTCTTTTGACAGAAGCCCTCTGTACAACTCACCACACAACAGCCAATAATTTGAATGGCGAGGTCTTGGAGCAAGGAAAGCAACATTATTTGGAAAGACTATAAGCTGAGAAAATGGCAGACTATCATCCTGAAAAATTATCTCAAGAAAGAACAGAATTCAGGCTTCTTTTATGTCAAGGGAAGGGGGAAACAGGAAGGGCAGGAGGTGATTGACAACCACGAACCTCTGGATACCAGCAGGGTTTGAGGAAGATTGTGAAATGTTTTTGTTCTTATCTGTTGACTATAGTTGATGTGAGTCCAGGCAAGAAGTTCCTGCAAATCCTTGATAAACAATTATTATTTTTGTACATGCTTTCCTTATCTCCTCTGGAGAGGCACTTTCTGGTAAGGGGCTGTTTTTATAAAACTCAAGCCACAGACAGAATTTCTCTAACGATTAGTATGTCTATATTTAAGACTAAGTGGAAGCTATTAACCTGAAGGCCACAGGAACAAAGCAGGCTTGAACAAGGGGGAGTCCGAGAGGCCTAGCATTTCACTCTGTTACAATTGCAGTTTTCTTCTGCTGGGTCTTCAGAATGACCTGTTTCAGGTTGCTCAGGGCCCAGATCTGAGTGGAGCAGCAGCAGAAAGTGTCCTATTGATACTGGTTGTATCTTACTGAATTTTTCTCTGTCTCCTGCAAGAGCCCTGGGGCTACTCTGGGATAGTGGGGGTGGAAATGGGGACTAAGATTGAAGTATTTGCATATGCTGAGCACTGGAGAAGCTTTGCCTTTAAGCACTGAATTTCTCAGTCTAATTAAGCAGAACCAAGGATTAAAAGATGAGTATACAACTCTTCCTGTGAGTTCACTGAGCTCTTTCCCTAGAATCCCAACTTTACTCTTATTTCTGAGTTGTCAGGAAGATTTGGCTTTGTACACTATAAAGCACTCTATCAATAGTATTAGAGTAGTCATCATGTGAAATAGAATATCAGAACTGATTCATTAAGCGGCCATTGACAGCTAAGACTGAGGACCCAGGCCCAGTGAGGACTAACGCTCTGCACTAGGAATGCCATGCCTAGCACACCGGCTGGAACTAAAAATTAAAATTCTAAGAACAAAATCAATTCTCTATTCTTATCAGGTCAACTTAATTAAATTCATATTGTCATCCTGAGAGTCTTTGGGGAGTATTTCTCAGCTGCCGTGTCTCATTCTCCATTGACATGATGACTGTTGCCACAAAGACCAGAGATGAACAAAGTCATCAAGACAGCATGTCCTCCCCTATACTATCTCCATTCTGGATGGTCACTGAGCTGGTTTGCTGGTGGAGCTGCTGGGCGCACACTGTGCTACAACAGGAACTACACGTGGAAAACCACCCAATGTTGCCCTGCAGACAACACTCATCATAGGCTATAGAGAAGGAGCTGCCTTGGGATCCCACTATCTTCACAAATCTTAGTAAAATAGCTTTTTAAGGTGCCTTCACATTTTTAATATATGGAGAGTTTTCTGATTTGTGTATAAAGATAATAATCAAATTGTTGATGTGATATTTTTGGACTTCAAAGTTGCTTCATATGCACTTCAATTTTTTTCTGTATCATGGTACTATTTTCTTCTGAGTAATACATCAGTGTCCCTGAAATGACCCAACTGTCTTCAGTGATTTTCTGGAAGAATATATTTTCAGCGACGTCATCTATTTTCAGAGATGGAGACACTATGAATAGTATGTGAGTTCAGCATTGCACTTAACGACAGAATAACCTGAGATCAGATTTGGGACACAAAACTTTAAATGCTCTGTATAATGGTACCTAACTTATTTTGTGCTTAAGTGGTACTTGCTAATTCTACATGATGTCAAAACTCTTTCAGCATCTCATTTTTGTAGTATAATAAACTTAGCCTGCTTGTTACCTGGTATGTACTTCTGCCAGTTTTTTTCTCAACAGATTGTATGGTGTGAGGGAAACCAATAGCTCATTTTTAATAGCAGTGAGATGGATAAGTCCAGGAAGAGTTTTAGTCAAGCTTTGCCTCCTCCTGAGAGGGAAGTACGTGTTTTTTTTATTTCAAGCTGCACAGTTTACAAGCAGTAATTGGCAGTTTTACTGAACTTTCCAAGGTTAGATCTAGTGGCTCTTTAATGTCTTACTGAATATGTGTATAAATGTATCTATAGCCACTCTTTCCTGCCAAGTTCAATTCCATAGAGTTTTCTATCCTTGAACTGTGCTTAATAAATGTTAAGCCTGGCTCAGTCAAAAAGAAAGCCGCTAAATCACCTGCAAAGCTAGATGGTGGTGATTGAACAAAGAGAAATCCCAACACTTTCCACATGTTAAGAGGTGCAAGGTTAGCGTGATTATGTTTTTTATTTTAAATACCTGTCAAAGGTAGCATGAATTGTAACCTACTTAATTTTGCTGATTGTTAGAGTAAGAAATAATGAGGAATTGATTTAATCAGAGCTGGAAGCCATTTTTGTGCAGTTGGGCATAATTAATTCCTATGTATATTCTGATGGTTATTGCTACTTTTAAAAATCAAGGTAGATCATCCTAGTAGAAAATTGCCTTGGGGCAAAAACTCGGTCGTTTTTTCTACCACTTATAATGGTAGGGTGCATCTTTATTAAAAATCATGACTCCTACAGAGAAATAGTAATAGTAGTCATGATCTGGAATGTTATTAAAATAAAAGTGCTGGGAGTAAGCAGATTTGAGAAGAACCAGACTTAGTTCTTTGTTTCACTGCTCATTTTAACCTTCTCTAGAAGAATATCAGCCAGTACATTTCCTTACAGCCTTTTTCCCACCTAACCTGTCCAGAGCTATACCGCTTGAGCCACATCCCTTCCCATTCCCACGAAATTCCCTTTCTCTAGGAGTAAGGTCATGAAAGTCTACTCACAATCATTTACAGAGTGGTGTGCATCTCATAAAGGATTTCCTTGTCATTTCTTAATGCAGTCCTTTCACGTAAGAGCCTTTTAATCCCAGATGCTCAGGTGATGGAGCCGAAGCTTGGGATTACTCAGTGCCATTGTCCTTGGCCATCCGCTAGGAAGGACACATGGTTGGCATCCATACTCATGCTGCTCTCAGCATTTCTGCACATGTAGGTCTGTACCACTTGCATCCCACCTGTCTGGGTACTTGTTATAAATGCTGATTTCTGGGCTCCATCTCAGAACTACTACATCAGAATCTCTTGCAATAGCACCTGGTAATCTCTTTTTAAATAAGTACTACAAGTGATTTCAGTGCATCCTTAGTTTAAGAATTCCTATATATGCTATCTCTGACAAGATCATTCCTCAGAAGACATTTGAACGAGCCTACGTTTTCTTGAATTCATTCCATCCTCAGAGCAAACCTGGTTATTTCACAAAGTAGGAATAAATGTTCCTTCCTCTTTCTTCTCACCGGTGCCATTTGAAACAGAGAAACTGAGACAAGGAGGAATGTGAGTCACATAGTAAACCCCATCATTAAAAACACTTTTGAAATTTAAATATAAAATACCACTGCCAGAAATCATTTGTGTAAGACTGCTTTATAAAGTGAACTTGTATTAGAGTTGCTGTGGGGAGAAATACTTATGTTTCAGTGATGCCCACTTCTGTGGTGCAGTCTGTGTCAAGGCAGACATTGCAAATAGAATGTAGATTTTAAAATGAGGAGTAATGAGCAAATCTTGACAGAAAATGCAATACTGCCCTTTGAGAGCTGGTTTCCACTTCAAGTTCCAATTGATTGTATTATTTGTTTAGGCAAACGTCTAATTAGAGAAAGCAGAGGTAATAAATTCAAGGCCTGTGTGATGGGTCAAGGGAAATGTACTCTTTGGCAGTGACTATTAGATTGGATGGCGCTTCTATAATAGGGAAGACATGGTCATTGACTAATTGTCTCCTCTGACTTTGGTGTCCCCTTTGAGCACTTTTCTATTTGAGGCACTGAGATGGAAGGAAATCAGTGTAGCATTCACCTAGGATGCTATGTCTTATTTTCTGCAGTAAATGCTGGAATGGCATGGCAGATTGCCACAGAAACAGGCCATTCAAGGATAAACGAGCCAAAAGATCATGGGTGTTATTTTTGGAATTGATTAGTGACTCATTTTTCTGTCACTTACCCCTCCCCTGCCCCTCAAGGGTATGTCCCTTTCCTATTGGGTCAAGTCTTTGTTCTAACCGGGGGCACTCTGAAAGGCCCTCCCAGCTCCAGAGCTCCCTGTGGGATGCGGTGAAAATTTTGTCGCAACTTCATCACAATTCAACTTCTCCTGCTGCCCAGTTCCACTTGACTCACCCTTAGTGGTACAGATCTGGAGCACACTGCCCAGTACACCTCCTGCAAGCAAATCTCAAAGCTCAGAGTCCATTCCCAGGCAGCTAGTCCTACAGCTAAGCTTTTGAGGACAATGGGTGATTATTTTCCACAAAGGCTAATGATGAGAGGTGCTGAGACACCCATGCTGAATACACTTAAAGGGAGAAGAAACAGTCTATGACCATGAATCCTAGTCAAACATTTCAGCCTATTTGAAGCAAGAATTGGAAAGTGGTATAGACCTCTGGGGAGAATGATTGATTTTCTTCTTTCTTCCCTGGAAACCACTCCCATCTTCAATTCCAAGTCTAAGAAGAGAGCCCTAGAAGAGGTTTTGATTAATGTTAGAGCTGTCTGCACAGAGAGAGAATTTATTCCCTGACTGGTAAGGATCAGAACTGCAGAATTGTGGGTTTGAGGCTACCATGGAGCCCAACAGAACACTACAAGAGAGTCCTTGGGAGAGCTAGACAAGTCATCATCTAGAGTTGGGGCATATGATAATATGCTGCTTGCTATGAACAAGCCTCAAGATAGGCAGGAAGGTAGAACAGCCTGTATTTTTAGGGAGAGAAGAAAAGGTGACAGAGAAAACAATGGCCAGGAGGCATATTACCATGTTTCAAGTGACTGCTGTGGATGTGACTTCAGTGGTAAAAGACCAAGGGATGTATGTGTAAGGACAGGAACTGAGGGAGAATTAAAGGAGGTCAACTGGAGTGTCCACGACCCATGCCAGTCTCTAAGCTCTACGACAAGTGTTGTTAGATTGGACACGTAGTTGAGTAAATGAGATCTCCTGAGGGTTCTTCCCTGGTCATACCTTCTGCATGAGCTCTGTATGCTCAGTGTTTGTTATATACCTTCCTTTCTCATTCACTCTCCTCTCCAACTCTATTCTCAAATCACTTTCTTCCAACCCTTTCAAATTTTCCTTAATTTCTTAAGGAGAATAGTTATCTACCTATTTCTCTTACTCTCCCCACCCCTATTCCCCAAATTGCCCAATAAATCATTTGGTCGATCCATCTGTTCTCCAATTTTTTAGACCCAGAACCTCTTAAATTATTCATTACAATTACAGATTGTTGCAAATAATTTATATTTATTGTGTATTTAATTTATTTATTCAAAATTATTTGATAATTCTTTCAAGAAAAAAGGTTATGAAGAGAAGAAATTCCTTAAATTTAGGAAGTAAAGGGATCTAGTGTTAGGTGGTATTTGAGATGATTTGATAACTATTATTAGGTCTTAAATTTGGCTCAATTAAATTTCCTAATGGTAGAGAAAAAAGAGAAGACTTGGGAGTTAAGAAGTATCAAGTTTCTAGCAAAATAAATGTTTAAGTTTGTTAATAGAGAAACGTTTTTCATAAACTAAGCTCAAGCATGAATTTATTGCATGAGTCATTAAATAAGAGTTGCTATGATTTGCAAAAGATATACAAAGGCTGTTATAATGGACAGCTCTTGAATGAACATCTATGACAGCCTGAGGGCCTAATATTGCACTGTAAGGGCAACTGTGTGGAATAGTGAAAAGCACATTGGACCTGGAAACAAAAGATCTGAGTTTGAATTCTGGTTCTACAACTTTGGGTAACTTTTGTCTAAGCTTATTGATCTCTCCGTGCAACAGTTTTCTCTATCTCTAAAGATTAACACCTGCTCCTGGGTCTTTTTGGTGGAAATAAATTAATTAGTATACATGACAGTGTATAAGTTGTCTGGCTCAAACCAGAAGAAAAGTCAGTGTTTCTTAAATTTTAACTTGCAAAGAAGTGGAAGATATGGACATATATTTACTGATCAACTATATCTTTTTTTCATATGGCATTTAAATTTATTTTTGTATTTTACATAGACAATTTTTCTTCTCCCACGAATCTTAGATTGTGGGATCCTAGATTGACCTTGGCCAGTAGAGAATTATAGACTCTTAGAAAAAAATAAATAAAATAAAACAACAGTGATTTCCTTCTGCTGACGGTCCTTGTAAGGACATCCTGGGGGGTTTGCTAGGGGTTGAGCCCTCTCTGCCCCCGAAGCTGAGACAAGGAGGCTCACAACTTGAGGGGCAGTAGAGCAGAGTATTTTTCCTGGAACTCCAGCAGGGGCTCACAGCGTTCCGCATCAGCCCACAGCAACACAGATTGCTACACTCTCCCAGCACACTGGGAAGGCCCTGCTCCAGGAGCACCAGAGGCTCCTTTGCAGCCCCTGGGGGAATATACTTACAAAAATTTCCTCTAAAGAAAACTTAGTGCCCTTATGGGTATTCAGTGATAGCCTCTCAAAGGTCTGATTTTCAACTTGAAGTACTTAAAAAATGAATTAAAGAATTGTCACTGCTGAAACCCAAAATTGAAGCTTGAAATAGTAAGTATAAGATATATTTCAAAATGTAGTGGGGGGGGGGGGACCAGAAAGTCATAAAAATGAAGGTGAAAAGACTTGGAGGACCAATCAAATAGAAATAACTTAGACAGAATGAGAATTACAGAATGAGATAAACAAATATATGGAAGAAAGAGTATGATTTAGAGGAAAAGGAAAAGGAGGAGAAGGAGGAAGAGATGAAGAGGACAAAGGAGGAATTTTACCTGAGTCAAAGAACGACTTGAATCTACACATTAGAAGAGCTTGCTGAGATCCAGGAAGGAACAACTGAAAAATAAAAAGTAAATAAAAATCACACATACCTAGGCATGTCTTGGTAATACTGAACTCTAAGAGTAAGAGGAAAACTTATAAGTTTCCAACAACAATGAGAAAAAAAAGGTTTGTATCAGTCTTTGCAGCAGCAGTAATAAAAGCTAGACACGGGGAAAAAAACTACATGATGAGAAGAGAGAATGCCAGTCTAGGAATCCCTTATCTGAGCATGGTATTCTCCACTGGTTAGGATCTAATATATTTGAGGATATGCAAAATCAAAGAATATGCCATGCTACTACCCTGTCTGAGAAAAACATTAAAAAACAGATGTAGTAAATGAACCAGAAAAGAAACTTCAAGAAAGAAGAGTTGTAAGAGGAGAGACATTGGTTTTGAGCCAATATCTGTGCACCTTGCATAGGTAAACCTAAGCAGATAACAACAAAGCTATTGGAAACACGCAAAAGGAATGCTAAATAATGATCATTTAAAAGAAGGGACACAACTTTAGTCTGGACAATTCTGTGTGTGATGGAGAGAATAATGGCCTCCCAAAGATGTTCATGCCCTACTTTCTGTGACTATGCTATGTTACAGGGCAAAAGGAATATTGCAAATGTGAATAAGTTATGAACCTTGAGATAGAAAATGTATTCTAGATTATCTGAGTGGCCTCAATCTAAGCATATGAGTCTTTTCCATAGAAACTTCCCTAGGCATGGTCAGTGGGCAGTCTGACTGCAGACGAATGGTCAGAAATATGCAGTGTTACTGGTTTCGAAGGAGTGAATAACCACAGGCCAAGCGATGAGAGAGTCCACCAGAAACTGAAAAACACGAGAAACAGATTCTTCCCTGGAGCCTCCAGAAAGAAACACAGCCCCACTGGCACCTTGTGCAAATTTTTAGGCTGTTGAAATCTATGTCAGATTTCAACCCAAAAGACCTGTAAGATAATAACTGTGTGTTATTTTAAGTCACTCAGTCTGTGGCAGCTTGTTACAGCAGCCCACAGGGACCTAATACACGGGGCCATCCACTCGAGACAGTTGCACTTGAAAGGAGACCACACTGTACTGATAACTCCAGATGGGATGAGCCTGATACATTCTATTTAAAGACAGGAATGGTCACCTGGGTTAAAAAACTACATGCAGGTATAGACTACTTCAGGAAATACCCGTTAAAGTGATAAAATATCAAAAATAAAAGGATGCAAAGAAAGTTACAGTGGCAATATCAGTAGTAGGTAAGGCTAAAAGGTCTAAACAGATGCACTGGTTGGTGGCCCACAGACCACTCTTCAAGTAGAAAGAGTGTAGGGCCGGGGAGGGTGCTCTAAGGAGCAGCAGCACCAGCCAGCTGTGTCTGGGAGATGAAAGGCAGAGTCAGGAAAACAGGAGGTTATTGGAATACATTCAAGAGATCAAGGTGATTTGAACTAGAATAGCTCAGGCCAGACCCACTGAATCAACATTTAAAGTACAATATAATGTAATTCCCAGGTGGCTCAGGGGAATTCCAGGGGAAGCACTGTCCTGTGAGTTCTGCTTCTCCCCTACATCCCCCATCACTTTCCATATTTCCTGCCCTGGAGCCATGACATCCTTCCTTGCTCTGTGCTGGTCCCTGAATGCACCAGTCATGCTTCCTCTCCAAGGCCTTTGCATTAACTGTTCCTTCTGTCTGAAATGTGCTTCCTCTGGATATCAGCCGGGCTCTTTATTCAGGATTCAGCTCAAATGTCAGAGGGATCTTTGCTGATCACCTTATCTATCAGAGTAGCCCTACCGCTGAACTCCCTCTCCCCATCACCCAGCTTCATATTGCATAGCTGATATATTATGAGTTTATTTTTTTTCCATGTCTTTCCAAATTAGAATGTAAGATCCTTAAACGCAGGGACTTAATTTTGTCTGCTAAGGGAGTGCCTGGTTCTAGCAGGCCATCAATAAAGTATTGCTGACTGACTGACTTAATGAATGAATGCACCACACACTCCAGCCATACCTGACTCATTGCTATTCCCTAGACACCTTTATCTCTCCTCTGCTCTTTCTTCTGTCCTCTGCGGTTGAAAGGCCATCCAGACCCCAAATTCCACTCAAAAACTGTCTTTCATGAGGCTATTTCTAACTTCTCTAAGTGAAAATGATCCCTCTTTTCTCCATTTCCATTTAGCTTTCTACCATTCTTACAGAAGCATCTACCATACCCTGCCTCGTGCTGTGTGGATTCAAATGATCGATCATCCTTTAAAATCAGCTTTATTGAGGTTAAATTAACCTATAGTACATTACTCACACTGTAAGTTTACAGTCTTCCGTCCCATCTAACCACTAGCCACTCAGATACAGACTACTTTCATCACCACAAAGATTTCTGTTGCGTCCTTTGCAGTCAGACCACCTTGCCCCATAAATTCATGCATCAGACGACGACTGACCTGGTTTCCATCACTGGACTGTATTTTGCCAGTTTTAAGGCTAGAATAAATCATCAAGTGCAAACTCTTTTGAGTTTATTTCACTCAGGGTAATGTTTAAAATTCATCCATGTTGTTTGATGTACTGGTAGTTTCTTCTTTTTATTGCTGAGTAGTATTCCATTATGTAAATATACTACAATTTGTTTATCCATTCACCTGTGAGAGGCCATTTGGTTGTTTCCAGTTGGGACTAGTCTGAATACAGCAGCTATGAACATTGATGACTATGCCTTTTGCAGACATACACTTTTATTTACTTTGTGTGTAAATACCTAAGAGGAGAAAAAAATGGGTTTTATGCTAAGTATTATTTATTTTTACATAAATCGGTTACGAGGTTTTGAAAATGGTTGTATAATTTATATTCCCACCAGTGATGTATGAGGGTTTATCTTTTCATGTGCTTATTGCCATTTCCACATCTTTTTAAAAAATATATCTATTCAAGTCTTTGTCTTATTATTGAGTTATGAGTCCTTTACATATATTTTTATATTCATGTAAAATTATATTTATTTATTTATTTATTTATTTATTTATTTATTCTGGATACAAGTCATTTGTTAGAAATTGCACATGTTTTCTCCCTTTGTTGCTTGCCTTTGAGTTATATTTTAAAAAGAAGAGATGTTTAAATATATATATATTTTTTACTTAGTCCTTTTTACAGTTTAAAAAAATATTCGCTTACTGCAATGTCACCGTGTTAAAGTCAGGAATTAGCTCTGAATCAAGGCATTGTTCACAGGTATTCAGTAGCACTGTTCCTGTGATTGTTGAATTCATGATTATCAGAGCTGGAGGGGCCTGTGTCTAATGCAGTTACCTGTCACCCTGTTGCTCAGCTGATGATCACGCATGGAGGTGGTTGGCTCACTCCCGAGGGGACACCACGAAAATGGGCTGCGTGGGTCGGAACGTCCCCACTTACTCTGATCTTGGCAGTGCTGGTCGTGCAAGCACCAAAGAAGCATAAATTCAGTATCAGGCACAGAGTTGCAAGTAACAGAAACCAGACCTATTTTAACAAATAAATGGATTTATAGGAGGGGTACTGAGTACCTCACATGCTTTGGGGGAATCTGCAGAAGTCGTCTTGGAAAACAGACAGGAACCAAGAGGGCTCTGCAGGCTGAAAGGCGGAGACCGGCACGAAGCCTCCTCGCTCACGCTCAGTGGCTCTGCAGCCCCCTGTGCTGAAAAGCTGCTCCGAACACCTCGATTGCTGTGTCCACCGCCGCCAGCATGACTTTTAACTCTCCCTTAATTTTTGCATGACGTGTTACTGACTCAATATGTTGTACAGAATTATCAAGCGCATTTAACATAGACTTACTGATTCTATTTTGGTATGCCACACTGAGTTCATATGGTGGGGACATACTAATAAAAAAATATAAAAGTACTTTCCCTCATGAAGTTTATAGCATTATAAAGCCTATGGGAACATGCAGACAATAATAATAAATTTGATGAATAAGTGAAATATACAATATAATGATATGCCATTTTATTTGTTTTTCTGGAAGTAGGTAGAGGGTGTCTCTTTCCATTTTGGCTTCTGTAATAATCAAAGTGGGCACTTCATCACATATATGCAAATGGAAGGTTCCCCACGTCTGGGCAAGAATTTGGATGTTGAGGAGGCAAAAAGGAAGAAAATCTTCTAATATGGATGGTGTTTCACTTAAATCATGGATGAATACTTTCTATTATTTTATATTTACTCAATAACATTGCCATCTTTGGGACTATACAAGTCAGTTTCACCAAAATTATTTTATTTTATCCTCACAGCAATCATATAATCCCTGAATTACTGTCCTTATTTATTTATTTATTTATTTTGAGATAAAGCAACTGGGAGTTTAGAGTGGTTTTTTTGTTTGCTTGCGTTGAAGAACAGGCTTCATGCCAAGTCCTCTCCTGCTCTACCCCACCTTTCTTTCACAGTGCCATTCTTCTGGTTAACAGAGAACTTTGGTTTCTGAAACCTCAAACAATGGGAAGTGTAATGTGCATTCACCTGCCTTCACATGGCTCCAGGTCCCCACCCTCACGTGTGACAAAACCCACAGAACTCTGAACCTCAGTGTTTTTACCTACGGCCTTCACGAATGTTTCCCAATAAATACTGGCCTCTATTGCAGTTCAGCGCTGATTATTTCCACTTCTGGGGATAAGACATCGTAGGAAGAGAAGCAATTATTGCATCTTGCACTGACTGATGAAGTGCTTCTTATTTATAACAAGTCAGATCATAAAATTCATACAACTGCATAAAAAATTACCAGCAAGTAGGAAAGTGTTTCCACTGACCTCCAAAGTGCTCAGAGTCAGTGATCTGGGGGGTCACATGCAGGACCATTATCGTTGCTTGTTTTCTTCCGCTAAGTGTTTACACTTGGCAGTCTATTTGGCAATAAGCTCAAGGTTATGCTGTCAGTGCGAGATCATTAGCTTTACAATTTTTCAAAAAGCATTTGCCTTAGCAAATGTGCATCCCAACCTCAGTGAACGTGTTTATGTGCAGGTGTAAATCCTCTCGCTGGAAGATCTGCTTGCTAATTACACTGGCCGCCGTTCTTTATTTCTCCATGCGTGACCTGGGCAGCAGAAATTCATCAGGAAACTTCTCTTCCTGAACAACATTAGCTAAAGTTTTGGCGTAAGCTTGGGTGGTTGTGCCTTGGTAAGCAATTTCTTCCTGTTACCTCTCCAGGGCAAGGCATAAAAAGCTGTGTCCCCTTTGCCGCAGTGTCAAGGAATGTGACAAATGTCTAGTTATTTTTGGTTAAAGTGATGTCAGATTGATAACAGAAAATGTTCAAGTTTATGATTATCTTCTTTTATTTTCTCTGGATGCCCCTTGAAAAGGAAAGGGATGTGGTTTGCTGGTGGTGGTTGAGGGTGGGAAGTTTGACAGAGTCACATGAGACTGTGAAGAGCAACTAGAATATGCTCAGTACTCTGCGCAGGGCTTGATATGCAACATGATGGATATCAAAAACAAACAAACAAAAACGACCCTCAGTCTAGACTAGGCAAGACCATGTAAAGAAATAATTTCAATAGTGTACGATAATTCATATAAGAGAATTACATTTTTTGCCCTGGCTGGTTTGGCTCAGCGGTTGGAGCGTCGGCCTGCAGACCAGAGAGTTCCTGCTAGGGGCACGTACCAAAACAACAATACCAACAACAACAACAAAAAGAGAATTACATTTTTTCATAGAGGCAAAAGAAATGACTTCTTTTGCAGAGCAGGTTGATAAGGTGTATTAGTCAGGGTTCTCCTGAGAAACAGAACCAATAGGATGGATGGATGGATAGATAGATAGATAGATAGATAGATAGATAGATAGATAGATAGATAGATATAGACAGACAGACACATAGATACACAGATGTAGGTTCACATCATGTGTGACTGCATAAATAAGCCCCAAGATTTGCTGTCTGCAAGCTGAACAAACAGGAAAGCTGGTAGTGTAAGGCTTGATCTGGGTCCAAAGATCTGAGAACCAGAAGGACCAGTATTTGAGGGCAGGAGGTAGAATGTCCAGCTTCAAACACAGAGCCAATTCACCCTTTCTCTGCTTTTTTGTTCTGTTCTGTTCCCCAAGAATTGGATGATGCCCACCCATGTTGTTGAAGATGATCTTTACTCGGTCTATCAATTCAAATACTAATTTCTTCCAGAAACACACTCCCAGATATACCCAGAAATAATGTTTTTCCAGCTATTTGGCCTCTCATGGCCCAGTCAGGTTGACACATAAAATTAACCATCACATAAGGTTTTGTATAGCAGGTGAGATTTTTGTTGGTCTCACAGGTAACTGAGAGTTCAACAGATTTGATTTTAAAATTGGCACTACATTTCACATTTACAATGTTAAATTTGAATTATGCGATCACACATATATTTATGGATCACAGATATTCCATATATATGTTTATATGTGTATATATACAAATATAACCTATAATTAATAGATATGGGAAGGATAACTAGGAAGTAGTTGGTTGAATAGTTGTCCATCTACTTGCAGTTTTGGGGTAAAGAGATAAAGAGGTACATGAAAGCAGAATTGAGGCAGGGGTAGACGGGCTTGTTTGGAAGCTCTTTAGAGTTCGATCCCAAGGAAACCTCTAGACAGAAGCACATCTGAAAAGGACAAGGCCATTATAAGGCCATCCAAGAACCCTGCTACCAGCTGCTGTGTGATCTCAAAAGCAAAATGGCACTGAAACAAGACTGTGTAGAATCAGAGAACTTGGGCTCCAGTTCTGGTTCAGCTGCACTGAAGATAGGACTTTACATGAAACCCTCTGTACTACCTACGTTCCAAGTTGTGGTGAGGAGCAAGCCAAATAACATAGTCGTATTAGTCAGGGTTCTCCAGAGAAATAGAACCAATAAAGAGATTTACTATAACAAATTGGCTCACGCTGATTGGAGGCTGACAAGGCCCGAGATCTGCAGTTGGCAAGCTGGAGACCCAGTAGAACTGATGGTGTAGTTGTGGTCTGAGTCCAAAACCTGGGGAACCAGGAAGAACTCATGTTTCAGTGCAAGTTGGAGGGCAGAAAATAAACCAATGTCCCAGCTTGTAATCAGGCAGGAGGAATTTCCTCTTACTCATGGGAGGGTCAGTCTTGTTCTTTTCAGCCTTCAATTGACTGAATGAGGCCAACTCTCATTACAGAGGGCAATTTGCTTTTCTCAGTTCACCGATTTAAACGTTAATTTCATCCAAAGATACCCAAACAAAAACACCCAGAATGATGTTTGACCAAATATCTGGGTACCTGGTGGCCCACTTAAGGGGACACAAGAAATTAACTATTACAGTGGGCGAACTCACTAAGAAAAGTTGCATATGACTGTAAGGTATTCATATGAGGAGTTCACATAGCCCTTAGCCATCTACTGCAGGTTATGAAAACGAGAGTGTTTATTCCTTTATCCAGTCATTCATTATCCACTCATGTCTGTGGCCTATCACGTACCAGCCACTGCACTTGGACTAGGGATAAAAAGTAAACAGAACAGTTCCTATCTTCATGGATATTAACATCTTCTGAAGAAACACACATTAATCAAACATTTACAAACATAAACATTGATGAATTGTGCTTACTGCTAAGGAGAAAAAGTAGCAGGGACTAGTCTTGGACTGGGGTTGTAGTGGTTGCCAAAGAAGGTTTCCATGAGAAAGTAAAGCATAAACTGAGATTGGAGGATGAAAAGGGGCTACAATAGATGAAGGAAAAGAGCTTTTATCTATTCAACAAATATTTATTGAATGACTCTCTAAGCTTGTCACTGTTCCGGGCAGTTGGGCTAAATCTTTGAACAAACCAGATAAGTATCTTTGCTCTCATGGAATGTACAGTCCAGCTAAGGGAGACAGACAATAAATAAAACATAGTAGCTAAGTAAATAATGGAGTACACTAGCAGATGATAGGTGAGTGGAAAGATGGACAAAGTAGAGCAGGGTCAGAAGGGTCAGGGGTGTAGGAAGGAAGGTCAGTTTAAATAGGAGCTCAAGTTTGCTCTCACTGAGAAAAGACTTGAAGAGATAGCCAGGAGGGCATCTCGAAGAAGAGAATTCCAAGCAGAGGGACCAGCTTATGCAAATGTCCTAGGACACTTAGGTACATGTGAGATGTGTCTGAGGAAAAGCCAGGAGGCCAGTGACTGGAGTAGAGTAAGCAAGGGGGGATGGGCGAGGAGAAGGAGATGATAATACGAAAAGCACAGAGCGAAAGACATCAGAACTATCTCTTTTAGTCTTCACAACTCTATAAGCCAGGCACAATGACCTTCATTTTACAGATGACAATGAGGTTCGGAATTGGAAAGAGTGTGATTCAAAATTCTGTTAACTACGAATTTCATTTATCCTGAAGACTGCAAGACACTGCAGAATGTAATGATTAGAAATACTGCCTCTGGGGCCTGACTGTCACGGTTTGAGTCCTGGTTCTGTTAATTATAAGCTGAGTGATACTGGACTAGTTATTTGAACTAATCGTGCTTCAGTTTCCACATCTGTGAAAAATGAAGTGATTATAATATTATCTTATGGTGTTTTTATGAGCATTGATAAATTAATTAATGTGAAGTACTTATAAATAGTGTCTGGCACATAGTAATTACTTAAAAAGTGCTAGCTATTATATTGAATTTCATTCTAAGAAGTGGTTCAAGCAACTACCGTATTGCTCTTCTTCCAGCAAGTGTGCTCTGAGTACCTGATACCTTCTGGGTTTGAAGACACAGAGGCAAATGAAAGCAAAGTACTGTGAGGTTCTCTTAGTCTAGAAGACAAGCTCTGACCAGGACAGATGCTAGCCGAGGTGGAAGATAAAATGATAAATGTAAGTAAGCTATTTAGAGTTCATCATGTTGATAATGTGGGCCTTAGAAAGCTTTTAGGCAGTGGAATAGGAGTACGTTTAGACTTGTGAGTATATTACTGTGACAGCAATGTGGAGGGTATCAGAAGGCATGGCGAGATGAGGGGGAGGGTCTGAATTAGGGTACCGATAATAAGGAGGTAGTAGAAGAAGTGCCCTGGAGAGACTGTAAGTATTCAGACTGAGTGGATGAGCGGTGTCAGGAAAAACAAATATTTTAGGATAACTCTTACATTTATTTGTTGGCTTGTATGGCTAGTTAGGTATTAACAAAAGAGAAAGAAGCAAAAGTGGCTAAGCCTGATTAAGTGAGGAAGCTATACCTTCACAGACACCCTCGGGGACAGGCACATCCTCCACCAAAGGGACATTAATCCCTGAGCAAGCAGGAAAGACTGGCTTTCCAGTCTCCCTGGGGACAACCGGCCTGTTTGCCAGGACTCCCAGGGGGAGGGATACGCAGTAAGGGGAAGGTTCCTTCGCTGGGCGCGTGCACAGTAGAAGCCAAGGTGACTCGGAGGAGGTCCTTCTAAGAGCAGGTACCAGTAGAAGACAATGAGGAAGCAGAGCTTCAGGGCACATGCAATAGCAGGCAAAATGGCAACTGTAAGGGGAGGAGTCTAGCCTGGGAATATCTGGGAAAAGGACTGGATAGAATAAAGGCATAGACACCCCTGAAGATACAGGAAAGGAATTGGATAAGGGGAGGGCCCAGCATAGCTCTGCAAAAACCCAGGAAACAGGTTGGACACTTTGAAAGACATCCTGCTTGTTTCAAAAAACAAGAAAACATAGAGAGGATCAGTAAGGACCTCAGAGCAGCCACTACTGCAGGCTGCCTGCTCTCCACATCCCCAAACAGCATCTTATTTCTTTTCACCCCAGTAAATCTTGCCACTACTCTTAAACTTCTCCTACATGTGTGTCCTTGAAATTCTTTTCTTGTCATTCCATGACAGCCCATTTTTTCCAGCAACGCATTCATGACTTGAGCGTCTCGCTGAATTGTAAGTCCAGCTATCAGACAGGACACTGGTGCAAACTGTTATAAAGCCAATTTGGCAGATCAGAAGACATCAGATTTTTTGGTGAGAATGCTAACCTCTGATGGAGCAGAGCTAGGTGCAGTCTATGCCTTTTTTTCTCCCAAAACCCTGCTACCAGATAATGTGTTACCCTGAAAGCAAGTCTTAGGCCAAATTCTGCACAATGCCTAAACATGATGGCAAGCAGGCACAAAAAGGGTACCAAACTTTACACCAGGCACCTGAGCAGCACCTTGCAGAACAGGCTCAGGGGAAGTGATTTCCATACTTTCTGAGAGAAGGGGCAGCTGGCCTTCTAGTCCGGTTAGGTCACGAGGTCCCACGTGGGCCAGGGAATGCAGACGGCAGCACACTAGCCTCAGGCAATCGCTGGATTCTTTATTCAGGTTTGTGCAAGGGGGGTGGGGACTGGAACATTCCTAGCCAGTCATCTTTCTTAAAAAATTATTTCTTTAATAATTAATTTTTTTTAATTCTAATATTCCTTAGGCTAATAACATGCTCTAAGGTTTTAGATTTTGGTAAGGATAATTTAAATGTTTAGTAACCATCCTTGAAGCTTCATTTCTGATGGGTTAACACTAACCACACACCCCCACCCCCAGGGCATAGATTGTAATTAATTTGTACAACTATTTAAAACTTAAAAATACTTCAGATTGTCGATAAAGATATATTTTAACTGTAAGTTATTAATATAATAGGAAACTCTGTGGGAAAGTTTTAGACACACTAAATATAAAATGCTTATGAGGGCCAAGGGGATATGTTTACAGGTATTTACATATTTACATCTAAATTCCAAGAAAGGTCTTGGAAATGTAGAATTAGGCATCATCTGGACAAAGGGTATAGAGCCAACACAGGGACAGGTGAACTGGCCGGGGTCAGACCCAGAGTCCCGAATTTGTGCGCATAATCTGTACCAGGTAGGCTGTTTGATTTCTGTCCCTCGCGGAAAATAATCATACCGATCACAGCAACTGTGGGTATTAACTGATGAATCCTCGCGATAATCCTGTGAGGTAGGTGTTATTATTCCATTTAGGTAGATGAGGAAAGCAAGGAAACCTGTTCAGCATCACAGAACTTAAAAAGAAAACAAAGGTGAGATGGAGCCTCTGTCTTTCACCACTAAAATGAAAATTACAGGCCTGTTAGCAACGAAGACAAGGTAGGGGAATAAAATGCTGGGCTTTTCTGTATTTATTTTTAAAACAGAAAATCAGGTTACTCTCTCTACATAAAAGCTGTTGAAATTCTGTTTCTTTCCATAAGGTCCAAGCCTATTTTAGAGTTTAATGAAGCTTCTTAAGTAAACAAGGTGGTCATTGAGAAGCAGTGCTTTTACGGGACTGGTTGAAGGGGAGGGCACACTGTGACAGTCACCAGAGACAGGACTCTCAGGAAGTGTTGACGCCTGAGTCTCATCCAGAAGGGAATTAGATGTTTGACCCATGCACAGGCCAGGCTCCTATGAGGAACCATATTTGCATAACTCTCCCAGATCCTGACCAATTGCATCTCTGGGAGTGCTGTGTGTTCTCTTCTTTTTGCCATTCACAGTGTGGAGCTGAATTTACAGGTCTCCTGGGGCCACCAGGTTGAGAGGAATAGCCCAGACCAGCTGCAGCACTGGGTCGCAGTCCTGAATTATTCCCGGGGCCACTGGGAACAGGTGCAAGTGATGTTTCCCCTGGAGACAGACACAGGCAGCAGGGCTGTGCAGTGCCCCCCTCCTTTACGTGCTTCCACAGGATGGACCCCTCTCTGGGACTGAGCTGGTGCCACTGTGGGTGGGACTGACTTCTCCCAGCCACAAAAAGCCTCAATTTTAGACCTTTCCTGTTCTTTCCGGATGATATATCCACCTGCATAGAGGCAGGAGCCATGGGATATGGGATTATACACACAGACCAGCAGGGCGCAGATCAGAGCCACCCTGGCCAGCTGTGACATTTGGGGACATTGTGTCATTCTCTCCGTGCCTTGATGTTCTCACCTGTGAAATGAAGATTATAATAATATCTACCTCACAGCTATTGAGGTTTTAACAGCCCCTACATAGAACATAGTAAATGTTCAGTAAGTGCTAGCTGCTAGTATTACTATTATTATCATTATTACATAAATCAGAGCACAAACTGAGACTAAGGAATAAAACTGAGATAAGGCATTCATCATACATATTTGTGATTCGTCTATAACACACTATGACTTAATATATCTTAGAAATCCGATTATTATTGGATAAGCAGGATAATTATACTTTCATCTTTATTCTCTATATGTATTTTTCTATTTGAAGCATTAAAGAATATAGTCTTATTTGGGTTCATCTTTTTTTTTTTTTAATATCTAGAAACCTCAGGAAATGGAAGTTGTCACCACGCACCATTTACTAAGACCGTGACGTTCATCACGGTGACCGGCGGTGGAGGGAGCCCTAACTTGTATTGCACATGGAGTGAGCTGAGCATATTTACTTTTTCTTATCTTTTTATTATTAGTCTATCAATGATAAAATACAATATTTAAATATATCCTTACAGATTGCAAGTATTTTTTACTTATAAAGCCCTTTGAGCTCTTGCATAGAGGACACAATTATACATTTTAATAACGTGAGCAATGTATTTATCAAATAAATGTTCCCCTGTTATTAACATGGTACCTCAGCATGATACATTTGTTACAATTAATGAACAAATATCAATATATTGATATTAATATTAAGTAAAGTTGGCAGTTCTTTCGGATTTCCTTAGTGTTTACCTGAGCTCTCCAGCTCCCAGGGTTCCACCCAGGGCACGTCACTGCGTTTGGTCGCCGTGTTTCCTGAGCTCCTCACTGCGGAACGTTTTCCCAGACTTCTGCTTGTTCTCGATAGCCTTGATGGTTCTGAGGAGGCTGTGTGAGACAGAATGCCCCTCTGTGGAATTTGGCTGATGTTCTTCTCATGGTTAGGCTGGGGTTATAAGTTCTAGAAGGAAGACCACAGAGGTGAAGTGTATTTCATCATGTCAAGGGTACATACTACCTCATGCTTTATGATGCTTTATATTGCTCTTGATGACCTGGGGGGATAAGGTTTGTCTGTTTCTCCACTGCACAGTTACTCTCTTTGTCTTCCCTCCCACACTGTACTCTTTGGAGGGAAGTCATTATTCACAGCCACGGGGAAGGCTCCTCCCTTCTAT
Organism: Molossus molossus; assembly: GCF_014108415.1. Classification (NCBI taxonomy): domain Eukaryota; kingdom Metazoa; phylum Chordata; class Mammalia; order Chiroptera; family Molossidae; genus Molossus; species Molossus molossus. The sequence goes on along the minus strand of NW_023425345.1, from coordinate 46,537,495 downwards.
AAGGTGGAGAATCTACATAAACTGGTGGGAATTCCTCCGCGTGAGAGGTTTGGTTTTTCCCACATTGTTAAGTTTTCAATCATTTACTTCTATCAGCATAGATTCGTTTGACATTATGCTTTGGGCTATAATTCAATATGTTATTTATTCTGTTGCTCAAATTGTTCCAGTGTTGTCATTGAGAGCCTTTTCTGTTGGCTCCTGTGTCTATTTGATATGCCCCTCGATGTGGGTTTTGGTTCGTTTTTTGAGCACTTCCTTATTTTCCAGCATTGCAATATGCTCCTGCCCCAGATCTAGAACCAGACATTTCTCCAACGGGTCCTAGTTCCTTTCATAGGAGAATGGTATTAAAATCACAATCTTGGTGTTAATGTGCTTACTGTTACTGCAGTATTGTTTATTTTATAGTCTCTCCATTGATAGAGCAAAGAAATATATGTATGTACTCCAACCTGTATATGTACCTATATCTATAAATTTCTTTACCATTGGTAGCTATATTAAGTTAAACTGAGTTCACCCTACTGCTCTCTCCAGCTCAAATCCATTACTACATGGATCATTCTAGCCTCCTCCCTTGCTCATCTGTAAATTCCCACTCCACAGGGAGAAATCTGGCTCCTACCATCCCCCATCCATTTGCTTAATTGTCTAATTCCAGTGCAAGTACAGCAGTATCAGAACTGTTAACCTGTAACCCGGAGGCTACAGTTCTTATATGCAATTTCTTTCGTTTGTAGTCTTACAGACTCCACTCATTACCAAAGTTACTTTGGTCAGCACCTTTTCCCACCATACACTTTAGTAAGGTTGTTTCATGTATTTTTAATACAATTAGATTCTCTTGTCACATTCTTTCCTAAATGATGTTTTTTTAAAAAAATATTTGCATGCATTAAGGTTCACTCTTTGTGCTATAAAGTTCCATGGGCTAGTGCGTAGTGTCCTGTATGTACCATTACAATATCATACAAAATAGTTCCGTGCCCTTAAAGTCCTCTGTGCTCTGCCTACTCAATCCCCTCTTGCCACACACACCCCTGGCCCCCTGGCAAGCACTGAGCTTTTACTATTTGTATAGTTTTACCTTTTCCAAAACATCAAGTACTCAAAATAATTTGAATCATACAGTATATAGCCTTTTCAGACTGGTTTCTTTTACTTATTATATGCATTTAAGATTCTTCTATATATTTGTGTGGCTTGATAGCTCATTTATTTTTACTGTTGAATAATATTTTATTTTATGGATGCACCACAGTTCTTTTGTTTGTTTGTTTGTTTTAATCTTTTCACCTACCGAGGATGTCTTGTTTTCTTCTAGTTGTTGGAATTATGAATAAAAGTACTATAAACATTTATGTGCAAGTCTTTTTGTGGATCTAAGTTTCAAATCAGTTGGATAAATATCTAGGAATGTTATTTCTGGAACATACGATAAGACTATGATTAGCTTTGTTAGAAACTGTCAAACTGTCTTCCAACTGTCTGTATCATTATGCATTTCCACCAGCAATAAATAAGAGTTCCTGTTGCTCCTCATCCTCAGCATTTAGTATTATAAAATTTTTTTGGTTTAATCATTTTAATAGATGTTTAGCGTTATCTCAAGGTTGTTTTAATTTGTAATTTCCTAATGACAAATTATATTGAATGTCTTTTCATACGCTACTTGCCATGTGTATTTCTTCTTTGGTGTGGTTTTGTTTAGATGTTTTGTCCATTTTTTTTTAAAATTGGATTGTTTGTTCTTATAATTGAGTTTCAAGAGTTTTTTGCAATTTTGATACTATACCTTTATAAACTTTTATTTTGCAAATATGTTCTTCCTGGCTATGGTTTTTCCTTCATTCTCTCAACATTGTACCTTGCAGCACAGACTTTTTAAATTTTAATATTTTTTAAAATGAATCTTGTTTTTAGTGTTGTGTCTGAAAATCTCATTGCCAAACCCAATTTTACTTAGATTTTTTTTTATAATCTTCAAGGAGTTTTATAGTCTTTTTTATTTTATATGTGAGTTTGTATTTTAGTTTGAGTTGATTTTTGTGAAAGGTATATGATTTGTGTCTAGATTAATTTTTCTTCCATATGAATGTCAAATTTTTCCATCACCAATTACTGAAAAGACTCTCCTTTCTCCATTGAATTGCTTTGACTTCTTTGTCAAAGATTATTTGGCTATTTCTATGTGTCTATTCCTGGCCTTCCTTACTCTGTTATATTTACCTATCTGTCTGTCTTTTTCCCAATACTATGCTGCCTACTATGATTTCATAGAAAGTCTTGAAGTTTAATAACTTGAAGTCTTCTGATGTTCTTCCTGTTCAGTATTGTATTTGCTATTCTGAGTCATTTGCCTTTTCACATAAACATTAGAATCAGTTTGTCAATATCCACATAATAGCTTGCTGGGATTTTTATTAGAATTGAGTTGAATCTGTAGATCGAGTTGGGGAGAACTGAGATCTTAATAATATTGAATCTTCCAATCCCTGATCATGAAATATCTCTCCGTTCATTCATATCTTTCTTGATTTCTTTTATCAGAGATTTGTACTTTTCCATATAGAGATTCTTATATATTTTGTTAGATTTACACCTAAACATTATTTTTTGAGGTGTTATTTTAAATGGTAGTATGTTTTTATTTCAAATTCCAATTGTTTATTACTGTTACATAGGAAAGTAATAGATTTCGACATGTAGAGCAATTATCCTGCTCACTAGCTCTCCAGGCTTCCTTTACCAATGTGAGTTCTCCTCCCTGGACTTACACGGAATTCCTTGTTCATACCCCATTACCCGCTCATATACTGAAGATACGGTCCTGGACCATCTGTTTTGGAATTACCTGGGTTGTTTGTCTGAAAGTGAATGTCCTAGATCCTGAGTCAGGAGCTTGGGTTTAAGGTGTAGAACCTGTGAATACAACTCCCTCCTGTTTCACCACTCCCATCACCATGGTCTTTATATCCACTTAAAATTTAATACCACTACTCTTAGAGTAGACATTTAACAAATCACCAAGTTAAACTGCATGTGAGTATACAGTGTGCAATTCAAAGGTATAGTCTAAGTTTACTAACATTGTGTTGTAAGGAACAAAAAAATGAAGATGTGATCTATGCCTTCCAAACACTCATAATTTAGTAGGTGAAACAGAACAAAGCAACTGAAATGCTTATCAAACTCAGATACATGGCGTAACATAGTAACAGAAGTGGGAATGCTTACTTCTGATTAAGGGGATCAGGAAAGATGGGTAGGAATGGCGACATTTACATTAAGCTTCGAAGAATAGAGAAGGAAAGGTGTGTACTCTAGAGAGAGGAAACCCCAGGAGCAATAGCAGTGACCTTGGCAATGATTGGCATGTGTGTATGGCAACTGAGGGAGAACTGGGAGGAGGAGACGATCCATTTGCAGCTCGGCAAAACCCTAGGACACCCAAGTAAACAGGTGCTAGGCTGTGACATGACGTTGAATTCCAAATTAAAGAATTCAGTTTTATTCTGTTAAAAGTAAAGGGGGAGGCGAGTTATTAAAGGTTTCTGAACAGTAGGTGACATGGTTACCCTGGTGAAAAATTGGGGCAGAAATGTGAAAGACCAAGGTGAAAGAGAGTCAGGGGGCTGTGGCAATAATCCACGTGACAGATAATGAAAAGCTGGTCTGGGTGGGTAGCAGTGGATATCTAGAGAGGAATACATTTAAAAGGTTTAGATTTGCTGCCAGTTTCAATTTATTTTTTAAAAACTGAATAAGGTCAAAGCTGATGCAGAGTTTTCTAGCTTGCATAAGTAGATGAGTGGTAACAATTACTAACTGCTAACAGACTTAAGCCAATTTAACAGCACACCCTCTTTGGCACTTGTATAGATAAATGCAGTCTCTAAAAGTATAAGATGATAAAGGTTATACAATAGAGGTAGAATGTTACACTAGAAGTATTGGACCAAATTCTGCCACACACTTAGACACTTATTAAATATTTTCTAAGCAGCCATAACATTATGTAGTCTGTTTTGTAATCTTATTGACATCTCATCTCTCTGTTCTTGTAGATGACTTACTACAACTTGCATGAAATATTCACTTGAGGCAGATTGACCAATATTTTAGAGGCAAGATGTGGTCACCTTTGATCTAGTGGCTGGACCCAGAGGGTCCTCTAGAGATTAAGTCTTAAGTGACTTCTTTAAGAGCACAAGACACAGATTTGCTGGTTTCTGGATTCTGGGTTCATGTAAAAATGGAAAGTATTATTAAAATATCATCATAACTTAAATATTATTAATTTCACCAATGAGAGCTCATTTCTGGCATTCATTGTACTATGTAGTAGCATCAAATCATAGATCAACATAGCTAAACTGCTGTAGCAAGTACTTGATTTGTGGCCTTTCTGAACCAATGTTAAAATTTGCAAGCTGACCACTCTAGAAATGAGAGTTTCCATTAGGACAACTTACGACCCTAAAATGTACATTAAATAAACATGCACACATTTGCATTCCTCTATGTTGAAGCATTTTAAAAGAAATTTTATATCTTATAACACCAAGTTCTGGAATACAAGAAGATGAATGGTTTTGAGGAAGGAAAAGTAATTCTGTTATGTAAATCCCGACATTCTACAAAAATACAGAGCTGTGCATACTAGGGGGATGTTTGACCATCAAAAGCAATCTCTATTTAATTTTGCTTTAATTTTTTGCTTTTATTTGGTACCATGTAGAACCTCTGCCAATAGAAGCATATCACAAAAGATAAAAGCAGTTTTCCACCAGCATTTATTCTTAGAATTTGCATTTGAGAGAATTGGTTTTCCAAAGGAGTAATACAGTAAGATCATATCACAGCAATAACTGGCCAAAGAAACAACACATTCCAACATGTGTGAATTTTCAATGTGTTAATTCTCACAGAACCATGCAAGAAATGGAAGGATATAATACATTCATAATCAAATTTAATTCAGTGAGACTTAGACTTCCTCACCTTAAATTCTAAGAAATGCTGCAAGCAAGACACAAAAAATAAATTTTGTTTGTAGCAGCATGGCAAAGTACCACCATGATATAGGCAAAACAAACAAATAAACAAACAAACAAAAGCAGGATGCGTTAACCTGCACCAGAAGCCTCTCTCTGATCTCTCCTACCGTCTGCATGAAGTCTGGTAGTATAGCTCAGAGCAGGGCTATATCTGTAGCTATGTATTTATAAATAATTGACACATTTATAAATTAAGTTGCATCTCATTTGAATTTGGCTATACCCATCACTGGTTCTTCAACATTGTCCAAGTTCTTGACCTTCCCTTGATAAAGGTTTCTTTCTTTTTTTTTTTTTTTCTTTATTTATTTTAGAGAGAGAAAGTGAGAGGGAGAGAGAGATAAAAACATCAATGAGAGAGAACATTGATTGGCTGCCTCCTGCATGCACCCCACTGGGGATTGGGCCCACAACCTGGGCATGTGCCCTGACTGGGAATCAATCCAGCAACCTCTTAGTGCATGGGTTGATGCTTAATCACTGAGCCACACTGGCCAGGTAGACTCAGTTTCTTAATCTATAAAATGGAGATAGTTGTGTCTACCACAAACTCCATGTAGGGATCAAATGGCCTCATATGTGTAAAGTGTTTAGCACAGGGCCTGGCACACAGTAAAGCATTTAATGCTTATTAACTGTTATCATTGCAGTGCAATGCAGGGGAGGCTGAACTCATGATTAGTGTGACAAGAGAGCTAGCTTCCACATTTCCTTCGTTGGGTAGAGTCCTCAGTTTACCTTGTAGCAGGTCTTTGGTGTTAGGGAGTTCTTGTTAGGCAAAGGTACGGCTGATTTCCCTTGGTGGTCTGACAAGGGAATCTCTCTCGGCAACCCTTGGAATGTAGAAGAGACTAAATATAGGGCCAAGGTGCCTCTTGGGAGGAAGAGAGACATCCCCTCTGTTGAGGTTCAGTATTACCAGAAACTCTGTGATGGATTCCCATGATTTCAGTTAGTCATTTGGCAGGAAGACACAACAAGGGCCCTGTTAACCTAAAAATAAAAAGCCAAAATGAGAGGCAGCAAGTTCTTTGGGATCAGAATAAATTGCAGTTCTGAGAGCACAGATTGAAGCAGAAATCCAAACCCCAAAGAGTGCTCCAATTTCAGGTTGAGGGCAAAGGGGTTATGAAAAAGGAAATAGAATAATTACATGAATTGAAGAAAAAAATTTTTTTTTTGGTGCTGACAAGCTGTATACATGGCTGGTTACTGAATCTGACTACAGAAAGAGAGTCCATCATCATCAGTGTTTGTGATCCAATGTCTCCTTTTCCTGTTGGCCTTACAGTTGTTTATAAGACAATGTTGGTTTGTCTCCCCATCCTAAGGTTATTTCTCCCAACTGAAACCTTCCAAAGGTTCAAGGAGCAGAATGTGCAAGCAGTTGCCCTAGAATCGCTGCTCTGGCTTTATTTTAAAATGGCTCCACTTATGTCATATTTATGCACAACATGGAAATGGAGAGTCTAGGCTCAACATCGAGATTAAAGTTGGTTTGGGGACAGGGCTGCTTTCAGTCCATTGTGACACTCAAGACCCAGCACCCTGCCCACTGAATTATGCTGTGTATAAAGAATGGCCCTGCACCTGAGGATCAACTAAGAGATCTTTACATTGGAATTCGAGGGTAGGCCACTCCCCTGGAGGTACATTTTAAAGGTTATAAATTTTAAAGAGTGTCATCTCAGCAGTGTGAAACAACCCATGTGACTAAGATGGACCACTTTACAACACAACCCCATATGGCAATGAAGGCATCAATAATGATAATGGACTAGGCACACTTGCCACTTCTCTCAAATGCAGATGGAGTGAGTGGCCTCTTGAGTGAACAATTGAAGTGAAAACACCTCAGGGAGTTCTGGATAATGTGGGCAAGCAAGTTTTAAGAGATTAATTATTGAAAATAAAAGGGATAAAACCATATATCATGTAAAGCTGTCATACCACTTACATTGTATCCATCCATCCATCCATCCATCCATTTGTTTATCCATTCAGTCATATTTACTGAAGGTGCTATTTAAAACAGAGTGCTTTATAAGACATGATTTAGCCAAAAGGGGCCAACGAGCCCATCAATGAGGAAGCAAGTGAAAGAATATCACTACATTTAATTTATTACCACCTTGTCAATGAAACATTGTATGCTCAGAAAATCCAATCATCAACTTACCACATGTGCAGAAATGTTTCACTTTGTGTGTGTGTGTGTGTGTGTGTGTGTGTGTGTGTGTCTGTGTACACAGGTATTTTTGTTTACAGATTGTTGGAATGACCAAGTACTTATGGCAGTCTTTGCTTGGTTTAGTATAGTGACTGCTATTTTTGTGTGAAAGTTGGTTTTGCAAAACAAAATAAAACAAAAGCCCCATAACACACTGGTTGGCAAGAAAAGCCTCAGAAAGCATGCCCTGGTGTCTACCTCATCTACTGATGGTGCCAATTCAATATCAGATTCGGCTCCCACAGAAGCACTGCTTGTCTTTTCTTCTGATGACCACACCGGAGAGGTGCTGATGAAGATGTCTTGCGTAACCATCAAGTAATGAATATCCTTCCACAGCCACATCAGACCTTCTGATTCTAGAATAAATGAATTCCCGCCTGTCATGAATTATCAGATATTTCTGCACCTGTTCCACATGGGTACGATTATTAATAGTGCAGTAAAAACAGGACTACATCTGTGGATCTGCTGTATTTGTTCCTTCACTAATTTTCTATATTTTACTTATTGGTCTCAAGATGCTGGAATAAACATGTGCTTTGCATGAAAGAAGACATCTGATCCAATATTCCTTAATTAGTGTAATCTTTTAAGAGAAACCCAATATCCTTAGACAGTCTTTGAGCACCTAGGCAGCATGAGGAAAAAGCTTGCTGCACTTATTTAAAAAGTCCTATTTATAGCTGCATCTTGCTGAAGTATTTTATTCAGCTGTCAGGGAGGCAGGTATCCCCATAGCTTCTGGACAGCTCCAAGGCTCACAGACAGTGGTGAAGAGGTTGGGTTGACAGATGGTTTTTGCTGTTTTAATGAGCTCAATTAACTGATTTCACTGAAAAATCCCTCCGAATTGACAGACAAAACATCTTCCACAATCTGATATGTTTTTAGTGGACAGCTCTGGTTTCTTCTTGTAGAAACTGCCTATCCAGCTTGCCTATTCTAGTTTATTCCAAGTTAATTTTTTGCCTTGATGAATCAACCTCAACACTTCCCTGAACACACAACCACAAGAGCTTAGTGAGCAAAGGCAGACTGCGTCATGTCTTTCTTCACTTGGGTGGCCAATGCTAGAGGTGACATCAATTGCCGAGTCATTTTGCCTACTGCGTTGTTTCATGCCTCCTTCGTGGTGAATGCTTTCTTGCGACTGTTAATGTGCGACACAAAGACCTTCACACTTCATGATTACTCCCTGTTCCTCCACGTGCTTCGACTACCTTGACTAGCCTTCCAGGCCACTTGCCACAGTCATAAGTCCACATGTATTCTAACCTTGTGTTACTTTTATTTCCACACAATGTATACCACCAGGTAAACCAACCAAAGTACTGCCCACTGGGAAGCATTTCTCTTTCCAATATCCTTCAAGGCCTCCCTGAATGAGGCATAGTAGAGTTGCTGTCCACTGTCAGCTGGTACCCATGTACCAAGACGAGCTATCTGTAAACCAGCTTGGGTTTTTTCTGTCTATTTTGGATCTGCCATATGTCCACAGGTATGAGTTGAGGGAGTATACTATTATAATAGAAGTGGATGCTGTCTCAGTCAGTGCAAGCTGCTATGACAAAAATGGCATAGATTGGTTGTATACAATAAAGATTTATTTCTCACATTTCTGGAAGCTGAGAAGTTCAAAATTAAGGTGCCAACAGATTTAGTGTCTGGTGAGGGCTGGCTTTCAGGTTTATAGACAGGCATTTTCTTGCCAAGTCGTTTTTTATTTTTATCCTCACCTGAGGGCATTTTTCCATTTTTTGTTCAGATAGAGCGGGAGGGAGAGAGAGGAAGAGAGAGCGAGAAACATCGACGTGAAAGGGAAACATCGGGTGGCTGCCCTCTACACGACCCAACCAGGGACAGGGACAAACTGCAACCGAGGTACATGCCCTTAGCGGGAACTAAACCCAGGTCTCTCCAGACCACAGGTTGACACTCTAACCGCTGAGCCAAACCAGCCAGGGTTCTTGCCAAGTCTTCAAGTGTTGGTGAGATTGGCTCTTTATCTCCTTGTAAGGGTACTTAGTCCATCAGGAGGACTCTACTCCCCAAACCTCATCCAAAGCTGATTACATACCTCCAAATATCATCACATTGGGAATTAGGCTTTAACATATGAATGTTGGAGAAACAAACATTCAGTCCATAGTAGATACCATGGATGGGGGGTGGGGCTCGGGGGTCTGGCCTACTGCTCACACAGCTTACCTGTGCTCCCTGATCCCACTTGTGTTTGATACCAGATGTACTGCTTGCTTCTAACAATGACTTACTGGGCCCATCACCTTATGCCTGGGATTTACAGAACCCAGACCATAATGAGCAGTTGAGCTGCATGGTCATGTGGTGTCCCATCTCTACCAGGACGTAGTGCACATCAGAAGTTGTTTTTCAAAAGCATGTAATTATGCTGCACGTGGCAGGGCCATGCTCCAGAAACCTAGAGGCCTGTGTTGTGAGCCATGGCCCAACTCTACCCAGCATTTTTCCTCACCAGTGATACCTCCAACACTATAGACCCTGCTCATCTTGTGTCCCAAGTGGTGGCAGAGTTGCTTGCCTCTCATCTGGACCTCCTGCAGAGTCCTCTCCTGCTCTAGGCTTAAACCCACTGAAACCTGGGAGCCTTTCACATTGCCTAGCATAGGTACTTGGGCTGTGTTTCTGTATGTGGAACACAGCCCACTAGGCATTGTTCTTCTTTCATATTAGGAGGTGCAAGGTAAACTAATTTGGAGGGGATGTCTCAATATGGGCCTCTAGAAATGTTATAAATGTGTCAGGCTGCTGAATTTTCTCAGGGCCCGTATGCTACCCTATTGGGTGCATTTCTCTTACCAAGCCCTTCTGTCTGCAAGCCATCTCTTGCTCATTTGCTCCTATAAATACAATATCACTGATGAAATAAATCAAGATAAAGTTCTCTAGGATATCCAGATGATCCAGATTTCTTTGAACTATGCTTTGACTAAGGGCAGGAGAGTTATTCTTGGGTAATTTTATAAATAAATATTTTTGACCCATGTAAATGCAAATGGCTTCTGATACTCTTTTCTGATTGGGATAGAGAAGAATGCATGTGTGTTGCTCCAGGAAGGGCATGCCCCTAGGGAAGGTGGCTCTCTGCAGCCCAGGCCAACCCTGCGGAGCTGACGGCTGGTGGTGCCCACTGCTACACCCATGCAGCTGGGCAGCAAGTCCTTTCTGGGCGAGTTGAGAGGCACATTCCAAGTTTACCACGAGTCATTAAGAGGCTTTTTACTATTGAGTATTGAGGTTTTTTTTGTTACTTATGTTTTTGGGGTTTTTTTGGTTTGTTTTCTTTATAACTATTTGTAGAACTGAGATTCTCTTTTGGTTTCCTTAAAAAAAAAAAAGAGTGGACCAAAGCCAGAACTGAGACACATGATAGCTTTTCTGCTTTGTGTAGTTTTCTATATTATGTAAACCCAGACATAGCTGCCTCTTTGAGGGATGGAACATATTTCACTTCATTGTAGGCATTGAAGTCTTTGGCATTCTTTCAATCCTTGTACAGATCTGAGTTACAAGAGCCCCTTCTGGGGTCTTTAGCCTGGATGGCCCAACCTAATTGGTCCCCACTTCCCTGCTGCCTATGGTTAGCACACAAAATAAGAATCCTAGTTCAAGCAGGTCCATTTGGTATGTTATCCTCACACAAGCAAGTGAGTAATTTTGTTCAGTTGCACAGAAGAAGCCTGAAGACAGCAAGTCAAGGCTAAGTTGATTTAATCATCTTCTGCACTGATGGCATCCATTCTTTGTCAGAGCGATTTTTAAAACATTGCTACATCAATGATATCATTTCTGACTTAAAATTCTTTAGAGGTTTCCTATTATCTATGGAAGGAAGTGCAAAGTCCTCTATATGGTCAACAAGGCCCAAACTCGCTCTGACCCCTGCCTACCTCTCCCATCTGAGAGAAGCACTAGAGTTATAGGAGGAACCTTACATAAAAGTAGAAAGATGTACTTTAAATGCATGATAATACAATAGTCACTTAATTATAGTTATGAGAAGTAGTGCTACCCTGGCCGGGTAGCTCAGTTGGTTAGAGTGTTGTCCTGATGCACCAGGGTTGCCGGTTTGACCCAGGTGAGGGCACATACAAGAGTCAACCAATGAATGCATAAATGAGTGGAACAACACATCTATGTTTCCTCTCTCTCTCTTTCTCTCCCTCTCTAAAAATCAATAATTATAATAATAATAATAATAATAAATGATGTAGTGCCATTTCTTCAGTCTATTTTTGAAGGTAGCCTGTTTTAAAAGCAAATCCAATGATTCCTACTCCAGCAAGGCATTAGCCTCTGGCATTATTTCAGTTTTTGTTTTTGCACAAGTACATCCTTATATCTGGGGGTTCAGTCACCAAGTGACTCCTATGAAAATCTAGATGTGTTTTTGGAGTTTCATCCTCAGCAGTGAGGTCATTCTCATACACTAGCTCCTGCTTGAGATAAGGTGAACCTCAAAGTGTTACCTCCCTCCAAGGGTGAGTCTGGTGGACAGGGCTAGAATACAGCCTGGCGTCTTATCTGCAGTTCAGCTCTACTAGTATCCTGCCCCAAACCCCACACCACTTGAATGGAGGCCAAGTGACCCACAGCATGCAAACTGGGCAACCCCCCAACTTGGGCTGTCTCTGCGCTCCCCCTGAGGCCTCTCGGGGGACGGCTCCCTGCTTCAAACTGGTCAGATTCCCCTGGAACCACGGCAACGCCCTGACAGCTGGAGCAGTGTTGGCCGCCACACCTCCCCCCACACTGGATCTCTGGGATAAAGAGCATTTTCTGCCTTCTTGAACAGCCACCCCCCAACCCTTTCAAATAGATGAACCATGCAGGGAAGTTAAACCCTTGGCCCTGGCTCCTGCTTTCCTCAATGTCCAGATTTATTACTCTTTTCTTTTGGACTTGAGCTATGACACATATTTAAACCTTCAGGTTAAAAATAAATGCTTTGATGCTCTGTCCATTATAAAGGACAACAGGGAGTGGGGCTGGGTCGGTGGGTGTGGAGTAGGCAGATGGCTTCCATTCACAGCCTTGGGGTTAAAGGTGATGATGCTCAAATGCCAACAAGGCAGAAAGAGAGGCCATGAGACATGTCCCTCCTGATGTTTTGCTCTCCCCCACAACCTCATCCTGCTGGATCCCAGGCTGGCAAGGCTGGCTGGATGCTCACTTATCCCCACACTATTGATTCGCTCAGGGCTACATGCCAGCTTTCTCTTCCAGCCCATACAAACTAATCCAATTAATGGCTGCTGCTGCTGGCTTTCATCAAATGCCATTAAAATAGAACTCTTTCATGAATAATTCTAAACACTGCCTCAAAGCAATTGATTATAAGAACTACATATTTCAAATGGGAGGAATAATTGATGTTTTCAATATATAAATAGGCTTCTGAGATACAGGTTGGAAGGGTACAGCTACAATATCAGTTCATTTGCATTTGGCAGCCTCTGACTTGGGTTTATTTTACAATTTTAGCTTTCAGAGAAATGTTGTGGGGGGCAAGAACAGCACGGGGTGTTAGACCCCTGAGGTCAGACTGGACCTGGATTTGGCAACCTCAGTACTTGAGTTCTGCTAGGAAAGAATTCAGAGCCAAGACTCAAACTATAAACGAACATTTATTTGAAAAATCACAGAGGTAGAAGAAGTAATTTGTAGAAGAAATGGTCTTAGGAAACAAGTTATAGAGGTAAAGGAAGGGCCCTTGGAGCTTGGAAGTGAGGAAGGTAAAGGTGATGCACCTTGGGGATGGGAATGGGAGGGAGGGAAACGCGCTGGTATGCTCCCAGGAGGGAGAGCACACTGGGTCCTCTGTCCTAAGGATTTTAAGGGTACCAGTTTTAGGGGAGGTTTCAGGGGAAGACCTCAGTAGACTATTCAGCAGTTTTCCAGGTGTGTCCTTTCAGGGTCTGGGTCTCCACTGGTTGATTGGTCGGCACCAAGGCAGGAGGTCATTATCCAATGCAACTGGTCCTGAGTTTAGCCATTGGGTCGCTGGTCTGGTTCTGCTGCTTTTCTGGACCTGGAGCTGAAATACAACTGAGGCCTAGATGTTATCTCTAGGGAGGAAAGGTCAGGAGGTCTAAACAACGTCACCAGTGATATGCTGGGGCAAGAAAGGTCAGCATGGGATTAGGTCCCACTCTACAATTGTCCTTTGCTAAGCACGCCGAGCTTTCCGCTGTGTGACCTTCTATACCTGGCCCATCATCTTTGCTCTGCTCGTGTCTATCTAACTGCCCACCTCAGGACAACGTGTGGAATCCAATGAACCTGTTTCACCCGCTCTCACTCAGCCCAGTGCTGCTTGTGGGTTCTTACACAGCCACATCTGCTCTCAAAGTTACGTAGAATGGATAGTACATTTCCTTTCTTCTGAAAGACGGCATCTCAGGATGCAACTGTGTTCCCAGTCAATCACAGTCAACTCACCCCCACAAGACTGTAGTAGAAGAACCTGATAGTCAGGTGAGGACACAGCACCACTGTCTCAGGAAACAGACCAGTGGACTTCTAGCCGCTACTCCGATTTGCTGCTCTTTGTTTTCATTGCCTCTCATGCGTTGTCCTGGTTTGGCTCTTCGTAGCTATCTAGAACCTCCCTTACTTAAGGAAGAGTTTGTACACAGACCCTTTTCTGGTGTAACAGTGACATTCCCTTTCAAGGACAGGTTTAAAACGGGCTATCCTTACCTCTTGTGATGGTTAACTTTGTGTCAACTTGAATGGGTGATGGGTGCCCAGATTAAACAGTGTATCTGGGTGTGTCTGTGAGCGCTTCCAGAGGAGATTAGTGCTTGAATGGGATTATTGCCCTCCCCAATGTGGTTGGGTAGAGAACAAAAGGCAGAAAAAGGAGAAATTCCTCCTTTCCCCCCTCCTCACGGATTGAGCTGGAACATCTTATCTTACTGGGACTGGGGTTTTATTATCAGCCCCCTTGGTTCTCAGGCCTTCGGACTCAGACTGAGTTATATCAATAGTTATATCAATTCTCTCTTGGGTCTTCAGCTTTCAGAGACCAGATATGGGACTTCTTTGTCTCCATTATCTTGTGAAACCTGGCTGGGTATATATTTTGTAAATGCTCCTTTGACTAGAAATTCCACAAATTGTTCCCTGTCCTTGGTGAGCACAGGGCTGAATGACATTTTTCTTTGCAGTTAGCCAGGCACTACAGCAGACACTGGTCAATGGAGTGCAAAGAGAGGTACGCCATTTCCACGCCTGTTCCCCAAACTCTCCTGAATCGTCCTCACCTCTTTCCTCACCAGCCACAGACACACAACCACCTGTTGGAATAGGTCTGCATCCCCCAGGTGCTGAATAAAGGACACCCAGTGGATATCCAATTCAATTGCAAAATGAGAAAGAAATGAACATTTAAGCCATCTAGAATTTGAAGTTGTACATACATTAAAAACCACTGGTCAGCAATAAGGGGCCACTGAAAAAGTTAAATAATGTGATCATATTTAGACTCTGGAAAGACTGTCTGGTCAAAGTGCAGAAAATGGATAACACTGGACAAAGCGAGAGTTGAGAAGACCAGTTAAGATCACATTGCAGGCATCCCATGATGAGATGATGAGATCTCTGCATGGACGTGTTAATGACAGACACAAAATAAATAGTCTGTTCCCACTGGAGACCACTGGGTTATGTATGACAGAGCCTGCCCATTCACCGGCATATTTGACGCTCTAAATATTGCTCTTCAAATTTAAGAACATTATAATTTGTTCAAGGTAACTTTATAGTAATCTCGTCATTATCACATCCAAATAGTAGTTGTCAGAGTGGTCTTTTTGGCTAGTCTCTTTCTTTCATCTTGAATATTTTGTTTCAGTCAACAGCCACTCTTCTTCTTTTTTAATTCTCACCCAAGGCTAAGAGAGAGAAAGAGAAACACTGATATGAGAGAGACACATTAATCTGTTACCTCCTGCATGTGCCCCGACCAGGGATCGAACCCACAACCTAGGTATGTCCCCTGACCTGGAATCAAACCCAAAGCCTTTTGGTCTACAGGACAATGCTCCAACCAACTGAACCACACAGCCAGGGCAAGAGTGACCATTTCTAAATGCAGATTTTTTTCTAGTGTGGTTAGGCTTAAGTCAATTGGACAGTCTGGGTAAGATAATGTGTCCAACGAAAATAAATCTATAAAGTGAATGGAAAACCACAATACCGTTTTAAAATGTTATTCTATAAGGCACAGTCCTTGACCAACGCGTTGCTTTGAATCCGTGAAATACTACACTAAGGTGGCTCTTCCTAAAGGCAGGGCGGGGGCCACATCCTGAGTCACAAATGGTTTCCTCCGCTGCGTCCAAACGCAGCCGGGAGCGCCTAAGTGTGGGGCTCAGGTGTGTGCTGGCTGTCATTGAAATGCTGAAGACATCAGCCCTTTCACTTCGGGACTTATGTAAGGTGGTGGATTACTGGCTCGCTGCGCAAGTTCTGATGAGAGCGGCTCGTAAAGTCATAAAGGAAGGCAATAATGCGAGAACTCGAGAGCAGAGGAAACCTGGAGGAATACGTCCAGCCCAGCAGTTCGAGGGATCATAGCCATTGATTTTAGACAATTTAGCCACTTGCTTTAAACTAGGGGATCTGAACTTCTGTTAAAAGTGAAAAGGGATTACACTGCGGCTTGTAGAGCTCAACACCACTACTGCCCAGGGAGAGAAAATTGGGAGCACACAGCCTCGGCCTGTTCAAGGGCCGCGCCAGCCCGGAGCTGCTGGAGCAGGCGAGCTGCCCGGGCGCCACCCAGAGGCGGGTGCCGGAAGGGGCAGGAGCCCGCACCTCACTTCTGCCCAGCTTGCTGCTGCTCAAAGAATGCTCTCACATAGGGTTGATCCTCTTCAAAACTCAGGGGGGTGGTCCCACGTGGGCAATGAGAAACGAAGGCTCCTGGTGTTCAAAGGACACATCTTCAAGGCCAGGGCGTGACCTGTCCCAAGAGTGAGCTCACTGTGGTAAAGATTTTTTTTTATCTTCACCCAAGGACATTTTTCCATTTTTTGTTCAGATAAGAGTGGGAGAGAGAGAGAGGAAGAGAGAGAGAAAGAAACATCGATGTGAAAGGGACACTTCAAACGGCTGCTTCCCACACGATCCCAACCAGGTCCGGGGACAAATCGCAACCGAGGTACGTGCCCTTGACTGGAATCGAACTCGAAACTCACTGGTCTGCGGGCGGGCGCTCTAACCGCTGAGCCATACCGGCCAGGGCTTGGTCAAAAATTTTAAAATAACATATTTTGGATGGTCACTTCAAGATAGTCATTTCTAGAGCCTATATTTAAATTTAAATTATGCCTTCTAAAAACAGCCATTTACTAATGCCTCTTTTCCTTGCTTGAATATTCCGAACTACCTATTCCTCCCCTGACATTTGGGGGGGTGGGGGTATGGGGGTGGGGGGTGCTATGTTTAAACCCTGCAGACATCCATGCTTCCCCCTCCCCAAGGAAAGTAAAATCCTGAAAGAAACCAATTCCAATGCTGGAAATTGTGTTAAGACAAATCTGTGTTGTGGTTTATAAAACGTAGAACACCTGGCAATGAATGGCATGCTTCTGCCGTTTAATTAAAACGTATCTGTTTCAATCATATGATTTAACTTGTAAATTGCATCCAGACAGCTGTTAGAAATTATTTAACTTACGTTCCTGAGAGCTGAGAATTATTACATTTTAAGCATCTTAAGGTTTTATTTTATTTTTTAAAACTACTCCTCATCAAAGATCCTGTTTGCAATGGATACCCTAGAGTGGTGGGTGTTCATGAATTGTAATGGGAAATCAACGGGACTTCAAAGTCACAAACCAGGGTTAAATCTTAACTCTGCATTTACTGCTTCTGTGACCTTGGGCAAGATGATAAACCTCTCTGACCCTCAGTTTCATCATCTGTAAAGTAAAATTAACCATACTTACCTTCAGTGGTTAATGTGAGGATTAAATGAGATAATTTATTTGCCCATAGAAAATATTCAGAATGCTAATATTATCAATATGAGGACCGAGCAAAGATCTGGACAAAGTGGAAACATTTTGTTAGGGTGAGGAGCATCCGTAAATTGGTTTTGTTGCTGTGTCTCAATGATAAATTGTGGTGGTCCTTCTCAATCACAGGCAAGTTCTCAAGCCAGCACTACAATTACTTGGTGTTAAGGAATTGAAGACCTTTTGAAACACCGCATTGCAGGACAGAGATAAGAAATAAACCTGCAAGATACATTATATTTATTTGATGGTCTCTGAAGTAAAATAACTGGCACCTCACACGAAGTGAAAGTAGCATCAGGGGTATATTACACGTATTAAATTAGTAATGATACTGTTCAATTTTCTCACTAAAAATTTTCCAACCATTTGTCACAAAATATCTGCCAGATATTTTGGTTACCAAGAGGCCAGCTGACGCTGTGCTTACAGGCACAGACTTTGCTCCGTTTGTTCTCCCACCGAGGAGGTTGCAGCCTCTCTGAATTAAGTGGTGATTTTTGTCCTCGTCTTCTCATGTGGCCCGCTCCTCGACGCTTCCTTCTGTCATGTGTTTCGAGGGTCCCATGTCTCCTCCCCCAGGTCTCGCCACACTCCCTGGGGCAGACATAGAGTGATTTGTGGGCCAAATGTTTAAGAAACCAACCAGCCAACCTTTGGTGAAACCCCCTCAGTTCTGTTGAATGTATCTTTCTGAATCTCCCATCTCAGGGGAGGAGTGTTGGACTCATTCTGAAGTTTCCTTCAAAGGCCTGGCTTCCCTCCCTGATGTTTTAAAGCCCATCCACACAAAAACTGTGGCCCTGGCTGGTTTCTCAGTGGTTAGAGCATCGGCCCGTGAACCAAAGAATCACAGGTTCAGTTCTAGTCAAGGGCACATACCTCTGTTGCAGTATGTCCCTGGCCCTGGTCAGGGTCATGCGGGAGGCAACCAGTTGGTGTCTCTCTCACATCAATGTTTCTCTCTCTTTCCCTCACCCTCCCTCCCTTCCACTTATCTGAAAATCAATGGAAAAAATATCCTAGGGTGAGGATTAAAAAAAAAAGAAAACTGGCAATGTTCACTTCCAAGACTTCATTTTAGTAAATTCCGCTCCTGCCCACCATCTGCCTAACCTCTTCTCTCCATTATAAATATCCACCTCTTCCCAATGATCTTTAGCAAGAGTGCCTTGTGAGCTACAAATCCGTCTAAACTCTCTAGTTGTTCAGATTATAAAAGAGTTCTACGTAGTCCTAAATGATAGAGTCAAACATTTATGACCTTAGTTCTCCTACCTGTGTTGGTTCCCATATTGGTTCCATATATTGCTTCACAACCCTATCCCCGAAAACATGTTAAAAATAAAAATAGGGATAAATGAGAAAAGTGCCAGTTTATCCATTGCAAAACTAATTTGCTCCCCCCTTTACAGGCAGGGGTAGCTAATAGGTTAGAGTTGGTTCTGAGGGGCAAAGCTGCAGGTAATCAGGCCAGAGAGGCGAGTGAGCTACTTAATGGTCTCAGTGGGGAAAGCAAACAAAACACAACACCCAGACAGTGGCTGCATAACCAAGAGTTTTAATTAATAATAAGGATCAGTATACAGCGAGGAGATAGATGATAAGGTGATGGGGGTGGGGTGGGGGGGTGTCTGAGATCTGGGCCGAATGTCAGATAATCCAGCTGGCATCATGAGCCATCAGTTATAGGGACAGTTAAGAGGGATTCATTAGCATGAATGGAGGCCAGTGTGAGAAGGGACAGTGGTAGTGACGCCCACCTTCAAACTTGTGTGTCTGTGTTGGATGACTTCTTTCCATCGGACTGGCAGCCAGTGGTGCTTTTGGAAGCTACTTGTGACGTCTGAGCTATAAAAGTAAAGGATTCTGTGCTTGGCTGACCTTAGAGCCAGTGGGGAAAAAATGATTCTTATCATTTCTAATAGGATTCACTGGGAATCTTAGATGTGCCAAACAATAAGGGAAGATGATAAGTAGCCACCATGAAGAGAAGATGAGGTAACTAACTATAGTTACATAAGTGGGCATGTGGTGATGAGATTTATGTCTAGCAAATATTATCAGTCATAAATTCATGGTGTTTAATTTTCCATTTAAACTATTAATGATATATACTCTATGATGTAGAATACTAAAATCATTTTAAATTAATGCAATTTCTGCACTTCACAGAATAAAGTACTGTAATTACTAAACAGTAGAAATACATTGTTTCTAGTCCTTAAGCGTCACTACAATGAAGGCATTGCATTGGTTGTGTTTTCTTTAGAACTTGTGGTTAGTGACATTCAGCCCTATTCTTTAGCTCTTCATTTCTGAGTTTACTACATATCTTTTTTTTGAGATGCCCGCAATAGTCCAAAAAGTTCTGTGGAGTCATAGTTCATTGGCATATGACTGAGAATTTAAGACTACACATGAATGGAAGTGATTTTAACTTTTATTTTATTTTATTTTCTAAACTTTAGTTGCTATAAGTGTAAATGGAATGTACAATATCCAAATACAAAAATGTGTGTGTGCGCATGTGTGCGTGCGTGTGTGTGTGTGCGTGTGTGTGTGTGTGTGGAGGCGTGGGGGAAGGAGACTAGTGTATAGAGAAAAAGGTTAAGATTGTATAAACAATTGGATATTGAAAGCATTTGAAGGTTCAAATCTTGTTTGACTATTAAAATGCCATCCTTGGAAATTATTTCATCTGGTACTAGTATTTCTAGAAACTTCAGAAATATATTTTTATATCAGCTGATAGCCTCTCTCGTCAACCCCTAGAAACACAGAAGCACAGTGTCTAAGGTTCCTTATTTTTTTCTACCTTACTTCTGCTGATTAATTCCCCCATTGGAACACTTCTTCCTTAATACCCACATAAAAATTATCAAATAATATGTTTTTAAAGCATCTACTGTGTTAAGATTTTATTTTTAGTTTTTATCATCTTAATTTTTTATTAAGTGTATTGGGGTGACATTGGTTCATAAGTTTATATAGGTTTCAAGTGCACAAGTCTATGATACATCACCTTTACATTATATTGTGTACCCATCACCCAAAGCCAAATCTTCTCTCACCACATATTTGACCCCCTTTACTCTTTACAACTCCCTCAGACCCCCTTACCCCTGGCAACCACCATACTGTCATCGTGTTTATGTTTTTGTTCATTTTTTGTTTGTTTATAAACACTGCATACTGACAATAAACACACACTTTCTAAATTAATTTCCTTCTTCATTATAAAAGACAATGACTTTCAGAATAAATAAAAATATAGTCCTAGGTGATATTATTTTCCTGTCCCAGAGGTAAAAAGTTGAATGCTCTGTACTATGCAAATTTGGTAACGGCCAACATGACCACATGTCAGGGATAACATGGTAAGTTTCTTTGGACAATATGGTCAGTGGGTTACTATAGTGAGCTAGATCTCTGCATTTTTAGTGTCAGAGATATTTTTGATTCTAAGTAGCACCATAAATGACTATTAAAGGTAAAGAAAAAACAGCAGGCGCGTGGTTCCAATTGCTTAGTAAATAACAGTAGAAACATGTTTATAAAACCTGGCTCTCGAGTGACAGATAAACACAGAGTTGTATTAAGCATGCTAAATTCAGCCTGCGGCAAGCTTAAAAGCAGGTAGATCAAAACAAGAGAGACTTAAAAAATCATAAAGACAAAATACAGCTTTGTCAGTATGTGACAGGAAAATAATTTTGCCTTGAAAGTGATCTTCCTCAATCCCCTCAAGGAACATGTACCACGATTTCTAAAACATTAAAGGCAAGTTGGGAGTGTACCATTTCTTAATTTATTTGGAATGAAGTTTAGGGAAAAGGGGAGAGGGCCCTGGCAGGTTTAGCTCAGCAGTTAGTGCATCAGCCTGTGGCCCAGAGAGACCCGGGTTCGGTTCCCGCTAAGGGCATGTGCCTAGGTTGCAGTTTGTCCCCGGCCCTGGTTGGTTGTGCGGGTGACAGCCACTCGATGTGTCCCTTTCACGTCGATGTTTCTCTCTCTCTCTCTCTCCCTCCCACTCTATCTGAACAAAATATGGAAAAATGTCCTCGGGTGAAGATTAAAAAAAGGGGGGGGGACTGTTATTAAGATAAGATACAATTGAAGCCCTCTATTATAAACAAAAAATGACATCACATAATTACTGATATATAATTTTCTTATTTATTAAGTGAGATGTTTAATTCTTAAATAAAAAAAAAAAAGACACGCACACAAAATAAGCCACTAAACAGATTCTTTCATGCATAATCTTTTCTACCACACATGATTCCCCTGCATGATTTTTAAAGGAGTTCCCTTGCTCAGGGTTGGCATCTATTTTTCAGTTTTCACTGTCCAGAGCCGTATTTACAGAAAGATGTACGAGTATAGTAGATGGTAGGCTGTGTAACCCTCACACGATTGAAACTTCCGTTCCTTGGTTTTCTAGAGCTTTGTGGAAATGCCAATAAATTTGAGAGTTCGCCCAACTGTGCCTCTTAACCTTTGTTCCCAAAGGTGAAGGGCAGGATTTTTAATCAAGTAGCAATTTATCTTTAATTAGGAAAACATAATTAAGTATTATCATCTAATTGCAATTACGGGTTGAAGAAAGTCACATTTCACAAGTAGTGACCCATGCTGCATTACCGTTCTCCTATTGTGGAATTCTGCATCTGTATTTGTATTTGGCGGACAGCCAATAAAAATTCAAAGGTAATCACCATGGGTCTCTGAAGTCCAGCTGTCAAAGTTACCAACTCTGCTGCTGAATAAGAAACCACGAGCTACTTCCTGAGCCACATCTAGGCTATACCTGTTTCCTGCTCAGACATCAAGTATAGATCAAAATAATTGTATATATATATATATATATAAAAAAAACCCATGTGACATAGATTAGAGAGCTGTTCCACACTTCATTTCTGGTACAGTTAAAAACAGTTTAATGTCTCAAGGCACCACTATGGTTGAACATCAGATACACAGGTAATCAGCTCATCTACTACGCTGTAAAGTCAGTAAGTAGCTTGTGCATTTGTGAAAAGCAATCTCTAGAGGGCTGTTAGATATACAGTAGGCACGTGTATCATAATACAAATAGAAAACAATGAGTCCTAGAAAAAGCATGTTGAGCACCGTTGTGGCATTGTCTGTATTTCTCTATCTAACACTAAGTCAACCTTACATTTACAAAAAGAAAGACTAACTTTTAAAGTTACACTCAGGGATGCTTTTTGTACTATCTCCAAGTCAGCAAATCTAGTTCGTAGGTGTACTTTTAGGAGTTGCTGGGTCAGGGTCAGCTTCTGTAGCACTGATGGGCTCATTCAAGTGTGAACTCAAGTTTTCTGACGTGAGGTGGGAAGACTTGTAGACAATCTCATTGAAGTCGGATCTGATGCAAACCAAAGGAGGGTCATTCAGAGGGTCTTCCACTGAGGCCTGGGTGTTTTCCCGAGTAAGTCCCATGTCTTTGCTATGTTCCGACGGGGATTTTCTTTTCATGCGAGTGTAAGTTTTGTCTTGATTCTCCATGCCTGGCTCATTTTTCAAAAACCGTCCAAAGAACCAAATGAAGAATCCGAACCACACAAAAGCTATCAAACTTGGAACAAAAGCCAGACACTTGACATCAAGGCTAGCTCCTGTGAACCTGCTGTGTAGGAACATGTCTCCCTCCACATACGTTTTATTCGTTTGAGGGTTGGTGTGATTGGACCTCCATTCCCAGGATAGTTTGGTTCTGTTCAAATCCTTTAAACTTTCTGAGTCCTTCACTGTATATATCTTCTGTCCTGGGCCGATATACTGTCCATATTCATGAGGCTTATAAAAGATCTGGTTTTTCCACATATTAAGGTCCAAAATCAGGACGAGAAAAATAATTCCATAGTTAAACCATTTACCTGCATTAAAAAAGAAATACTGCATATTAGACCCATGAAACTGCAATAGAATTTTCGCCAATAAAAATGAGATAATGGTATCATAGCATAAATTCTTCATATTTGAGACCTGTTAACAATTAATTTTTTGAGAGTGCTATGCTACCATTAAGTGAAAATTGGCAAAGGAAATTTCCTAAATGGATTCTAGGTATATGAAAACACAGCTGTGGGTCCCACAGCCAGTAATTTATGGTATTTACGTTAACCAGATTAAGCCTCCTTGTTTTATAGGCTACACAGCTATATTCAAATGTAGGTTATTCTCTAGAACATTTCAATTAATGTTTAAAAACAACATTCTAATGAAATTCTTAGATAAGTCCAAAGTATAATTCAACATCTCTTAGAGTTTTATAATAATGTCTGGGCAAGACAAATCATTTTGCATTGCAAGCACACCAGTATATCAATTGAATTCACATTACTGTTTGCAGGTGACCTGTTGATTAAACCATTAGTTGATGTAATTCAGATCTATAATCCTTAAGCATTCACTTTAAGACTTGAAAAATAATTGCATCGAATTCTCATTCAACAGAATACATTTATCAGACATATAAATATAACCAAACCTAATGAACTGTTTCAGAAGACACAATTTGGACAGATTGCAACACTGTGATGCTTTTATAGTATTTTAAAATTTTATATAAATAGGATATTCTTAGGAGTCATATTATCTAGTGACATCTTTACATCTGCAAATGAAAAGTGTGAAAAATTTTCAAGTACTACTGCATTCCATTATAATTTTTATACTAATCACCATTTATTGCAAGTTTTACAGTATCAAGTTCATCGCAATAACATAGTAATACCCACCTCAATTTGCTGTAGCTAATTAGGTGACATATGTAACAAGTTTTAGAAGCTTTAGTTATAATTATTATACGTATCATGTCAAAATTATTTTATTTTGTATTTAAAGATAGCAGTATTGAATATTATTAAGTTACTGCTTTATATAATTACAGAACTCTTGGAACAGGAGAGAGATAAGATTTTGGGTAAACTTATTAAACCAAGAATGATAAAAATGTATTTTGCAATGTGTACTCTAACAGAATATATAGCTATAGAAAAAGATAACTTTGTGAGGAGTTCAGGAAAGTATTTTATCATCATCATTACACATTTTCAAGTTTCTATTATATGCAAGGTTGAAGGGTTTTAATGTTGGCTCTGTTTAAATTCTCTAAACCCCAATTTCTTTGCCTGCAGAAAACAATAGTACTTATTAAAGCTGTTAGCATTTTTCATGAGATTATTAAATGCTCAGCACAGTGCCTGGTATAATAGGTATTCAGTAATTGTTACTGTTATTATCATCAAAGCCTTGCCTAAGCCAAGATAATGTCTTCATTTGCATGGGAAGGTACATCTTTTTCTCTATGAGGAGAGTTTATGTAAACTATATGAAAGGACATTATAACTCTGCCTGTCTTGAAATTATTCAACTATACAGGGTTTATAATATTTATAATGGAAGCTCTTGCTTGAATGATTTATTTTGCATACCTAGACTAGAAAGTACAGTGGAACACTAGAAATGTTTCCAGGTATAAGACATTTAGAGCACCTGTTACTGTGAAGCTCAAACCACTGCTGCCCTCCTAGATCTTCAAAACTGAAACTGGTTCTCACAAAGAACCAACCAGAAAATAAATTAAGAATGTGAAAGCCAAACATTTATTGTGCTCATAATAAATTCTGTGTAGGGTACTTCAGGAAATGCTGAGGATGCATGTTTCTACTTTCCAGGGAGGAACGCATCATCTTGTTGGGGAAACAGGACAGAGACATCAATAATAATAATAACAAACCACATTTGAGAGGTGCCCAATGAGTGATCAAACCATAAATGCTGAAGATGTTGAGGAAATGGAATAAAAACAGGGCTCATTTCTGCAGAAAGGATTTTTGAAGGAAGCAGTAATTTATGTGATCCTTGAAAGAAATCAGGACAGAGAGCAGTTTGGAAAATTGTGCATTTCTTTTAGTTTGTTTTCATTATGCTGCAGACAGAACAGCATACAGAAGAAAGATCAGGGGATATGGGGGAAAAAGAGGCTGAGAGGAGAGAGAAGGAGAAGAATGAAGAACACTGCAGGAAAGGAAGGCAGGAGATGAGTGAGCGGCTGGTGAAATGAAAAAGTTCAGAGATTTTCCATCCAGTATTCAGGAGGCTCTGGTGTGTGGCTTCCGTGCGAGGAAGCCAGGTGGAGAGGCGCTCCGGGTGCCTCTGCTGGAGGAGGTGTGAGCTTATTCTCTTGCTGTGAACTAACTACAGGTGGTCTGAAGCCAGACTGCACGGTGAGGAGAGCAGGCCCTGAACCTGTACGACTGACCATCACCTTCTTGATTCACAAAGGGCACTTGGGAAGACGGGTTCCCTCTCTACGTCATTTGTATAAACTCATGGGTGATACTCCACCCAGGGGTCCGTGTTTGTGGTGACAGGCTGGCAGGAACTGCGCACGAGAAGCAGCATGGGGAGAAGAAAGCGAGGCCCACGGAGCTCGGAGAAGGTGCTTTTCTGGTGGAGAAAAGATGCTCAGTAAATGTTTACAGACAAAGAAAAAAAATCAGAGAATAAAAGTGGAAATGTGTATCCTAATCAAACCAAGAAGAGACCCTGAAGATAGGAGGAGCTGTTTGTTCCACTCTAAAATTATTTTTCTACTGTCTAAGATGCATGGTGCTGGGTCAGTTTGATCACAAAAGTTTGACAGTAAAGAATCACTTCATGTTATTTCTCATGTGAGCTGGAGTCTGACTATTTAGATGGGATGGAGGGGAAGCACATTAAAAAGGTAATGCTTGACATCAGTAAATGGCTCTCATCACCCCGCTCTGACACATCATTGTACTCGTTGCGAGAGGGAGGACCCTCATGCCAGAGACTGCGGGCGGGAAATCAGCAGATGGAGATTCATTCTAACACTGAGCATGAATAATACAACCTCGGGGAACCTCTCCAGACCTCAATCATTTTATTTTCAAATTGAGGACACTGAACCACATGCCTTCCAGCTCCCTGATTTTACCCTTTTCCCCCAAATCCTTCTACTCTTGAGCTCTGTGAATTCAATTTTGTATCTTATGGCATGGAGAATAATACCAATGTAACTGCATTTATTGTGGGGATAAAATGCAAAGTTATATTTGAAGGTCTTTAAAAAGTATTGTTTGCCAAAAATGTAGGGTGGTACTATTTTACAATTTCTTTACTTCCTCAATCCAGTTACTATACGATGTTGGTGAAAGCGTAGAGGGAGAGAAGAGTAGGTAAGGGTGAGTAACAAAGCTATACCTTAAAGATGAGCAGTGTGGATGAAACAGAATGAATTACTGTGCAGTCACATTACTGGGTAAATATCACCAGACCAGTTATCTCAGAGGACCCAGTGTGTGGCTATAAAGAAATATGCTTTGTGAACCAGCATATTTAACATGTTCAAAATCTGTAGCAATTGGTAATTGCACTACAGGTTACAGTAGTATTGCTGAGAGAAGGTCTTGCATATACACAGATTTTGAGGCTAAAGACCAGGATATAGTACCTCCCGCCCCCAGCGGAGAGGCCACACGGAGGTAGGGAAGTGCAGAGGACAGATTCAGACTGAGCAGAATCCCAGCTGATACCATATTTCCATGTTTTGTGCTGTGGCTATATCATTGTCCCTCTCTACACTGTCATAGCCATTCAGCCAAAACTTGAAGCTGCTGAAAATTTAGAAGAAATAGCTCTTCTTACTTTCTGTTTATTTCCAGACCACTTGACATAACTTCTGGTCCATTTATCCATTTGTATAGAGAAAGAATGCTCATCTTTCTCTATCATCCATCCTTACATTTTCCCACACCGTGCTTTGTTACCTTGGTAATGCTTTCTCTTTAAAAATATTACTTTTGTCCTATGAGATGTGTCAAAGCAGAGAGTAAAACCGGGAGGGATAATTCAACCTTAGCGTTCTTGTCTATGAGGTAAGGGAATTGAGCCATACAATCCTTATGGTTTCTTCCCAGCACTGAGAGTCTCTTCAATGAGTTTGTGAAACAAACATTGCCTCAACATCAATGTCTAAAGGAAATCTCACCAGTAGAGCAAAAGGATGGAATACACAATTTCCAGATGGAGAAAGCTTTCCTGAAAACATAAAATTGTATATTCTGAGACACTCTTACCTTACGAAATAAATGTGAGTCCCTGAAATAACCCACATGGAAAGGATGTTCAACACACAAAAAAGAAAGACTAGAAAATGCTTCTATTTCATTTTCCCAAGTGTACTTTTGTGAATGTACAATCAACCATAACAAGAGGCTTGGTGTTTCAGCATTAATCATAGGAGAGGTATTGCATTTCCCCCTGGTGTTTCAACTACATCGCATAATGTAAATTGGCAAGGAGGTAGGGCAAAAATCCATACAGTGTTTCTATTAATCTCCTTGTTGAAATATCTCACTGTCTTTCCTTAATGAGAAATCACTGCATAGTGTTGGTGGGATTGCCTCCTTCTTGTATTTTGTGCTTTTAATGAATCTTACTGATCGACAAAAATGATATTATAATGATAAATTTATCTTCTTATTTTATGGGAGTCTATAGAATCCTGGGATCGTTAGTTTTAAAAGGATTCTTCACTAAATAGCACCCTCCCTTACCACAGGTGACAACAATTTGGAGGAGAGTGTTACTTTTTTCAACTAAGAAAAATGCCCATAAAGTGCTGATATTTTCACCACATAACAAAACTTTCAGGATTCAAACACGCAGTCATAATATTTAAAACATTTTTTACTCGGTAGTTTCCAGCCAGCATTGTGCCTGAGCTGTGTTGTGGGCACCGCCACACCAAGTGGGTGGCACCAGTGGGCCAGGCTCTGCAGCGAGAGCAAATGCATGACACAGGCATGTTCCACAAAGACATTTAGTGTCCGTTATGGAAGAGCGAGAAACCCTGGCCTTGAAGACGATGAGTTCTGGATAATTAAAGAAATAACAGTTTGCTGTAGCAAGCTTGTCGGCCATGGTCAATGGCCTCTCATCCCAGACGTGAGCAGTGTAAACAGGGCCCACTGCGTCGGCATCTAATTCCTCCCGAGGACATGTATGAATAACTAGACACCACGTTCAGTTCCTGGGCCGTGAAGCCATTTAGTAACTTGAAGATACTTACGAAATAACTTATGAATTGATAAGAGTTATTTGAGTTAGTAAAGTATCTTCTTAAGACTTAAAAGCAAATGAATAACGCTTCTCGAAGTCATTGTTACTTCCTAAGTGGAAGACTGTTCCTTTAGGACATATCCAATGTGACAAGGAGAGGCAGAAACTTGTGATGATGATAAAAGAGAAAGAAAAGGCCATGGAGCCCTAGCCAGTTTGGCTCAGCGATTACAGAGTTGGCTCGCAGACCAGAGTCAAGGGCACGTACCTCAGTTGTGGTTCAATCCTTGGCCCTGGTCAGGGTTGTGCAGGAGGCAGCCAATCCATGTGTCTCTCTCACACTGATATTTCTCTCTCTCTCCCTCCCTCCCTCATTCCCATAGTGTCTGAAAATCAGTGGAAAAATAGCCTCAGGTGAGAATTTTATAAAAGGCCAAGTAGTTGTACTGAAGACTGTCTTACGAGCATTGAGATAGGAAATTATATCATGTTCATTTTTGTATTTCCTAGATCCCAGCTTGGGTTTAAACACATATTAACTAAGAAAATGTCTTGCCCTGACCAGTTTGGCTCAGCAGTTAGAGCGTCGGCCTACGGTCTGGAGAGACCCGGGTTCGGTTCCCGCTAAGGGCACGTACTTCAGTTGCAGTTTGTCCCCGGCCCTGGTTGGTCGTGCGGGTGGCAGCCACTCGATGTGTCCCTTCATGTCGATGTTTCTCTCTCTCTCTCCCTTCCTCTCTCTCCCTCCCACTCTATCTGTACAAAAAATGGAAAAATATCTTCGGGTGAGGATAAAAAAAAAAAATGTCTTAACAAGTAGGTAATCTCTGGGATAGTGTGACCAAAAAAATACAATGAATGAAGATCTATCCTTCGAATCAAATACGTACGTCATAATGATTTGGTGAATTCTGGGATATTGCTAATATCTAATATAATCTGGGAAACTGAGAAAAGAAAATATTCGTGCATCAAAGATTGATAAATTATGTATTTCAGGTTCTTCCTCTGAGTGTGAAGATGGTTTCTGAGGAGCATGTGAGTTGGGTACATCAGTCCTCATGGGTGCTGGGGAAGGCAGGCGCCTCGGGCCGGGCAGGGCGGACCAGCTCAGGGGGCAAGGGCGCACAGGCTGTGGGTGAAGCAACCGCGGCCTGGAAGATGATGAGTTTTGGACAAATAAATGAATTGCTGCTTTAGGTAAAAGCAAACAGAGTTAATTCTTAGAGCTGTATAAATGTGTCGAAAATGGAAATTGCTTCAGGAAATGTTTAAAAAAAAATTCACATCTGAGAGAATAGCAAGAGGTCCTTGTATACTCTGAATAAATTCATGATCTTGGGGGACTGTCATGGTGAAAAGGAAGCATCATATTTCCCTATAACAAGTCCCTCGCTCATTTTGTCAGACAGAATATTCTGCCAGATGGACCACTGGCCTGCCCTCCCTAGCATTTCCCATGATCTGACCGACACAAGAGAGCTCTTTAAAAA
This sequence comes from Molossus molossus, assembly GCF_014108415.1. NCBI lineage: Eukaryota > Metazoa > Chordata > Mammalia > Chiroptera > Molossidae > Molossus > Molossus molossus. The sequence goes on along the minus strand of NW_023425345.1, from coordinate 46,507,518 downwards.
ACAATCTCTGGGAACTCATTTGCCAGAAATCATGCACCTTTGGAACTAAAGCGAAGGGGTCTTATTTATTATTTTCCACATTTTCGCCACTGTACAGCACCCGTGCCCTCACTCTGTTCGGGGAGCTGAAATAGAACACAGATGCTACAGAGGTTTGTTTACTTCTGCATTTTCCATTTTTGCCGAAAGGGTTCCCGTGGGCATCACCATGCCAACAGTGTGCATTCTCCCCTCGCAGAGGCGCAGGCCTTCCTTCTGGCCTTTCCCCCAGTCCCCTCCTCATTTACTCAGATGATGGCCACCGATGGGACATTTCCTTTGTCTGGCCGGGATGACAGATGGCAGAGCTTCCACCGGGACTGGCATTAATAGGACTCAGAGGAGCTCCTGAGACTGAATTGAGAGGCCATTCCTCTCTGGCCTCCAGAGACTCAGCACAGCACACTTGAATCCCTCTTTGCCCTCACCTTATAGGTAGAAGGGGGGAGGCTGGAGAGAGAATGAGGCAGCTGCATTTAACATTTACTTTGGGCTTGGGCTAAAAGTGCCCAGTGTGGTCTAATCACTAACCATTGTATCCCCTTTGTTACCAAAGTAAAATTCCCAGAAAAAAAAAAAAAAATTAACGGACCCTTAGGTAGAGATGCTGTACATACTGCAGCAACCCATCTGTCAAGGGAGATCCAGATGAGCTCACCAGATGCAACAATTCAACTTACTTCTGACATGTATAAATAACACTAGCTTGGAATCAGGATTTAAAAATACTCAAATCCTTAATGCTTTGAAAATGTCAATGGGAATGCATCCGATAACCCTCCACATCTAAAGCATTTCAACGGGAGAGAGATTTTTCTCTTCTCAGTGTCCTCCTTCTTGAGGACTCAGAGCAGTAACAGTGGAGAACTCAGAACACTGAACAAATAAGTGTTCTTTCTTGGCTGCCTAATGTTTTTAAATTAAATTTAAAAAACACACACACACACAAACAGTGCGGGTTTGAGTGCTCACTACGTGGCAGAGTGTTTTAAGGGCCTGTACACATTAATCAATTGAAACCTCACAGCAACCAAGGGGTAAGTACCAATCTGATCTCCATTTGACAGACGAGAAAACTGCGCCTCTAAGAGGGCCAGGAGCCTGAGGTGGGCCTGCACCTGTCAGTGGCGGAGCTGGAGCCTCTGCACAAACCGTTACACTCCATTGCCTCAGTACGCACTGCGCACCTTTAGATCACAGAGCCGTGATGGGTGGGGCCAGGGCAGAGCCATTCTTGGCCCTTAGAGAGCCCTAGCTGTTCTTGTCCGGCCTCTTCTCGTGCAGAACACGCACAGCAGAGAAAGCAAAACACGGAGCCATGTGGGGGGCCATAGGGTCCCTTCCTACCCCAGGCTCCAGTTTCTTCTGTGGGCCCCAGACCTTGCCCCATCATGCTCTCTGGTGGGGCCTCCTCTGCTGGCCCCAGCTCTAAATACCCCAGCTCCTGGCAGGCCTCCCTATGTGCCTTTCTCACTGGCCACCCCACCTCTATGGAAATGGCATTCTGACCCTTGGCCGTTAGGAGTTGCATGTAAAGAGGAATTAAAGCTGAGATGACAAGACTGATCCATTCACCTTTTGGAGTGTCCACGTGTCTACTTTCATCAAAACACCCTCAGCGATGGCTCCAAAATCATCTGAGGCCCTGAGGACTAGACGGTGCTGTTGGCCGTCCTGGATTGAAGTGCCCTTGGACTGCTGCCAGCCCATCAGCTCCTCAGGCTTCAGGGCAGAGGAGGGGGGCCTGGGAGGCCTGGGTCCGGGGCCCTGAGCCCTGAAGTCAGCCGCTCCAGAGAGGCCCCAGCCATTTTCATTCACCCCTGCAATGTCAGCACGACAGCAGCTTTTCTTTGCAAATAAAGCCTGACCATTAAAAAAAAAAAGCTAATATGAAAGGAATTCTGACTGTGGAACATGTTTCTCGCCCTGGCCAGTGTGGTTCAGTTGGTTGAGCAACATCCTGTGCACCGAAAGGTTGCTGGTTCGATTCCTGGTCAGGGCACATGTCTGGAATGTGGGCTCCATCCCTGGTCGGGGTGTGTGTAGGAAACAACCAATTGATGTTTCTCTCTGTCTCTCTCTCCCTCTCCCTTCCTAGCTCTCTAAAATCAATAAAAACATATTTAAAAAAGAGAAAGAGAAAGAAAATGTTTCTCAACAGCAGTGTTTCTCAAAGTGTGGTCCCCTGGCACCCGGCATCAGCATCCCTGGTGGTGCCTGAGGGAACAGCAGATTCCAGGCTCCACAGGGACCTGAGGCAGTCGACTCTGGGTGTGTGGCTGACGGGTGTTTTTTTAAACAACCTCTCCAGGTGATTCTCTTACACACTAAAGTTTGATAACCACTGATGGGTAGAGGGTTTCAAGCTTAATCATCCCAGTGGTGATACCCTATTTATTTATTAAGGAAAGCATTGACGTCTCCTTACAAAAAGATGCAGCACTTGGAGAAACTGATCAAGTTAGAGTTTGCAGTGCGCTTGGAAATCCGTAGGCTGCTAACTACTGGGCCTATTAAAATACAACACGGAGCACCGTGTTTTGAAAATCTGACTTAGGTTTGCCCAGAAACATTAAGTTTACAAAGGCAGATCAAGGAAAAAGCCTTTAACAGGAGATTAGAGGTTGTCCAGAGCATCCCCAGCAACCTCTTCAGCCAATTAACAGAACAAAGACAGTAACTAACAAAAACAAGATGGGGAGAAGCTATGACTTTCTTCAGCCTCCAATTCTATCGCTATTTTCCTAGAAAATGTTATCATGGATGAATTCAGGGAGACACATGATCATCTCTCTGCACATGGAATTTAAGTTGTTTATGGTGAATCCCTTCGCTGCAAAGCTCACATATATCCTATTTTAATTTTAATTTCAACTGCAGAATTCTCAAAAGCTTCCTCTCAGGTCCAGGCACCCAGACACTGGCATATTTGGCCTGACTCAGGGAGATAGTCTGATCACAACTGTGGCTTCTCAATCAGACCGAGAAGTTCCCGAAGATCAGCATCAACTGGGAAGCTTTCCAAACGTCCTATTCTCTGACTTGTGCCTAGACCTACTAGATGGGAACCCTTAGGAATGGGCCCAACAATCTGTATGTTAATAGAACTCCCCAGGTGATATGATAATCAGCATCGTTTGGCAAACATTCCACAAAATTCTTCATCACAATATATTTCCACCTTCTGGCAAACTTATTAACACACAGTCTCCATTAAGTTTTTGCAAAAATATACTTGGTGGGACAAAGGTTTAAGTTCAAAGGTATAGGCGCCTCTACCTCAAAGCTAATGGACTCTGAAGCTTCAGGGCCCCTCTCTGCACGGTCCCTTGCCAAGGCCCCAACTATAATTCTCAGTTGTACTTTTGTATTCATGTTTTCAAACACATCATTCCAAATCGTGTTAGCTTTGAGCACCACAAAACTCAAACCTGCCCTTGTCTGTAAATGACAGCACATCTGACAAAACCATGCAAAATACTTCCCAACTCAATTCTTTGAACAGCTTGATTTTTTTTCTAATCAATGGTTTCTCAGAACCTGCCCCCACCCCTTGGACCGATACTCTGCACTCAAGCAGTATAATTTCGACAGGGACTCAGAGACAATGTCGGTGCCATGATGGCCTGAGACAGAGCCGATAGCAAGAACAGATGGTTCAGGCAAGAGCCCGCCCAATGGGGGAGATGATGCCATGTATGTGATAGCTGTTTACGAAGTCCAGGAGGGTAGCATGCGGCAGAGATTAAGTGGGGACTCTGCAACCACGAGATGTGACCTGAACTCAAATTGATTGATTTACCCGGTGAATTTAATAGATGGGCCTCTTTCCCTCTGAATAGGAAAAACAACCTGCTGCATCTTCCCTATTCATGAGCTCATTCTCCAATTTAGGAAGGTCACCTCCTGCTCAGAGCAAAAAACAGCCTTCAAGTTGAGAAGCAAAGGTCTTTTGCAGTTCTCGGATGTTCATATTTTCTGTGTTCAGACTATTTTCACTCAGCAGCACAGACCGTCGTGTAAGCACAGATTTCTTGGGCAGCTTTTATTACAGCAGTTGTGGGAGCCGCGGACTTTGTCCTTAAAACATGCGCACACCGGTGACCTGCATTTGAACAGCTTGGGAATGAATGCCATCCTTCATTTGATCACTCAGCTGTCTGTTTCTTCTGATAAAAAAAAGAAAAGGTCTAAAACGTAACCCTAGGAAGCCCTTTTTAAATGCGAATGACTGAGATGTCATGAAAGAGTATTGATAGTAAATCATGCTGGAGGTGACTTAAAGGCAGGACACATCTGAAAACAAAATAACCTGAGGAGCCGCCAGAGAATCCCTCGAGAGGAACATGAGCTCTCCACGGCAGGTTTCTGCTCAACCAGATGACGAGCCCTGGCCTAGATGCCCGAAGGCACAAGGTCTGGTTGGCACTCCAGAAGACCACTGTTTTGATCTCAGCCATAAATGAAGAACAAAACTTAAAGAGTGTTCATGTTGCATCAATACACTGAGCTGCGCGTTGTGAAAAGGAAACCCCCAATGAACAAAACCAAGGTGGAGTGGTGTAGGCAGTACAGCTGGTTCTACACGACCTGTGGTATCGAGTTAGCTAACCTTCCACATCCAAGGTATGACCCCCCGCCTCCCGATAATCCTGTGTTATAACGCTCGGTGTGACACCAGAAGAGGCTGCCCAACTGGGGATGGCATTTCCCCCTCTCCTGGGCTCCAAGTGGGCAATCTGTCTAGTTATTGCCAATAAAATGTGAGTGGAGCTGGCGTGTTTCTTTTACAGGCCAAGGTGGTTAAGAAACAGGTAAGCCTTCTCAATCCTTTTCCCCATGCTCTCTATTCCCAACTGCCTGCTAGATGTTGAAGTCGAAATTATTAAAGCTACCGATTACGTAAGTCCCAGAATAACAGCCCGGAGTCCCAGGTGACCTGGAACCACCTTTCCCTGTTAAGTAAGAAATAAAACTATATTTATGTAGGCCTATAAAAGGTTACCATTTGTTTTTTTAAATAGCAGCTAGCCTTACTCTAAGTAGGAGACCAATCCTTCTTGTTAAAAGTTGGAACATACCTGTTATGTGAATGCGATATTCCTCCTTGAAGATCTTCTGGAAGAAAGGGATCTTGAATTGCATGTGCGGCGTATGCAAGCCAGGGAGATTGACATCAACGTCGCCCATGAAATGTGGGAATTCCCAGTCCTAGCAGAGAAAATCAACATAAAAACATATTTGTGATTTGTTTTGTACCTAAGCAGCAAAACACCCCAAAATCAACTCTTTGTAAGCACTTATTTTAAAATCATTTAAATGCAGCCAGCTGTTGGATGGATCGGTTTCATTCTGTGATGGTTATTTTATGTACATTAGGTACTAGCATGCATTCAGAATCAAAATTAAGTCATAACTTATATCCTCAGCTTTTCTCTTTAATGTGGCAATAAGAAACCAATACGGAATAGATTTGCATCTATACATGTTTAGCTTTTTTACTGGAGAACTGATTTTAAATTTTTTATAGGAAAGAAGTAATCCATATTTTATAAATATGGGGTAATTTTGTTTTACTACTTTAAAATTATATAAACCCCATAATAGCATATTTTATGTAAGAAGACAAAGTAACAAGGATCTGATTCACTCAACTAAACTCTTCAATTTACATCAAGGGACTTTTATTAATCATCTCTGCTAGCAACTATTTGAAATTGAAAAATGCCAAAGACTCTTATCCGACTCTCTTGCAATTTAGCATCAATTTGAACCAAACAATGAAGGGCCTGACGTACTAGGATAAAAGGCAAACGGTGAATTAATTCCCAAATGGCATTAGTTACTTCCTTGCTGTGAAGGCAAAGCAAGGTGGGATGACCCTGCCTTTCACAAGGAAGGGAAACAGATACAAACAAGGCTATTTTCAGGTGTCTCGCTGGCTCTTAGTTTCTGGACAGAGGTGTCAAATTAAAGTTCATAACAAGTATGTGAAGAAAGAATGCGCTAGATATAAAGAAACATTTGAGGTGAATCCATAGGCATTAGTCCAGATACCTTCACTTTTAATAATGAAATAATTATTAAATTATCAGTTCTGTATTTAGCAAATCTTTTTAAAGAAGTTGACTATGAAAAAAATAATGAACAAAATTTTAAAGTCTCAATCCATTATCTCAATATAAAAAAGTTAAAAATGTCCAAGACTTCTATATATGCAGCTAATAGAGGTGTGCTAATAATGAAGAACCTGAACGTGTTAGGGGTTTTTCTGTCCATCCAACTCTCCTCTTTGTTGTAAATTCTGATTAAGGGAAAATAGATCTTGGAGAAAGGAGAATACATGAGTGATGGTACATATGAAAGCTTTCAATGTCTATTAATTTCTTGATCTATGGATCACTTTAAGTGGCTAATAAGAAATAAATATACAAGAAGAAAAGTAAAATGATGCAACATCATTCCTTTCTATTGATATGTATGCAAATATCTTATTGGTCTCACCTCTCCTTGCTTTTCAGACATTAGCATCAAATAGGTATGTAATTTGGGAAATTCAGAAAACCTAAAGCATTAGAACTAAATGAATTTGAATACTTTGACAAAGTATTAGTAGAAAATGGATCGGTAATAATACTAGTGAACTACTGCTTTTTGTTAAAGTGCATTTGATACTATTTTGTTCTTTCTATGTTATTTACAAGACTCCTGCAAAGAGAATTGAAATTGAATTTGGCTTTTTGATAAATATAATGGACATCTCCCATGAAAAAGTATGCTTGGTAAATAAAGAGACCAATTATCAGAATATCTTTGACTAGCCTGGATAAATAACACAAAGCATTATCAATAGAACAACTCTCTTTTTTTATTTCTTGGTTTAAGAAAGAGAATAGTTCTTAGTAGTAATTGAACAAGTGTACTTGGTATACCTTCTTTTTGGAAAGACATTCTTGAACTGTTCTCATTTAGCTTTTCATTTCATGAAACTGAAGTTTCCATTGGGTATGAAATTGGTTTTAGTTTGAAAGTAATCTCTAGAGATTTCTTGTAGACTGGGATCAAAATTTCATTCGCCAAAATATAGTCCCTCAATTATTTCCCACCTGTACCTCCTTTCCCACTTGTACTTGGAGATAGAAAGGTGAATTAAGAGAATGGAGATTAAACAGAAGAAAACTTCTTGTTCTTTCTCTGAAATTTTGCATTACTTTTTTTATAAGGGATCAGAGCAAGGGATTTGGGGGAAAGTGTGAGCAAAGTAGCTGGTGCCATTTAATTTAAGAAATTTTCAAAAAGGAATAATGCAAAAGAGATGATCCAGTGTAAACTTTGGCTTTAGTTGACAGAGTGAAATGCTGGTAATAATAATTGCTCCCATTTACAGGATGTCTTGGGCTCATATTAATGGAGAATGGGCATTTGAGGCTGGTGCTAACTCAGGCATTTTTTTGAAGGAGGTAGAAAGAGGAGGGTGGATAGTGTTCTGAATCTCCCTAGGTTTCAGTCTCTTCACCTGTAGACTGGGGTTAAATATCTCAATCTCACAGGCTTCCTGGGAAGATAAGATAATGCCTGGACAGCAAATAGCACACTGCTGGAGAGCAAGGGAAGAGGCAAGAAAATGGTCAGTCAATAAGCACGGCTGATTTCCCAGCATGATTCCAAGGTCAGGGTTATCCTGAGAGTGAAGCAGAGGAAGCCCATAGGTCTGTTTTCAGGAGGATTACACAGAAGGCTGCTTCAAGGTCCAGGTGAAAAAGGATAAAGGCCATCTTTCCTTCCTGCCCTCATCCATTGCATAGTGCTGGCCTCCTGAGGTCTCTGACCGGGACTCTGGTCAGATCAGAGCTCTCCCAGAGGGTGCTGGGAGAGGGGTCACAGGGAAGGGTACCTTCTCACAAAGAGACATGTGAGGTGGCCTCCTGAGGAGGATGGCAGAACAGGAGAAAATTGGCTTCTCGTGCACTATGGGTCACGACCTTCAGAAATAACCATGGGAGACTTTAATGGTCAGGGAGAGAGGCACCACTACTATGTATTTGGTAGCCAGTAAGCTAGCAACATGTAAAATGAAAGGCTGAGGACACATGGATATTTGGGTATATGTTCTTGATCACTCGCAATGCTCTAGCATCTTCCCACGTGATACATGTATATTTATACTTATATACAAAATGATCCTGAAAGCTTGTTATTAACCCATTTTGCAGATGAGAAGGCTTACGTCAGAGAGGTTAAGTTGTCACAATGTGACGTACCTGCTGAGTGACAGAACCGGGCCCAAAGAATACATACATTCTACTGGGTCACACCGTCTCTAACTGAAAAGTTACTGCACGTATTGTGTTTTATTCAGAACTGAAACTGTCTTCACCTGCTATGTCTGGCTCCAGGTGAGCATCGCTGAGGGCACTCATGCCTGCTTGTCCCTCACAAAAGCCAGTTCCATGAGGAGCTTTAAACTGCTTTCCTCCCCACCCCCACTTCAAGAGGGCTCTCACTTTTATCTGACCCTACTTTGAACAAGACTAATTCTAATTCTTTCTTCACTGAAGCAACTGTCCCAGAAATCATTGGCTTCTAGTCCGACTGACGAGGGAAATTTGACTAACGGGCGATTGATCTCAGATACTGAGATTCTCTTGGCATCGTAACTATGGACGTGCGGCCAGTTTCATACACAAACTGCACACGAGTGTTAGAAGAGCCAAGGCTTTCTTTCCTGCTGCATAAATGTGAGATCTGTATTTTGAACACAAAATGAAAATGTTAAGAAAATGATGCGGCAAGATACCTTCGGCTACTAAGACCAGGGTAGATCCGGCTGATCCTGTGATTGCATATTACAAAATACTCATCTATCTTGTTCTTCAAGAAATATTATCAGTATTTGGCAATTCAAAAAGATTCATTACTACTTTCTAATATTAAACCTAACAATAACGGCAGAGGCCTGTCACCATTGTGGTTCAGTGATGTAAACATTATTTAGGCCTATTGTACCATACACACTATTGCAGCCCATCCTCACTGGTTCGTGGTGATGAACTGACTTCCAACGCTGTGCCTCACTTCAGCAATGAGACAGTCCATTTCCTTTCAGATGGGCATATTTCCCATGTAAAAATAAATGACCAGTGTCAAGGTGTATAACTAACCTTATTTTTTACACACAATGGTTTACCATGCCAATAGCAATAAAAATCACATTTGAACACTGATGTCCAAATTACATTTGGATGTGTAATTTGGACCGATATGTGCAAACGTGATTCTGTGGAAGTGTGGCCCTGTTATTCATGGACCACATTTAGATAGAATTTCAGGACAATGTTAAATATATAGGCAAGGTGGTCTCAAGATATACTGGGTTCATCATTTCCCAATGTTTTCTCACTGAAAGGAATGCCTCAGGGCCAAAGAAGAGAGCTCGGTACCGTGCAGAGGAACTCAAGCTTGAAACCAACACTGTTTTGAATTCCCCAGCTGGCATTCAGTTTCCCAAGTACATGAAGAAACCATGTTTCTTAGAGAACCTTGAGAGGATAAACATATAATAACACTGATTACTTTATCCTGTCGAACAAAAGCCATAGTATCAGAACACAAGTTTTATTTTTTGGGTCAAGGATTGCCCATCTGGTTTTTGAGGAAATTAAGAGACAGATTAAATTAGATTGTATTGCCCAGCCAGCATGGCTCAGTGGATTGAGCAGCATCCAAGGATGGACTGAGAGCTCATGGTTTGATCCCCAGTCAGGACGCATGCCCAGGTTGTGGGCTCGATCTCCAGTAGGGGGCGTGCAGGAGGCAGCCGATCGATGTTTCCCTCTTACATTGATTGATGTTTCTATCTCTCTCTCCCTTCCTCTGTTGCTCTAAAAAAAAAAAATTAGATTTTTACTAAAAAGTATTGATCACCCTTCAGAGTAGAATTGATAATAGATTCTTAAATGTTAGTAAATAATATCCAACATTTTTCAATCTAATACTTTGCATATGTAGTATTTAAAGGCATTAGATTATTAAGCTTTAAATGATTTCAAAGACTTCTTTGTAAATATATTTCATTCTCTTTGTTATTCTCTGTTCCTCCTGAATTAGACCCATGAATATCAGACCATCATTCTATCAAAAATCTCCCCAGCTTATAAAGTGTCTTTAGCTTTTCTATGCTTAGCAGTGTCCTAGCAACAGGATTTTAGATGACAATGAGCAGTGGTGGCCTGAAGAATTATACTCGTGCTTTGGGTGATTTTTTTTGTTTCTTATTAAAAATCTCAAGTGCCTGACTTCTTTTGGCAACCCTATGATTCTTCTAATTGACAGAGTTGCTGTGGTATCATTTGGCTGAATCAATCCTTGGAAACCTTGACATATAGTAGATGTTGCTTATATGTTTGTTTATTGGCTGTCTTTCCGAGACAATGAAATCTTGAGCTTACAGACTTTTTTTCTGTTTTGTTCACTGCTGTATTTCCCATACTTGAAATAACGCTCAGCATACAGTAAGAGCTCAAATATTTGTTCAGTTAATGAATGGAGCTCTCTCAGAGTTAAAAATATAAAACAACCCCTTTTGGTTTCATGTAAATAAAAACTCATGATGGATTTAGGTGAACAGAGATATAACATAATAAATATTTGTTTTGGTAAATAATGTGACACATCAACCTGAGATTCATTATTGTGAGAAAAAGTTGTTTTTTCCTCCTATAAACTAGGTGTACTGGAATCATAGAGTAACCCAAGAATTAAGCCATTTTCCAAAGATCACAGAGGAAAGGTGATAGTGGATAATTAGACAAAGAAAGTGGATGTCAAATGTAAATATTGTGAGATGAGGCAGTTAATGTTTGGGGAATTAATTAAAATGCATGTTCGGGTGATCCAAGAAACCCTTTCTGTGACCACGTAAATGCAAAGAAGCTCACGAGACATGTCCAAGTAGGTCAGAGAATAAGAAAAGAGAATGTAAACCAGCGTAGTTTTTAAAAAGGTGGGAGAATCATTTCTCACAGTGGCTGACACCAGAAAGGCTGTGAAGGCAAAGGGGAGTATCAGCGATGCCCTGCAGTAAATGTGGATGATGGACAAAGGAGAAAGAGCATGCGGGGGATTCCCAGATGTCCTTTGACAAGAGCCCTTCTTAGATGTAGTCTCATTTTCTGTTAATATTCACTATTGTTTTTCTTTCCCCTCAAGGACAAATGAATTCTATAACCTCTTAAAGTTTTCTCTCAGGAGACACATATGCTATTTAAAAGATTAAAAACCTTTGGGAAAAAAATCTTGGCTTTCTGGTTGAAACAGGCTTTTGTCAACAAGTAGTAGAGATGGCAGATCACATTTATTACTAAAACAAATCTAAGTCAAAGTGTACATTCTTACTTAAAATGTTTAAAGAACTTGACTCTTTCACGTGTTTTGTGTATTCTAAGATACTGATGAGCTCTCAGAATTGTTGCCCAAGCAATCTAATTTATCCTAAAGGCCCATTTTGTTGTGTTGTTTAATGTATTTTCTTTATCAGTAATTTTTCTTACTAGCAAAGGCCAATATGAATTTTCCTGGCTAATTCTGAAGCCAGCGTTCATCAGTAAAATAGAATAATGCCTATAAAATAAGCAAATAAGTCAATCCTAGAGTAGATTTGAAAAGTAAATGCAGTTTGTTACTTACCATGAGGCTCTGTCAAGAGAGCAGTGGGTTTTTAAAAACAAGCTTTATTACATCAAGACACATAAAAGCATTATTCATTTAAGCAGCAAGGTGGAAGAGTGTCTGATAAATGCACTGGGCCTCATTTACAGATGTCCTGCCCTGGCAGACTGATGTGATGAAGGACAAAATAAAAGTCAGTCTTGTAAGTGTTTACAACTAATAGAAATGCATCATGTGGCATCTAGGAATAATGGGAAATCAATACCCCTCACTAGGGCAATACAGTTCACCAGTACACAAGGGAAAAGTGCTTGACATCTTAGAGACTTCTATAAGGGGTGGGGGAGAGACAAGGAGACAAACCATTGGCTGTGACAGTTGCTGATAACTAAAGTTGGTGCAAAGTCTAAAGAAATACATTCCTGTAACTCAATAGTAACACCTTTTGGATAAAGTCTTCCATTGGTCATCAAACAACAACTTGAACTGCTTTGCACTTCTTAAGAAGAATGAATATTAACTATATAATAAATTGGCATATTTTTTACTTAAATAAGAACTCCTAATAACTCATCTTTTCCTGATAATGAAGAGTAAAATATAGTAGAAAGAAGTAATTAGACAACACACTTTAATGTTATTCCTCAGACACTGGCTGTCGTTCAATAACACATAGCCCTTGCGTATTCTGTGCTTTATTGTATTCGTACATTTGGTATAAAATGTCACTGTTCCAATATCTGTTCTGGCTCTATGCATGCTGCTAGTAATGGTCATATTCAATTGTCTGAATGACTAATTTCTTCTGTG